>NC_036457.1:5100023-7500023 GCF_002775205.1 Xiphophorus maculatus
CATAACATGTTCTAGTTGCTTTTATTAAATGTTTTTTTTTAACCGTTTAAAAACTTTTAAAACAAGTTGTAAGAAACAGAAAAATTTAAAAAAATAAGCGGAAAAATATAATGACAACTTGTAAAAGAATATTTTCTATGAAGAACATCTTGAAAATGACGGAAAGTACATGGAGTTTATTAAACAGTTTAATAAAAAGCCAAACAAACCAAGAAACAACAATTACCTGTAATATTTTAAAATGAGTACTGTATGAAAAATATGAAGTAGCAAGAAGATTCAATGTAATATTCTTTTTAAATAAATGATTTAAACACGCAGAAATAGAACTGCTAGATTATATTGAAATGATTGAGAGGCTTCATGTTTGTCATAACGGTGGAAGAGATTTATGACACTGTTGGACACCAGCCATGCAAGGGCTATTAATCCCACAATGCACCTCATTAAGCCCCCAGTCCTGCAGGAAGAGGCGGAGTTTCAAACGGAAACTCAATGACGTCACGGAGGTTTATATAAAGGGACTCTGAGCTTCACCAAGTTTAACCAACACTACCGATGTTGTTTAAACCAGAGCTAAGCACCAACGTTTGAGCCATGCTAGCCACGCATAGCCTTGCTAATGTTATATAAACAGCTGAGTGGAGATTTACAATAGCCCCGGGCTAGCTCACCTGGACCAAACGGCTAGTCTAGAAGCTAATGACGCATCGCAAGTGTTTTCTTACTGTTCTGGACAACTGCTAGCCCTCCTTGTTTTCCATTGGAATGCTGTTCACAGGAGGTCTGGTACCCGGATGAACATTTTATGTGTGTTGTGTAATTTTAAGGTGTTCAGAACTGCATCCAAACAGAGAAGGCCACGCATGCTATAGCCAAACGAACCACAGTGAGCGACTCGTTTAATCTTCTTCCAGGGAATGTTTTCCTTTTCCTTTGTTTCATGCAACGAGGTTTCATAAAATAGCCTCAAGATCCGCTAAATGTGGATCATAGCTAAATGGCCTATGGGTTATATTTGGCTTTTCTATCAAATAGCTAACTATCAAACGGTTAGCATTAGCTATTTCCATTACTTTCTGTCAGAGTTTCCCCCAGTAAACCTGCTCTGCCCGGCGGGCGGTCCACCATGTTTTTGCATTAAAAGATTTTAAGTAGACAGGAAATGTAAAAATACTACTGGGTAATTATATGTTACTGGAAAACATCTCCAGTGAAACAATAGTTAAATATAAAGTAATAAAACAAAACAAAAAATAATATCAATTATTTGCACCTCTGTTTAATTCAGATTTTGCTTATTGAGATTATCATTGCTGCTAAATTTGACTTAATTGTTCCAGCATACATAAATTAACAGATTCTAAATTGTTTAGCATTTAAATTTAAGATTTAAATGATCCAGTCTGTTTATCTTCATAGCTGGACTGTTTTGTTACCATAGCAACAGTCTGATGCTGTGAGTTGAATCTTTGAGTTTGAGCAAATGAATAAACTGTAAATATAACTGATTGTTTTCAGGTTGGCCAGTTAATCTACTGTCTCTCTCCCAGATTAAATCCAACACAGAAGCTGTTAGAGGTGCTGATGGTTTTAGCAGCAAGAGGGGCCCCTAGGTCAGATTCTGCTCCAGGCCTCATGCAGCCTTGGACCGGCCCTGCAGGATGAGTTCAATCTGCTGCGTAGAGATGAGCAACAAACTGAGATTTAATTTAATGCTAATGTGGCTTTATGAGCTCTAACATTTTTGTCTCTTGAGTTTTTAATAAGAGCCACAGAAACTATTTTGGTTGGTCCAGTTTCTCAGATCTCCTCACTCATTAACTCTGACTAAGTGGAGAAAGTATTTGGTATGATTTGATGCTTCATAACCAGAAAAATAATAATAAAATATTATAAAACCAGCATGAAGCGTGACTACGAGGAGAGCGCCAAGCTCCTCACCGGCTGAACCTGCATGATGAGGTTAGCGCTGGTTCGTTAACCGCTAACGCTCCGACCAACCGGAACACAGACATGAACCTTATCAGCACAGACAGCGCCACACACTGGCGGCATGTTGAAATGGAAACGCTGCATAATGTTTTGTTCACAAAGATAAACCAATCTCACCGCTAGTCAACGCTCCTCTGAAAGCGCGAAGACGAGTTATTCCTGCGGTTCACGTAGAGCTGCGCAACCAGAGCTAACGCGGCGGGTTTAAGCTCTTACCTTGATGTGGAGTTTGCCAAATAACATAATCCCTCACAGAGGGTTGATGTAAATATCTGGTCAGTCTGTGTCCAGTTTGAGTGAAAGGAGGCGATCCGCGCTGAGTTAAACTTCAGAAATCAAGCAGCAGCGTGAGGCAAAGCGCAGACGCTCCAGCGGTGTCGTTGGTCCGCTCTGCCGGCTTTAAGTGCATCAAATATAAACCATCTGTTAGGAATAAATTTGAAACGCTCAGAGCAACAGATACAAAACAGATAAAAAAAAAAAAGTTTTTATTTTCTAAAAGCAAAAATAAGCAATGCTTCTCCTAGCGGGGGACAAGTAAAGCCTGGTGGGCGCCAGGCTTATAATACACTGATATCAGTTCTTTGATGTATTAAACCATGTGTCAAATCCAGGGACCAGGGGCCCAATCTGGTCCGTCATGTTATGTGGCCCTCTAGACTCCAGAGCTGTGAGGATCAGGGCTACTGGGAACAAAAGGGCTCTGGCTTTTTAAGGAAAGGTTGGATTCTGAGATTAAACTTGGGTTGAATTCCTGTGTCCCCTCTGTCCCTCCAGATGTCCCCGCGGCCCCTGGAACCCCTGGCCAGGCGGGTGATGAAGGGCGTGGTCATAGTGGAGCTGCTGGGCGTGTTTGGGGCCTACTTCCTGTTCCACAGGATGAACAACAGTCAGGGTAGGACGTGCGGCCCGTCGGCCATGTTGCTCAGGGAAGAAAACATCTGCAGGAACATCTGCTCTCTTCTCTTCCTGCTGCAGAGTTCAGGAGCTCCATGAACAGCCGCTTCCCTTCAGTGCTGGAAGGTGAGCTCAGCTCTGCTCTCTGGGCCGGTTCTGCTCTGGTTCCGGTGAGCCCGGCTGGGCTGCTGGTTCCACCTATACTGAGCGAGCCCAGTTCAGCCCAGTTCAGAGGATCTGGGAAAGGAGCTGGGTTGTGTAAAGCGGTCAGCAGGGGGCAGAGTGGAGCTAACACCGAATCTCAGAACCAGAACCGGATCCAGTTTAAAACAATAACCAGTCAGGATCAGAAAAATATTCCAGAGTTTATTAACAAGAGAAAATGTTTGTGTGAAGCTTTAATAAATGAAAATAGTTTAATAATGAAACAGTCTTTGACAGTCTCTCCTGTCCTCCCAGTTTACTACCAGTCCAACGAGTGGGCCGGGATCTATGGGATCCGGGAGCGGGACCAGGAAGCCTGGGCGGCCAAACGGGACTGAGCTACTTCCTGTTCCTCCTGAAGGTCCCGCGGCCCCTCGTATTCCTCCTGATGAAGGAGCTCTTCCTGCGGCGCAGCGTCTGGGAGTCCCGGCCGTGGATCCAGTCGTCCCGCTGCGATTCCCACTTCAGCTGCTTCAGGCCTAAAAAGAGGAAGTGGAGGAGGAAGAGCGGAGGTCAGAACCAAGCAGGTTCAACTCTTAAAGGGACAGTTTGGCTTTAAAAGCAGGAGAATCTGAACCAGCCAATCAGGAGCCGTCCTGGAACCAGAGGGGCGGAGCCTACCACTTCTATCCATCCCATAATATCAGAATGGATCAAGTGGTTCCCTCCAGAACCGGATCGAAACCATCCCAACAGTAAGAAAAGCAAACTGTCCCTTTAAGGAGCAGAACCGGTTCTGTTGGACTAACTGGACTCTGAATGTTCTGACCTGCTGGAATCCAAACTAAAATAAAACGATTACGTCTCCTGATTCATGCACAAACGCTTCTAAATGTTTTCCGGCCCGTTCTGGTCTGGTTCCGGTCCGTTCTGGTCCTACCTGCTCTGTCGCTGTTAGCCATGGCGTTCATGCTGATGTTGTCCAACTTGCAGTCGGTGTTTTCGTCCAGCAGCGATCCAAACTGCAGGAAAACAGGAGAATGAGAATTGCCTGCAGCGCCCCCCGCTAGCTGAAACCGGACCATCCGACCCGAGCCCAAAACAAAGCCGACCCGGTTCTGCAGGGAAATAACTCACTTCCTCCGCTGAAGCACACACGCCTCCGTCTTTCCTTCGTTTCTTCTTCTTGTCCTTCTGCGGTTCTGGAAGAACCAGGAAGTGAAACAGGAAGTGATTCCAGATGCTGCAGAACTTCCTGCAGAGTCAAAAAAGACACAAACCTAAAGGTCCGGAGAAATTTGGCTCCTTGAAGGACTTCCTCTTCCTGGTTTGAGGAATGGCAGGAAGCTCCGCCTCTTCGCCTGAACCTGCAGGAAGGAAAACACACTTCCTGTTGGGATCCCAGCGGATCATCAGGGAGGAAGAGGAGGAGCCGAACCGACCTTCAGGAACGTCTTCATCCTCGCCGTCCTTCAGCTCTGGAACTGCAGGAGGGACAAACCGGGATAAACCAGGAGGAAGCCAAGCGGACCGTCCTGAAGAACGCTCCCTACCTTCATCATCATCATCAGGGTCCATGAAGGTCCCGCCTTCGTCCTCTCCAAAGTCCTCCTCATCCATGCTGCCCAGGGACACCTCCTCATCGTCCAGGTCATCCTCCATGTCTGAGTCCTCCGAGTCCCTGCCTTTCTTACTGCGGACGTTCCTGGGAAACATGGGAACATCAGAACCGGAACCAACTGGGACCATCAGTTGATTGAGCTCATTGATCCTAAATTCACAGACGGTGTTACATGATCCATCCACCAGGGGGCAACTCTGCAGGTTAGAGCCAATAAAACATGTTTATCATTAAAGTAATTAATGTTTCCTGTGATGCTCTCTTCTGATTTGTCGGCTTCACACCTGTCACCTGTAATGAGGCCAGTTAGCCCCGCCCCCGGTTCGTTCTAAATAAAATGATTAAACTGTCAAGGCTGGAAACTTCCAGACATTTTTCTAAATTTTCAGCTTTAATTTCTTTTCATGGATTCTGGAAAACTCACCCTGCAAAGTCCAGGTCCGGAAAGATGGTGAAGTCGGCCTCCAAGGAATCTGTTGGGATGATGGGAATGTTTCAACTAGGGCTGAAACGATTCCTCCAGTGATTCGAGTTCGATTATTAAAATTCCTCCAGGAAAATTTATCTGCTTCGTTAAATTATGTTTTATTATTTAGCGCGCCGTGTTCCGGCCGGGTTATTATTCGCGTTGCGCAGCGCTCACTTCCGCCTGACTCCTTAACGAAAGCTAAGTGTTAGCAGCGTACGGTCCAGTTTTCTAGTTCAGCCTGGGAGGATTTTGATTGATGATTTTGTCTTTGTCGTTTTTCGGGGACCAATAAGCATCTTTAGCGCCATGCCTGGAGTACGGCAGCTTTTCTCCTCCCGGAGCCGCTGCCTGCTGGCGGTTCAGAGCGCTGCAGGTGTATTTATACAGGTGAGCGGATGGACTGAACGCTGTGGGCGGCCGAGCATTAGATGATTAACATAAGTGTAGCTTTACGAACGAACCGAAACATTTATTTTATATCATCCCGGTCTCAACAAATGGGTGGCGGAGAACGTTGTGGTGGCGCGTAGTTGGTAGATGTTTGAATGTGACGAATGAAGGAGTCAAATCCCGTCGCTAACATGAACATAAAGCTATAAATGTCTGGGAAAGGTCAGAGTTCATCTATTAAACTGACTGGAGATGAACACAGAAACCGAAAGATGTTTTTATAAGCGTATTTGTGAGCCTGCTTCTTTATTATGGACCTGAACATAATTTCAGATTATTGTATAACTTTTCTTCAGGTTAACTTGGAAAGTGATCCATTATTGTTACGAGTTAATTTTCTAAACTACAGAAAAGTTATTTTTATCGAAGCGAAAATGTGAAAAATTGGTCTGATGTTGATATGATGGTAAAATTGCTGTTAGATTTACCAACGTTTTATTTTATTACTCGATGACTCGATTAATTGATAATCGATATATTACTCGATTACTAAAATATTCGTTTACCACAGCCCTAGTTTCAAACATTCTTGTTAACGACTCGTTAGGAACGACTCGTTAGTACCGAGTGCCTTCTCGAACTCGTCGTCATCCACGCTCTCCACGCTCTCCTCGTCTCCGTCGGGTCGCGGCTGCCGGCTCTGCTTCTCCTGCTGCCGTTTCTTGAAGAAGCTGCAGAAATAGAACCGGACTCTGGGTCATCCGGGTCGGAACCGGACTCTGGGTCGGACCTGGGCGGAACGGCGAGACTCACCGGTGGAAGAAGACCTGGTCCACGGGGATCTGGCTCTCGTCTCTGGACAGGAACTCGGCGCCGTTCACTGGAAGAACCCAGAGTGAGAATTGGACCTGGAAACGTTCGGAACCAGAAGCACCGGCAGGGAAAACTCACCTGGCAGCGAGCCGACCAGGAACCGCTGCTTGGGCCTCAGTGCTGCAGAATCCGTGTTTTCTGACAAACAGACAGGAAATTGGATCAGAACCGGCCCGGGTCGGGAAGGAGCCGGAGAGCGGATCCGGGATTCTCACGTTTTCCTCTGAGCTGCTTTGGATTCCTGAAGACGAAGCGGTCCAGGAACCGGATCAGCGTGAAGTCCTGGAGCGGGTCGCCCGAGTACTGGACCGGTTCTCCCTGCGGACAGGAAACACATGAAACCCAGGCCGGGTTCTGGAGGACCGGGCCGGGTTCTGGCGTTACCTGCAGGACGGTTTTGGCGAACAGGGACACCGATGGGTGGAAGTGCAGAGACAGCTGCAGAGGGGGAACAAAACCGGGTCAGAACAGAACACAATCCAGAACCGGGTCGTTTGGGTCGGTTCCTCACCCGGTGCAGCTCCCACAGCGGCGAGCGGTCGGCGCCGCAGAACAGCGGGTTCCTGTGGACCGGGTCGTAGTTCTGGGAGCTCCGCCCTCCTGTCAGAACATTCAGATGTCAGAACCGGGTCGGACCAGAACCGCCTCGACCACACCTGTTCTGATCCAAATCAGAACCCAGAAGGGACCAAGCACCTTCCAGGTTCTGGTGGTGGACCCATGACGCCGTGGGCCGGGTCGCTGGTTCTGCCACAGCCGGAGACTCCTCCTCTTCCTCCTCTTCATCGAGGCGCCTCTCCTCACAGACATCTTTAAACTCCTCCTCTTCCTCCGCCCCGTCCTGTCAGAACCCATCAGAACCAGAACCAATCAGAACATCAACAGGAGTTAATATGAGGTGAAACCCGATCCCAGCGGTACCGCCCGAAGGCCCGGTTCCGGCCCGGTTCCCTCACCTCCCCCTGCTGCAGCAGCATCCGCAAGCCCGGCTGGGCCTTCATCACCTCGGAGATGAGGAAGAGCGCCCCGGCGGCGAAGCAGGCGCCCTGCTGCGCAGCGACCTGCAGCAGCCGCTTGGCGAAGGCCTTGACGCGCCGCGGCGCCACGTCCGCCTTCAGCGCCTTGAACAGCAGGTTGAGGAACAGGCTCTGCCGCGGCGACGCCGCCAGCCCCGGGTCCAGCAGCTTCCTGTCGGAATATAAATGAATGTTTATAGCTACAGTCTGACCGGGCATGAGTTTAGCTTTTAATAGCTACACAGCAGAAACCGAAATTTCCAGTCAGGTCAGAGTAGTAGAATGTCGATACGGCAAGACGAGGAAGTCCATGAAAGCCATCATCATGGTACCGGGTCACTCATCAAGTTACTCAGATTACTCGGTAGTGACGCATTACCAAGTAACTTACAATGTAGCTGAGTAATGCGTTAGATTACCTGATGGTGGAAAAATGTTCTCAGTTACCAACGTTTTTATTACTGGTGAAAAGTATTTGGATTAGAGTAACGCATTACTCTGTAAGTTACTTGGTAATGCGTTAGATTACTGATCAATTAGATTATGATGTTACTAAATAAGTTACTAAGACAAGCTGTTAAAAATGTTCAGCCAGTAAAGTTAGTGACAGGATTCACTGCAGAATGAAACTAATAAAGTTATTAGTAACTTACTTTATTAATTACTTTTGAATCGGTGAATCAGTAACGAAATTGCAATTTAATCAGCCTTTTCCAAAGTAAGTGGGAACCAGTGCCCACTGGGTTTTCTCCAGTTGGTGGGTCTCTTACCTGTACAGGGCCACGTAGAAGCGGTCGGACACGCTCTGCTGCGCGTCCAGGACCTGGAACAGCAGCATCAGCGCCTGCACCGCCGTGTTGAACTTGGCCATGTGGACGACCCGGAACAGCGTGTCCAGCTGCTCGCGCACCTTCTCGTCTCCGGCGTCGGCGTAGGGATACGCCCGGTTGACGCCGGTCAGCAAAGCGCTCAGCATCTTGGACTCCACGTCCTTCTTCTTGACGCAGGCGCCGAAGAAGGAGAAGTAGACGGCGATGAGCTTGGCGGCCAGCGGCGCCTCGTCATGGCTCAGCATCACCTGGCTCAGGAAGCACACGGCGTAGTACTGCGCCTTGGCGCCGACGTTGGGCCGGAACATGAGGCGCTCCACCTCGCAGCACACCACCGCCTTCATGTTGGGGTGGTTGTGTAGCAGCGTCTCTAGCAGGTGCGCCGCCTTGGTCGCCATCTTGTAGTCGGGGTCGCCCAGCTTGTTGACCACCTGGACCAGCAGCGCCCTCTCCTGCTCGGGCCGGCTGCTCAGCAGCTCGTGGGCGGTGGTCAGCGCCTTGACCTTGGTGGCCCCCACCGTGTCGTGGCCCACCTCGTCCAGCGCCGCCACAAACTGGGCTACCTGCTGCTTCAGCTGGTGCTCGAAGTACCAAAGGATGAGGCGGCGGTCGCGGGCGTCGCGGTTGCCGCTCGCCCGCTCCTCCAGCTGGTCGAAGGGGCGCTGGGCGAAGGGGCGGAGCTTCCGGTGCTCGGGCAGCAGGTCGGAGAGCAGCAGCTCCCGTATCGTGTCCAGGGCCATCAGGCCCATCCGTCGGCTGCCCTTCCTCTTCACCATGGAAACCAGTGTCTCCACGTGCTCCAGCATGTGCACCGGCGCGTCCTGCACCAGCACCGTCATGGCGGCCATGCGGTCGGCCAGCGCGCCAGTGGAGACCACTGTCTTCATCCAGGCAGAGTTGGCTCCTCTCTGCATGTTCTTCTTGGTGCGGTACAGCTCCAACTCGGACTCAAACAGTCGCTGCGCCAGCTCCTTGTAGCGGGAAACCACCGCCGCGTCCTGTGGCGTATCCGAGCCTTCCGAGGCGTACTCAAGCTCAAACCACTTCCCGCCCGGCTTGATGAGCAGAACCTGTCGCGGCTGGAACTCAAACTGGGCCGGCTTCTGCTTCGGCTTTTTCCCAGGTGGAACCGGAACATCTTCCTTCTTCTTCTGTTTTTTACTCTGAGAGCTGGACACTTGATCCACGGCCGACGCTTCTGCAGCCTTTTTTCCCTTCCTGTGGTCTGCAGCGGCGCCGCTCTCCGGCTGGTCCGGGACGCTTTGGCACCCGGTGTGGGCCCGGATCCCCAGTTTGGAGATGAATCCCTCCAGCTCTCCCTCCTCCAGGTCGTCAATGGCTTCCTTCATCCCTCCATCAACGAGCTCGGTGGAGTCATTAATGGCCGCCAGCAGGATGTAGTCCGCCTGCAGACGGAGAGCAGGGCTCAGAGATCCCACACGGTTTCACTTTTAACGTTTTACAAAGTTTACATTTCAATTAAACTGCACCTCCAGTCCAAAACAACATTTTTACGTCATAAACCAACACCATGCAGATGAAGCTCGGGCTGTTAGCACCACCTGCTGGCAGAGTGAGGTACTACACCCAGAGGATCCTGATCTTCAGGGATCATGGTGAGTTAAAAAAGGAAATGTGCTGAAAGAACTTCCTCAGAGCAGAAATTAAACCAAAAACTGTACAGAAATAAGTAATTAAATAAAAACATTTTGCATTAAAGATTAAAAACTGTTCTACCCTTCACCTCTGCTCAGGTTTTAGCTTCACATTCTGTGAATAAATCTCTTAATGACATTTTGCTGTTCGATTATCTTTTAATCCAATTTAATCCCTAAACTGTATCGTTGTTCAGTCCAGCAGAAAGGACCCAGCTTTTCACATGGTGGTGATAGAAGGGTCTGTTATTGCATTCAAGTCAAGAAAATCCTTTTCTTATTTAAAAATGTAATTAAGCTGCTTTTATACAATATTAGAAATACAACATAATTAAGTGGGTAAATGGCAAATCTGCAGAATGTTCAGATATTTTTATCTGAATAATAGATTTTTCTCCTCTGTTTTTCAATGACTGAATAAAATCCTAAAGTGATTAAACGCAGCTACTGTTTGCAGTCTGGCGACAGAAATCACTTCTGTGACGTCATCTCATCCTAAAGAGCGAACCTGACCAATCCCCACTGGTTCTGTTCAGTTTCATCGGGTCAGAACTCCAACAGTGTTCTGTTAGTGAGCCCGACCTGCTGAAGCTTCTCTACCGAACCGAACCAAACCATGGGTCCGTTAGCTGGGCCTCGCTGATATTTAGGACCCGTTTCAACATGTGTCGAACCGGACCAGGAGCTCCACTGGTGGGAAACATCTGGACCTCCACTCGCACCCAGGGTTCTGTTGTAACGGATGTCCCGTCATCCCCAACCGAACCGCTGACTGACCTGGGTCCCTCCGAGCCGCAGCACCTCCTCCAGGTTGAGCTCCTCTCCTCCTGGAGTCTCCTCCTCCTCGCTGTTCTCCTCCTGCTGGGACTCATCGGAGCTCCTGCTGTCCGCCATGCTGTCTCTGCGGCGTGGAGAGCAGCGCCGGATGGAGACAGAGAGAGGCAGCGAGAGAGCGCCAGCGCCCCCATAGGTCGGAGGGGGAACTGCACCACAGACTGCACACTGCAGACGGAAATTTCTTTCGTAAATGTTATTCTAAGTAAGAAATGACAAAATTGTCTGTAGAAACCGTGGCCATCCTTAAACCAAACATTTCATTTCGACTATTAATACTTTTATCATCACTTTAGCTTTTTAAAAAAGTATTTAGTCTTAAAAACGGCACAAATGATACAGGAAGACATATTTCTATGACATTCAGAAAAATATAGGAGATAAAAGGAAAACGGGAAGAAAACGGAAAACTGGAATAAATATTTATACATATCAGATTAGGGCTTACCTAAAGTAATTGGTAAAGTGCGACAAAACTATATGATGATTGCAATCTGCCCAAAACGCCACAGTGTGTATTTATCGAATGGACTGCAAATGAATCAGAAAGGAGACAGCTGAAATAACCAATTTAGATTATGAGAAAATATTTTTGGAAGCGATGTAAGTAAAATAATAGGTCAAATTGTGTTACTTTTGAAAAATATACATCTAATAAGGAGAATTTATATTACTACTATTAATTTACTTATTCATCATTAGTAATTTATCTGAGTTATTTTACTCCTTTCCTTCCGTTAATTTCTTGTCCCCTCTCCAGGCCACCTGGGGGCGGTAATGCTTTCTATAGTTCTTTGCCAACCGTCATTAAAACAAAGAAGTAATGTCGCGCTTTAATCCGCCTGCCGGAGGATCGGGCCGCAGGATGTTTGGTCTAATGTCATGGTTTGAGATTGATGCGATTCTTTTCAGGTAAATTATAATTCGGAAACACTATTCTAAGTTATTTATTGTTTTTCTGACAAAGTTGTTGAAATCATTTTTGTATTAAGCAGCGCGGCAGACAAGAAACCGCCTGACTTCGAAGTCAGCGACGTTTTGTTTGGCTGCTGGACTCCCTAAAACATCTGAGAAACAAAAATGGCGTCAGGAATCAGCAGCAGATCGAGGGTGGACATTGAGAGGAATCTCTGCAATCAAGTGAGGATCTGCTGGACTCATTAAGGTAGGCAAAGCAACTCCGGTTATCATCCATCAGGAGCGGTGGATGCTAACGCTGTTGACGGACATCGTATCTTTTTCCATCAATAGAGTAAAGCGCGCTATTCTGATCTAGATAAGATTCTTACATTTTCTATGGAAAAATAAGGCACATAAAGTACTATGTTCTCTCACATTCTTTAGCTGAACGAGGTTTAAATGTTTTGACATTTATTGTCTTTAATCAAATATTTAAAATTAAGAGATTTTTAAAATTCCATGTGGAATATTATAACGATCATCTGTTAAAATAGGTGATCTCATCACCACAGGCCCCTACAGTTGATATGTGGATATTGCATATTTCTGCTATTGTCTCAGTCGAAAAATTGACCCATGATCTTCATCAAAAGTCGGACAAATTCTGGAGGATCTGGAACCCACTGCAATCGTTCTTACAGAGAATGTAATTTTTTACTTATTTTTTCTTTTTTTTCCTCATTTTTACACTCAGTATGTCATTCATTTGGTTGTCCGACCGTTTCGACTACTTTGAACCATGCCTGGGAATGTCTGTCTGTATTTAGTGTATGTAGTTGGTATGTTTGTTTTTATGTGGACACTGTAATGCTCCTTGTTGATTTGGGGTGGGTTATTTTTGTTGATGTTTAAATAAAGTTATGAAAATCCCCCAAAAAAAAAAAAAAGGTGATCAACTGAAACCCCAATTTTTTTGTTGCATTGTCGTTTCTCAGTTGGAAAACTTCTATTCAAATTAGCGAAGTTTCATCAGCAGGTTCTGTTGTGTTGGAGTCTATATATATTAATACAGCTATTCTCCTCATCAGATGGAACTATGCTTACATGATACATATTTATCATATCTACATAACTGAGATGATTAAAAACATTGATTTGATAAACCTATTACTCAACAGTAATGGTCGAGTAATTTTTATCTCTTACTTGACAGTAATTTCTTTATGACTTATTCAAATTCTCAAAAAGAATTTAAATTGGTCATTAAGTCTGTTCCTCATATTTTACGTTCTTTAGCACAAACCATACATCTAGAATCTCTCTCAGTTGAAGGAACTAATACAATAAGAAATTTACAACAGGTTTATCAGAGCTTATCAACTGCCTCCCTTTGGACCCCCTGATGTGGAGTCCTGGTCGGGTTGATCTGGAGCCGGCGTTCCTCCTGGCTCCTGATCCTCTGCTGATGGAGCCTGATTTCATTTTTTACCACCAGATTTAACTGTTTAGTAGTTTAACATCCTGCTAATGTTAAAATACATTAGCAGGCTGTACATCAGCGATAATAAACCGCTGGATGAAGACTCAGAGCTACAATAGGACCCCACCCTGCAGGAAACATGCAGTTCCTGCAGCTGCCCAGCAGGGGGCAGCGGTTCCTCAACAAGTTCTATCAGACGGTTACAAAAGCAGGATTCTCCTCCAGAACAGGTTTAACAATCACAACGCCACCTGGTTCATGAGCTGACCCTGTCAGTAATGAAACATGAAAGTAAAACCAGGACAAAGAGCAGAGCAGGAATATTTATTAAATTCCACTTTATTGAGCTGATGGACCAATCAGACAGCATGAAGCAGAAACGGTTAAATGCAATCATGTGACCTCAGCAGATCAACAGCTTCCCAAAACATCGGAGCAAAAGCTCTCCGTTCACTAGCTGGTTTAGCTGGTTGAGACCCCTGAGAGCCCAGCAGGATCCAGATTTATAAAAATAAACTTTAGAAAGTTTCACTTCCTGTGAGTTAAACATCTGTTCTTCCCAAATGAACAAAAACACACTTCCCTGAGGAACACCCTGAGGGTTCTGCAGGGCTCCTGACTTGGACCTCCAGGAATCTCAAGTCAGTCAGTAGAACCCTGGTTCTGGTTGGGCCTGAAGCGTAACCTGCAGCAGATCCAGGAGGAACAGAAACAAGGTCAAAGTTCAGGACATTGCCAATGATCTTCTTCATGTCTCTGCTCCTCTTCAGCAGAACAATGGAGGATGTTCAGGTTCCTCTGGTTGGGTCATGGACGAAGCAGGTTCTGGTCCATGACCTGATACTGGACCAGGCCTTAACAGCTGAATGTCAGCGTTGGTTCTCCCAGGAGCATCAGAGTTCAGGAACATTCTGAAGGACCGGAGCGCCTCACATTTTTAGCATGATGACCGGATCCAACCTTCTGCTCCTCAGTCGGTTCCTGAAGGTTCGGCCTCTGCGTTTCCGTAGGAACCTGGACCAGAGGAACACGACGTCTTCTTGACCCCGTTGGAGAAGAGCTCAATGTTCAGACGAGTCTCTGTGTTGGTGTCGCTGAAAGAAGCGGGTCCTCCCAGCAGGAACCTCCCAGCGGCGGCGTTCCTGCTGGGAGGTTCCTGACGTTCCTCCTCAGTGACTGAGCAGTCTGAGCCGGGCCAGCCAGCCGCCCAGGACAGACGTTGACCCGGTCTTGGCTCTGGTCTGTGCGGCAGCAGGAAGCTTCTTGGTGGAGGCGGCCTCCTGGTACGGCATGGTGGCGTTGTGGTGCAGGTCGGCGCCGACTAGGCAGCGGCTGCCTCTGATGTGATCGACGCCGCGGACCGACGGCGATCCGCGGGACGGCAGACCGAAGGCCGGCTCCTCCTCAGCGATGGCGCCGATCCGCTCGTTGCTCAGGTACCGGTGCAGCTCGTCTCTACCTGTTCAGAATAGAAAGCAAGAAGCAGTTAATGGATGTTCTGAGTTAGTCCGGGCCGATCAGAACCAACAGGACGGGTGAACTTACCTTTCCTTCCCTGAGTTCTGCGTTTGGACGAAGACCCGGAGACTCCCAGGACGGAGTTGACCGGCATGGAGACGGGTCGGGGTTTACCTGAACAGGTTGGCAAACAGAATCCTTTAGAACCAGACCAGAACCGCTCAGAACACTGTTCTGATCCGGTTCTCACTGAACTGTGTGGGGAGGATGTTTTCAGTTCAGATCATAGTGGACCGGGTCAGAACTTTGGCAAACAAACTGGATAAACATCAAGCCCAGCTGAACCTTCAGAACCAGGTTAATGGTCCAGTTGGATCCAGAGACTGTCTGCTGCTCCAGAAGGACCAACGGTCCGGTTTCACGCACCACGGGAAGCGGATCGCTGTCTGAGGCGGATCGGGACCAGCTGCTTGACTTCAGGAGGAGGATCGTCGGCGAGGCGCTGGCGGACGTCTGCGTCCAGAGACGAGTTTGGAGACGTGGGATGTGAGGAGGCACTGAGCTCCCTGCAGGAAGGAGGACGAGGGTCAGAGTCACGGATGGAAAGGCAGGAGGAAAACCGATAGAGCAGAGGAACTCACAGAGGAACATATGGAGCTGCTGGAGGTGGAGGGATATACAGATCCAGGATGGAGGTCTTCCCTCTCCTGCCTGCAGCGTCTGAGGTTTGAGGAGATCCGTAGACATCCGCAGCGCCCTGACACGTCTGCAAGAGACGAAACCGAACCCACAGCTTACTGCTGATCTCTGCCTGGACGTTCAAATGTTCCCAAACAGAGAAGCTGCTCAGGCAGCAGGTTAGCCATGCTTTATTGTTCTGTTTTATTTTGAAAGTCCTACTCTTCTGTGACTTCCTGTTAGCCCATGGGTGCCACCTTGTGGCCCAGATAAGCCAGAACCAGGGTTTGATAACAGGAACCCAGGCTGAGGTTCTGGAGCGGGTCGCTGAGTCAGAACTGAACCCTGACCTTCAGAGTCTGTGAGGAAGTTTATCTCCTCTGAACAGTCGCATCCTGTTTGGCCCGGCCAACCTGGGAGTCATCCTGCTAGGAGTCCGGAGTGTTTCCTGCTCCGATGCTTTCAGGGAAAAGCAGGAAAATCGACTCCATTGTTCTGCAAACACAAACGGACTGAGGGAGCTGGAGCATCTCCTAACTGCAGCTGATCTCAGGTCTGGTTCATTCTCTGATTCTCTTCAGGCTCCAACAGCAGAAACCAGTTCTTACTGCCCCCTAGAGGTCCGGATGTGAATCTGTTCCTGGGTTAAAATCTTTACTCCTTCGCTCCTGAAACAGGACTTTTAATTCTTCTACAGACGCGGTGCGTTCAGGTGCTGCATGTAAGTTGTGGACATCAGAAACTTGAGCCTGGTCTCTGGATGATGCGTTAGCATTAGTGTTAGCTCACCTGCACCAGTGGTGGTCTCCAGCGCAGGTTTCTAAGTGGAGCGGCAGCCATTCCCGACGTTCCTGAAGGCCTCTTCTTCAGCACCAAGGTGATACTGCCAGACTCTGCCCTCATCTTCTCCACCAGGTGTTTGAGCTGCCAGCCCACCTAGACCAATCACAGAGAAGGAAATCTGAAGCTGGTTAGCTTAGCATAGAGACTGTAAACAAAGAAAAACTGCTAGCCTAGCCTAGCTCCAGCTGCAGTAGCTCCAAACCTATAAACGGAGTTTATGTCGGCTGAAGGAGAACGTCACCGGAAGTAAATGAATCTGCTCTGTTCCTGGGTGGAGTTCCTCAGGGATCTACACTCAGACCTGAGGAACTCTGATAACGCTCCTGATCCAGAACCTGATCCGGTTCAGATCTGTTTCTACTGATCATTTTCCAGCCTGAACGGAAACTTCACAAAGACTCGGTGCAGCCGAGCAGGAAAGAATCTGTTCGCATGCAGAACAGAATCATGTTTTAATGATTTTTCTGATATGAATCTTGGTTTGACGTGAAGATCAGACGTTGCTCCTCCGTCTGTCTGAGGCTCTGGTGACTGACTGACCCTGAACTCACCACAGTCTGCTGGTTGACCTGGATGACCTCGTCTCCAGCGTGGATCCTCTGGGTTTGATCTGCAGGAGACTGAACAGAACCAGAACCGGCCCGGTTAGTGTTGGGTTCTGGTACCACCAACAGCCGGTTCCAGCTGCAGACTCACGTTCTCCGTGGTTCCCGTGACAACATGAAGGCCGTCGTAGGTGGATTTGATGTACATCCCCTGGGAGATCAGACAGTATGAGGGTCAGAGCTGCAGGTCAGCGCTCAGAGTTCCTACGGCTCCTGAACTCACCAGTCCCTCTCCAGGCCTGACGTTGGTGATGTGAACCTCCTCCAGGCAGGACGGCTCCGTGTTAGAGGGGTCAGAGGTCGCCTGGACCGTCTTCTCACAGACGCTGTTCAGAGCCTGGGACTGGAACAGGAAACCCAAAACGTCACTTTTAGTTTTTATTCACCAATTAATCCTAAATAAATGTTACAGACTATCAAACAGACAGCAAAAAAGTACAAATTAAAATGGATACAATCCCAACCAAGTGGGGCAGCAACAGAAATCCTTTCATGCTTTTCTTCCTGCCAGTTATTTTCAGATTTTTTTCCAATATTCCTTGTGTTGATGAATCTCCGGTCACAGAAAGAGAAAAACCAAACCAGAACAAAGGCTGTTTGAGCCCGAATGCTGTGATCTTATTGGTTGCTCCTCTAGTGTTTGTTTCCTCGTTAGCGTTGGAAAAGGTTTTGCCGTCAGAACCTGGTGGAACCGGTCCAGCAGGAGCTTCACCTGACTCCGACTGGGTGGAGCTAAAGGAAACATCTGTTCTGCTTCCACATCTGGACTCTATTCTGCTGCAGTAGCAGCTGCTGGCAGGCAGGGGGCAGACTGGCCTAACTGGCTGCAGCGCTGAACCTGCAGCTTGTCCAGGTAACTGGACCGCAGAGCTAATGCTAATGCTAATGCTGCAGCTGGACGCTTTGGGCGATTTCCGCTGCGGCGGTTTGCGCTCCAGCAGGAAGCGTTATCTAAGACAGGAAGCGGACATTCCAGCTCTGAACCAACAATGGAGCAGCAGAGGAGGAGGAAGTGAACTCACCACCTCCAGGATCTTCTCCTCCATCTGGAACACGCTGCAGTCCTGCAGGCACAGAGGACGGAGCCGTCAGCATCTGGACCCAACCAGAACCAGAACCCCACCTGGCAGGAACCATCTATAATCTCTGAGTTCATCTCCTCAAACTAAAGTCACACTTTACAACTTTACTAACGACCTCAGAGTTTCACCAGCATCTGCTGCAGCAGCTGCAGCACAGCATGGAGGGAAAAACAAATGTTTGAGCAAAGAGCCTGCAGCAGAGTGAAAGCAGGAGGAAAACCAGCTGGAGGTAAACAGGATGGCTGCAGGGAGGAGCCGCTGCAGCTGCTGACCAAGCCTCAGATTCAAACCTGAGGTCCAAACGTCCAGCGGGTCGGAACCAGAACAGCAGAACCGGCTCAGAGCCAACAGCCAACATCACTTCATGCTGGCCGCTCCCTGTGACCTTCACTGACCTTCTGCACGGTGGAGGTCAGCTCCAGGCCCAGCTGGATGATGGTGCTTCTGGTGGCTGTGAAGTCGCTGGGGCTCGTCACTGGAGACCTGAAACACACACACACACACACACACACACACACACACACACACACACACACAGATCCGTGTCATTATGAGTGAAAATAATTCTATTTAAACCTAACATGTCTGTGATTATTGATCATCAGTGTGTGAAGTTAAAACATGACTGAATCCAGCCTCCTTTACATCATCAGCCTGTTCAGCCAATCACAGCCCCTTCGAGGTTCAGCACTGAACCGGTTCCGGTTCTTTCCAACAGGAGTTTCTCTACAGATCTGGGGCAGCGTTGGTCCTCTGAAGTCGGGATTCCTCAGGGTCGATGTTGGCGCCTTGTATCTGCTGCCTCTGGGTTGCATCTTTAAAAAACACAAAGTCTCTTTCTGCTGCTCTGCAGATCCGTTCAGATCTTTCTGCCTCAACATGAGCTCCAGTCTGCTGGGCCGATGTTCCAGGATCGTCTTCAGGATGTTCAGACATTTTCTGGACCCAAATAATAAAAACTGAG
This sequence comes from Xiphophorus maculatus, assembly GCF_002775205.1. Lineage (NCBI taxonomy): Eukaryota > Metazoa > Chordata > Actinopteri > Cyprinodontiformes > Poeciliidae > Xiphophorus > Xiphophorus maculatus. The sequence continues at coordinate 5,118,758 of NC_036457.1, forward strand.
ATTGTATGTTTGGTCAGTGCCGTCCTTTCCTGGACGTGACGGTGTGGTCGGTCCCCCGTCCTCCTGCTGTCGTCCATTTGTGAAAACTCTGGGTGTGATTGTTGATCCTGTGTTAGAGTTGATTAGCATGTTAGCGCTGCTATCAAAGCCAGTTTCTTCCAGCTGAGGATCCTTGCTAAGATAAAATCTGATCTTCCTCTGCCTCATTTTGATCCAATCATTCATCACATTTAGATTAGTTAACTCTTTGTACTCAGGGTTGGAGCAGAGCAAACAAAATGCTGCAGCTGGTCTGCTGACCAAAACCAGGAGGCGTGAATCTGTGACCCCGGTTTTACAAACCCTTCGCTGGCTCCCTGCTGCTTTAGGATCAAATTTAAGTGTTTTTAGGTCCCTGGTACCCAGAGCCCTGAGCTTTTACCGTCTGTCCCTAAAGCCAGGATGGAAAGCAGACAGAACCTCTCTGTGGATCATCTACTTCTGGCTGCTAAACTCCAGACTGAAACTCGGCTAAAGAGAAAAGTAAAGGATAGAAGATCATCTTTGCAGCTAAAATTTAAAATTGTTTGGTTTTCATTCATGCTATTAGCTTTTGGTTTCTCTGCCAATTTTATATTTGTCTTATTAGTATTACTAAACTTAATTTTATTTCTGTTTTTTCTTTTATCTACCTGTGATGTTTGTTGTGATGCACTTTGGTCGGTTCAGACTGGAAATGAGCTGCAGACATAAACTTTGACTTTACTTGTTCAACCAATCGCTGAGCTGCAAACCTCTGCTACATGTTAGCAGGAACTGCATCTTCCATTTTTCTCTGAAACTCCGTTCATCTGAACATGACGATTCAGGCTGATGGAGTTTATGTATATGATCCACCAATGCGCTAATAGTCAAGCTGATTTTTAATTGAGTGCTTTAGCCTCACCGGTCCAGCCAGCCCAGCAGGCTCTTGGCGGCGGCGATCAGCTCCACCACGGCGCTCAGGAACTGGTTGGAGGGCTGATGGGAGTTCTTGTTCTGGTAGGCCGGGTTCTTCCTGCGCTGCGTCACGGCGCCGCTCAGGTTGCGATGCGCCGCCCTCATCTTCCCCACCAGCGTCTTCAGGCAGTCCGACTCCACGCCGTAGTTCTATGGGAGGAGACAAAGGACAGCTGAACTACGTTTCCCATGAGCACCTCCTTCTGTTCCAGCCGTGTTGGATCCTGAGTCGATGCTCCAAGAAACTCAAACACCTGAAAACAGCTGAGCTCAGGTTAACATGAGTCAGCAGAAAACCAGCCGTTCTGATGATGGATCAGCTGGTTCCTGTGATCCGGACCGGCAGGATGAACGCCAGCCGCCTTCTGGGGAAGGGTGGGTTAGGGCTCTTTGCGGAGCGGTTCTGGGCCGCTCCGCCCAGAACCGCTCCACCAAGGGCCCCATCCGTTTCCTGCAGGAAGACCTGAACCTGAAATCCACCAGGAGTTCTGCAGAGCCTGGACCTGAACTTTGAGGTCCAAATTGCAGCTCAGAGCCACCCCTCCCCCCCCGGTCCCAGTACCAACCAGAGAGCAGAGCAGGTCCACGGCCTCCAGAACCAGCTCCTGGTGCCCGACCCGGGCCACGCCCAGCGCCAGCAGGTCCTGGTGGCCCAATCGGAGCAGCTGCTGCCCGCCGACCCGCTGCTGCCGGAACGCTGCCACGTACGGCTGCAGGCTGTCGTCCAGACCTGGAAACAAATGTTCACACCCAGGAAGTGTTCACATGCAGGAAGTGTTCACATCCAGGAAGTGTTCACACCCAGGAAGTGTTCACATCCAGGAAGTGTTCACATCCAGGAAGTGTTCACACCCAGGAAGTGTTCACATCCAGGAAGTGTTCACATCCAGGAAGTGTTCACACCCAGGAAGTGTTCACATCCAGGAAGTGTTCACATCCAGGAAGTGTTCACATCCAGGAAGTGTTCACACCCAGGAAGTGTTCACATCCAGGAAGTGTTCATATCCAGGAAGTGTTCACCCAGCAGGGGGCGCTGCGGGGAGGTATTGACGCCCCGCTCTGGCTCCGAGAGCAAACAGCTGCTGAGTCAATATTAACTCTTCCTCCCTTCGACCCGACAACATCAGAACCGACGCCTCGCTCTGAAGCAGAGAGTCTGCTGAACCAGAACCGCCTGAAAACCCACCAGGCTCATCAGAACTTCATCAGAACTTCCTTGTATTGGCTCCAGACATTGAAACTACGGAGTGCTGATCCTGACGAAAATGGCAGAAAAATCAATAAATGGATCAAACAGTAACTAATGATCTAATTCTCTCTTTATTTCCTGATCCAAAGTTATCAGAACCAGAACATTCCCTCTAGGGCTGAAATGATTCCTCGAGTGATTTGAGTTCCTCGATTATTAAAATTTGTTGAGGAAAATTTATCTGCCTCGAAGCTTCGTTAATTTATGTTTTATTATTTAGCGCGCCGTGTTCCGGCCGGGTCGGTGCTTGCGTTGCGCGGTGCTCTGACGTCCGCCTGAGTTGTTGATGAAAGCTAAGTGTTAGCGGCATAGCGTTTGTCACTTTTATGGACCAATAAACATCCTTGAAACGCTGCCTGGAACCAACTGGGAACCAACTGGTCGGGTCGTTAGGCGGGTCAGCAGATGGTTGATGAAGGCTCTGGCAGCAGGTAGGAAGATTCCTGCTGGGAATCTGAACCGGGTCGGGAACCGGATCAGAGCCGTTTATTTACTTTCATTGAAGTTTGATTTTAATGATTTTATTCAAAGATGAAAACAGAATCAGTTTGTAGAAAAGTTTTTATTAAGATCCTGAGGATGCAGAACAGAACCACAGAACCAACCCGTATGGATAAGGGAGGTTCTGCTCATTCTAAAGGAAACATCCATCTGGTTCTGACCCGGCCCGGTTCCAGCAGAACCATCTGGGACGGGTCGGTGGCTCAGCAGGAAGCAGGATTTCCTGCTGAGCTCCATGAATCCGGAGAGCTGGACAAACAGGAACCGACCCGGTTTGTCTGGGTCAGAACCAGAACACCTGAGGTTCTGCTGTCTGAGCCGTCTCCTGGAGCAATCGGGTCATTCAGAACCTCTTCATCTGTGATGAGGAACACCAGCTGTTGAGCGTGGCAGGTTCTGACGGGTTCTGGACCCCTCCTCCTCGCTAGCGGTACTAGGAACCAACCGGGTCGCTGGAACCGCTCAGCTGGGGCGTTCTGCACCTGCCAGGAACCCAAGGAATGTCGACCCGTCTCAACATGTCGGCGTCGCTCCGACGCCTCCGGGACAGATCCGTCCGCCCAGCTGCTCCGTTCTACAGAACCGGTACCAGGTTCTGGAGCAGTCCAACAGGCATCTCTCTGGTTACGTTGTTTGTTTTTAAGCAACCAAATTGGACCTGGAAACAGAACCGGCTGCACAGCTGAAAGTCCTGATATAAAATGATTAGCGTTAGCTTCCGTTTCATGGCGTTACAGTTAGCAGAAGCATTAGCTTCTGGTCATTCATTTTTAATATGCTTAGTGGTGTAGCGTTAGCTACTGCTAACTGTATCAATTTGGCATTAGCATAGCTAAAAACATTTTCATCTAATTTGCAATTTTTGTGCAAAAGTTTATTTCCCATGACAACCATGGTGGCCATCTTGAAAAAAAAAGTTAGTATGGTTTCTATGTATGATTTGACACAAAAAGTATTAACCTGCTATAAACATGAACAAACTTAGTTTTAACTTTCTGTGGATGACCAGGTACGTAGCGGTTTAGCATCTTAAGCTTTTCAGCAGCTAACATTTTGGTTCCCTGGGAACATCTGGGCCAATCAGGTTCCAGTATGTGAAATGTTCTGACATCTGCTGCATCAACACAAGTCTCTGGTCCTAGTTACTAGACGGAGGGTTACAGGCTATCGGTCTGGAGGGACAGACGGCGGTTCTGATCCGCCAGTTATGGTCAGCGGGTCGTTCCTGTTTACCATGTGATCAGCAGCCAGACCGCACCAAGCGTTGGACCTGAAAACACCTGGTCCATGAAAACCCCTCAGGCTGCTAACCGTCTGCGGTCAGAGGCTTCTTCTGACTCACTGCAGCACTGACTGCTACTGGAGCATCACCATCCACAGCCACTCTGACTTCATCTCTCTGCAGGATAAATAAAGTATTTTTAACTGAGCTGAATAAAACTTCCTGTTTTATTCCTGACTTCATTTCCTGTTTCCATTTTAAATGTTTGAATCTTCAGCAGGTTCTGATGCTGTAATAACACTTCCGGTTCGGTTAGAGTAACCCGACAGCCAGACGCTGATGATTAACCAGCGGTTCGGGTCCAGAACCTGCTGAACCACCAGGAGGAAGAACATCCCGAACCAGAACCATCAGCCTCACCTCTCATCCAGTCCTCCACCTGTTGCGGACTCCACCCGCTCACAGGCTCCATGTCAGAACCGGGCTGGACCCAGACTGGCTCAGGCTCCCCGATCCGCTACTCGGACATCTTCTGATCGGAACCAACCGGAAGCTTCCACTCAGACTCCAAATCCAGAGAAAAGTTCTGCAGAACTCTGTCGGAACCGCTCTCTCTGAGTTTAAACCTCCTGGATCACTCTGGGGTTCGGATGGAAGTTCGGGTGAAGTCGGTTCGAACCGCTCCTGCTGCACTCTGACCGCCTGAGGTTCCGTAGAAGTTCGGACAGAGTTCGGGTCGAACCGAACCCGCCGCTCCGCTGCTTTCTGACCAACTGCTCCTCTAGGTAAACTGCGCGCTGATTGGCTGTCATCGCGCAGGGCTTGGACACGCCCCTTTGGACTTTCCTCCAATCACGTGAGGCGAATCCCCTCGCCCCCTGACCGAGGCGGTAAACAAAGTAGCTCAGTTCGACCCGGTCGGAGCGGTTCGTTTTCCCAGATGGTTGAATTCATGTGTTTATTATTACCTGGTAAAAATGTGTTTGTCTTATTTCTTGTGATTTTGGTTTAAAACCTGCCATTTTTCCCTCTTCACAAACCTGATCTGAACTTCCAGAGAGTTTGAGTTCAAACCGGGTTTTCATCCGAACTTTAATTTTCCTGCTTCATGTTGCTGATAAACTCACCTGGATTCAGATTCGTCCCAGTCTGATCCCGGTTCCGGTTCTGGCAGTCTTCTTGATAAACTCCTGTTTTTATTTCAGGTGAATAAACTGGAGCAGATTTGAACGGAAATTCTGCCCCCTGCTGGCAGCAGCACCTGAGATACACCTGGATCCCAGAGTCCAGGGGCCTCACACCAGATGTGCGGCGCTATATTTTACGCACAAGTCGGCATGTAAAAATGAACTATAAACTAAATGTGCGGCAGTAACGCAAATTTATCTGTGAACAATATCAAACTAGAAAAAGTCAAAACTCACTAAATCCACTGAATCCAGACAACATTCAGTTATTTAAACCAAGAAGCATCAAACATCAAAATACTTTTGTGTTTAAACGATGAAACTGAACCGATTTATCCTTAGACAATAACACACACACACACAATAAGGAAAATAGAAATAAAGGATGTGAAAACCTCAATGTAAATAATCATGTTGCTCAGTTTGTGCCTCATAAAGATGAAACTCATCGTCTGAATGCATCTATTTATTCTCACGAGAAACCAGGGCTGATCAAACAGTTTGATTATTGAAGGTGATCAGGTGTGGAGACAATCCCAGGTATATCAGCAGCTGCATCAAGGTGAGCCGCCACCTGAGGAGCTTTGGCTCTGATGGAGAACATGGAGCCATTGATCAGAGATCAGATTGATCTGCTGGTTTCTGAGCGTTTAGATTCATCCAGACTGATCGTCCTGGAGCTCTGAGCAGAACTTAAAGCAGGTACCGGTACCGTTCCAGCTGCAGCTGTCCTCCAGTGGAGCCAGAAATCATCTGGACTCTGTAAATGTAACTTCTGCTCGTGATTCCTGGATTCAGAAGAAACATTTAAATCCCGGCTGAACGCTCTGCTGCTCCAACAGCGTCTGCTCTGAGATCTTTAGGATTTATTTAGAAATTTCTCTTTATTATTTTTGTGCCCTGAAAGCACCTTTTAAATAAAATCTATAATTATTATTATTCTAGATCCTTACCGTTGCTATGGTTACTGCTTCCCGTGGCGGCAGACCTCCTGTATTTCTACTCATTTACATTAAGATGTATTTGTGGAGGCGACAGGCGGAGCAGCAGCTGCTCTGTGTCTAAATTGTGATGAATGAAGGAAAGGTGAGCAGGTCTGAGCGAACGGCTTCATATCCGACTTTTCTTCTGCGCCGCACTTTTCCAAATTTGTCCGTACACCAAGTTTAAGAGTGAAAACTGCGCAGTGTTTCATACATGACGCCTCAGATGTTTGGGCTGCTTGGTTCAATTGTTTCTATTTGTTCTTTCAGTTTTAGTTTTTTCTGAGTTCCTCAGTTTTGTGGATCATAATATTGCAGAGATTAGTTGCGTTTAAAATTGTTTTGTTTGAAAACAAAAAAGACTTCTTGTGCAAGAAACATTTTAGTTTCCTAACTTTAATACCGTAGATCTAATTTGGTTTGTCCAAAAATAGTTCTGGAACTAGAAAAAACTTCTGAACGTAGTTTTGAACTTTTTGTTTCAGTTTCAAGCCTTTTTTTTTTATTTAAATTTTTTTTTTTAGTTCCAAAATTATTTTTCATTTCTAAAAAAATTTTAAACCAGTTTAACATCTGCAAATTAGCTCCATAAATTTATGTTTGAGTATGTCAAAAAGTAACTTGAAAACTGAAACAAAAAGATCAAAACTATTTTTCAGAGTCAAGTCTTTTTCCTTACTTTTTCTTTTCAGTTTCAGCATTTTTTTAATAACCTTTTTGGCCTCAATTTAGCTCCAAATAATAGGTTAATTATTGGCACATATTTTGTAAAAGGATGTTGGATTTTTATGAGCTTTTGCTAGAAATGTTTGTTCCTACACAAACAATAAAGTATTTTTATGTATAATGAAGTTAAATATCTATTTGAAGTATCTGTTGTGGAAGTTTTTTCCTCAGCTCCAGGAGTTAGCCTGATCCCACTGCAGCGATGCTCTGAGTTTAAACTGATCCGGGTTTGGACCGATGAAGCAGGAAACAGCTCAAAGAACAAAACATGATTATGAACTTTTTCATAGATGATAAAGTGACTTTTTATGTTCGGGAGTTTTATTACTAGTTTATAAACCTGAAAGAGTAAAAACATTGATTATAGTTTTAAATTTAAAGAATTTGTCTAAATTACTGTTGCTTGTAATGCCTTATTTTCACCAAAAGATGGCGACAAAACTCAGCACTCGGGTGTAATAAAACCCCAGAGAACAAAGATTGTCTATAAAATTGATGTGCGTCCGTTTCTACAGTGTTTTTCTGAAAAGATTAATTACTTTAAAAATATTAAAAGGTATTTAAATCGTTTTTTTCTAAAACACATGTAAAGCAATTGTATTAGAAATAATTAAACAACGCAGATGTAGCCAAAATTAACAAAAATTCAAGTAATGAAAATGATTGTGTAAAAATAACCCTCTCCTCATGATTCTTTTCTATTTTAAAGTTTAATTTTAGCCAGTTAAGTATTATTGACCTGAATATATATAAAGGCCTAAATAAGGACAAAAGTTGAAAATTAATAATGACTATAAATAAACTCTGTACAACGCATAAGAACTATGCAAAACATTACCATTCCTCTTAAAATACATTTCCATTCTTTCTGCTCATGTCCTCTCAGAAATCACCTCAGAGTGAGCCCTCTCCCCAGTGTCTGGTCCTGGGTTTTTTGCTCAGAGTGAGCCCTCCCCGCTCTGTAACAGATCGTCTCCTCTCAGATCCGCTCCGAACCGCTGCCGCTCGGACCGTCGCCGTAGTTTGGCGGAAAAAACCGGCTCCATCCTCGGCCTGGAGCTGCGTGATCCGGCCGGAGGACCGACACCTTTGGACTCGCAGGTACTGCTGCAGGATCCTGCTGGTTCCGAGGGAACAGTTCGTGTAGGGCTCGGTTCTGGATGGACACTGTGAAATCGGAGGTAGTTTTGAACTTTTTCTTCTTTCAAACTCTGAAATCCAGTTTGAGGATCGAGCTGCTGTCAGACTTGCTGCAGTTGATTTTTTCCTCTGTGGTAATTAATTCATTACGGCTCTCAGCTGAGTTCTGGTCCAGATGTTTCCAGATGTTCTGCTGGTTCTTAAACAGTTAAACCGCCGATGGTTCGTGGAAAAATCAGAATGTGAACCTGTGACCTTCCTCACATCGATTTCATATTATAGAAATGATGAAATATTACAGAGGAGGATGGAATATGTGGGTTTGACGGGATAATTCACCAAAATCAGTTTCCCATATAACTATCGTTCTTCTCAAGTTTAGGTTTTGTGTTTGTGCAGAAACTTTAGTGGGACGGAACCGGATCGGATGACTCGCTTTGAAAAGCCATTTGTGTCCAACAGGATCCTGAAATCTGATTCTGCAGAGGAGACGATGATCTGGACCCAAAGATTCACTAAACAAACCGGACCGAACATCCACAGGATGTGAAACCTTCATATCAAAGACAAACTGAGCTGCTGTTGGTGAGGAGAACCGGGTCCTGAATCGGGTTCTGAACCTTTCTAGTAAACACTGGAGAATCCTGCCAGAGCTTTTTAATTTAGATAGATAATCCTCCTTCCTGCTCAGATTATCAATCCTAAATCCTGCCTCAGATTATCAATTCAACCGATTTAATGTTTCACTTTGATCACTTTTAGTTGAAAGTTAAGAAACCTGAAATGTCCTGGTGAGTTCTGCAGGAAATATCCAGGTTCAGTTCCAGGTTCCAGGTATTACTCCAGGTTCAGCTTCAGGTTTTACTCCAGGTTCCAGGTTTTACGCCAGGTTCAGCTCCAGGTTCCAGGTTTTACTCCAGGTTCAATCAGACAGATGGTTCAAATCTTCTCCATCCAGGACTTGTACAGGTCAAGGATCAGGAAAAAGGCAGCTAGCATCTCTGCAGACCCCACACATGCTGGACACAAACTGTTTTGTCTTCAGGTGGCGCTACAGAGGCGGTCTCTCTGAAGGCCACATGAACAGCTGACATCCTGAGGATCTGCTCTGTTAGAACAATTCTTTTAGTTTTCTGTCTTTAAAACACACGACTGCAAATACATCAACATATTGTTCCTTTATCCTTACTTTACTTCCCCTAACGTTTCATATTTCTATCCAGTAATAACAATAATTGGCAGAAGCTAATATTATAGTACTATGTAAATAAGTTTTAGCAGAAGCTAATGCTAAAGCGCTAAATATACAGTACATTTAGCAGAAGCTAATGCTAAAGCACTAAACCTACAGTGCATTTAGCAGAAGCTAATGCTAAGCGCTAAGTGTCCTGAGCAGAATGAGACTTGTCATGTTTATGTCAGTTATCAGTTTTAATTGGTTGTCTGTCATTTATATTTCATGTCTTCTCGCTGTGAAATTCTTTATTTGTGACCCAGTCTGGCCCAATAAGTCTGGTTCTGGTTCTGACTGAAGCTCTATGATCCTAACGTCCGAGTAGAGCTGACCTTTGACCTTTCTGTCCTCTCCGTCTCTGTGTTTCCAGCTGCAGGCGCTCTGAGTGCGGACTGGTCCGGTTCTGACCCGAACCCAGTGTTTCCCTGACCAGCTGAGCGTCGTCTCCCTGGAAACAGAGATGCTCCGCGGCGACAGGAAGCAGCAGGGAAGCAGACAGGAAGTGGAGGGCCAGACCACCGTCGGCTGACTGAGCTTCTCCACCTGGCAGATCTCTCGCTCTCTGACAACACAAGATGTCTGCCGATAACAGCCCGCCGCCCTCATGCCCTGCCCAGAACCAGGCTCCGCCCACGCCGTCGCCCAGCCCGCCCGCCGCCGTCTGCGGCCGACTGTCCGACGGCAGCCAGACAGGCCCCAGCCCCACCAACTCCAGGGGCTCCCTGCAGGGCGTCTCCTTCCTGCTACAGATCGGACTCAACAGGGAGACCGTGACCCTTGACCCCGGAGACGTGTCGCTACTGGCGGTCCGAGAGCTTGTCTGCTCCATCGTGGATCAGAAGGTATGGCGGGTTTGAGAGACACTTCAGCAGGAACCACGTAACTTGAAACTACAACAAGTTAGTTTGGGCCAAATATTTAGTTAACAAGTCAAACATATAGCTTTATATGTTTAGCTATTAGCTGAACACATAGCTTTAGCTTGACAACTAAGTAGTTAGTTAGCAAGCTAAGCTTCAAACTACATATTTAGTTCAGTGTGTTTCAATCTGACTCCAGTCCGTTTGTCTATAAACTCCAGCCCGGTTGGTGAGGTGTGAATGCTAATCAACCTCTGACCTCTGATCCTCCAAACCTCGGTCTGGGTTCGGTTGAAGTGAACTCTGATTGGGTCTGAATGTGAATGCCAAGCGGACTGGAGACCGCTCCAAAAGGAGGAAGTGGACTACAGTGCAGGGCATTCTGGGTAAAGCTAGCATGCTAGCCTAGCGCTAGCAGCAGAAATGGCTCCTGGTCTTTAGCCAAAGACTAAAGAGAAATCCTCCAACCGCTAAAATCTGACGCCTCCATCTTGTTTCCATCTGGTGAAGAAGGAAGTTGCTCTCAGTGTCTTCAGAGGTTTCTGTGTCATTTCCTTCAGTGGTTCTTGGTGCAGCGCCCCCACAGGCCAGGAGGGGAACAGGTTGGTGATCGGGAGCCCAGACTGGATCAGAAACCCGAACCGGATCAGGGATAACAATGATCCGGGATTAGGAGTTGCGACAGTTCAACCTGCAGACTTCTGCTGTGAGCCGAGTCTTATCTCAGCATCTTCTGTTTCACCACTCGAACTGAACACACCACCTGTTCACACACACACACACACACACACACACACACACACACACACACACACACACACACACACACACACACACACACACACACACACACACACACACACACACACACACACACACACACACACACACACACACACAGCCTTCTGGGGTGAAACTGGGTCGTTCAAGCTCTGTTCTGTTTAATATTGATCCTTGCCAGAGATCTGTTGATCACTGATTCAGCTGATTGGTTCCTGGTCTCAGACCAGGTTCCAGTTTCATCACAGGAAGTGGTGTCTTCTCTCAGGGAATGCCACTTCCTGCTTGCTGCAGCGTCAGCGCTCTCCACTTCCTGTTTGACAGCTGCTGCTTGTTTTCAAGGAGCCCTTCAGCGCCGCCGCCGCCGCTCCACCTGCTGACGGAGCGAGTCGCACAACTTTACATCCAACCGCCAGCCATCTGATAAATGATAATTGTTATAGCATTAAATCAATAGATCGATACAATAAATCGACTATTTTCTTATCGATTCAAACACAAAAAACAAGAAAACTCTCATTTTATTTATTAATAAACAATGAAAAAATAATTTCTAAAAATGGAAAAACTGATTCTGCTGAACAGAAAGTTCTGGTTTGATGTTGATAATTTTATTATTTTTTACAATATTTATATGCATTTACATTTTATTTCCACGCTCTGTTTTGTTATTTTTATTATGTGTAAAAAATGTTGTCACATTTCTGTACCAATGATTTATAAAGATTTATTTATTATGAAATCTTTATAATTTTTAGTAATGGACAGCAGATCAAAGGAGTCGTATGAAGCGATTCATTGGATTTTTTGGAAGCGGAGCAGCTTCCTGAATAACTCTGGAAAATGAAAACTGCGATCTGATTGGTTGGAACTGACGCCACCTGCTGGGGTTTGTTGGGAACGTGACTCGTTGGTCTGATTCCCGCCGGAAACCGAGGATCAACTTCCTCTTTCCTTCCTGTTTTTGTTTCTGATGGAAACAACAGGACAAAACTTCATTCAGGATTCCTCCAGTCCAAACGGGATCGGATCCAGATCCTGGAATCGGATCCAGTCCAGGAACGGCCGGGTTCTGCTCTAGACCGGGGAAAGTGTGTCCAGGTCTGATTCCCGGCTCGTTCAGTGACAAAATGGCGGGAATCTTCTGTTTCCTGTTTTTGTGTTGGATGATGTCACGGCTCTGCTGCGGTGCTTTCAGGGGCAGCGGGAAGTTCCCCACATTCCCACTGTGTCCTGGACTGGTTCAGAAGCCAGAAGGTTCTGTCCAAGCTGTCATGAATATGGTTCTGTTAGAGAACAGAAGTTCGGTTGGTCTGGTTCAGAACCGTCCCGGAACTCAGTGGGATCTGACTCCGGTCTAACTCCAGAGATCCGGTTCCAGAGTTCTCAAACACCTGGATCTCCATTTGGGACCGAACAGAACCAGAACCTTTATTGTTCATGGTTCTGGACGGTTCTGGGTTAGTTTAGGGACCAGAACCACAACTTTTCCACCAGACGGTTCTGGACCAGAACCCAAAGTTCAACATTTCTGCTGCATCACCATGGAGACGTGACGTCCTCTCTTCTGATTACCATGGTAACCAAGGACAGGTGGTGCTGCAGCTTCAGTGGCTGCTGTTTGGGTCGATCTGAGGTTCTGATCGGGTTCTGGAATCAATGGGTCTCCAACCGGCTGATCCAGAACTCCACCTTCTGGTCGGATGTTCAGAACCGGAACCAGAACCTTCAGACCCAAAGAGTCTGAGGCATGTCCTCGTAGTCACCAGCTGGTTCTGACAGGTCCGGTTCTCATATGTGTGGTTCTGGTAGGCCCCGTTAGAGTTCATCAGCGGTTCTGTTAATCCCTTAATTGCAGCTCCTTGACCCGGCGGCCATTAGCGCACGATTTATCCTGGATTATCTGCTGGCTCCATTAAAGTCGGGTCCATCAGAACCAGCTGCTGTCGGACCTGAGCTGAACTTCCTTCAGAACATTCCTGGTCTCTGGACTGATGGGAAATCAGCTGATTTCCAGAATAACTGGAGTCTGGATGGAGGGAATCCGATGGGATTAACCTGAACTCCATCCGGACCTGCAGGTCCAGACAATCGGACCGGACCGTCCGGGCCATCCGAACCTGCAGCGCTCCGGTTTGAACCCAGCAGGACGTTCTGCAGCAGGAAGTTTTTATCTGCCTGGCAGTCAGAGCTCAGGGCAAAGCCCCGCACTCACCTGATAAGGAGCTGGAAGCTGATTGGTTCCCGTCCCTGATAACATCTGGACAGAGGCAATCTGGGCCTCAGACGGGTCAGATCAGAACCGGACATCTGGGAGGATTTGCATCTTCATCATCAGGTGAAGAAGAGTCTCTTAAAGGGCCGGTACCTCAGATTAAAACCAGAGGCATCAGAGCCGGAAATTTTCCTGCTGGAAGGTTCAGGAAACCCGGTTCTGGCTGGATGGTTCTGATCAGATTCTGTTAAGTTCCCTGGAGTTTACAGGTTGGTTGGATGAACGTTCTGACTCCGCCCTGTTTGGCTCTCAGTTCCCAGAATGTGGATTTTTCGGGATGTACGATAAAATCCTGCTGTTCCGCCACGATCCGACGTCCAGCAACATCCTGCAGCGCCTGGCGACCGCCGACGAGATCCAGGAGGGCGACCTGGTGGAGGCCGTGCTGTCAGGTAGGGGGCGGGGCCTACTGGGGGGGCGGGAGAGGGTACTGGGTTCCTACTGGGTTCCTACTGGGTCCTACTGGGTTTCTACTGAGTTCCTACCAGTTCCTGCCGGTCCCTACTGGGTCCTACTGGGTTTCTACTGAGTTCCTACTGGTTCCTGCTGGTTCCTACTGGGTCCTACTGAGTTCCTACTGGGTTCCACTGGTTCCTACTGGGTTTCTACTGGTACCTGCTGGGTTCCTACTGGTTCCTGCCTTGGGGCCCCTGGTGAACTGAGAGATTTATGATAAAAGCAGACAGAACTACTTAGTGAGGTTTTGAGTTTTTACAGTGTAGAACAGAGATTTCCTTCATGGTGCTCCAGAGCCTCCAGAACTTGATTCTGGATGGGTGGGTTTGTTTGTCCTGGGCCCGTTTGGACCTTGGTTCTGACCCCGAGGTGCTCCAGTGACTCTGGAGGCCTCTTTTATTCTTCTCCTTCTCCTTTTCGTCTCGCCTGCTGATGTACTCAGAGCGCGCTTCCTGTCAGCGCCGTTCTGCTCTGAACCGCAGAGCTCTAGACAGTGATGTCACTTCCTGCCCCGTGTCAGCAGGCCGCCTGAAGCCTGGGCGGCGGCAGCAGCGGATCCGAGTCGCTTTGCAGGATGAAACGGGTCGGCAGAACTTCCTCCAGGAAGCTGCAGCGCCGTGCAGCAGCTGCACTTCCTGTCTGCACAAATGGCAGTCATGAAGCAAGGCAGCAGCTGCTGGTTCCACCAGATCATAATCTGATCATAATCTGATCATATCTGATCCATGTTTTTCTCTAAAACTGCTTCATTAATTTGACATTCAAGATTTGAGGAAATTCATCAGGAAGATTCATAATAAATGAAATATTTCAGAGTTTAATCCCAGTTTAATCCCGGTATGACTCTGAGGGTTTTTCCCCAGAATGTTCAGCTCAGAGTGATGATGATTCTGACCCGGTACAACATTCAGAACCTTCTGAATGTAACCAGCCAGGATGTCTCCCACTGCTGGAGCACTTCCTGGTTTTTGTCCAATCAGAAAGTAGAGGGACACACCCACTGTCACTCAGTGCCAGTATATTTCAGCTCTGATTGGTTCTGTTGTAATGGCTGTGAGGGGAGGAGTGATGCTGTGGGCCGATCATTAAACAGAACCTGGAATAAATCTGCTGACAGGCGGATCGGCTGCTCTCAGTGGAAACAGGAAATCCCGGTCCGGCTCCGGACCTGGTTCCGGTCCGGTTCTCCGGCCGTCGCCATCTAATCCTGTGGAAGCCGCAGATGTTTTCCCGACTCTTCTTGTTGTCCGTGTTTCAGCGCTCGCCAAGCAGGAAGACTTCCAGATTCGGCCGCACACGCTCTACGTTCACTCCTACAAGGCACCGGCGTTCTGCGATGACTGCGGCGAGATGCTGTGGGGCCTGGTGAGGCAGGGCCTCAAGTGTGAAGGTACGGAGACGCCGCGGCCTAACGCTAACGCTAGTGGAGCTGGAGGTTGGCTCACCAGATGCGCTCCCCCTGCAGGATGCGGCCTGAACTACCACAAGCGCTGCGCCTTTAAGATCCCTAACAACTGCAGCGGCAGGAAGAGACGGCTGTCCAACGTTTCTCTGCCGGGTCCAAACCTGTCTGTGGCACGACCGCCTTCCACCGAGCTGCCCCCGATGCCGCTGGAGGAGGTACACACACAGAATGAGAGAGAACACACACACACACACGAACACACACAGTGTCTGATGGCTGCAGGTCAATCACTGGAATTTCATTAATCATGGAGATCAGAGCCTGAACCCGACCCAATCAGGACCTCCGAGCAGAGGTTGTAACGTTGTTATTCCTGCAGGTCAGAGGTCAGATCCAATCCCTAAGTTTCTCTCGGGTCCAAAACTTTATTTTGTAAACTTTCAGTGGACTGAAGTTTAGCTTGAACTAAATAGAAGCAGAATTCCTTTTAATGTGCGGAATAAACACAATAACATTTAAAACACAGGAAGAAACACAGAACAACTGGGATGTTAGAATAGAGAAATGAATACAGATCAGGTTTTAGACGGAGCTGCTGTGTTCAGTGTCACTACAGCTCCTTTAATACCTTGTACATATAGCACTTTAGCATTAGCCTATGCTAATTACCATGTAGATCCAGGGTTTTAGCATTAGCCTATGCTAATTACAGTGTAGATCCAGGGCTTTAGCATTAGCCTATGCTAATTACCATGTAGATCCAGGGTTTTAGCATTAGCCTATGCTAATTACCATGTAGATCCAGGGTTTTAGCATTAGCCTATGCTAATTACCATATAGACCTAGGGCTGGGGGATATGAGGAAAATCTAATATCCCAATATATTTTTTGCTATATCACGATACACGATAGATATCACTATATTCTTAAATAAGCTTCAAATGTTATTTTAAACTATCGACTCTTTGCAGCATGATGTCACCATGTATGTTGGGGCGTGCTGTGGTGATGCAGGGGGTTAGCACGCCCCACATTTGGAGGCCTTAGAAGTCGCGGGTTCGACTCCCGGTCCCGACGACCTTTGCCACATGTCCTTCTTCAAAAATGGCGCCGGCTCAGCTGGCTGCCTGCAGACGCAGCTCCTGTCGTGTCTGTGTTAATCTGTGTATAAAAAATTCTTGCTTCTTCTTCTTATGTTCCTGCCAACAGTCCCCTGCTAGACTTAAATGTAATCTCCATATATGAAATAAAAGGGATGGAAGTAGGTCAGTCACTTGCTTGACTTTGACAAACGTAACATATACATGTCCTGTGGAATAAGGTGTTTTGGTTCAGCGTAAAAATGAAAAAGCTATCTACTCACAAACTGACAGAGCATCAGTAGAGCAGGTGTTTAAATTAGCTAATCGACCACAGCTGTGTTAGCTTGGCTAATAGCAGCGGTGGCTAATCTACCACGACAATCACTAAAAGCATAAAACTAATGAACTGAATGTTCTGCTTTAGCAGAATCGAAACCGGTTCTGCTCCAATGTTTGAGTGTTTTTGGTACTGAATCCTGATACATAAAGTTGTGTTGTTGTCAGTTGCTATGGCAACAAGTTTACGTGCATCGTAAAGCCGACAGAGAGCAAGACGAAAAGAATGAGTAGTTTTGAGTTACTTTTCCCATTGCACAGCACTAAATGAATCATAGCTACGTCTCCAGGTTTGACTTTAACGGGCCGGTTCTACCGGCTCTGAACGGCAGGTTAAAGAATAATCTGATCAGGTGGTGAAATAAATTTGTGGTACAAACTTTTGTGGCAATAGTTTGATAACATGTTTCGCAAATTACCTAATTTTGTTGGACATCCTCCATATGAAATCCAAACCACTGTCAGATTATTGATCCAGCTGTTTCTCTTCGGAACTAAACTAGTTCATCTGATTCCTCTTTAGTTTCCGTCTCATTCACTTCTCTCGCTGTCACCATGTTGTTTGTTTACTCCGCGCAGCCTGATTGGTAGAAAATGTTCAGGTTGGTAAGGGCGAGGGCCTAGTGATGCATTCATAGGGTGTCGGATAAACCAGACTCGCAGTGAATTTGAGGGCGAAAGTTTATTATTTGAACGACAATTTATACTCGATAGTTGCGGTAGAGCCATTTAAACTATCGTGAATTGAAAAACTCGTGAGACATTGAGTCTCACGAGTCTCACTCTCCCAGCCCTATGTAGATCTAACGCTTTAGCATTAGCCTCCGCTAATTACTGTGTAGATCTAGCACTTTAGCATTAGCCTCCGCTAAATGCTTTTTTCCATCAACAGCGCCCCCTGCTGGGGGCCGGGAAGCGTAACTCCCTGCTGAGCGGCCGTCCCATCTGGATGGAGAAGATGGTGCTGGGTCGGGTTAAAGTCCCCCACACCTTCTCCATCCACACTTACACCCGGCCCACCATCTGCCAGTACTGCAAGCGGCTGCTGAAGGGGCTCTTCAGACAGGGCCTGCAGTGCAAAGGTGAGCAGAACCAGTAGAACCAGTACAGGCAGAAGCTGGCCTGCAGGATGACCTGCTCATGTCCTCTGCTGCAGATTGTAAGTTCAACTGCCACAAGCGATGCGCTGCCAAAGTTCCTCGGGACTGTCTGGGTGAGGTGGACTTCAACGGAGGTGAGTTCCCTTCCTTCAGTCTGTAGCAGATCCACGTTGGTTCCGAGAATACAACCGAACAGAACCACTTACCACCAGGGGGCCCAAAGCGGGTTCTGGAGGGCCGGCCTCCTGCATGTTTTAGTCTCTCCCTGGTTTAACGCACCTGAATCCAATGATGGATCATTAGAGGCCTGAGAAGAACATGGACCTGCTGAGAAGGTTGTTGGTACCAGGGAGAGAACTAAACGTGCAGGATGCCGGGCCCCCAGGACCGACTTTGGGCCCCCCTGGCTTACCCGATCCAGGAGCTTCAGGTGGCTGCTGATCATCAATCAGCTCCAATCAGCACTTATTGATCGCTTATTGATGATAACAAAAATCGAAGCAAGACGGAGAAAGGGGGCAGATACACTGATGAAGGGCTGCCTGGGGGCGGAGTTAGTTTATTTATGGTTGGATGGATGGTTGGTTGGATGTACAGATGGTTGGATGGTTGGATGGATGTACAGATGGTTGGAAGGTTGGTTGGTTGGATGGATGTACAGTTGGTTGGATGCTGGGTGTGTGTCGGGTCATGTCTCTCTCTGTGTGTGTAAACGAGCAGACCCAGGTCCTGTAATGCCCCCTGGTGGTCATGCGGTTGTAATGTGGTGATTGAGTCCGGTCCGGTTCTGGTTCTGGTTCTGGTGCAGAGCCGCTCAGCCCCAGTCTGGACCCCGAGGCCTCCATGGAGGTGGAGGCCTGCGACCTGAACTGCGATGGAGGTCAGAGTCTGGACGAGCAGGACGAGCCGTCCACGCCCGAGGACAAACTCTTCTTCATGGACGGTTCCCTGGGAGACGCAGAGAAAGACGACGAGACGGCCAGAGCCATCAGGTGAGACGGCCGCCTCCCATTGGTCAGCAGGAAGGAGACCTGCCTCTGACAGGAAGTTGGCGTTCCTCCTGCAGCCCGTCGACCAGCAGCAACATCCCTCTGATGAGAGTGGTGCAGTCGGTGAAACACACCAAGAGGAGGAGCTCTGCCGCCGTCAAGGAGGGCTGGATGGTCCACTACAGCAGCCGGGACAACCTGGTGAGCCCGCCGCTGCCGGGGACGGCCGGGAGTTCGGGCTCAGAACCAGAACCACGAGGTCTGGTTTTGGTTCTGAGCCCAGAACCAAAAGTTACATTCCTCTGAGGTTCCTTCAACTCGTAAATCCCCAAGTGAGGGAATCTCCTCCCTCTGACACGTTTAGACAGGAAGTGCTGATGAAGGTGATGAAGACGATACTGTGTGTGTGTGTGTGTGTGTGTGTGTGTGTGTGTGTGTGTGTGCGTGTGTGTGTGTGTGTGTGTGTGTGTGTGTGTGTGTGTGTGTCTGCAGAGGAAGAGGCACTACTGGAGGCTGGACACCAAGAGCCTGACTCTGTTCCAGAACGACAGCGGAGCCAAGTTCTACAAGGTAGGAGAGCGAGCAGACCCGTCTGCGACACGGGGTCTGCTTCATGCTGTTACCATGACAACCGCAGCCACACCCTCACAGTACCAACACCTTCAGGTTTACAAACTTCTGCTGGGATCTTCAGGGACAAGTGGAGCAAAAGGAAATGATTCCTGGCTCTCAACATTTTTACCTATCAGAATCTGAAAAGTGTGGAGTGCATTTATCTCGAGCCAGATGTTCTACTGGTGAGTCAGAACCAGTAGAACCTGGTCAGGCTGCAGGTTCTCTGGGTTCATATCTGACTCATTTCATGACAAGAAAACATTAGAAATATTTTCCTGATTCTGAACCTGAATGGAAGGAAAACTTGGTGGAGGGAAAACGTGTTCCTGTTCTTTGCTTCTGCGCTGCCTCGGCTCGGTTTGTGTTCAGGAGGAGTCTAAGGAACTACTTTCAGCAGCGGATGGATCCAGTCAATAAATCTCAGGAGTTTCCTAAATGTGTTGCCTGACCTTTGACCCTGCAGCTTCCTCTCTGCTTTCATGAGGCGACATGCTGCCCCCCGCTGGCCGCAGCGCCGTGCAGCAGGAGCATCCTGAGGGGTCCGAGTCCCGGCCGGGCGGAGCGCCGCTCTGACTGATTCAGGACGGATGCAGGAATGAATCCTCTCCTCCTCTCAGGAACTCTCTCTCTCCCGGCAGGAAATCCCTCTGTCCGAGATCCTGCGGGTGGAGGCGGCCCAGGACTTCGGCCATCTTGCCCAGGGCGGCAGCCCGCACTGCTTCGAGGTCATCACCGCCTCCACTGTCTACTACGTCGGGGAGGACGCGGGCGGACCGCCCCACGGCCCGGCGCCGGCTGCTTCCGGAGTGGGCCGGGCCGTGGGGCGCAGCTGGGAGAAGGCCGTCAGGCAGGCGCTGATGCCCGTCACCCCCAAGGCCAGCGGCGGCGCCGGGCCGAGCAAGGACCACAGTGAGTTCCCAGAACCAAGTTAGACTGGTGGGGTATACTGGTGAAAGTGATGAGGATTTGGAGCAGGTTTAACTGGATTAGGGACTAAACCTGGTTTAACTGGATTTAGACTCATTAATTAATCCAGATTCAGTCCATCCAGGGTTTCAAACCAGACGTTGATGCTGAAGTGATCCGAGTCTGTTAATGTTATATTTCACTTTAAAACCCGACATCATGACCTGATGGTTTCCAGACATGCCAAATGTTTTAAAGAGTTCTGCTCCATCGGGTTCTGGTTCCAGCAGAACCTTCAGAGGAATCTGCCTGCTTCCTGCTCAGCTTCCAGTCGTGAAGCAGCAAAACTTGACGCCCTGATGACGGAACCGCCCACCGCACCGCTCCAGTTACCATGGAAACACATCCGTTCGCTCCACTCCGACCTCACCAAGTTTTCACAGACTGCTGGACTCACACCAGTTTAAACCAGTTTAGGCTGTGAGGAAGTTTACCGGTTCCTGCTGTCAGAACCCGGTTCTGGTTCCGAGCATTAAACTTCATGCATGGCCGAGGTTCTGACCCAGCAGCGTGAGCCGACCGGAGCACGGTCCCATCAGCCCGACATCGATCGGCCCCCAGATTGAAATCAATGAGGGCCCGGCGGCCCGGAGCGCTCCGCTGTCAGGACGGATTAATGTCAGGAAGGGACAGGAAGTGCAGCACAGACACAGGAAGTGAGGTCAGGGATGTCACAATAAAAGCCTGCTGGTTGCAGCTTGTAACCTCTCTGCTGTTTTCCAGAGGAACTCTCCATCAGCATATCCGTGTCCAACTCCCAGATACAGGAGAACGTGGTGAGTCATCCCGTTGTTAGGTTCTGACCTGGTTCTGATGAACTGGACCCGGTTCTGACCCGGTTCTCTCTCTGCAGGACATCAGCTCGGTGTACCAGATCTTTGCCGACGAGGTTCTTGGCTCGGGACAGTTTGGGATCGTTTACGGAGGTGAGACATTCCAGCCGGCTGATAAACGTTCCAGAACCGACCCGACACGACCCGATTCCGCCCACGTTCTGCAGGGAAACACAGGAAGACGGGCCGAGACGTGGCGATCAAGATCATCGATAAGATGCGGTTCCCCACCAAGCAGGAGAGCCAGCTGAGGAACGAGGTGGCCATCCTGCAGGTACGCCGCTCCACCACCGGGGGGGCGCCGTTCCTCTCAACCACTGCTGATCGAGGTCCGGTTCTGGTCCGTTTCCACAGAACCTCCACCACCCTGGCATTGTCAACCTGGACTGCATGTTTGAGACACCTGAGCAGGTGTTTGTTGTCATGGAGAAGCTCCATGGAGACATGCTGGAGATGATCTTATGCAGCGACAAGAGCCGGCTGCCAGAACGCCTCACCAAGTTCCTGGTGACGCAGGTGAGCAGAACCAACAGAACCAGAATCATTCACAACCGTCCCACTGTTTGGAGGAAAATGTAGACAGGCTGCATTCACACCAGGAAAAGTCCAGCTAATTAATTAGTTTTAAATTAAATATTTAGCTTAACTTGAGCTAGCTAATGTTGGATCTCATCAGAAGCAACAGGTGAATCCGGTTCTGTTGAAGTCTAAGCCGACCTGATGTTCTAACCCAAACCAGATGTTCTGACCCGGTTGTCTCCTCAGATCCTGGTGGCTCTCAGGCATCTCCACTTCAAGAACATCGTCCACTGTGACCTGAAGCCCGAGAACGTCCTGCTGGCCTCGGCCGAGCCGTTTCCTCAGGTCAGAACCAACCCGCCGCTGAGCAGGTCCGAGTTCTGAGAGCCAGGAATCCCACTGACTTCCTGTTTGCCGGCAGGTGAAGCTCTGCGACTTCGGCTTTGCCCGGATCATCGGGGAGAAGTCGTTCCGGCGCTCGGTGGTCGGAACGCCGGCCTACCTTGCGCCGGAGGTTCTGCGCAGTAAAGGCTACAACCGGTCGCTGGACATGTGGTCGGTGGGCGTGATCGTCTACGTCAGCCTGAGCGGGACGTTCCCCTTCAACGAGGACGAGGACATCAACGACCAGATCCAGAACGCCGCCTTTATGTACCCGCCCAACCCCTGGAAGGAGATCTCAGACGAAGGTAGGTCACCTGGTCACCATGGTTACATTCTGGACCGAAAGTATCATTCTGTTTCCATGAAGTTTTCCAGAAAAACTTCCATAAAACTAAAACGATTTATTCCATTTTCTGGAATCATGTTGTACCTAGGGTAGGTAGAGCGCCACCTGGAGGCTAACAGAACAGACGTGTTGTTAATAAAGGTTTATTCAGAGGTGTCCAGGTGAGAACATGGAGCTGATTGGTTCATGACTGATTTCCTCTCCAACAGCCAAAGACCTGATCAACAACCTGCTGCAGGTGAAGATGAGGAAGCGCTTCAGTGTGGACAAGTCGCTGAGCCACCCCTGGCTGCAGGTAACCAGCCGCTAGCTTCAGTCCTGATCCGACCTGGCTGCAGCAGAACCTTCCTGGTTCTGTTCTGATTTCATCCGCTCCAATTTGTTGAAACGTCAACATGGATTACTGCAGACTAATCTGCCTCGTAGTTCAGACAGATTCTCGAGATTATGGTTAATGAAGCATTTATTCAGTGGTGGGCAGCGCTAACTAAAAAGCTAGTAGTGCACACAGCATAAACATTCATTCTGCTAAAGCGCTGCACAGAGTGTGTAGCTAACGCTAAAGCACTACACCAACAGTGTGTAGCTAACGCAAAAGCGCTACACCAACAGAGTGTAGCTAACGCTAAATATGAGTGTGTAGCTAGTGCTAAATATGTCCCCGTCTCGTCCCTGCAGGACTACCAGACGTGGTTGGACCTGCGGGAGTTCGAGACGCGGCGCGGGGAGCGCTACATCACCCACGAGAGTGACGACACGCGTTGGGAGGAGTACGCCGATGAGCGCGGGCTGCACTACCCCACCCACTTCATCATGTCTCCCAACCTGGACGACATGGACGAGGACCCTTAGAGGAAGCGGTTACCATGACGACATGCTGTCTCAAAGCTGCAGAGGCAACCCGAACGCTGGTTCTGTTTACCCAACCAGGTCCAGTAATCAGGGCTTCTTCTCCTATTCAACAGGCTGACATAAAGGACTCAGCAGCGCCCCCTCAGGTTGCAGTAGGAAAAACAACACAGAATTTAATTTATCTTCAGTTTTATTCTCAGAGCCACTAATTCCATTCACAGCTTCATCTAATAATCCATAATCAGAGGCTCCACTCTGCTGATTAACTTCCTGGATTAATCCAGCAACGCTTTCCTAATCTCAGGAATTCACTTCCTGTTTCAGCAGCAGAAAAAAACATCAGATTAACTTCAGATATGAAAATAAAAATTCAGTTTAACTTCAGATCTGAAGGAAAATCAGATTCTGTCCAGAATCAAACCCGTTTGATATGTAATCGGATCTGAACCGAGGTTCCGATCCGAAGCAGAAATCAGAGCGAAGCTGATTTCTGCTTCCTCTTCCTCACTGACTGACGAAGACCTGAGAACGTTTCTACTTTTGTAGCACAAAACCATTAAAGTTGAACTGGGAACACTGGTTTCAGTCTGTTGCAGTGTTTACTTGACTTCCGTTCTAAACATGGTACTGATCCGGGTCAGGAGAAGCGGAGCTCGGAGAAGCCGGCCACAGGAAGTGGCGCGGGGCTCTTCCTGTCCAGCTTCAGGCCGGTGGGCGTGGGCGGGGCGGCGAGGCGGCCGGGCGCCAGCAGACACAGGAACAGGAAGCGCTCGCCCATGTGGGCGGGGCTTGTCAGCAGGTCGTAGCTCTGGATCAGCTGCTTCCTGCTGGACGGGTCGCTGCAGTTCCTCAGCAGAACCTGAACAAAACCGAGCAAAACCCAGAGTCAACCAGAACCCACCTGCATGCTGCGGGTCAGAACCAGAACCCACCTGCATGCGGGCGTCGCCGCCCATGTTCTTCAGGAACGCCCTCTGGGTCACGGGGCCCAGACAGGCCACGCCCCCTCCCGCCATGCGCCGCAGGAAGCTGAAGTCCACGTCGGCCGTCAGGTCGGCGCCGCCGGGGTCCGACAGGACGTCGTGCAGCTGGTGGCCCTTGAAGCCCTGAAACGGGTCGCACATTAGAACCGGAGCGGCCCTGGACCGGACCGGACCCGGCAGCCTGCGGCGTACCCGGAACGTGTCGGTCTTGGTTCCGTCGTGGCCGTAGTCGGCGATCAGCGCCGCCCCTCCCTGCTGCTGGATCCGGCGGGCCAGCAGCTGGACGATGGCGCCGCCCTCTGGACACACCTCCACGTGGCTCCGCCCCTCTCCGGCCTGCGCACACACACCTGGGTAAGCCCCGCCCCCCGGAGCGTCAGGCGACCCGCCGCTCGGCTCCTCACCTGGACCAGCGAGGACGAAGCGAGGGTCGGACCCGGAGAAAGAACCAACCGCAGCCGGCCCGGGTTGGCCGGGTCCAGATCCACTAGAACCTCCCGCCAACCTTTCTCCGTCCGCTGGGGGCGGGGACAGTGGACAGGTGAGGACGGGTGAGGGTTGAGAGCAGGACAGGTGTGGCGGCAGGTCACCGTCTCACCTGGAACTTGTGGACCGGCAGAACGTCAAAGAACTCGTGAGCAACAAAGATGCTGAAACCTGAAAGCAGAGAAACACTGGAGGTCAAAGGTAAGCCGGGCTGAATGTTTGACCCTCTGCCGCCGCCTCAGGGAAACGCTGACAGAAACTTGATACTACCCGGTTCTGACCCGGCCCAGTTCCCACCTGCAGGGACGTCTTCCAGGCGGCGGTACCAGGACACCGGAACCCCAGCCGCCGTTTCCCCGCGCCGGTACTCCGGGCCGGCCGGGTCGGGCTCGCCGCTCGCCTCCTGGCCACCGGTTCCGGTCAGCGTCTCGGCTTGGACCCGACTCAGAACCGGACTCACCTCCACCAGGTGGACCGACACAGAGGCTCCGCCCACTACAGAGCGCAGCTGACCGAACACCTGGAGAGACAACAGAACCGGCATCGACCAACCGGAACCAACCAGAACCTCCAGAACCAGAGATCGGGTCTTACTCTGAGGACGTCCGCCATCAGGGAACCTTTCCCCGGGCCCAGTTCTACCAGCTGCAACCGACCGGGCCGACCCGCCGCCATCCACTCACTGACCATCCACACGCCCAGCAGCTGCAGACCAGAACTGGGTCAGAACCAATCACCTGCTCCTCAGTGCGCTCATCGTAATCATCATCAGGTTCTGGTTCTGAAGACCAGTGACCCGGACGGGTTCTGATCCAAACACTCACTTCTCCAAACACCTGGCTGATCTCTGGTGACGTGATGAAGTCTCCCTCCGCTCCCAGCATCATCTTCCTCACGTAGTAACCCTGCAGGAAGGAGACACGTTAAGCCCCGCCCCTATGAGGAGACACGGTAAGCCCCGCCCCTATGAGGAGACACGGTAAGCCCCGCCCCCAGCCTGGCGGTGAGACGTACGGCCACTGGGTTGGTCAGAACCTCTCTCATGTACTCGGACACGGTGATGGGCCCGGTGGAGCGGATTTTGGCGCTCAGGTGTTTGAGCATGGAGGGGTGGGACTTCCTGTCCTGGGCCGAAGAGCTGCACAGCGTCGCGGACGGAGCGCAGCGCCACCTTCCTGTCAAACACAGACATTCTGGAGTCAGTTTGGTCGGGAACACTGAGCAGAACCAAATGGGTTCTACTGAGTCCTGGATCCGACCCCGTTCTGGTTCAAATCCAGCTGAGCAGAACCAAACATCTACCAAAAACTGGACGATAGTTTAGTTTCCTGAGATTTCATAATTGGTTTCACTTCTTGTTTTATTTACGGATAAATAAACAAAATGTCTTCCAGTTTTAAATGTTCGTCAGGATTTAAACGGTACTGACCTTTCAGAATGAGTTAATGATTATTATTGTTATCATTATTGTTATTATTATCATTATTATTATTATTATGTACCTGGAAATGGCCTCAAAACATTAATATGATCGCTTATCGTGATCAGTTATAACAGCTGGTAAACCGGACTAAACATGGTATCATCATCATCATCTGTGACGTCATGAGCTGAATGCTGGAGAAGCTCAGGTGAGGGTTCTGGATTAAGATGAACCGGGTTCAGAACCGGGTCAGTTTACCCAGATGTTCTGATGCTCTCTGTACTGAACCTGCCAGGTGTTTCTGCTTCAGGTTTCCCGCCTGCTGCAGGTGAAGTTTGACAGGTGAGCTGTGTGTGAGTGAGGTTCTGGTGGTTCTACCTGTGTCAGGTGTCACTGAGCCGGTCCTAACGGCACATGAGGCTCCGCGGTGACTGACGGCTCTACCGAGCAGCTGCTGACAGACCTTCATCCTCATTGCGCCGTGTGCGTCACTTCCTGCAGCCGCTCTGGGACAACCCAGCTGGCATTAGCTAACCTGCGTAGCGGTGGGTTAATGTCCGGGTTAAAATCAAACTGGGTTCAGAGTAAAAGCTGCGGGTCTCCTCCAGGCTGTTAATGGTCAGATATCTGCCTGGAAAGGTTACAGGTCACTAGAGAGGGTCAAAAAGCCACCGAGTCCTCCTGAAGTTGGCACAGCTAAAGCTAACAGCGGCTGCTACACCGTTTACCAGGAACTGGTTATGGTCCGACAGCGCCACTTGCTGCTGGGGAGGCGGAACTACATTATAATTATAATGGGTCAATACATACCGATAGGTAAATGATAAAACACTAAATCAGTAATAACATAATAATCTGTATTTTATTTCTGTTTTATCTGTTGCGGCTCTGACAGCTTCATCCTGAAGCATTGATCGGATAAACTGCACCCTCTAGTGGAAACAACGCTTCTGTTTCTGTTTGTGTTAATAGGAAGTTAGTGGGGTTTTTTGTTTTTGTTTTTTCAAATCAAATGACATTTATTATTGATGCATTGTTTCTTTTTTATAAGCAAATTATCTGTTTTTTCTTTCAGTCTAAAGAAACTTTACAATATAAAGAAACATACAAAGAACATCTTTATTACCTACACAAGACACCTACAGTAAGTCCCTAAGTTCCTGTTAAAAGAGGAAACTAACCTCCAGGTTTGATCTCTGTTGGTTCAGGTCACTTCTCTGGAACCAGTCGCTTTAAATCTCATAACTCTGACATCAATCCAGTTAAATAGATTCTGGATTATCGCAGCAATCCAGATTTCACAAACTGCTGCTCCACTTTTCATCTTCCTGCAGACTAGTCATAGTTACCAAAGTTACTAAGCACTTTGTAATGTATAAAATTATCTTTACCTTTTACGTTTATAGTTCAAACTGATGACTTCCTGTCTTTGCAGTCACATGACCAGCTGAGCGCTTCAGCTGCAGAGGACTGGTCAGCCCTAAAGCATCGCTGAGATGTTCAGAAGTTCTGCATTGATCCCAAAGTCATCAATAAATGAAAGTAAGCTGCCGCCAGCGCAGAGCTTGATGAAGACACTTTAAAGACAGAAAAACTGAAGAAATATAAACAGAAACAAACTTTATTGATCCTCTGAATTCAGCATGTAGGAAAAATATTAAAACCAGAAACATGAAGCCAAGCAGCTGAGAATAACTAGAAACTATAATCTGGATTAAAAGACAGCTGAAACCCTCCCACAGCATGATGCTGCCACTGCCAGGCTGAAGCCCTGGGAATGTTCAGAACCACTGTACCGGACCCTCAAGCTTCCCCAGCAGAACCGCTTCTGGTTCTGGAAGCTGAGGGTTTCAGCCTCCAGCACCAGTGCTGGTCTGTGCTGGTCCAGTCAGAGTAGATCTGGTTCTGACCCGCTGCAGTTTCCTCTTCCATCTGGACCCGGTTCTGATCCAGTCTGGATTCTCCTGGTCTTCACCAAACTGGACCAGAAACTGTTCCGGTTTTTCAGCCTCGTCTGGACCGAAGACACCGGAACCTCAGCGGTTCTGCGTGGCGTCCGTCCGGTTTGATCAGAATAACAGAACCTTCGACAGCCAGGTGTCATGGAGCTAGCTTCCGGTCTCCGCCTACCAGAAGAGGCTGTAGCCCCGCAGGCCAGCAGGGGGCGCCACCGAGCCCAGCGCTGAATGATTCCCTACTCGGTTCCCTCCGGTGTTCACAGGGAAAAGGTTCTGGACCGGTCCACACATCAGAACTTCAGGTTATGAACCGTCTTCTGCTCGTCAGAACCAGTCCTGCTACACAGAACTGTCAGCACCGCTTCACAATTCAGACCCAGTCGAACCATTCATTTCTTCAGATGGACTCTGGTTCTGAGTCGGTCCAAACTCTCCGAACTGCAGATCTAAGAGGCCAAAGTTACTCACGTAAAGTAAATTACAATTTATTTATTTTTAAACTTTCCAGCTGATGTTTGAACCTCAGAGTCGCAGCAAACTGAGCAGTTGTGCTGACAGCCAATCAGAAGCCAGGATCTCTGTGGAAGAAGCCAATCAGAAGCCAGAGCTTGCGTTAGGCCCGATAAATTTGATGGATTATATTAATTTATGATGTAATTCACTGCAGAAATAATGTTTAGTTTTTAAAATGAAACATTTAATAACTGGGGCAAGTTACTCATTATTTCTGTTTTTATTTCCAGCTTTAATAAATTTACATTTAAATTATAACTTCAATTATTTATAACCTTTACACCTGTTTTTGCTACAGGTTTGTGTTTCAGTGGTTCTGGAGTCTCCTGGGCCCTCGGACCGGTCCAGACCTGGGTCCACCAGAGCCAAGGAGCTGGTTCTGGACTGAACCGGACCTGGACCAACAGTAAAGCACACGGAGACCAAAGTGACAGAAAACAACTTTATTGAGTCCGGCGCGTTTACAGCTGGAATTCTGGGAATTCAAACACGACGTCTTTCCCCGTCAGCTTCTTATAGACTCCAGAGAACGTCTCCACCTGCACAGAGGTCAGAGCAGAACCTGGTCTCAAACTAAAACATTTATATTAATTAAAATATCAGATGAGCGATTTTCCTAAAGTTATAATTCAGTAGAAAGTGTTGGACTGGAGGGACGGTGAGCGCCCTCTGGTGGACTAAACCATCTTTACTTTTATCATAATCACCTTTAGATTAACTGAAGGTATTATCAGATGGCAAACACTAATTATTATTTTGTTTCTTATCCACTGGCACATTTTGACTTAATCTCAGTTTTTCAGAAGCTGTCTGGAAAAATGCAGTTAAATTATTTTTATCTTTATTTCTTGTTCTCTCTAATCCTGAACTATTTTTACGGTTCTGATGAATTACAGAAATAAACTGTTAGTTTTCCCTCCAGACGGATTCGGAGCGTTTTGTGTCCTGCATGGTTTGTCTCCCCAGTAACGGCCCAAAGGACTCTGGGAAGGCGTAGGAATATGCAGGACGCTCGCCGCGCCGGCCGACGGGCAGCCGGGGGCGGAGCTTACTGTCCGACATTGTGGAACGGGATTGGACGTCACGGCTCAGAGCTGCGCTCCCATTGGCCACCAGGACAGAGCTGGAGGCCACGCCCCCAGGTGTCCATGTCGGGAACTGATGGTTGCTATGGTTACAGCAGCATCACAGTCATTAAGATCAGTCAGGATTTCTGAACAGGCTCTTTGCTCCTCAGCGTTCGGGGAAAAGCGGCTCGATCGTTTCCAGTCTGGTGAAAATGTCTCTTTCCACTGGGTGTTTCCAAGGTAACAGTTAATGATGAACATCGATCTGAAGCCCCAACATGTAGCTGGAGAAAAGTTTTAAGATGTTCGCCTCGTTATACACAAATACGAAGGTGAGTTTTACTTTCTTTAAACATTAACTAACATTAGCTTTAGCTTATGCTAGACATTTTTCTTGTAAAAATGTGCTATTTAAGTATTTAAACATTTTTCATCCATTCTAACGGACAATGTTTTTACCTTATTGTCAAGTATATTACGTGTGTTTATTGTCGTTAGTGTCAGAGACCAAGTAACGGGGATTTTACGGTTCAGGCTTTTTGCTTCTGAAGCCTGAGGAACAACAAGCCCATAGCTTAACAGTAGAGCAGCTCTGGTGTCGGAGTTCTAGTTCAGCTGACGGTTCAGGTTCAAAGTTGTTGCTTTTAGAAAAATATGGCCGTGTTCCTTAAGGTCTCCCTGTTACTTCGCTTTATTAGTTTTGCATGCTTCTTGTGAAGCAGGACGGTGTTTACAGCAGTGTGTACAGGCGGATCAGTTGCTCTGCTGTCTGGCTCTGGTCTCCTCTCTCGTTCCCATAAACTCTTTCAGGCTGAATACAGAAGTGATTACATGGAAATAACACAGGAGGCTCCTTTACCTTCTTCTTTAGGCTGAAGAAGTTGATCCGGAGTGAAGTGAAGGCTGTAAACTTTGTGTTAGGAAAATTATCCTCCTGTTCATTTACTCATGAGTTTATTTTACAAGTTATGTTTTCATATTATTCTTTCATATTATTCTTTCATATTATTCTTTTCATATTATTACTCTATTATTCTTCTTTTTATATTTACTTAACTTCTCTTTCTTTTGTAGTGTAGTATATTATTAACTTTGTTTAGGATGTTTGCTTGGAAGCTAAAAACGTTAAACATTCATGTGTTATTAGTTCCATATGTAACTGATTAGTTGTGGTCAGTCACATGCCCTTGTAAGGGCATGTCCATAGGAGGCTCCAGAATGTAAAGACGGTTGGTCAATTCTCTGTGTGACTGTGTGAAGAAGCCCAACCTCCTTTTTCTATACAATAAAGAGAAATGCAAAGAAAGAACTGGCAGAATTGAGTCCAGACAGTGTTTGACAGCGATTCGTCGCGTCTGTTCTCAATTCTCCTATTCTGCAGAAAAGAAATTAAAAGAAACCTAATCTCTGTCTCTGGCTGATTCTTTGCAGGTTATGACAAAATAAACCTATCACTTTGCTGTGCGGCGTTAGCTTTAACTGGTAGCGACGAATATTTACAAGCCACCGTCTTCTTAATTCAGGATCGCTTGGAAATCCATGAAAACTTAAAAGCCCATTATATTAGGAAGACAGCAATGTTCATAGCATTGTTTTATTTGCGTCTGAAATACGACTTTGTCTTTTCTAGCTGTCATGGTAACTCAAAGCGGAAACAAGAGAGCTGCATTTCGCTTAGGCGGATGTGACATCAGCGCCGGACTTGCAAAGAGTCCGTTAACTGTACTGAGCTGTCCAAACAGCTGCCTGCACAGATTTGTCAGAGTTCAGCAGGATGACCTTTGACTTTGGTTTATTTAACCTTTAGTTGTTTGGAACCAATTTAAAAACATCTTTATGGATCTGGAAATCCAGCTTTTCTAGAAAGAAACACAAATCTGGAATGAAGTGTTGCAGCCGATTGTATGACAAAACGGCCTGCCATAGTTCATCATGGTGGCCACGCCCACTCCCAAAGATCTAAGCCACATGAAAACAGAACTAGAACCCAGTTTGATTCCTCAAACATTTCAAAACCAGAATCAGAACCCGGCTGGCCCGGTTCCGGTCCAGTCTGAACAGAACCACTCACTTTGTGTTCCACGTTGTTCTGCTGGGCCTTGTCCAGGTGGACCTTGATGAGCCGGCTGCTGTCTAGCTTGACCCGGATCCGCTTCCCGACGATCTCACTGGGGAACACCAGGTCCTCCAAGATGGCGTCATGGACGGAGGTCAAAGTTCGACTGGGTGGATCAGAGGAAGTTTGTTTTTCAGTCACTTTTTTTTTTTTTTCATTCATTTATAAATGTCACAAATTCAGACTAAATGCTTAGCTTAATTAGCTTGAAGCTAATTAGCTTGCCAAATATCTAAGCTGGACAGTTAGCTTGAAAACAGGGTGTATGCTAATTATTGAGTCAATAAAAAATGATGACATCATTCTGACATCACAAACAACAATGTTTGTGAGTGTTCTGTGTCCTGCATGGTTTGTCTCCCCAGTAACGGCCCAAAGGACTCTGGGAAGGCGTAGGAATATGCAGGACGCTCGCCGCGCCGGCCGACGGGCAGCAGGGGGCGGAGCTTACTGTCCGACATTGTGGAACGGGATTGGACGTCACGGCTCAGAGCTGCGCTCCCATTGGCCACCAGGACAGAGCTGGAGGCCACGCCCCCAGGTGTCCATGTCGGGAAAACGATTTTTGAATCTGAAAATGTTCGTTAACATTTAAATCCAGAGTTCTGACCAATCACACAGCTTCCTGCTGATGACATCATCACTACTCTCTCCGGTCTGTTCTTGACAGCAGAACCAATCGGGTCGAGCCGCTGAACTGTGAAGGACCAAACCCTGACCTTTGACCCTTCCCTGTTTGGCTCCTCAGGAGTTCTGTAAAACCGCTACAGAACCTCTGATCCAATCAGAACTGACCCAACATCTCTGGTTCTGGTTCTACTAATCCTCCAGTAGGTCCAGACCTGAGAATCAGAACCGGTTCTGATCTCTGGAGACCGGTCTGTTTTCCCCTCAGGTCTAATCTGGGTCCAAGTTCTGAAACTGAGCGGTTCTGGTCCACTCACCTCCTGGGACGCTTCTGCTTATTCTTGGTGCGACTTTTCCTGGTGGGTTTGGGAAGAATCCTCCTCTGGAAAACAAACAGCAGTGATCAATAATCAATACCTGATCAGAGGAGCAGAACCTGGACCGGAACTGGACGGATCCAGAGTGTTCTGTGTCCTGCATGGTTTGTCTCCCCAGTAACGGCCCAAAGGACTCTGGGAAGGCGTAGGAATATGCAGGATGCTCGCCGCGCCGGCCGTTGAGCAGCCGGGGGCGGAGCTTACTGTCCGACATTGTGGAACGGGATTGGACGTCACGGCTCATAGCTGCGCTCCCATTGGCCACCAGGACAGAGCTGGAGGCCACGCCCCCAGATGTCCATGTCGGGAACTGGAGCTGCACCAGTTCACACTGGGAATATTGACGCATAAACAGGAAATGCAAAACGTCCAGATCAGAGCCTGGGACTTTGACACAGACATGAATGTTGTTGCTCAACCTTTATGACACCCTAACCCTAACCTCTAACCCCTAACCTCTGACCCCTACCCCAACACCTCAGTGATCAGAGGACAGCAAACGTTTTGATATTAAATTATGTTAAATAATAAAGACATGAAAGCAGAGCCTCTGTGACCCATGGCAGGTCGGAGATCCCCAGGTTCAGGCAGCAGATATCATGGCGTCCAACCGGGTCACTCCTCAGCTCTCCGGTTCGCCAAACCACAGAAAAAAAGCTCCAGAACCGGCGACCCGGCAGAACCGCACACGGTAAAAAGCTCAGGCGGGATCCAAACGGCTCTTAGAACTACAGGAGGATCAAACTCCCTCATTCACTTTCAGCTAACAGAAAAAACACCAATAATAAACAACCCAAAAGCTATTCTCATTTTTTACTTAAAGGGAAAAAAATCAGCTGCAGGCACATAATTCTGAACTTTAACCCTAGAAAAGATTACATTTCAGTTTATTATAAATGATTTTTATAATCAACTTAACTGACTAAAAAGTAACAGATTAAACGGTATTTATCAGTAGTTTCCATTTTAGTTTAAATCCTGTTTGCTCTTTTATTTCTAAATTTTTTGTCTGATATTTCCAGTTTTCACCTGTATTAATTCTGATATTTTGGCGGCCATATTTGCCACATCACTTTATCAAGCTATGTATTTATGGCCAGTTTTGGCAGGATCTGTCCTCCATAGATTCTGGTTTCAGTCCAACTAAATGAAACTAAGAGATTAAAATATTACATCATTTTGAAAATAGATGTCAATTTTTTAAACATTCTGCCATTTTAAAGCTTTGAGAAACTTCTTTCTCTTTTTGGTCTTAAACTATAGAAAAACAAACTTCAGCATTTTCTTTAATGGGATGTTTGTATTTTTGGTAAATTATATTAAATTAAATTTCTGCAGTCATGACTGAAGTGATCAGCTGACCAATCAGTCAACCAAACGTTACTGAACGATTCAGCAGATCCAGACTTTTATTGTGAAAGATTCATTCCTACTAAAAATGAAATGATTAATCAATTATTTAAATAATCAGCAACTAATTTAATAATCACTTCATCAGTAACTGGAGTATTCAGACTTAAAGATAATTTGCTGAAACAGCAGCAATGAAGCCAAAACATTTTCCATCTGACATGAATCTGAAGATCTGTTCTGTTTCTGCTCCACTTCAGCTTCTATAAAGAAATTTATCACCTTTCGCATGCAGATCAATAATCAGCAGATCAGCTCTAGCTGTATTGATCAGAGGTGTGCCAATCAATCGGCCATCCATCATAATCGGCCGATTTCCATGAAAAAGTGTCTGATCAGTGATCGATCAGCTGTATCTCCTTCTCGGCCTGCAGCTGGTCTCCTGCCTTCTCGCTGCGCAGCATCAAATCCTGTAGTGAGGAACTTTAACGTTCTGAGTGAACCGGGACGTTTGCGTGTTGATGTGGGAAATGACCTCGGGGGCGAAGCTCGCCACAACGCATCAACACAACCAATCTAATATGATATTTAAAAAACAAACACTTGATTGATTTGGCTGCACGGAGGCTCAACACAGGAACAAAATACCGCCGCTACTGTGGTGATGTTTCCCAGACGGAGCCGTTGAACCTTCAGACGGTGAACTGTCACAGCGAGCAGCTGCTGAGAGCTGCAGCAGGGAACTTAGAAAGATTTTAGATATGTGGTGAACTATGTCTAACAGCTCTACATTAGGTCAGTTTATTGCCAGATAACAGAATCATTTATACCTAAAGTGAAAAATTAACAGCCAGGTGATCAGCAGAGATCGGTGATCGGCCTCATGGATCATCGGTATAGGAACCGGCAGCAAACAACCTGATCGGACCGTCTCTAGTATTGATGATCAGCAGATTTTTTTTTACTTTTAGATAAGAATATGTTTTATCCAAGGAACCATTTCAAATGTTTATTTGTATTTTTATGAATTTCAAATATATAAAAAATCTGAATTGGTTAAATGAAAATATTTTTATCCTGTCAGAATATTCGATCAGTTCATGTTGGCTGCAGTGCTAGCTCCACGTCTTGAGCAAAACTGGGTCTGGAACCCAACCTGGGAGGTTCCCAGCCTCTGACTTTTGACCCCTCACCTGTGCAATGAAGACGACATGCTTCCCGCTGAACTTCTTCTCCAGCTCCCGGACCAGGCGGACCTGGATCTTCTGGAAGGACTTGAGCTGAGGAACGGGGACGAAGATGATGATGGCTTTGCGGCTGCCGCCCACCTCGATCTCCTGCAACACAAAGGAACGCTCCGTCAGCAAGACGCTGCGCCGCCGCACAGCATGGAGCGGATCCGGATCCAAACGGAACCAGAGCGTTCTGTGTCCTGCATGGTTTGTCTCCCCAGTAACGGCCCAAAGGACTCTGGGAAGGCGTAGGAATATGCAGGACGCTCGCCGCGCCGGCTGACGGGCAGCCGGGGGCGGAGCTTACTGTCCGACATTGTGGAACGGGATTGGACGTCACGGCTCACAGCTGCGCTCCCATTGGCCACCAGGACAGAGCTGGAGGCCACGCCCCCAGGTGTCCATGTCGGGAAAACATTCAGCAGAATCCCACCTTAGCTGCGGTGATGTGCAGTTCCCTCAGCTGGGCCTTCAGGTCGGAGTTCATCTCCAGCTCCAGCAGAGCCTGGAGGAGAAAGGTCCGGGTCAGCAGGCGAACAGAACCGGCACCAAGATGGCCGACTGACGGCTCTTACCTGGGAAATCCCAGACTCAAACTCATCGGGCTTCTCGCCGTTCGGCTTCACTATCTTAGCGCTGGTACTGAACATGGCCTTAGTCTCTGCACAGACACAGAGGGGTTAGAGAGGTCAGAGGTCATTTCATCACATATTTAAGGAGGAACAGCAAAAGCAAAGGAGGAGGATTAGCAGGGCTAGCTGGATGTGTGGCTGGGGGATATCAAGCTGTTAGTATTAGACTATCATACAGCAAGTATTCAGTCAGACGTTGTAACACTGACTGCTACCAGAAATCCTCCCTGCCCACAGCATCATCATCCACAATTCTCTGAAGATACTTGGGTGATTTGCGTTTCATTAACAAAGTATTTTTGAATAAAATCTGACTGAGGAACATCTAAACTGGTTCCAGAATAACCGGTGAACTGGTCTCAGTTGCTGCCGACCTGAACTCCCAGTAAACTGATTTGAAATGGTTCCAGTTCTCCTCCTGCAGCGACCTAACCGCTAAACTGGTCCCAGCTCACAGGTTTTTCGGTGAAACTGTCGGACCAGTTTACTAGTTAATTCCCAGTTTATTCTCCAGCAGTAGCTGACTGAACACACGCTCGGCCTAGCTTCTCCCGCTAACACAGTCCCTCCGCTACTACGCTGTAAATACACCTCTAACGAAACCATCCGCTGCTACAAACATCTTAATCTGAGGTATCAGAGTCCAAATGGGAAGTTCAGGTTGTTGAAGCAACAACAAAACAGCTTTAAAGGACATTTAAGATCAGAAAACGGATGAACTGTGAAAATAACACGACTAACCTGTGTCAGCGACGGCCAAGGAAGAGACCGGAACATCGCGAGACTTGAATTAATCCAATCGCGTCGCTGATCAATAGCATCGCGAGAATTAGATATGTACGCCGTTGTTAATTTAAGATATCGCGAGAGTAAAATTAGATTAATTTCTGAAGTTACATCTCCGTCCAGTTGATGGCGGTAATACACAAAGTCAGTAAACTGCCATAAAACCCAACAGAAGAAGAAGAAGAAGAAGAAGCGTAAAATTAGTAGCATTGCTGTTGTTAATTGTCGGGTTTCCAGCCGGGTTTACGGCCAGCTTCACCCAGTTTAGATCCAACATGACACTCTGGTGGTTCCGCTGATGTTCCGGTTTTGGACTCCGGTCCGGACAGTTCTCAAGAGGTTCTGCAGCGCTTCAGACATGCCGAACCCGAAAGGAAAGTTCTTCTACGCTGTCAGGAAGGGAGTCAAACCCGGAGTCTACAAGTCATGGTGAGGATCAGTACCGGTGTTCTGACTAGCAGTGCTACCTCGTCAGAATTTCCTACGAAACTTTTAACTAATTACGGATAGGAACCAGGTTTATTGTGACTCAATAATAATCCAGAACCGGGTGGTTCTGAGTATTTTCTCAGGCTGTTGCTTTCGGAACCGCTGATTAGTATTAACGCCTCAGCAGCCGCGTCTAGTTATTATGTCAGTAAAATTTAATTTATTTCAGGAATTTAGATCAAAAGTGAAGCTTATATGGTATGCCTTTATTTCATACAGACGGATACATTTAACCCATTAGTTTAGTTGATTCTCACTTACAGTCAACGGAAATGCAGCATTTAGTTAAAATAGTCACACAGAAAAAAACAAATTTAATGCAGAAATATTGTTTTATGGTCTAAACAGCCGTGGAGGAACTGAGTATAGCAGGAAATGGTCAATATTGTTTACGGAGTAGTATGAGTAGAAAGTTTAGTAGAAGGAAAAACTAGCAGTCAGTGGTTGCTATGGTGATTCTCTGCCAGTATTTAAAAGCTGTTACACAGTCATCATCAGAACCGTCTGGTGGGTCCATCTTTGTGTTTCCTGTAGGAGTTTGACAGGTTCAACAGAACCTTCAGGTCCAGTTTCTCCAGAACCGATCAGAACCAAATTTACTGGGAGTAAATGAGAGAGTGGGCGTGTCTCACTGATCCCTGAGCTCTGATTGGACAGAAAACAGGAAGTCCTCCAACAGTATAAGGAGTCAGACAGACAATGTTAGGAAGGAGGAATGGGTTAAATTCAAAAGGTTCTGAAGATTTCACCAGGTCAGAACAAGAACATTCTGGAAAGAGTTCTGTAGAAATGTTTTGTCTAAAATCCTGATGACTTTCCTGGTTCTGGTTGTTCTTCCAGGGAAGAGTGTAAGATCCAGGTGGACAAGTTTCCAGCTGCGTCGTTTAAGAAGTTTGGATCAGAACGAGACGCCTGGGTGTTCTTCAGAGGAGAAAACCCGTCTGCGGTTCCAGACCACAGCACAGGTGAGCCGGTCCAGACAGGTGAGGAACTGAAGGTTCTGCCTCTAGAACCTCTAGGAACCAGCAGTAATCCTGCAGACTTGCTCTGAATGGTTCTGGTAGGAACATCTGGACCGATCAGATGGATGGCAGACCTGCAATGAAAGAAACATGATCTCTGTGTTTTCATCAGAATCTAGGCTGCAGCGTTTTGGATCAGCTGAAACCTTTTAGCAGAACTGGATCTGATTCCTCTGGAACGGTTCTGTTCCTGATTGCAGTTCTGTTTCCCATCAGTGACCTGGCCTGGAGAGACGGATGTCTCTCTGCTCCCCAGACGGGGCCCAGAACCGGTGGAGTGCATCCCGCTAGGAAAGAAGAGGCCCCGCCCAGAGGAGGAGGCGGAGCTTCAGCCTAAACGAGCCAAGCCATCAGAGAGCTCGTTAGCAGGAAGCAGTGATGGGTTCACCTACATGGGTACCATGATGATGATAGAGCTTCATCCTTAGCTGTGGCCTCCAGTGGTCGGCACCGCTAGCTAAAAAGCTAGCTGCGCTGACCCTGAAGCACTAATCAGTAATTTAATTCTGCTAATGCTAACGTGCTATACTAACATGGTGGAACATAAAGTGGAAGCTAAAGTTGTAGCCTCATGTCAACGTGGTATTTAGTGGGAGATAGTGCTAAAATGCTAACTTCAGCCATATTGACATAGTGCCCTCAGGTGTGCTACAGGACCATGTACCTCCACAGGATCAAATTATTAACAGTTAAAAACCAAAACTTCAACATGGAACTTTTGAACTTTTTTCAACTGAAAGTTATCAAAACATGCAACTAAATTATCGCTATAGAATTCATCAGAAAAAAATTATTTTAGGGGAAGCTAAGTACGCTAAACATTTTAAAAGTTAGCAAAAGAGCTAAATGCTAAAGATTAGCTCTGCTAACAGTGGCCACTCCCAGACTGACCTCCGACCTGCTGCTGACCCTCCAGGTGATGCGGTGGTGGTGTACACCGACGGCTGCTGCTCAGCCAACGGGCAGGACCGGGCTCGGGCCGGGATCGGGGTGTACTGGGGCCGGAACCACCCACTGTGAGTCCACACACACCAACACACCCTCAACTAGCTGCTAACGCTGTGAGGAAGTAACCAGCTGCTGCCTGTTGGCCAGAAATGTTGCAGAGCGGCTGCAGGGGCGGCAGACCAATCAGAGAGCAGAGATTCAGGTAAGACCTGCCCATCACATCCCACCTCAGAATCACCGTCCAATCAACACGAGAACAGAGTGCGGCTTTAAAAACAGTTGGAACCTGATTGGTCAGAATGAACTGGTACAGTGCCCTCTAGTGGCTCAACTGCTTCAGTGCAGCAAAATCCTTTTATTTCTTCCTGTTTGGGGATGATGTACTTTCATTTGTTTCATTGTTCAATTAAAATAATTAATACAATTCTGAGTCTAACAAGAGCTTAAATTTTAAACAGAATGAAAATGTAATGAATTAGTCTCAGAATAAAACAAAATGTCTGAAGTTTAAAAGACTCGTCACTCTGCGTGTAAACCAACACTCAGTTTACCTGTTAACTGACTTGTTAATGACTCATTAGTGGTTAACGACTCGATACCTGGTCATTAACCAGGTAACTGGTCACTGACTAGTTAACTAGTTAGTGAATCGTTAGTGACTCGTTAGCTGGTTAGTTAGTCGTTAGCTAGTTAATGACTTGTTAGTTACTCGTTAGCTGGTTAATGACTTGTTAGTGACTCGTTAGCTGGTTAATGACTCATTAGTGGTTAAAGACTCTATACCTGACTAGTTGGCTGGTTAATTACTCATTAGCTTGTCAAAGACTCGTTAACTGGTTAGTGACTCGTAAGTAACTCGGTAGCTGGTTAGTGACTCAGTTGCTGGTTAATGACTTGTTAGTGACTCGTTTAGCTGGTTAGTGACTCGATAATGACTCATTCGCTGGTTAGTGACTCGTTAGCTGGTTAATAACTTGTTAGTGACTCGTTTAGCTGGTTAGTGACTCGGTAATGTCTCCGCCCCCAGGCGGCCTGCAGGGCTCTGGAACTGGCCCGGCAGAACCACCTCCAGAAGCTGGTTCTCTACACTGACAGCAAGTTCACCATCAACGGTGAGTCATTGCCATGGACCTCGGGGGACGGCGGGGCCAGGTGACTTCTGACCTCTGACCTCCCGCAGGTGTGACCACCTGGGTGAAGACCTGGAAACTGAACGGCTGGAGGCTGAAGTCTGGCGGTCCGATCACCAACAAAGAAGACTTTATGGAGCTGGACCGGCTGAACTCTGAGCTGAACGTGGTCTGGGTAAATAACCGGGCCGAACCGGACCGGCTTGCTGGCACAGAAAGCTGGGCGCTCCTAACTGTCCCTCTCCCTGCAGATGCACGTGCCGGGCCACGCCGGGTACACCGGGAACGAGATGGCTGACCGGCTGTCCAGGGAGGGAGCAGCCAAGGAGCTGCTGTGAAAAGTTTCTGATGTTTTCTGATTTTCTAAAGGTGAGCATAAAGGTGAACTTTATTCACCTTTCTGCTCAGGGTGAATAAAGTTTAGTTTGCTTCCGACCATGAAGCCGAAGCACTTCCTTTCCTGATTTATGAAGAACGGCAGCAGAGATCAGCCGACAGGTTGTCATCCTCCTGCTGTTCTCATCATTATCCAGCAGGGGGAACTGCTGTCATGTTAAACTGGGAGTTTACTGGTACCAGTTTGGCTAATTATTGTTTTCCCGGTTTAGAGATGAAACTGAAGTAAAACATATTTGCTAACTGAAGCCTTTCAGTTGGAACTGTGGGAATAATTAACTCACCAGTCGGAGTCTGGAGGATTATTTATTCTGCTGCTGTTTCTGTTGTCTGATAAAGCATAAGAAAGTTTCTCTAACCGTTTATTAAAATGTTTAAAAAGGCTAAACTGTGAAGTGTCTCTTTACTCCCTGAAGGATTAGCTCAGTGGAGCCCAAAGTCGTCCTGGAGGCCCGGCGTCCTGCGTGTTTTACTCTCTCCCTGGTTTAACGCACCTGGATCCAATCATGGCTCATTAGAAGAACACTGACCTGCTGAAAAGGTTGTTGGTACCAATAAAACATGCAGGATGCCGGCCCTCTGGTTTAGATATTAGTTAAATATAATCCCTGGTTCTGATTGGCCGATGACGCCCTCACGACGGCTCCTCCCCCGGAGCCGCTCTGCTTCTGTTGGCTGATTTAATCTGTTAAATTATTCCAAACATATTTTTTTAGAAAGATTTTATTAAATTATTCCATCTTTAATGTTTCACCTGGTTCCGACCTGCAGGTGTTCAAACGGACCAGCAGAGGGCAGCACGGCTTCCTCACTGTTAATGGCTTTTATTAAACTCTGGACAGATCAGCAGATTATTAATTTCCTAATTTATGTAGAATTAACTTTTGATTATATCAATTTATTATGATTAATACTGAAGTATAATCCTTGATCACACTGAAAACCATTTCCTGTGGGTTTTTATTTTATTCTTAATTCCAGAAATTATTTTTTATTGTTGCCAAATAAATTTTATTTCTTAGAAATAAAAAGAAATCCTTTGGCTACTTTAAATTTGTATTAAAGTTAAAATCTTTCAGGGATTAAAAGATTTATTTTCTAGTTTAACGAGCAGCAAGGATCATAACTATTCGTACTGCCGGCAGATTCAGCATGGAGTGATGCTGATTGGACAAAGAAGTTTGTTTAGAAAAAACTTTTATATTTCATAAATCTGTTTCAGTCTGAACTCTGACCTCGCTCAGTTTGGCTTTGAAAACTGGCAGCAGCAGGCTGAGGCAGAGCCTCCCCTGACCTCTGACCTCTGCCTGCCGGCCAGCGCGAGCCGCCACGATCCCGCCAGCGGCGGCACACGCTGCGGGGTCAAAGGTCAACGCTTCAGCGGCTCGTTAGCTCTGCAGCTGGAGGGAACCAAGGCGGTAGAATCAGAACTCTGCTTTGCTCCAGAACATTCTGAGAAAATAAACTTTGCACATTGGGTCAGAGGAACCGGACCGGAGTTCTGCAGAACTTTCCGCCTCATCTGCAGAGCCAGGAGAGAGGGAGGTCTGCTTTGCGGTTCTGAGCAGCTCCGTTTGGACTCGACTCCCTCAGCAGGTCCAGAACCTCCTGACCTGAACATGATGTCACAGACGGGTCTGTTTCCATGACAACAGGGACCAAGACGGAGCTGGGAAGGAGAAGATCTTTATCTGACACTATGACAGGATCCAGCAGGTCAGTGAATGCACCACGGCCAGTTCTCCCAGTCTGAGGCTGGTTTTGGCCCAGATCAGGCCAGTCCTCCCAGCAGGAGCCTCAGTGGGAGGAACAGCAGCATGTTGGGATGCAGCGCGGCTCTCTGGGCGTCAGCCTGCTGCAGACCTGAGCTGCATACTAACAGGCAGCTGCAGGAAACACCAAGCAGCTGCTCTGCTCCAAACGCTGAGTGTTGTTATTATTAAAATGTTTTTATCATGTTTTAATGTTGGGATCACTAATTATTGTTATTATTCAAATGTTCCGGTTCTATCATGTTTTAATTGACATATTTAGATTTTATTCTTTATTAATAGCAAAATAAAAACCAGATCGTGTTTCTTTCCAGAACCGGAAGGAGAAAATTTGACCGATGAATTATTGCTGCTGTTTATGTCCCCCTGGTGGCCGGCAGCGGTACTGCAGCGTGTTCTGTTAACATGTAACCTTCAGCGATGTTCACCTGAGGAACAGGTGACAAGGAAAGGGGGTGGAGCCAGCAAAGAGCGTCATCATAAGTTCCCCTTCCTCGCCTCTGATTGGTGATTCATCACTTCTGTGTGCCTGGTTGTAAATGAATAAATACAAATATATAAATTAATCCATGATAAATTAAGATTAAATAACTATTGGTAACTACAGGTTAACTTGGTTATATTCAGAGTTTACCGACATGATGTCACAGTTAAAGGATTAAATTGGAAAAAAAAATCTGTTTTACTATTGGCTGCAGCAAAACAACCAATAGTGGTGCTTGCCATATTTCAAATCCTCTTCTGATTGGTCGATCACCCGCCATGACGACTCCTGCTCCTGTATCAGAAGCTGCAGGGACATTTGAGAGGCAAGCCTGGACTGAAGCACAGAACTGAACCAATACTCAAGAATCTCCTAAAAAAGTCCTGAAATGGCCTAGTTAAAGTTCCAGAAACTCCTCACTTCACTTAAATGAGTCAAACTACCACAGAAGCAAAAAACTGGACTCCAGTCAAAACTACAAAAATTCCCAGAAAGTTACTGAGGGTAGCAGAGTAACTGTAACTGGTTCCACTAGCAGAGGGGTGTGCTGACTTTGTCCCTGTCTGGAAAGTTCTTTAGTTTCCCAGACGAATAAATCGGATCAGAAACTTTAGAGAAACTCTGAATCAATACCAGAAGTTTCTGCAGACCCTGCAGGTCAAAGGTCACGGCTCCTCGCCCATACATGGAGCAGAGAGCTTGGGGGTATGGTTCATCGCCGCGGCAACGACTTTCTCTGGCAGAGCGGGTGGACGCCGCAGGCTGTGGGAGCCCAACACCTACACAGCAGCAAGCTGCTGGTTCTGGTCCAACCGGGTCGGAACCGCCTGGGATCAGATGATGGCGAAAAAGATGATAAAGAGGAAGACATCTAAACTAAACTTTTCTTAACTTTCAGGAAAATAAAACTTTCCTCTACTCAGCTCAGAATAAGTTCAGGATAAAACCAGAATAAGTTCAGGATAAAACTGGAATAAATTCAGGATAAAACCAGAATAAGTTCAGGATAAAACCAGAATAAGTTCAGGATAAAACCAGAATAAGTTCAGGATAAAACCAGAATAAGTTCAGGATAAAACCAGAATAAGTTAAGGATAAAACTGGAATAAATTCAGGATAAAACCAGAATAAATTCAGGATAAAACCAGAATAAGTTCAGGATAAAACTGGAATAAATTCAGGATAAAACCAGAATAAGTTCAGGATAAAACCAGAATAAGTTCAGGATAAAACTGGAATAAATTCAGGATAAAACCAGAATAAGTTCAGGATAAAACCAGAATAAGTTCAGGATAAAACCAGAATAAGTTCAGGATAAAACCAGAATAAGTTAAGGATAAAACTGGAATAAATTCAGGATAAAACCAGAATAAATTCAGGATAAAACCAGAATAAGTTCAGGATAAAACTGGAATAAATTCAGGATAAAACTGGAATAAATTCAGGATAAAACCAGAATAAATTCAGGATAAAACTGGAATAAGTTCAGGATAAAACCAGAATAAGTTCAGGATAACTTGTTAAAAAGTAATCACCTCCCTGTTACATAATAAATAAACTCAGTGTTTCTTAATTCCGGTCCTCCTGCCCTGCATGTTTTAGGTGTTTACCTTCTGTCACACACCTGGATGGAATCTGTAGGTAATTAACAGGCTTCTGCAGCACTTGATGGTCATGCAATCATTTGAATCAGCTGTTCTGGACTAGAGACCTAAAACATGCAGAGC
This sequence comes from Xiphophorus maculatus, assembly GCF_002775205.1. Classification (NCBI taxonomy): domain Eukaryota; kingdom Metazoa; phylum Chordata; class Actinopteri; order Cyprinodontiformes; family Poeciliidae; genus Xiphophorus; species Xiphophorus maculatus. The sequence continues at coordinate 5,163,294 of NC_036457.1, forward strand.
AGGACTGAGCACTGGAATTGAGAAGCACTGAATTAACTGTTTGGACTCAGCTTGGCCGTTTCTTCAGTGAACAGGCCTGATGAAACATGGTTAGCTTCAAGTGTAGCTAACCTTCGTGACCCAGAGAGGTCAGTTCCTCAAAGTGGGTGGAGCCATGACACGCTGAGGGGCGTGGCCAAGTGTGGGGTTAAGTGGGGGGGGTCAGGAGGGGGCTTTTTTTAACAGAAAAATAATTTATCAGATAATATTCCGTCATCTTAAATGAACACAGTTCAATAGAAATCAATTCTCGAATGAGATTCCGGTTCACACTCCATACCAGCCGGTGGCGGTAGTGCACCAATTTTGTTGTTTGTCAACCGCCGAAAAGCATCACAGAAGAAGACGAAAAACAACCTATTGATCTTTTTTGTGTATTTTTTATTATAATTGTTGTAGCTCGACAGGCCGTTTTCGATGGTAGTTCGACAGGAAGGAGGCAGAGAGGACAAAGGAACTGAGCTGCGCCCGCTAGCGGCTATTCTTCAAACAAAGCTAACGGCTACGGCTAGAAAATAGGCAAGCGGTTAGCCTAGCGGCTAGGGCTAACTGTTAGACTAACGGCTAGGCTAGTGGCTGGAATAAGGTTCATCTGTTACTCAGTTACTTAGTCAAACAGTTAGTAATTAGGCTGCCATAGGAGAAAAAAATGGAGGTTAATTTTGCAGTCATATTTTCACCATGTTGTTCATTTATTTATAAATGTCACAGTTTCAAACTAAGTATTTAGTTAGCAAGCTAAATGAGCTAAATACTTGGGTTTACTTTGGTAACTAAATATTTAGAATTTCGGTGGTAAACTAAACTTTTAGTTGAGTAATTAAATGTTTTATAATGAATGAGTAACATGGTTAAAATATGACAGAAAAATGAACCTCCATTGTTTCTGTTATGACGAGCCAAATTACCCAGATTATTTCTGTTCATTTTTGACTGAGTAACTTTATAAACGTCACACACACTCACTCATCATCATCATGTTTGTGTTATTGATGGTTAAACATTCTTTAGTTATTAAAAACCTGCCTATTTGTGTAAACCAGAACCAGTCCGGATCAGAACCTTCCGGTTCTGGAGAGGATTCAGCATCTGGAGCGTCGCTGAGGGAAAGGATGCTGCAGCCGAAGATCAGCGCGGAGTTTCTGCTCAGAGCTGAACAAAGAGAGGAGGCAACACGACTCACGGGGCGCGCGCTCACAGGATGCGCGCGCACTCACGGGGCGCGTTCACAGGATGCGCGCGCTGTAGTGAATGCAGGAGCAGGGAGGAGGAGGAGGAGGAAGGCTGAATGCGCCTCCTGACTGCGCGCCGTCCTCGACACATAAAGACAGGAGAAGATCCGGAGACTGAGAGGTAAACGCTCCCTCCTCTTCCTCCTCATCCTCCTCATCCTCCTCTTCCTTCTCATCCTCTGCATCCTCATCCCCCCCCAGTGAAGGCATGGCCCAGCGTCACAAAGGATTCGGAGCGGAGTGGAGACCTTGACAGAAAGAGGCTGCAGACTCCAGAGGAAGAGGAGAGGAGGAAGAGCTTGTAGGTTTCCATGGCGCCGCTTCGTGCTCCTGCAGCAGTCTGTGTCCAGGTGTCTCCAGGTGTCTCCCCTCTTTGTTCTGTTCTACTGGGATTATTTCCTGATAATCCCAGGAATATTCCGGGTTCATCCTGAGCTGATGCCAGCGGTTTTCCAGGCGTTTTCCGTTGGGAATGTTGAGCAGCTCCGGCCGTTTTCCTGGAGTTTTCCAGGGGATCCGGGTTTTTCTGGAATGATTCACTCATGTTGCTCTGCTGCTCCGGTCATTCACACTTGGAATCCCATCTGCAGGTCAGCAGAGTCTGCTTTGGTGATTCCCGACGTCTCCTCTGGTCCCTGAATGCTTTGCGGTCCTGCTGGTTGTCATGGCGATCCCGTTGGGAAGCTGGGATGCTGCCAGATGAAGTCCCGATGTCATTTAGTCCAGATATTCCCTCAACTTCCCGCAGCTGATTCCTGTCCGGCCCGGTTTCCATGGAAACAGCCTTCCTCTGTCAAGAAAATCTGAGAGAAATGTTCTGGTTCTGTGCTGATCTGGATCAGTACTGGGTCAGGTTTGGGTCTCAAACCAGAGGCATCTTCATGAATCTGGTTCCAGAAAACTTTCAGAGTTTTCACAGTCGTCTGGAGGTCATTCCTGATGTTTGGAGGGAAGTTAGTGTTTTTGGTTTTGGGTCAGAATGTTCTGTATGTCTTGTTCCTGGGGTTCCTGATCCGAATGTTTCTGGTTCCAGATGGACCAGTGGTCCGGTCCGCCTTGTTCTGGGTCGGTCTAGCCGGATTCTGGTTATTAACTCAGAGATCTCTGCAGAATTCCTCAGTGGCAGAAACAGGAAGTGATGCAGGAGAACTTTCTGTGCCGGCGAGCCTTCCAGATGTTTTTCTGGAACATCAGGAACAGATTTGGCGGTCAGGATCCGGACCGGGCTGGAGTCTGATTGGTCGGATCTGTGATGATGCTGAACGTTTGAACCGGTTCAGATTCTCGGATCCGTTTCTTCAACCACCAGGACCTTTTCCAGGTCCAGGTGCATCATAAGCCTGGCGGCCACCATGCTTTGCTAGCCCCCCACGGCTCCCCAACCGCCAGGCCAAGCGTTGCTTGTTTTTGTTTTTAGGAAAATAATTTTTTTTAAAAACCTCTTCTTTTTTTTTTATCTGTTTCCTAAGCGTCTCTGTTGCTCTGAACGTTTCAAATTTATTCCTAACAGATGGTTTATAGTTGATGCACTTAAAGCCGGCAGAGCGGACCAACGACACCGCTGGAGCGTCTGCGCTTTGCCTCACGCTGCTGCTTGATTTCTGAAGTTTAACTCAGCGCGGATCGCCTCCTTTCACTCAAACTGGACACAGACTGACCAGATATTTACATCAACCCTCTGTGAGGGATTATGTTATTTGGCAAACTCCACATCAAGGTAAGAGTTTAAACCCGCCGCGTTAGCTCTGGTTGCGCAGCTCTACGTGAACCGCAGGAATAACTCGTCTTCGCGCTTTCAGAGGAGCGTTGACTAGCGGTGAGATTGGTTTATCTTTGTGAACAAAACATTATGCAGCGTTTCCATTTCAACATGCCGCCAGTGTGTGGCGCTGTCTGTGCTGATAAGGTTCATGTCTGTATTCCGTTTGGTCAGAGTGTTAGCGGTTAACGAACCAGCGCTAACCTCATCATGCAGGTTCAGCCGGTGAGGAGCTTGGCGCTCTCCTCGTAGTTACGCTTCATGCTGGTTTTATATTATTTTATTATTATTTTTCCGGTTACGAAGCATCAAATCATACCAAATGCTTTGTCCACTTAGTCAGAGTTAATGAGCGAGGAGATCTGAGAAACTGGAGCAACCAAAACAGTTTCTGTGGCTCTTATTAAAAACTCAAGAGACAGAAATGTTAGAGCTCATAAAGCCACATTAGCATTAAATTAAATCTCAGTTTTTTGCTCATCTCTACGCAGCAGATTGAACTCATCCTGCAGGGCCGGTCCAAGGCTGCATGAGGCCTGGAGCAGAATCTGACCTAGGGGCCCCTCTTGCTGCTAAAACCATCAGCACCTCTAACAGCTTCTGTGTTGGATTTAATCTGGGAGAGAGAGAGTAGATTAACATGGCCAACCTGAAAACAATCAGTTATAATTACAGTTTATTCATTTGCTCAAACTCAAAGATTAAACTCACAGCATCAGATTGTTGCTATGGTAACAAAACAATCTAACTATGAATATTGTTCTTTGAACTTTTACAAAGTAAACTTGCCAGCTCCTTAAAATCTTACATTTAAATGTTAAACAATTTTAAATATTTTAATCTATTTATGCTGAAACCATCAAATCAATACCATACCATACCAACTTTATTTATAAAGCACTTTAAAACAACCACAGCTGATACATCATTAAATTTAAACAATAAATCAAATTTAGCACCATTGCTAATCTCAATAAATAAATGTTACATTTATGTATCTGTGTTAAAATATTATCATTTATGGTGCCTGAACCCCTGGGGGCCCGATGGAGCCGCTGACTTCATTTGGACAAAAGTGCAAATAATTGATATTCCTCTTAACTGTATTTTTGGATTTGTTGTTGGTTTAAATATCGTTTCACTGGAGATGTTTTCCTGTAACATTTAATTACCCAGTAATATTTTTACATTTCCTGCCTAATTAACATCTTTTAGTACAAAAACAGGGCGGACGCCTCAGCAGGTTTACTGGGGGAAACTCTGGGGTATCGGACCCACTTCAGGTTTTCCCAATCAGTTCCAGATTTTCTCTCGCCCTCCAGTGTCTCTCTGGACCAGAACCTACACACACTTCAGCCCGAATGTTCTGTAGAACTTCCTCTGGACCCACGCTGCTGGTACCCGACCTCCTCCAGACCAGAAACGGCAGTAGGTTTTGCTGCCCTGTCTCCATGACGACCAACCCAGACCAGCAACAATCTGGAGGAGGAGAACCGGACTCAGTCCAGACTGGTTCTGGTTCTGGTGGGCCAATAGAAGATGCAGTTTGTTAAAATGCTGGAAACAGAGTCTGATGGTAGCTTCCTCTTCCTCCTCTTTCTTCTTCTACACCAGTCTGGTGACTCTTCTTCTTCCTTTCTTCATTTTATATTTGGCGCCATCCGGTGGCTGGGAGGGCGGCGCGCCAAGGAGGAACATTTCCTCTGCAAAGTTCAACTGGCAGCTCTGCCTGACGGAGTGTGACTCTGTGTGTGTGGGTGTGTGTGTGACATGCCTGATGAAGTGTGTGTGCAGCAGAGCGCTGCATCATGTCGTAGCAGACAGTCAGAGCGTTGGACTGAATATTAATCAGCAGGAAGCTGCAGCTAACACACACACACACAGAGTTCTGGGAGGAATCCCTGGTGGTTCTGCCAGGATCTGGACCTGTGATGGTCAGATCTTCTGGTCTGGCTGCTCTGGGTCCTACTGGACCAGAACCCTGAGACTCCTGGGACCCAGAACGGTTCATCAGACGACCCAAACATCCTGAAGTCTTCTGATCCTTCCTGCTTCACAGAACCAGCAGGTTCTGTTTAGGTTCTGGTCTGGTTCTGTTCAGGTTCTCCTCTGGTTTTGCTCTAGTTCTAGGTCAGGTTCTCCTCTGGTTCTGATCTGGTTCTGCTCTAGTTCTGTTCAGGTTCTGCTCTAGTTCTGATCTGGTTCTGTTCAGGTTCTTCTCTAGTTCTGGTCTGGTTCTGTTCAGGTTCTCCTCTGGTTCTGTTCTGGTTCTCTCACCAAGCAAAAAGCTTTAAAGTTTCAGGGAATTTGGGCCGGCGTTGGTTGGTTCTGATAGGTTGGCTCTTCATGTTTGTTTTTCTGGTTCTGGTCATAATGTCCTGCCAGTTTATTAAAGCTGAAAATAGAGCTAATGAGGAGGAGAGCTGCAGGGTTCTGGTTTTGGTCTTTGGGATGGTTCTGTTGTGTCCAGCTGATGTCTGAGCGCGCTCAGTGAGGCGGTGGCGCCGGGCGACCCGGGTGGTCGGGTTAAATGAAGCAGAACCGCTCTGAGTCATGTCTGCAGGTGGACTCTCCTCGCTCTGCTGCAGGTCATCTTAATGTTTCTGATGTTTGACTGTGACCTCTGGTGACCCCTGACCTCTGGTGACCGGACTAATGTCTCGTCATGGAGGGTTTCCTGAACCTCTGGTCGGCTGGAGGAAGTCTGGCCGGCTCAGGGTTCTGGATCTCTGAAGGCAGCCATCTTGTCTCCTCAGGCCATGGCTCTGGAGGACGGAGTGTGACGCATCGCTGGGCGTGAAGAGTCCTCAGCAGCAGAAAGCGGACGGCGCCACCGCAGCTACAGCCAGGTAGAACCGGGGCTGGTTCAGCGTGGAGCGTCAGCCGGGTCACGTGATCAACACTTTCTGTCGTATTTTTCAGATGGAGGCTGAGAAACGCCATCGTACCCGGTCCAAAGGAGTTCGAGGTACGACAGCCGGCTTATCATTCTGGACAATATCCAAACCTAGACCCTAACACCATGATGATCTGCCTCCAGTCCAACCAGTACCAGACCCAGTACCAGACCCAATAAAGACCCATTACCAGACCCAGTACCAGACCCAGTAAAGACCCATTACCAGACCTTAATTAATTTCAAAGAACTTGTTTGATATTCCCTCGCAGACTAAAAATTTTAAGGTAAATGTCTTCCTATTAGTTATCCGCCACTTCCTGTTACTGCACTGTTACTTCCTGTAACAGTTCTGGTTCTGGTTACTGAGCAGATACTTCCTGTTATTTAGGCGTTACTTCCTGTTACTGAGCCAGTACTTTCTGTAATTTAGGCGTTACTTCCTGTTACTGAGCCAGTACTTCCTGTTATTTAGACATTACTTCCTGTTACTGAGAAAGTACTTCCTGTTATTTAGGCGTTACTTCCTGTTACTGAGCCAGTACTTCCTGTTATTTAGGTATTACTTCCTGTTACTGAGCCAGTACTTCCTGTTATTTAGGCATTACTTCCTGTTACTGAGCCAGTACTTCCTGTTATTTAGGCATTACTTCCTGTTACTGAGCCAGTACTTCCTGTTATTTAGACGTTACTTCCTGTTACTGAGCCAGTACTTCCTGTTATTTAGGCATTACTTCCTGTTACTGAGCCAGTACTTCCTGTTATTTAGGCATTACTTCCTGTTACTGAGCCAGTACTTCCTGTTATTTCGGCGTTCCTAAGTAACAGTAACGCCTAGTACCTGTTGCGGCTCAGTAACATTTACTTCCTGTTACTGAGCGTCAGTTCCTCCGTTGTGACCGTGGGACATTTTTCAGTTCCTCTTCCTGAATCTCTGTTTCTGTCTGAAGCTGCGGTGGATGCAGTGACTCAGGAGTTATTCAGGTAAGGAAGCGTCTGCAGATCTTCATCATTCTTCTTCATCGGTGTACTCCTGCAGATGTTTCTGGTCCAGGTGTTTCCAGACTCTGGTACAGACCCAGATGTTGCTGCCGTGTTGTGACGCTCTGTTTCTCCTCAGCTGTCCGATCCCTGGATGTGACGGCAGTGGTCATGTCAGCGGGAAGTATGCCAGACACCGCAGGTATGATCTGCCCTCTATCATTTCCATCATCATCATCATGGCTCAGTCTGATCCAGAGCTTTTCTTCTGGTGGTCTGGCTGTTAACTCAGTTTCTAGCTGGAAATGATCTGATAGTTGGTGATGGTGCCTGTGGAACTGGAGGTGTTCAGGCTGAAGCAGCGTTTCACCAGGATCTCCATGTTCCAGGTGAAGCAGCAGGTGAAGCAGGCTTCTCAGATAAAGTCAGGAATGTTTCCTCTGAGCTGCAGCTCTGGGCAGGACGTTCATCCTGCAGGTTTTCTTCCTTTCTTCCTGTTGTGGTTCTGGAAGCTTCGCCCTGACAGGTTGGTCTGACGTCAGCAGCCGTTCTGCGTGACGCTCTGGGTTTGAGGCGTGAGAGGAGCTGGAGGAGGCGTTCGGGGGCTTCAGGACAACAAAGCGTTCAGAGATAATGAAGGTCAGGAAGTTCAGATGGCGAAACATTTCACTGCTTAGGTAACGAGGAAGACTCTGCTGATGAAGATCAGGAAATAAAGAGTCTTTAAACTGCTGCTTGGTGGGAGAAGCTAAATGAGGCCGCCATGAGACAAGCTGGACAGAAGGACAGGTTGGCAGGGTTTACCCCAGCATATTATAAGCCTGGCGGCCCGCCATTCTTTGATAGCCCCCCACCAGGCCAAGCATTCCTTGTTTTTGTTTTTAGGAAAGTAATTTTTTTAAAAACCTTTTTAAAAATTTTTTTAATCTGTTTCGTAAGCGTCTCTTGCTCTGAGCGTTTCAAATTTATTCCTAACAGATGGTTTATAGTTGATGCACTTAAAGCCGGCAGAGCGGACCAACGACACCGCTGGAGCGTCTGCGCTTTGCCTCACGCTGCTGCTTGATTTCTGAAGTTTAACTCAGCGCGGATCGTCTCCTTTCACTCAAACTGGACACAGACTGACCAGATATTTACATCAACCCTCTGTGAGGGATTATGTTATTTGGCAAACTCCACATCAAGGTAAGAGCTTAAACCCGCCGCGTTAGCTCTGGTTGCGCAGCTCTACGTGAACCGCAGGAATAACTCGTCTTCGCGCTTTCAGAGGAGCGTTGACTAGCGGTGAGATTGGTTTATCTTTGTGAACAAAACATTATGCAACGTTTCCATTTCAACACGCCGCCAGCGTGTGGCGCTGTCTGTGCTGATAAGGTTCATGTCTGTGTTCCGGTTGGTCAGAGCGTTAGCGGTTAACGAACCAGCGCTAACCTCATCATGCAGGTTCAGCCGGTGAGGAGCTTGGCGCTCTCCTTGTAGTCACGCTTCACGATGGTTTTATAACATTTGGATCTGATCCGTAACTCTTTCTGAATCAATCCCCCATCTTTGCCTCCCCAGTTTTTTCTGGAGGATGTCGCCATAGTGACAGCACCGTCTGGAAGCTGCAGAGGATCTGTCTCCATGGTAACCACCACCATCACCCCTCCACCCCCTCATGGTGAAAACCAATCAGATCTGCTGAATCCGCTCAGTTTGATTCCGGATCCGGTTTCATTAAAACTTTGCTGCAGACGTGTCGCCGTGGCGATGGAAAATAACCTGCCAGCTCTAATTAGGCTGCAGGTAACCATGGCAACAGGAGCCACAGCAGCCTTTCAGCGAGATTCTGGTACCGACCCGACTGTGTCTGCTGCTGACGGTTCGGCTCACAGAACTTGAACTCCAGGTCAGGAACTCATTCAGGATCCAGAACCCATCTGGTACACACCTGTTGATCCAGGTCCAGGGTTCTCGTACCGTCCGGTCCAGGGTTCTGACTGCAGTGTGTGGAGGTTACTGTTATTGTTGGTGAAATAAATGAGACCAGAGCTGCTGGATGACACCTGAGAGAAGAGGAAGAGGAGGAGGAGTTCTCGGATCTGTTCCTGTCTGGGAAAATGCTTCCGGCTGATGGTTTCCTGATGAATCCAGTTAATAACTAACCGAATGTTCCCAAATGTTCCCTCTGTGTCCCTGCAGCGTCTACGGCTGTCCGCTGGCCAAGAAGAGGAGGACTCTGGACAAACAGACCCCGGAACCGGCAGCAAAGAGGAGGCCCTTCATTGCTTCCTGCCTGGGAGAGGAAGAAGAAGAGGAGGAAGAAGAGGAGGAGCAGGGGGGTGGAGCCTTCAGCAGCTATGAAACCATAGAGGTAGGACAGGAGAGGAAGGAGCAGGGAGAGGAAGACGAGGAGGAGGAGTTCTCCGAGGACAACGAGGAGCATGGAGAGGAGGAAGAGGAGGGGATTGCATTGGAGAGTTCAGACACGAGAGAAAGAGGAGAGCAAGCGGAGGAAGAGGAGGAGGGGATGGACGAGGATGAAGATGATGGTGACGATGAGGAAGAGCCGGAGGATGAGGTAGAGGAAGAAGAGGACGAGGAAGGGGAGCAGACTCTGCTTCAGGGTGAGTTCTGATCCGGTTCTGATCTAAATCCGTTCATCTCTTAATGAATGAAAGGTGAGGTTCTGGAGCAGCGACGGTTCTGGTGTGAACGGCACCCGAACGGGGCGAGACTGCTGCTAAAGAACCCGGCTGCAGCACGTTCTGCTGCCTTCACACGTTCTGGTTCTGTAATCTCATGCCGATCAGTAGGAAGTTCTGAGAACACTTTCTACATTTTCTATGCATCAAACTGTATCTTTGTCTGTAGACGGTGCTTTGCTGCTGCTGCTGCTGTATTGAGACTGAAGTGTTTTCCTTTCCTGCAGAGAACCAGTACAAACCCAGCGGACAATCAAAGCTCCACCCCGTCCACAAGGACAACAACAACAACAGCTGCGCCATCAGAAACGCCCCCAAAGAAGAGTACGAGAACTACGACGAGCTTGTGGCCAAGTCGCTGCTCAACCTCGGTAAGATCGCAGAAGACGCCGCCTACCAGGCCGTGACTGAGTCCGAGATGAACAGCAACTCGTCCAACAGCGCCGGGGAGGAAGACGATGACGATGATGACGGCAGCGAGCCGGACGACAGGCAGGGCGACCTGAGCGTGGACCTGGACAGCGATGTGGTCAGAGAGACTGTGGACTCTCTGAAGCTCCTGGCTCAGGGTCACGGCGCCATGCTGCCTGAAGACGGATACCCAGAGAGTGCTGTGGTGAATGATGGGCGGGGGCTGGGGGTCAGGGGTCAAACGGAGGGAGCTGGGGAGGAGGTATGTCTCAGCAGTCTGGAGTGTCTGAGGAACCAATGCTTTGATCTGGCCCGAAAATTGAGCGAGACGCCACCGTCGGACCGACCCGCCCTGCACAGTAACTACGTTCAACAAGCAGTGGACCAGCAGGTGCTGCAACACCTGAACAGGTAAGACCAGGTCATGTAAGTAGGAAACAAAACAAATGATCAGGTTTACATCACATAATATCAACCTGTAGCCAAAACTAGTAACCATAAACCAGAAATGAGCTTCTCTAGAGAGCGGCTCGGTTCAGCCTTAGAGACCAGGTGAGGAGCAGAACCGCTGCTTCTCACCTTTGAAAGAAGTCCAGGTGGTTCAGGCGTTTGGTCTGACTGCCTCTCTTTGGAGGTTTTACTGAGACCAAGAACTTGCTGGATGGAATACATATCCTGTCCGGTGGGCTGGTGGTTGGAAAGCCAGTCACAGTTGGGCCTTCTCTACCTGAACAATCCCTGATGGGTTCAGGTGTTCTACCAAACACCATTCAGCCACAGGAAGCTCCTTCCCTCCAGTCTTTGCTTAGGACTCAGATCATTGCTTCTTTGTCTAAGGAACCTGATCTAGAGCTGCTGAAATCTGTCTGTGCTTCTCTCTCAGGTACGACAGCTATCCAACCGGAGTTCAGGAAGACGCCAGGCCTCTGGAGCGGAGCTACTCTGAGATGTTGAACCTGATGAAGCTGGAGGAGCAACTGAGTCCAGCATCCAGAGGCTACAGCTGCAGCCAGGAGGGCGACGAGGACACCACCTCTGTAGCTTCAGACCGCTCCGACGACACGTTCGACATGGCCAAGGGAAACCTGTCGCTGCTGGAGAAGGCCATCGCCCTGGAGTCCGAGAGGGCAAAGGTGATGAGGGACCGGATGGTGACTGAGCACGCCACGCCCCGCCGGGACCAGCACAGCCCCAGGCTTAGCATGGCCGCTGAGGAACGCAAGTCCAGGATGCACCCGGATGGGCTGAAGAGGGCGTACTACCCTAAAGGTAGAGACACCTGCACTGACTGACCCAAGGACGGTTCTGATCCAAACTATGGAGAGCTGTGTTTGGGTTCTGATCCACTCACTGATCGCAGCTTCAGAGTTACTGCTGCTGATCTTCAACAAACAGTGACTGAGCAGAGTATCGTGGCCAGCTTGACTAGCTGGTTCCTTCAGCAGGTAGAGTTCACCTGTCAACCAGGTAAAGTTCTCACCTGTGCTGGGAAACCTTTGGCACTGACCAGCTCTACCAGTTCATGAAAACGCTGTTCCCACATGGCAGCAGGTTAACGCTCCCTGGAGCGCGACAGAAATGATTCCTGGATGGTTTGAAGAACATAATCATTCAGAGGTGTCGACCCGGCACCATGCCGTCTAACAGAACCAGAACCCTAACCAGAGCTGCCCTCCGTTTGAATATCTGGTACCGCCCGGTACACGGCCGCTCCGCATGGAAACCCAGTTTCACTGGACCTTTCTGCTTCTGATTGTTTCCAGATTCTTCCAGAGGAGAGAAGAAGGAGAGCAAGTGTCCGACGCCGGGCTGCGACGGAACGGGTCATGTGACGGGTCTGTACCCGCACCACCGCAGCCTGTCCGGGTGTCCTCACAAAGACCGGGTCCCGCCTGAAAGTAGGTGCTGCTGCTTTTTATCCGCCTGACGTGTTTCTGTGGGAATGTTGGGTGTTTCCTCGGAGTCGGAAATCTTCTGATTGATGAAACCAGCTGGAGGCCTTTATTCCGAGGTCCTGGGGGAAAACTGAGCCGAGATCGTGGTTAGGACCCGGTTCTCCAGGTGGTTCCCAGGGATCACATTCAGGAATTCTGTTCAGGTTTTAATCGAACCTTCCTAATCCGAGCTAAAGTCCAATTAGCTTGCCAGATGAATCAGCAGTAGTAAGATGCTGCTGTTGCTCCGCCCACTGGTCCTTACCCAGCCAATCAGATGATTTCTGCTCTGTGCCAATCACAACCACGAATGCTAGCGCACGTTGTGACCCAGCAGCTTTGTTCGAAACGGGCTCAGAACCTGGAGGTGTTCCGAGCCGTCGGATGACTCTGTGCAGGTCCGAAGGTGTTGGCATGTTGGTGATCCATCGTCTGGCTTCTGCATGAACCATTAGTGCTTGTTGTGTTTTCAGGCTGTTAGGAAATGGGAGAAGGTTTAAATCAGGAATCCGATCCAGAGCAGCTAGCAGGAAACCTTCTACAGTCTGAAAGCACAGGTGGCCGTTTGAAAAGTGAGTCAAAAGTTAGCAGCAATAATCTGGATTATTTACCCAAATCAGGGGCTCAGGTTTCAGTCACCACCCTGTTATTCAATCATTTATAAGCTAAATGTTTAGTTTCTGAGCTAAATATTCATTTTTAAACAGAAGATTTATTTAGCTTTTGTCAACCAACTAAAAATTTAGCTCCAATGTAAATATTAAGTTTCAAGATAAATATTTAGTTTGTAGCTAGCTAGATATTTATCTTAGTGCTAAATATTTATCTTTAGTTTTAAGCTAACTGAACATTTAGCTAGCTCAGCACTACAAATTTAGCATGCTAACTAAATATTCAGTTTGAACTGTGACATTTATAAATGAATGAATAACTGGGTGATGACTGAAACCTGACCCCCTGATTTGGTTAAATAATCCAGATTATTGCTGTTAACGTTTGACTTTGAGGATTCGGGCCGCTGTGTGTAACTTTGCCAGTGGCAGCCTGAGTAGAAGAGGAAGACGTTGAGCGACCATCATCTCTGTTCCTGCTGCTCATGGCTGGAGGGTTGTTTCATCCATCAGAAAATATCAGCATGAATCAGGAGCAAATCTGAGATGTCAGCTGGACATTAAATCTGGATTAAATCTGGATTAATGTGTCGTGTTTGTGCTGACTTCCCATCATCAGCTAATCTGCCCCTGCATGACGAACATTGAACCGACTTTCCACTGGGAGCTCCAGAACATTTGCTCCAGATTCTCTTTGGTTTCCCAACGCTGCATTTCCTCAACAATCTGCTGGTTCCGGTTCTGCTGGTTCTGGATTAACTCACTGCTAATTGCCTCACCAGTCCAGTTCAGCAGAACATTCCTAATTCCTCCTGGACTCCCTCCGGTCTATTGGGAATATTCCAGATCCAGATTCCTTAACGGACCTGGTAGCTTCATGCCAGGGAAACCTCAGGTTTCCCAAAAACCTGAGAGTTTTTGGGAAACTCTCAGGTTCTGGACTCCCAGATCTTGAGCATTCGGACCGGGTCAGACGTCTGATGTCCCACTCTAGAAAACTCCAGATATCTGCTTCCAGATTTCCATGCTTAGAAACGGGAACGTTCAGAGACACTCCGACTCCAAAAGCTTCCAGACCAGAACCAGAATATTTACAGAATATGGTTCTGGATCAGATGTAGGCTGGACCATAAATCGACTTTATTGTTTTGGAAGATTTAATTTTAGAAAAATCTGGATTATTTCCCACCATTGCACTCCTTGGGTTTCCATAGTTACGAGTGATGTCAATGTGCTCAGGGCGGCCATCTTGTTTGACGAGCATTTTCACAGATTCTGTTTTTGTGGATTTGAATCAAGACAAGATTGAAATGAAAGAAATTTTTTGACAATATTTTCTGTCATTTGGAATTTATTTCAAGAAAAGAAAACGAGTGAAATGAAAAAAATAGAGCTATAAAAAGTAAGCTACAATCAGATCTGCCCCTCCTCTACCCCCCACTCACTCTTCTGTTGTGGTTGTTTGGTTACTGTAAAAAAAAAAAACCTGGGTTGGCTTATGCTGTTCCTTCTTATACTTCCACTGTGTTGGAAGTTGAATTGTACAATGTAATTGTAACTTGCCTTTCCAAATAAAATATTAAATTAAAAAAAATAATAATAAAAAAGTAAGCTACAGCCAAGAGATTCTGGATTTTCTGGATTACCTTCTGTTTTTCTGAACAGTAGTCAGTCAGATTAATCCGAATTAAACGGTTCATAATCAGATTATTCCGGATTAAGTGGTTCGGTATCAGATTAATCCGGATTAAGCAGTTCAGTTTCAGATTAATTCGAATTAAACGGTTCGGGATCAAATTATTCCAGATTATACGGTTCAGGATTAGATTATTCCGGATTAAACGGTTCATAATCAGATTATTCCAGATTAAGCGGTTCAGCATCATCTTATTCCAGATTAAGCGGTTCAGGATCAGATTATTCCAGATTAAACGGTTCATGATCAAATTGTTCCGGATTAAGCGGTTCAGCATCATCTTATTCCAGATTAAACCGTTCATAATCAGATTATTCCAGATTGAGCGGTTCAGAATCAGAGCAGATATCTACTGATGGTCAGTAAATATCTCCCAGTGTGACTCATGGTGTTTGTGGTCGTGGCGCCTGGTCGGCCATCTTGGTGTGATCTGAGCATGCCCGGCGGTCCGTACTGAGTCTCCTGTCTGCTCCTAACCCTCGCTGTCTCTCTCACCTCTCCTGTCTGTTCAAGTCCTTGCCATGTATGAAAATGTGTTAAAGTGTCCGACTCCTGGCTGCTCTGGACGGGGGCATGTCAATAGCAACAGGAACTCCCACCGCAGGTGAGTCCGCCTCACCTGTCTGATGATGCATCACTAACTGCCGGCTTCTGTTCGCCATGTTGGCTTGGTGGGATTATCTAATCCCTTTATTCCAGGATGTCGGAAGTTTAAACCGTTCATCCACAGGGAGCGAACCAACCTGACCAGGAGGAGTCCAGTTAGACCATTAGAACTAGTTCCTGTCTGAAGCGTCCAGCTTCCTGTCCTGCAGTCTAACCTCCGTCTGTCCCTCCGTCAGTCTGTCCGGCTGTCCCATCGCTGCCGCAGAGAAGATGGCCAAGGTCCACGAGAAAACCTTCACTGCCGACGCCGGCGCCAAGACCAATCAGACGTCAGACAGAGTCCTCAGGTACCGCCCCCTACGATTCGGCCCGTCGCAATAATCAATAAATCAATGAATCAATAAATCAATAAATCAATTCATCACATAATCAATCATGGTTTATCGTTTTTCTACTGAAAACCAGACGATAAACTCTTCGTTCAGCAGCTTTGGTGTTTTCATGAAGGATCATTTTCTTCATAATTCATTTTTATTAGTTTTGTTTATTTATTCCGGATATTTAAAATGTTTTCCATTCCAGAGTTTAAAGTTTATTGATCTTTGAGAATAAACTGTTGAATTATTATGCTGTTATTACCATTATATCAACAATTTTATCGTTTGTCGTGATAACTTCTGGGACGATTTATCGCCCAGAAACATTAGTTATCATGACAGGCCAATCTTTGCTCTCCAATTCCTGGCAGGACCATCAACGCTTCGTGTTTTCTTCCCGTTTCAGGCCGATGTGTTTCGTCAAGCAGCTGGAGATTCCTCAGTACGGCTTCAAGAACAACGTTCCCACCAGCACGCCGCGCTCCAACCTCACCAAGGAGCTGGAGAAATACTCCAAGACCAGCTACGACTACGCCGGCTACGATGGCCAGCAGCCCGGCTACGGCAAGAGAGGCCCCGCCCCCAAAGCCCTGCAGGGGCGAGACCTCTCTCCGAAGGGATACGACGGTGAGGACTGCTTCCTGTTTGAACAGATGTCACTTCCTCTTAATAATAATAGTAATCTTTATTGACATTATAGAAACCATGTCATAAAGTTACCGTATTTCCCGCACTATAAGGCGCACCTTCAATCAATGGCCTATTTTAAAACTTTTTTCATATATAAGGCTCATAGAATAGACGCTATAGTAGAGGCTGGGGTTACGTTATGCTTCCATTAGATGGAACTGCGCTAAAGAGAATGTCAACAAAACAGTCATATAGGTCAGTCAAACTTTATTAATAGATTACAAACCAGCGTTCTGAAAACTCCGTTCACTCTGTGTCGTTAGCGTGTCTCTTAATAGGAGCCATTTTGGGGTCTTTACACAAACACACAAATGGAAATGAAACGGCACGCTTCGCACAGTCATATATCCCAGCATGCACCGCGCGCTTCTTCTTCTACGGGGGAAAATAAAGTCAGCGGCTGCTTACCGTAGTTGCGAGACCTGTTGTGGTTCAATATTGGTCTGAATTAATCCGCACTGGATTATAAGGCGCACTCTTGGCTTTTGAGAAAATTGAAGGTTTTTAGGTGCGCCTTATAGTGCGGAAAATACGGTACTTGGATTATAACGCAATAATAAATAGCACCAGAGAGTATTTAATGCCCATATGGCTACCGGCTATCAACTGTTCTTCAATCTGTTTCAGAGTTTCCCCCAGTAAACCTGCTGAGGCGTCCGCCCTGTTTTTGTACTAAAAGATGTTAATTAGGCAGGAAATGTAAAAATATTACTGGGTAATTAAATGTCACAGGAAAACATCTCCAGTGAAACGATATTTAAACCAACAACTAGTCTGAAAAACAACAAATCAAAAAATACAATTAAGATGAATATCAATTATTTGCACTTTTGTTTAATCCAAATGAAGTCAGCGGCTCCATCGGGCCCCCAGGGCTTCAGGCGCCATAAATGATAATATTTTAACACAGATACATAAATGTAACATTTATTTATTGAGATTAGCAATGCTGCTAAATTTGATTTGATGGTTTCAGCATAAATAGATTAAAATATTTAAAATTGTTTAACATTTAAATGTAAGATTTTAAGGAGCTGGCAAGTTTACTTTGTAAAAGTTCAAAGAACAATATTCATAGTTAGATTGTTTTGTTACCATAGCAACAATCTGATGCTGTGAGTTTAATCTTTGAGTTTGAGCAAATGAATAAACTGTAATTATAACTGATTGTTTTCAGGTTGGCCAGTTAATCTACTCTCTCTCTCCCAGATTAAATCCAACACAGAAGCTGTTAGAGGTGCTGATGGTTTTAGCAGCAAGAGGGGCCCCTAGGTCAGATTCTGCTCCAGGTCTCATGCAGCCTTGGACCGGCCCTGCAGGATGAGTTCAATCTGCTGCGTAGAGATGAGCAAAAAACTGAGATTTAATTTAATGCTAATGTGGCTTTATGAGCTCTAACATTTCTGTCTCTTGAGTTTTTAATAAGAGCCACAGAAACTGTTTTGGTTGCTCCAGTTTCTCAGATCTCCTCGCTCATTAACTCTGACTAAGTGGACAAAGCATTTGGTATGATTTGATGCTTCGTAACCGGAAAAATAATAATAAAATAATATAAAACCATCGTGAAGCGTGACTACGAGGAGAGCGCCAAGCTCCTCACCGGCTGAACCTGCATGATGAGGTTAGCGCTGGTTCGTTAACCGCTAACGCCCCGACCAACCGGAACACAGACACGAACCTTATCAGCACAGACAGCGCCACACGCTGGCGGCATGTTGAAATGGAAACGCTGCATAATGTTTTGTTCACAAAGATAAACCAATCTCACCGCTAGTCAACGCTCCTCTGAAAGCGCGAAGACGAGTTATTCCTGCGGTTCACCAGCGGTGTGATTGGTCCGCTCTCATGGCTTTAAATGCATCAACTTTCTTCTATAAACTTAACTTTTAGGGACAAATCTGTAACAGAGACGCTTGCAAGCTGGCAACAAAAAAAAATAAGCGATTTTTTTTTTTTAATTATCATTTTCCTAAAAACAAAAACAAGCAACACTTGGCCTTTTGGGCGGCTAGTAAAGCATGGCGGGCCGCCAGGCTTATAATACACTGGGGAAACCCTGTGTTTGTCCTTTCTTTAATGCTCCAAGTATCTGCAGCCAGATGGCAGCAGGTGGAACAAACTGTGACGGGTGTGAGGCGTCTTTTAAAATGGTCCTGGTTTTCCTGAGGCAGCGAGACCAGTGGAGATCTTCGAGAGTAGTCGGAGCCGATGGTCTTCTGGACAGAGTTTACGATTCTCTGGAGAGTCTTCCTCTGTGCTGCTGTGCAGCGGAGGAACCACACACAGAGACCATAGCAGATGATGCTTTCAATAGAGCATGGATAGAAGGATACCAGCGGTTTTTGAGAAATATTGTTCCTCCTGAGGACTCTCGGGAAAGAAATGTTTCTAGAGGTCATCAAAGGTCAACCAACCCCCCCACCTTCCTCAAATCAGACGAAATGGGTGTCAATTAACTCGACTACGTTTGTGCTGGTTTGTGCAAAACGTTTGACACCAATTTTGTCTGATTTCATAAAGTGGGGGGGCTGGTTGACCTTTTGACCTTCAACCTTTCATTAATATCTTCAAAGCCAAAGCAGCACAAACGAAAATTTTTGCTGCACAAACGTTTGACACCAATTTTGTCTGATTTGAAGAAGGTGGGGGGGCCAACTTGAATTATTTGATTATTGATTATTTTGAAAGAACAAAATCTGAAAAAATAGCAACGGCGTAAATGTAGGTTCAGCTCTTTTTTTTTTCTTTCCCAAAACGCATTTTTGATTAAGAAGTTTTTAATTTTCTAAATATTTTTTTTTTTTAAATTAACATTTTTGAAACATATTTTTTGTGATAATGTTTGGAATCTTAGTCTCCATAACAGAGTGACGTCAGGAAACAGGCCAGAACCGCTGGCCCGGTGTCCGGTTCGGTGGATCCGGTGCAGTGGATCCGGTCCGCTGGATCCAGTGCAGTGGATCCGGTCCGCTGGATCCAGTGCAGTGGATCGGTCCGTTAGATCCATGTTCCGCCTCCCGTTCCCAGCTCTGCCATGTGTCTGTTCTCCAGTCTCCGGCACTGCAGCGAAGCGGTACTGCAAGACGTCGAGCCCGGCCAGCAGCACCACCAGCTACGCCCCCAGCAGCAGCAGCAGCCTGAGCGGCGGCGGCGGCGGCGGGGGGGGCAGCAGCGCCAGCAGCACCTGCAGCAAGAGCAGCTTCGACTACACCCACGACATGGAGGCCGCCCACATGGCCGCCACCGCCATCCTCAACCTGTCCACCCGCTGCCGGGAGCTGCCCAACGCCCTGGGCGCGAAGCCCCATGAGCTGCTGGCCCAGGTGAGGCCTCGGCTGCTGCAGCGCCATCTACCTGTCTTATGTTGTTTGTGCTTTGGGCTGTTTTGTTCCTGCTGGATGACCATAAAGAGCGGTTCTGGTTCAGAAGGCTGCAGCTGTAACGGGTTTAATGATTCTGTCCCTCAGAGCCCGGGGGCAGAGGATGACGGGCCGGCGGAGCCGTCCGGTGCGCCCGGCGGGCCGGAGGGTGGCGGCACGGTGCTGACCCCGCTGCAGCCCATGTCGCCGCAGCGCCAGGCTCTGCTCAGCAGCCGCTGCTTCCAGCTGGACGCCGACTGCTGGGAGCTGCCGGTGGATTTCACCAAACGGCCCGGAGATGAGCCGGAGCTCAGAGAGGTACGCCAGCTCAGACTGCCCCCTGAGGGCAGAGATGGTACTGCACCATCTGGTCTACAGGAACAAACTCCTCCATGTTCAGAGTTCACAGAAATGGCAGCTACTGCGGCGCCTTTGAGCTCCTGATTGATCCCTTCAGGTTCTCATGGTGCTGTGTCTAAAGCTAGCAGCAATAATTTAGCCTCCAGTAAGAGGAAAACGTCATATTTTCACTTTAGTTCATTCATAAATGTTACAGTTTCAAACTAATATATCAGCTACGTATTTATCAAGCTAAGCTCAGAGGTAAATATTTAGCTAATATATAAAATTCATATGCCGATAAATGCTAGTAGACTACCAAAATAAAAGCTGGGTCTGTTTTTAACATACCAACTTAACTAAAACTAATCCTTTAGTTAGCTCAGAGCAAAGCGTTTATTTTACAACGCCGATATTTAATTTATAAACTTAATATATAGCTAGCTCATAGCTAAATGTTTAGCTTGCTAGCTAAATACTTTGTTTTCTAATAAAAGATTTAATTTGAAACTGTTACATTTATTAATAAAAAGCAGTGCTGTGGTTTTATCTGTCGCCCTGCAGCAGACTGACGATCTGGACCCGTTCCAGGAGCTGCTGGACGAGCCGCGGTTCCCGGCCGAGGTGACGGCGCCCAGCCCCAAGCACCACAAGTTCCCGCCCTGCAAGGAGGGCAAGAAGGAGCTGATGAGGTAAGGCTGCAGCGTCTCTGCTAGGCGCCGTGTTAGGTACTGACTGTGGCTGCTGCTCTACCAACCCACCGATAGCCCGACCCGGTTAGCAGCAGCTAGCCACGGGTCCAGGCTGATCCATAGCAACAGAACCTGAACCACAGATCAGCTGTAAGATCCACTGGTTGGATCTTACTGGTGTTTTCCCAGTGGATCTTGTGGAGTAGATCCTGCTGGTCCAGTTCTTAGTACAGGTTGTGTTTGTGTTCAGTGACTCTGCAATGATCTTCTTCTTCTTCTTCTGCTGCTGCTGCTGCAGTCTGTCCAGCTGCCAGATCGCCGATAAGAACATTCGTGGTTTGATGTCGTCCAATTCGCAGGAACTGAAGTGAGTCTTAAAGTCAAGCTGATAACCTCTGCTATAGTTCTTCTGGCTGACTGTTGGTGGCGCTGTTTGCTAACTAGGTGTCCCACTCCTGGCTGTGACGGATCGGGACACATCACGGGGAATTATGCCTCCCACAGGAGGTACAGAGAACAACACATGAATCAGTGTTTGCTCTGCAGGTTTTTCACTCTGGCCGTTTCCTCTTCCTGTCCTGCAGTCTCTCCGGCTGTCCTCGAGCCAAGAAGAGCGGCGTGAAAATCCTCCACAGCAAAGAGGAGAAGGACGAGCAGGAACCCATCAAGTAAGCGTCTGAATGTCGGAGTGTGAGGTGTAGAGTTGGCCTCCAGCCTGCAGGGGGCAGCTTTTTCCAGCTGAAAGTCAAAATGCTGCTTCCCGCGGCGGTTTGCTGCTCCTCCCAGGTGTCCGGTCCCCGGCTGCGACGGACAGGGTCATGTGACGGGGAAGTACGCCTCCCACCGCAGCGCGTCAGGCTGCCCCCTGGCGGCCAAGAGGCAGAAAGACAGCTACATGAACGGCTCGCAGTTCGTCTGGAAGGCCGGGAAGACGGACGGGATGACGTGTCCGACGCCAGGCTGCGACGGCTCAGGACACGTCAGCGGCAGCTTCCTGACCCACCGCAGGTGAGTTAGGAATAAAGACGGCTCCTGTCCTCCAGCTGCTCTGCCTGATCCAGATGTTTTCAGCATATGTTTGTATCCCAGTCTCTCCGGTTGTCCCCGCACCTCCTCGGCCATGAAGAAAGCCCGGATGAGCAGCGCGGACATGCTGACAATCAAACAAAGAGCGAGCAAAGGTGAGACGAGAACTTCTGAGCGGATCGACCCGGAACCGAGCCAGAATCCCTAATCTGGGTGGAACTTTGTGTTTCAGGAATAGAAAACGATGAAGAAATTAAACAATTGGATGAAGAAATCAAAGATCTGAATGAGTCCAACAATCAAGTGGAGTCGGATATGATCAAACTGAGGACTCAGGTGAGGAATGTCAGAAACACAATAAGAGAGAAGCTACACTGAAACAACAGTGAATCTGTGTTGAAGCCTCACATTGAAACGACTCGCATGTTGAATCAACGTCTCAACTGAATGTGGATCTAGATGCACATCTATGGAGATTTTGTATTGAATCGGTGAGGAATCAAAGTTGATTCATGTACATTTTTGCTACATCATAACATACAGACTCCTTTTGACAGTCAGAACATCAGTCTGTTGTCCATGAAGATCAGCATCCATGAGCTTCAGCCTGGTTCTGTATGAACCAGGAAACAGGACAAGTTGGGCCGACCCAGGTCTGACTCTGGTTGGCGTCACTTTGGTTCCTTGATGCCTTCCTCCCGTTGCGGAGCCACTTCCTGAACGTTTCCCTGCAGCCAGTTGGCTCTGGGTCAAACGTTTCTCTGGATGGGAACGGACCAGAGGTAGTTTGGTCACCTGGTCAGGATTCCTCCCCACCAGAGACTAAAGACGCAAGAGACTCGACACTTGGCTTGGACTTGTGATCTGAGACTTGAGTCTTGGCGCCAGTTTTTATCACATGTAATGAAGTATGGCGACACACAGTATTAGGCTAATGCTAAGCGCTGTGCTAACAGGGAGCCCTTATAAAGGTTCGGCACATCAAATCTATTTCAGGTCATAAATTAAACTTATTTTCTTTCATTAGTTTAATGAAGTTGTTTCCTCTGGTCAGATCACCACCATGGAGACCAACCTGAAGTCCATGGAGGAGGAGAACCAGGCCATGGAGACGCAGAACGACTCGCTGCTGCACGAACTGGCCAACCTGAGCCAGTCGCTCATCAACAGCCTGGCCAACATCCAGCTGCCCCACATGGTGAGGCCCGGATCGGAACCCGACCGGAACCCGACCCGGACCGGAACCAGACCGGAACCCGACCCGGACCGGAACCCAAACCAGACCGGAACCTGACCTGGACCAGAACCGACCCGGACCGGATCAGACCAGAACCTGATTCGGACCAGAAAAAGAATGAGACCGGAACCCCACCAGAACCCTGCAGATCGCTCAGTCTGTGGGACTGTTGGCCCATCCAGGCCCGGTTGAGCTTCAGCTTCAGAACTTCAAGTTTCTGTTGCTCAGGCAAAATTAAACTCTCTCTGTCCTATGCTTTTATTTTGAAAGTATAAACTAAGGATGTTTTCACACAATGTTTGAGGCGAATTCAGTTCCTGCCTGCTCAGGTCCAAACCTGCTGAGCAGAAATGTTTACAGAACCTTAAATCAGAGTTCCTCCAGGTTATTCCAGGTTACTGCAGGTTATTCCAGGTTCCTGCAGGTTCCTCCAGGTTACTGCAGGTTCCTTCAGGTTATTCCAGGTTACTGCAGGTTCCTCCAGGTTTCTCCAGGTTACTGCTGACATGTTTAGTGTTTACCATGCAGTAAATCGTCTCCAGCAGTTTTTCCTCATCTGCTTCTTTGTGTTCATGCCACTTGTCAGAACCAGCGGCGCCGGCCGCCATGTTGTTGGTCTGATGTCATGTCGCCTCAGTGTTGGATTGAGACTCGGGCTAATTGGATAATCTCTGGAAACAGGAAGTTGTCAGAAAGCTTTGAGCAGCTTCCTGTGAGGAAACCTCCACCTTAACGAGGAGTTCATGATCCGGTGTGATCCGGTGATCTGGGATCTGTCGAGGGGAAGTTCCCGACTCGTTAAGGCGGACGTTGCTGAGCTCCTGACCGACGCTAATGGATTATCTGTCCTCCTGTAGATGGTCCCAGAGTAAGACTTCATCCTTTATCCAATTATCCTCCTCTTCTTCATCATCACTCTCCACCTTCACCACTTCATCCACAAAATGAGTCAAACCATTCAGGAAGCACGGAGGTGGAGGAGTGATGACCTGGGAATACTGGTGGCAGACAGAAACCAGTTTATCCACTGGAAAATGAACCTTTGCGTTTGATTCACAGCTAGTTAAACATTGTGTGTTTTCATTTCCCATTAAACTAAAAGTCAAAATTTTTCACCTCTGCAATGCATGCTGGGCCGGCAAAACACAAAACATCTGGAAGGAAACGAACGCCTCAAAGTTTTCACGCCCCGTTAACCAGGAGAGATCAGCTGAAACAAGCTAGCAGGAGCTAACACCACTAGCAGGAGCTAATTGGCTAGCAGAAGCTAACACCACTAGCAGGAGCTAATTGGCTAGAGCTAACAGGAAATCAGAACAAACTGGAACGTAAAGAACGGATGATTAAAATGACTTTGATTTTTCTTCCAGTCTTTGTAACAAACAGTTTTAATATATCAGAGAAAATGTTCTGATTGGTTCTGATGAATCTGGACCTGAAGGTTCTGATATTAGCAGAACCCATCTCCCCATTTTAGCAGTAATAATGATATTTTCCATTCTACTATCAGAACGGCCATATTGGATTCTGAACGTTTTCAGCTCCTACTGGGACCATTAAACTCGGAGTAAATCAAAACTGTTTTCTACTTTTGAACTGCAAACAGGAAGTGGTTTTAAACAAGATTTTCAAAATAAAATGTAGAACTCCTATTTTCTGGTTCTGGAATCTCCTCCAGCTTCAGGCAAACCTGACCTGGTTCCTCCAGAACCTTGTTTGGGTTTTGGTTCTGGATGCCACTGGAAGCTTCACTTCCTGTTGCGTCTCCCTGTTCTGCCCAGGAACTTCCTGTTTGACCTCCATGACTGTGTCTATCCATCCTGAGTTCTGCATGCTCCCGGTCGGTTCTGGTTCTGCTGGTAGACGTGCAGGAGTCCGGACCGAAACACTGATCCGGGCTTTACCTGATGGTGTTCCCGCTGTGTCCACCTGCGCTGACTGCCGGGTTTGTTCTGCTCCACAGGAACCGATGAACGAACAGAACTTTGACTCGTACGTCAGCGCTCTGACTGACATGTACACCCACCAGGACCGGTACCAGAGCCCGGAGAACAAGGCGCTGCTGGAGAACATCCGCCAGGCCGTCCAGGGCATCCAGGTCTGACCGGAGCGGGAAGCCGGTTCCGGAGGATCCGGGCCCGGGTCCGCTCCTGTTTCTGTCCTCATCAGTGTCTGGTTCTGTTCTCTTGGTTGGTGTTGCTTTGCTTTGGACTCAGACGTGTCTCGGTCCGACCCGGTCCGATGTGGCGTCCCGCTCATGGCTGCTCATCCTTCTTTAACGTTGTTTACACCAGGACAAACTGGGCTGTACTGGTCAGACTGGGAGCCTGAACGTTCCGTAAATCCTTCTGAACTTCTGCTGCAGATCCCATCATCCCATCGGGCCTCCTCCTTTCAGGCTTTTATTTTGAAATGCAAACGGCTGCAGGAAATGTAGGAGACAATCCGCCACCTGACTGGACAGTGGAGACCAGTAGAAACCAGTGGAGACCAGTGGGAGGAACTGAGTGGGAATATGCAATTTCTTATGAATCATGGAGCAACGAGCTGAAAGCTGTTTTTACTGACGATCGATGTTTGTATGAATCTTTTCCTACATGGTGTTTTAGCCGCCTCTGTTCCATGTTTAGATGTTTTATTCTGAGCTTCTCTGGGTCTACAGGGTCAAAAGTCCTCCAGAACCGGTCCGATGGAGACTTTGGGTCAGAACCGATGGGACATTTCCTCATCACACCTCATCATGCATGCACTTTATGGAAGCACGTTCCAGTATCGCCGCGCCACTGGTCCAGTTCATCCCTGAAAGGAAAACTCCGCCTCTCGCCTCCGTATATGGTCGGCTTCCAGGTGAACCCTGACCTCCAGGGTTGCTGGCTGAGGTTCTGCTGCTCAGCCCGGCCGGGTCCAGGAAGCGATGGCTCCGCCTGATGGGAGCCGTTTGAAACGTCACAAACTGACAGCAACAACTTCAGATTGTTCAGTTTTTACAGGAAAAGAATGAGCTTCAGTTTCAAAGTCACATTTTCACCCACATTCAGAAACGTCCAATAAAAACTTGCTAAATATTTAGCTGGAAATTTGCTTGCTAACTAAATGTTTAGCTTCAAGCTATATATTTAGCTCACTAACTAAATACCTCATTAACTATTGAGTTTGAAGCCAAACATTTAGCTGCTATTTATAAACTGTGATGTTTATAAATAGATGAATAACTCAGTGAAAATATAACTTTGAAAGATAAAAACATCTTTTTCTCCTAAAACAGACTAAATAATCCAAATTATTGCTGTTAATTTTTCCGAACGGCTGCCATGTTCACGGCTTTTCAGGAAGAGAACCCAGAAATAGATCTCAGCTCGGTTCTAGATAATCCAGTCGGTTTCATGAGAACAACAATAATCCATGTTTGGGATTTCTTGGATGCATTTAAACGTTTCCAGCTGAAAGAACCTCGGCTGGGATTATTATTCCCGTCTCTGCCTAAACACAGGAAGCGGTGTGATTCCCGGTAAGCCTGGGGTCGGATCCGTCGGATCGACCCTCCTCATCTCCGGCTACAGGAGGAGTTTTCCTGAAGGAAACGGATCTGCGGCTTCCTGCTTTGGTTTTCCTGCAGAACGGAGTTAAAGCACAATTTAAAGATGTGAACACGCCTGAATGAAGAACCTCACCTGAAATGATCTTTTTATATCTTTGATTTCTTTCTTCATGTCAGAATTCCAGAAGCTTTT
This sequence comes from Xiphophorus maculatus, assembly GCF_002775205.1. Taxonomy (NCBI): domain Eukaryota; kingdom Metazoa; phylum Chordata; class Actinopteri; order Cyprinodontiformes; family Poeciliidae; genus Xiphophorus; species Xiphophorus maculatus. The sequence continues at coordinate 5,189,594 of NC_036457.1, forward strand.
TTCCTACCAAACAGCATGACTCCCTGCTGACACCTTCAAGGTCACCAGGTTCCATTTCTGTTGAATTGTGGAGTTTGTACAGTTTCTATCATGTTGGTGTTGCCATCTGTTGCTCTGAATAAATCCTGTGTTGCAACACCTGCAAAGAGCCTTTGTTGACCTTCCTGAACAGCTGCAGGTTCTCCTTCCACATGACTTTACTGCAGGTGATTAAAGGTTTCATGTTTTTGTACCACACGAGGAAGCTTCTGCTCTGGGATCTGAATCATCACAAGTTTGTTGTCGACTGTAAGTCAGGAGGTCCAAAGTTGGTCATTTTATTAGGTACGCCTTGCTGGTACCGGGTTGGACCCGTTTACATCCAGAACCACTTTGTTTTTACACCACATAGATGGAAGGTGTCTGAAATGTTCCTGAGACGTTTGGAGTCTCACAGCATAATAATATATAATAATGACAGTCTTCAGTCAGAGGGGTTTTCAAAGTCACTGAAATACTGACCTCTATAGGAGATCAGTAATGTGAGATAAAACCTCTAATTTCCCTCTGGGATTAATAAGATTTTTAATTGAATTATTAAAGAAAATTGAATCAATATTTTTCATCAAAATATTAGTTTGAGGCTGTTCACACTGATGCAATCAAACTATTTTATTGTTTATTGGAAATTAGTTTGAAAATAATTAATCACAATCTAGATCTCAATGTAATTTTTTAAAATCATTTTTATGCAGATGATTTAGTAACTTACTGCTATTCTTCATCACTATCACAGGCCATGCAGTATTTGCAGTCTGTTGTCAATGTATTTCAAACACACTTACAAACTCTGAAGTTAGTTTTGGATGTTTATCAGACAAAAGCAAAGGTTTTTTTTCTCACACTCTAGAAAGCTACCAGAAATCCCTCTATTGTTTACCACTGCTGCTGGAGCACAAACTGAGTTTGTCAGTAATTATAAATATCTTGGCTTTATTCTAGATAAAGAGCTTTCTTTTAAAATCACATAGCAAATTTGTTATGAACATTGAAAATGAAGATTGGGTTTTATTACCGAAATGGATCTTGTTTCTCTCAAAGCTAGAAATAAATTGGTAGCAGCAACTTTCCTGCCTCTCCTGGATTATGGAGATGTTTAATATATGAATGCTTCGACCGAATGCCTTCAAGCATTAAATACTTTGTATCGTTGCGCTTTAAGGTTTATAACCGGTAGTAGACGTCTTACACATCATTGTGAGTTGTATGCAGAAGCTGAGTGGCTCCATTAAGCGTACGGAGAAACAATCACCTGATGATCCTGATCTATAAATCTCTATTCGGCTTGGCTTCAGCATACTTTAGCTCTCTCTTACATAGATCTGTTATTTCCCATTCTTAACGCTCTAATAATATTTTTCTTTTGCATGTTCCACGTGTTCGAACTGAAAAGGGGAAACGATCAGTCAGTGTGAATCAGCTCCAGTCTGAACTCAAGATGTCAGAACTGATTTCATTGGATTTATTTCGAGCAGTTCTTAAAAACAGGCAACAAGATTCTATTAAACAGTGTCACTGCTTTTAAATTGTTTTCTATTGTTTTACACATGTGCATATGTATTAATTAGTTTTATTTTGTAACCAGGTTGCTGTGTATTGCAGACTTCTGCCCAGGTCCCTCTTGAAAATGAGATCTAGATCTCAACAGGGTTTACCTGGTTAAATAAAGGAAATAAATAAATAAATATTTTAAATCTCAAAATTTGGGATTTTAACAAGGATGTGTTAAATTTTGAGAGCTAATGTACATTATTATGTCACACAATGTAATTTACCTAACGTGTATTATTTAATCCTTTAAAGAATTAAAAAATATTGACCCTTTAGTCCCAGGCATTTGCCTAAATATACATGTAAGTATCGTGGAGCTGTGTGAATCTCTCATCTTTGATTAAATCAACCATCTGAACCGCCCAACAGTTTCCATTTCTCATTGGGGTTAAATAATTTTCTGCTCAACTTCATGGAGTCGAAAAACGGACGCAGATAAAAAGAAATGGCTATTTTGAAAAACATAATTTGTTTGCTAAACGTAATCTATAAACTGCTTTTTGTCCCTGACTCCCCTTTAACATGTACAGCTCACTGGCATCCAGTTCCTCTCCCAAGATGGCCGACAGGGTGGCGTTAGACAGCCGATGCGGTCCCACATTTGGCTGAAAAAAACACCATACTTACCAGAACCAAAGGCATAAATACGCATTTATATCCTTATAAATGCGTATTTAAGTCTATAACCAGAACTCTGAAGAAGTGGGAGGAACCAAAGATCAACAAGCTGAAGGTGGTGAATTTCCTCCAGGACAGCAGAGGGCGCCAAAAGGCGCCACGGCACCACTTCCGGGGTGAAAACAAATCCCCTTCCGGTGGGTAAAAAACAAACCGGACCGCGGTGACTCCAGCAGAACTTCAGTGGCTAACCGTGGCTGCTGAATGAACAGGCGGTCCAGTTCGGCTCGGTTCGGTCGGTCAGTATGGTGAAGTGTGTGGTCTCCGGCTGTCCGAACCGGGTGGACGGGTCCAACCATGGAGTGTTCAACAGAACCCAAAAACGGTTCTTCAAGTTCCCGCGGGATCCAGCGAGGGTCAAGGTAGGTCCAGTTTCATACTGGTACCGAAATTTAGAAGTTACTGTCCGGTTCGGTCCAGTTAGTGAGTTAGAAAGTCAAAGTTACTGAGGTTGCACAAAGACCCGGAGTGGACCACAGTAGAACCGGACCAGTTCCAGTCCAGATTTAGTCCAGACCAGGAACCAGTCTCCACTGGGTTTCCCTGGAACCGGCTCGTCAGGTCCAGAAGGTTCCGGAGGTCCAGATCAGGATAATGGTTCCGCTCTGTTTGGAATATCAGATGTTAAACTGGACTTGGATGAAATGTTTTGTTCGGTTCTCCGGTGCTGTTTTGGTTCGTCACTGGAAAACCACGTGACCTTTGACCTCTGAACCCAGAGGTCAAAGGTCACGTCAATCAGGTCTGACCTGACAAAGATCCGTTTAGAGAATGAATCAGTTCCAGAGAGCCAAAGCTGATTCTGGGTGGGTTCTAAACGGGTCACTGGGTCCTTCCAGGTGTGGCTGGCGGCGCTGCGGCAGGCGGACCAGCAGAACCAGAACCAGAACCTGATCTGTGAGGACCACTTCCTGCCGGAGGACGTCCTGTCGGGTGACGTCAGCGCCGACGCCATTCCCATCATGCCTCCCTGCCTGGACGGGCCGCTGGACTCGTTAGACCGGTGGGGAGCTGGGTCGGAGGACGACGAGGACCAGTGGGTCGGAACCGCTGGTCCCAGTGAGGAAGAGGAGGATGAAGGCTGCTTTCCCTTTAACACCAAGATGGCTACTCCAGAACTTCTTGCTCTGGACCCAACAGAACAGGTCAGAACCTCCGGCTGAACCTTTACTGATCCAACCTGGTTCTGCTGGATCAGAACTGGCCCAGTTGGTTCCCAGTAGAACTGATAACTGTTGTTCTGTTCCCACCTGCAGAATCCGGCTGTCAAAGCGTTGCCAGAATGTCCGACTCTCAGGTAAGCGGTTCTGATCCAGTTCCATTGTGGTTCTGTCAGAGGTTTCCGGGCCGGTATTGACTCATGTCTCCCTACAGCCAGCAGCAGCAGAACGGGCCGATTCGGACCCAGACCCGGGAAGGTTAGTTCTGTCGAGTGGCGGCGGCCTCCGTCCGGTTCTGTGGGTCTCTAACCAGGCCGTGTCGTCCCCAGACGTGTCTCTGCTGGTTCTGACCCGGCGGTTCCTGGACCTGTTCCTGACGGCGCCGGACGGCTGCCTGGACCTGCGCAGCGCCATCGCCAGCCTGAGGACGCGCCGCCGCCGCGTCTATGACATCACCAACGTGCTGCAGGGCGTCCGGCTCGTCCAGAAGGAGTCCGTCAACCGGATCCGCTGGATGTGAGTGATCCGGTTCCGGGTCTGCCGCTCTCATGTGATGTCACACTTCCAGGAACTTTGTAGCTGACAGCCATCTTGGTAGGCGGTTGCTATGGAGTTACTATGACAACACCAAACAAGCCCAGGCTCAGAAGGATCTCTCTCCTCGTTCATTACATTTAATACTGACAGTTTCTGAGTTCTCCACTGTGGAATATTAAGATAAACATCAGATATTTGCTGCCATTATTTACTAGCTTAGCTAATGTAGCTTTTATCTGCTACCTAAGACAGACCTGTAGCCTAGCTGTTGCTACACGTTCTTACTCTGCCAGTCACCTGAACCTCATTATTCGCCTGCAGAGTTCGTACGTTCTTTATGAATCTGTTGAAACTTTGATCGTATCGCCCGCGGGTTCCAGGTGAAGCTCCTCCATGTTGCACTCTCCCTTGTTCACTAGCTAGCTAACTTTATCGTAGCAGCAGATCAGTGGCTCCTTGTCCACATCGTCTGATGCGTTTCGTTGATCCAGGCGGCAGCCATTTTGTTCATGTATTTTTCTCTTCATCCAAAGTGTTGCATATTTTCTGTTGTTCTGGAAGCCATGCTACGGCTATCCTACGCTCTGTGCTGCCTACCAAGATGGCGGATCACTTCTTGTTTGGGAACTATGAATTAAATCTGGAGTCATTCAGAACTGGTCACATGGTTCCGGTGTTCTGTTTATCTGTGCTACCTGTAAATCCGTCCTACCTGTGGAAGTTTCGTTTCATGTGTTTTATTTCATCGCAGATCACGGTTAGATTAATTTAATTTATTTTATACCTGCTTTCATTAAGCTGCTGTTTTACTTCATGTTTTTACTTTACATGACAGCAGCTTGTAAATATATTTATGGTTTAGTTTGCCGTCTGCAAAGTCGTAAACAAGTTATTGTTAATCAGGACAAAATACGTTGTTTTGTAGCTATTTTGTCCCTGTATTTTAGTTTAATTATACTCTCTTTTTATTATGAAACTTTGCTAAATAGATGTTAGCGATGCTATGTGGAATTGAAGCTGTAATAGCCGTGTAATATCAGTGTATATTAATCATATCCCATCATTCCAGTGAGCTGTGCAGTTCGGTGACATTGTGGCTGACAGACAGACAACAGATTAATTCACCAAAAAGAGTTACAGTGATCTGTATTTGTCTGTGTTTAATTTCATTTCAATAGGGCTCAATAGGTAAACGTGTTTCCACTGATACTGTTTTATTCTAACAAACACCTTTGTATTTAAAATATTATAACAGGTAGGATATTGTAGTAAAAGGATTCATCTACAGCAGGGGGTCAAACTCCAGTCCTGGAGGCCCTGCAGCTTTTAGATGAGCCTCTGCTGCAGCACCTGGACAGAATAATGAGGTCATTAAGGTTCTGGAGAACCGATCTACAAGAGGAGGAGGTCATGAAGCCGTTTCATTCCAGGGTTTTGTACCTGTGGCTCATCTAAAACCTGCAGCGACTGGAGGACTGGAGTTTGACTCCCTGATCTACAGCTTTTCATTTGAAACAGGTAGGATGTTCAGATGAAGGAAGCTAAGCTAAGCTAACCGTAACTGCTAAGCTTCCACTTCAGGCACTCAGATAATGTCATCTGAGTGACTGAACCGGACCAGAACATTAATAACCTGCTGTAGTTTGTAAACATGACGGCAGCACGGACAGACAGACTCAGCCATCAATCCGTGCTACAGTAGGAAAATCTGACGAGGTAGCTCAGATAGTCAGAACACCAAACCCAGAAAAATCCTTTGTTTCCTTGCTTCCTGTCTGTGAGTGGTTCTGGTCGGTTCTGATGAATCAGGACCTTCGGGTCGGACTCGGTTCCTCCTTCCTGAACGAACAGATTCTCAACCGTTTGTTCTGATGGTTCTGTAGGGAATCAGAGGTCCAGTTTGTTTGCTGTGTATTTCGGACCTATAACACGACCAGAACCTCAGTTTCTCCCAGTGTCTCCAGTGAAACCAGTATGTTGTGTGCAGAGGAAGCAGCCCCGCCTCAAGCTACCTGGGTCAGAACCGGGCCCGGTCCAACATGGCCGACCTGAAGCTGGTGGAGGAAACTCTGGACTCTCTGATCCGGACCAGCGCCGAGCAGCTCTTCCACCTGACCGACGACCCGCACAACTCCAGATATCCTTCGGTCCGGTCCGGTTCAGAGTTTCAGATCCACCTGGACGATACCGGGATTGGGGGGGGCAGGGCAGACTGATGGTTTAAACAGGTTCTGGTCGGTTCTGATGGGTTCTGCTCAGGGGTCGGTCCTGCTCACCAGTATTGGAACCCATGAAGTTTAAGTTTAATATTTACTGAAGTAAATTCATTTACTGCCGAAGCAAAACAGCAAATGATAAAAACACCCAGAGGAAAACAAAGCTAATCGCTATGGAAACCCAATCGGCTCACCTGCTGCTCATCACAAGTAAGGATCACTTGTGATGAACTGGGTCTGGACTGGACCTCAGGCTTCTGGACCGGAGCTCAGGCTTCTGGACCGGACCACAGGCTTCTGGACCGGAGCTCAGGCTTCTGGACCGGACCACAGGCTTCTGGACCGGAGCTCAGGCTTCTGGACCGGACCACAGGCTTCTGGACCGGAGCTCAGGCTTCTGGACCGGACCACAGGCTTCTGGACCGGAGCTCAGGCTTCTGGACCGGACCTCAGATTTCTGGACCGGAGCTCAGGCTTCTGGACCGGACCACAGGCTTCTGGACCGGACCACAGGCTTCTGGACCGGACCTCAGGCTGGTTCCTGTTTTGTCCTTAAATTAAAATGTTTTTGTTGAAATAATTTGCTCTTTGTTACTTTGGACCTCAAACTTTCCATCTTCACTCTGAAATGCACAACATGAAGGGCACCAGTAATGGTGAGCAGGATCCTCGGATCAGAACCGGACCAGAACCCTGCTGGAAGGAAGGAGGTATCAGGATCGGTTCTGGACTCTCCACCGCAGGGGTCACCAACCCGGTAGCCGAGACGACCTTGTCAGTCGAGCAAGTTCTAAAAGTAGCCATCGTCATTAGGCAGCACTGCCAGAATAAATATTCAATTAAATGTTTTTACCTGGAAATAACATTTGTTTATTTTTAGATTTTTTTAAGTGAATTATAAAAACGTTTAAAATTTGCTGTATGTATACAACTCTATTTTTTCTTCTCCCCTCCAGGGGGCTTTTATTTTCTCTAGTGTAAGAAAGCAGGCTGACAGCGAGGGGGGCGGAGGGGGAAGACATGCGGTAAATGTGGCCGGGTCCGGGAGTCGAACCCGGGTCGAGGACTGGAGGCGCGAAACCGTGAGCCAGACGGGATGTTGGTTCCCCGGTTCAGGTGGAGTCCAGATGATGCAACATTGTTTGCTTAATTTCTACTCTTTTCTGGAACGTTTCGTCTGAGACGCTCAGTAGGAGCAGCAGATTCTGTCATCCGGTGACCCGCCAGAACCGCACACGGTAAAAAGCTCAGCCAGGATCCAAACGATCGCTGCTAGAACTACGAGTGGGATCAAATTACATTTACAGAAAAAGTGCCAAGCAGCCCTCTGATAACATCCTGCAGGCGTCTGCGCATAATTCTGAACTTTAACCCTAGAAAAGAGTTGTAGGGCGTAGGGGACAACGCGACCCATATTTGGAGGCTTCCATGTCTTAATTATTTAGCATCGTTTGTTTAAAAAAAAAGTCCGCTGATTTTGTGGTTTAGGTTTGTGCTGGTAGTTTTATGCTGCTCTCCGATCTGTCTAACTTTTTTTTTTCCGACATCTGCTGGTGTCAGCCAACAGGCGACCCGTCAGAACCGGGCACGGTAAAAAGCTCAGGCAGAACTTTAGAACAGCAGGAGGAGCTCAATCATTTTTAGCTCCCAGAAAAAGCACCAAATTAACACAAGTAAACTGAGTGACCAATAAGATTGAGTCTTTTGCCCTTTGACCCCCACAGACTCACACTGATGCCCTACGTACAAGATGCTTTGACGCAGAATATTTAGTTTTTCTCCACAATTTTGTTAATAGTAAAGATGGTTAGATAATAAAACAATAACTATTCTTTTCTTTTTTTATGCAAAGGAATATCTGAAGGTGCTGCAGGTTTTACTGCAATAATCCAGATTCTCAGTCACTTGTAGGTCATTTAGAATCACACAGAAAAGATCCAAAAGGAAACAAACTGAACTAAGTTCTGGTCACATAATAGCAGTTAATCATAACTGGTAAATTATTACTGATAACTATGTGAGAAATCTCCAACATTAATATGATCATGTAATTATTTATATGTATTATAGTTATAAAAGCTGAGCCACCCCCTTCCTGTTGCTCCACGCCCTTCCTGTTGCTCCACCCCCTTCCTGTTGCTCCACGCCCTTCCTGTTGCTCCACGCCCTTCCTGTTGCTCCACGCCCTTCCTGTTGCTCCACGCCCTTCCTGTTCTCTGGACCTCAGCTTGGTGACCTCTGCTCCACCGTCTGCAGGGTTCTGGTTCTGGTCACACTGTTGGACCTTTAGCAGAACCAAAAGTTCTGGTTCTGGTCCAGGCTCAGAACCTGTCCCTCTACCTTTGGATCAGAACCGGTTCTCCTTGACGGCGGTCCGGTCCAGGTTGGCCTATGTGACCCGGCAGGACCTGGTCGGGCTGCAGAACCTCCAGAACCAGACGGTTCTGGTGGTGAAGGCGCCGGAAGAAACCAGGCTGGAGGTTCCGGCTCCCACCGAGGTGAGCAGAACCGCAGAATGGGTCGGGCCGGGTCACAATCAAACTGAGGTTCTGTTCTGATCCAGGACAGCATCCAGATCCACCTGAAGGGCGGGACGGGTCCGATTCGGGTTCTGACCTGCGACGCCGGAACCACAGGAGAGGCGGGCTTTTCTTCCCTGGAGGAGAGTCGGATCAGAACCGCCGAGCTGCTGCACGCAGGTAGCTTCAGAACTGAGCCGGGTCCACCAGAACCTCTGACCTATTGAAGAAACCAGTGAGTTCTGGGTCCAGGTTCTGGTTCTGTTGATACCTCATAGGTTTCAGCTGAACCAGAACCGGGTTCTGCTCCGTTTGGACCCGACTGAATAGTTTGGGTCATCAGAACGTCCAGAACCTGGGGGACTGGAGGTGGTTCTGATGATGCCCAGCTGTGATTGGCTGACTGGTGATCAGGTGACCCCTGTTCTGGTTCCAGGTCAGCAGAACCGGGTCCAGAGCGTGTAGCTCCAACCGGGTCAGCAGGGGGCACTGCAGGCTGAGAACAGGAGAAACGATCCGACTGACGGCTTTACAGAGGAACCGGACCGGAACCACGGACCGGACCGGAACCAGGAGTGAAGTGATGAAGACGATTCTGATTATTATTATTTTTTGTTTGGTTCTGGTTTTGTTTTGAGCTCAGAACTTTCTGACAGAACCGGGCCGGGATGTTCTGAAATAAAGAGTAAATAAAACCTGGACTGGTTCTGAGTCTCTGACCCGTTTAGCTGCTGCAGCGGTTCTGAAGGTGGATCCCTAAAAAGTTCTGATCCGCTGGACCGACGGTTCCACAAAATGACAGAACCAAGTCTGGACCTGCAGAGACTGGATCCCGGTGCTGAACCGGGCCTCTGGTCCGATCCGTCCTGGAGGAATGAAACTGAGCAGAACCAGAACCGACTGGACTTTCAGTCCATTTATTATGGAATGTTTCTGCTGGGTCATGATTCTGTTCGGGTCGCACATGACATCATTAAAATACAGCAACACACACTTCCTGTCTCTCACACACTTTCTGTCTCACACTGGTTCTGCTGGTTCCGGGTGGGTCCAAGACACCTCAAAGTGAAAAGTTCTGATAAGTTCTGGTTCTTCCATCGGTGATTGACCTGCTGGCCTCTGATTGGCTGGACGGAGTTTGTTCAGGGTGGGCGGAGCTAAAACACTTCCTCTTCCTCACAGCCGTAATCTGGAAAACATGGATGCATTGGTCGGTTCTGGTTCTGGTTCTGATGGGTCAGGGAAAGTTGTGGACCGACCTCCAACCAGCTGCAGCGCGCTGACGCAGTCTTCCTCTGCCTCCTCCTCCTCCTCTTCCTCCGTCTCTAACGGGGTCGGGGCTTCGACGGGGCCGGGGCCTGCGTCTGGAACGGCTGCAGGAGGAGCTTCAGGCACGGCCTCTGATGCCGTTTCCATGGCAACTGCTGTTTCCACCTGAAATCGATTAAACAAAATGGAGTCAGGGAGAACTGACTGACTCAGGGTTTCCTGGCCCAGTCCGTCCCGGTCCGGTCATCCGGGGTTTACCTGTGGAGCAGCTTTCTTTTTCCGTGGTGTGGAGGAAATGAGGCGCCGGAACCTGGAACAGGAAGCAGGAAGTTGAGCTCTGATCACCAATCAGGTGATCGATTGCTTGGGTCTGGTACCTCTTGGTCATCATGGTGGCGCTGGCGGACAGCTCTGCGTTGGCGTTCCCGGCCTTCCTGCGGCGGCGGCTCAGGCGTTTGCGCGGGACGACGGCGGCGCCCCCTGGGGGCTCGGAGGCGGGACTTCCTGCCGGCTGGTTCAGGTCTCTCAGGACGTCGTAGTTGATCTTACTGGAGATCTTCTTCCTCTCCAGCATCTTCTCGATGGCCTCGCCCGCCGTGGCCGCCTCGATCTGCTCACGCTTCTTGTATTTCTTCTTCTGCGGACGGGGAAAGGTCAGAGGTCAGAGCAGGCAGCCGGCCCCTGGCATGCAGACTGGTAGACCCCGTTTCCAACCTTCTCCTTGTAGGTGCCCTGTTCCTTCTCCTTGGTGATCCTCTCTTCTTTCTCTGTGAACACAAGCAGCCAATCAGCATCCTCCGTGTTTAATCAGCCAATCAGCATCCTCCGTATTGACTGGTCCTCACCTTTCTGCTCCTTCAGGTAGTCTGCGTTCTGCTTGGTCCAAAGCTCCGTCTTCACCTCCACCTCCTTCTCGTTCAGGATGTACTGCAGCAGACAGCAGCAGCCAATCAGAGACCGGCGTGGTGACAGCCAATCAGCATACCTCTGACTGGAACCTGGCGCTCACCTTATCGATCTCCTGATCGTCGATTCCTTCCAGGTCCAGCTCTCCGCTCGGAGACGGATCCCCTGGAAAACAAACCCTCAGTGACATCACAGCGCCGTGTTACCTAGCTGGTCATGTAACCATGGTGATTTTTCTCTAAAAGCTTTATTGGCTCTACTGGCCTTTATTTAGTGAATTGACAGGAAAGTGGGAAATGAGAGAATGGAGAAGCAAAGGTCACCAGGCCGGGAATCGAACCTGCGACGGCCACGTCCAGGACTGTGCTTAACCGCTGCTCCACTGCAGCACCTCGTAACCATGGTGATTAATGATTTAACTAGTTACTAGTCTGCGTAACATGGTGACTTTGTGACCCACTGATGGTTGTTTAGTAAAGTTTTCTAATGATGTAATAACTGTTAACTGATGATGTAATACCACATGGTGAAGGAACAGTTCCTGATTGGTTTGTACCTTCTGGGTTCTGGTCCGGTTCCGGTGGATCGAAGGTGTGAAAGCTCTCCTGGAGGCCCAGGCTGGCGTTTCCCAGGATGGAGGCCAGAGGGGCGCCCTGGGTGGGTCGCCCGGCTCCCTCCGTTTCTGCTTCCTGTGGCGCCCCGCCCCCCTCCTCCTCCTGGATCACCTGACGCAGGAAGTCCTGCGTCAGCCGCTGGGCGGCGGCCTGCAGGGCGGCGTCGTCCCCCTCCTTGTCCTCTGGGTCAGCCGGAGAGGACAGGACGTCCTCATCCTCCGGATCTGGAACCAGAGAGAGCAGCGGACTTTACCAGTGATCTAGACTTTACGTCTAGATCTCCTTCTGTCTCCTTCGCAGTTTTAATAAAACACAACCAGATGGAGCCTGAATAATCCGTCTGGTTTCTGCTCTCCTACTCAGCAGCCGGTTCTGGTTCTGGTGTAGTTGTGCTTATGTGTGACTTGGTCTGAATTGGACCTGCTGTGGTTCTGGACGGACCCATTTCCTTGGCGTAGGCGGCGTAGATCCCCCTGAGTTTGGGCCGGCTCTTTTCCAGCTCCGTCTCGATCTCCTCCTTGTAGCAGCTGATTTCTCCTGGCGGAACCAAAGCAGACAGAGTCGGATCACCGGCTGCTCCAGCTCAACCCGGTTCAGGTGTCCTGAAGTTTCCCGGCCTGACCTTCGACCTCGTCCAGCTTCCGGGCCAGCTCCTGCTCCAGCTGCAGAGGAGGATGTTAAATCCACTTCAGTGTTTGATTTGAATCTATCTGTGATCAACTGGTCTCCCCTGGCTGACCAAGAGGACAACAAAGACTGAACATTCTTCGCTTTAATATTTGGTGAGCCGGCCAATCAGAGGCCAGGAGATCTACCTGCTGCATCTTGACTTTGTGCTGGCCGGCAGTGAAGGACGGCGGATCACATTCCTGCTCCAGATCCACCCGCATGAACTCATCGATGGTCAGCTGACTGGTGGGCGTGTCCTCAAACTCCGTTAGCCTGCAGGGACAGAAGAAGGGATCTGATGGGATCCACCGACCAACACCATCACATTCCTAATAAACAACTCTATTCAGAAAGGAAGCGCTAGCTCAAGGTGGGATTTACTGACTGGGATCCTGTTAGGTAAATTGTATATATTATTATCAAATATTTGTTGTTTCATGTGCCTTTATAATGTTCTTGTCTTATTTGCCTGTATTTGTTTCATCTTAGCATAAAGAAAGTTTCTGTGTTGTTGAATTACTTTGATTCCTTTCTCAGAAGGCCTCTGAGGAAGAGCAGAGAACCGTTTTCAACAGGGTTATCGTTCAGCAGAAACCTCTGCATCCTTGACCGGTTAGATAGCTATAAAACTGTTGCCATGAAGACGTACAACTTGCTCTGTGTTATCCTGTGTCTGGAACAGAATAATCTAGTGTGTAGATACCATGTGTTTTGTTAGTGACTAGCATTTGCGTTGCAATCATGTGATTGAAGTGTTTTCCCCGCCCCTTTGAGACGCTCTCTGTAACAGGGATCCTAACAGCAATACAAAGGGAGAACGGACACATATGTTTTCAGAACGGAAGAGATGTGTGACTGAAAACATCTCTGGCTGTTCTCCTCGCGAGGACAAAAGAATCTAACGCTCTTGTCTTTCTTGTGTTTGTTTAATCTGTAGGTGTTTAAACCTGACAGATCCAGTAGGATCCACTGACTGCTACCTGGATCTTCTTATATCTATAAATCAGATCTACTGACTGGGATCTTATGGAGCCTATTGTGATCTCCTGGTTGGGACCAGTCCTGTCGATCCCTGTGATCTTGGTGAATCCAGACGGATCCACCAGGATCTAGAGACTGAACTAGCAGTAATGTTCCCATATCTTTAATGTTGGCTTGGAATCATAAGGATCGGCTAGGATCAACTGATCTCTGGCAGTAGATCCCTGTGATATCATTGGATCCCTAGGACTCTGGTATAAAATGATCTCCTTTACCTGCAGGGATCCACTGGGATCTCACTCACCTCTTCCTCAGAGTGGTCTGGCACACCTTCACCACTCCGATCACGTCCTTCACCGAGCGCCGAAACTTGTGCATCCGAGCCGCTACCAGGAGAGCTGGGGGGTGGGGGGGAGTCATGAGCTACATGGATGTTGCTGTTGCCATAGCGACAACCTCACCTGCTCCACAGAGCCCAGACGGGCGGCGACCCGTGTGCATCCAGTCCCTCTTCATCCTCTGCACCAGGCGGAGCGCCGTCATGGATACCTCGTGGTTCTTGTCTCCAAACTCCAGCATGTGAGCGAAGCGAGGGATGTACAGGCAGGGGTCTGAGGGGAGGGGGAGGGGCGGGGTCAGACACTGCAGGCTCCGCCCCTTCAGGTACTGATGCTGTTCTATGTTGCAGCAGGTACCTGAACACCCTAACCCTGTCACAAGCTCACTTGGCTCAAATGTGCTTCAAAATGGCCGCCAGGGCTGTGATAGAAAATTTATTTTTACAGTAAATTTGCCAATATTTATCACAGATGATGAAAACTATATGCTGGATTAGATTATAGAAATCACGTTTACTAAAATGAGTTTTTTCTTAAACTGCAGCCTGAATATTTCAGCAATACTTTCTGACCCAAAGGTTCCTCTGACCACTGCTCGTTTCCAGACCGGATCAGAACCAGAACCTCATCCACTAACTACAGACCTAATGACAAACCTGTTATGGGTCAGAACCAGAACCGTTACTGTCCCTGCAGGCTCATGGCTCCCCCTGCTGGAGAAGCACAGAAAAACAAGCTGGACCCAAGATGGCGGTGGGAGGCGGACAGCAGCGCGAGGACAGGTTTTAATCCGGACCGAACCGAGGCGGGTCTAAAAGGTAACAACACACAGTTGAACTGTACACGAAACGGACGGGTTCGGTCCGCATAGTGAGCCGCTGCTAACTGACCACAGAACCGAGCAGCAGAACCGGACCACGAGCTGGTTCTGGAGTCAGAACCGGACCGTTTTGGTTCTGCTCTGCAACCGGACCGGGTGTCTGCTGGGCCCGTCAGTTCGGGATAAAATGGAAAGGTGCTGCGTGGTTCGGATAAAAGATGACAGCCGAACCCAGACTGGATCTCCAGGTCTGATCCAAACAACAGGATCGATAGTCAGTGATTCCAGGATCTGCTGTTTGGATCGAACCTGCAGAACCTCCAGGCTTGGCTCTCCAGAATATTCCCTCTGTCTGGTCCAGATTCCCAAAGTGGTCCCACCAGGGCCGGCCGAAGGTATATGCGAGTTAAGCAGCTGCTTGGGGCCCCCACTCCACCAGGGGCCCCAAGAGCACCAAGCCAGTGTAGCAGTGTGACGTTGTTACACTAGATCAGGGGTGTCAAACTCCAGTCCTCGAGGGCCACAGTCCTGCAGTTTTTAGATGTGCCACAGGTACGAAATGCTGGAAGGAAATGGCTTAATTACCTCCTCCTTGTGTAGATCAGTTCTCCCAGCCTTGCTAATGACCTAATCATTCTATTCAGGTGTGGTGCAGCAGAGGCACATCTAAAAGTTGCAGGACAGCGGCCCTTGAGGACTGGAGTTTGACACATGTGCACTAGATTGTCAAGTGAGAAGCTCTTCCGGTAGGAAATCATATGAGCACCGGCAGCTTTTATTTTGGAAAGATGACAGATCCATTGCAAAACAGCGGGTAACTTCCTGTTTCAAAATTATTGTTTTTATTCAAATTTAATGTGTTGCGAATGGAAATGTGAATTATTATCTTTACTGTTGAACATTTTGAGTTCATGGATTGTAGTTTTGAGTGTCAGTTCGGGTTTAAAAGACAAATTAACGGATCATATAGTCTGTGAAGCCTTTTACGTCTCCGTCGTTTTGTTTTCTGTGTTCAATAAGTGTATTTTAAGTATAATAAGTGACAGTTTTATTAATGTTCTTGTAAAATAATGTGCTTTAGAGCACTTAAACTTTGTTTAAAAGTGATGGAAGTGTGTTAGCAGTTATTTATGCTACATGAAACATCGCTAATGAAAATGCTACATCCATGTGCTGAAAATAGTGATGTTCATGGTTAAACAGGCTCTGTGGAGCACAGTGAGGAGAAACGGCGGTAAAACTAGCCGCCTCTTGGAAAAGCTCAAGACGTTATGGTACCCCCACTTACCTGCTACTTTCACAATAAAAGCTCACATCCGGTTCATGTTTGATCTACTGCAAGTAGATTTCCAGCGGATGTCAACCACATCTGATGTTTAATTTCAAAATAAAAGCACAGCAACATAGGGGGGGAATAAAAACGTTTTATTTAGTAGGCTTTTATTTTGAAATTGAACATCAGATGTGGTTGACATTTGCTGGTTTTGTTCCAGAGTTGTCCCTCTCTCTCCCAGAAGTGAGAGAAGTCACTGCTTGATGGCCCCAATTATTTCCGATACATTATTTCCTTTTGCAAAGTCCAAACATGAAGCCGCTGGAAATCTACTGGCAGTAGATCAAACATGAACCGGATGTGAGCTTTTACTGTGAAAGGAGCTCGTAAATTAGGTTTGCCGTAACGTCTTGTAAAAATTGAGTGCAGCCTTTACTGTCATTTTCGAAGAAGCGGCTCGTTTTACTGCGGAGATATTTCCTGCTGTTTCATGCAGCTGTGTCATGTTTCATTATTTTTGGCGTGGGATTATTTTGTTTAATTTTTTTCTTATTCAAGGACTGTTTAAGATTATTATGCCCATGTTTGGGCTAGTTATTAATTATTGTTGCAATCATTTTACACAAGTCGTGCCCTTTCTGCTGGATTCGGTGGGAGAAGGCGCCGAGGAGTCAGAGAGAAAAAGCCTGATTCTGACGATCAGCAAGACAAAAGCTGAATCAACGACGCTTCATAAGATAACCTTATTTAAAATAACACTGAATAAATCCTGATGCTGAAATATGAAATATTAAACTTCTTCACTTGTTTCCTGTGAATTTGAAGTTAAAGTGACTTTTAGAAACCAGTGGGACCAAACTGGGACCAGCAGAACCAAGTGGACCGGATTGGTTTAGGCTCTTTGTGCTCCCAGCTGTTTGGATAATCTGGATTATAATCCCTGTGACCCGGACAGGAAGCGGCCATGTTGTGATGGGAGGAAGAGGAGGAGATGGCAGCGGAGCTTTTCTCCACCAGCCTTCCTCACGGCGAGGACGAGGAAGAGGAGGAGACGAAGAAGAACTTCGTCCAGCTGAGCGAACCTGAGGAATCTGCCGAGCGGAACACCGTCGGCATCGACGACGGCGACGATGATGATGATGATGATGATGATGAGAGACTCAGCTGGCAGGGAGCCCACCCCACCCTGAGGGAGAGGTAAACAACAACATGGCGGTGTGGGCGGGGCTTCACCACTTCCTGTGCTGAAGACAAACGTCACATTCCACCATGTTTCAGTTTATTTAGGTTCTGGTCCCAGTTTGGACCGGTTCAGAACCATAAGTTACTTTCAGTGTGAACTGGGTCCAACCGGGTCAGACAGCGCCACTTTGAACTCATAAACGACCTGAACAGCGCCACCTGTGGACGGGCGACATGACGTGGGCGGGTGGCGTGATGCGGCGCCCCCTGTGGGCGGATGGCGCGTCGCGGCGCCACCTGCTGACACCAGCTGGTTCCTGTTTGTCTGCAGGAACGCTCTGATGTTCAACAACGAGCACATGGCCGACATCCACTTCATCGTGGGTCCGCCTGGAGAAACGCAGACGGTCCCGGCTCATAAGGTACAGAACCTGGTCTGGAGCGATCTTGTGCTCTTGGTGTGGTTCTGCCAGCCGGTTCCGACCCATTTCCTCACTGTGTTCCAGTACGTCCTGGCGGTCGGCAGCTCCGTGTTTGGAGCCATGTTCTATGGAGATCTGGCGGAAGGACAGTCGGAGATCCACATTCCGGACGTGGAACCAGCTGCTTTCCTCACCCTGTTGAAGTGAGTCCAGACACGGTTCCAGAACCACCACTGAACCACCAGAACTGTTTGGTTCAGAATGCTGTAGATCAAAGTCAGACCCAGACAGACGATGGTCACAGCGGTTCCGACCCATTCAGGCCGATGTAAATATATTCACATTGGGTATGACCGAGTTCAGACCTTCGCGTTGACTCACTAAGTCTTACTCAGACCGGTTCAGACTGGATTGAACCTATTCAGAGCAGTTTCAGACCGGTTCAGAGAGGTCCAGATGCTTCCTCTGACGGGTCTTGAACCTCATACCAATCAGTAGATGTGGTGTCTTCACTAGAAACCAGCAGAACCCAGGAGCTTCTTATCCAGAACCTTCTTCAGGGTTCTGGTCCAGAGTAGATCTGGGTCCCAGGTCTCTAATGTCCCCTCCTGTGTCTCAGGTACATGTACAGCGATGAGGTGGAGCTGGACGCCGACACGGTTCTAGCCACGCTCTACGCCGCCAAGAAGTACATCGTCCCGGCCGTGGCGAAGGCGTGCGTGGGCTTCCTGGAGACGAGCCTGGAGGCCAAAAACGCCTGCGTGCTGCTGTCCCAGAGTCGGCTGTTTGAAGAGGCAGAGCTTACGGAGCGCTGCTGGGAGGTGATCGACGCGCAGGCCGAGCTGGCGCTGCGGTCTGAAGGGTTCTGTGAGATCGACCGGCCCACGCTGGAGATCGTCCTGCAGAGGGAGACGCTCAACATCCGCGAGGCGGCGGTGTTCCAGGCGGCGCTGAGCTGGGCGGCGGCAGAGTGCCGGCGCCAGGGACTGGCGGTGACCCCTCGGAACCAGCGGACCGTGCTTGGGAAGGCTCTGTACCTGCTCCGGGTCCCCTCCATGTCTCTGCAGGAGTTTGCAGATGGACCGGCGCAGTCAGAGGTTCTGACACTGGCGGAGACCCACAACATCTTCCTGTGGTACACCGCCACCAACAAACCCCAACTGGACTTCCCTGTGGGGAAACGGGTTGGCCTGGCGCCGCAGCGGTGCCACCGCTTCCAGGCGTCCGCCTATCGCAGCAACCAGTGGCGCTACAGGGGGCGCTGCGACAGCATCCAGTTCGCTGTGGACCGCAGGATCTTCATGGCCGGGCTGGGCCTGTACGGATCGAGCGGCGGGAAGGCCGAGTACAGCGTGAGGATCGAGTTGAAGCGACAGGGAACCCTTCTGGCCCAGAACCTCACCAAGTTTCTATCAGACGGGTCGAGCAGCACCTTCCCCGTCTGGTTCGAACACCCCGTCCAGGTGGAGCAGGACACCTTCTACACGGTCAGCGCCGTCCTGGACGGGAACGAGCTCAGCTACTTTGGACAGGAGGGAATGACCGAGGTGCAGTGTGGGAAGGTGACCTTCCAGTTCCAGTGCTCCTCGGACAGCACCAACGGTACCGGAGTGCAGGGGGGGCAGATCCCAGAACTGATATTTTACTGCTGAAGCTGGACCTGACGGACTGAAAGGCCTCAATCCAGGAGGGACAGTCTGGTTCTGATAGCGTTAGCGGCTACAGTTCTGATAGCGTTAGCTCCTGTTCTGATAGCGTTAGCGGTTCTGGTTCTGACTGGTTGAGGTGTTTCAATCATTAAAGTTTGTGTGACTGAAACTGCAATGTTTGTTTTTATCTGATGTAGTTTCCTGCAGCAACCACCAGAGGTCACTGTAGATTAACCTTTCTTCCGCAGAGAGCATGCTGGGAAATGTCATTCTGTAGGTCTAATCGCTGCCGTTTTAGCTAAATTTGATGTGTTACAAGCGAATCACACAGGAAGTCTCACCGATGGCGGGCGCGTTGATGCACAGCTCCCGGGCCAGCAGCAGGAAGGTCTTCCCCAGGATGTAGACGTTCACCTGGACACAGAGAACACACTGTGATTGGTCCAGAGCTCAGAGACGCTCTGTGATTGGTCCAGAGCTGAAACGCTGCAGCTGGGTGCTCCCATGTGGCTCTTACCTGCAGCAGGTCGCTCAGGTCCAGTAGCATGTCTGAAGCCCGGTTCAGGAAAGAAACAGGTCGAATCAGAACCGGTTCACTAACTGAACGATTCCTTGAGTTCTGAACGGGTTCTTCTTTATTCTGGACCTGCTGATCCGACTGACAGGGAAGGAAATCCAATAAAAAATACATTTTTATTCATTTCTTCTGGTTTTCTTTACAAAGGAAGATATTTTCTTTTATTTAGAAATATTTTCAGGACTTTTAATTTTTATTGACGTAGAATAAAGATAGAACTGCCTTTTTAGATTATAATACAGTCATTTTAATTGTTATATACATTTTTCTGTATTAGCTTCCCTTTGTTATGTTTGTTGCTTCTGAGCCAATCAGGTTTGAGGTTCTATTTAAAGAGAGATTAGTAATTTGGGGTAATCTTAAATTGAACAAAAATTCTAAAAATTTAAGATGTAGGAAGATAAAACACTTGATTTTCATTAGAACAAATTTTATTTAGAAATGTTTAGCATACCTTACTTTTATTAGTGGATAATCTCAATGAAAAAAAAATTCAAATATGGAAGCTAAAAACTAAGATGTGGGAAAACAAACAGCAGGGCAGGTGGCTGGTTGCTAGGATACGGGGCGTGCCTTCGGTGCGGCACACCAGGTAGAGGCAGGCGGCGATGACGTGCTCCGTCCGCCGGCCTCTGGTCAGGTGTTTGCTGACGACCAGCTTGAAGAAGTTGAAGGCCGTGTCCAGGCAGTGCTGGTTGAGCTGCAGCTGGCTGCCCAGCTGCTGGATCTGACGCTTACCTGCACACACACACACACACACACACCTGGAGTCACACCTGGAGACGCGTCCCAGACGAAGACCGGTCCTGAACTCACCGTTCTGCAGCGTCTGGGCTCTGGACTCCTTTCCGACTCCGGTGTGGAAACCAGAACCGAGGAGTGGAGCTTTGACTGGACCTGGCAGCAAACAGACTCTGATCATTTAATAAAGTGTCATTTTAGCAAAGAATTTTATTTGAAAATGTTTGATTCTATATGTTCATATCTAAATGGAGGATTTAGTCTGAAGAAATTCAATGTGAAAAGTTCATGTTTGATCCTAAAAACTTTAAATCTGTCCAGAGCATTTTTAAAACTTAACATGATCATGATCAGAATTACAGTGATTACCTAAACGGCAAAAAGTTTATTCAATAAATTATTAACAAATATATCATTTGAGAAATTTCCAGCAGTCAGTTCACATTTATTCTAATATTTGGTGCAGAATTCAGAAGCTTCTTCATTATGGATCCCTGGTCGGAACCATTCTGGGTTCTAACGACCCGTTTAAGACTCGACTCGGGGTCCAGCTCAGTCTCACCCAGCGGATCTGGTAGGAGAAGCCCAGTCTGAGCCAAGGCCCGGTTGGTACCGGTACCGCTCACATGGGAACGCAGGAGGTTTTCAGCTGCAATCATCCAGAAGCAGCCTCACCTGGACTCCCTCCCTGGTTACTATGACAACCAGGTGATTAGCCCACCTGGCTGCAGAGTCCAAGTGTTTTCCTCAGTGGAGACGGAGCTTCCAGTTTCAGCATGAGAGCTGCAGCGAGCTTTATGGAGGAAAATCTTTACCAAATCTGAATCATTTGTCTACTTTTCAATGACTAGAGGGGGAGAGGTCCATTCTGGACAGGTGAGGGATCACCTGTGCTGCTCCTGACGATGTGCTGCTGCTTCATGAGAGGAACCATGGGTCAGAGGTCAGATGGAGGGTAAAACTGAGCAGATTTTAGCTCTGATTCCTCCAAGTTAAATGTTTCTCTACAAACCTCCAGGTCTGTCAGAAATGTCTGATTTCAAGCTGCTGCTCTCTGATCACATCAACATGAGACGTTTCCTTCATCTATTTGGTCATAAAAACGCTCTTCCAGACGTTCTCTGGGTTCTTCTGGGTTTCTGGAACCCAGATCTGAAGGCCCAGGTGACTCTGAGTCTGCAGGAGGAAACCTGTCAGCTTCACGACAGTTTTCCAGAACATTCCTGACCTTTGACCTTCATTTGTTCAGCAGATTTTCCATCCTCAGGTGTGGATGAGTCGGAGTTTCGGGATCGGTACCTGTGGATCCGCCTCGCTTCAAAGCAGTCGGTCAGCTCTTCTTCACTGAACTCTACACCGGGAGCGTCCGGGTCTCTGATGTCCTCATTTAGACGCAGATGGCGTCCACGCCATCAGCGGACGGACGGCGTCCACGCCATCAGCGGACGGCTCGCCTCCGCTGTGGTCACACCATCAGCAACGTCAGGCCGGACGGCTTCACCGTCTTCAGAGCATCGTTTTCCTCCTGCTTCCTGGTACGCTCTCCCAAACTGTTCAGCCTGCGACACAAATGACTGGAGACCTAAAAGTATAATGATTCCCCTCTATTTGTTTAAAAGGAGTCAAACAATGAATATTTTGAAAAGATTTTCTTCCACACAATGATTAAAAAGTTTACGCTGCATTATTTAATGACATTTAATTGCACATTTATTTCATGAGATGTTTGCGGTGCTAAATTTGGGCCATAAGGTTTGTTCCAAAAAATTTCAACTGAAGTGATTTAACCTAAGCCGATGTGTGTTCTGGGTCTGAGTGGAGCAGTTGGCTAGAAAACAACCCAGGGACTAATAAAGCTCCACCTGTCGGCTCCCCTTCCCCAACACCAGGTGCCTGTCCCCGGAGGGCGGAGGGGCGTGTCCACCTGTCCTGAATCCCACCTGCCGGTTGATGACCTCTACCGGTCTTTGCACCAGGCGTTACGGTGAGTCTGCTTTTCTCCAGAATGACGTCAAGCTGAAGGTGGTGCTGAGCGCCGGCAGGTTGAGCAGCCGCTTTGTTTCTACAGTCTGTTCTGGACACACAGAGCTCACCTGTGAGGAGGACTGCATGGAGGTGAGCAGGTCACCTGGTAACCAGCTGACCTGCTGTGGTTTTGTTGTCAGCTGAATGTGAACAGAGTCTTCATGTGGAGGGCAGACAGGTGAACTCTTCAAGGTGAGTCAGTACTGATCCAGGATCAGTTGGTCAATTCTTCAGGAACTGGTGTCGTTGAGTTTCATCCCCGACCTGAGTTGGGTCTAAACCTGTAACCATGAGGCGTTTGGTTTGTGGTCTTCAGGCTCAGAGGACCAGCAGCTTCTCCTGGCAGCTGATGTTCCTGCAGAGCAGCGGGCAGAACGCCTCCTGTCCGTTCCAGACGCCTGGCGGTTTGGCTACAGCCTGATGGCCTCCAAGAGGGTGATGCTTCGATCTGCACTCAAACAGCCTCATGCTGAGGTCACCATGGTGGGAATGAACAAACACCAGGTTTTATCCATTAATAACTGAATCCAACAGCTTTATTTCATGCAAACTTCAACTCTAAACTCTGATAACTAACCATTTCTGCGTAGTTTTAAAAGAAAAGCTGCAGTACCACAGTGTCCTCTAGATTAAATTCAAACTGGGACGGAGGACTGGTGGGACGGTCTCGTATTGCGTGAAGCTGGTTAGTTTCTTAGACCTGTAAACCTGGGGAATCGGATCGATCTTGGAATCAGAAACTATAAATTTCTGCAGTTTTGTCCCTGCTTTTAATGAAACTAGTGACATTTTGTTCCTTTGTCAGGATGATGATGTTCCAGGTGTCTCTGTTGTTCAAACAGAAGTTTGTGCTCCTGCTGATTGACTTGTCCATAGCCTGCACACTCGGTAAGCTCACGCAGAACAAAAGGTGAGCTGCAGTCTGAACCAGATCTCAGGATGGCCTGGTTTTTGTTCCCTTCGGATTATGGATCGTTTGATGGCAGTCTGTTGCTCTGGAACGTCCCTCTCATCCTATCCGCTCTGGTTGGGGAGGGAGCAGGATTTAAAAGTCGGAGCTTTGGTGTGGGACTGGAGGGTTTCCTGCTGGATGAAGCTACTGTCACCTCCAAAGGAATGATGAAGTTCCTTTTGGGTCAGAGGGAGGCTTCAGGAAGGTACAGAGTCTGGTTGATGAAACCATTGGCTTGGAGGAAATGTTTTAATCGTATCTGTTCTTCTCTGCAGAGTTTGGTGGTGGAAAACATGTACAAGGAGTCTTATACGGTTCTTCTGATGTATGAGCATCTTTTCTCTCTGGTCTCTGATGATTGACACTAAACACAGAACATTCAAAGTGCCTGAGACTCCACTAATCTGTAGACCACCTTTCAGACTCAACCATAAGAGATTAGGGTTTAAGATCAGGAAAGAACCAACTGAATAGGTCTGCCTAATCACTCATGGTTTATCTCTTTGTAGAGACAATCAGGAGTTCACAGTTTACCTGGGATGTCTTCTTGGAGGAAGTCTGGATTAAATGGCACCAGCTGCTGATGCTGGAAGCCCCAGCAAGGCCTCGGCGCCAACCCGACTGTTCACATGAATGGCAGCAAAGCCTACGAGCTGCGACTTCCCTTCAACCATGGTAACTAACCGTACACC
The DNA here is from genome assembly GCF_002775205.1 of Xiphophorus maculatus. Taxonomy (NCBI): domain Eukaryota; kingdom Metazoa; phylum Chordata; class Actinopteri; order Cyprinodontiformes; family Poeciliidae; genus Xiphophorus; species Xiphophorus maculatus. Next base: position 5,213,404 of record NC_036457.1, read on the forward strand.
TGGGTTCTGGACGGTGTTCGGGTTGATTTGGAACTAAAGATCCACCAACGCTCTGCTTGAACCTGAATGAATGTTCAGTTGGTTCAAAGATGCATTTGTAACAATCAAAAGAGATATTGTGATTGAGTCCGCAACATTTTAATTTAATAATTGTTACAAAGTAACTCAGTTAGCGAATCGCTACAAAGAGCACACCCACAATCGTCGTTTCCTAGCAACGGGGGAGTGATATTGACCCCCCTCCGCAACCACGTCAAACTGCGACACCACTAGTAGATGACACTAATTTACCTCCACTGTTCCATCAAAATGGCCTGTGTGCCACACGTTCACGGGTCTGATGGGTCTTTAGTTTAACTCCAGTTAACACAGAAGTGAGAGAACAAACCATGAACAGAATCCTGCTAATTTCTCAGATGAAAACTCAGAATGTGAAGTTAACCCAAACCCTGACTTGTTAGAAGTTCTAACTTGGTTCTGTCTCTGTGCAGGTGACCGGTTCTGATCACTTTTGCCTCCATGTTGATTAATAAATATTATTTATCAGTTCTGGTTCTTGTTTGATTCCTGACGTGTCTTCATGTGCGGCTCTAGAGCAAACCGCTGGATGTTTTGCAGAAAATGGGTTTATTAGAGGTTCTCAGTGGTGCAACATTCTGCTAATACCAGAACTTTTTTTTTCTGCCGCTTTCGCTTTGAAAACATTTAGCTTCCACTTAATCACATATTCCAAATATATTCTAAAGGTTAATTTACTTGGTGGCTTTGAAAACTTTCAGTTGAATGTTACGCTGAAGTGTTAAGAATTCAAGTAAATGTTTACATTCATGCTCTTATTCTGAAATGCATTTATTAACATTGTTGCATGTTGACCAACCCTGAAGTTGGTGCTTTAGCATTTTTAAAAAGCAACTAAACATTTTTCCAGGCTTTTATCTCTTGATTTTATGTTTTGTATAATTTCAAGGTTGATTTCTATCGTACAGCGCTTTGTGATTTTTTTTTTTGTCTGTGAAAAACACTTTATAAATAAACTTACTTGGCATCAACTCCTGCTAAATCCTGCATGACTGTAGCACTTTAGTCTAAGCTTCCACTAAGTAGTGTTAGCATTAGCCTACATTAAATACCATATTAGTTTAGTGTTAGTGCAGCTAACTTTTAGCTAGCAGTGACTAGGCCTGTCACGATAACACATTTTGCTGAACGATTAATTGTCTCAAAAATTATTGTGATAAACGATAATATTGTTTGAAGACCTTTTTACACTGATTTAATGGAAATGACGTAATAATGCATGTGATTTCCTGCCAAAGATAGATGCACTTTATTTTCAAAAGAATATTTAACTGATAAACTAAATAAACAAAACAACCAAAAATGAAATAAAATGGATTCTCAGTCTCCATTAACAAAAAACGCACTTGAAAAAAAAACTAAACAACATAAAGTACAAGTGTAAATAAATACTGCATTCAACCAAAAGAGTGCAGATTATAAAGTCTGTATATTATGTTGCCCTTCAGTAATAATTAGATTTAAATAGAGAAGACGGGCACATTGACTACCTGATGCAATAATTCACACTACATGATTTTTTGCTCCTATTTTTCCCCTTACGATTTCATAACCGATCATCCTGTAGTTTGTGGTGTGTTACGGTAGATCGGCTCCGATCCAAATCAGGGGTTTTCCCCGACTGGGAGCTTTAACGCTTCCTGTTGAATGTGACAGGCAGCCAATCAGAAAGCGCGGATTCTCCTCCGCGCTTTCTGAGGGGAAATTACGTCGGGGAATCCCGAACAGCTGACACGGCGCAACCCGAAGTCCAGCGAACATTGGAGATGATATGTGGAAACAACGTTAATGTTTATTCAACATGCAAAAAATATAGAAATGACAAGGGGAGGAGTTGGAGCGAAACCTGGTAACTTTTCAGCTGTTCTTCGTTAACGTGACGTAAATAGGTTCTAATGATTTTCATTCAGTTAGGACTTTACGCTGACACTAGCCACATGCATTGCAGGTAGACTGTAGTAAAGGATTGATTAATGCCTGGTTTTAAAATTAGTTCACTGGACTTGTAGTCATTATTTTGTTCCCATTGTTGGACACCACACGGCAGGAACGAACCCGATCGGCTAATGTGTGATCTGTCAGGTTTTGAAAATGGGCCGACAATCGGCTGACAGCTCTAAGATCTGTAGTCTGCGCTGGGCTTTACACTAAGGAAATAAGGAAGGGAGGGTCAGTGGAGAGCACCGGAGTTGGGCCTTTTTTTTCATTCAGTGTCATCAACAGAAAGAGAAAAAGGCCGGAAGAGACGATAATGCTGATAATTAAAATAACGTCGATAGTTTTAATTTATCGTACGATTATCGTTTATCGCGACAGGCCTAGCGGTGACCCACAACTGGAGGTTTTAAACTCTGGGTTGCTTCAGCTGGACTCTTCAGTGTCTCTACAACCTTTAACTGGTTCTAATGGTAATACTGGTTCTGGTCCTACCAGTCAGTAGAGAAAACCGGTCTCACCATCAGCGGAGACAAACTGTCCCACAGCGGACGACACGCCTCCACTTCCCTCCACGAACTGGACCTCTGATACAATGATGTTGTCCTCCAGAACCGAGCCGCAGCCCGTGCACACTGCGCTGCCCCGGGCCTGGTCCACATCGATGTCAGACCCCCCACAGGTCCGACACACCCTGGAACTCATTGTGGCGGTGCCTGAGGATGAGGAGCAGATCCTCTTTAGCAGAGATCAACAACAATCTGGAAACAGATTCTGCGTCCTGGAGATCAATTTCCTTTAGTCAGATCAAAAGAGACAGAGGGGAGAGAACACGGTGGTGGAAGTATTATGCTGAGGGTTCTTCAGTGAGTCTGGAACTGGACCTAAATCGCTGCAGAACCAGTCAGTCATTTAAAAGTAGGGTCCTGTTTGTATTTGTCCTTCCTGCACGGCTCTGATCTACTGAAAGCTCTTATTAATGTTCAGTAAACACGAACATTATTCCCGTTTTAAAACAAGCCAACATGTTTCACTGTGATCCAGTAGAACCGAATCCTAACAGAACACACAACGCTGCTGCTGCTCACACTGAGGGACAATAAAGCTGATTTCTATTATATTCTGATCTTCTAAAGCGTCTGAGAAGCTTCTGACCGGTTCTAACCCAGTTTGGTTTCTGGAGCGGAACAATTCAGACTATCTGCAAATCAAAACCATGAGCTTCTGAACCAGAACCAGGGTGTTTGGACCTGAACAGTAGCTGGAAATCCCTGCAGAAAATGAGATAATTTACCATCAACTAGATCGGTTCTGATCGAACACCAAAGATGTCTTCCAAACAAACCGAACCTCCAGAACATTCTGACAGCAAAATTTCACTTATGAAGTAGAGACCCGCACCTAGAATCGAACCCACAACCGAACCGGCCGAAGGACCAGCCTCTAACCACTGGACCACCAGCTATAACAAACACGCCCCACTTACCGGGTAAAGTTCCGGAACCAGGCGGGAAGAACCAGCAGAGCGGTTCGAATTCTAGCAGCTGAGCTTCATGTTCGCCCCATCCGAACAATAACCATTCATACTAATGGATCAATTACTGATTCTGGTTCTGATCTGTGTTTAGCTTCCCCAACTGGCGCCCAAATGTGACGTCACTTCTGAGCCAATCCATGTCCATATTTACGTCATTTTTCGCGCCAGTTCTGTTCAGTTCGGCCGGGTCGGGACAAGCGGAACGAACGGGACTGGGCCATATCAAGCAGCGGTACCGGAGTCGGAGTTATTTTCTGGACCCGGCGGCAAGCGATGACGTCACGTGCTCAGGCAGGAGTTTGTCCGTGTTGTGACGCTTTCTCAAACAAATTTGGTCAGAACCAGAGCCGGTACCGCAGAGATGAACTGGGACCAGCTGCAGCTCAAACCGCGGATCATCTCCGCCATTCAGAGAGGTACCAGCTGCTCCACCGGACTCCACCTCCAAACCCAACTGGTTTAACTGGAAAAGCCTCAGCTTCCCTCTCAGACCCCCATCGTTGTTCTACAGTGACGTCGGTTTTATTTAATGAACCCAAACTTTATTATTTGTTAAATTAACTGTAGTTCCTGCTGCCAGGAACGAACAGAACAAGAACCTCATTACAGCTGGTTCCTATGGGCTCCCTGGGTTTACTGAGCATCACCATGTGTAGCTGTGGTTGTGTCGTTGCCATAGTAACGTGTTTTCTCCCCCCCCCCCAGCTCATCTGAAGTCTGTTCGGGAGGTTCTGGTTTTGTCTGAGCCGGACCTTCAGAAAATGACCGGACTGTCTGGCCCAGATGTCCAGGAGCTGCTCCATGCTGCCGCCACCGCCTGCAGGACCCATCAGCCAATCACAGGTGAGATTATCTGATTGGCTCACACAGTGTGATGTCATGCTCAGTTCTAACAGCATCCTCTCTCCCCTCAGCCCTCCAGCTGCAACGGGGTGAGTGCCGCAGGTTGGAGTCCGGCCTGCGGCTCGGTACTGGCTGTCCGGTTCTGGACCAGCTGCTTCGCGGAGGACTGCCAGTGGGGGGCGTCACTGAGCTGGCGGGAGAGAGCGGAGCTGGGAAGACCCAGCTGGGCCTGCAGCTGTGCCTGTCAGTGCAGTATCCGGTGGAGCACGGAGGTCTGAGCGCAGGTCAGTGAAGGCACCACGCTTACGCAGGGCGTCAGTGAATGCACCACGCCAGTGACCTTCCCAGCATTCCGTGACCTCTGACCTCTGCCCTCCAGGTGCACTGTATGTCTGTACCGAGGATCCGTTCCCCATCCGGCGGCTGCAGCAGCTGATCTCAGAGCAGACGTCGCTGCGATCTGACGTCCCGCCGTCTCTGATTGGCCGCCTCCGCTTCTCCGACAACATCTACGTGGAACACGCCGCCGACCTGGTGCGTGACCTCCGTCCTCAGATTGGGCGGAGCCTTTGGCTGACCGTAGGCTCACAGGTGTGTTGATCCCCAGGACTCGCTGCAGGTGTGTCTGTCTCGGCGTGCCGCGCTCCTATTGGCCCAGGGCCGAGTCCGGCTGGTCGTGGTCGACTCGGTGGCGGCGCTGTTCAGGTGCGAGTTCCGGCCTGACGATTGGCTGGAGAGGAACAAGCAGCTGCTCACCGTCTCCTCCATGGTGCATCACCTGAGCCACGAGTTCACCGCCCCTGTCCTCTGCATCAACCAGGTGGGTCACACACACACATACACACACACCTGTCTCCTGTCCTCAGGTGAAAGACGTCTCAGATCAGTAGCCATGGTAACTTGTTGTTTTTTTTGTTATCTGTTTAAGGTCACAGACGTTTTCCACCAATCAGAGAGCAGCTCCAGGTAAAGCTGTCCTCCAGGTAAACCCGAAGCGTTTTCATCCTGACCTGATGTCTACCTGTCTACCTGCCCAGCTCTCCGTCCTCTTCAGTGAGTCCTGCCCTCGGTCTGGCCTGGGCCAATCAGGTGACGGTTCGGCTGATGATGCGCCGTCTCCAGGCGACTGTTTCCCGTGGCGACCAGAGCAGTGCTCTGCGCAGGTTGGAGGTGGTGTTCGCTCCTCACCTGGCCCGGGGCGGCCGGGACCTCGCCGTGTGGAGGGAGGGGCTTCGCGGGGTTCTGGACCCGGTTCTGGCTCCATTTGGACCTGATGTAGCTCAGCAGGAAATGGTTCTGCCGCTTCGTCTGAACCGATGAAGATGCTTCTGGGTTTCAGCCGGGTCAGAATGAGGTTCTGGTGGGTCCGGCAGCTCAGTTCTCCGGTCTAGAGTGGGATCATGATGACTCATTCCGGGTCAGAACCAGAGCCAGCTCTGCCCATGTTGATGCCTTCACTGACCCCAGGACATCAGGACTCTCTCTGGGATCCGTTACGGTTCGACCCGTCTGCCGCCACCAGAACCTTCAATGATCCAGAAACGATTGTTTACATCAGAATGTCAGCTGGTGATGACTTCCTGCCTGTGGCCAATCAGAACGTCAGACGTATTTCTCCTGTTGTGTAAATACATTTATTTATTTTTATTGTGAAAAAAGATAAAAAGTTGTAAAAAGTTTTTTTTGTTTTTTTAGTTCTGTAGGATTGAAAGTGATGAAAAACTAAGAATATGTAAACTGCAACCTAGTTAAAACAGATCTGATGTTTTTGGTATTTTAATCTCATTATTTATGGATATTTAATACAAATATTGCAAAAAAGGGAAACTGTTAAAAACGTTATGGATCTGCTGTGGATGGTCCAACGAGCCACTGGCGCCTCCGTAGTCCCAGGTTGGAGACATGTGGTCTGTTTGTGTTGATCCGGTTCTTCTGTATATGAACCGGTTCTGTTTGGTACCGAATGGACTCCAGATGAAAAAACGAATCCATTAAGATTCAGTAAATATAAACGGATCAATTTAAATCCTAATCTGGTTTACAAGATTCTAACTTTTTCCCAATAATCCCGTTTCCCTCAGGGTCAGAACCGTTCTGGTCCTGGGCGCAGCGGCAGCAGTGCGCCTGCGCGGGTTCTCCATAATAAAGCCATCATCAGACTACCGGAAGAGCGTTAGTGTTTTTCAAATTAAAAGCTGCACCGAAGCCGGTCCCCGGGTCACTGATGGAAGCTACCGATGGAACCGGACCTATGGTGTTCATAGGTCCGGTTCCGGTCCAGGTGTGATGGAGCAGAAACCCATCTAGAAGATGCAGGTGGTTCTCAAGAACCGGACCGGTCGGCTCTGTTCTGCTTTATTTTAGCTCTCTTATTTTGAAAGTGAGAGCGTGGCCGCGCCCTGACTTCCGGCCGTGTTGCGCTGATTGACGCAGCGCTTGAGTTTTCTCTGCAGAAAGACCGAAGATCAAAAGGCGCCGCCGAGCTGTAGGTGAGTTGTTGTTTGTTTTTGGCTGCAGAGGCTCATCAGTTATCGATCAGTGAGCTCATCTTTCCGTCCACATTCCTGCTGCTGATCAGTCGATTATTAATATCTTCAAACTGATGATGAGCCGATTTATCAAATAAAACGTAAACAACAACAAACGACGTCATGACCGACAGAGGGCGTGGCCCCGCTGACCGGATGATGATGATGAAGATGATCGATCAGCAGTCGGGGGAAGCTCTGAGTTCCTGATGTTTTCATCAGCAGGTTCTGGTTCTGGTCGGGTCCAGTTCAAACCAAATTGACGGTTCTGAGTCACCGGATCCCAGATTTAGTCCCGGTCCGGACCCGTCAGTTTGATTCTTTAGAAAAGGTTCTGAACTGTTCAGTTGAGAAAAGGTGAACTTTATCAGCAAGACGCTTCACCTGTCACCATGGTAACTGACCTCCACCTGTTGCCATGGTAACCGACACCTGGAGAGCTCCAGAGTGATTATCTGTCATTAGTTTGGGAATGACTGTATTGATCATGTGATCAGAAGTGAACCAGACGGAGTTCTGCTGTAGATGGATCCGGTTCTGTTGGACTGAACCGGTTCTTCCAGAACCTTCTGGACCTGCCCTGGTTCTGATGTTAATGTGTGTTTGTTCCTGCTGCTGCAGACCATGGCTGCCTTCCTCTTCCTCCACCTGGCCTTCCTCTTCCTTCTGGCGGGCCCCGCGGCCCCGCAGACCCCCGATCCCGCCGAGCTGGACCTCCTGAACCGGAGCGCGGACTTCGGGGCGCGGCTGTACCGGGCGGTGGCGGGCCGAACCGACGACAACGTCTTGCTGGCTCCGCTCGCAGTCTTTGCGGGAATGCTGGCTCTGCTGGGCGGAACCAGCGGGCCGACCCAGAACGAACTGCTGCAGGGACTCACCCTGACCGGACTGGACCCCCAGACTCTGCCAGGTGGGCCGCGACCCCAGCATGACCCGGAAGAAGACGGCCCGCCGTCTGCAAACCTAAAATTTAACAGCAATAATTATTAGAGAAAACGGAAGGTCCAGGTTTAAGTAATTTTTTCTCCCCGTTATTCGTTCATTTCCACGTCACCGTTCCAAACTAAACATTTAGTTAGGAAGCTACATATTTAGTGTATGGAAGAGGATTAGGGCCACTGGAAAAAAACGTTTGAATTATTATTATTTATCTTCTTCCATAAAATTAAATATTTTCCAAAATGGATATATTTAATTTACAATTTAAATATTTGATTTGCTAACTAAATATTTAGTTTATTTTGCAAATTAAGTGTTTAGTTTGGAAATTAATATTTAACTTCTAAATAGAAAAATAGTTAGCAATACCGCTAAACCAATTAGGTTTTGCCTTATTAGGCTAATTAGTTAACCTAAGCAATATTTAGCTTGCTAGTGTGCAAGTTAAATCTTTAAACTGGAAATTATCTGTTTAGTTATAAAATGAAGATTTTATTTGGATTTAATAGCTAGATATTTAAATCTAAATTAAACTTGGACCTACATATTTAGCTTACAACTAAATATTTAGTTAGCAGGGTACTGCTAACTAAATATTTAGCAAGCTACAAATTTGGCTTGGAAAAATAATTTTATACTTTGGAAATATTTAATTTGGAGCTAAATAATTAATTATTAAATGCTTAGCCTGCTAAATAAATCTAAGCTAAATATTTAGCTTGTGAATGAAATATTTAGTTTAAAACTGTGACATTCATGAATGAATGGATGACTTGGTGAAAATATGAAAATAAACCTGCATGTTTTGTTGTGTCTGAATAATCCAGATTGTTGCAGTCGAGGTCTGTAGTTGAACTTCCTCTGCCTCCAGTTCAGTTCCAGGCCCTGAGGAACGCCGTCCTGCAGCCGGCCCTCCGCCTGCAGCAGGGCGCCGCGCTCTTCCTGGACCAGAGCTTCCAGGCTCCGCCGTCCTTCCAGGATCTGGTTCAGACCAAATATGGCGGACAGACTCAGAGCGTGTCCTTCTCCAGCCCGGCGGATGCCCAGGACGTCATCAACCGCTGGGTCCAGGACCGGACCCGACACCAGGCCCAGAACCTGCTGAGCACCCTGGACCGCCGGACCCAGCTGCTGCTCGTGTCCGCTGCCGACTACCAGAGTGAGTCCCGCCCACAGCTGGGCTTTGACTAGGTCGCTGTGTTCTGCTGTGGGCTTTGACTAGGCCGTTGTGTTCTGCTGCGTTGCAGTGCGCTTCAATCCTCCCTTCAACGCCTCGCTGACTCAGGTTGAGCGTTTCTACGTCGACCGCTATCATGTCGCCATGGTTCCCATGATGTTTCGGGCTGACAAGTACTTCCTGGCGTACGACAGCAACGTGAAGGCCGGCGTGCTCAAGCTGCCGATGGCGGACGGCGCCGCCATGTTGGCGGTGCTGCCAGACGAAGACGTGGACCTGACCGCCGTGGAGGGGGAAGTGACCTCAGAGAAGATCCGGGCCTGGATCCGCCAGCTGAAGAAGACGTGAGGACCTTTGTCTTCTTCATTCCTCGACTCTCAGTAAACGATTCTGACCCATCTGTTCTGTCAACAGGAAGTTGGAGGTGCAACTTCCTGTCTTCCTGCTGAAGCGCTCCTATGCCCTGAAAGATGTCTTGCAGGCGCTCTACGTCACGCAGGTGTTCCAAGATGATGCTGACTTCAGCAGCATGGGCGGGGCTTCAGGAGCCAGCCTCTCTCAGGTCAGTGGCCTAGTCAAATCCTTCAAAGTTAAAAAAATAAGTTTGAGGCCCTGGAATGTTTTTGGGTTTGAATATTCACCTGGATGGTGACAGTTAGTGTGTTGGTATTTTCTCCTGTGTTCCCAGTATGCAGCAACACGCCATCTGCTGGGTGAACTGGTTAACTGCCCTCCATGTTGACTCAATATTAATAAACCAACAGAGCTATGCTAATGCTAATGATGCTAATTCTGACAGTTTTAGCTGCCAAGCTAACAAACCCTGGGAATATTGATTGAGAATAGTTCCAATGAATGTGTGAGCCTGAAGTTTTCAGTCTTGATGTTAACCAAGGCGTGGGAACCTGTTTGATCTGATCACAACACCTTGGGCAGCTCCAGGTTTTTCCAGGTTCTTCCAGGTTATTTTTCCATTTTCCCATCACTGATTCTGAATGTTTTTCTAACTTGCTCCTAATAAATCCCGGCGCTCCGTTTCCTCCTCAGGTGTATCACGCCTCGGTTGTCTCGATGGATGAGAGCGGTGATGATGGCGGCTCAGGGGGCGGGGCCACCGCCTTCTCCTCGCCGCCACCGCGCCTCACCTTCAACCGGCCCTTCATCTTTATCATCTACCAGCAGGCCAGCGGCAGCCTGCTCCTCATGGGCCGAGTCGCCAACCCCACAGAGAACTGAGCTGAGAACCGTCCCCTTTGAAGCTCCACCCACCAGTAGAGGCAGGTTGTAGCCTCACTTCCTGTCTATCAGTAGTGTTAAACATGAGGGGGGAGTCCCCTGAAAGGGCCGCAGGGGACGCCCGACTGGTCAAGAGTTAAACAGATCCAGAACATTAAATGCCGTTCCATTCCTACTAGTCATCATCGTGTTTATTGTAGAGCACTTCCTGTCAGCACTGAGCTAATGCTGCATCCTATTTATTTTGTTGTTTCCTGCATGCTAGCAGCTTTTAGCACTAAGCTAATGCTGAATGTTTGGTTCCGATCCTAAACGGTTTTAATAAAACTGTCGTCACATACCCGAGTCTCCTGATTATTTTCCTGCCAAGACGAACCCTGAGATAAAAACTGGATTCGCCGTAGAGTTTCTAAACCAGCCGGCTGGTTGTAAATACACAAAACTACTCCAGCCTGCAGCAGATTTATGTTTACAATAGTTTTTATTCAACCAGTAAGTTTGAACAAAAAATCAATTAGAAAATTATTTTCTCTTTTATTTAAAGATTTATTAAAATATCTCCAGCTCGTTTCACTGCTGTCTGTCAAACTTGCTTTGTCTCATTCCAGCCAAACTCCGGTGGATTTCTTTAGACTACCCAGAACTAACATTTTACACCTTGATAATCTGAAAAGTGTGGTTTACATTAGATTTTTGGTCTTCTCAGAAAACCTGGAAAAATAAAAATATCCACTTTCACCAACCAGAGTCCAGCTGTAGCTTAATCTGAGTCTGACTGCAACCTGAGACTGGGGTCAAAGGTCAGCTTCCAGCATGAACACACAGCCACAGAGATGGGATGAATAGAGCAGATTCATGGGTTAGAATGGCCTAGTCAAAGGGAATCTGTCACAGTTGTAGATGGTGCACTCCACATTTTGCAGAGTTTCCTGTTAAAAATGTTTAAAGCCACCGATTTCCTTCACAGTTCTGCTCTTCCTGTTGTTCTGCCACAGAAAGTCTGAATGAAATAAACTGGAGTTTGTTGATGGATTGGAGCAAAAGGTGAGAAAAGGTGAGATCGTTAGAGGAACCAGCTGTTCGGACTCTGCTGACCTTCTCCCTCTGAGGCTCTTTTCTCTGAACCTCCATCTAGTGGTACAAAAACTCAATAAAAACCATTTTCATTCAGTTTTTTATTTTAAAATAATTTATGATTTCCACCAGTCCCAGTTAAACTCCTCTTTGGTTGCCCCCAGTGATCACTGTCCAATGAGATCACACCAACAACCTGCAGGTGAACCAATCAAATGAAGCGATGAGATGGTTGAATACACAGTGCTCAGTAGGATCGCTCAGCATCCACCGGTTCTGCTGGCGCCGCGCTGCATTCTGGGCGTTGCCCTGAAACCGCTTCCAGGCAGCTGATTGGCTGATGGACTCAAGTATAGGTGATGACATCATCAGCTTCACTCTCATTCTGACTGGAGAGAGTTGGACTTCCTGTTCCTGCCGAGAGAAAATCAGAAAAACAGGTCAGGAAGTAGACCGCACCGAAACTCAACCAGAACAATGAGGACTAACCGGGTCAGGAAGTAGACCGCACCGAAACTCAACCAGAACAATGAGGACTAACCGGGTCTGGAAGTAGACCGCACCGAAACTCAACTAGAACCACCACTGGTACCAGGTGAAGCAGACCTCCTGTCCCAATTTATCTGGTCTTAAGGTCTTTTGTGGAACCAGTTTGTGGTCAGGACTCACATGGAGAGCTTCCTGGACTGACTGTCCTTCATGCCGCTCCCTCGCTCCATCGTCTTGCTGCGCTGACCCAAGGTGCTGGTTCTGTGGTCCCGATGGTCCAGGGTGCTGGTTCTGTGCTCTCGCTCCTCCAGGGAACTGGTTCTGTGCTCCATCATGTGGTTCCGCTGGTCCCGGTTCCCGGTCCTGTGGTCCAGGGTGCTGGTTCTGTGCTCTCTCTGCTCCAGCAGGCTGGCCTGGTCCAGGAGGCTGGTTGTTTTGCTTCGGATCAGAACCGGCATGGAAGAGGTGGACTGGGTTGTCAAGGTGAAGTGGGCGGTCCTCACTGAGTCATCTGTGGGAACAGGAAGTGATGTAAGAGCAGAAACAATCACATAGGGAGTCCAGGTGACTGAAAGGTGAGCAACTACCTCTGGTGGATTTCCCAAGACCAGAAGAACCGCTGAGATCTTTGACCTTCCTGAATCACACAGAAAATCCAGAACGTGTTAGTCAGGATCGTCAGATCATCAGCTCTACAGAACCTGGACTGGACCGGTCTGGACTGGAATAAATCATGTATTTTATGTCATTTGCTGGTACTGGTGGGGTTTGTAATTGAAAGAAAAAAACTGTTGCTGGTGAAATGTCTGAGTGGCGGGTAAAAAAAGTTAATTTCCACCCCTGGTCCAAACGAAAGAATATTGTCTCTATCTGAACTGGCTCTCCTCTGGCCGGCGATCTCAAATCCCCTGATGATTTGTAGACAAGCTGCTGTAGGTACAGCGCCGTGTCAGAGCCTGGTTGTTACGGGATCTGACTGACTGACTGATGTGCTGCGGTTGTTCCCTTCCTGATGCTGTCAGTTCATCACCCGTCTGTCTGTTTACTTTCAGAGAAACTCCTGTTAGTTTATGAATTATGAAGTGCTTAGCAACTCAGATCAACTGGAACATTTTAAAGTGTAGGTTTTTTCTTTTGCTCTTTTCTTTGGTTTTGTTGTTTTGTTTGTTTTTCTTCTAATTCATGTAAAGAACTTTGAACTGCCTTGTTGCTGAAAATGGGCTATATAAGCAAAGTTGCCTTACCTACCTAAATGCTTAGCTTGAAACTGTGGCTCTTTTAAATGAGTGAATGTGGTGAAAATATGATTTTGAAAAGCGAACCCCATTTCGTTCCCCAGTTATTGCTGTTAATTTTAACTGTAACTTTAGTGAACGGTTCTTACAGAGGCCTGTCCGAGTTGACGGGTTTGGACGAAGTCGGCTGGCTGCTGAGGGACCGACTCCGAGACAGTTTAGCCTTCCTCGTCTCTTTACCTAGACACAGAGGAGACACATCATCATCGTCGTCATCGTCATCGTCAACCTCATGACCTTACCAGAGGACGAGCTTCCTGTTGAAGAGGACACAGACATGGACTTTGCAGAGGACAGACTGGTCTTGCTGTCTCTTCCTGTCAGAGAAACGTCTTTAACAGAGCCGAGTTGGAAACTGCTGGAGATTCTGGGAACAAATGAAGGTTCAGCTCACGTTTTCTCTCCGCGTGTTTGTCAGAGTTCAGCTTTCCATCGCTCTGCTGCCGCTCCAGCTGCTCCTGGCAACACAGCGCATGTCTATAAAACCGGCCAAACACAAAGCCTCAGTCACCGTCACACTCACCATCTCCAGCAGCAGCATCTCCTCCTTCTCCTTCTTCTGGTCCAGCAGGTCCCACTCGTGTCTCTTATGAAACTGCGGAAAAACACAACACATCCAGGTGAGGAGCAGACGTGGAGGAGACGCCTCCGTCGCTCAGGTTTCTGTGATCTGGTCCCTTACAGGTTCAGACAGGTCCAGTTTGTCCAGTTCCAACACTGTCTGGAAAGTATGAGGGACAATGGATAAACTCCAAACATTTAACACTCAAATAGCTGACTGGTTCCCAGTGCAGACTGGTATCAGGTCTGACTTACCTTGCGGATCATGGCCACGACATCTTTGTCTTTCTCTCGACAGAGAAACTTCTGGACGCAGAAATCCAGTTTCTGCAGCAGCAGCTTGTCAGCTGGCAGGCGGAGGGACGACCGTAACCGTGGCAACAGCTGACAGAGCTTGTACCTGAGAGGACAGGTGAGACATCAGGAGGAGGACGGGTGAGACATGGGAGCTCTACAGAGAGAACAGCACTGCCCTACCTGACGTTGGCGACAGGGTCGTGGACAAGTTCCAGCGCTGGGATCAGGAAATGTTTGTTGAAGTATTTTCTGGAGAAAATCTCTGTGGCGATTTCACAAACATCCAGGAACCTCAGGCGGTTCCAGTAGCTGCGGCCTTGAGCGAGATCTGAGGACAGAAACAGTCGGTTTGACCACAAGCTGACATGATCGACCAGACAACACCTGGTTCAGGTGAGCAGGCCGGTTTAGCTTAGCTAAGTTTCTGCAGCAGAATTGCTCTGACCTTGGATCAGCCGCTCCATCATCTCCTGACGCTGCTCCTGCTTACGGTTGTAGCGCAGGAACGTGCAGAAGGTCCGAGCCGCCTCTTTCTGTACCGGTAGCACTTTCTACAGCCGAGAGGAAGCAGAGCAGAGTTACCTGTCTGTCACCTGGCTCACCAGGGGATGATGCGACGCTGACAGCGCTGACGTTGGTGGTGAGGATGATGAAGATCCGAGCAGAGAAGGTTTGGTGCAGCAGCTCTCCGGGCAGCAGTCTGGACAGGCAGCTGTAGCGATGCAGCAGCTTCTCATGCAGCCGCCAACGCAGAGAAGATCCAACTTTCTGTTCGGCCGACAGCAGCGCCGACAGCAGCTCTGGGAGCTGAGGCGAACCACAGACAGTCCACCAGAGATCCATGGGAACACCGAAGGGGAATCCGGCGCAAGAGAAGAGGAACCATCCAGGAACAGAGGAGAAAATATTCAGAACCCAGGCAGAGGAACCACATGAAGAACCTGAGGAGAACTTAGGTTCCCTCACCTTGTTGTCCAGGATTAGATTGTCTCCTCTAGAGAGGACCACCTCCAGAGTTTCATCTAGGTGGTTCATCAGCGCATCCAGAACCTCAACAAGCATCAGTTGAAGAACGCAAACATAAAAACAGCAGAAGGTTTGAAATCGAGTCAAAAGACATTTCCAACATACACCAACAGGGGGCAGTTTCAGTGGTGGCTACTTCCTTGTCACAGGAAGCTGCATCCATTCTGAAGCTACTGACCTGATTAATGATAGGCAGACGCCGCTGGCAAATGAGAAGGAGATTACTCACAAGCGTTGGCGTGGATAGCCTGGCCGTCCACTGGATGGTCTTCTTCCTCTGCTGGCTAACGCTAGCCTCTCTGTGCTAAAGGCCAGAGGAAGAAGGTGATCCAGTGGATGACCAGTCTAGGCATGCTAGTGACCTAGCTTTCCAATGCTAACTCTAGTGAATACTCTCCTTCTCACTTAGTGGTGGAGGCCTATCATCAGTCAGATCTGTAGCTCCTATTGAAATAGCTTCCTGCAATCAGAGAGGAAAGACTTCTTCTGCGTCATGTTCATGCAGCTGATCTTCCTTCCTTAGAGATAACATTCTGAAGAGGTCTGCAGACCAACCAACCTGGCAGGAGTTCTGACAGCTAGTGTCAGTAATAAGGAAAACATTTAAAGCACCAGTTGGATCCAGTGAATCTATTTACTCTGAAATATAGGAACATGATTTCCTGTGACATCACAGGAAGCACGGCCGTGACGTCTCACCTCTAGAGCACTGTCTTGGAGCAGCAACAGGAGCTCCTTGTGGACTACATGGACATTAGACTCGAGCAGCTTCACCACCTGCCAGAAAAGGCAACATTGTGAAGTAAAGAGACAGGAAACACCAAGCAGACGGGAGTACAGGTGGTTCTCACCTGGTGGAAGCTGGCTGCTACACTTCGGCGAACGCTGACCTCTGGGTCGCTGCAAAGACCCGACAAAGACGGATGGATGTCGCACAGGAAGTGGGCGGGGTCTACGAATGCCACCATGGCCTGGAGAGAGGAAAGAGGAACGGTTTTTGAACTACTAAAGAGCCCAGAGGTTCTGGAACTGTGAGGATAAGTCCAGCGGTACTGAAATGCTGCAGTACCAACGAGACTAAAGGTTCTGGAACTGAAAAAGTACCAAAGGACCTGATCTAAGTCTGTTTTCCTCCTGAAAAACCGAACCAGAGGTTTGGAGGACCAGAGGTCAGAGGGCGGTTAGCATTCACACCTCCCAAACAAGCCAGGCTTTGACTAGGCAGATGGACTGGAGTTGGATCAAAGCAGACTGGACAGGGCTGGTGTGCATTAACCCTAAAACTCTGGATTGCCCAATAAGCCTGAAAACCCGTGAAAGGGGAAGTGACAGCAGGACTACCAAAGAACCCTGGGAGTCAGTGAGTCTTTGAGTACCGGTAGGTTGTAGCAGCAGTTACAGCGGATCAGCGTGGACTCGCCAACATCCATCTGGTTTTCTTCAGTCTGCAGTCCAGTAATACACAGAACCTGAAACTTCTGCAGCAGGAGCCTCTTCTGCTCTTCTGACAGTGAACCTGAAGCACAGAGATCATCATCACACCTGTTCAAACCAACCTTCAGGACCTTCTTGCCTATCGTCCCAGGTCTGTCCTCTGGGTTCACGTTTGTTTAAATCAGAAGGATTTTGAAGGTTCTGTTGTAACTGTGCGGTCTAACCTGCCAGTCCGCTGCAGAGCTTCCCAAACTGGAACGACAGCGACACCATGATGCCTTCATCCACCTGTGATGAAACGTCACACGCTGACATCACCAGAGGAACCAGCAGGTGAAGTCGGTCATCTAACAAAGAGGAGGGGTTTTAAACAAGGTGCTGATGGAGAGCGGGGGTTCTGGTTTGGTCCGGACTCACCTCCGTCCATCATCTCCATCAGGCTGATGATGCTGTCGAAGGCGGCCAGGCGAACGCGGCTCTCCTCGTCGCCGGCGAGTTCCAGCAGCTCAGGGAGGAGCTCGGTTCTGGTGTCATCCACCCTGAAGGACACATGCTGGGTCAGTGGGGCAGAACCTCACCGGTAAGGGTTGACTGTGTTGACTTTCTGTTTACCCGATGGCTCTGGCCATGCTCTCCAGCTGACGGCACATGCAGACTCGGACCTCGGACTCCGTGTCCCGGCTCAGAGAACGGGCCAAAGGCAGAAGCTCCTTCTTCACTCTGACGAACAGAACCTCAGTCAGCAGGAGAGACAAACCGCTTTCAGACCAACTCTGCTGCGCGCCGCTCACATGAGAGAGTCAAACTTGCAGGAAGCCTTTCCTAGAATCCGACAGGCGGCCAGTCGAGCCTGAAGGGAGTGAGACAGCTGACTCTGGTAGAGGAGAGGGTTCAGCACCTGGGAACACAGAACCACCAAGGTCCGGATCACAAAACTACAGATTCTCCCTCTTACGTAGATTTTTCACATCGGTGTACTCCCACTCCTACAGTTCGGACTGAAATGCCTCCCAGACACTGACAGTTTAACAAGGACATTCAAATCAATACAGAACTAGACCAGGGGTCTTCACATCCAGGCCTGGACCTTTAGATGGCAGCTGGACGTTTTGAGGAGGTGACTCAGCCGTTTGATTCAGGTACGTTGGACCAGGGACACACCTGGCCATGCGGGGCCCTGGGCGCCTGGAGATGAAGACCGCTGAGCTAGACTGTTCATCACTCGGTGTGCTTAGTGCTAGAAACCCTTCTAGCTGAGGCAGAGGGAACAGACACATTAAAGAGGGAAAATCAGGGACTGGATGGAAGCTTGGCCCTTTGATATTAAAGGTTTTTCAGCCAGGTGAAGGTGGAAAGAGCCAGATTTACCTATAAAATAACCCTAGAAGGTTCTGTAAGCTGCCAGTCCGCTGCAGAGCTTCATGTCATTATTAAAATTCTTCCCTTTAAATACGTCGGATCAACAGGTGGAACCAGAACCTGGCCCGGTTTACCTGAGCATTGTTCAGGAACCACTGACCTCCTGTTTGATGGTCTCTTTGGGCAGAGCGTTGATGGCCGACAGCAGAGTCTCCAACCAGGCGCTGCTCACCACTAACAGACAGAAACCAGGTGAGTTCATCCAATCAGGACCCGGAGTCAGCAGGTAACATCAGGTCTGACTGTTTCACAAAACGTCACCAATCTGCTGACGGCTCTCATTAAAAGGCTCGGTTAACCTTTTAAGGTCGACGCCCGCCCTGTGGCGGGCATGACGTCATGTTTCTGTGTGTGTTTTTTGCTCCAATGTGATAATAAATTTTGTCAAAATGAAACAAACACTGTAAAATCACAAAGTTTAGGATGTTCTGAAAATAATGATACCAAACAAGGTAAGGTAAATACTTTTTATGGTGAAAATATAAGGGTAAATTCAAAATTAGACCAAAACGGCCATTTAGACCCAAGACTCCAAAGGGTTAAACCTAGAGCATTTCAGATCTCAGGTGAGGTTACCTGTGTCCCGGTGGTTCAGGTGGAGCAGCACCGTCTTCAGGATGGAGTAGGTGTGTGTGTGGATCAGGATGATGTCGTCCTGCAGGATGGTTAAAAACGAAGTCGCTGCTGCCAGCTGGATCTCAGCACCAGCTCCATTCAAGACCTCCTGGTTCACACAGGTGGGACAGGTGAGCTGCAGTGAAACCTTTCTTGAAGTCAAGTGATTGTCCTGTCCTCAGATTGTACATACCCTAACTTTTGGTACAACTCGACGGAAAGTCTCAGCTGGGTTCTGGCGGACGAGACTCGGCAGGTTGCTGATGACGCTGGCTCTCTGGACCTCCTGACCCACGCTGAGGAAAAAGGAGGAGGCAGTTCAAAAACACCTGAACGGAAAAACCTGGAGCTAGTTTGAGCACATCTGGACTCTGGTTCTGTAATGCCCAGTAAGTTCTGTTTGGGAATCAGTTCAGTGAACTAGTTCAGATCTTCTGGGAGAGAAGTGGTGATTAGCTCCAGAGTTTAATTAGCTGCAGAGTTTAGTGGGTCAAGGAAGAAGGACGGGAAGAGGGCATCAGAAATCTGACAGCTGGAGGCCAGAATGCATCCCAGAAACTCTGGTCCAGGACTACATCAAGCAACCTGTTCCCCTCCTGGCCTGTGGGGGCGCTGCACCAAGAACCACTGAAGACACTGAGTGCAGCTTTCTTCTTCACCAAATGGAAACAAAATGGAGGCGTCAGATTTTAACAGTTGGAGGATTTCCCTTTAGTCTTTGGCTAAAGACCAGGAGCCATTTCTGCTACTAATGCTAGGCTAACACGTTTGTTTCTCTGGTTCCTCTCTCCAGTGGTCAGTGGCTGAGAGGCGGGGAAAGCCACGAAGGTCTTCAGCCCATCACAGAGATGCTTCCTACAACTAGGTGTGTCTCTAGCTGTAGGAAGAGTAGAGTACATAACCAGTTCATCAGCAGGACTGGAGAACCTGCGTGCTGCTGAGGAGCTGATCCAGGTGTGTTGGACCAGGATCACACCTCCAGGTAGCAGCTCACCCTCGAGGCCTGCAGCTCAGGATCATCGCTAGCTTTCCTGCAGCCGCGCTGTTGGACTGTGGACTGTAAATTCTTAGATCCTGCATTTTAACTCCTAGAGATGTTAGTCAGTACATCACCTGCATCGCATCAGGATAATAATGACCTGGGCTCTGACCACAACCACCTCATCAGTGACCTGGTGACCTCACCTGAGCAAGTAAACGGCTCGCTCCACGTCATTCAGGTCTTCATCCACAGTCAGCTGATCGATCTCCTCCGCTGTCTGAAAGAAGAAACATGAAAACATCTCGGAGGCTCCGCCTACACCACACTGATGCCACGCCCACTCATGCTGAAGCCACGCCCACATCACTATATTCAGAAGAGGAAACTTTGACATCTGTTCAGTTATTGATTAATTATTAATCAGGTGGTGATCAGATCACCTGCAGAAGTAGCACTGTTCAGGTTTTACTATCATGGTCTGCATGTCGTCATATGAACCCTAAATTAACCCTAAATGAACCATAAATGGACCATAACTGGACCCTAAATGGACCCTAACTGGACCAAAAATGGACCCTAACTGGACCCTAACTGGACCCTAAATGGACCCTAACTGGACCAAAAATGGACCATAACTGGACCCTAACTGGACCAAAAATGGACCATAAATGGACCCTAACTGGACCCTAAATGGACCATAACCGGACCAAAAATGGACCCTAAATGGACACTAACTGGATCCTAAATGGACCATAACTAGACCCTAAATGGACCCTAAATGGACCCTAACTGGACCCTAAATGGACCATAAATGGACCATAACCGGACCCTAAATGGACCCTAACTGGACCCTAAATGGACCCTAACTGGACCCTAAATGGACCATAAATGGACCCTAAATGGACCCTAACTGGACACTAACTGGATCCTAAATGGACCCTAACTAGACCCTAAATGGACCATAACCGGACCCTAAATGGACCATAACTGGACCATAAATGGACCCTAACTGGACCCTAAATGGACCCTAAATGGACCCTAAATGGACCATAACTGGACCCTAAATGGACCCTACCTGGACCCTAAATGGACCATAAATGGACCCTAACTGGACCCTAAATGGACCATAAATGGACCCTAAGTGGACCATAAATGGACCCTAACTGGACCCTAAATGGACCATAACCGGACCAAAAATGGACCCTAAATGGACACTAACTGGATCCTAAATGGACCATAAATAGACCCTAAATGGACCCTAAATGGACCCTAACTGGACCCTAAATGGACCATAAATGGACCATAACCGGACCCTAAATGGACCCTAACTGGACCCTAAATGGACCATAAATGGACCCTAAATGGACCCTAACTGGACACTAACTGGATCCTAAATGGACCCTAACTAGACCCTAAATGGACCATAACCGGACCCTAAATGGACCATAACTGGACCATAAATGGACCCTAACTGGACCCTAAATGGACCATAACCGGACCCTAAATGGACCCTAAATGGACCATAACTGGACCCTAAATGGACCCTACCTGGACCCTAAATGGACCATAAATGGACCCTAACTGGACCCTATGTAGGGGCTACATGAGGCAGCTGACACCTTACTGAACCCTCAACTTGTTACAGTGTTGATTGTTTAAATGTTTTATCATTTTGTCTTTTAATGTTTTTTATTCAAAACTTTGCAGCATTTTGTCCAAAATAAATGGACCTATGGGACATTAAAGTCCAGATTCTCAAGTCTTCATCTCTTTGTTCCTTTGTATTTCCATTCTTCTCCTTGGATTTTTGCTTCATATGTTCTAGTTTTTATCTCTCTCATCACTTCGTTACTAGAACCAGCAAAACCTGCAGGCTGGTTCTGAAGGGTCCTGGTAGGACCCTCATCCATTCATCCCTTTGCATCCTCATGTCTGATGTAATCCTCCTTCTTCATGTCTCCATGTTTTCTTTACTTCTTTCTTGGTCCAGACTCTGAAGTGTCAGCTGTAGATCTTCTTCTTCTGTGAATTTGAACTGAAATGTGTTTTTTACGGATCGGGAGCTGAACTCTTGTCTCTGTTTGGTCCTCCGGCGTTTCACGGATCGATCAGTGATTGATTGGTTTTTCTGCAGCTCTCCTGGTTCTGCTGACTCAGTGCAGAGCGGAGATCCTGGAGCCGGTCTGTCCGTCCGGGTCTCTGCGCTGCCGGCGGACAGACCGACAAACTGCGTCACTCTGCGCACATCGCGGGTTTCCCTCCGCTTCCTGCCGCTTCACCCAGCATGTTCCCCCATCACCACCATCACCACCATCATCACCAGCAGCAGCGTCTTCATCATGCCCCGCTCATGTGAGCGCCGCTCCCGGTCCCACCTACCTTCAGGCTCCTGCGGATCGGCCGCTCGATGAAGGCCAGCTCCTGCAGCTCCTCCGGCGGCCCGCCGGGCGGTCCGGGCGGGCTCAGAGTCATCCTGCCGGGGAACATCTGCTCACTGGAACCGGCCCAGTCGCTCTCTGGTTGTTACTGGGAGAGCGGGCGGCGGAGCTCAGCACCATCCATCCCTGGCGAGAGGATGGGGGCGGACACGGGGAAGGGGGTGGGGGGTGTCTCTCTCCGTTTCCAAGGAGATCCCGTCCGCGGCGGAGCCGACGTCACACTACTTCCGGTTACCGGAACAAAATGCGGTTTAAACCGTGAGCTGGTCCAAACGCTGCAGCGTGAAGAAACTAAAATCAGAAACCAGATTTCAAATTCCCTTCATTCAATCCAGATTACAATCTCAGATTCTCACATATGAAGAACTTAAAGATCAGAGGTTCTGATTGGTCCAGAGGTTCCTACCAGGACCCTTCAGAACCAGCCTGCAGGTTCTGCTGGTTCTAGTAACGAAGTGAACAGATTGGATTAGATAATCCTGATCTGTTCCTGCAGTGACAGCGCCGAGGAACCTGTCTGTAGCTCACCTGTCTGTAGCTCACCTGTCTGTAGCTCACGTGTCCGTACCTCACCTGTCCGTACCTCACCTGTCCGTACCTCACCTGTCTGTAGCTCACCTGTCCGTACCTCACCTGTCTGTAGCTCACCTGTCCGTACCTCACCTCTCCGTAGCTCACCTGTCTGTAGCTCACCTGTCCGTACCTCACCTGTCTGTAGCTCACCTGTCCGTAACTCACCTGTCTTCTCACCTGGACTTCCTGCCATCCGGTCTTTCTCGTCCTGCGGTCTCGGAGGTTTCCTGGTTTCCAGCCAGCAGAGTTTCGGTTTCGCGGCTCGCTGACACTGCGGCTCATGAAACTTCAGACCCGTTTAGTTCCAGTCCGTCTCTCAGAGCCGCTGCTTCGTCTCGGAACCAGAACCAGAACCAGAATTGTAGAATCCCGTATCCTGATGGACAGCTTGACAGGTAGGAATGGTTCTGAACGTTTTGTCTGAGCGGGTCAGGAAGCTGCAGGTTCTGACTCTTTTCATTTCACAGACCCGATTCATAACAAACGGGTCAAAAGGTTCTTCTGAAAAATGTAATAAAAAGAGAAAAAATGGATCAAAGATTTCCAAACATTCACAGCATCAGGCTGGGATCCAAACACAGATTCTTTTTCTGGGTTTGGTTCTGACACTAGAACAGGTCCAGTTCTCTGGTTCTGGTGGTTTTGACCAGACAGACCCAGGACTCTATTTCTGGTTCCGGTGTCCTGGTTTCGGGTCGGTAACGTTTGCAGCCTCGGGTTGAGTTTCTTCTGCAGCTTCCAGACAGAAATTGGAGCTGCTGACGGTTCTGGATGTTTCTGTGTCTCTGTGGGTCAAAGGTCAGCAGCTCGAGTGTCTGAAAGTTTTGGCTCCAGCACAGTGAACAGAACCACAGCTGACCCGCCAAGCCTGCGGCCTCATTCCTGCAGCTTGTCCTGAAGTGACCGGCCGCCGATCCGGACACTTAAAGGGAAACGGCGCCGGATCCAACATGGCCGCCTCTGAGGTCAACCTGGAGGACTTCAGCGTTTACGCTCACCTGACTGACGAAGAGCTGCTCCAGATCGCCGTGGAGAGAAGTCTGTCTGACAAACATCAGCAAGCAGACACTGATCAGAGGTCAGCACCAAGGGGCCCTCCTCCAGAACCCAGAAACCCAGAACCCCCCACTGACCCGCCACGACCAGAACACATCCAGAACTGTGCGAACCCCCCAACCGCCCTGACCCAGTTTCTCTACAGGCCCCTCAACAGGTGAGTTCAGCCAGTGGGGCCAGAGGGCTCCCAACACACCTGGGAACCAGTCGGTAATACTGGGAACCAGTCGGTAACCCTGGGAACCAGCCAGTAAACACTGGGAACCAGTCGGTAACCCTGGGAACCAGCCGGTAAACACTGGGAACCAGTCGGTAACCCTGGGAACCAGCCAGTAAACACTGGAAGACGGCCAGTAAAGACTAATAATGACCAATAAACAATAACAACAAATAAACATTTAAAATCAGTAAACAAACACAACGAAATATCATTTTAAACAGAACTGTTTAATGGCTGTTAGAACTACAGTAAATGTTCTCTTTGTGTTCTGGTTCTGCTGCAGAGAGTCCAGTCCTCTGCTGAAGGTCATTATGGACGGAGACGCTGAGGCTTTAATGGACCTGGTCCGGCAGCGGCCCGCCAGTCTGACCGAGCCCTGCGACCAAGGCTGGGTCGCTCTCCATGAAGCTGCCTTCTACGGACAGCTGCAGTGCGTCCGGATCCTGCTCAGAGGTCAGGGTTCTGATGGGCGTGATGGGTCTGATGGTTCTGATGCGCCACTGCAGCGCCCCCTATACTTTATATTTAGCTGTGCATCTGCCTGTAGCCCTCAGTAATAAAATGAAATGGGTAGAATATTTGCCCCCAAACTCAATGTTTAGTTTGAGCTGAACAGACCTTTAATCTCCACCAGAGGGCGCTGTAGGCTCGGTGTGTCGAGTCAGAAACAGAGAGAGGCTTCATTAGTTTCAGTCATTATGATCAAAAGTAAATCCAGTGACTTTTACTCATGACATAACATATTCATGTTCATATTTAAACGTGAACAGCAGCGACTGACTTGCTCTCCCATGCAACACTATTGGCAGATCCCAAATATTTTTATTGAACTTATTTGAAGTATTAACATTTCTCATTTGTGACTGCAGACACACAAAGGCAGTTTATCTTGTTCCATGAAACAGGAGCTTTGGTTCAGGAGGGAAGGGTTATGATTGGTTGGATGCTCTAACCTCTGACCTCTGACCTCAGCTGACCCCAGCTCAGTGAACAGGTGTACGCTGAAGAACGAAACTGCTCTGCTGCTCGCTGCTCTCCGAGGAAACGCTTCCTGTGTCGAGTTCCTCCTGAAGCACGGAGCCAACGTGAACACTGCCAACAAACTCCGAGAGACGCCTCTGTTTCTAGGTGAGCTCTGACATCACAGTGACGTCACACACAGAAGCTTAACACCTGTGTTCTGTCCAACACCTGTTGCTGCTTGTCAGCCTGTGAAAATCCAAACGAAGAGGTTGTGGAGCTGCTGCTCAGGTACGGAGCTCAGGTGAACCTCAGCAGCAGTCAGGGTGAGAGTCCTCTGCACGAAGCCTGCAGACACGGCGGCCTGATGATCTGCAGGCGGCTGCTGGACGCCGGCGCCAACCTGAAGGCCAGGAACGTCTACCAGATCCAGCCGCTGTTCAGCGCCGCCCAGAACGGAAACGCAGAAACCCTCCAGCTGCTTGTTCAGAGAGGTGAGTCCAGCAGGGGCGCTGAGAAATATCTACTGCGGCCTCCAGGTGCCCAGCGGCCTCCAGGTGCCCAGCGGCCTCCAGGTGCCCAGCGGCCTCCAGGTGCCCAGTGTCTTCATGTTTTGCAGGTGCAGATGTAAACGAACAGGCAGGTGATGGAGCTTCGCCGCTTTATGAGGCCTGCAAAAACGGCCACTTCCCAGTGGTGCAGGCGCTGCTCACTCTGAAGGCTGACGCTAACCGAGCCACCAACTCCGACCTGCTGCCTCTTCATGTGGCTGTGAGGAACAACCACAAACGGTCAGAAACGCTGCGATGGGTTCGCTGCATGTGTTCTTTCCGAAGCCAGGCTGAAGGAACTGAGTAATGCATGACAAACTCCAGCTTCCGGTCAGTTGTTGAGTTCTGCTGGATCCATTGGAGTCTTTATCTGCAGATGTTCTGGGGTGGTTCTGCCATCAGCCCCAGACTGACCCCCCTCCGGGGGATAACACCGGTCTCTATGTTTACAGAATCGTATCCTTGCTGATCCCGCTCACCAGCCGGGTCAGAATCAGGACCTGTGGCATCAGCCCCCTGCACATCGCCGCTGACAGGAACAGGGACGAGATCCTGGAGCTGCTGATTGAGTCGGGCTTCGACGTCAACGCCGAGCTGTCGGAGGAGCATTCCCAGATGTACGAGGACAGGCGGAGCACCGCCCTGTACTTCTCCGTCTCCAACGGAAACCTGGAAGCCGCTGAGACGCTGCTGGAAGCCGGAGCCAACCCCAACCTGGACATCTTCAACCCTCTGCTGATCGCCGTCCGGCTGGGCTGGACCGACATGGCAGAGCTGCTGGTGCGGTACGGCGCCGACGTCAACGCTCAGATGTCCACGCAGCCGTCCTCGTTCCCGTCGGCCATCCTGCTCGGCATGGAGTCTCTGCCCATCCTCAAGCTGCTGCTGGACAATGGCTGCGACGCCCGCCTCTGCTTCCGGTGTGACTACGGCCTCCAACCGCATCCGGCCGTTGCTCCGTCACGCCGTCCAATTGAAGAACTGCAGGTGAACCAGCGCTCCCAGCCGCAGGGCTGCATCCAGGTGAGCTGCCAGCATCCATCCATCTTCTCAGACACATGAACTTCAGCAGCATCCCAGTCCGAGTCCAGAGGGTTTGATGTGGGTGTGATTTTGGGAATTCATAATTATTCTATAAAGCATTTTTGAGATCAGACGCTGGTGTTGGACGGGAGTGCCGGTCTTACTGTTTTTGCTCTACTTCAGTGTTGGACCATGGTGTTGACGTTCTGTGTGTTCCAGTACTGCCAGGCCATCTCCAGCTCATGTTTCTGCCGGATATCCGGCCCCATCATCTCCATGCTGCTGGACTACGTCGGCCACGCCCATCTCTGCTCTCGACTTCTGGACATTCTGGAGAGTCGCAGCGATTGGGCCTCCATCAAACTGAAAGCTGGTAGGACGAATTATCTGCATCGTCAGAATTTTAACAAACACTTATTACCACTTAAAGCAGAATCACAGCAAAAGATCTGAGATCCTGTCAGACTCATTTCGGGGCTAAGCTTCCTCCTGTGTCTGCTCTTCCTCAGCTCCTCCTCATCCTCTGATGCAGCTCTGCAGGCTGAAGATCCGCTTCCTCCTCGGAGTACAGAGGCTCAAACTGATCCACACTCTCCCACTTCCTGTCCGGCTCATCCGCTTCCTTTGCTACGACGTGTGCTGCTGACTCACCTGAAGTCAGGGGACACACCTGTCCCTGACTTCATGCTTGGACCTGTTTATTTCTGCTTATGCACCCTGCTGAGGTACAGCAGCCATGTTGGGACATTTTTAGTGAAGACGGACTCTGCCAGGAAGCAGAGCCTGAATTTATCCGACCAGAACCGTCAGATAAAATCTGACGATTCCAATGGCGCTCCACGTTTCTGCCAGACTCTGGAGCTCCGGGCGGACTGACGGACAGAACCTCCAGAACCTCTCTGATCCAGAGGTTTCTGGTGTGAAACGGTGATGTGATTTTGTTGGAGGTTGTGTTTTCTGAAGCGACACTAGGGGGCGCCAGAGAACACGTTTCTGTGTGAATCAGAGCTTTCAGTCTCTCTGCAGCAGAAGCTTTTCAGCCCTGAAGGAAAAAGTCAATAATTAATCCGCTTTATGTCTCTGACCGTAAATGTTCTAAGCATTTAAATATCAATAAATATTGATTATCTATCATACTGCCTATAAAAGAAGCAGGAGGAGATGGGAAGGAGGTTTGTGGAAGCTGTCGGTCTGCGACTCCTCTGCCTTTAGAGAGAAAACGGTCCTGAAAGCCTTCCGGGTCCAGAGTCCTAACTGCCTCAGGTATTTCACCAGAACCTGGAGGATAATCCAGATTTATTCTGAAAGCAGAGCTGCAGCAGAATATAACCTTAATTATAAACTAGCCACACTTGGTTGGAGAATATTCTACCTGGTTCAAGAAATCCTGTTCAGTCTCTTAATAATGTTTCACTCGGATAAAGATGGTCCCATGAAGACTGAAAATGTTATTGACAGTTAAAAACCATCTGAGGTTGGATTTTGTGGAAATAATTCTTCCCTTTCCGTAAACCTGAATTTTTAAAGTAACTAATTAAACTGAGTATCTGAAGCTAAATATTTTTTAATGTTTCTCTGACTCAAGGATGTTGAGTTACTGTAACATGTTTTTGATTACATTGAACTGAAACGTTTTGATTGAGCTGAACTATTAGTTTGTTCCTGTAAATAACTTAAAGTGTGGCTCTGCCTCATCTCTGACCCCTGACCCCTGACCCTGAAAGGACAGGCAGCTTTACATGATGGATTGCTTAAGAACAATTTAACAAGAATTAATACTTCTGTTTAAAATTTACATAATGATAATTTTATAATATTTGAACAAATATAATTCTAATTATTATAGCTAACATCACTGTTGTCTGTCAGGAGATTTAAAGTGTGTGTGATTAGGAAACTATTCCATAATCATTGCACACAAATGCATTTTTATACGAATTAATTTATTAGTAAAATGTATTGCTCTTCTACGTTAACCCTTAGCATCCGGAAATCCAAGGTGTTTATGAAGCTGCATAATCTCTGCTTTACCCTCCGAGTCAGAAGAGGGCGCTGAGGGTCTAGTTGGGTCTAATGGTTCAAACAAAACAGAAGCAAAGCGGGAATCATCCGTTTCTCATCGCTACTGTAAAGAGACTTTCCTCATAATTTCCGCAGCTCACTGGACACATGGTGTGTATTTCTAATAATATTTAATCACCGAGCCTTGGCACGGAGAGCTTACATCGCTGTCATTTACATCATTTAGCACCTGCTAAATTTAACCGGAAGTCACCTCCTAGCTTCCGGTTTAGTCTAGTCAAATATGTTTTTTATTTTAATTTATTTTATTAAACACTTTGAACAATTGTACAAGATTACGTGGGATGTACATGAAGAACTCAAGTCTTACAGGCTTAAGTTAAATATGTTTATCGATATGCTTTTACGTAGCGTCGCGCTGTTTCTTTGTAGAAACCGGTAAGTTGGGAGTTTAACGAAGTCAGACATTTTCAGCTAAGTGAAAACTGCTTGTTTGTTCAACAGAACATTCCATTGATTGGGCCGGAAAATAGGCAGAAATGATAATAAAAATAGAGAACATGGCGGCCTTGGCTTAGCGGTAGGTAAGGCTGTGTAGTTCCTACAGCCAACTTTTCAAAGCTGAAAACTATTTAAAGTAAATGAAAATGTTTGAGTTGATTCAGCTGAAAGCTTATAGCGGTGGTGTAGTTTGTTTTGTAATAATAATAAAGACTCGTTTAATTATAAACATTTACAATGTACTGGAAGTCAGCACATTTGCCTTGTTTTTCATTTCTATTAAATAAATAATTCGTCAGAAATTAAGACAAATATCTCATAAATGAGTTTAGAAATTTCACTATGAAAACTAAATGTAAGAATTTATTGCCTAAAACGAGATTTCTCGGAATCTAAAACTCTAAGTCCTTTTTTCTTCTTCAAGAAATCTTAATGAGTGTAATTTTCTCACTAGACTGGTTCTGGTTCTGGATCTGAATGTGGTTCTGGACCTGGTTCTGGTTCTGGTTCTGGATCTGAATGTGGTTCTGGCTCTGCTCCGTTCTCCTGAGCTGCTGTGATTCAGCTGTTTTCTCCTGGTGTAACTTTAGTCAGAGTGGAGGTCAGCTGATCCGGCTCCTTAAAATAACCCGGACCCTCCCCCCCCCACCCAGCCGGGTATGCCGGGTCCAGATCGGATAAACAGGACACAGCAAGAGAACGGTTCTGGTGGTTCTGGAATAAACTGTGGATTTCTCTGAGAGGTGAGCAGCTGCTTCTGCTGTCTAATTCTTCATTCTGGTGTTTTAAGGGACAGAAGACCCATCCGGGTTGTTCTGACCCACAGTCTGGTTCTGGTCCAGCCTTCATGTTTTTCCATGTTCAGATATGACTTTGTGGATCTGCCTGGAGAGAAACGTCTCACCTGTTCTTGTTTGTTCCAGACTTTTGGACCTGTCATGGCGTCTGCCAGCGTCTCCCGCCCCGGTTCTGGAGGTTCTGGAGGTTCTGCTCTGGCATTCGAGGATTATTCTCTGTACAGTAACCTGACTGATGACGAGCTGCTGCAGCTGGCCATCGAGCGCAGCCTGACGGAGACACAGTGCAGCGGTGCTGCCGCCGTGCAGACCGCCGCCGTGCAGACCGCCGCCGTGCAGACCGCCGCCGTGCAGACCGCCCGTCTCCAGGACAACGTCCCGGAACCGACCAGCACCAGCAGATATCAGCGTCGAACCCCCAGCAGCCAGAATCCTCCTGCAGCCCAGACCAGCGCCACCTACAGCTCCCCCAACCCACCGAAGGAGAAACCGCCCGACCTGTGAGTAGCTCTGGTTCTCCTCCAGTCTGGACCTGTCTGGTTCTGGAGCCTCGTCTAAATGTTGGTCCAAAAAGCAGAAACTGTGACAAACATCAGAGGGAGAATTGAAATAAATCAAATTTTTGTCTTTTGGGGTGCTGTGGTGGCACAGCGGCAAAGCGTATTGAGGCCTTAGTCCTGGTGGCGGTGATCGCAGGTTCGATTCCCAGCCTGGCGACATTTGCCGCATGTCTTCCCCCTCTCTCGTTACCCTCTTTCCTCTCAAACTACTTTCAAATAAAAAGGCCACTAGAGCCGACAAAACCTTAACAAAAAGTTAGTTTCTTTTTTCTATGAAAAGTAAAAATGTGGATTCATTTTTCAAAGTCATGTTTTCACCGTGTCTTTCATTCATTTATAAATGTCAGTTTCTAACTTAATGTTTAAGCTAACTATTTAGCTTGCTAACTAAATATTTTGTTTGTAAGCTAGTTAGCAAGTTAAATATTTATCTCCAAAGTAAATATTAATGAATGTGATAAAAAATATGACTGATAAATGAACGCACATGTTTTGTTTCTTAAGATAGGCTAAATAAACCAAATTATTACTGTTATATTTTAAACGCTGCAGTGTGTGAACGGCTGCCGTGTTACTGTAAATTTAAATAGTTTCATTTATCCAGAAGTCTCTGCGCTCTGATTGGCTGCTGTGATTTACCTGGGCTCTGATTGGTGGGTTTCGTCTGCTGACAGGAAGACCTTCAATGGAACGGTGAGTCGCTTCATGACAGGTTCTGGGAAGAGGATGGTGGCGTACTACAAAAATGACGGCAGCTTGGTCCACATTGCTCCAGAACCTGAGGAGTGAGTCTCTCTGCATGTGACCACCTGCCAGATCTTGAAGATCTTGGATCGTCCATGTTTCTGCTGGGCTCCTCAGTCCTGACCTCTGGAGGTCAGAGGTCATGTCCAGCATTTTAGCTAAAAGCTAGCTACCCTATACACAGTCATAGACATTAGTTATGCTAAAGCGCTACATGCTGGCACATTACTGTGTTAGCGGATTAGCCAGAGGTAAATGTTAGTCTTGCTAGTTTGCTGCTAGCATGCTGCTGCTTCCTGTCCCTCCAGGGAGGAGGAGCCTCTGTTCCGGGCGATTCGTGAAGGCAACGCCAACAAGGTGAGAGCCCTGGCCGTGTGTCCGGGAACCAACCTGATGCTGCCCAGTAAGCCGGGCTGGCTGGCCATCCACCAGGCCGCCTGGTTCGGACAGGACTCCTGTCTGCGAATGCTGCTGTCAGGTAGCCTCACACCTGGACACGTCCACCATCAGTCGCCATGGCGACTGATGGCTTCTGTTGCCTTCAGCTCAACCAGGAATGGTCAACAAGAGGACGTCACGTGGCGAGACGCCGCTGCTGGTCGCCGTCAGCAGAGTCCAACTGGGATGCGTTCAAGTGCTGCTGGAAAACGGAGCCGACCCAGAAATCCCGAACTATGAGAAAGAGACTCCGCTGTACAAAGGTAACCGAAACCCGTGATGAGCCGTTTGTAAAGTCACACGTAATAGAAATGATATTTAGTCTGCTAATTATAAGTGTCACAGTTTCAAATTAAATCAAGATAAATATTTAGCTTCTAGCTAAGTGTTTAGCTTCCACAGATCCTCCACCATACTAAACAGCATGAAAAGCTTTTCCAGGTATTTATGTTTGTTGCTGATGCTGGTCAGTTAAAAAAACAATAATATTTTTTTTCTACATTTAGAGACTTTTATTCTTCACTGAATAAATATCTGAGGTTTAAGTTGCAGAAATAAGTGAAGCAGTAATTGTAGAGAAAGCATCGCTGCTCCAACAGACCTGAACCAAAAGGTTCTGCAGAGGCCCGGTCACTGACCGTTCAGTAGGTCCAGGGGTTGGAGCAGCGATGCATGCAGAGTCTGCAGGACAGGAAGTGAGGCCTGACTAGGAAACCGTCTGTAACAAATGTTCTCTGTTGGTTTGAGGTTTGTTTTTATGCAATAAAGTAACTGTTGTTCCCTGCAGCCTGTGAGCGGAACAGCGCGGCCATTGTTGCGGCGCTGCTGAACCACGGTGTGGCCGTGAACACGCGGTGCATTCAGGGATGGACCGCCCTGCAGGAAACCGTGGTCCGCAGCAACCTGGAGATCTGCGACATGCTGCTGAAGGCCGGCGCCAAGCTGAACCTGCGGAACATGTACGGCATCACGCCGCTTTTCACCGCCGCTCAGAACGGCCAGATGGCCGCGCTGCGCTTCCTCATCAAACACGGTACCGGATCAGATTCTGGCTCCAACACGTACGGCAGAACGTTAGCAGATATAATCAGTTACAGGCCCAGTTCTGGTCTCAGATCCAGTCAGAAGTGATCTGGACAGGAAGTCCTGACTCCCGCTTCCTGTTCCTGCAGGCGCAGACGTGAACACTCAGGCTGACGATGGAGCCACGGCGCTGTATGAAGCCGCCAAGATGGGACACCAGGAAGTGGTGCAGATGCTTCTGTCCCTGAAGGCTGACGCCAACAAGCCTGGGAAAACGGGAATGTTGCCGCTCCACATCGCCGCGCAGAGAGGAAGTGACGCGTACGTAACTCTCCAATTAACGGGATTCAAACCTGCAACCTCTCACATCTCCTGAGCAGATCTGATTTAATGAAGAGGACTCAGCAGTAGGCGCCATCTGTACCGAGCCGGACCGGGCCGAGCGGAGCGGAGCGCCCGACGTGTCGACACCAGAAAGCTGAGCCATTTGTTTAGTAATGTCACTGTTTCAAACTAAACATTTAGTTTAGTAAGCAAACTATTTACCTCTCACCTAACTAAATATTTAGCTAATATACACATTGATTTGTTAATAAGGGGAAGTAGACTATCAGAATAAAAGCTGGGTCTTGATGCTGCTGCTGGTGAACGTTTGTAAAACGGCTCATTCGCTTTTATGCTCAAATGTTGAACAAGAAAAGAAACGATGAAACGATGATGAAGAGGTTACAGCAGAAGTTTATAGAGGCTCAGAAGACCCAGCTTTTATTTTGGTTGTCCAAAATAAAAGAACAGTTAGTTTCCTAACTAGATGTTTAGGTCAAAGCTAAATATTTGGCTTCAAAATAAAATATGTAACTAGCAAGCTAAATTTAGCTGCATATTTGGTTTGAAGCTAAATATTTAGTTAGCTAGCTTAGCTTGCTATTTAAATATTTAGTTTGAAACTGACTTTATAAAGGAAAAACGAAGATGTTAAAAAAGTGAGTGAAAGATGAACAGCAGCCTGACGGCCGCTCCTCTGAAGCCGCTGTGCTTTTTTTCCAGAATCGTCTCCATGTTGATCCCAGTCACCAGCAAGGCCCGGGTCCGGCGGACCGGGATCAGCCCGCTGCACCTGGCGGCGGAGCGTAACCGTGACGACGTCCTGGAGATGCTGATCGAGGCGGGCTTCGACGTCAACGCCCAGCTGTCGGAGGAGCGCACGCGGCTGTACGAGGACCGCCGCAGCACGGCGCTCTACTTTGCCGTCATCAACAACAACACAGAGGCGGCGCGCATGCTGCTGGCGGCCGGCGCCGACCCCAACCTGGACATGTTCCGGCCGCTCATGGTGGCCTCCAGGATGGGCTGCATCCAAATCGTCAAGCTGCTGGTGGAGCACGGCGCCGACATCAACGCCGCCATCCCCACCCACCCCACCACCTTCCCGGCCGTCTACATGTTCTCCATGAAGTACCTGCCGCTCTTCAAGTACCTGCTGGACCACGGCGGCCACGCCCTGCCCTGCTTCCACTGCCGCTACGGCGGCCGGCCGCACCCGCCCCTCAAGACCAGCCGCTCCAACTGGAACGAGGACGCCGACCGCCCGGCTGCTCAGGGGCCGGTCACGAGGGGCGTGCAGGTGAGGTCAGAGGTCAAAACCAGCCGTTCATGTTGACAAGATGACTGATTGATCGCTTGATTGACTGATTGGCAGTTCTGTGAGATGATCTCAGTCCCAAGTATCTGTCGGTGGGCGGGGCCAATCATCGACGTCCTGTTGGACTACGTTGGTCATGTGACCCTCTGCTCCAGACTGATGGAGCACCTGGACAGTTACTCTGGCTGGAGCGCCATCAAGGAGAAGGCAGGTAATGACCGAACGTTCCTGATCCGAGACTGTTGCTGGTTTGTTGCTGGTTCCTGTGGTTCTTAACCCTGATCTCCAGAACCCGTCGCCCTTCATCACCTTCATGTGTCTTTGCTTCACTTCATTGATCCCATGATCGGGGTTGAGAACCACTGACCCGGACCCGCAACTGGCACCGCTCTGGTTGACGCAGGTTGACCTGGAGCGTTGCCATCTACTGCTCCTCTGGTCCACATCTGGATTCGGACAGGAACCAGAACGCCGTGTTGGACCTGACTGACGGGTCCCGATCCAACACCAGAACCAGCAGCACGCCGTGTCCGCTTGGTTTCTGTCTCGGCTCTGAGTCGTGATTCGTTGACCTTCTTTTGCTCGTCTGCTGCAGCCCCTCCGCGGCCGCTGCTGCAGCTCTGCAGGCTGCGGATCCTGCAGCTGGTGGGACGCAGGAAGCTGAAACGGCTGCCGCTTCCTGGTGGCCTGATCCGCTTCCTGAAGCACCAGGAGCTTCCTCCGGACGACGAGAGCTGAAGCAGAGCGCTGACCCGGTGAGCATTCAGGACCGGCTCCAGACGGCGTCTCGCCTGGGACGCTTCCAGCATCGATCCAGTGGCGACACCACCTCAGAAGAGGAGGAGGAGGACTCTCACACAGACTCTGAATGGCTGGAACGGTATGATGTCACTGATGTGTTTCCATCAGAGATTAGTTAGCTGGTTGTTGTCATGGAAACTGAACAGATGATGTCATGTTTTGATGTGTCATTAAACGGTTTTACTGCTGTAGTCTGACACCTTAATGATCGCTGGTCGTTACTCTGGAGAGGTCAGCCACCCTCCATTACTCGCCGCCATGATGGGGGCTGAGCTCACGGCGCCTTCACCTCAAGACGACGGCGTAACATCCGTCCTGCTTCCCCGCGCCAGACAGAACCTCCATCAGAACCTCCATCCGACCCCAACCGATGATCTCAGAACCTGGAAATATCAACAAGAGAAAGAAGCCAAAACTACACACACCGCTACACTGCCCCAAAACACAACCAGGACCAATGGGGCCCAAACCGACACACACACACCAACCCCTCTGAACACACTGATGATGAGCATTAGTTTGAGCGGCGCATATGTGGGTGTGATTGACAGCAGTAAGATCCTCCTCCTAGCTCTGATTGGTAGTTTCTGACCTAGCAATGTATTTGTGTAAATGATAGCTGGATCATTTTCAGATGATCTGCTGCCACCTGGTTGCAGTTTCAGCAAATATAGAAAAAACGGTTTTATGACGGTTCGGTACTGCAGCTTTAAGGCAGAACTAAACGATCGGGCGATCATAGATGGAGCAGCTGGAAATCCCACCCTGCACCTGAATGCACCGCCCTCCCCGGCCGGCTCTCTCTCTCCTCCCTCCGCTCTTTATTCTCCTTGGTACCGACCTGACCCAGACCAGACCGATCCCAGCTGTGGACCGGACCAGATGCTGGCCAGTATTCCTGGTGCTGCTGCTGCTGATGATGATGATGATGGGAGTCCTGATCTTCTGCTGTGTCTCCCAGGTAAGACCAGCTGCTTCAGTGTGACCGTTCCTTACTGGGTTAACTGGAAACGATGGTCAGACAGAGAGGAAAATATCACAGTTTACTTTAGTTTCATTTAGGAAAAGCTCCAGAACCTCCAGAACCTTCAGCCTGAGCTTTCAGGCTTCCAGCTGCAGCAGCCTGACAGGACGGACTGAGGGCACACAGCTCGCCACAGACCGGTTCTGGACCAAAAACTCTCCTCGTGTCTTTGCATCTGCAGGTCAGCTGGGGGGCGTGTCCACATGTTGCCATGGAGACAACATACAGGTGTGCTCCTTTCTTCCTGTTGCCTCCTCCCCTTCCTCCTCCTCCCCCCAGAGAGCCAAAAGGTAAGCGGTTCCTCTCTGGATCCACCTGTTTGGTTCTGATCCAGTTCTGACTGGTACTGGTACCGGGTCTATAGATCAGGAAACCACCCGGACACCATCAGAGCCTGTGTGACCTTTGACCTCAGCTGTATTTCTAGTCCAGGTGTGGGGGCTCCTGATTGCTGAAGGCTTTTATTTTGATAATCTGACAAAATCCCTCGAACTGATTGCTTAATCCTGATTCTTCCTCCTCATCTTCCTCTTCCTCGTCTCTGTGCTGCAGTTCGAGCTCCGGACGCTCCTGATGCTCCGGACGCTCGCCTTGAATTCCCGGGGCTCATCTTCATCGTGGCCTCGTTGTCATCGCTGGTGCTCCTGACGACGTTGAGCCGCCGCGGCGCCTGCAGGTGGGATTCAGCAGATCGATGGCTTGGATCTGGTTCTGACCCACAATATAGGAGCTAATATTAATATCTGAAACTACATGTTAATAAGCGTTTATAAATGAATATTCTCTGAGTCTGGTGTCAAAGTGACTGCAGACTCACCAGGGCGCCGCGCTAACGCTGACTGATGCTGCGCCGCTTCGATTAGTTTAACAGTTCACTGCTGACATCATCAGAACCAGAGGAATTGGACCGCCAGCCAGGTTTCAGTGGACGGAGGAATTAGAAACGTTTCCAGTTTGGAGGAGAAACGTTCAGAAATCATTTCTCCATCTAAAGAGCAATAAAATGTTTCCCAGCTCTAGCTGACCCGGGAGCGCCAGCCTCAGCCAGCCATGCTGCCGGCGGCGCCGATGCTTCGGCTCAGCGGTCCGGTTCAGCCCAAAGCTTCACATTTATTATCTTATCAAAAATAAATCGCCTTTCACTGAATTCTGACCCAAAAATGAAAATGTGGATCTGTTAAAGTTCTGAAAGCTGCTGTCTACTTCAGAACCAGAACCAGAGAGAACGGGCCGAACCAGGGAGGAAGCAACCTGCAGGAACCGACATCGGCCTGGCTCTAACTGGACCGTCTCCACGGTAATCAGAGGACCAACCAGCATCACGGACACAGAGCTGTACATGTTCAACCAGAAACAGAACCAGGACTGGATCTACATGTGGCCGGGAGCCTTAATGTCCTTAAAATCATATTTATATAAACTGAACAATGATTTGACCAGAAAATTAAATATTAATGAACTAAAACTGTTTTTGAGGTTCTGTTTGGTTCTGATCCAGCAGCAGCACGGGTCAGGAAGCGAAGCAGTTTGTTTCTGCGTGTGTGCCAAGCTTTTATGTGCTTGTGGGGACATTTTCTTGGTCCCCATGATGGGAAATGTTGTTTCTGGGTCAGGGGTCAGGGGTCGGGTTTGGGGCTGAGGTGTTCAGTGATTTCTGGTTAGACTGTAGAAATGAATGGAAGTTGATGGAAAGTTCCCACAAAGATAGGAAAACACGGCTGTGTGTGTGTGACGGTGAGGTTTCCTCTCTCACTCGTTTATTTACCTCAGGCCTCATTTCCTGGACCGGGTGATGAAGATGATGAGGAGGACTTCCTGTGTCCATGGGAGCCCGTGATGTTAAACAGGAAGTGACTAACTTAGTAAATCCAGCAGATGGAAGAAAACAAACAGAATCCTGGGAGTGGACAGAATGTCATCCGATGGAAAAATAACACCAAATCACAGAACGCTTTTATTTTGAAAAGACGGCAGGTGAGTTTTGCAAGGAAGAATTAACTGCTGATGACGACATGACAAACATTACAATACATTAAGCATCGTGAACACACTAAATGCTGGGTTTTCAGAATAAAAGCCTGACTGGTTTCACGACACATTAATTCCAGATCAAAGGTTAATAATAATTCAGTTGTTTCACGCTAAGAGGAAGAGGAAGAGGAAGGTCAGGTCCGCGGGACTTGCTGGGCCCGCTCCCGGTACTCCGGCAGGTGGTAGAGGATCCAGGCTGCTGGGGTCAACATGGCCGCCGCGAACACAGACATGACGAAGAAACTTTGCTGTCAGGAAGAGAACAGAAAAAATGTCAACCAGACGGAACCAAACATATTTTTAGAATCTCCAGAACCAGAACAGAACCACCAAGGTCAGGAACATTCTAAAGCGCTATACCAACACAGTATTGACTGGAGGAGGCTAATGCTAAAATGCTAAATACCAATATGGTTTTGAGTGGAAGCTAATGCTAAAGCACTATACCACAGATGTCAAACTTCATTTAACTGAAAGTTTACAAAACAGCCAAATAATTCGGCACTTAGCTAAACTTATTCAGTTAAGTGCGCTACATATTTTCAGAGTTGGCAAAAAACGCTAAAGCACCGAGCAAACAACTAGCTCCACTATTAGGGAATTGCGGGTTTGTACAGAAGCGTATTGCTGTCATGAAACGTGATAAAGTTTATGCATCCAGAAGGTGGCGGTAGTGGGCTTTTAGTGCATGTTTACCTTCATGCCTGACCTAAAACATGGAGAGATACTGATGCTGCTGGATGTTAGGTATGAAATCATTAATAGTGTGTGCGTGTAACAAGTTAATATTACTTTACATTAAACTTCGAATTCCACCAAATTACTTATAATATATTATGTAAATTAGTTATTTCTTCTTATTACCTGTTTGATGTGAGAAGTTAGCTTTTCCTATTGCCCTTGAACGCACCTCATGCAGTAGCCACCTAGCTTGATGCATGCTGAGGTGAAATGCTGCGCTGGGCTAGCAGGAGGGAGGTGTTTGGACCGGACTATACAGACTGCTCACTGCTGTTTCTCAGACAAATAAAAAATGGTCGACCCAGATCTGGTTCCTGTTCTGTTTGATACACCGATAGAAACAGAACGCAGAGTGAAAGCTTGGGCCGGTCACATGCGCTCTGGGCCGGATCCTCTAGCTGTGGCGGCTGACGGAGCAGCTGGAGAACCATCAGTTTCACCACCTTAGACATATTTAACATGGATCAAAAATCAACCCGAGACGCTGCTGCTGCTGGCCTTCTGACTAAAACAGAACAAATCATGAGGATAGACTTTAGATCCTGCTGGTAGATTAGAAATCACTGAACGGATTAAAGATCTGCTGCTGCTGGATCAACCTGCTGGTTCTGGTTCCAGTTCATCCATTACCAAACAT
The DNA here is from genome assembly GCF_002775205.1 of Xiphophorus maculatus. NCBI lineage: Eukaryota > Metazoa > Chordata > Actinopteri > Cyprinodontiformes > Poeciliidae > Xiphophorus > Xiphophorus maculatus. Next base: position 5,252,651 of record NC_036457.1, read on the forward strand.
GGAGAAACAGCATTCAGCTTCTATACACCACAAATCTGGAACAAACTTCCAGAAACCTGAAAATCAGCTGAAACCCCAAGTTCCTCTAAATCTAGTAGAAGTTAGTTTAGCTGGTAGAGGGAACCCAGCTGTTGGCCTGATCCATTCATAATTATTCCATCATGTGAAGCTCGTTGAAGCGACCTGCTGCTGAAATGTTCTGTATTAATAAACCGGACCGGACCGACTCTGGGACAGATCACTGTCACACCTGGATCTGGAAGAAATGTTCTGGTTCTGGTTTCTCTTCATGGTTCTGGGTTAAATAAATTAGTCTGAACAGAAAGCAGACCGACTGATCGGAGGTCTGGATCAGCCTTCAGATCAGCCATCAATTATTGATCAGTTTTAGCAGCTCCAGTCAGTTTCTGAGTTATTAGTTATTGACCAGTCAGTCGATCGGTTAGTTAGTTAGTTAGTAGTTACTCACAGCAGCTCCGACCCGGTGTCGAGGAGGTTTGCTGTAGATCGTCCTCTTTGTCTCCTTCAGGACTTTTGCACGAGTCAAACTTGAAGATTTGTCCAGCATCCTCAAGACAGAGCATAGCATCGTCATGACGACCCTCACCTGATCACACCTGGTGCTCTGATTGGCCACTGCCGATCCGTTTGGTCGGTGTGAGCAGCTGGACGGTTGGAGTCAGACTGAGGGCTGGAGGCAGAGCAGGAGGAAGAGGAGGAGGAGGAGGATCCAGCCGGGAGCCGATTGGCCGGCCGGCGGGTCCCGGGTCAGTTCTGGTCGGTGATAACAGGAACCAGAGCAGCAGCTCTGATTGGATCTCCTGCAGAACAAAGAACCCTGATGAGGCGGAGAGCTGCAGGTGTTTGATGTTGGAGCAGAGCCACAGGTGGAGCGCTGCTCTTCGTCACAGATGGACAGATGATAGGAAGTCACCGTCTGACCACCACGCCAGCAGCTGCAGGACGGCCGGTTCTGTTCAGACTCCGGATCCAGAACTCGGTTCTCTCAGCACAGTCAGGAACAATCCAATGTTTTGTGACTATTGTTTGGACTTCAGTTAAACCTTTAGATCTGGACCTGGACCCACTGATCAGCTCCAGAACCAGGCAGGAGGATCCTCCGAGTTTGGGTTCCTTCCTGAACCCGGCCCGGTTTCTGCAGCTGACCGGGTCCCTGAACAATGAGCTCAACATCACGCTTTATTGCGCAGCGTAACTTTTATTCTTACAAGTAAGAAAACACAAAGATGAAACTAAGAGACACTCAGCTTAAAAACATCCCAAAGAACAAATTCAGAAAATATAAAACTGAAGAAGAAGTTGAGTTTTTCCCAGGAACGATCAGGAGAAGAACGGTCCAGAGTCCGCTCGACGTCTTTTACGACTCTGTTGCTCGAAGAACTGACGGATGTCATCAGAGGTCACGACCTGCCGCAAGAAAGCTGTGAGTTAGCATGAGTCAGCGGAATAAGAGGCAGAAACACTGAGACCCAAGTTAAAGACCCCCCACATTACAACCCAGACCCGCCCCAAAGGTACAATTCTGCATCATCAGTTATAGCCCCGCCCCTTGTGTTTATAGCCCCGCCCCTCTTCATTAGGAACAGTAAATCTCACCTTTCCTTCAGCCGCAAACGTCTGCAGGAAGTCCTTCAGTTCAGTTTTCATGTCGTTATAGCCTGAAACATGGAAACCATCAGCTTTGTGGGAACTGTAGTTCTGAGTCTGTAGTTTAACTGGTGGTACCGGTTGTGTATTTTAGGTACCGTGGATGATCTCGAGCTGTTGGACCCGGTTCAGGTTGTCCAGCGCGGACATCAGCGGGTCGTGTCCCTGCTGTCTCTGCTCGTTGCTCTTTCCTTTGTTCTCGTAGGCGAGGACGGTGTCCGCTTCGTCCAGCAGGAAGGACAGTCCGGCACCAGCCAGCTGCACCTGGGTCAGAACGTCACAGGAGGGTTAGCGCCTGGTGTCGGGTCAGGTCAACCTTCAGGGCGCAGCTGATGAACACCTGGCAGGTGGAGCAGGAGCAGAGCCTGGAGCGCCACCCTGAGGGCCAGAACACGGCTCCCGATTGGTCCGTCTTCTGACCCGCTTCCTGCAGCGCCTTCAGTCTGCAGCTTGGCTCCGCCTCCTGCCGGCTGCGTTTACAGCTGGGCTCGACGACCTCGTCGCCCTGGAAACATTTGATTGGTCATCAAGGTTGCTATGGAAACCTACTCAGACCAGGTGAGTCAGGCGTCTCACCTTCTCCTCCTTTTTAGGCACACCGGCCTCTGACTGCTCTCCTTTCTCCTCCTTGGTCTGCAGCGCCGGACCCTGCACTAACAGCACAACGTCCCACACAGGTGAGACGCCACGAACAACACCCACCTGCAGCTAGAAAGCCCCGCCTCTTACCTGCTAGGTGAGCAGCGTAGGCCCAGAGAAAAACATGTTGGTTCATGCAGGACTCACAGATCATCTCCTGCATCTCCACACAGTCAGGAACTGCACAGCCCAGGTGCTGCAAGGAGACAGGTGAGGAGAGGAGAGGAGAAGAGGAGAGGAGGCAGGTGAGGAGAGGATACAAGAGGAGACAGGAGGATAGGACACCTGGCTCCACCTGCTCAGACTCACCCTGCCATGCAGCCAGTCCTCACAGACCACACACTGGATCATCTCATCCTGCACCTGGACACAAGCAGCCAATCACAGTGAGACATGGAGTCATAGCTCAGCTGGTGAACAGGTGAGCTCCAGGTGGTCTCACCTGGTCGTCAGGGTCGGGGTACGGCCGGCGGCAGGTGCAGTAGAGGCCGAAGAAGTTATGGCTGTATTTATTCAGACTGTTGGTGTCGTCCTTCTCCTGACACACACACATAAAAATATATATATAAGTCAAAGATATGAAATCTGCCATCCTTCCTTCCATCCAGGGTCAGCGTTGCCATGGCTGCAGGACATGTGAGTACAGGTGTTCTCAGGTGAACTCACAGGATGTAGTTTACACTGCAGCTCAGAGAACTTCCTGTTTCCACAGTCGCAGCGGAAATTTCTGCAGAAACCACAGAAAAAGAATTGAAACGGATCCCAATGATCTAACTGGTGTTCAGAAACTGACCTGAGTCACATGACAACAGCAGACCAATCTGTGAGAGGTACCTCTTGGTGTAGAGCTCAAAGAGGTCGTGACCTTCGTGGCAGGTGTAGGAGCAGGCCAGGCAGACGCCGGCGGCCTCGCCGCCCTGTGGCGTGCAGGTGTTGCAGGCGTACAGCGCCTGCCGCTTCACGTAGCCCTGCAACAGACGCAGTGTCAGCTGGGCTAGGCCGGGCCGGAACTGGATCCTCGAGGTGAAACTTACCTGAGGATAGGAACAGTGATCGGAATCACTTCCTGCCAGGACGGCCGAAGCTTCCTCCTCCAGCTCCTCATCCTCCTCCAGAACGTCCACCAGAGACACCGTCTGCTCCTCGCTCATCCTCACCTGCTTCCTGCAAGGCAAACCCGCGGGTCAGCCGGAAACCACGGCCCGGACCAACCATGAAACAATGTCCTGAAGGTTCTATAGGAATAAAATGGCTGAAGCTGGAGTTTCAGTAAATGGATCAGGAGTTACAAGTTTTAATAATTTAGACAAATTAGCATAAAGACGTGGAAGTCCGAAAATCTCCAACAAGTCTGGAAGTACTGGGCTGGGATCCAGGACCTGGAATATTATCCAGAACCTGGAATATTATTCTAGAACCTGGAATATTATCTAGAACCTGGAATATAATTGAGAACCTGGAATATTATTCTAGAACCTGGAATATTATCCAGGACTTGGAATATTATTCTAAAACCTGGAATATTATCCAGGACCTGGAATATTATCCTAAACCTGGAATATTATCTAGAACCTGGAATATTATCCAGGACCTGGAATATTATCCTAAACCTGGAATATTATTCTAGAACCTGGAATATTATCTAGAACCTGGAATATAATTGAGAACCTGGAATATTATTCTAGAACCTGGAATATTATCCAGGACTTGGAATATTATTCTAAAACCTGGAATATTATCCAGGACCTGGAATATTATCCTAAACCTGGAATATTATCTAGAACCTGGAATATTATCCAGAACCTGGAATATTATTCTAGAACCTGGAATATTATCCAGGACCTGGAATATTATCCTAAACCTGGAATATTATTCTAGAACCTGGAATATTATCTAGAACCTGGAATATTATCCAGAACCTGGAATATTATTCTAGAACCTGGAATATTATATAGAACCTGGAATATAATTGAGAACCTGGAATATTATCCAGAACCTGGAATATTATTCTAGAACCTTTAATATTATCCAGAACCTGGAATATTATTCTAGAACCTGGAATATTATCTAGAACCTGGAATATAATTGAGAACCTGGAATATTATTCTAGAACCTGGAATATTATCCAGAACCTGGAATATTATCCAGGACCTTTAATATGATTCTAAAACCTGGAATGTTATCCATGACCTGGAATATTATCCAGAGCCTGGAATATTATTCTAGAACCTGGAATATTATCCAGGACCTGGAATATTATTGAGAACCTGGAACATCTAACTGGATTTTAAACGGTCAGCAGCCCCACGGTTACCATAGTAACCAGGTAAAATGGTAAGTTATTGACGAACAGAGGTTACCAAAGCAGGCCTGGGATGGAATAATCAGGTAGGCAGGTTACCATAGTAACCAGCAGACAGCCGATCAGGTAGATTCTGACCGGTTACCTCCAGGTCACATGTTATTGATACCCTGGTTATCGATCCCTGATCAGCTCCAGGTTGCTAATGCTAACGCTATTAACCCGGACCAGAGACGGAACTTACTGAACCGAGCCGGACCGGAAGCACACCCGAACCCTTCCCTGCGTGTGATCAGCTGATCGATGGGGATCAATGACTCCGATCGGAGCGAACCTTTGATGCTGAAGCACGAGCTCCTGCTAACGGATCACAACTTCCGGTTGACGTCCAGCAGCTCGTATTTGGCGGCTTCCGGTGAGGTCAGAGGTCGCCAACATGGAGGCGGCGTTTGTACGCGCGGAGCTGCGGTTTTGGGACGGACAGAACCGAACCTTCAGCGTCCGAACCGGTACCGGCCTGAGCGCCCTGAACGCCGCGATCTCCGAGCTCAACCAGAGGGCGGCGCAGATGCTCACCGAGCTCGTTGACAGCGAGAGAGCGCGCGCAGGCGGTGCACGAGGTGAGCTTCCGGTGGCCGTTTGAGCAACAGCTCCGCGCGCGAAGTAGAGCTGAAGTAGCGGCGGGAGCGCGTGAAGAAGCGCGCTGTCGATGTAGAGAAGATGAAAAGCACGTGACCTAAACAAACAGTTGGAGAGAGTGAGCCGTCCAGTTTGACCCGGGCAACATGGCGGCACTATTAGCGTGTCATACTGGGTCAGACTGTTAACACATGTTGAAGCTGCTATGGCTTGGAAATAAACTCAGGAGCAGTATGTCGTTAAAACCAGAAACGTTCTCGTTATAATAAGATATCAAATCCGCTCCTCTGACCGATTCCGAGCTGCTAAGAGGCATAAATGGCTCCTACCGACACGTCACCGTTTCTGTTCTACTGTTAACGGCCTTTTTTTATTAAACGGGAAAACTGATCCTGAATTTATTTCCCAGCTCTGGCAGTAAAACGGCTATGATGTTGTTAAAGAGTGAGTTAGACATTTTATATTAAAGAAGTTAATAGAAATCCGGCCCTTTGTGGCACTGATGGGTTTTATCCTCATGTTGTTTCAGATCGATAACGATCACTGACTACTTTTTTATGATGAATCTTTTTGAAATTTACAAACGACATTTTTAAGCAATAACGTTTGGCTTTTATTAATCACCTAATGAAATAAAAATATTTTCATGTATCAAATGGAGCCCATATTCATTATCTATTGCAAATATGAAAATATGGAGTACTCAGAATATGAAGTATGATTAATCTGTCGGCTCTGTTAGGAAACCAGCAGTGTCAGCATTGAAAAATTAAAGCTAGCATTGGTGATTACAAGCTGGCATTTAGTATTGTTTTTATTGTTGTGTTTTATGATTTTGCCGTGATTGTACATATATAAAATCTATATATTGTATATTCAGACTATTATTAACTGACCTGTGCAGGGCCACTGATGGAAACTACCGTAAGTTAAATCTGGTGCAAAGTATCTTTTCTCAATGTGTTCTGCTCATTGTCCCTGTTCATACCTGTCAAGTCTCCCGTTTTTTTACCCCCGTTCCCGTAAATACAGTATATCGTATTTTGCCCCCCTAGTCTAACAGTAGCACCGGACGGAGACATTTCCCGTATTCTCAAGTCCAAACCTTGACAGGTTAAATAAACTAAACTACAATAGCGCCCCCTGTGGTGGCGGCATGCTAGAGCAGTTCCGGTTTCTGATCAGTTCTTTTCTGACTCGAGTTGTTTGGACAGTTTTCTCCTCTGGTTCTGGATGCTGCGCAGCTGGGAGGATTTTTGATGTTACACTTTTACTTTTGAGGAGATGTAGTGTCTCGGTCGGTGTAACCACGGCAACCATGTATTGTTTTCATAACTACGATCTGATTAGCATCTCGGAAACTGTTATCAAAATATTTCATATAATTGGGCCAAGATGGCAGAAATTTTGGTCGTCGGCTCTCTTAAACACAGGAACAGAGTTGAGGGTAAAATTCAAACTCTGCTTCATCGCTACTCACATTGAGCTCCACTTTGTTCTGGAGGAAATAATTTACTCGTTTACTAATTATGGCCGACAGAGGAAAACAGCTTCAACTTTACTGTAACAACGTCAGAGCTTCCACAAATTCAATCAAGAAATATGGAGAAGGTAAATATAGAGACATTTAGATCTCTAAAACTAAATGTCACCATGAACTGGTAACTCAGACAATCGTGCATTTTAGTAAGTATGAATTTTTTAATTAACTCATCATTTAGGGCGAATATATATTTTTTCTTGATGGAAAAACGTGTCTATAAACATGTTTTCAGACATTTTGTAGAACAGGAAAAAAACAGGTTTGAATTTGAATTCTTGAAAGTCATGTGACATCGTCACCAATCACGAGCAACCAATCAGAGCGCCCCTCTGCAGCGCTGATAATTCACTTTGAATAAAAAAATAGAAAATAAATCTAATATTCTAAACCTTTTTAAGGATTGCTGTTTCAGCTGCTCTCTACTAAATATTTCCAGCAGCAAACAGGGCAACCTCCTGGGGGCGCTGTTCTGATTCACCTGTTCTACCTGCCGCAGGTGATGAAGAGAGTGATGAGGAAGAGGAAGAGGAAGATTTGAACTCTGACCTTCAGCCTGAAGCTAAAAGATCCAAAACCAGCTGAACTCCTGCTGTGAAATGTCATGTTTTGTTTTATTAATGTCATATTAAAGTTGCCATGGTAACCAGTGCGTCACGTCATTAAATACAGAAAAAACAAACAGAAATTGCTGCTCTCTGATTTTTCAGCAGGGACTGACAGTCTGTGCTGAGGGCGGTGAAGATGCTACGTTTGTTTACTGGAACAGGAAGTGACATCACACGTCCATCTGTCTCTACATGTGAATGAGCAATCCGGCTCTGTGATTGGCTGGTTTGGGCGCGCCACGGCGACTGCACAGCAGGAAGATGCAGACAGGAAGCACGCAGTAGCCGACGGCGCGGGGATCCGCCCTGGTGCACGAAAACAGGAAGAGGAAGAGCTGCAGGTACGGCACCAGGAAGACGGAGGCCCACGCCCACACAGGAAGTGGCGGCAGGTGGGCGGAAACGGCGGGGGGCAGCACCAACGAGCCGTCGCTCTGCACGCGCTCCAGACTGACCACCTCAAACACCAAGTAGGCGGCCATGATGCTGAGCAGCAGGAAGAGAGCCACGCCCACCCAGCCCATCCTCTGGCGGAAGTTCATCATCCTCCATACTGCAGAGGAAGAAACGTCTAGGATCAATAACCTGAGATTAACTGATCAATATTCTAATCAATACAGGAAATAAATCAGGTCCAAAACTCAATGCAACTAACTGAACTGTTCACCTTCAGACCGAACATCTGCAAGTGAACTGTTCGCCTTCAGACCGGACATCTGGAAGTGAACTGTTCGCTTTCAGACCGAACATCTGGAACTGAACTGTTCGCCTTCAGACCGGACATCTGGAAGTGAACTGTTCACCTTCAGACCGAACATCTGGAAGTGAACTGTTCGCTTTCAGACCGAACATCTGGAACTGAACTGTTCACCTTCAGACCGAACATCTGCAAGTGAACTGTTCACCTTCAGACCGAACATCTGGAAGTGAACTGTTCGCTTTCAGACCGAACATCTGGAACTGAACTGTTCGCCTTCAGACCGAACATCTGGAACTGAACTGTTCGCCTTCAGACCGAACATCTGGAAGTGAACTGTTCGCCTTCAGACCGAACATCGGGAAGTGAACTGTTCGCCTTCAGACCGAACATCTGGAAGTGAACTGCTCGCTTTCAGACCGAACATCTGGAAGTGAACTGCTCGCTTTCAGACTGAACGTTTCGAGTGAACTGTGGTAAAAAATGAACCGAGTCTGGCCCAGAGTTGTGTTTAACACTGGCTGCACCAGACTCCATTCAGATTTTATTCAGTTCAAATGTATCCGAACAGTTCTTAGGACCGGATCCCGGTGTTGGAGCCGGTGCTGATTTCCGTCTCGGTTTGGACTCGGACTGAGCTCAGAGGTAAACACTGAAGGATTCATTCTAGCTGCATGTTGCTCTTTCTTTACTGCACCTGGTCGCGCGCAGCCACGTGCCTGGTCACCTGTCAGTTCGCGCTACAGCAGCTCTTACCTTCCCTCGCGCTGATTCTTTCAAAGTAAAATCCAGGTTCGGACTCGGTTTCAATCAGCAGCTGGTTCGGTCCGGAACCGATCGCCTTTCTTCCTGTTTAATCATGTGACTCTGACATAACGTCATTGAGTCTAGTGATGGAGAGCGCCTCCTGGCGACCAACCGGATGTTTACTGAATCATCTTAAGTTGGTCAACACAAGAAAAGTCGCTTTGTCTGAAAGGAGAGGTTTCTGACCAACTAGGTGTGGCACTGTGTGGACTTGTTCCTGGATTTGATCACAATCTTCAGAAAGTTGATGATCATCTTGGCCATGAATGATAAGGAAGAAGAAAGAAAAAAAGTGAAACCTGATGGAATCGGTGGTCAAATATTAAAATCAGAAAATTTGCGATGCACTTGGTGTTTGTTTTTTTTACTTTCTCCTTTATATAACACATAGTTGTGTGTTATATAAACGCATAACCATGCCTTTTTAAATGTTCATTCTAAATTTAATGTTTATTTCGGTGTCTGAAATGAAAAGCAGCATATATGAAGTTTTTCAGATATTCTAAAACAATATTAGTGGCTATAAATAACTTCTCTAGCGTTGACTTTACAAGCAGCAATAATGATCATTACGGCCGGATCTAAGAGTTCAGTGAGAAGCGAGACTTTTAGAGAAAAGACTCGCTGTCCGTGAAATGAAGTCTTTCTTCCCGGCACTTCCGTGTTTGTCCTCTGGGAGGCGCCAAAGAGAATAATTTCTTCCTTTCCTGTAGAGCAGGGGTCTCAAACTCCAGGCCTCGAGGGTCCTGCAGTTTTTAGATGTGCCACAGGTACAAAACACTGGAATGAAATGGCTTAATGACCTCCTCCTTGTGTAGATCAGTTCTCCAGAGCCTTAATTACCTAATTATTCTTTTCAGGTGTGGTGCAGCAGAGACTCATCTAGAAGTTGCAGGACTGCGGCCCTCCAGGACTGGAGTTTGAGACCCCTGCTCTAGATAAAAAAAGACCCAAAATTCATCCAGATGAAAAACAAACCGAGGCGAGGCGGCCGCACATTCCAGAACAAGGCAGCGCAAAGCAAACAGATAACCAAAATAAAATCAAATAAAGCTGACATTACTCTGGCAGAATAGAAAGAAGCAAAGAAAAGTAAGAAAGTTTTAATCCAGACCAGAATTTCTCGATGTTTCAGTTATTATGTTATGAATCAAAGCAGTTCTGGGTTTGCAGCCTGGATTTAAAGGAACCCTGTGTTTCAGCTGTTTTCTGGACCCAACCGGGTCAGAACCACAGAACAATGGAGGCGGAGGGAGCCACGGCTCAGGCCAGATCATCAGCAGAACTCGGCCTGAAAATCTGGAAAACATCCAATCAGAAGGTAGAGCTCAGTGCATTCATTCATCCAGAACTGGACCAGGACCGGCTGTTAGAACGTCTCCTGGTCCAATGAGTCAGAACTTGGTGGAACCGTCAGAGTTCTGGGTGGAGGTGGCACCATCATCTCCTCCACTGGTCCTGCAGCGAGGCTCTGAGGTCAAGGTCATCTGGTGACCTCCAGCGACCTGGTCCGTTATGACTGTTGCAGCTTTGACCCCTGACCTTTGCACCGTGCCGACTCTGAAGCTGCTAACGTGTGATCTGATTCCTGACCCCACAGGGGTTCACCGTGGGGTCAAAGGTCAGGGTTAGGAACGAGGCCTGCTTCCGGTTCTGGTTCTGCTGCAGGTCCTCAGAGCTGTGGGTCCTGATCCGGTTTGGTTCCTGCGGCATCGTGACTGACTCTAAAACTTGGCGTACGGACAAATTTGGAAAAGTGCGGCGCAGAAGAAAAGTCGGATATGAAGCCGTTCGCTCAGACCTGCTCACCTTTCCTTCATTCATCACAATTTAGACACAGAGCAGCTGCTGCTCCGCCTGTCGCCTCCACAAATACATCTTAATGTAAATGAGTAGAAATACAGGAGGTCTGCCGCCACGGGAAGCAGTAACCATGGCAACGGTAAGGATCTATAACAATAATAATTATAGATTTTATTTAAAAGGTGCTTTCAGGGCACAAAAATAATAAAGAGAAATTTCTAAATAAATCCTAAAGATCTCAGAGCAGACGCTGTTGGAGCAGCAGAGCGTTAAAGACCCAGAGAGTCTCTGAGTGGGAATGTGGATCTAAATAACTGAATGTGGATCTAAATAACTGAATGTGGATCTAAATAACTGAATGTGGATCTAAATAACTGAATGTGGATCTAAATAACTGAATGTGGATCTAAATAACTGAATGTCGGGCGTACCGTGGTGGCGTAGGGGTTAGTGCGACCCATATGTGGAGGCCTTCAGTCCTCGACGCAGCCGTCGCGGGTTCGACTCCCGGACCCGACGACATTTGCCACATGTCTTCCCCCTCTCCTTTCCTGTCAGCCCCCTGTCATATAAGGGACACTAGAGCCCACAAAAGACCCCCTGGAGGGGTAAAAAATAAATAAATAACTGAATGTCATCAGGATTCAGTGGATTTAGTGACTTTTGACTCTTTGTAGTTTGATATTGTTCACAGATAAAGTCTGCGTTACTTTAAGTTTATGTATATTTACGCAAACATTCATATTTACATGCCGACTTGTAAAATATGGCGCCGCACATCTGGTGTGCGTCCGCCGATTCATACATGAGGTCCAGGTCCGGTTTGCTGTGGGACGACGTCTGATTCCTCCTTCAGCCATTTAAGGCTCCGAGCTCAGGGCGGTGTGGGTGCGGGTGTGTGTGTGTGGTGCCTCTCCTGCACAATAAACCAGAACCGACCCGTTAGAGCAGATTCTGCTGAGTCATGCAGGCTCGTTTTGATGAGGTTCAGTTCCAACATGTCGGAGGTGTTACCATGACAACCAAGCTGTCAGCTGCTCTCCAGATGTTTTCCTTAACTTCCTGCTTGCTTCTGTCCAGAACCGACCCAGCAGAACCAGAACCGATGCAGAGTTCTGCTCCAGACCTTAAATCCTTCCCGGATGGTTGAGCAGACAGCGAGCCCTGCTGCCGATAGTCTACAGGAACCGCAGGGGGGCAGTGATGCATGCTGGGTAAATAGCTGCATTTATTAAAATAAACCATCAGAGGAAAACCTGGAGCGGATCAGGATTCCCTTTGCTCTGAAACCAAAAGCTGCTTCTCCTCTGATTCAGAGTTTCCAGCAGCTGCTGAAGGTTTCTGGGCTCCAGAACCGGAACCAGAGCCGACCCGCCCAAATGTCTTTAAAGCTTTAATGTGTCGACACGAAGCTTCAGTCTGAGATCAAACAGCAGGAAGTTTCAGCCTCTGTGGTCATCATCATCATCATCCTCCTCCCTGCTGGGATTTCCCATCATGCTCTCTGTCTGGTGGTTTTTTTGGTTTTGCACAGATTCGCATGAAAACAGTAAAAGTTTAGGAAAACGTGGAGCGGAATCTGGATCTGCTCCACGCCTGGAAACAAGCAGATAAAGTTACTTTCTGGGTGAGATGCTGTTTATTCTCTGGTTCTGGTTCTGTTGGGTCCAGCTGGGCTTGGACCTTTGACCCAACATCTGACTCTCAGCAGCATAGAAATGTGTTAACAGATGCTGAAAAAACCCGGGCCGAGACCAGAACCTTTCCCAGGAAGTTGGTCCGGGTTTGGGTCAGAATGTTTCGTGTTGCTGTGAGGTTCGACCGCGGCAAGAGGAAGAGGAGGAGGAGGAAGAGGAGGAGGAGCAGCAGCGGATGTAAACAGCTCCGTTTCTTCTCCGGCTCAGTTTTACGCAGCGCGCAGATGGAGCACACCATCTTCCTCCTCCTCCTCATCCTCCTGCTCGGAACCGCGGTTCCGTCCGCGGCGGACTGGACTCTGGTTCTGCTCCACACCAACGACGTGCACGCGCGCGTGGAGGAGACCAGCGTGCACTCCATCAAGTGCGGCAGAGAGGAGAAATGCTACGGCGGCGTGGCGCGGAGAGCCACGGAGATCCGCCGGATCCGGAGCGAGGAGCCGAACGTTCTTCTGCTGGACGCCGGGGACCAGTTCCAGGGAACAGTTTGGTTCACTTTGTACAAGGGGGCCGAAGCGGCGCACTTCATGAACCGGCTGGGATACGACGCCATGGTAGGAACCCGCTAAAGTATGTCGGTCCAATCGGGTCTTTGACAGCAGAACCTGCAGATGACGCTATTTCTGCTTTTTCATATTTTCTAACGGTGAAACATCTGAAAAGTGTGGCATGTATTTAAATTCTGACTAAAGGTCTTCTGAGTTTATGTCTGAACATCTACAGAGGTAGATTCAGGTCTGGACTTTGACTAGGCCATTCAGTCTATTTGTCTTTTTGTTGCTCAGCTTTCTGTCCTGAGGTCTTGAGGTTTTCCCCTCCAGGTTGCTGTTTCCAGCTGTTTCCTGTTCCATAGTGCTGCTCTCTGCTGTTTCCTGTTTCACTCCTCAGCCAGCCCATTCTCACTCCCTACTCGTCATATATTTACGCATGGGACGGTCCGTCCTCGTCGCATATTGACGCGCAGGGTACCCCTTTTGCGTCAATATGTGACGCGAGGTGTTTTACCCTATGCCTTACCGTAATTTTTGCCGCATGGTCAGAAATCGTCCCAACTCGTCAATATATGACGAGTTGGGAGTGAGAATGTGTTGCCTCAGCAGGCCGCTTCCAGAGTTTCTGCAAACACTTCAAGACACTCAAAGCACATCATTAAAATGTAAATGCAAAGGTAAATAAAATGGATGATAATATAAAATAAAAGTAAAGCAAATAAATGATAATAAAATATAAAATACTCCCAACAATAAATGTAAAGAATAGAACGACAGAAGCAGAGAGTTTTTTGTGACCCACCTGTGAGACCCTGTGTGAGCAGAACCATGAAAAGAGACTTTAAGAAAAGTGCTGGTTATTATCAGACATTAATATTTAAAGACCCTGATGTCCCTCTGGCGTCTCTCTCAGGTTTTTGGGAACCATGAGTTCGATAACGGCGTCGATGGACTCATGAAGCCGTTCCTGCGGGACATCAACTGCTCCATCCTCAGCGCCAACATCCGACCCGACTCGACTCTGGCCTCCACCTTCGGCGCCGCCTTCCAGCCCTACAAGATCTTTGAGGTCGGAGGTCAGCGGGTCGGTGTTGTAGGATACACGTCACGGGAAACGCCGGCTCTGTCCCAGCCTGGTAAGAAGCCCCGCTGCCATCTCCATGGCGACCGGGCCGGTTCTGTCCAGAGGTTCTGGTCCGGTTTGTGTCTGTCAGAGCAGGAAGTGGTCCAGGGCTGGTTTCACCTGTCTGTCTCTGTCAGGACCTCACCTGGACTTCCTGGAAGAGGTCAGCACCCTGCAGCCCATCGTGGACAAGCTGAAGACGCTGGGGGTCAACAAGATCATCGCTCTGGGTCACTCCGGCATCGCCGTCGACCGCCTAATCGCCAGGAAGGTCCGCGGCGTCGACGTGGTCATCGGCGGACACACCAACACCTTCCTTTACACAGGTAGGCTGCGTACACCTGTCACTGAGGCCCAGGCAGCTAATCAGAGAGCTGGACTCCAGGCAGCCAATCAGAGAGCTGGATTCCTGCGACGTCCTGCTGTTTAAAGTCAACCAGATGTTTTCTCTCCAGTTCGTTCTGAGAGAAAAGCGGATCATGGTTCTGGATTATTAACAGTCTGGATTCTGCAGAATCCGTCCAGGTAAAACATCCAGAGCCTCCAGAACCACAGAGGTTCTGCAGAACCAGCAGTTATTCTCTGAACCAAAATGGATTCTGGAGATGTCTGATTCTTCTTCTCTGGTTTTATTGATCACTTCTTTTCTGTAACAATCATTTCCAGTTTAAAAACAAAAATCCAGAAAAATAATGAAATCTGAAACAAAGAGACGAAAACAAAAGTGTAACAAAGTGAGACTCCATTTTCTCTGATGACTTTGTTGCTTTTGTTCTGCATTTGTCCTTTTGAACCAGCAGAAAAAACACTTTATCAAACCAACGTGTCTCATATTTTGTTGCAATTATTATATTTTTAACTGGAAATTCCACAGAAAAACCAACTGAATATTTAAAAAGTAGAAAATCTGGAACGAACTGTTCCAGAAAAGAAACACGTCTCAGATCTGGAAACGTTTTGCTACGTTTGTCCACAGAGCAGTTAGTGACGTTGGATTCGTGCTTTGAATGAATGAATGCAACGTTGGGACGTTTATTGTAACTTTCTTAGAACAGTCAGCTCCATATTTGTTATTAAGTTCCTCCAAATTAATGTTTCCATTTTCGACCCGGTTTGATCTGCGTCCAGAACCAGAGGAACAGAACCGGGTTTGGACCCAGATCTGTGTCTCTGCGGAGAACAAAGCCTCTTTGTTCGTCTCGTTAATCTTCCAGGAACTTCATTTCCATTTCCACAGTCTGAGCATTCATGACCCAGAACCGACCCGGTCCAATAGAACTCGGTTCTGCTCACTCAGGGAAAATCTGGTTTTCTGATCAGATTGAACTTCACACATTTCAGCTCCGTCCAAACTGAAATGGGCCGCTGGTTGACCCCGGCGCCGACTCCTGTCTGCAGGTCAGCCTCCGTCCCTGGAGAGGCTGGAGGGCGACTATCCGATCATGGAGGTGTCGGACGATGGCCGCCGCGTCCCAGTGGTCCAGGCCTACGCCTTTGGGAAATACCTGGGGTTCCTCAAGGTCACTTTCGACGACGGCGGGAACGTGGTGAGGTCGACTGGGAACCCCATCCTGCTGGACAACAGCATCAAACAAGGTACGACGGCTACTTCCTGTTTGACCACACAGCTTCCTGGTGGGAAGGAAGACATGCCCACTGGGAACGATGGGTTCTGATGGGTTACAGACGCGGCGGTTCTGGCCGAGGTGGAGGCCTGGAAGCAGAACCTGACCAGCTTCACGGCCCAGGTCGTGGGGAAGACGCTGGTGTTCCTGAACGCTTCGCAGTCTGCCTGCCGCTTCCATGAGTGCAACCTGGGGAACCTGATCTGCGACGCCATGGTGGGTCCGGGCCAGAGTCGCTTCTGGTTCCAGTTCTGCAGGCACTCATGTCTCTGTCTCCCAGGTGGACAACTACACCCGGTCCTTCGATGGCCAGCGGTGGAGCAACGTCAGCGCCTGCATCATGAACGGCGGCGGCATCCGCTCCTCTATCGACGAGCGCATCTACAACGGTAGGCCGGGCCGGTTCTGACCCCTATGGGTCCGATCCCAGCAGGTCTGACCCGTTTGGACCGCTCAGAGGACCAGCTGTGGTTCTGTCCCGCAGGCTCCGTGACGCTGGAGGACCTGCTGACGGTTCTGCCGTTCGCAGGAACCTTTGACCGGGTACTGCTGAAGGGATCCACGCTGCGCGCCGCCTTTGAGCACGGCGCCCATCGCTACGGCAGCAAGGCGGGGGAGTTCCTGCAGGTTTCGGGTAGGTCTGCGGCAAGACCGGTCCGGATGGGTCCCACTGGGCCAGGCGGGTTTAACTGGGTCCAGATGGGTCCGACTGGACAGGTAACACAAGTAGAAGTCTCCCTGACTGGTTCCCGGCTGCTGCGTGTCCTGCAGGCCTGCGTGTGGTTCTGGACGTGTCCCGGCCCGCGGGTCGCCGGGTCCGCAGCCTCAGCATCCTGTGCACCCAGTGTCGGGTTCCGCGCTACGACCCGGTCCGGGACGCGGCGGTGTACGCCGTGGTGCTGCCGTCCTACCTGGTGACGGGCGGAGACGGCTTCAACGTCATCAAGAACGGGATTCTGGAGCACAGCATCGGTGAGCCCAACCCGCCCGTTCTGACACGGTTCTGTGGGTCTGACACGGTTCTGACCCGATTCTGTTTCTCCAGGCCATCTGGACGTCTTGGTGCTGTCCAACTACATGAAGAAGAAGGGATGGCTCTATCCGGCCGTGGAGGGACGCATCACGGTCCTCAGCCGGGCCCCCGCCCCGCAGGCCACCCTGGCCTCACTGGGTTTACTGGTTCTGTTCGTGTTGAGCTGCTGAACCTCCAGCAGAGCCATCAGAACCACAGCAGGACTTTGATCCTCGTGTCTTAATAGAGTTAGTCAAACTGAACATGTTTTATCCTCCTGAACATTTCTGTCACAAAAACCCAACGCTGCATTTCCTGTAGCAGCCATTGGCTGCAGCCCAGATGATCTGATTGGTTCCTGAAAGCAGCTGCTGGAGAAGAAAAGTGGAGCTCCTCTTCCTCCTCCTCCTCCTCTTTTCTTTTCTGGACGGATCTGAAGCGTCTTTACATTTTTCTGGCTGAGAAAATGTTCCGATTGTAACTAAGCAACTGTAATTTTGTTTTAATTTAACTATTAAATGGACCAATCAGAGAGCAGGCTGGTGTCTTCAGTTGGTTGGATGTTGATGGTTGGTTGGTCCTACCAGGCGCCATCTTAAGCCCCGCCCACATTCAGATGTTCTCCTGTTTCTGCTGATCACTGGCTGAAATGTTCTGACCCGTTTTGGCCAGGCACCCTGACTGGACCGGACCAGAACCAAGCCGGACCGGATTGGACAGGAAGCAGACAGAAAGTGGCGAGCTAATGGGGAATAAATACGTTTATTAGACAGGAAGTGGAATGTCTGATGGTTGGGAGGCAGCAGGAGATCCTTGGTGTTGGTTCTGAGGTCCAGCCTCCGACCCGGTCCAACCCGGTCTGGTCACACAATGAACGGTTCCCTCGACCCCTGCTGAGGAGGAAACATCTGTGAGGTCAAAGGTCAGCAATGTTTCTTATTGTTTATCTTTAAACCTAAAGAAACCAGACCGGTTCTGTTTCAGAACCAGAAGCAAACAATTCTTTAATTGAATTGGACCCGTTTAGTTAAAAAGTATAGAATGAATCTCCTGAAACCAGTTCTGGTTCCATCATGGCGCAGGAAGGTTTGATTCATTTGAACAGTTCTTTTCTACAGTGAACTGGTTCAGTGCCTGATGAAGATAGGAGCGAGGCGGTTCTGGAGGTTCTGCCCTCATGGGTCCCATTACCTGGTTCAGTTCAGGGAAAAGCTCCAGGATGGCGATGTCCAGCAGGACGTAGGTCATCTGAGGACAATCAGAGGACAATCAGGTCAGGGGCAGAGCCTCTGTTTACCTGCAGGGGGCAGAGCCTCTGTTTACCTGCAGGGGGCAGAGCCTCTGTTTACCTGCAGGGGGCGGAGCCTCTGTTTACCTGCAGGGGGCAGAGCCTCTGTTTACCTGCAGGGGGCGGAGCCTCTGTTTACCTGCTTGTTGAGCAGCGGCTGCTGCAGCGCGTGGAACAGCAGCTCAATCCCGTCTCTCTGACGCTCTTCCCCGATCAGCTTCACCACGGCGTCTGAAACCAAGCAGAGCGACCCGGTTCACCTACTGGTTCTGGTTCTGGTCCGGCAGCCTGCTAGACCAGCTGAACATCTGGACCGGGACGGAACCAGCAGAGAGCTCATCAGAACCACCAAGAAGTTCTGGAGAACCGGTCCAGCTTAACGAGCTTAACGAGGCAGCCGGTAGTTAAGGAGGTAGCCGGTAGTTAAGGAGGTAGCCGGTAGTTAAGGAGGTAGCCGGTAGTTAAGGAGGCAGCCGGTAGTTAACACGGCAGCCGCCGGTAGTTAAGGAGGCAGCTGGTAGTTAAGGAGGTAGCCGGTAGTTAAGGAGGCAGCCGGTAGTTAAGGAGGCAGCTGGTAGTTAAGGAGGTAGCAGGTAGTTAAGGAGGTAGCCGGTAGTTAAGGAGGCAGCCGGTAGTTAAGGAGGTAGCCGGTAGTTAAGGAGGCAGCCGGTAGTTAACACGGCAGCCGCCGGTAGTTAAGGAGGCAGCTGGTAGTTAAGGAGGTAGCCGGTAGTTAAGGAGGCAGCCGGTAGTTAAGGAGGCAGCCGGTAGTTAACACGGCAGCCGCCGGTAGTTAAGGAGGCAGCTGGTAGTTAAGGAGGTAGCCGGTAGTTAAGGAGGCAGCCGGTAGTTAAGGAGGCAGCTGGTAGTTAAGGAGGTAGCAGGTAGTTAAGGAGGTAGCCGGTAGTTAAGGAGGCAGCCGGTAGTTAAAGAGGTAGCCGGTAGTTAAGGAGGTAGCCGGTAGTTAAGGAGGCAGCCGGTAGTTAAAGAGGTAGCCGGTAGCTAAAGAGGCAGCCGGTAGTTAAAGAGGTAGCCGGTAGTTAAAGAGGCAGCCGGTAGTTAAGGAGGTAGCCGGTAGTTAAAGAGGTAGCCGGTAGTTAAAGAGGCAGCCGGTAGTTAAGGAGGCAGCCGGTAGTTAAAGAGGTAGCCAGTAGTTAAAGAGGCAGCCGGTAGTTAAGGAGGCAGCCGGTAGTTAAAGAGGTAGCCGGTAGTTAAGGAGGTAGCCGGTAGTTAAGGAGGCAGCCGGTAGTTAAAGAGGTAGCCAGTAGTTAAAGAGGCAGCCGGTAGTTAAGGAGGTAGCCGGTAGTTAAAGAGGCAGCCGGTAGTTAAAGAGGTAGCCGGTAGTTAAAGAGGTAGCCAGTAGTTAAAGAGGCAGCCGGTAGTTAAGGAGGTAGCCGGTAGTTAAAGAGGCAGCCGGTAGTTAAAGAGGCAGCCGGTAGTTAAGGAGGCAGCCGGTAGTTAACGAGGCAGCCGGTAGTTAAGGAGGTAGCTGGTAGTTAAAGAGGCAGCCGGTAGTTAAAGAGGCAGCCGGTAGTTAAGGAGGCAGCCGGTAGTTAAAGAGGTAGCCGGTAGTTAAAGAGGCAGCCGGTAGTTAAGGAGGTAGCCGGTAGTTAAGGAGGCAGCCGGTAGTTAAAGAGGTAGCCAGTAGTTAAAGAGGCAGCCGGTAGTTAAGGAGGTAGCCGGTAGTTAAAGAGGCAGCCGGTAGTTAAGGAGGTAGCCGGTAGTTAAAGAGGCAGCCGGTAGTTAAAGAGGTAGCCGGTAGTTAAGGAGGTAGCCGGTAGTTAAGGAGGCAGCCGGTAGTTAAAGAGGTAGCCAGTAGTTAAAGAGGTAGCCAGTAGTTAAAGAGGCAGCCGGTAGTTAAGGAGGCAGCCGGTAGTTAACGAGGTAGCCAGTAGTTAAAGAGGCAGCCGGTAGTTAAGGAGGCAGCCGGTAGTTAACGAGGCAGCCGGTAGTTAAGGAGGTGACGCTGACCTGGCAGGTAGCTCATCATCTGGTCAAACGTCTGCTTGGCTCTCTGAAGTTTCTCCTCTGGACTTCGCTCCTGGTGGTTCTCACAGAAAACGGCATCTGGACCCAGAAACACAAGCAGGAGGTTCTGGTTCAACCGGGTCAGAACCAGCAGCACTGCATCCAGAGACGGACCAGAGGTTCTGGTACCTATAAGGTTCTGGTTTCTTGTACCTCTGAGCTGCGTGATGAGCGACACCAGCCGGTGCTCCTGCAGAACCGCCTCCAATTTGGACCGCAGGTACTGGTCCATGTAGGCCTCCAGAGAGTTCTTGAACAGAATCCGGCCGGCCGCCAAGACGTGGTGCAGCCAGTCCGGAACCCGGAACAGAACGCGACCTGCAACAGAACCACAGCGTGGAATCAGTCCAGAACCGGCAGCAGCACCAGCCTCCTTCCTCTGCCCAGGCTGGATCGGCACCGCCCCCTGCTGGTACGCCTTCCAGGACTGATCTGAGATCAGAACCAGAACCTGCAGAACTCGGTGGGAATCTGAGGACGCGTCTGTCATTTTAAAGGTTCTGTCTGAGTTCTGTTTCAGAAACTTATTTCAATCTCAGGTTTCACCTTAACCTTTGACCCCAGGCTCTCACTCAGATCTACACCAACACCTTCATGTTGCCTAGCAACAGCTCCAGCCAATAGAATTGCAGGATTTCAAAGGTTTTCTGTCATTTTGAGCCTGAAACCAGTTAGGCTTGAGACGGTTCTGGAGCCGTCCCGGTTCCAAAGCCATGTTGTCCCTGTTGCCCCTGGTTACCGGACTCACCAACATACATCAGGTAGTCGTACATGCCGTCCACGGCCACGACCTCCAGGAAGCAATTAGAGTTGTGTTTCCGCTCCGGAGCGTCGGAGAGGTCGGCGTTGTTCCGGAACAGGTTGTTGAAGAGCTGCAGGACACAACAGACGTCAAGGTCATGTGACCTGCTCAACATGGCTGCCACCCCGAGGAGAACTGAAACTACAGGGTTTTCCCCAGTGTATTTACTAGACCCCCTGCCAGGCAGCAGATTGAACTCATCCTGCAGGGCCGGTCCAAGGCTGCATGAGGCCTGGAGCAGAATCTGACCTAGGGGCCCCTCTTGCTGCTAAAACCATCAGCACCTCTAACAGCTTCTGTGTTGGATTTAATCTGGGAGAGAGAGAGTAGATTAACTGGCCAACCTGAAAACAATCAGTTATAATTACAGTTTATTCATTTGCTCAAACTCAAAGATTCAACTCACAGCATCAGATTGTTGCTATGGTAACAAAACAATCTAACTATGAATATTGTTCTTTGAACTTTTACAAAGTAAACTTGCCAGCTCCTTAAAATCTTACATTTAAATGTTAAACAATTTTAAATATTTTAATCTATTTATGCTGAAACCATCAAATCAAATTTAGCAGCATTGCTAATCTCAATAAATAAATGTTACATTTATGTATCTGTGTTAAAATATTATCATTTATGGCCCCTGAAGCCCTGGGGGCCCGATAGAGCCGCTGACTTCATTTGGGTTAAACAAAAGTGCAAATAATTGATATTCATCTTAATTGTATTTTTTGATTTGTTGTTTTTCAGACTAGTTGTTGGTTTAAATATCGTTTCACTGGAGATGTTTTCCTGTAACATTTAATTACCCAGTAATATTTTTACATTTCCTGCCTAATTAACATCTTTTAGTACAAAAACAGGGCGGACGCCTCAGCAGGTTTACTGGGGGAAACTCTGGGTTTACGTTTCATCACTTCCTGTTTTCAGCCAGGTTTTAATCCAACGGCTCGAAGGAGATCTGGGGACATCGCACGGTAGAGTACAAGTCAATGGTAGACATGGTTACCATGGCAACCTGTTCTGACAGGAAGTGAGTTGTTTTTACCTTCTTGTTGTTCTCTGCAGACGGGCTGAGGACGGTGAGTTCTGGTCGGCTCGGTTTGGGTTTGGGCGACTCGCAGGAGTTGAAGAAGGACTGGATGAAGGGCTCCAGGTTCTGTCCTTTCTGGGAAACACACAGGGACATCAGAACCAGAACCAGGACCAGGACCTGCCTAAGACAGGCAGGAAATAAAAGTTCCAGACAGGAAGTAAAGGCTTCCAAGCAGGAAATGGAAACAGGAAGGACTGAAACATTCCTGCAGCAGGAACTCACCTCCTTCATCAGCTTCCCAGGAACAGACTTAAAGATTTTCCCTGGAAAACAAACGAAACAGTGAATGACGGAAAACTTGGGTTCAGATTCAGAGAAACTTCCTGTGGTCAGAAACCTCAGACCAGAGACCACTGGGTTTGTGAGCTCAGGAAGGAAACTCCCACCAGAAGCGGACCCGTCCGGAGCAGAACCCACCTAGGTTGACGTCCGGCAGCATCTTGTCCAGGAACTGGGACTCCAGGCTGAAGGGAGACAGGAAGTCGGCCAGCAGCTGACTGTTGCTGAGCTCAGGGAGCAGCAGCAGCCTCTGCACACAATGCAGCGGGTCAGACTGGAACCACAGGTTCTGGAAGGTTCTGGAGGTCAAACTCACCCGTAAATATCCCTCAAACTCTTCCCGCTTCGATTCCAGGAATTCGTAGTTCTTTGGTCCGATGAGCCGCTTTGATGGAAGCTGAACGTCCGAGAAGGTTCCTGAAACAAGAAGACCTTTAGGGAGGAGGTTCTGGTCCGATTGGGAGGTTCTGGTACAGTCAGTATTATGGGATGGTTACCATGGAACTCTGTGAGTTTGGACTCCAGAACGTAGAACTCCAGGTACCGCCTGCAAACCGTCCAGGACTCGGGGTCGTGACCTGCTGAGGAGAAACAGGAAGTTTGTAGTGTAGATGTAGTAATAACTGTGGCCACCGGGGGGCGCGGCCGCTGTCCGAACACTTAAATTTTAAGTGAT
The DNA here is from genome assembly GCF_002775205.1 of Xiphophorus maculatus. Classification (NCBI taxonomy): domain Eukaryota; kingdom Metazoa; phylum Chordata; class Actinopteri; order Cyprinodontiformes; family Poeciliidae; genus Xiphophorus; species Xiphophorus maculatus. The sequence continues at coordinate 5,275,468 of NC_036457.1, forward strand.
TTAAATATTTCATGAACCGTCGACCCGAAACTGCTGGTTCTGGTTCTGATTTCGGCTCACCATCCCGGCGGTCGTTCCTCTTCACGTCGATGACAAAGACTGGAACCTTCTCCCGCTTGGCCTCGTCTTCGCAGAAATCGATGAACGGTAGCGAGACGCTCCAGGCCGACAGGAGCCTCTGGGGAGGCGCCGCCAGTGGCTCGGCCGGCCCGTCGTCCTCCAGAACCACCGTGGCCTCCTCCACCTGCAGGACCGGGTCAGAGCCGGGTCAGAGCCGGATCAGAGCCGGGGGCGTCATGTATGAAACACTGCGCAGTTTTCACTCTAAAACTTGGCGTACGGACAAATTTAGAAAAGTGCGGCGCAGAAGAAAAGTCGGATATGAAGCCGTTCGCTCAGACCTGCTCACCTTTCCTTCATTCATCACAATTTAGACACAGAGCAGCTGCTGCTCCGCCTGTCGCCTCCACAAATACATCTTAATGTAAATGAGTAGAAATACAGGAGGTCTGCCGCCACGGGAAGCAGTAACCATGGCAACGGTAAGGATCTATAACAATAATAATTATAGATTTTATTTTAAAGGTGCTTTCAGGGCACAAAAATAATAAAGAGAAATTTCTAAATAAATCCTAAAGATCTCAGAGCAGACGCTGTTGGAGCAGCAGAGCGTTAAAGACCCAGAGAGTCTCTGAGTGGGAATGTGGATCTAAATAACTGAATGTGGATCTAAATAACTGAATGTGGATTCAGTGGATCAGTGGATTTAGTGACTTTTGACTCTTTGTAGTTTGATATTGCTCACAGATAAAGTCTGCGTTACTTTTAGTTTATGTATATTTACGCAAACGTTCATATTTACATGCCGACTTGTAAAATATGGCGCCGCACATCTGGTGTGCGTCCGCCGATTCATACATGAGGTCATTTCCGGGTCTCACCGAGTCGTCGTCCGGGTCGGCGCCGGCTGGCAGCAGGCCGCCCTCCATGGTGGAGCTCCGGAACACGCCTTTGATCCGGTTCCCAATCCGGCTGATGCCGAACGCCTCGCCCCGTCGGGACAGATTCCTGGAGGGCAGAGACAGTGAGAACTGGGCCGCCGGTACCAGAACCAGGTCGGTACCAGGCGGCTCCTGACCTGTTGATCCTCGCGTTCCGGGTTGGCGACTCGGATCCTCTCAGCAGGTGTCTGAAGTACTGAGAGCCAGAAGAAAACAAACAGGGTCAGAACCAGCCCAACAGTGCCGCTGGGAAAGTTTTCACTCCCAGGATGCTTCAGGCCGGGCACGGGGTCTGGACTGGCCTAGTCAAAGCCCAGATTCGGGTCGATCCGGGTCGGCCCGAATCAAACTAAAACATGGTTTGAATACTTTAGTTCCATCCTCAGGTTTGATCCGGTTCAGCGTTCCGGAAACTCGAATGCTAATGGAAAGTTGAGAGGAAGGAAAACCTGCGGCAGAAAGCCCAGGTTGCTTGACAGGGGGAGTTTTTCCTTCCACACAACCTTCCATTAGCGAGTTGGAACCGGGCCGAGCGGGCCTCACCTCGTCGCTGTGGCAGAACATGGGCGTGAAAACGTCCTCCAGCAGGGACAGAACCAGTTCGTAGGCCTGGAACAGGAAGGGTTTCCTCTGCAGCGCCACCACCTGGCTGTAGGGCGCCACCGCCACTGCAACGCAGCACAGGGTCCGATTAGAGGTTCTGGTGGTTCTGGGTTCGCTTGAAAACAATTTAAATTGATGTGTTTTTTGTTTTCCTGTTAGTGACTTTAATAATAATTTAAATCTTTGATTTACTAACTTTGTGTTTATCATCAGTTTTATGGATGTTTGATTCTTCATGTAGAAACTGATTGGATTATTGATAAAGTTATTGATGATGTTGGGATAATTTCGATCCAATAATTGATCCAGTTGATAATCTGTTCTCATCATTGGTGTCCTGCAAGGTTCTACAGAACCAGAACCTCAGCAGGTTCTGGTTGTGCTCACCGCTCCGGATCCCCTCCACCACAGCCGGGTCGAAGCGGATCTTGTCGGCGCTGTCGTCCCGGCAGAAGGTCTGATAGATGTGCAGAACCTCTGCATGCAGCCGCCGCAGCTCCGGGTCGCTCAGGTCCGGACTCAGGATCCGCTCGTTGAACTCTTCTGCAACACAGAGGTTCCGACCCATCAAACCGGACCTCGGAACCAGGCCAGGCCGAGCGTTTAGGGCCTTACCCACGGCCAGGCAGAACTGCAGGACGTGAACGGCTCCTTCCTGCTTCAGGAAGTTCAGGAAGCGGAACAGCAGATCCTGCTGGCTCCGGATCGCCTTCAGCTGCAGCTGCAGAACCTGCAACACAGAGGTGCCGGTTCTGGAACGGTTCTGACCCGGTTTTGGCCCAGCTCTGGCCCAGTCCACTCACCGACGGCCTCCTGCTGCTGCTGCTGTATCTCTGCAGGAAGGGAACCAACGGCGACGGCGGCTCGCCGGCGGCTTCTGGCTGCAGAGGAGAACAGCCAATCAGAGCGCAGCTGCAGCAGCAGCCAATCAGAGCGCAGTTGCAGCAGCAGCCAATCAGAGCGCAGCTGCAGCAGCAGCCAATCAGAGTGCAGCTGCAGCAGCAGCCTGTGTTCCTACGGCGGAGCTCCACCTACCGGAGTGTGGTCCACGAAGAGCAGCACCATCAGGTTCACCGTGTCCTGAAACACAAACAAACGTTTCCAACTCGGTTCTGTTCCTGAACCGCTTTGCAGTCGGATGTTTTAAACGGGTCGGCGGATTCCTGAAGCCATGTTTGGTTCTGCATCGTTGGCAGAAACCCGAGGGAGGTTCGGTCTGGTGGGCCCGGTTCTGATCGATCGATAACGGCAGGCTGCTCACCGGGTTGGCCATGAAGTCCATGGTGGGCAGGAAGACGGATCCGGCCATCACCTCCCGCAGCAGCAGAGCCAGAGACCTGGACAGGATTGAAACAGAACCATGGGTCGGAACCAGACAGAACCGCAGCTCACCGGTTTTACTGGGCTCGGTACCGCAGAAGGAGGACCGGTACCGACCGACCGGCCTCCTTCTCCTCTCCCATATGACCCATCTGGTTCCTGCAGACCCGACCCGGTCTCTGGTACCTGCAGTCGGTGGTTTTGGGCGGCATCAGGTAGGGCAGCAGCGTGTCGGTCAGAGTCCGCAGGTAGCGCAGCTCCTCCCTGCGGCCGCGCATCGCGGCGTGCAGCCCGGCGCCGTACCCGTCCAGAGCGGCCCGCTGCAGGTCCTCCCACCGCTTCGCTGCACACAGGACACGGAGGTGAGCCGACCGGGCCTTCCTGTTCCTACGGCTACAGTTGCTATGGCGACAGACCCTACATCCGGCTCGAGCCTTGGCGATGACTTCCAGGTGCTTCATGGCGACTTTCATCACTTTATCAGCAAACACGGCTGGGAGGTCGACCTGCAAGCAGCCGGAAATCACCCTCTGACGTTACCCAGAGTTCTCCACTCCCAACATGGCCGCCACTCATTCCCCGACAGGAGTGGCGGCCCAAGCTCTGAGCAGGTCCGGTTCTGACCCGGTTACCTTCTGGGCTCTGCGGATCAGCACCGAGGAGAAGAAGCGGAAGGTGGTTCTGACTTCATCCAGCCAGGCGTCATCCTCAGTGATGTCCCTGCAAGAGGAGGACAGACGTCAGGACGCCGTTCAGCTGCTGCAGCCCCCTGGTAGCCGCCCCCTGGTGGTAGCCGCCCCCTGCTGGTAGCCGTCCCCTGCTGGTAGCCGCCCCCTGCTGGTAGCCACCCCCTGGTGGTAGCCGCCCCCTCCTGGTAGCCACCCCCTGGTGGTAGCCACCCCCTGCTGATAGCCACCCCCTGGTGGTAGCCGCTCCCTGCTGGTAGCCACCCCCTGCTGGTAGCCGCCCTCTGGTGGTAGCAGCTCCCTGCTGGTAGCCGCCCCCTGGTGGTAGCCGCCCCCTGGTAGCCGCCCCCTGCTGGTAGCCACCTCCACCCCGCTGGTTGCTCACCTGTACCAGGGATACACGAACTTCTCCAGGACCAGCTCGAACACCTGCAGAAGGGCGGCACAATTCAGAGACTTGTCTGCATGTTTGGGTCAGAACCGAGCTGGACTGACCTCTGCCACAGACGCATCCACCTTGGAGTGAACCCTCAGGTCCAACCAGGGCTGCTGGTTCTCCAGGAGCAGTCCAGGCCTGCAGGACACGGACAGAACCTCAGGACCTTCCAGAACCTTCCTCTGGGTTCTCACACACAGAGGAAGGCCCAGCTGAGGTCTGAACTCTCTGATACCCCGAAATATAATCTAGGCCTTCAGGAAGCATCATCTTGTGGGAAAAACTGGAGGAAAAACTGCCACAGACCTGAGGTCAAAGTTCAGCCTCCAGCCAGAGATATTATGGGATGGTTTAGATCAGGTTCAAGGGTAGAATGGCCTAGTCAAAGAACAGACCTGAATGCAGCTGAGAATCTGTTTTCAGATCTTTTATGTTGTACAAAAAAAAACTCCATTAAAGTAAATAGTTTTGGGGGTAAATAGTTTGGGGGGTAAATAGTTTATGTTTGTGAATATTTGAGGTTCTGCAGAACAAACCGGTGGCGCTGGCATCGGGTCGTGCCACAGACGGCGCAGCTGTGGCCCAGAGGGAACAGTTCCGGATCCTGCCGCTGTTGGACACAGAGAGCATCAGAACCGGCGCTGGGAGGTTCCGGTATCGTGCTGAACCGGGCCTACCTTGGCTCTGGGCTTCACGGGGAAGAAGACATTAGGCAGCAGTGAGTCGGGTCCGAGGGAGAAGTAGAAGGTGACGAACCCGGCCAGCAGCGACCAGAACATCAGGAAAACGTGGAGGAACCTGGAGACGGAACCAGAACCGGATCAAGACAGAAGGCGGAACCGAGTCAGAACCGGGCCCGGTTATTGGTTCCAGGAAGTTTCAGTAACTGTTGAAAGTCAGCTGGAAGATCTGGGCCGTTTCCGTTTGACAGTGGGCCGCAGATGGCCCCCTCACCTCAGCTTGGACACCGCAGTTAGACAGTAATGACGTCACCTCTGTACTGAACAACTCATACCCGTTTACCTGAACGGAACTTCCGGATCACAGGAAACAGAACTATCCAGAACTCTGAGGCTCTGGCCCACATTTAGCCCAGAGAGGTTCTAAAGCAGCAGAACCGGGTCAGACATCACGTGACCCGCCGCTCTTCCTCCTCCTCTTCCTCACCTGTGGAGCAGCACCGTGAGGCCCAGCAGAACCAGCAGCAGGCAACAGGACAGCGGGTACTGCCGCCCCGCTTCCCGTAGCACCTTCACGCCCCGAACCAGAACCTCCATGTAGCGCCTCCAACTCGCCATCCCGCCCGGAACCGCGGCTCTAAGCAGCCATGTTCTGAAAGAGCTCGGTTCGGCTGAAGACAGTCGCGACAAGAACTTCCAGCGGAACCGAGGAGTTTCTTTATGAACTAGAACCCATCCGGTCCAGAAACAGCCCGTTACCCGTCCCGGTTCCTGTTCCGGTCCCCCAGCAGCTTTGACCCGATGTTTAGTTCTGGTCGGACAATTTTCTAAAAGTCCAAACCGACTTCCTGGGCAGGACGGCTTTAATCCGGCCCCGGGTTGCCAGGTCCGACAGAAACCCGGAATAACTGTGTTACTACACGGCCAGCCTGCTGATTCAGAGATCATAAAGGTGTTATTAAATATTAATGTTATTTTCAGTCATAATCAATTACTTAACACTGAAATATTTAAATTACATCCCATCTATAAGCTGTTAAATGAGCTGAGCTGCCTTCACTTCAGAACTTATATCCTACCAGTTCGTGTGTAGCGGTGGGGAAACTCATGGCCTTCATGCTGTCTAATTCAGCTCAGCGCTCTACTCCTCCTATGAAGTGTGGACTCAGTCAAAGTCACATCAGGGTTCAGAATTGGGACAGAAATCCACATCCAAAATGGCGGACTGGTCACTGTTTAGCATCCTGCTGCTGAAAAGTACAACTACAACAAAACAGATTATTTTAAATGTACAGTAAAGGTATTTCTGCTGGAGGTATTTGTTGAGATATATTTAAATTTCATGTCTCATTTAATTTATTCCTCCTACAATTGATGGAGATATATAGATGTTAGTTGTAATATATAAAGGTCTTGTTTATGTCATTTAATTAGCTCTACATCCTTAAGAAAATGAAAAATTAATAAATAAAGACTTTGTGCTATTCTGATTTAGTAAATTATATTAGTTGTGTTACCACCCCCGGGCCACTAGAGGCAAACCCAAAAAGATTGGACTAAGAAGCAGGTTTAGAAGTAAACAGAAAGCCACAGAACTTGTTAAAAACTGTAAGCTGCGCTGAAGTAAATAAAAGAGAGAAGTTCAAAGACATGCCGAGAGTTCAACTTCTTCCTAAAGGTGAAGATATATCACAGATATAAAAAGAAAATAAAAAAGGGAGATCGGGAATAATATAAGAAATAGCGCCCCCTTCACTTCCGGAGTGCAATGGTCCCATTTCCAAATAAGGTCTGAGACTGACAGTGGTCCGTCCCGTACCTTCCTGTTTGCTGCAGCTAGGTCCTTCTCCCTTTAACCGTCAACATGAACGAGGGAGAGGATTGGCACAGAGCACAACACCAGCGGTGGATCCCTGACGCGATCTGGCAACCCATGACCCAACCATCGCCGCTTCCTGTTTGCTGGTCGATCATCTGATGATTATTTACAGTTTAAACCGACAGGTGGCTGGAGCGGCCGCAGGTAGAGGCAGTACTGCACTGCAACATACTAAAAGGTATTTAGTTAATAAACTACTTTAATATTTCAAATTATATCAGACAAAATGCAAAGTTATGCGCAAATCCAAAAGAGAAAAGTAAAAACAAGAGGAAAAACATTTTACAAATAAAACGAATCAAACCGATACTGACAGAAATACTGCTGCGGTTTGAATGTTGTGTACAAAACACGATTTAATTAGAATATCTACTTTTTTTATTTGTTCCTTGCTTAAATATTCCCAACCTCGTCTTAAACTATTTTAAAGAGACATTTAAAATGTTTAAAACTTTGTGTCTTAGAAAATTTACGAAAAATGTTTTTCAGTAGTTAACAGCATTAATACAACCTTATGTCTAATTTTCAAAATCTTTCTAATTATTTTCCTTCAGAAAACTTAAAACGTATATTTGAAGGCCTGAATTTTCAAAAGCTATTGATTAATTTTTTTTGTTCTGTTTTTGTGGAAATCTGTGAAATTATAACTTTGCATGAATTTTCCTGAATTCAACAAAAAAAAACTTCATAAAAAATTTTTGTTTCTTATGTAGACGTCATTTGTACGAACATTTAAAGTAAAACAAGTATTGAGTAAAAAGTAAACGTTGACTTTAACCTTGAAATATAATTTAATAATACATAATTTCATCATCAACCAATAAGATGAATATTTGTTCAAACTTGTTAAAATGAGCCCAGATGACTTTACCACAGCTGTTATAAGGATGGAACATTTTTATTAAGTCAACCTAAGGTGATGTAAAAACTTTAGTTGGGGCAACATTTTTTAAAGTTAGTTTGAACTAATTATTTTTAATTTAATATAATGGCTAAAGACAGTTCAGTCAAGTTAAAGTTATAGCAATAGTTTTGATCGAGTGTTTTGAACCTGACAGTTAAAGTTAACTGAGTGAAAGCAACAAGGAACTACCCTGAGTCAAGTTGAGTCAGTAAATATTGTTTTACAGTGAAGTGTATTTAATATCCACATCTTCAGGGGGAGCAGGTAGGAAAGAACATTGAAAAGATGAAGACGTCACTGAACATAAACATACAGATGTTTTTGGGTCCAAATGTTCAGTAAAGTTACTCGCTGTGGGGAGAACAGTCAGGAGCGATGCTTGATATTACTGAGGAAAAGTAAACGGTACGCTGCAGTACCTGCGTACTTCCACCTGGTACTACCCGCCTCTATCATATATATTATAAAGCAGAAACAAGTTTAATAATTTATTTAACTAAAGGCAGCTGCAGCTTTGTGACAGCAGTAAACATGATGAGAACAGCAGAACAGCTCAGGAATACGGGAATAAACTGACAACCATAAACGCAGGGAGAGGTTTCTGCAACATCGGGACAGTCGTGGCAATCTGGAGGCTGATGACATGATCTGGTTCTCCATGTTCACAGCTCGGATGAGCTTTTATCTGCCACTCTGAGACAAACGGCTCTTTGTTTCCTAAGGGAGGAGGACAACAGAAGAGCTTCTGGCTCAACAAAGAAACATCTAGTTTCAGTTTCAGACTGCGACGTCGGCTTTACAGAAGGAAAGGAGCCAAATTATGAAATGCTCTCTTAATGAGAAATAATAACACATCAAATGTATATAGCTCTTTTTAGGACACTCAAAGATCCTTACATTTCTTTTAAAAACAAAACTGATACTAGTATAACTTAATAAAGGAGGAACTCACTGAAAAGTGTATTTCAATAATTACATTTAACAAGTGTAACTTATATATTCACGAATACTTGTGAATATATAAGTTATTCACAAATGAAAACACAACATTCCGTTCTCAAGGGCGGGCTATATTTGCACGCCGCACCTTTCAGATTTTTATTCGCCAGAAATACTTGGTAGTTATGAATAATTAACTCTTTCACGAGCGCCTTTGTGTTTCTTTTGTTTGAGTTAAAGGCTGCGGTTGGAAACAGCGCCCCCTGCGGCCGGTCCTGCCCCGCCCGGGACTATAAAGGCAGCGTGTGACGTCACGGGGCTGTTTCCCAGGATCGCTGCGGGAGAGGGAAGCTGCTGCTCGGGAAGAGTGTGGAGCAAGCCGCCGGTGGAGGGACACAGTCTACTGGAGGACAGCCGGCTGAAGCTGCGCGCTTGTTTCTGGGGACTTAAAGACGCGGTTCTACATTCGGTTCGACCCAAACTGAGTTCCGGCAGGTCCGTCCAGAAGAGCCAGGTAGGAACCGGCGTTAGCACCGGGAAGGTTCTGATCAGTGAGACCGAGCTGTTAGCTAGCTGGCGGGGGCTACACTGCTCAGCATCCCGGTTCCAGTTCCAGAACCTGTCGGTACCAAACCGACAGCCGAACACCTGATTGTTCTGGATCGATTTGAGCAGAACATTATGACTACCTCCACTTCGCACTGATTGCCCAGCTTTGTCTCCAGCTGCTCCCACCAAAGTCCATGTAAAAATCAGGGGATTTAAGCCAAGCTGGACCGCGGGAGGAGGTGGGTGTGTGGGGGGCTTGGTTCATCATGGTGGGGTGGAGCTGGGTCGGAACCGGTCATCCGCCGGGAGCTGGGTCCGAACCGGTCATCCGCGCTGGGAGCACCGAGACACGGGAGGATGTGCTCTGTGGTCTGACCCCGGGAACGGGAGCCCTGCTGCGGCCTGCGGGTTGACAGGAGCCGGGGAACCGGGACCAGTTACAAACCGGAACTGCCGCTGAGCCTGGGAACCAGAACCGGCGGACAGGTCCTGACTGAAACAAAATGCTGTCTCCGATGGGTTCGCCGGTTCTCATGGGTTCGGCTGTGGTTCCGGAGCTGCAGTGTTGTGGTTTCAGGGTTATATAAGAGCTGTCATTGTTGTGGAGCTGCTGCCATTATCTCTCCTACTGCTCTGCTTTTGTTCTTATGTCTGACGAAGGCTTTTATTCTGAAATGATCCAACTTCCTGCTAGGTGGAGGCCGCCACACCTGCAACCGCCTCTCACCTGGACAGGACTTTGACTCTGCTCTCCTTCCTGCTGCTGCTTCACTGCAGCCGGGCGGAAACTTCACCAGGTCCCTCCTCTCCTCCACTCGGCTCCCGACCGGTTCTGGTTGGAATCGGTTGTGGTTCTGGACTGGTCCCCTGCTGGTCCTGTTGGTTCTGGACCGGTCCCTGCTGGTCCCAGTCGTGCCTCCAGTTGATCCTGTTGGGCGAACTGGACCGGAGGGAAATCTGGACCTGAACGGTACGATGAACCAGCCTGGCTTCATGTGATGCTGACCCAGAGCCGGTTCTGGAGGGGAATAGAGCTTAGTCCTGATTGGTCACCTGGGGATCATGGATCCACTGGAAGCATGGTGTTACCATGGTAACAGGAATTTCCTACCAGATAAAAATGTAGCAGTACTCGCTAGAAAGTATTCACACCCCAGAAAGTGACCTTTGACCTGAGACTCTGACCTGGAGAACCCATTAGTCGGAACCGGCTGCATTAGTATTCACACCCTTCCACTAAAATAGTTTGGTGTAGTTTTATCACCCAGGGGTCAAAGGTCAGCAGTTCCAGCTGCTAATGCTGCCTGGCTCAGTGGATCCAGATTGGACTGGAGCGGGTTGTGACCCGGTTCTGACCTGCTGGTGGAGTGCAGACAGTGGTTCTGGTTCTGTCTGCTGCTCCTCATCAGGTTCTGGTAGTTTTTGGTTTTTCAGTTTTGTGATTTTGTTTAAAATGTTTTCAGTTATTGTTGATCAACCAGCTAATCAACTGCCATATGCAGACTAGCTTAACTTAGCGTAGCTTAGCTTAGGGTCGCGGGGTCAGCGGGTTTAACTGGATCTCTGGCTGGGTTTGGGTTCTGCTGGTTAGTTTCACTGATTCTGTAGAGAAATGAAATTTCTGGTTCTGGGAATTCTGGATCGAATGACCCTTAAAAATCCGAATCAAATCGCTAAAAGCTGATGGTTCTATTGGTTCTGGACCCGTTCAGGTAGGGATGCACCAATTTATTGGCCAGCTGATTTAACAATCACCAATTTAACTAATTTTGGAAATCGGTGATTGGCTGATTTTTACATGTGAAGTTGATCTTAAGCACCGAGTTGATCTGCCTCCACAAAGAGATTTAAATCAACTGCTGTCTTCTTCTGCTCTGTGCCGCCAAGTTTGACTAGCAGACAACAATGACAATAGTCATCTCACTGTTGGCAACTTATCAACTTTCTTGCTACATTTAGCAACATTTTGGTGTCGGTAGGTCAGGATTCCTAATAGATTGGTGATCGGCCAGAAAACTGCAATCGGTGCAGCCAAACATTCAGGTGTTTCAGTCTGATCGTCCTGATCTCTTGCTGCGGAAGTTGCAGCAGATCATCCGATTGATGGTTCTGATCGGCTCCCGACTCAGAGAGGTTCTGCCTGGTTCTGCTCATACCTGCAGCGTTCATCCTGCATTTGGGTCACGGTTTGATTCCTCTGGGTTATTTTTGGCCGCTGAGCGTCCCGGACCTTTCCGCTCCGACGCGTTCACATCGGTTATGCAACAAGGGCTGCACTGCAGAAAATGGACATGTGTTTAGCGTTAGCTTCTGCTGATATTTTATGTATTAAGCGTTAGCTTCTGCTGATATTTTATGTATTAAGCGTTAACTTCTGCTGATATTTTATGTATTAAGCGTTAGCTTCTGCTGATATTTTATGTGTTTAGCATTAGCATCTGCTGATATTTTTGTTATGTGATTTAGCATTAGCTCCTTCTAGGCCTTTATGTTTTTAGCAGTGTAGCATTAGCTTCTGCTCATATTTTTGTGCGTTTCTCATTAGCTTTGGCTGTCATGAAAATAAAAAATGTCAGTAAATATGTTTTCAGTGGTGAAATTATGTATGATTTCACACCAAAAATATTTATCAGCAAATTTAGTGTAAAAATGAGCTCTCTTTCAGGACCACGGTGGCCATCTTGAAAAATGGCTGCCATCTTGAATGTCTTTGTTTTTTAGGCCCGAGCAGCAAAGCGCTGCGAAGGCCTATTGTTTCTGTACTGTTTCTTATTATTAGGCCCGAGCAGCAAAGCGCTGCGAAGGCCTATTGTATCTGTACTGTTTCTTATTAGGCCCGAGCAGCAAAGCGCTGCGAAGGCCTATTGTTTTCATACTGTTTCTTCTTATTTTTATTATTCTGCCCCCCTCTTTGAGCGCCTTTTTGGGGGCTTTATCATATTCAAAAACTCACCAAACTTGGCGGAAGCGTCTAGGCGGTTGAAAAATTTTGAATTTTAAGGTCGCCGCAAAAATCGCAAAAAAAATTGCTCAACGGCAGCAACTAGCAATTTTCAACAGACCCATTGCTATTCACTTACTTCATCGTAGAGACTTGAAATTCGGTACAGTTGTAGAGCTCACTAAGACGCTCAGAATTTACAAGTAATGTCATAGTGCAACTATCACAGAAAGTCGGCCATTTTGTATTGAACGTCCATTTTTTACCTCGATTTTGACGTTTACAGCCTTCGTATTTGATCGAACTCCTCCTAGGGATTTCGATTGATCGGCTTCAAACTCGGTCAGTCTGATCATAAGGCATGTCTGATTTAAAGTTATCAAATTGGTGAGTTTTGGAGCATGTTGAAGGGGGGTTACCAGGGGTCAAAGTTCACCTACACGCCATGAAACAAAAACCTCTTATATTTCCTATACAAAAACACATAGAGGGACCAAACTTTCAGTGATTGATCGGCATCGGGTGTCCTATAATACCCTGCAGTGAAATTTTTTTTTTACGTAGGCCACGCCCCCTGAGAGCAGGAAGTGTAATGTTTTACTGTGAACAGTCGCTATCTTAGCCCTTTGACCTAATCAACATGAAACTGTGTCCAGAGGCAGAAGACATGTTGGTGTGTTGTGGATTCCAACCCCGACTGGCTGCGATGAAGCAGGTGGGCGTGGCGGCGTTGCGAACGCCGTCGAATTTCGTTTGGCTCTGAATTCCACAGTTTCGGGGTGAGCTGCTCCAAACTCACTAGGATGGATCCTTATCCATCCCCGAACAGGAATCCATAGCGATATTTGGTGGGCGTGGCCTAATTTCTCTATAGCGACCCCTAGAGTATTTTAAATGAACAGCCCAAAGCCATGCTTTAACTTAGAATTACGAAACTTGGTACACATGTGTATCTTGTCAGGACGTACAAAAAAGTCTCTTGGAGCCATGGTCGAAACCCAACAGGAAGTCGGCCATTTTGTATTGAAGGTCCATTTTGGACCTCGAGTTTGACGTTTACAGCCTTTGCATTTGATCGAACTCCTCCTAGGGATTTCGATTGATCGGCTTCAAACTCGGTCAGTCTGATCATAAGGCATGTCTGATTTAAAGTTATCAAATTGGTGACTGTATGAGCTTGCTGAAGGGGGGTTACCAGGGGTCAAAGTTCAGCTACTCGCCATGAAACACGAAACTCTTATATTTCCTATATAAAAACACATAGAGGGACCAAACGTTCAGTCATTGATCGTCATCGGGTGTCCTAAAATACCCTGTGGTGAAATTATTTTTTTAAGTAGGCCACGCCCCCTGAGAACAGGAAGTGTCATGTTTTACTGTGAACGGTCGCTATCTTAGCCCTTTGACCTAATCAACATGAAACTGTGTCCAGAGACAGAAGACATGTTGGTGTGTTGTGGATTCCAACCCCGACCGGCTGCGATGAAGCAGGTGGGCGTGGCGGCGTTGCGAACGCCATCGAATTTCGTTTGGCTCTGAATTCCACAGTTTCGGGGAGAGCTGCTCCAAACTCACTAGGATGGATCCTTATACACCCGCCAACAGGAATCCATAGCGAAATTTGGTGGGCGTGGCCTAATTTCTCTACATCTCCCCCTAGAATATTTTAAAAAATCAGCCCCAAGCCATGCTTTATCCTAGAATTACGAAACTTGGTACACATGTGTATCTTGTCAGGACGTACAAAAAAGTCTCTTGGAGCCATGCTCTAAACCCAACAGGAAGTCGGCCATTTTGGATTGAAGGTCCATTTTGGACCTCGAGTTTGACGTTTACAGCCTTTGCATTTGATCGAACTCCTCCTAGGGTTTTCGATTGATCGGCTTCAAACTCGGTCAGTCTGATCATAAGGCATGTCCAATTCAAAGTTATCAATATGGTGACATTTGAACAGGTGGAAGGGGGGTTAGCAAGGCTCAAAGTTCCCCTGTGATCGACTGTGTAATACAAAGGGCTTTGTCATGTGTAGGGCAATGCTGCCCTCTGGTGTCGAATTACTGAAATAATGAAACTATTTCAGTAATTTCAGTAATTCGACACCAGAGGGCAGCATTGCCCTACGGAATGACAGTTCAATGTTGAATTAAATAGGAAAAAATTAAATAATTTGTAATTCTAACACAAAAACTCACAGAGACACCAAAGTTTGAGTTATTGATCATTATCTTGTGTCCAATAATATCCAATGGTCAAATGATGACATCACGTAGGCCACGCCCTCTGACAACAGGAAGTCTTGTATTTTACTGTGAACGGTCGATAGCTTCTGCACCAAACTTTGCACGAGTGACCCTGGTGGGATCCTTGACGACCCTATGTCATCATATTATGACGTCATCTAAGCCCCGCCCCCTCACAATGAATTAGAGAGATCTTCTGTGTAATTACATAATAAACAGTCCATGTTCGTTGTTTGTAGGGCAATGCTGCCCTCTGCTGCCCACTGAAATAGTTTCATTATTTCAGTAATTCGACACCAGAGGGCAGCATTGCCCTACGGAATGACAGTTCAATGTTGAATTAAAGAGGAAAAAATTAAATAATTTGTAATTCTAACACAAAAACTGACAGAGACACCAACCCTTCAGTTATTGATCATTATCTTGTGTCCAATAATATCCAATGGTTAAATGATGACATCACGTAGGCCACGCCCTCTGACAACAGGAAGTCTTGTATTTTACTGTGAACGGTCGATAGCTTCTGCACCAAACTTTGCACGAGTGACCCTGGTGGGATCCTTGACGACCCTATGTCATCATATTATGACGTCATCTAAGCCCCGCCCCCTCACAATGAATTAGAGAGATCTTCTGTGTAATTACATAATAAACAGTCCATGTTCGTTGTTTGTAGGGCAATGCTGCCCTCTGCTGCCCACTGAAATAGTTTCATTATTTCAGTAATTCGACACCAGAGGGCAGCATTGCCCTATGGAATGACAGTTCAATGTTGAATTAAAAAGGAAAAAATTAAATAATTTGTAATTCTAACACAAAAACTGACAGAGACACCAAACCTTCAGTTATTGATCATTATCTTGTGTCCAATAATATCCAATGGTTAAATGATGACATCACGTAGGCCACGCCCCCTGACAACAGGAAGTCTTGTATTTTACTGTGAACGGTCGATAGCTTCTGCACCAAACTTTGCACGAGTGACCCTGGTGGGATCCCTGACGACCCTGTGTCATCATATTATGACGTCATCTAAGCCCCGCCCCCTCAGAACAGGAAGTGCCGTTTTTTTACTTGGAAAGCTCCGTTTATGGCTCTCTTGACCTAATCAAGATGATTCAGATGATAAACTCTGTCAATGCTCGCTGCTGGCTGAACAGTGTGGGTGTGGCCAAATGGCGAATATCAGTCCCTCGCCATATGCATACGTTTGGCTCTTATTCAGGCATAGATCATCCGATTGGCGCCAAACTGGATCTGTATAACCTTTGTTCACCTCTAAAGAGCCCAACGGGTTTGAGATGTAATTTGACTCCACTGCGCCCCCTAAGTTAATACATGGGTTGTATCTCCTCGACGCATCGACCGATCTGCGCCAGATTTTTTGACAGTCGTCGGGGAGCGCTGCCGAACGCATTCACGCGTGTCGCCTGGTGGACGGGCGGGGAAAATGCGCGACAGCTTCTGCGGTGGCTAGCGGGCGGCGGTGCTGGAAACTGCGGCGGAGCTTCTGCGGTCGGGAGTTGGCTGCGGCTCTGGAAATCGTGCGAGACCTTCTGCGGTGGCTGGAACCCCCGCGGTGGCCAATAGGCCGGAGCGGCGCTTGCTGCGAGGGCCGCCCGAGGCTGCTTGCAGCTTTAATTCTTCTTACGATTCTGCCCCCCTCTTCGTGCGCCTTTTTGGGGGCTTTATCATATTCAAAAACTCACCAAACTTGGCGGAAGCGACTAGGCGGTTTAAAAATTTTGAATTTTAAGGTCGCCGCAAAAATCGCAAAAAAAATTGCTCAACGGCAGCAACTAGCAATTTTCAACAGACCCATTGCTATTCACTTACTTCATCGTAGAGACTTGAAATTCGGTACAGTTGTAGAGCTCACTAAGACGCTCAGAATTTACAAGTAATGTCATAGTGCAACTATCACAGTAAGTCGGCCATTTTGTATTGAAGGTCCATTTTTTACCTCGATTTTGCCGTTTACAGCCTTCGTATTTGATCGAACTCCTCCTAGGGATTTCGATTGATCGGCTTCAAACTCGGTCAGTCTGATCATAAGGCATGTCTGATTTAAAGTTATCAAATTGGTGAGTTTTGGAGCATGTTGAAGGGAGGTTACCAGGGGTCAAAGTTCACCTACACGCCATGAAACAAAAACCTCTTATATTTCCTATACAAAAACACATAGAGGGACCAAACTTTCAGTGATTGATCGGCATCGGGTGTCCTATAATACCCTGCAGTGAAATTTTTTTTTTACGTAGGCCACGCCCCCTGAGAGCAGGAAGTGTAATGTTTTACTCTGAACGGTCGCTATCTTAGCCCTTTGACCTAATCAACATGAAACTGTGTCCAGAGACAGAAGACACGTTGGTGTGTTGTGGATTCCAACCCCGACTGGCTGCGATGAAGCAGGTGGGCGTGGCGGCGTTGCGAACGCCATCGAATTTCGTTTGGCTCTGAATTCCACAGTTTCGGGGTGAGCTGCTCCAAACTCACTAGGATGGATCCTTATCCATCCCCGAACAGGAATCCATAGCGATATTTGGTGGGCGTGGCCTAATTTTTCTATAGCGACCCCTAGAGTATTTTAAATGAACAGCCCCAAGCCATGCTTAAACCTAGAATTACGAAACTTGGTACACATGTGTATCTTGTCGGGACGTACAAAAAAGTCTCTTAGAGCCATGCTCTAAACCCAACAGGAAGTCGGCCATTTTAGATTGAAGTTCATTTGACCTCGATTTTGACGTTTACAGCCTTTGCATTTGATCGAACTCCTCCTAGGGTTTTCGATTGATCGGCTTCAAACTCGGTCAGTCTGATCATAAGGCATGTCTGATTTAAAGTTATCAAATTGGTGACTGTGTGAGCTTGCTGAAGGGGGGTTACCAGGGGTCAAATTTCACCTACTCGCCATGAAACACGAAACTCTTATATATCCTGCACAGAAACTCACAGAGATACCAAACTTTAAATTATTGATCATCATTAGGTGTCCAAAAATACCCTGTGGTCAAATGATGACATCACTTAGGCCACGCCCCCTGAGAACAGGAAGTGTCATGTTTTACTGTGAACGGTCGCTATCTTAGCCCTTTGACATAATCAATATTAAACTGTGTCCAGAGACAGAAGACATGTTGGTGTGTTGTGGATTCAAGCCCTGACCGGCTGCGATGAAGCAGCTGGCTGTGGCGGCGTGGCGAAGTGACCTGTAACGCCGATGCCATACGTTTGCTTCTAGATTCCACATGTTTCGACTGAGCTGCACCAAACTTGGCCTGACTCATCCTGGTGTGATGACTGACAATGCTATGTCATCATATTATGACGTCATCTAAGCCCCGCCCCCTCAGAATGAATTAGAGAGATCTTCTGTGTAATTACATAATAAACAGTCCATGTTCTTTGTTTGTAGGGCAATGCTGCCCTCTGCTGCCCACTGAAATAGTTTCATTATTTCAGTAATTCGACACCAGAGGGCAGCATTGCCCTATGGAATGACAGTTCAATGTTGAATTAAAGAGGAAAAAATTAAATAATTTGTAATTCTAACTCAAAAACTGACAGAGACACCAAACCTGCAGTTATTGATCATTATCTTGTGTCCAATAATATCCAATGGTTAAATGATGACATCACTTAGGCCCCGCCCCCTCGGAACAGGAAGTGCTATTTTTTTACTTGGAAAGCTCTGTTTATGGCTCTCTTGACCTAATCAAGATGATTCGGATGATAAACTCTGTCAATGCTCGCTGCTGGCTGAACCGTGTGGGCGTGGCCAAATGGCGAATATCAGTCCCTCGCCATATACATACGTTTGGCTCTTATTCAGGCATAGATCATCCGATTGGCGCCAAACTGGATATGTATGACCTTTGTTCACCTCTAAAGAGCCCGACGGGTTTGAAATGTAATTTGGCTCCACTGCGCCCCCTAAGTTAATACATGGGCTGTATCTCCTCGACGCATAGACCGATCTGCGCCAGATTTTTCGACAGTCGTCGGGGAGCGCCGCCGAACGCATTCACGCCTGTCGCCCGGTGGACGGGTGGGGAAAATGCGCGACAGATTCTGCGGCGGCTAGCGGGCGGCGATGCTGGAAACTGCGGCAGAGCTTCCGCGGTGGGGAGCGGGCTGCGACTCTGGAAAACGCGCGAGAGCTTCTGCGGTGGCCGGAACCCCCGCGGTGGCCAATAGGCCGGAGCGGCGCTTGCTGCGAGGGCCGCCCGAGGCTGCTTGCAGCTTTAATTAGGCCCGAGCAGCAAAGCGCTGCGAAGGCCTATTGTTTCTGTACTGTTTCTTATTATTATTATTATTATTACGATTCTGCCCCCCCAAAGAGGCGCCTTTTTGGGGGCTTTATCATATTCAAAAACTCACCAAACTTGGCGGTCGCGACTAGGCGGTTTAAAAATTTTGAATTTTAAGGTCGCCGCAAAAATCGCAAAAAAAATTGCTCAACGGCAGCAACTAGCAATTTTCAACAGACCCATTGCTATTCACTTACTTCATCGTAGAGACTTGAAATTCGGTACAGTTGTAGAGCTCACTAAGACGCTCAGAATTTACAAGTAATGTCATAGTGCAACTATCACAGAAAGTCGGCCATTTTGTATTGAACGTCCATTTTTTTCCTCGATTTTGACGTTTACAGCCTTCGTATTTGATCGAACTCCTCCTAGGGATTTCGATTGATCGGCTTCAAACTCGGTCAGTCTGATCATAAGGCATGTCTGATTTAAAGTTATCAAATTGGTGAGTTTTGGAGCATGTTGAAGGGGGGTTACCAGGGGTCAAAGTTCACCTACACGCCATGAAACAAAAACCTCTTATATTTCCTATACAAAAACACATAGAGGGACCAAACTTTCAGTGATTGATCGGCATCGGGTGTCCTATAATACCCTGCAGTGAAATTTTTTTTTTACATAGGCCACGCCCCCTGAGAGCAGGAAGTGTAATGTTTTACTGTGAACGGTCGCTATCTTAGCCCTTTGACCTAATCAACATGAAACTGTGTCCAGAGGCAGAAGACATGTTGGTGTGTTGTGGATTCCAACCCCGACTGGCTGCGATGAAGCAGGTGGGCGTGGCGGCGTTGCGAACGCCGTCGAATTTCGTTTGGCTCTGAATTCCACAGTTTCGGGGTGAGCTGCTCCAAACTCACTAGGATGGATCCTTATCCATCCCCGAACAGGAATCCATAGCGATATTTGGTGGGCGTGGCCTAATTTCTCTATAGCGACCCCTAGAGTATTTTAAATGAACAGCCCCAAGCCATGCTTTAACTTAGAATTACGAAACTTGGTACATATGTGTATCTTGTCAGGACGTACAAAAAAGTCTATTAGAGCCATGGTCGAAACCCAACAGGAAGTCGGCCATTTTCTATTGAAGGTCCATTTTGGACCTCGAGTTTGACGTTTACAGCCTTCGTATTTGATCGAACTCCTCCTAGGGATTTCGATTGATCGGCTTCAAACTCGGTCAGTCTGATCATAAGGCATGTTTGATTTAAAGTTATCAAATTGGTGACTGTATGAGCTTGCTGAAGGGGGGTTACCAGGGGTCAAAGTTCAGCTACTCGCCATGAAACACGAAACTCTTATATTTCCTATATAAAAACACATAGAGGGACCAAACGTTCAGTGATTGATCGTCATCGGGTGTCCTAAAATACCCTGTGGTGAAATTATTTTTTTAAGTAGGCCACGCCCCCTGAGAACAGGAAGTGTCATGTTTTACTGTGAACGGTCGCTATCTTAGCCCTTTGACCTAATCAACATGAAACTGTGTCCAGAGACAGAAAACATGTTGGTGTGTTGTGGATTCCAACCCCGGCCGGCTTTGACATAGCAGGTGGGCGTGGCGGCGAGGCGAAGTGACCTGTAACGCCGATGCCATACGTTTGCTTCTAGATTCCACATGTTTCGACCGAGCTGCACCAAACTTGGCCTGACTCATCCTGGTGTGATGCCTGACAATGCTATGTCATCATATTATGACGTCATCTAAGCCCCGCCCCCTCAGAATGAATTAGAGAGATCTTCTGTGTAATTACATAATAAACAGTCCATGTTCGTTGTTTGTAGGGCAATGCTGCCCTCTGCTGCCCACTGAAATAGTTTCATTATTTCAGTAATTCGACACCAGAGGGCAGCATTGCCCTACGGAATGAAAGTTCAATGTTGTAATGGAGGAAAAAATTAAATAATTTGTAATTCTAACACAAAAACTCACAGAGACACCAAACGTTCAGTGATTGATCATAATCGAGTGTCCAATAATATCCAATGGTCAAATGATGACATCACTTAGGCCCCGCCCCCTCGGAACAGGAAGTGCTATTTTTTTACTTGGAAAGCTCTGTTTATGGCTCTCTTGACCTAATCAAGATGATTCGGATGATAAACTCTGTCAATGCTCGCTGCTGGCTGAACCGTGTGGGCGTGGCCAAATGGCGAATATCAGTCCCTCGCCATATACATACGTTTGGCTCTTATTCAGGCATAGATCATCCGATTGGCGCCAAACTGGATAGGTATGACCTTTGTTCACCTCTAAAGAGCCCGACGGGTTTGAAATGTAATTTGGCTCCACTGCGCCCCCTAAGTTAATACATGGGCTGTATCTCCTCGACGCATCGACCGATCTGCACCAGATTTTTTGACAGTCGTCGGGGAGCGCTGCCAAACGCATTCACGCGTGTCGCCTGGTGGATGGGTGTGGAAAATGCGCGACAGCTTCTGCGGTGGCTAGCGGGCGGCGGTGCTGGAAACTGCGGCGGAGCTTCTGCGGTGGGGAGTTGGCTGCGGCTCTGGAAATCATGCGAGAGCTTCTGCGGTGGCCGGAACCCCCGCGGTGGCCAATAGGCCGGAGCGGCGCTTGCTGCGAGGGCCGCCCGAGGCTGCTTGCAGCTTTAATTATTATTATTATTACGATTCTGCCCCCCTAAAGAGGAGCCTTTTTGGGGGCTTTATCATATTCAAAAACTCACCAAACTTGGCGGTGGCGACTAGAAAATTTAAAAATTTTGAATTTTAAGGTTGTCGCAAAAATCGCAAAAAAAATTGCTGAACGGCGGCAACTAGCAATTTTCTGTTGACACAATGGTATGAACGTACTTCATCGTAGAGACATGAAATTTGGTACACTTGTAGAGCTCACCAAAAGACTCAGAACTTACATTTAATGTTATAAGCCAACTATCACAGGAAGTCGGCCATTTTGTATTGAACGTCCATTTTTTACCTCGATTTTGCCGTTTACAGCCTTCGTATTTGATCGAACTCCTCCTAGGGATTTCGATTGATCGACTTCAAACTTGGTCAGTCTGATCATAAGGCATGTTTGATTTAAAGTTATCAAATTGGTGAGTTTTGGAGCATGTTGAAGGGGGGTTAGCAGGGGTCAAAGTTCACCTACTCGCCATGAAACACGAAACTCTTATATTTCCTATACAAAAGCACATAGAGGGACCAAACTTTCAGTGATTGATCGGCATCGGGTCCCCTACAATACCATATGGTCAAATGATGACATCACTTAGGCCACGCCCCCTGAGAACAGGAAGTGTCATGTTTTACTGTGAACGGTCGCTCTCTTAGCCCTTTGACCTAATCAACATGAAACTGTGTCCAGACACAGAAGACATGTTGGTGTGTTGAGGATTCCAACCCCGACCGGCTTTGAGATAGCAGCTGGGCGTGGCGGCGTGGCGAAGTGACCTGTAACGCCGATGCCATACGTTTGCTTCTAGATTCCACATGTTTCGACCGAGCTGCATCAAACTTGGCCTGAGTGATCCTGGAGGCTTGCCCGTCAATCCTACGTCATCACATTATGACGTCATCTAAGCCCCGCCCCCTGGGAACCGGAAGTGCCGTTTTTTTCCTTGGAAAGCTCTGTTTATGGCTCTCTTGACCTAATCAAGTTGATTCTGTGTTGGATGACAGATAGGAAGTTGATCTCGCTTGCTTTAAAGTGCCAAGAGTTTTCAATGGCGGCAACGCCGTTCGTATACGTTTGCCTCTACATTCCACATATTTTGACCGAGCTGCATCAAACTTTGCCTGAGTAATCCTGGTGGTATGCCCGTCGATCCTACGTCATCACATTATGACGTCATCTAAGCCCCGCCCCCTCACAACAGGAAGTGCCATTTTTTTCCTTGGAAAGCTCTGTTTATGGCTCTCTTGACCTAATCACGATGATTCGGATGATAAACTCTGTCAATGCTCGCTGCTGGCTGAACCGTGTGGGCGTGGCCAAATGGCGAATATCAGTCCCTCGCCATATGCATACGTTTGGCTCTTATTCACGCATGGATCATCCGATTGGCGCCAAACTGGATATGTATGACCTTTGTTCACCTCTAAAGAGCCCAACGGGTTTGAAATGTAATTTGGCTCCACTGCGCCCCCTAAGTTAATACATGGGCTGTATCTCCTCGACGTATCGACCGATCTGCACCAGATTTTTTGACAGTCGTCGGGGAGCGCTGCCGAACGCATTCACGCGTGTCGCCCGGTGGACGGGCGTGGAAAATGCGCGACAGCTTCTGCGGCGGCTAGCGGGCGACGGTGCTGGAAACTGCGGCGGAGCTTCTGCTGTGGGGAGTTGGCTGCGGCTCTGGAAATCGTGCGAGAGCTTCTGCGGTGGCCAGAACCCCCGCGGTGGCCAATAGGCCGGAGCGGCGCTTGCTGCGAGGGCCGCCCGAGGCTGCTTGCAGCTTTAATTTGGTTTTGTTTTTGTTTTTTAGAAGCTATTTTCTATAACTGTAGTCTGATATTTCTGAACTAGTCTGAACGAAGTCAGGTTGTTGGTGTGAATTTGCAGAAATATTCGGCTCTCCTGCAGGACGGCGTCGGCCCGGCCTGGTGCGGTTGTGGTTCCTAGTTCTGCATGACACCCTGTCTGTTAGACGAAGTAAAAGAAGAAATGGATCTGGTTCTACCAGGAAGCCTCCATCAGAACCAGTGGCCCGGCCCGGCCCGGCTGTGTAATGAACAACCTCTGAGCTGCTTGTGACTCGTTTTATTAGTTAGACTTCGACTCGGATCGAGACTCTTGCTGTCAATCTTTAACTTGATCAGCTCAGCACAAAAAGGCCTGATGTGGGCCGGACTAGGCCCACACAGAGCCCTGACGGACCGGACCGGGCTGGGCTCCAGGGTGAACTTGTGTTTGTAGTGATTTGAAGAGTCGTATGTAAGCTAGCAGCGTCCTGCGTAGCTCCGCACTGGTTTTACTGCAGAACCATAAAGTTTGCCGTTTATGGTTCATAACTAAGTAACATTTTATCTCAGGTCAGCTGAGCCCAGCAATAGAGCTGTCACGTTATGGAGGGGGCCGGGTCCAGCCGGACCGGCACCAGAACCTGCTGTTGGTTAGCAATGATGTTCAGACCAGTGGAAGAAAGACTCCATTAAAAAGTTCAACCTGAAACCATGTCAACAAATCAGCAACATTTTCATTTAAAGTCCTCTTTTTGATGCTGAATTATTGAATAAAAGAGATGAACATCAAAGATATTTCTAGTTTTTAATCAGATATTTTTAGTTCTTTTTTTATTTTTTATTTTATTTTATTCCTCCAGGGCAGGGGTGGGCAATCCTGGTCCTCGAGGGCCGGTGTCCTGCAACTCTTGACTGTCTCCCTGATCCAACACACTTGAATCCAATAGTTGAATCACCTCCTAAGTGCAGTCAAGTTCTCCAGAGTCCTGCTAATGACCTCATTATTTGACTCAGGTGTGTTGAAGTAGAGAAACATCTAAAAGTTGCAGGAGACCGGCCCTCGAGGACCAGGATTGCCCACCCCTGCTCCAGGGGGTCTTTTTGTGGGCTCTAGTGTCCCTTATATGATAGTAGGCTGACAGGAAACGGGGAAGGAGAGGGGGGAAGACATGCGGCAAATGTCGTTGGGTCCGGGAGTCGAACCCGCGACGGCCGCGTCGAGGACTCAAGGCCTCCAAATACGGGTCGCGCTAACCGCTACGCCACCACGGCACGCCCTAGTTCATATTTTTTAATCTGTTCTCCAGCTGTCAGATCAGAGCAAAGAGTTTTTCTATCCATTTCTCTGATCATTCATGGACCTTCTTTAGAAATGTGGACTGTGGACGCCAACATTAGAATTGGCTGCTACACGTTAGCATTGAGTTGCTATTTTTGGCTAGCTTAGCTTTTGACAGACTAGCTGCTTTTAGCACAACTTTAACACAATAGTGTTTTCCAGCATCAGATTGGTTTGAAGCAGAAATGAAATCCAGAGGAAAACAGAAGCGGCTTCCTCGCTGTTAGTGGATGTACAGTAGCTGTGCATTACATTTACAGCAGTACCAGAAACATGCGAATAGGAAGGTTCCAGGAGGAACTATTGCCTGTGAAAAAAACATCTTTCATTGTGTTGGAAGGAAAATAATTAGTGTAAACTCTTTAATGAGTTGAACTGGACGTGATTAATGAATGAACTCGTTAAAGTCCCGGTTAAATCCAACCCTCTGCTGGTCTTCCTCATCTTCATCCTCATTGGTTCCTCAGGTGAGCTCAGGTGTGCCATTCTAAAAGGCCAGATCTTCCTCATGATGATGATGGTGCAGCTCAGGTTCTGCAGGTGACCCAGGGGAACTGCCCTGATCCACTGTACCGGGCCGAGCCCAGACCGAGCGCAGTGGTTTGTCCGCCGGGTTGAATGGCGGGTCGACCCAAACAGAACTGACTGGACACCAGCAGCTGATTGGAGGAGCTGACCCAGTCTTCAGATGGATTATTGTGCCAAAGAACCGGGCCCAGCGGTTCTGCAGGCACAGCCCTTTGAAGGAGGCGTGATTCTGGCTCTAGGGGGCGCTAGAGCTGCTCACCAGCTGCTCACAGAGGATCAGGGTTAACATGTTGAAATTGACAGGAAATGATGTCATTGGAAGACGTTAATGGCAATACTTGTAACAGCAGCTATAGTCTCCAAAAATAAAGGGGAAAAAATTCCATAAAATGGATTCAGCTTTAAGCTACATGCTGTAGGCTACATGCTGTAGGCTAGCTATTGTAAGCTAGCTGCTGTAGGTTACATGCTGTAGGCTAGCTGATGTAAGCTACATGCTATAGGCTAGCTGATGTAAGCTACATGCTGTAGGCTACATGTTATAGGCTAGCTGCCGCCTTAAAACAGTCTCTCTGCTGCCAGGTCCATGGTTCTTTTCATGACCCGATTTGGGCCAGGATCAATTCAGAACCGGCCCACACCATCACCCCTGTACCATCGTGCTCAATAATCTGATTTGGAGCTGCTGTGTTTCTGTCAGTAGAACCAGAACCGGATTGTTTTATTAGAACATTGAAGATAGTCGGGATATAAGAAATCCAGAACCGGAACAAACCCAAAATAATCTGAACAGAACCCCCCACCCCCCACCTCTCTCTCCTAACCTAATTGGGTCTTGTTGTTCCAGAACCGCGGTATCGCCGCCATGGAGGACGGGAAGCCGGTGTGGGCGCCTCATCCGACGGACGGGTTCCAGCTGGGAACCATCGTTGACATTGGCGCCGACAGCCTCTCCATCGAGCCGCTGAAGCAGAAGGGAAAGGTCAGAGGTCATCAGGGTTCATTAAGGGGCGGGGCTAATGCGCGTGTCACTGGAAGATGAAAGCTGTTCAGTTTGCTTTTGATTTTGGACACAAATTAATTTTTTTGAAATTATTTTATTGGTTCTGGCTGATTAATTTAAGCCTCTAAAATGGTGCTAATGTCAGTAAGTCTTTGCCGGATCTCGGTTCTGGTCTGTTCCGGATCTCGGTTCTGGTCCTGACAAATGGCTGAGGAGCTGTGACCTCTGACCTCAGAAGGCGTTTCCCTCTGAAGGGCCTGCAGACCATCTGACATGGCTCTCCATCAATCCCACAACACACCATGAAGCTTTTAATGGACCGTTGCCATGGTAACCCCTGCAGCGGGAATCCCGCTGATAATATAGGAAATAGTGCCCCCTTCATTTCTGGAGGGGGACTGCAATGTGGGCCGTCCCCGCTGCTTCCCGTTTGCTGCAGCCAGGTGTACTTGCTCTTTGTTGACTGATGGAGCTCCTCCTTCTGCTCCTCTGGTCAGGATCAACAGATTGTCTTTATTGCCCCCCGGTGTCCGTTTGCTGCCACTACAGTCTCATTAATTTGTCGTTTTTCCTCCTGTAGACGTTTCTGGCTCCCGTCAACCAGGTTTTCCCCGCTGAAGACGACATCAACAAACATGTGGAGGATAACTGTGAGTTTCTGCTGCTGTTCTGCCTCCCTTGCTGTAGATGGCGCTGTGATAAACTTGTCTCTGCCTCTCAGGCTCTCTGATGTATCTGAATGAAGCCACTCTGCTCAACAATGTCCGGGTTCGCTACAGCAAGGACAAAATCTACGTGAGTTCAGATTTACGGGTTAAAATGTTCTGGTTGAAGATTTTTATTTTTGTTTCCATTAGTTTTAACCATTTGTTAAAACTAACAAATGGTTAGTTTGTTTGGCTTTTTTTGTACAAACCAGGAGAATAAAAATAGGCAATTTGTAAGAAAATCTGAGAAAAGCATCTCAGTTTTTAGAAAATATAAATTTAGGGCAAATGAACGACCAAACGAGTTTAAACGTTGGCAGAGATTCAGTAAACACAATAAGATCCTCTGCATAGCCACAGGACGCTAGCGTTGAGCTAAACCCAGTTTTTATTCACAGTAATCCGAACTGGACTCTGGTTCTGCTGCAGAGAGACCATGTGTTCAGGAGCAGAATCTCAAAATAACAACAAACCTTCATCTTAAAACAAGAAATAAGAAACCTTTCTAATTTTAGTAAGTTGAGTTTTCTATGTCATGCTAATGAGAAACTTCCTGGTGATAAAATATAAACGGGGTTCATATGGTGCCTGCATCGCTCACTGTTTCAACAAGGAGAGATTTCAGTTTTAACCAGACTGATTATGTCAAGTCTTTCTAAAACAAAAGTTTTTCGTTCTGATACTTCTTGCATATTGAATTTAATTCCAAGCTGTTTTACGTACCGCCACCTGCTGGTGAAATGTGGAACAGCAAGGACTAAAACGACCATAAAATTCCCACTGACAGAAATAAAAACTGAGCTCTTTTTCACTAATTCAGTTCATTTCAGTTTGTTTTGTCAATGCAGTTTCAGGTAGTTTTCTTTTCTTTGCTAAAGTTTTATTTCAGTTAACAAGCTAGTTTTTACTTTGTTAGTTTTTATTAACTATAATAAACCTATTCAAGACTGTTCATTACCTCCTGAATAATCCACTGCTTTTTGGTGAGAAATGATTGAAAACATCTTTAATTAACCTGAAGGAGACAAACGGAACCATCTGGGTCAGTTCTGCTGCAGCGCGTCAGCAGGAAGTGAGTCAGATCCTCACTTCCTCCAGCTGCAGGTTTTGCCCAGAGACTCACCTGTCTCCTTCGTCTCCTCCGTCTCGTGTCCTCCCCAGACGTACGTGGCCAACATCCTGATCGCCGTCAACCCGTACTACGACATCCCCAAGCTCTACTCGGTGGACACCATCAAGCAGTACCTGGGCCGGTCGCTGGGGACGCTGCCGCCGCACGTCTATGCCATTGGTGAGAGCGTCTCCAGGGCGTCCTCTGCAGAGGGGTGGCTTGGGGCGGAGCGGGCTAATCCTCCATGTGTTGCTCTGCAGCTGACAAGGCGTACCGGGACATGAAGGTCCTGAAGATGAGCCAGTCCATCATTGTGTCTGGAGAGTCCGGTGCCGGCAAGACAGAAAACACCAAGTTTGTTCTCAGGTAGGCTAGGATGAGACTTCCTGTCTAGCTCAACGGCACTTCCTGTTTGGGACCAAGAGCTCGAGGAACTGAAGCCCAGCTCAGCCGGTTTTGAGGTTCTGATCAGCTGCACCTTTGGCTCTATCAGAGCAACGTCAGAGGCCCAGCGGACCTGACTGACCTGATTGGTCAGGCTGAGTTCTAATGTAGTCTGCACACAGCGAAGGCGCCGTTTGACTTGCGGCTAAGACTGGTTAGAAAGCGGATTTGTTAGAGCGCTGTTTGACTTGTTATAATTTTGTTTGGACTCGTTAGAACGGACTCACATCAGAACGTCTCTGACTTTCCTCTGGTCTCCAGGTACCTGACGACTTCATACGGGACGGGTCAGGATATCGACGAGCGGATTGTGGAAGGTAAGGAGGATTTCTTCTTTGTGGGTAAGGAACTCGTTCAGTACTAACTGAGCCATCTGATTGGTGCAGCCAACCCCCTGCTGGAGGCTTTTGGGAATGCGAAGACCGTTCGGAACAACAACAGCAGCCGCTTCGGGAAGTTTGTGGAGATCCACTTCAACGAAAAGGTGATTTGCTCCATTTCATTGTAATAGGCCGTCAGTGTTTTAGTTTGAGTCTTGCAGGAAACCAGAACATTGATGTTTCAGTTGAGAACTACAGGACCAGCAGGACTTGGTAAACATGTCTGGTTAGTGAGACCTCAGGATCCGTTTGGCCGACACTATAAACCACAGACATTATGAATCGGGGGGACCCCAGGGCTCGGTGCTTGGCTCCCTTCTTTTTAAACATCCTTCTCAGTTTTCTTGGTTTGTCTTTGCTGCAGGTGATTCTCTAGTTATTGTCTCTAAAATTATTCTATGGTCATTTTGTTTCGGACATGTCCTCAGGATGAAATGCCATCACCAACTGAGAGATGATTGGCTTAAACTGCTTCAGTCACAGTGAAGCATGAATTCATTGCCAGACATGGAGAGGTTTGACTCAATGCGTTCTGGCGTGCCTCAAGGCTCACTGGTTGGATCCAGACCATGTTTCAGCAAATTTTTATAGCTAAGCTCTACCATCGTCTTCCTGAGCATTGTTCCCAGTTCCTGCCATTCTCAACTCTGCTGCCTCTGGCCCAGTACAATCAGGCTGCATTTGACTTTTGACCCCTCGGTGGACAGATTTCTGAACAAGTGTGTTGTCTGTTTCCCACCAGAACGCGGTCGTCGGTGGATTCGTGTCCCACTACCTCCTGGAGAAGTCCCGGATTTGCACACAGGGCTCCGAAGAGAGGAACTACCACATCTTCTACCGCCTGTGCGCCGGAGCGCCGGAGGACATCCGCCAGAAGTTCCATCTCAGCTCCCCGGACACCTTCAGGGTAGGAACGTCAGCCGCCTGCTAAAGGGCCAATCAGAGCTCCAGAATCAGAGCGGCAACCAAACCCGGAGCCTGGTAGCGCCGAGAGGCTTTGGGTCCAAATTAGAGACTCACCTGGCATGACTAGAACGTCCAGCAGGCCTTAGCAGGTCCGGCCCGATCCGATTCGATCCGGTCTTGACATGTTGAGGTGTTGGGATGCAGCGTTGCTCCATCTCCTGCAGCCAGTCACCATGCAGACCTCTGCAGCACATTCTGTCTGCTTATTGTAAATCAGATGCTCAGAAAGGGAACTGCCTCGGCTTTCTGTGAAAACAGAGAATTATTATTGAGATTGGTAAAGTCTGTTTCCACTTAGCAGAGCAAACAGAGCACCAAATGTAAGGCTGAGTTTCAGCCTGCTGGAGAAATGAGGCAGGTCTGATTCTGCAGGGAACATCCTGACCTGTCCTGCAGCTGCACTGTCTGTCCTGAACACCAGGGGGCAGCAGAGGACAGAGCCTTCCTGGAGGAACACTATGACTATGTTAAAAATTATTAATGTTCTCCAGACTGGAAATATTGACTAAATTAAATGTTTATTTTTTTTCAGTGTTGCTGCAGCAACACATTTCAACTGCTTAGACAAGATTTAATGAATTAAATCTTAATTGAGTTTTAATTTAACTTGATGTGACATAATTCTTTAGAAATGGTTGTGATTTATGAAATGTGATTTTCCGGAAATGGAGATGCATATTGATGGTTTTGTGCCTTTGCCTCTGCTGCAGTATCTGAACAGAGGATGCACTCGCTTCTTCGCCACCAGAGACACGGATCAGCAGATCCTGCAGAACCGGAAGAGTTCAGAGGTAAACCTGCTCTGGCTGCAGACAGATCAGCGTTAATGGTAATAATAATAATAATAAACAACTATTAGCATTTGCTGGTTTGTGCTTGTCTCCAGAGGGGCTTAAGCAGCAGAACCGAACAGGAAACCCGTTTAGTTATTTTCAAGGCTCCAAAGTTAGATTAATCAAAGTTTGACATTGTTTTTAATTTTTATTCTGTTATCCTAATCAGGATACTGTATTTAAGTCAACATGTTTTCATTTGATTGTTTCTATGGTTTCTAATATGTTACAGTTTTGATCTCTGGGTCACTTTTAATAATAATTATTATTATTATCTGCCAGCGCCTTTCAAACCCCCAAGACCTTTTACAACATTAAAAACACAAATTAAACAGTAAAAATGGCTACAAGACACAAAACCACAAAATAACGGCACAGTTAAAGTGAGAAGAACCTGAACAGACGAGCTTTGAGTCGACGTTCCGGATGTCAGGAGGAGCAGCGTTCCTTTTCCCCTCGCTGCTGAGACGGACAAGAGGCTCTGAGGATGATGAAGAGGAAGAACGAAGGTGAACGGGTGGCGATGAGCAGCGGGTCAGACCGATAAGGAGGGGAAAGGTTATGAACTGAATGGAAACAGGATTTAAAGTGAAGTTGCTGTAAAATGCAGTGATGTGGTGAAATGAGGCCAGCAGAAACTGGAACCAGTAGAAGTTTACAGACAGATTTATGAGGCAGAGCAACCAGGAGGGAAATACAGGAATCAATGAGAGAAATGACCAGAATATGGAGGCAGAGAGCAGAGAGAGGGAAATATTACAGAGGTGGAAATGAGCAGATAAATGATATTATTATTAATGAGAGAAAAGAGAGACACGTTTAACCTGAGGGTTGGAGAGTGTTGGTGATTCTGTGCTGTGACCAGGATGAGATCCGGACCGAAACCTTTAATCACATTTATTTATACTTACTTATGTCAGATTGGATGTTTGCTGGGAAAGCTGACTCTGATCGACCTGGCCAGTCAGACATCCATCAACGATATTCACAGAATGAAGTTACATTTCAATTGCCTCAAGGACAGTTTTATAGAAATTAGGCTGGACACTTTGTCTCCACGGTGACGGTGAAGCTCTCAGCCAATCAGATTCCTCTGCAGAAATAAAAGGAAACATCAGAATAACTGGGAGCGTCAGCAGAATGAACAGGTGAAGGTGGTAAATAAATAAAAATGTCCAGGTTAGAACCTGCAGAGACTGAATCTACCTGGAATCAGGTGATAGGTGGCGCTCCTGAGCCTGAAACCGTTCCAAAGACGATTGAGGAGCAGCAGTAGGAGGAGAAACGTTCAGATTAAGGTTTGAACAGTGAAACGGCGCCCTCTTCAGGCCGGAGGTTCATCACAGGGTGCGTTGTTTCCTCAGCACAGCAAAGCCGGCCCGCTGAAGGACCCGCTGCTGGACGACCACGGAGACTTCACCAGGATGAGCGTCGCCATGAAGAAGATCGGCCTGGGCGACACCGAGAAGCTGGACCTGTTCCGGGTGGTGGCCGGCGTTCTGCATCTGGGCAACATCGACTTTGAGGAGGCCGGAAGCACCTCAGGTGAGCCGCTGAGATTCAGGCCCAGACTGATGAACAGGACCTCCTGGTTCCTCTGGTTCCTTTGGTTCCTCTGGTTCCTTTGGTTTCCCTGGTTCCTTTGGTTTCCCTGGTTCCTTTGGTTCCTCTGGTTCCTTTGGTTTCCCTGGTTCCTTTGGTTCCTCTGGTTCCTTTGGTTCCTCTGGTTCCTTTGGTTTCCCTGGTTCCTGTGGTCCCCCTGGTTCCTGTGGTTCCTCCGGTTCCTGTGGTTCCCCTGGTTCCTTTGGTTCCCCTGGTTCCTGTGGTTCCTTTGGTTCCCCTGGTTCCTTTGGTTCCCGCGGTTCCTCTGGTTCCCGCGGTTCCTCTGGTTCCCGCGGTTCCTTTGGTTTCCCTGGTTCCTGTGGTTCCCCTGGTTCCTGTGGTTCCTCTGGTTCCTTTGGTTCCCGCGGTTCCTCTGGTTCCTTTGGTTCCCCTGGTTCCTTTGGTTCCTCTGTCTCAGAGTTTGGGTCGGTTCTGTTCAGCTCGGTATTTAAAGGTCCCCTGCAGAACAGCCCGGTTCCGGTTAAAGCAGGGGCCACCAACACGGGGCCCGCGGGCCCCCGGTCGCCTGAGTAGCAAGTTCTAAAAATAGTTGTTGCCCAAAAATGATTGAATAAAATGTTTTTACATTGAAGTAATAACATTTATTTATTTTTAGAATAAAACAAGTTTAAAATAAATTGCTCTTTTCTAGGGTTAAAGGTCAGGGTCATGCGCAGACGCCTGGTACCTTCAGATTTTCCTTTAAGAAATAAAAGAAAAGAATAATTTCTATTATCCAACGCTCTTTACTATTAACAAAACTGTGGAGAAAAAAAAATCTTTTGTGTCAAAACATTGTGTACTTAGTGCAGCATCTGTGTGAGTCTGTGGGGGTCAAAGGGCAGGCCGAAGCCTAAATCTTATTGGTCAGTTTGCTCATTTATTGGGCGGCTTGGTTTTTCTCTGTAGCTAAAAATGAATGTTTGGAGTTTGAACCTCCTGTAGCTCTAAGATTCAACCGGAGCTTTTTACCGCGTGCGGTTCTGACGGGCGTGCCCTTTGACCCCCACAGACTCTCACTGATGTACACGATGTTTTGGCACAAAAGATATTTTTTCTACACAGTTTTGTTAATAGTAAAGAGGGTTGGACTATAACTATTCTTTTCTTTTTTTTATTTAAAGGAAAATCTCAAGGTCTCACAGCTGCAGCTGCCGCAACAATCAAACCGTCATTCTGGGTCATTCAGAATCAGAAAAGCTCCAGCAGGGAATCAAAGTTAAAACTCTGAACTAAGAACTTCTGATCACATAAAAACGATAATCCATATCTGCCTGGTAAATCACTACTGATGACTACATTAGTAAGATCAGGCAGCATGTAATCGTACATGTCTGATTGTTATAAAGGCTGAGCCAAGAAAATTCATGTTTGTATCAAACAAGCTGCCCTTCGTGTTGCTCTGAACCGTGAAGCAGCTCCCAGCCTCAGGCTGGTGACCCCTGACCTATGACAGACTCCAGTTTAACCAGATCAACAGCAAAACCAAGGATTTTCCCTCCTCATTGTCTTGCAGGCGGCTGATGATTTTCCCTCCTTCTTGTCTTGCAGGCGGCTGATGATTTTCCCCCCTCATTGTCTTGCAGGCGCCTGATGATTTTCCCTCCTTCTTGTCTTGCAGGCGCCTGATGATTTTCCCTCCTTCTTGTCTTACAGGCGGCTGCACCATCAGGAACCAGTCGGGCCAGACGCTGCAGCACTGTGCTGAGCTGCTGGGCCTGGAGCAAGACGACCTCAGGGTCAGCCTCACCACCAGGGTCATGCTCACGTCAGCAGGGGGCGCCAAGGGGACGGCCATCAAGTAAGAGCTGCTGCTCACCAAACACACCACATACTTTTGCGTGGCTGTCTTTGTGGGGACTTTCCATTGACTTCCATTCATTTCTACGGCCTAATCCTAACCCTACCCTATCCTAACTCTAACCAAAACTCAGTTCACATCTTAGTCTTAAATCTGACCCCTGACCCAAAAACAGGATTCAATCTCTGAAGTAGTTTTCTTTCTCTCACATCATCGTTTGATTTTGTTTAAATAACATGCCTTGAAGGGAAGCAGCATTCTAGCTATGCTACCTATGTTAGCTGTGCTACCTGTGCTAGTTGTGCTACCTCTATGTTAGCAGTGTTAGCTGTGCTACCTGTGCTACCTCTATGTTAGCTGTGCTACCTCTATGTTAGCTGTGCTACCTGTGCTAGCTGTGCTACCTCTATGTTAGCTGTGCTAGCTGTGCTAGCTATGCAGACACAGAATATTCTGCAGTGAATGAGTGAGTCTGAGGCCTGGTAGCTGTCTGGTTTCTCCCTGCAGCAGATCAGTTTGGGTTTTGCGATTCGATTGGTTCAACAATTAACGGCATGACTCCTCTTAGCTTCTGCAGTTAGCAATGCTTTTTGCTGAAAGACCCAATCTTTGGTCGACCCCGACACGCTCCAGTTCCTGGCAGCTGCTGCTAACCTGATTGTCAGGCCGGGAGCTCTCTCTCCCTAGTGAAGTCTGTAAAGGTCAGAGGTCACCCCGTGTCTCCCCAGGGTGCCCCTGAAGGTGGAGCAGGCCAACAACGCCCGGGACGCGCTGGCCAAGGCCACCTACAGCCGGCTCTTCGACCACGTGGTGACGCGGGTCAACCAGTGCTTCCCCTTCGACTCCTCGGCTAACTTCATCGGCGTGCTGGACATCGCCGGCTTCGGTCAGTCCACGATGAGGAAGAGGGGTCGTGGGAGGGAGATGACCTCTGACCTTCTCTCTGTCTTCCAGAATACTTTGAACACAACAGCTTTGAGCAGTTCTGCATCAACTACTGCAACGAGAAGCTGCAGCAATTCTTCAACGAGCGCATCCTGAAGGAGGTGAGCTGCTGCCATGACAACGGACCCGGTCGCTTAGGTTCTGGTTTCCGCGATCTCCTGGCAGCACCCAGGAAGCTGGAAGCAGCATCGCCTGTCCTGATTGGACGGTCTCTCTCACTGTCATGGTCTGGTTTGCTCTGCAGGAACAAGAGCTGTACCAGAAGGAGGGGCTGGGGGTCAACGAGGTTCACTACGTGGACAACCAGGACTGCATCGGTAGGTCCCTCTGGACGGCCTGCAGCTGCTGCTTCCTCCTCCTCTTCATCAGGGCGTCTCCTCTGTCTCTGCAGACCTGGTGGAGGCCAAGCTGGTGGGCATTCTGGACATCTTAGACGAGGAGAACCGCCTGCCTCAGCCCAGTGACCAGCACTTCACCGACACGGTTCACAACAAGCACAGGAACCATTTCCGCCTCACGGTGAGTCCTACTGCTTCAGCTGAAGCCTGGAACCAGTGGGTTGCTAAGAACGCCCTGCCAGCTCACAGACCCTCATGGATAATCACAATATCATTGGGGAACGAACCGCACTTTGCCTAGAAAGTCCGGATCGGTTGGTGAGGTGTGAACCCTAGACGACCTCTGACCTCTGGTCCTCCAAACCTCGGTCTGGGTTCGGTTTGAATGTGAACGCGAAGTGGACCGGAGACCGATCCAAAGGCAGGAAGTGGACTACAGCGAAGGGCATTCTGGGTAAATACAGCCAAAGCTAATGTGCTAGCTTAGCACTAGCAGCAGAAATGGCTCCTGGTCTTCAGCCAAAGACTAAAGAGAAATCCTCCAACCACTTAAATCTGACGCCTCCATCTTGTTTCCATCTGGTGAAACAGGAAGTTGCTCTCAGTGTCTTCAGAGGTTTTTGTGTGGTATCCTTCAGTGGTTCTTGGTGCAGCGCCCCCACAGGCCAGGAGGGGAACAGGTTGGTTTGACTCAGAGAACCACAGCAGCTGGAGGTGGAGCAGATGGTGGAGTTCTGGTTCCAGTAGAACCGGGTCTACCGGACCGTCAGGAGGGAAACAGACTTAGAGGCCAGAAAACGACTAGAAGCTGTGATCATTTAAAGATGAGTTTAGTTTCTTGAAATAATAAAAGTTTTTTATCTCCACATCTAATGATCAGCTGGTGAAGGAAGTACTTTGTGTTTTCAAAATAAAAGACCTGAATGTTACTGCTTAAATTCTCTAGTCTGAACTGGAACCATCTGTGGATGAAATCTGTTCAGTTTGTTCTGGTGGTTCTGGGAAAACGTCCTGATGACTCTGTCTCTGTGTCCCGCAGATTCCCAGGAAGTCCAAGCTGGCCGTCCACCGGAACGTCCGGGACGACGAAGGTTTCATCATCCGCCACTTCGCCGGAGCCGTGTGCTACGAGACGGTGGGTTGAGCAGAGGAGCCTGGTCCGGCTGCCTGGTCGGACCCCTGCAGGGTCTGATCGTGTCCTCGTGTCTCTCATCAGACCCAGTTTGTGGAGAAGAACAACGATGCACTGCACATGTCCCTGGAGAGCCTGGTGAGCGAGTCCAAGGACCGCTTCGTCCGCCAGCTCTTTGAGAACGCCGCCAGCAGCCGAGACACCAAGCAGAAGGCCGGGAAGCTCAGTTTCATCAGCGTCGGAAACAAGTTCAAGGTGAGAAGGACGCCGAGCACGACCTCTGACCCACTGCGCTCCGTCGCCCACCCTGACCTGACGGGCTTTGATAGGCTCTGGTTCCTGTCAGCTCCTGTGTTTCTATGGTAACCGCATCCTGTGAATGCTTGCGTGTCCTTGATGTGTGTGAGACTCTGATAGCAGCTTTCAGAGTTTAGTGTTGCCGGTCGGTGGGCCAAATGTTTCACCACCCTGACCCGGTTTGACCCGAAGCAGCTTCAGCGTGAGACCAGAAAATAAATCAGATCGTCGCCTGAATCCAGCAGAGATGTGGTCATGAACCGACTGCTTTAATGACAGAGCTCCTGTTTCTCCTGCAGATGCAGCTGAATATTCTCCTGGACAAGCTCCGCAGCACGGTGAGTCATGTTCCCCTGCAAGGCTGCTGGTTCTGGTTCTGCTCACTGGGTCTGACTGATCCGCTTCTCCTTCAGGGTTCCAGCTTCATCCGCTGCATCAAACCCAACCTGAAGATGATCAGCCACCAGTTTGAAGGAGCTCAGATTCTCTCCCAGCTGCAGTGCTCCGGTACGAATCGCTGGAGCTCCTTCCTGTTTCTGGGAGCTAGCAGATGATTAGCTTTAGCTTAGCATGGAGGGAAGACAGCTGGAGCTCCTTCCTGTTTCTGGCAGTATCTGCTTCGCTGATGATTGGCTTTAATTGACTCAGCATGCAGAGAAGACGGCACAAGCTCCTCTAATTAGCATCAATCAGATTGTTCTCCACAAGCAGCTGAGAACATTTTCATCTCCTGCAGCTAGAGAGGATTGAGGCTCTGCTTCACTTTCAGATTAATGGACTAACTGGACCAGCACCTCCTGGTGAGTTTAAGGAGAGAAGCTCCTTCAACATGTAAAACCTGCAGGCCAAGGGTTTGGAAACGCTGCCACAGGCTGACCGAGCCTCTGAGGGACACGCCACAGAGCGAGGCCCCACACACTCCCTCTGAGTGGGTGGTGGTCCTGCCCTGACCCTCAATGTCAGGTGTATTTCTAAAGCACTTTAAAAACAAATATTCACTGTTCCAAAGTGCTGTACTGTATTCATAAAACACATCAGAATAAAACTCAAATTAAAATAGACAGGACATGTAAATTACAATGTCAGGCCTTAAGGAAAAGCTAAAGAATAAAAATGAGTTTTAAGAAGTGAGCAGATCCAGTGTTAAAGTTGCTCCACAGATCAGCAGCAGTGACGGCGAACCCGGACTCCTCTGCTTTTCAGGCTGGTTCTGGGAATATGTAAGAGAAATGTATTATTAGATCCAAGAGTTCTAGAGACAGATTGGTTATGAAGAAGGTCTTGAAGATAATCTGAATCTAGGCCATGTAGAGTTTTAATAACCAATAAAAGGATTTTAAAATCAATCTGATAAACTGGCAGCCAATACAGAGAACTGGTACTGGAGTTATGCGCTCTGGTTTCCAGGTTCCAGTTAAAATTCTTGCTGCGGCATTTTGAATCATTTGGAGATGCTGTAGAGAAGATTGGTCCATATTTTGATATAATGAGTTGCCGTAGTCTAAACGTGTAGTGATGAAGGCGTGGATACGTTTCTTTTAGACAGAAGCTGGATTTAACTTTGCTAAAAGATTTTAAAAAAGCATCAAACTGTCAAAATGGCACCGAGATTTCTAACAGAGCAATGATACAAGGAGCAAAGGAACCAAGAGTTTTAGCAGGTTTACTAATAAGGCTCTTTGGTCCAAACAGAATAACTTGAGTTTTATTTTGATTCATGTGAAGAAACATTTGGTTCATCCATTGCAAATCATCAGCAAACAGTAAAAAGAGATATAACATTTCTTAAAAATATGTCCAAGAGGCAGCAAATACAAACTAAAACGACCAGGCTGCAGCTGCGGTGCTGGTCGTTCATGTCACATGAGAAATAAAATGGAAAGAGCCCGATTGCGAACGGATCGGCTGCCTGAAGGTTCAGACATGTTGAGGTTCTGTTCTGGGCCGTGTTCTGTAGGAATGGTGTCGGTTCTGGACCTGATGCAGGGCGGCTTTCCCTCCAGAGCTCCTTTCCATGAACTCTACAACATGTACCAGAAGTACATGCCGCCCAAGCTGACCCGCCTCGACCCGCGGCTCTTCTGTAAGGTGAGTTCTTGAAGCTCTGGACCGGAACCGGGCCCTGGCGGCTGATTTTAAGAACCTTGTGTTTTTCTGTTGCAGGCTTTGTTCAAAGCTCTGGGACTCGACGAGAACGACTACAAGTTCGGCCTCACCAAAGTGTTCTTCCGCCCTGGAAAGGTGAGACATCCTTCCTTCCTTTCTGCACCAGACCAACCGATCTGCCGATCAGAACCGAGCCTGTTGGCTCTGGAGGCCTGTCTTCACCAGAACATCAGACAGCAGCATGACAGTCAGGCTCTCAAAGAGAGCAGAGACGTTACTTACTATTCTGACTGATTCCAGTTCGCAGAGTTTGACCAGATCATGAGGTCCGACCCGGAGCACCTGGCGGTGCTGGTCCAGAAGGTCAACAAATGGCTGATCCACAGCCGCTGGAAGAAGGTCCAGTGGTGCGCTCTGTCCGTCATCAAGCGTAAGCAGCTTCATCACCTTCATCACATTTCATCGTTTCTCTGAAGCGTTGCTTCTTTACTGCCGGCAACGTTCTCCCATCCACACCAATCAGTCGTTTCTGGTTCATCCTCCTGCTCTCGGACCAGAACCTCAAGAACTTCTGAGCCGATTCAGATCATGACAGAAAACTGGAAACCTGTGGATTTATAAATGCTGACACTAATCAATCCATCATTGATCCAGGCTGAGATTATTCACAGTAATGAAGAGGCGCAATGATTCTGTTGGTCAGAACCAACCAGGACTGGTCCAGAACTGGGTGGTTCTGGTTGGTTCAGGTGGTTGCTGCACTATCTGATGTAGCATCAGGACTTTAAAAATCTTTTGATTTTTGTTTCCGGCTCTCAACATATTTACTCCGTTGCAGTTTCATATCTGAACCACTAGATGTCTCCACCTGGTGGACTCTGGGCCTTTAACTTCCCATTCTCTGCGGTTCTGGTTCTGGTGTTGTGTCCGGTTTGGGTCCAGTTGTTTAAACTGGTTCCTGTCTGTCTGTTACAGTGAAGAACAAGATCCTGTACCGGGCCGGCGCCTGCATCACCATGCAGAAGATGGTCCGCATGTGGCTCTGCAGGAAGAAGCACAAGCCTCGGTGGGTTACACTTCCCGTTCTGCTTCCTGTCCTCAGTTAGCAGCTTCCTCCTCAAGCTCTCTGACCGCCACGCTCCCTCCACTTCATTATCCGTCACTCCCCAGCCGCCGCCACCAGCGGCGGCGTTCTGCTCGTTGCGTACTTTGCGTGTGACGGTTCCGGGCGGCCGATCCGTCTGATTAGAACCGTTTGGAGCACCGTTTCCTTCATCATCTCTGACAGCCTGCTGATCTGTGCCGAGCGGCGCCGTCAGGGATTACTGGAGCGACGACGACTGCAGGAAATTCTGCAGTGATGGACGGATCAGGTCGCAGTCGGAACCAGAACCGCTGGTTCAGAACCTCATGACTCAAACGGCAGACTGGGAGCCGGACCCATGGCGGTTGATCCAGTTGGAGGTTCTGGTGGATCGTATCGGTTCTTTGTGTCATGAACACTTCTGGGTGAACTTTGACCTGAAGCCAAACTTGACATGGAGAAGAAGAAATCTGTTCAAAATGATGAGAGTTGGAATAATGGCGCGTCGCCCTGCTAGCCGGCCCGCTAGCTGACCCGGTTCCTGTGGTCCTGCTAACAGACCCGGTTGTGTGTCCGCAGCATCGACGGGTTGGTGAAGGTCCAGAACCTGAGGAAGAGGATGGGCCGCTTCACGGAGGTGGTGGGGGGCCTGAAGGAGGGAAAGCAGGAGATGACCCAGCAGATCCAGGAGCTGGAGAACTCCATCAACGCCCTGATGCTGAAGATCAAGGTGAGGTTCTGCTGGGTCTGGTGGTTTTGGTGGGATGGCAGCACATTTGGGCCAGATGTTGTTGTGTGAGCCCATCCATAGAAGCATATACAGTGAACCCTCGCTATTTCGCGGCTCACCTTTCGCGGTCTCGCTGCTTCACGGATTTGCATCGTGCATTGTGTTCTGCATTCTGATTGGCTAAACAGTCTCTCTGCTTCTTCTCTACCTGTGTGTCAACAACGTTGCGGTTTAATATGTACACGTACGTAAAACAGCTTGCCATATTTAACATAATCGATGGTGGCATGTCGGTTTATAAGAATCTTTTTGCCCAGAAGAAAAAAGAGCGACAACATCTACAGATAACTATGTTCTTCTCTCGAAAAAACACACCTGCACCGCGGGCTTTAGAAGAAGAAAAAAACCCGCTACAGAGCGGAGTCAGGATGCAGCGGCTCAGTCAGAAGAGCAGTGAAATACACGGGAGTCACTATTTGTCCTACTGTACTTTGTTGGGTTTTTTTTCAGAATCATTTTTTATTTTCTCCCGTTCTGATCCAATGACTGGGGTCGCGGTGGGGCGGCGCTGATCTCTGCAATTCGGGCACGGGAATCCGCCTTCAGTTCGTATTGATGATTAAAATGATTATTTTACAGTACAATAGTTATTTGTAAAAAAAAAAAAAAAAGTTTATACAGTACTTTTATTTGTTCTTTGGTTTCAATGTATTATGGAGTATTTCATTGTATAATAATTGTAAAAAAAATAAAGGTTATTACTTTTCGCCCATCACGGCTTCTTTTTGGAACGTAACCCCCGCGAAAACCGAGGGTTCACTGTATATCCAGTTTTCTTTCTTCAGTCCTTTCCGGATCAGATGGCGCAATAGAGCCAACTTTTGGGCATGGTGGTTTGCCGTAGTTAGCAGCTGCTAACAGCTGATGACGATAAATGTTCTGGCAGAATCCGGGTTTTAAATAGGCCGTTCTACTGGCTCTGACGGGCTCATAGTGCCGTGAATGACGGCTGTACGGACGAACTTTGTCATCCGTACAGCGTTGTCATGGAAATGACAGCTGCTCATAAATATTCATCCACTTTAAGGTGACGGCTTAACGAGGGTGGAAACCATGGCAGCCCTGACCATAAAGTCAGATATAGACCAGCCAAATCCTCAGCTTGAAGTTTCTGAACCTGACCTCTGACCCTCTCTGCCTGCGTTCCAGAGCACCATGATGAGCCGCATCGACATCGACCATGAGTACCAGGTTCAGGTGAAGCGGTCGGAAAAGCTGCTGATGGACCTGCAGAACAAGAAGAAGGAGGAGGAGGAGCGCGAGCGTCTGCGCCGCATCCAGGAGGAGATGGAGCGCGAGAGGAAGAGGAGAGAGGAGGAGGAGCAGCGCCGCAGGCAGGAGGAGGAGGAGCGCCGCCTGTAAGTAGGAACATCCAATCGCAGCGCAGCTCCACAGTCTGTTGGGGTAATCTGATTACTCTGGATCAGTTCAGACTCAGCTGAGCAGAAATACATTTTCCTGTCGGCCCGAAATTTTTGATGCAGAAAAACTCAGAAATATTGGAAAGCTTTATTATATTTCCCACTGCGGCGGCTCTGTGCTGGCGGGTCCGGTTCCCCAGAGGCGGGCGGTCCCAGTTCTGCTGCTGACGATCTAGGTTGGTCGGAAGGGTTGAGCCTCTTCTGGTTCCTCCCTGGCGCCTGATGATCCAGAGGTGCAGAGCCGGGACCCAGCGTTAGGAGCCCTCCCCCTCCTGTGGCGGCGGCGCTCTGCATGCGGGTCACGGCCCGCTGCAGCCTGGGAGTCTTTAGCAGGACTGATGGGAGCCGTCGTGTTCGTCACAAGCCGCCGCTCGCTAATGTCGCACATTAGAGACGACAGGCTGAGCTTTATGGCTTGCTCCCCCTGCGCCGCGCGCTGAAGGTCGCAGCCTGCTGAAGGTCGCGGCCTGAGACGTGCAGCCTTCATCTGCACGTTTCCCAGCAGAATGACCTTCAGCCGTCCTGATCTCAGATCTGCAGCGGTGAAAATCAGTCAGCAGACTGGACAAAGTTTCAGTAGAATAATTCTGTTGTTTTCAATAAAAACATTTTGATTTCATCTGAATCTAACTGAACCCCAAATCAAACATTTCTTCTGATGAATTGTCTAAATCGGTTCTTCTGTCTTGGTTTCTGTGCAAATTGTGACATTTTCATCTAAATTTAATCCTGAAAATTTGGCCTAAGGGTGCCTCAGTGCTGCCCTCTTTGGGTTGGATGGTGGTACCGCAGGTGATATTATGTGGTATAAAACTCACTCAGACATGCCCCCTGGTGGACAGTCAGGATTTGGGCTAGCGAGCGGGCGCGCGTGTTTCTCAGCAAGTTGCTAGTTTCTTTTATGAAAGTTATGAACATGTTGCTTGTCAGACTTTTCTGAAACTCTGACATTCCTAGGATGTAGCGGTTCAAGCTGACCATTAGGGGGCGCTGTGTCCGGTTTGAGTCACATGTTCATAACTCATGTTGACAACAGCTTCGTCACTGGACTGATGGACGTCCAAACGTCTTCCAGTCCAAACTGCTAGCAGAGGAGCTGTGGCGGCTGAATTTACTGATTTAGCTTGTCTAGCTCCGGAACATCCACAGTTCATGAGCAAACGCCAAGATAACATTTCAGTAAAAACCCAGAACATTCTGTCCACCGTTTCTCATCCGCTCGGCCCCGTCAGGTTCTCCAGTGCGTGTTGATCGTTGGAACGTCTCCGAAGTGGGACCCGGGACTTCTGCAGAGATGGATGAACTTCCCTCTTGCCTTCTGTCTGTTCCTCTGTAGGAAAGCAGAGATGGAGCTGAAGAGGAAGCAGGAAGAGGAGGAAAGGAAGAAGAGGGAGGAAGAAGAGAGGCGGCTGCAGGTTGGTGTTTCTTCACACCAGCGCTGGATGAGTTCGCTGAAGGTCATGTGTGAAACTAGCGTTCCTCCAACATTGCTCAACCTGAGCAGCAGCATTTAAAAATATTTAATATAGCCTGGATCTCATTCAGACAGCGGCCTTTTGCTAGCATTCCTGCTAACCCTGTTAGCTGCTAAGTGCTAGCAGTCCTGCTAACCCTGTTGTAACAGGAAGTGGAGGTGGATAGACATCCACAGAAACAGGAAGCAGGCTCTTCCTGGTTCCACCTGCTGAGGGACCATCTGGACCAAATAATCCAGATTGTAATCCGTCCCCAGGCGGAGCTGGAGCTGCAGCTGCAGGCGGAGCGGGAGGAGGAAGTGGCGCGGCAGGCGGTGCTGGAGCAGGAGCGGAGAGACCGGGAGCTGGCCATGCGGATCGCCCAGAGCGAGGCGGAGCTGATCCCCGATGAGACGCTGAACGACTCTGGACTGCGCAGGTACCCTGACCTTTGACCTCTAGGCTCAGGAAGCTCACAGTGACCTGCTCTGAACAAATCTATTTCCCGGTGTACAACAACCTGGACCTTGGTTTATTTGGATCCCCACTAGCCATTTTCATAACGGCTATTCTTCCTGAGCTCAGGAGGAAACTAACGAAGTTCCACCATGTTTATCGATGTTCTTCTTCTCTGGTGTTTAATGGTGTTCTTCTTCTCTGGTGTTTATCATGTTCTTCTTCTCTGGTGTTTATCGATGTTCTTCTTCTCTGGTGTTTATCGGTGTTCTTCTTCTCTGGTGTTTATCGATGTTCTTCTTCTCTGGTGTTTATCGGTGTTCTTCTTCTCTGGTGTTTATCGGTGTTCTTCTTCTCTGGTGTTTATCGATGTTCTTCTTCTCTGGTGTTTAATGGTGTTCTTCTTCTCTGGTGTTTATCGTGTTCTTCTTTGGTGTTTA
Organism: Xiphophorus maculatus; assembly: GCF_002775205.1. Lineage (NCBI taxonomy): Eukaryota > Metazoa > Chordata > Actinopteri > Cyprinodontiformes > Poeciliidae > Xiphophorus > Xiphophorus maculatus. The sequence goes on from NC_036457.1 coordinate 5,319,564, forward strand.
TCGGTGTTCTTCTTCTCTGGTGTTTATCGATGTTCTTCTTTGGTGTTTATCATGTTCTTCTTCTCTGGTGTTTATCATGTTCTTCTTCTCTGGTGTTTATCGATGTTCTTCTTCTCTGGTGTTTATCGGTGTTCTTCTTCTCTGGTGTTTATCGGTGTTCTTCTTCTCTGGTGTTTATCGGTGTTCTTCTTCTCTGGTGTTTATCGATGTTCTTCTTCTCTGGTGTTTATCGTGTTCTTCTTTGGTGTTTATCGGTGTTCTTCTTCTCTGGTGTTTATCGATGTTCTTCTTCTCTGGTGTTTATCGATGTTCTTCTTCTCTGGTGTTTATCGATGTTCTTCTTCTCTGGTGTTTATCGATGTTCTTCTTCTCCTGTTCCAGTAACGGCTCCTCCGTTCCATCGTCTCCAGAGAGAGCAGCGTAAGATCCTCAGACTTAACCTTTCTGATTAACCCTGGCTCTTTCTGACCCCTGACCTCTGACCCCTGCATGCTGTAACAATCTAACAGAACCTCCTCATTTCCTACTAGAACCTTTTCCGACCTGATCAGCACCAGTTCTAGTCTCCAGACGGTTCAGAACCAGAACAGTCCAAACATAAGCTGCAAATTGTTAGAATCTCCGTGTTTGAATCCAGGTTCTGATTGTCTCAACAAGCTGGTTCCAGTTCAGAACCGGGTCAGAACCAGGGCTGATTCTGGAAGGAACCCAGCAATAGACGATTGGGTCGACTTCCAGAGAACCAGGTCTGGCCCCGTCCACCGCCGTAGAAGAAGCTTCATTGGGTGACATCAGAGACAGCTGAGCTGTGGTTGGTTCTGATGGATCCGGTTCTGCTGGGTCCAGCTTGGTGGCCAATAGGAACCAGTGAAGGGTTCTGGCCCGGTTTCAGTAGGAACTGGTTCAATTGGTGACCAGTCCGACTTCCTCGGATTGGAGCTGATGGATCAATGATGGATCAATATGGATCAATGATTGATCGCCTGATTGATCACCTGGGAGGAGAATGGCTCCTCCTCTTCGTCGCTCCTCCTCTTCGTCGGCTCTAACTCTGACTCTCTCCAGTCTGCAGGTCGGCGCCAAGCTGAAGAACTACACCATGTAGGTTCCTCTCACACACCTGCTGCACCTGCAGCAACACGTTCAGGTGTCCTGCAGCATCTGGCCCGGTCCGTATGGACCAGAACCGGATCAGAACCAGTTAGAAAACCTGAACTGGGTCAGAAACTGGGTTTGGTTCTGGTTCTTCTGGGTAAACTGGGAGTTTGTTGGCCTCTTCTTCTTGGGTTAATTTCACATTGAGAGCAGAAACTAGTTTCTTCTTCTTGGGTTGAAATGTGTCTAAGCTCCGCCCACATCCTGCTAACCCGGCCCATCATGCTTTGCAGGGAGGAAATGGCGAAGGAGATGACCGAACTTCTGGCCCGGTGGGTAAAATCCGTCCATCGGAACCAAATCTCTCCGATCTCTCTATGATTCGGATCAGATCGCTAATCAGAACCAGGTGATCCAGATTGATCCAAACCTGCCAATGAAGAAGAAGGTTCTGGACCTGCGACCCATTGGTGGAGGAAGTTCAGATGTTTGGAGAACCGGGAATTGCTGCTCGGGTCTTATTCCCGCTCACACCTCCAGAACCGCCAGAACGTCTGACCCGAAAGATCGCCCGGGTTGGGCGTGAATTACAGTGCCACCAGCGGGCCCTTCCTGGTACTTCCAGGTTTCTGATGAAGAGCTTTAAGGTCCAGAACCAGCAGAGGTCCGGTCCGGTCCAGGTGGTTTCGCTGATCTGCGCAGCTGGATGAAGACGAAAAAATGGATCTCCTGGTTTCTGATGCAACGACAGAAATCAAAATTTTAAATTAAAATTAATCAAATTCCTTAATTTCCAATATAAAAAGTCGCCGACGGTTCACAGATGGATTCTGCTCACTCTGTCCGCCAGACCCTGGGTTCTACTGGTTCTACTGGGTTCTACTGCATGCAGTTCTTTCTCCTCTCCTCCACTTGGTGTGTTTCTTACCCGTAACCCTGTTCTGTTTGTAGAACTGGACTCTGATTCCACCTTTGTGCTCCTGATGGAGTTGGGTTCACTGGGAGTTCTGGTTCACCAAGTGTTATGGCTCCTGAAGACTAGAGTGTTGATCCAGAGACTAAAAGGTCTGAGGAGCAGATAGTCCAGATTCAGATCCGGTTCCTGCAGCTGAGGACTGAGTCCAGATCCAGGTTAAGAACCAGAACCTTTTGGACCCGGTCAGAACTTCTGCTGGTCCAGAACTCTTTACTTCTTTTTGGACCAGAACCGTGATAAGAACCAGTTTCAGTGGGAAACTCTCAGTGAACTCGGCTCCTCTGGATCTTCGGCGTTCAGGCTTTCCTCCTCACCTGCACGTCTTCGTCTCACTTCCTGTTTCTTGTCTCTGCTTCCTGTCCCAGAGGGCCGCAGGTTCAGGCCAACAAAGCTGCTGCCAACGCCAAAAAGTTTGAGTTGAGCAAGTGGAAGTACGCCGAGCTGCGGGACGCCATCAACACATCCTGTGGTGAGTGACCCGGATCCAGATGAGATCTGGATCCGGGTTCATGTTTAGATCCAGATTGAAGTTCTGATCTAGTTCTGGGTCTGGGTCCATCAACACGTTCTGTGGCGAACAACACAGATCCAAAAGTTAATTGATTTTATGGTGAGGGCGGGGCTGTGGATGAGGGCGGGGCTATTGGACGAGGGGTGGGGTTGTTGGGTGAGGGGTTATTGGGCTACTAAACTGTTAGATCGGTTTTCAGAATCTAATTTAAAGTATTAAACGGTCAGAACCAAGCAGCATTGGGTCGGTGCTGACTGAGGTCTCAGGGTTGGTGAGCAGCTAAAGAGACAATGACCTTCAGGGAGGATCCAGTCGGCTGGTTCTGTTGGGTCCAGAGTGTATTATGGATCAGATCTGTCACGTTAACAAATTCTAAACCAAACCCAGTGAACCTCCCTGAGTGGGTGAGCCCAACAGAACCGGGTCCTGACCCGTCCTCCTCTCCCTCAGACATCGAGCTGCTGGCGGCCTGCAGGGAGGAGTTCCACCGGCGGCTGAAGGTGTACCACGCCTGGAAGGCCCGGAACAAGAAGAGGAACACCGAGACGGAGCAGCGGGCGCCGCGCTCCGTCATGGACTACGGTACGCCGCTTCTGTTCTGGTTCTGAACCGGTTCTGGTTACACCAGCTCCTCAGATCTTCAGCTGAAGGTTCTGTTGGTCAGGAAACATCAGAACCTTCTAGCCACCTGAAGGTTCCGATCCAACTAGTTTCCTCACAGAGATTCTGGTTCTGAACAGGAAGTTCTGATGTTTCTGCCCCAAACAGGAAATGGATTTATGTCAGACTTTCAAAATAAAGCTCCTGAGCTTCTGCAGGTTCTGGTCCTGACACAGAACCAGAACCTGTCAGACCCGTTTGGGTCGGGCAGAATCGTCTTCATCCTGTGTCTCCGTGTTTCAGATGTTCCGTCTGCAGCCAAAGAAACATGTAAGTTCTGTAGAACCCGAATAACCTCCACTAACCTGCTGGTTCTGCTCCTAACTGGGCCTACTGGGACCTCTGGTTCTGCTTCTAGCTGCTCTGCTTCCTAGAGGGAGGGAGGGGGGGCAGGGTCTCTGGTCTCCATGGCGACCAGACAAAGCTCATCAGAACCAGAACCTGGCTGGACCTTTGTGGTCAGATCCTGGTCAGAGAGGTACTGGTTCTGATCTGTTGTACTGCTGGAGGAAGATGTTCTGGTGGTACCGGTCCACACTGGGTCCAGAACAAAGTGTGATCGAGCAGAACCCGATCAGAACCTGAGTGGATCCAGCAGGGAGGGAAGGTCCTGTTGGACGCGTCTCAGGTTCTGGTCCTCGACTCTGCTCCATCAGTGAAGTTCTGACCCAGCTGGTTCTGATCCAGCTGGATTTGGACTTGCTGGTTCTGCAGAACCTTTTCTGATTCTTCCCACATTCTGCATCTTCTGGTTCTGGATCTCGTAGCGGCCTGTAGGCCCTGATAGACTGGGGTGTCTGGTTCCTGTCCAGTTGGTTCTGGTTCTGGTCCAATTCCATGTCCTGTTGCTTCTAACGTCTCTTGTCCAATCAGCAGCCCAGCAGAGCTTGGCTCCGCCCCTACCGGCGCGGCAGCAGGAGCTGTCGGCCAATCGGCAGCAGCGTTACTTCCGCATCCCGTTCATCCGGCCGGCGGACCAGTTCAAGGAGCCGCAGCAGAAGAAAGGCTGGTGGTACGCGCACTTCGACGGCGCCTGGATCGCCCGACAGATGGAGCTGCACCCCGACAAGCACCCCATCCTGCTGGTGGCAGGTCAGTGGGCGGGGCTAACGGGGTCACGACCTCCAGGGTGAATGGCAGCATTCATATACATCTTGTTGCCGTTGGTTTCTGGGTTGGGACTTGGTGATGCAGCAAAGGATCGTGGGTAGTTGAGCTCAAGCAGCGGTGAAGCGAGGCACCTTTATGTGGAGCGAAGCATGCTAGCATGATTAGCAGCTCCAGTTAGCAATGCTCTGTTCTGTTTCTAGTTGCTGCAACAGCGCCCCCTTCAGCAGATGACGCCCTGAGCTTCCACCTATTGGTTCTATGTTGCCGATTTCTAGAACTGGTCCTACAGATAAATGATGACCCGGTTTTCCAGAAGGGGATTTAATCTCTGCAGCAACAAAGACCTTTCGTCTGTTTACAGGATCTCGGGGACGTTTGGACCACTGGTTCTGTCTAATGGTTCTGGTTCTGCTGCAGGGAAGGACGACATGGAGATGTGCGAGCTGAGCCTGGAGGAGACGGGTCTGTCCCGGAAGCGCGGCGCGGAGATTCTGCCCCGACAGTTCGAGGAGATCTGGGAGCGCTGCGGCGGCGTGCAGTACCTGCGCAGTGCCATCGAGAGCCGCCAGGCGCGCCCCACCTACGCCACCGCCATGCTGCAGAGCCTGCTGAAGTGACGGGGCGCGCCGCCGCTCCTGACCTGCAGGAGGAGCTAATCCTACTAGCCGATTTTAACGTCTGCAGGCTAATGGAGGCTAACATGCTAACTCAGGCTAACAGGCTAGCCGCTGCAGTCGGACCTCCACACCTGGAATATATCATTCCTCTAATCATGCATTCCTGATTTATTCCGATGAAGCGTTCCCACCCGGCAATGGGCCGATGACCCGGTCCGATCCGGTCGGTTCTGCTGGGCCGGAGCGGCGGCGTGAGGCGGAGCCGCTCCTCATCCTGATTGATGCTCGTTTCCGTTCTGGCCGAATGTTTTCCAGACGTGATTAATTTGTTGAATGAATCTCGTTTTTCCTGTTTCTGTTTGATTTGGGAATGTTGTATCCTGGAGCGGCTCTGACATCACTTCCTGTTCAGCTCTGACATCATTTCCTGTTTGAAAAGGAAAATGAAACGATTATGCAACAGCCGAGACCGGACGCTCCGGGATCTGCTTCCTCCCAGACTGTGACGCTCCGGAGTGGATCGACCGGAAAACGAGTTTATTTTTGGGAGAAAGTTTCTACTTTTGTGGCTCCGAATGAGAAGCAATAAAACATGCAGGAATCAAACCGGCAACCTGTCTGTTCTCTGCTAAAAACCCACAGGAGGAGCCGGGTCAGAACCGGCAGGTCCAAACGGCATCGACATCCAGCCTGAACTGGGCCGTCGGGTCGGAATGTTGATGCTGTTAGGAAAGGAACCAGAACCGGTCCAGGAGGTTCTGATCCGCGTCTCTGACCCTGATCTCTAACAGTTGAATAAAGTGTTTCCTGTTCTACTTCCTGGTTCACTTCCTGTTCTACTTCCTGGTTCTCTTCTTCCACTCCTAACAAGCTGAAACACAGACTTGAGAAAAACAGAAATATTTATTCAACATTTCAGCTAAAATTCAAATAAAATAAATAAAAGGTCCAGTTTGAGTCACCAGGCAAAACCAGAACCAGAACCCAGCAGCTGCTTTTATGATCCTCCAGGAAATAAAATGGAAACCATCAAGAGACGAAGCTAATTCTGTCCTGGTCCACATAAATTGACCGGGTCAGAACCTCAGAATCAACTGTGGACCAGTAACACCTGGCCCAATAGTTCATTTGCTGAACTATTACTTTGGACCCATCCCATCTGGTTCTCTAGACCAGAACCATCTTAGTAAAGCAGAACATCCTCAAAGTTTAGTTCAGTTCAAAAACAGGCTTCATTCTGAAGGTTCTGATGGTTAGAGTATTACATCAGAACAATAGCAGAGGTTCTGTTCAGGTTCTGGTCTCCAGTCCTGCATAAGCTGAAATGTTGAATAAGAAAAGAGGAAAAGAAACTGTGATGGAGGCTGACGCGAAAGCAGGAGTCGATAAAGGTTCTGGAGACCCAACTTTTATTTTGGTAGTCCACTTCCTGCTGTCGGTGAGTGAATTAGCATACTAGCAGCTAGCTTCAATCTAAATATTTAGCTTCAGTTTAAATATTTTGCTAGCTCAACTCAGACCAACTATTTGTCTTTTGAGCTAAATATTTAGCTTGAATCTGGTATTTATGAATTAATGAATAACAGTGAAAAGTGAACCTTTGTTTATTTTGTCTGACAGGCTAAATAACCCAAATCGTTGCTGCTAGCTTCTACCAGCAGCTCAAACAGGAAGTCATTGACTGGGTGGAATCAGTCCAGTTTGTTCCCTAGACGGCGACTGCAGCGCCACCATCTGGTCATCACAGGACGCAGCCCTTGTTGCGTTTATCAGATCCAACTAAATAGTACAGTGACCTTTAACCTCCCAGGTAATATTTACGCTGAGCTTCCTGTAGATCTTTGGGTCCAGTGCCTTGGTGCATCAGCAGCCTGACCTTTGACCTCTTTATCAGCATAAATACTCTGTTACAGGGTAACAGTATTCGGATGTAACCCTGAATACTATCGGGTTCCTAGAGGGTGATGGGCTGAGTCCGGGGTCGTCTCCGGGGTGATGGCTGTCCGGGGTCGTGTCCAAGGGAGTTAAAGGTCGGTTCTCCAGAAAGCGGGATGTGGAAGAGGAAGTTGTTCTCAAACTTTGAAGGTCCAACAAGTATCGGGACAGAACACTGTCTGGTCTTCATCTGGGTCGCCAGCAGAACTCGGATCCCAAACGCAGCAGAACCGGGTCAGAACGGCTGAAAACAAGACAGTCGAGGTTCTGCAATGGCCTAGTCAAAGTCCGGGTCTAAACCCAGCAGTGATGGACCTTCAGTTGAAGTTGACCAGCTGCAGACCCGATGTCCCAATACATCAGACGGGCTCGTCGGTTCTGACCCGATTCAGTCGGGTCGATGCTGATCCTCTGAAGCTCTGGCGAGTCTGCAGGAACAGGAAGACCCGGTTAGAGGAAAAACTTCTGGTTCTGGTTCTACCACTGGGGGGCGCCAAGGAGGCCGCAGCTCCCTCATCAGAACCAACCCACCAGAACCAGTACCTATTCACGTTCTCTGGTCCCGTCCGATCCAACACGTCTTCCTATCTGGTCTGGCCGGACCGCTGAGATCCGCCTCTAGGTCTGAAAGAGAGGAACCAGCAACCAGGTGAATTAACCTTCATGCGTGTAAAATATGTTTCTATGGCAACCATCTCAGACATTAAGGTAAAAACAAGAACACAGAAACTGACTAAATGTAGCAGTCTAGTTAAAGTCCTGTTGCTATGGTAACAATTCTAAATCTGCTTCGGGACTTGGTGGCGTTCCTGCAGCGCAGCATCAGAACCTGAATGGTCCAATCTCCACCAGAACCACCAGCTGGTCTCGACCCAACTGATTGAGCTGGAGAGGTTCTGTTGGGTTCTCTTTGGTTCTGCTGGTCCTATTGCACTCTGTTGGGTTGTGTCTGGTTCTGTTGGTCCTGTTGGTTCTGACCCAGACTGACAGAAAGTGGGCCTGGTTCCTGGTGTCTGACTGGTTCGTCTTGTTGCTGAGAACAACGACCCGAAGACAGACCAAGGTCAACTAGTTACTGGCATCATGACCTTTGACCTGATGACCAGTACCTGAGAAAAACACCAAACTCTGACATAACAGAAGAGCCGGCTGTGGTTCGGCCCAGTTTAGGTGAATCGGACCTCTCTGGTACCTGCATTCGGCTCCTCGGCCTGGAACCACGTGACAATCCCTGTCTGGGCAGAACTCGGGCTGCAGCTCGCAGACGCTCCGACAGGACCGGTTCTGTTGGGCCAGGAAGCCCGGTTCGCAGAGGCACCGGGCCTCCTGGGTCCGGCGGTCGACCACGCAGCGGGACGAGGCTCCGCAGGCCAGGAACCGGCACGGATCGGCCCGATCAGCTGCAGACAGAGGGACAGAACAAAACAGTCAGATTCTAGCCAGACAGAATACCAGCCAGCCGGTTCTGGTTCTGAGAGTTGGGTTCTGCTGACCAGGAACAAAAAATCGCTTTAAATCTGGCTTTTATCTGAACAGGAAGGTCCAAATGTTTGGCGCAGAACTTAGAATTCCAAATCCAAACCTTGTGGGTTCTGACCCAATCACTGGTCCAAACCAAAACGGGTCAAGTTTTCCAAATACGTTGTCAGTGCACCAGAACCATCAGAACCGAGAAGCTGGGCTTCCTGAGCTCCTCAGCAGAACCTCATGCTGAAGTTCCAGGTCTGGTCCGGTTCCAGGTCAGAAAGCTGGTTCCTCTGGGTTTCCGTGGAAACACTGATGGACCCAGAATAAAGTCCAGTTATTTAGCTAAGTCAGGTAAAGTTCTACTGAGCGGTTCTGTCAGTCGACAGGGTTCAGGTAGGTAAGCCCTGGTTCAGTCCCCCGTCCCAGAATGGAACGACCCCTGACCTCTGACCCCTCACCTGGTTCCACGTCCAGCGAGCTGCGGTCGATCTGCAGCCTCCTGGCGGCGGAGCAGAAGCGCTCCAGCAGGCAGCGAACGGCCTCGGTGACGTTGTAGGGCACGGAGCGGGAGAAGCGCATCTTGCTGTTGACGACCACGCTGCCCTTCCTGAAGTTCAGGATCTCCAGGTTCCTGAAACCCGTCAGGTTGGCCTGCAGGTACGGCAGCAGCTGTAGCGGCAAGCGCAGCCGTAGGTTAGAGACGTGGAAGGAAAGCAGGAGCAGCTAATAACCAGCTAGCAGCAGCTAGTGAGGCGCCGCAGGTTACTGGACAGAGAAGTGATTCAGTTTCTGGGACGTTTTCTGCTGCATTAATCTACCATCGGCTTCACAGAGAGCCTGAATGTGAGGCACCTCAGTAATTAGTTCATATTTATTCATATATGGGACTTGACCATGACTGCACATGCTGTAGAAATCTAATCAAGAAAAAGGTTTTAATGAGACGCCCTGATCAGAAACTTCTGGACCGCATTAAAGACCTGGATGGAGTTTTTTGGATGGATTCACTTCGGGAACATTTCTCCAGCTCTCCTGCTTTTAAACATGACTAAATGTTTTAGGAGCAGGAAGCTTCTCCAGCATTTTCACTAACAGGGGAAAGCCTTGGGAGAGACCACAGCCTTCATGTTACCTGTTGAAAGTTTCACCCTCTCTCTCCACCCTGAGGTCTGGAAACATCTCACAATTTCTCAATTTTTCCAGTCGGACCTTTAGGTTTCTGTGGCTCCACTCACCACGTCTAGAAGAGTGTTCTCCAGGGCTCTGTACTCTGCTGAGGTGTTGTTGAAAAGGTCTTCAGAGAAGTCCATGTTGGTGAGGCGCAGGCTGAAGAACACCACCAGCTCCTGCCTGTTGCTGGCAGTGGTCATGGTGGGCGTGGTCAAGTATCTTAGCGGAGTGGCATCTTCCTCTGCTGCAGAGGTCAGATCACTGCCAGGGTCCACTGACTCCTTACTGGGAGTGTTGCTCTGGTCCACTTCCTCAGAAAACTCCTCCCCACCTGGAGAGGCGGTGAGGCTTTCAGGGTCTGCCGTTTCCACCTGGGGAACAACAGGTGGTTCTGGTTCAGTTCTGTCCTCTGTTAACTCAAAGGGCCCAGAGTCCTCAGTCGGGCCAGGTGTCGGTACTTGAACCAGGTCGACAGCAAATGGAGGTGCAGGGAGGGCTTCTGAGACTGGGCTAGGAGTTACAAACATTTCTTCTTCTTCTTGTGTCTTTGATGAAGAGTTATCAGTCACTCCAGTATCCTCTGACTGAACCTCTGGCTTTGCAGCTGTTGCAGCTAGGAAATGGTAAAAATAACAGAATGAGTCTGGAACAAACTACCAAAACTGTTTAAATTCTACTAAAAGTACCTTCTGTAACACCTAGACCCTCCAACATCTGCTCAAGGTAGTTAATGACAGGAAATCAACTTTCCTAAAGGAGCTCATGTTGAATCTTAAAGCTTGATAACCTAAACAATAGTTGATGTTACCTGAGACAGATGTTGCTGCTTCAGTGGGTAGATCAGTCTGGATAGGTCCTGGTGTTCTGAAGGCACTGGCTTCTCTCTCCACCTCTATGTTGGTTCTATCAACGTCCTCCTTGGAGTCAACGTCCTCCTTGGAGTCGACGTCCTCCTTGGAGTCAACGTCCTCCTTGGAGTCGACGTCCTCCTTGGAGTCAACGTCCTCTGTGATTGGGTATGTGCGGCTAGGTGCTTTCTCCTCAGGTGGATGGAGGAGTCCTGGTATGATGGGTAGATTATCTTCCACTGATGGGTTGAGTTCATCAGAACCGTCCAGTAGATCTTCCCCCACTACCTGAACACTATCCTCTCTGTAGTGAAGTTCTTCCATGCTTTCCAAAGTCTGGAGGATTTTGATTGACTCAATAGCTGGTTCTGCAGAATCTCTCTTTGGTTCTGGCTCTATGACCTCCTCTTCTGGTTCTGGACCTTTAGGTAAGTCTGGTAAAACATCCAATTGGTCTTTGTCTGGTTCTGAAACTGTCTCCAGTCCTGGACTTTTTGATTCATCTGTGGCTTCAGTCTTCTCTTCTGGTTGTGAAGAAGATTCTGGCTGTGCAATGTCCACCGGCCTCTCATCAAGGGAGGCAACTACAACCTTTTCATCCTCAAAATCTGCATTAGGAATTTCAGTGACATCTTCTGTTTGAAGCTTCACCACATGGCCTGATTCCTCTCTAACTTCTTCTCTATCCAACTCAGGAACTGCTTCCTCTGGTTCAGAAACTCTATCAGCAATTCCACCCATGTTGACGTTTTCCTCCGTAACCTTGGGAGCCTTTTGTTCTGTAACTTTGAACACGGTTTCCTCAGTATCTTCAGGGACCACGTCCTGTATAACTTTAGTAACACTTTCTTCTGAGTGTTCAGGAACCTTATCCTCTATATGTTTGGGAATTCCCTCTTCCTCATTGACCTTGGGAATGGTTTCTTTGGTGTCTTCAGCAACTCTGTCCTCCATAAATATGGGAACCCTTTCCTCTGTTACATCAGGACCCTTTTCTTCAGGGACTTCAGGTAATGTTTCTTTCAAAACTTCATGACCTGGTCTCTCTAAAATGTTTTCATCTTTGGCGCCAACAAGCACCACCTCTTCCTCTTTTTCTGAGACCTCCAAAAGATTTTCCTCTAGTTGAGGAATTGAAAGTGACACCTCAATGACTTTTTCTCTCTGCTCTTCTTTTAGTTCTGTAAGTTCAACTATTCCTTTTTCTGGTTGCAAAATGTTGACATTGTCTTCTACACCTTGCTCTGTGAAAACCTCAGGTTTGGTATCTTCAGAGTCCGTCTCTGGAAGCAGTTCTTCTGGTTCAACTGATTTAAATGTTTCAAGGTCCTTCTCTGTAACATGAACCACAATTTCTGACTCTGGCTCTGTAACTTCGTCCTGACTTTTGACAACCGACTGTTTCTTTGTCTCCGATGCTTTAGTTGAATCTTTTTCTTGCATTGAAACATCCACTACTTCTTTGTCCATTGGTAAAACTTGTTCAACTTCTTGGTGTGGCTCTGAAACTTTAGGTGCTTCTGTCTCTGTAGTGTCCGGATTTGAAACTTCAACTACTTCCGTGATAGACTCTGATGGCTTTTCTTCTTTATCTGGAACTGAGACTTCAAATGTTGCTTCACCTGACTCTGACATTTCATCTCCAACTTCACCTGGTTCTGAGGCTTCTACTTTCTCAAGGTTTGGCCTTAAAACCTCCAGAATGACTGGATCTTCCTCTGGCTCTAGCAGTTCTGCTTCAGTTTGCAAACTTCTAACATCCTGTGATTCTTGGTCCAGAACGTCACTTGGTTCAGGTTTTGAAAAACCTAAATCTACATTTTCTTCATCTGGAAGAGCGTTGATGTCTTCTTCGTCTTTAGGGATCAATGCTGGCTCTGTGGGTGGCTGGTCTGTGAGGTCTGCAGGTTTGAAACTTGGAGTTGTGATTTCATACAGCTCCTTATTGCCAACGGCTGCAGTGAATAAAATCTGAGCTGTTGGTTTAAACGCAGGACTTTCTCCCTCCTTTTCAACAGGTCTGAGGTCTTCCTCTGATATCAGGTTAGGAGACGAAGTGATAAATGGATCGTCCGCCTCCCCCTGAAGAGGCAGCGTCGGGGTTGGGATATAGATGCGCACAAGTTCCCCCGTTTCATCCTGATTAATGGTTTCAATCTCATGTGTGATGATGAGCAACTCCTTTTCCTGTTGTTCCTGGCTCAACAGCTCAGGTTCAATCATGTAAATTTCTTCTGAATCATCAATAATGTCCTCTAGAGCCGGGGGATCATCACTGATCAGCATCATCCCATCAGTCACCGTGATCATCTCGCCATGTGAGACAGCGGTGGAGTCCAGCAGGGTCACAAGATCGTTTTCCTTCTCCTTTGGGGTGAGAGGAGGAAGAAGTTTATTCACCTCTGGCTCAGGGGTGAAGACTTTAAACTCATTGTGGGAATCAGGTTCACTGGGCTGTGAACACACAGATGCACCATTATGATGATTTTAGTGTCATTTGGTTATTTATTCCAAAATCTTATTCTAGTCTCTCAAGTATGCCCTTCTTGTGACACAGCAATTAAACTGTTAATGTCAGATGAGCTGCAGCTGAAGCTCTTACCTCATCCATCTCTTCAGATGCAGCTGATGTTGGTGTTGGCAGGGTGATCACTTCTGGAAAACAAATGTTCATCAATGCAGGAGCTGAAACTGCTGAAGGTTCAAGGTCTTCTTTAAATATAAATTCATTAACTCAAAGAGCTGGAGGTTCAATTCAGAGCCTGTGAGCTGAAGACTCAGCGGTCTGCGTCAGAGCAGTACCTGGTTGGAAGTTCAGGGAGTCCAGGTCGACTGGCAGAGAAGCTTTCTCCTGTAAAGCCTTGACCAACATATCTTTGAGTCCAGAGTCAGCAGAGGCCTCTGGCTCTCTGGTCGTCTCTGAGGTTGCATGATGGATGTTGTTCTCAAAGACCACAGAGTAATGGACCGAGATTCCTTCAACCCTGAAATACAAAACAACTCTCAGATCTGGAGGTACAAGTCCTTCCTGGTCCAACATCGTAGTACTTTACTGATTTTATCTCAAATGTTTCTTCTTCTATAAAGTACAGATGGATAAATCTGTGCTTTTTATACTGTAAACCAGGGATCTGCAACCGTTAGACGTGCTCCTGGTCCAACACACCTGAACCAAATAATTGGATCGTCTCCTCGGGTCAGTGTGGTTCTCCTGCTGATGTCTTGATCATTAGACTCGGGTGTGTTGAAGCACAGACACGTCTAAAGTTTGCAGAAGCCTCCCGGCCTGGAGTTAAAGACCTGTGATGTAAACATTCTCAGACTCTCCCAAAGCAGCTGACTGCTAGTAACACTCTGTGTCGCCAAGGACAATGTTTCTGATTAGAAAGGCGTCCTTTGAGGAGCTGCTGTTTGCTCTGCAGAGCTCTTATATGAACTAAAAATGTTCTGTATTCAGGCTCAGTGTCATCTGCTGCTGTGAATCACCAGCTGACATCTAAGGCTGTTTTCACACCTGATAGTCCAGTAGACTCGGTTGGATTGGGGACCAAAATTGCAACATTTGTTACATTTCCAGCTGCTGTAGTTTGTATTCACACTGCACTGAGTCAAACAATCCAAACTAACTGAAAACCTGTTCCCCCAGTCGCCTGTGGGGGCGCTGCACCAAGAACTACTGAAGGAATCGACACAAAACCTCTGAAGAAGAGCAGCAAGTCCTCTACCATTGTCCCCCTGCCGATAAGAACCAACATCAACACCCTGAATGACTACCGTCCAGTGGCATTCACACCGATCATCACGAAGTGCTTCGAGAGACTGGTGCGGAGTCACATCCTCGCTGGCCTGCCTGCTGAGCTGGACCCTTTCCAATTTGCCTACAAAGCAAAGAGGTCCACAGAGGACGCTGTATCCACAGCACTTCATGCTGCCCTGACCCACTTAGAGAAGCAGGGGAGCTACGTCAGAATGCTCTTCGTGGACTTCAGCTCAGCATTTAATACCACACTTCCCCAACGTCTGGTGTCCAAGCTAGCAAACCTTGGGCTCCCATCAGCCACCTGCAGTTGGATCCTGGACTTCCTAACAGGTCGCTCCCAGAGGGTCAGACTGGGCCCCCACACCTCCACTGCTCTGAGCCTGAACACCGGATCGCCACAGGGTTGCGTGCTCAGCCCACTTCTCTACACCCTCTACACTCATGACTGTGTCTCCAACCACCTCAGCAACAAGATCATAAAGTTTGCAGATGACACGACTGTTGTTGGTCTCATCTCAGGCAGGAAGGGGGAGCTGGAGTACAGGGATGAGGTGAAGCGGCTGTCAGAGTGGTGCAAAGTCAAAAACCTGCTCCTCAAGACCTCCAAAACAAAGGAGCTGGTGATCGACTTCAGGGAGAACAAAACGGACATCCAGCCTCTCACCATCAGTGGGACCTGTGTAGAGAGGGTCCCAGTGTTCAGGTTTCTGGGCATGGAGTTGGAGGACAAGCTAACCTGGAGCACCAACACCAAGGAGCTGTTGAAGAAGGCACAGCAGAGACTGTACTTTCTGAGAATACTCAAGAAGAACCGTCTCCCCTCAGACCTGCTGCAGGCCTTCTGTCACTGCTCCATACAGAGTGTGCTCACGTACGGTCTGTGTGTCTGGTACGGCAGCAGCACATCCGCGGACAAGAAGGCGCTCCAGAGGGTTGTCAGGGCAGCAGAGAGAACCATAGGCTGCCCTCTCCCCACTATGGAACAGATTTACTACACTTCCAGGCTCCGCAAGAAAGTTTTGGACATTTTAAATGACTCTTCACACCCTGGCCATGGTCTCTTCCAGCTGCTGCCATCAGGCAAGAGATACAGAGCAATAAAAACCAGGACAAATCGCCTAAAAAACAGCTTTTTACCCGATGGCAATCATGGCACTAAATTCAAAGGCATAAGAACTTCTGCTCTTGACACCACTTTGTTATAAATGTAAATTCTGTTGCGACACCTCCAGGCGCTGCAACCATCTTCTGATGTCTATTTATTTCTCATTTTGTACTATTTATTTCTTTATCTTTGTATATTATGTATATACACATAACCTGCATCTTAACTCGAGTCGAGCAATCTCAATCTCGTTGTAATCTGTTGATGACAATGACAAATAAATCTTATCTTATCTAACTTTCTTCTTCACAAAAAGGAAACAAAAACGGAGCAGTATCAGATTTTAGCGGTTGTAGGATTTCTTCATTGATCTCCATTACTAGTCTGGACATCGCCTGTTAGCCGCTAACGCTAGCGGCCTGTTAGCCGCTAAAGCTAGCGACGCTCCTGTCCACTAAACCAGGCTGTTCCAACGCGGGATGAGCAGGAATCACAAAATGATTTCTATAAACATGGCTTAAATTACTAATTATTACTAATTATTAAAAGACGTTGCTGATGTTTGTAAGTTTTCTCTTTTAATATAAATCTATAAACAGTTTTTTTCTGTCAAGATGCAAGAGAGGACTAGGCAAATTGCTCATTTATATTGGTGAATAATTTAATATTATTATATTATGCTGCTCCGGTCGGACAACAACTTCATATGTAAGCTAAGCTCCACCGTTAGCATCCATGTTTACTTCCGCAAACACTGAGCACTTCTTCTTTTTATGGCGGTTGGAAGAAGACTGACAACGCTCATGTTATTGCGCCCTCTACTGCGCATGCGGGACACTTTCAGCTCGTTGGCCCATTCACACTGCAGAATACGTTCAGGTCACATTTATTTGGAAGTGTGAACGGCCACGGCAAAAAAAAAAAAAATCCAGTTTGACAAAAAATGGGAATCGTGTCACTTCATGCTGCAGTGTGAACGCAAGCTTACAGTCTGATAAAAACGGACTAGACTGGGTGTGAAGACACCCTAAGACGGGCTCTTCCTCTAGCCATGATGCAGCTCACCTGCAGTCTGAGCAGATACTAACCTGCATTAAAAGGTAAGGTCATATTTTCCTTCACCTGAAACTGGAAATGTGTTTCAGAGACACATCAATGCTTTCATATTCTTATCTTTTTCCTTTTCATCCTCAAATTTTGCCTGATTCATAGATTTTAGGTTTTCTGAAGATGTCTAGATTTTTAATGGTTTCTCTCCCAGATTGAGTCTAGAGCCAGATCATCTTCACTGCTGTGTTTTTGCTGAGGACTGAGCTTCTCTCTCTAAGGGAGAGCTGAACACCCTGAAGGGAAAATCATTTCGGTCGCCTGTCTCCACAATGTCATTCGGTTGTGAACCAAAGCTCATGACCGTAGATTGACTGGTAAATCGAGAGCTTTGCCTTTAGACTTGGTTTTGTCTTCACCATGACAGACCAGTACAGCGCCCGCTTCACTGCAGATGCTACAACAGTCAGCCTATTGATCTCCTGCTCTATTTTTCCCTCCTTCATGAACCCAGAGATACTTAAACTCCTCCACTTGGGACAGAACCTTTTACCCAACATGGAGAAGGCACTCTACCCTTTTCTAGCTAAAGACCCTCAGATTTGGAGGCACTGATTCTCATCGCAGCCGCTTCACACTCGGCTGCAAACCACTTCAGTGAAAACTGTAGATCACGACCTGATGAAGCCAATAGGACTGCATCATGCGCAAAAAGCAGAGATGTGATCCAAAGGCCACCAAAGTGGATCCCCTCAACACCTTGGTTGGTCTAGAAACTTTGATCTAACATCCCGTATCAAAGGGCCCGGTACCCCATACCCCACAGGGCTCTCCAAGGGACATGGTCCAATGCCTTCTCCAAGTCCACAAAACACATGTAGACTGGTTGGGCGTACTGCCAGAACTTTGCTGAGGGTCCAGAAGGTTCTGGTTGTGGACCCCTGGACCAGCTCTACATCTAGGAACAGAAACAATGTGAGCGAGTCCATGGCTAATGAGCTGTCCAGGGCCTAACACACACACACACACACACGCACACACACACACACACCAGTATCAGTAGTAGATGATGGATCTTAGCAAGGCTTTGTTTAGAGAGTTTGTCTCTGGTCGCCATGGAGACCGAGAGCAGACTTTTGTGTCTCCTTGACTTAAATATTTAGACTGACCCCACCTGATGCCCCTGGGAGGTCAGGTGGGGTTCCAGTGTTCCCCAGTTTGGACCGGACCAGGTGGAATGGATTTACCAGAACAGGAACCAGTTTACATACCTGCCAGGTTCCAGCAGCTCACTGGCAGGAGAAGAAGAAGAAGAAGAGCGTTAGAGGAAGAGGAGTGTCCTTACCCTTCATCAGACACTCTACAGAAAGATGTAAAGCCTGGAGACCAGACGACCCAGACCAGAACCAGGCTGGACTTCTTACTGGGTCGTACCAGAAACAGGGTGCTGACCAAACCGTACTGTGTTTTGTTTCTGATAGTCTCCATGGCAACGCCTTTGAACCCCAACATCACATACTGCTAGCAGGTCAGGAATAAATGATTTAGGCCCAACTGGCTGGCAGGAGGAGGTTCTGGCTGGTTCTGGTCTGAAATTATTCTGTTGAGTTGCTGCTTAGTGGGTTTTGAACCAGCAACTCTTTCCTCAGAGGCTGCAGGCGTACCGGATCCCCAGAACGCTGACGGCCTTGAAGCCCGGCAGTCGGTCGAAGACGAGCCGCATCTGCAGAGAGAAGAGCTGCAGTGAGTCGGGTCGCCCTGCAGCGAGTCGGGTCGCCCTGCAGCGAGTCGGGTCGCCCTGCAGCGAGTCGGGTCGCCCTGCAGCGAGTCGGGTCGCCGTGCAGCGCCACCTTTGTCACAGCGAGAGCAGCATGAATGCTAACGTCCTGCTAAGCACCTCGGCGTTCTTATGACATAATCTGTCCTGCGGCGCATGGCGTGCTGCTCCTGCTGCTTCCAGCGCCTCTCATTGAGGAGGGAAGGACAATACGTGCAGGAGTAAAGCGACAGTAATGGCCCTGACCTTTGACCCCTGCAGAGTAAGCTCCTTTCCTGAGCCGACAGCCGCTTTTAGATTCACGGCTAAAATAAAGAAAACCGCTTCACAGCAGATTATCTAAGATGGCGGGTTAAACCAGAGCTAATTCAGTCATAGACTAAAGTATTGGCACCCTGAAAACCCACAGTCACTGAGACACCTGGAAACACCTGGAGAGACCTGGAAACACCTGGAGACAGAAAACAAACCAAGAGTCAGATGCAGTCTTAAATGTAGAATCGTATGAACCCTTCAGCTGTCACTGAAACATCTGGAGACACCTGGACAGTGTGTCCACCAGGTGAGGACCAGGACACCCGAGGACAGGTGCAGTCGTCTCACATGCTGTTAATGGAATCGTCTGGTCGCCTCCAGAGGAGGAGCCGCTACATTTTCAGGTTCCATCATTTTGTCAGTTCATTAGTTTATTTCTGTTGGCCCAAAGCGCCGCGCCTGGTTTCCATCGGTTGCTCTCCAGGAAATACTTATTCGTTTCAAGTTGTTTCAGTGACCGTGCTGCTCCTCAGACATTGGTGGGGGTGCCAACACTTTTAAGTGAACGGGTCGACCGGGCGACGCTGCTTGGGACCCACCTGGTCCTGCAGGTGCGTGGCCAGGTCCAGGTACTCCGGTGAGTCCGGCTCACCCAGCAGCTGCCAGTAGCCCGGGTCCAGCAGGCTGACGCTGAACTGCACCAGGTGGACCTCGGGGCCCTCGGGAACCAGGTTGGGCAGCTCCGGGTCCTGCAAGTCAGACGGACAGCAGAGGATATCACAGCCTGCGGTCACTTCCTGTTTTAGATCAGAGCTTCCTGAAGACGAACCTCCAGGAAATTCACCTTCAGCAGAAAACATGCATCAAACCCAACAGAGAGCAGATCTGGGTGGACAGAACCCGACTGATGAGTTTCAGCCCGGTAGGCCCATTTCTGACCATTTCATGGTTTTCAGATATTTTCTGATGTTTTGTGATGTTCTCAGGTTCTGGATCTGTTCTGATGTTCGGATCCAAACCAGAACCGGAAATGTTCTCATTGTTTTTCTTCATCTCTCCAGAGGAAAGCCACCAGCTGATCCAGAACACAGATTACGTTCCCCTGGTTTTAGTTTGATCAGCTGTTCCTGTTCCAGTTCCGGTTCCGGTTCCGTCTTGTTCCACCTGAAGTTCTGACTCTCTGTTTCCTGTCTCATGTTTTTTGGTCTTTTTGTGGCTCTAGTGTCCCTTTTTCAAAGTAGGAGAGGGGGAAGACATGCGGTAACCGCCGTCGGGTCTGGGAGTCGAACCCGTGACGGTCGCGTCGAGGCCACGTTGCCTCTGAATGTGGGTCGCGCTAACCCCTCCGCCAACACGCCACGCCCCTGTCTCTCATGTTTAAGATGCATTTCAGTTTGTTCTCAAAGCAGCAGCAGCTGAGACCCGGCGGTACCGTCCGGATGGTACCGCCGGGTCCATTTGGTACCTCTTGGTCAAGTAAAGCCAGTCCGGTGCGGTCCGTGGCCGGAGTGGGCGGGGCAGCAGAGGTGATGATGATGACGGCAGGTGGAGGCGATGAAGATGTGCTGGACGGAGCTTCAGAACCTGCAGACCAGAACCAGAACCGACCCGATCAGGATCAAACTTTATTCTGCTGCAGTTTATCTCCTAATTAGATTTTTAACAGAATCATTTTCATAATTATTTAATTTGTGGAGAAAATCCTGAAGCCAGTTGACCCCAGTGACCTCAGGGGGTCACGACCTCACTTAGCTCCTGTGTTTGTCCAATCAAATGATCCGGCTTCATTTTCATTTTTCCCATCATGCAACTGGAGGAAAGTAACTGGGATTGTGTTCCTACCTGGGAGTTCTGGGATCTTCTGCTCTGCTGCCGGAGTCACCACTCTGGAAAAGAATTCAAAACCATTTCAGGACCAGGGTTCTCAACCTGCAGCTCCGGAACCACATGTGGGCCGTTAGCCTGCAGAAAGCGACCCACATGTGGACAGAAAATCATGAAGACTGGCCGTCTGTCCCCCCGTCCCAGCGGGTGTCCAACTGTCTTACCGTGTCTCTGGTCGTCTCTCTCTGCGGTTCTTCATCCTCTGAAACAGGCAGAACAGAAACCAGTCAGTCGTTCCTATGGAAACCTGCTGTTTGTTGAACCGGTTCATTCATGAACCAGTTCATTCATGAATCGGTTCATTGAACTGAAGCCAGTTTGACCTCCAGCCATGTAGAGACAGAAGCCTGATTCAGACTGCTGTTTATTCAGTCAGACATTTTCTCTGCAGCCGACCTTTGACCTCAGACGCCGCTCAGCCTCAGCAGCCTCTAGTCGCTGTCATACACTGCAGAGTCAGAGGTCAGACTGTTTGGTGACGATGTGAACAACCTGAGCTGCAGGTGCAGGAGATGCAAATGTTGAATTAACGTCTGAACAGCAGCAGCATCACGCTGGCTGACCTCTTGACCTCCTGACCTCTCCTGCAGTGGGTTCAGGTGATCAGGTGGCTGGCGTGTTCTCCAGTGGAAGCTGCTTCATGCTGATCATTTCTGTCTGATTTATTTTAAACATTTTCTGCTGAGTTACATCCAGAGACGATCTGCTGTTTTAAGATCTGATTCAGAAAAACTAGAACCAGAAGAAAAGCACCGAGTGATCCTGAGCGGCCGGATGCTCTGAGTGTGACTGCAGCGGCTGCAGCTTGTACCCTGTGGATCAGGCTGATGTGCTCC
Source organism: Xiphophorus maculatus (assembly GCF_002775205.1). Classification (NCBI taxonomy): domain Eukaryota; kingdom Metazoa; phylum Chordata; class Actinopteri; order Cyprinodontiformes; family Poeciliidae; genus Xiphophorus; species Xiphophorus maculatus. The sequence continues at coordinate 5,340,617 of NC_036457.1, forward strand.
TCGGAGCTGCTGAAGTTCCTGGCGATGTCAGAGATGCAGAGCGCCTCCTGCTGGCAGCTGCGGACCCACGCCTGGTATTCCCACGTCCCGGGAATTCTGTCCAGGAAGATCCGGAAAGCTTCCCACACGGCCTCCTGACAAACTGAGTGGAGAACAGAACAACCAATGAGAAGCTTTCCTCAGGTTGGAGTCACCTGGGTTCCTGGGGGTCGCTATGGCAACCAGGTTGCAACAAGGGCCTGAAAAACAAAGTAACCCTTTACTTTGAAGGGTTGATAAAAAATTTCTGTTTTGATATACACAACATTTCCAGAAAGTTTCTTGAGTTGCTCAGTAATTATTATTATTATTATTATTATTATTATTATTATTATTATTATTATTATTATTATTATTATTATTATTATTGTGCTTCACTGTTAAGGAACTGAGAGATTGAGATCAGATTGTTGCTCGGTTCTGATCGTTGCTCGTTGCTAACCCTAACCAGTCATCCAGAATAACTTCCTGTTTGCAGAGATAAATCCCTGGAATAAACTGTAAAAGATCAGCAGCTGCAGCAGCGCATGGAGGATGGTGCTGCAGCAACTGCAGCAGCTGCAGCAGCTGCAGCTGAACCTCCGTCAGTCCCTCAGAATGATACCTCCTCACCTTCAGTCTGACTCAGGTTCAGGTTCAGAAAACTCAGATTTTCACATTAACACAAATTAATTCAACTGAATTTTCCATCAATTTTGGTCAAAGCTCCATATATAAATCTAATTTTACTTCATAATAATAATTAGCCTGAATTAAACAAGCTGGTTAGTAACAGCCAATTAAAAATCTACCTGAATAAAGATCATGTATTTTGTTGCATATCAGCTCCAGGCTAATATGAATCATTTAATTTAATAACTCAGAGAAATACCAGCAGCAGATTCACCAGTTTATGTTTCACACTTTCCCAGAACCTGAGGAGGAAAAGATTGTGGCTGGTTCTGGTGAGGCGGGCGGTTCTGCTGGGAAAGAACCCGTTTCTGGTTCCAGAACCCGAAAAGCTGCAATCAGCTGCTGGGAGAGCCACAGCGGCTACGTCCGCACCGGGAGACCGCTGCTGAGACAGACCCCACATCCCAGCATTACTGCTAGCCTGGTTAGCTCACCGCTAGGCTGGTTAGCTCACTGTTAGGCTGATTAGCTCACCGCTAGCCTGGTTAGCTCACTGTGGTTCAAACATGCTCAGTAGCGGCAGCGTTTGCTGCTTCAGGCTGTAACTGGTAATCTGACAGGTTAGCTGCAGGATAAAAAAAGTGGATCTGAAGTTTCTGATTTAGTATCTGAGGTGAAAAGAGCCAATTGAATCAGTTGTGGAAGAGTATTGGCACGTCAGACAGGATTCTCCCTAATGGAGTTCAGGCTGCAGAGCCGCCCGGGGAGGAATGGCCGGGATTTGATGAGGAGCGGAGGAGGAAGCCGCTGTCTGCAGAACAGCAGGAACCTGATCGGGTGAAACCATCAGGTGGTGAAGCTGCTCTCAGCATCCGGCCTTGGCATCATTATGCTGAGGACAGGGTTAGGTATGATATGATCATGTCAACGTACATCAGGAGTGCCACAAGGCTGTGCATTAGACCCAGTTCATTAGAACGTCGGCTGATGAAAACAAAACACGACATTACAGGTAAAAACAAGGGTGAGCACCTTAGAGCCGCTCGGCCTCGGGTTCTGGTGCTCCCTAAACCCCGCACACTCCAAGGAAAGGGTTAGAGAATGAATGCATGAATCCCTCGCCCACAGAACCAAACCATTACAGTTTCCTGATTGGTCAGTCAAGGCTACCTCCCTGTCTGAGTGTCTGAGATCTGGGTAGTTTCATCTTTTACCTCTGAGTTGGTAGTAGGCCTGGTGGCTGGCCAGAACTTCGTCGACGCTCTCCTGGGAGCAGATTCTCACTCCAGGCTGCAGAAACACCGACCGCCGGGATCGGTGCCGGCTCGGCTCCCAGGCTGAAGGTTTGCTGGATGATTTCAGCAGGTCGGCCAGACGCAGCGATCCTCCAGACTCCTCGCTATGTGCCGCCTCGCCGCCGCCTGCAGGGGACAGGAAGTGATCCGGTCAGCGTGAGAAACCAGAGACCAACCAGCAGGGTTCCCTACAGAGCAACGAGCTACTCAGCAACAAGCAACTGTCCCAGTGGGTCAACAACCCAGCCTGTGCAGCAACACGTCTCCAGGACAGAGAAACCCAGACAGGAAATGTCTGAATTTGTGCTATAGAAACCAGAGATTTATATTTTTTGCAGCCGTGACTCAGACTAAGTCTTCTTGTATTCAGAAGTCCTTTCTCCTCACTGAGGTGAAGGTCAAATAGACGGGTCCATTATTACGAAGGAGGTTCTGGTCCGAATTGTTTGGGAAGGGACCATGGAGAGCGTAGCCTCCCCAGAGAAACTTAGTCTTGGAAAGGAGGCGGCGACAGATTGTTGGATCTGGGGATCAGAGGAAGCATCCAGCAAACATCCTGGTTACGCACCGGTGGACCAGATCTTTACCCACTCAGAACCGCCCAGAAGGTCCTGCAGTCCAGTGTGCGTGTGTTTTGTGGATCCGGGGAAGGATATACTTGGGATGGTTGGAAGACCATCCAGCGACTCCACACTCCTGACCTGATCTCACAGCAGTTTGGGTCTTCATGGTTTTCAAGCTTTGGTCTGGAAGAGGACATTGTCTGGTTTGGAACCTCGGGGTCTGATCTATAGTTTATGCAGAGGAAGCGGTTCTGTTGGCTCCTTCGGGTCGGGACCTTCTGGAGTCAGTGAAGCAGAAGCAGCTCGTTCTTGATAAACTCGGGGCAGAAGTTGTTTCCTGGTCATGTTGGAGAACCATGAAGCTGCTGCAGAGGGAGAGACGTGTGAAGACTTCCTAGGAGAAAGAGAAACCCGGTTCTATCATCCTTCAGTCAAACAACCAAACCTTCTGCTCTTGTGAAGGAAGTGTTGGCCTGAAGTTTGAGCCGGGGTCTTCACCTCACCGGATCGTTGTTCCTCTCCATGCGCTGTGGGAGTCTTTGAGGTTCTGCCAGAAACTTTTGGAGCTCAGGGTTTTCAACCAGAAAAAAGTGAACTGGATCACGATTGAACAAGAGCTGCTTGTTCTCCGTTTGTCGACAGGCTCTTCCCTGCGGGCACAGAGAGGCAGACGGAGCAGGAGACCTGCAGCTTAGGGTTCGATTCATTCGTTCATCTGACATCAGGTAGGTCAGGGTGGGGCGACCCTAAGCCCCAACCCTACTAGTTTTGGCTGACAGAAGTTACTTATGACTTTTCGCCCCCTGATGGCCGATGTGAGGTACGGTCCTGAATGTGAAACCCCATCATGTCTTGTTCTTATTCTCTCAATGTTTGTCTGAAGAGCAGAACTGCTTGTTCAAGTTAATGAAGGTTCTCCAGTTTTCTCTCTTGTTTCTGCCTTTTCTTCTGCATCAACAGCAGAAAGCTTCTCTTCATCAACTTTTCATCTCAGCAGCAGTGAAGAACACCAATCATGGTAACTCTAAAGGAAAACGAGGCGTGCAGCGTTTCAGTGAGAGTGTGTTATCTGTGTCCAGGAGTGGAGAGCAGTGAGTGAAGTTCTGCATCATTACTGCCTAAAAGGGTTCGGGTCTGACTCCTCATGGCCACTCCAACTAAAAATAACAGCACTGGTTGCTTTTCAAGGGTGCTTGCAGCAAAAGCATGTATTAAACAAGAAGGTTCAGCTTACACAACCAGAGTGGAGCCCATCCCCACCAGCAGATGAAGACTCACTCTGGAAGAAGACAGTCTTTCCTTTCCGCTGCGTCCATCACCTTCCTGACTCACCAGCATTATGCAACCCTAATAGGCTTTGCTTCACATCATGACCAAGTTTAGGCGTCTTCAGTGAAGCCTTTCTTCTTATCTAACCCTGTAGCCTGTTGATTTGATTTGTGCTGTACCTGATTAATAAACTTTGAGCATCAGATGGAATGAGCTTTACCTCTGATTCCAGCTGCTGGTGACATGACGGCCAGCAGCAGCAGGAGTCCAGCAGCCTGAAGCATGGTGGCGCCGATGAGTCTCTGAAACGTGACCAGAAACGACGCGGTGATCTCGATCAGAGGAAGTTCATGGGAGGCGTTCGCCGGGCGTGGAGGGAGACCAGTCGGAGCGCGGGTGAAGAGCGAGCAGGTGAATCCAGGAGCAGAGCGGCGTTCCGCTCTCAGAGCCGGACGTGTGGCAGGAGTGATGAGGTTAAACGAGTGGCCGGTGGTTCTGGAATAATCAGTTTATCTGCTGCTCAGACGTAATCCTGCTTCACCCCGTGGCCCTGCAGGCAGGCGTCATCCTGTTAGTGGCTTTCTGGGAGCAACTGTCACGGCCTCCGGTCCCCCGCTGGGCCGGTACCGGCCTCAGCTCCATCATGGCTTCCCCAGCAGCCCTTACTGGTCGCACTGGGCTCCTCCTCTGCCGTCAGGCTCAGCAGGAACTAATAAATACTTAAAGCCTCACTTCAATGCACTTTCATGCTTTTGCAACAAATCCAATAAGTCCCAAAGCTGATGCCACTTGAGCTTAAAGTGTCACAGAAGAAGAGCTGCAGACGAATCAAATGTTTGTTTCCAGAGTAAACAGGAATCTGCGTCTGACAGGTAATAAAACCTGACAGAAACATTTTCAATTATTCATCCTGGTCTCTGCCAATGCCAGCAGCAGCTGCTTCCCTTCAGGAGGCAACACCAAAACTCTTCCCTCAACAAGGTTTCTGGGTTTTTAGTTCAATTAATTAGAAGTTAATTATTGTTCTGCTTTGCCTCAGTTTTCAATAGAGTCAATAGAAATGTGCAGCTGGATCTGGATGAATGTGAGAAATTACAAAAAACTTTAATTTCCTCAACAAATAGTGATTTTAGGTGAAGCAATGAACCCTGTTCTGTTTGGACCGCCATGTCTCAGCCACCTGGTCCATCGGAACCATCGTTCAGAGACGACCCAGGTCACAGAACCCTGGACTTCACTCAACACAGTTATCATACTGGTCCCACTTCCAGTTTAACGCTGAGGTCTGTTCTCAGTTGGTTCCTTGTCCTGTTTATGTGATGAAGTGGGGAAAGTTGAAAGCTGACTGCAGCTCCGACTTCCTGAAGTTTGTCCATTTCCGAGTTGCTGTGCAGAAGCAGATTAGAAACCAGTTTTAATCTGATGGTTTCCCTGCTGCCAGGAAGCAGCTGCAGCGCTGTAGTAGTAGTGAGATTAGTAGTAGCTGCTGGGATTAGTCTAGTAGCTTTAGAGACGCTACGAGATGCAACAGAGCAAACAGGAGCATTCATCACACAGCCAGGTTTTGTTGGGTCAGGTTCTGGTCCTGCAGAGCTGCAGCCTTCAGGTCTTCATGTTGTTGGCTGAATGAAATCTCCTCAGATGTTTCAGAGCAAAAAGATCTTCTGGGCCTTTTATTAAAGATTTTAGAATCGAGCTCCAGTCGTCATATGGATTCATGAGCGCCACGTTAAGAACCTGGTTGGACTTTCTCTCAGAACCAGACCCAGACAGGAACAACAGGCAGTTAATGGGTTCAGTCTGGAACCTCCGCTGACCTTTGCCACTAAAGTAATCCGTGCAGCCGTCTGTTCAACTCAAACAACAACCAGACCCGTCCCTGGTCTCGTCTGATCCGCCTGTTTATTCCTAAACTCAACTCGGCCCCGCTGAAACATCATTCCAAGAAAATATCCTGCAAGGTTCAAGAAAGTTCTGGAAAAGTGCCCTTTGGTAATGTTTAGAGCAGGAATCCAGAGAGAACCCAGACAGAATCCAGACAGAACCCAGAGAGAATCCAGACGGAATCCAGACAGAATCCAGACAGAATCCAGACAGAACCCAGACAGAATCCAGAGAGCCGGCGGTTCAGGTCAAAATTAGCTGAAACTGTAACTTTTACTAGAGAAAGTTCTGCTCTGTTTCCAAAAATGTCTGGGGGCAAAGCATCTTTCTGTTGGACTGAAAGACTGAAAGACTGTGCTGATGATAAAAAGCTCTACAGTACTATGTCACCAGGTGACCTTTGACCCCATCCAGGCACTAAACAGATGCTTAGAACAGATAAATGCGTGGATGTGCCAAAGCTTTATCCAGCTAAACAGAAACAAAATGAAGTTATTATCTTAGGACCTAAAGAGGAACAATCTAGAGCTATAGATCCAGAGTTATAGATCTAGAGTTATAGATCTAGAGTCAACACACAACTTCAGTAATTACAACTAAAAAGCGGCGATCAGGCCGAAACCTGGGAGTAGTGATGACCTCTGACCTGACCCTTGGGTTCTAGAGTGACCCTTCTAGCAGCTGCAGAACATTTCCAGGACCAGAGGACTAAAGTCTCAGACCAGAGAAACTTTGATTCCTGCAGCAGCGTCGACTCTTCACAGGTCTGATTGACAACCCAACGGTCCAGAACGCTGCTGCTGAAGTTCTGACTAGAACCAGGAGGATAGAGACACCGCCTGGTTCTACACCATCTAGTTCTTCACCACCTGGTTCTACTCCAGCAGAACTTCCTTCTGCTGGAGTCACTCTGATGTTTGGAGTTTGTTTCCTGAAGTGACCAACATCATCTGATGCACACTAGAGGGAAGATGCACCGCCTGCGTTGTTGCTGCCATGGTGAAGCGACGCTGGAGGTTCTGCAGGTTCTGCAGGTTCTGCAGGTCCACGTTTCTCTCGCTCGGCTCTCGTTGAGCTTCATGTCAGCGGAGCAGCAGCTGCTGTTGGTCTGCAGACTAATGATGTTTTCCAGACTTAAATTGTCTTTTAAATAATTTTCAAACTGGCCTGTTTATAATATTTAACGGTCAGGAATCCTATTATGTTTTGGGCTCCTGGCGGCAGTGCAGGGATTGGCTGCTTACAGCAATCTCCTCCAAATAACAAAGGTTAGCTGAGCTGTTATTAAAGCAGCAGAACCTCCTCATATGTTTCCAGTGGCGCGTCTGTCAATCACTGCAGCTTCCTGCATCGCGGATTCAGACGGCGTCCTCCTCTCTGTCCCATGGGACGGTGTCCTCCTGTCTGTCCCGTGGGACGGCATCCTCCTGTCTGTCCCGTGGGACGGCATCCTCCTGTCTGTCCCGTGGGACGGCGTCCTCCTGTCTGACCCGTGGGACGGCGTCCTCCTTATTCCTGTTGCATGTGATGCTAACAGATCCACGGTCTGTTTTCAGTCTGACATACTCATCTCTCCGGAGCAGCGGGTCGGATCCGACAGCAGTGACATCATGATTCACCACTCCAGAACCGTTTGACGGATCGGTACCAGAACTATTTGTTGTTAAAAGGTCAGCAGCAGCTGCAGTTCTTCATCAGGAAAGTTTGGAAACCAAACATGATGGAAACGCCTGGACCTGACCAGACTGAACCCAGTGGACCCAGAGAGAGCTACCAGTTCCTCAGAGCGCGCCCAACTCCATGACAACCAGGTGCGAAGGTCAGAGGTCAGCGTTAGCCCTGGACTCTGACTTCCACCCAGCTTCCTCTGTACATCGCCGGTCAGGTTTCCTAGAGCTTTACGCAGTCATGGATCCTGACCAGTAGCCCCGCCCATCTGGTGTGTGGCCACGCCCACTTGCTGTATAGCCCCGCCCATCTGACTTCTTGTCCTGCCTCCAAACTGGTTCTCAGCCCATGTTGTGGACCGAGGGATCAAAGCTCTGACTGAACATTTTGCTGGTTAGATGCTGGTTTCCTCCTGGATGGTATTAACACTCTTCAGTGTGGAAGTTCTTGCTGAGGGAGGAAGACCCAGTGTTGGTCCTCCGCAGTATCAGTGAGCTGATCCAATGTATCCAATGGAGAAGCTTCTGCAGGAAACAGGAAGCAGGAAGCTGACTGTATAAGGAATTGGACTGTGACATCACACTACAATATTCAGAAAGCATGGTGTTCCTTTAAGGCAGTCTGGTTCTGGTTCTAGTTCTCCTCACATGTCCGACTGTCTCCAGCAGCGCCTGCTTCTTGTTTCTCTGCTGGTTCTTCTGCTGCAGTTCTTTCAGGTTCCTCCTTCTTCTTCTGGGTTTTCTTTGAGGCTTCCCGGTACAGAGACACGAACTGGACCTTCTGCATGTCCGTGAGGGGAGACCGGCTGCTTCTGTCCTGAATGTCTCTGCGTTGTCCAGTGAGGACAGGATGCTGTCCACACTGGTTTTCCAGACTGGAGCCTTGGTGGTTCCTGACCAGGACAGTAAATCAGCTGGTTGGAGCCTTGCTGCAGCAGCTGCTACAGCTTCATCACTCACCGGATCAATGTGGAACCGGTCCAGCCTGCTGAGTCGTCCATCACCGGCTCAGCTGGACGCAGCTCGTCTTCATGACTCTGCCCGGCCCCCCGCCGAGTCCGGCCTCTGGTCTCCACATCTGAGAGGCGTTTAGCTCCTGGCTGTTTACTGAGAGCAGAGGAATATTTGCAGCGGTGGGTCAGCGGGACGCTGCGTGAGCTGAGAGTTTATTTCTGACCTGCTCAGACACAAAACAAACTCATTTCTGTCATCAGAAAAGATGGAGAGAGAAACTGCTGGCATATTGGCTTCTCTCCCAGCCATCACTCCTGAACCCTGCATTTTTACAGAGAGCAATTTCCTCCGCGGTTTGAGCAGCAGATATCTGCAGTGATTCAGCAGCAGCTTCAAGCTCTCAGCTCAGGATAAAGAGCTGCTGCGGTGGAGCTGCGCCGCCTCTTATCAGCCTCCTGCTGCGTGATCGCAGCGCCTCGGCCGCTGGACTGTAAATGTCAAGATATTGAGGAAGCTCTGGGAAGACGCCTGGAAAGGAAACTTTATCTGGGACGGAGTTATTTGATGTCCTGAACCGGCGTCCATGTTGAGCTGAGGACAGATAAAGACACCAAACATGGACGCCAGTGAAACACGCAGAGTTCTCATTAGCTCATATTCTCATTAGCTGTATTATCATACAAGAGACCTGGGATGACAGGAAGCAGAGACAGGAAGCAGGAAGCAGGAAACAGAGGCAGAAAACAGGAAGCAGAAAACAGGAAGCAGAGACAAGAAGCAGAGACAGGAAGCAGGAAGCAAACAGGAAGCAGAGACAGGAAGCAAGAAGCAAACAAGAAGCAGAGACAGGAAGCAGGAAGCAAACAGGAAGCAGAGACAGGAAGCAAGAAGCAAACAAGAAGCAGAGACAGGAAGCAGGAAGCAAACAGGAAGCAGAGACAGGAAGCAAGAAGCAAACAAGAAGCAGAGACAGGAAGCAGGAAGCAAACAGGAAGCAGAGACAGGAAGCAGGAGCCTGAAGCTCCTCCAGGGAATCGTCTGACATATTAAGATTCTCAGTTTCAGGATTCAAATCATCTCATTAAATTAAATGATGTATTTTCACTTCTGGAAACCTAATAATTGTGTTGTCATGGTGACGAAAGACAGGCGGTAATTCAGCCGTCAGTCAGAGCGAGGCTGAATCTGACTGAGCTAGAAAGCGACAAATAATCTGGCCCGGTTCTGGTCTCCACTCGGCCCGGTTTCATCACTTCTCGTTGAAACTTGAGAGGGAAACTGACTTCCTGTTGAGTCTTTCTCTGAACTGCAGCTGCCACTCCTGGGAGGAGAAGGAGGAGGAGGAGGAGGAGGAGGAGGAGGAGGAGGAGGAGGAGGAGGTCGCTGTGAACTGCAGCTTCTGGAGAGTCAGAAATGATCCTTCCTCCTCCTCCTCCTCCTCCTCCAGGCTGAGCAGCATCATAAACGACGGTCTTCTGAATCATGTCCAGCTGGTTCAGGCTGATGGCTCGCTGGCCTCTGATAAACGTCACAGGAATTACAAAAAGCTCTTCAGACCAAGTTTAGAAATCAGGGAACATTTCTCCAGTCCAAGTGATCAGAATCTGAACCAGGGAGTTTCCTGATCTCTCTTTCCTCCAGCAGAGATTTCTGCAGTTCAGGAATTAGACTGCAGAGTCTTCAGCAGCTTCTGCAGGACTTTGATTGACATGAATGAAAGCCCCGCCTACTTTATGATGACCACTCCCACTGCATGGTAACCCCGCCCACTTTTGAGGCAATTGCACTCTTCTCAATGCCTTTACTGGTTCCTGTCCCTCTTCCTCATCTTCCTCTTCCTCCTCAGCTGACTCTCCTTGTCTGCTATCAAACACCAACAATAATAACCTTGATCAAATTTCGCAAACAATTCATGAAAATCAACTTGAGGAAATTGCTAAACACAGGAATTGAATTATTGACTTTATTTGTATTTGTGTTGCTCTGATATAAAAAGCTGCATATTAACGACCAATCAGAAGCCTCTATATGACGTTTGGTTTGAACCTGAATGTTTCTGTTTGCTCCGGAGAAACGGGAGGATTTTTCTGGTCAGTATCGATCGACATTAATTGATCCAGCAGATGAATTATTGATCTGTCCTGAACACAAACATTTCCCAGTTGGATGATGGAGTCATGTGACAGAGCTGCTGGGGGCGGGGCATCAGACCGACCCGGGTAGTGGGGAGTGATGCTGTGGGCTGTGCTCTCTGATCTGAGCTCATTCGCTGGCTGAACGTTTCCAACATGGCCGACAGTTTTCATCCTCACTTCCTCTGATGACGGGTCAACATTTGGTTGCCTCGGGTCGGTCGCAGCAACATCAAATATCCTTGATTTATTGACACCAAGCTGGTTCTGCTGGTTCTGCTTGGCCAGAACTGTCCAGAACCAGGAACCCGCCGCTTGTTGTCCCAGCAGGATTTCTGCTGTTGGACAGAAGCTGATGGATGCTGAGAGCCGCGTTCGGGTCAGAACCACCAGAAGGAGAGCAGCTGATCTAAACTCCATGCAGCAGCCATCAGCCTGGACATCAGATGGAGCTCAGCATGATACTGCCACCACCAGTACAGCTGGTGGAGCATTCTGAGCCTCTAGTTGGTTTTCTGTTGTTTTATGGTCTTGACTTTTGATGCATCTTTCCATCTGCAGCTCCGTCGCTGTCCTGGACTGCAAGACAACAACGGATGAAGGTGGGACGATTTCTGTTCTGTCCTCCTCAATATTTTTACACAGTAAATAGAAATGTCTGTAATAACTCAGATTTACTGTTGACTTTAATAAACTGCACATTAATTTAAGGACCTAAATTCCCTGTTTTGTGTTTTCAGGGTTTCTCTGATGCATGTTAATAATCTGCGATGCAATCTGGGCTGTTTTCCTGCTAACTGACCCGTTTCTGTCCAACATTCAGCAGAAGTGGTGAAAACTGCAGTAATCAGATCAGACACGTTCAGAGAGAAAAGTCTGAAATGTTAGAGATTTTTATTGATTCCTGTTCATCTGCAGCTGGTTTGTGATCCACCGGAGCAGCAGAGGATCCTCACTGAGCCGGTCCAAGCTTCTCATTCCGGAGCTGCAGCAGACGGCTGCAAGCTAAAATGGCTCCTTTCATTCAGAGGCGGCCATGTTTGATGCATGAAGGGGAAATAAGGTGACTGCTCTCAGAATAACATCATTTTCACAATCAAATACAATAAAAATTCTCTTAAAAGGAGCAAATTGTGAAAATGTCATAAAGATAAATATGACTGAACAGAAAAACCATGAAATGTGGTTTAAACAGCAGATCTGTAGTTAATGATGTGATCTGTGGGGAACAGAAACCTGCAGGATTATGTTCCTATAAATGAATCAAGCCTTTGTAATTATTTACATTTTCACACATTTATTCATGAATCCTATTCCCATTAATAGCTGCAGATCTTTTGAACATCTAAGCTTTTCTTTTCCTCATCCTGCTTATAAAGCATGAAAACCATTTTTGTTTATAAGGAAACATTGGAAAAATAGTCAACTGCTGCATAAAAAGACTTTTCCAGTTTTTCACCATTAATGGATAAGAATAATAATTCTAAGGTTATGACTTCATAAATTACAGACTTTTATCTGATCTTCCCTCCTCAAATCTTGTGAAAATAGTAAATAGAGTCAATCAAGTGTGAGCATTTAAATGGTAACGAGATGTTAGAAAACTTTCAGTCAATCAGCTCTGCTGAAAGTCACTAATGATATTCTCCGGTCCTCAGATAACGGACTTGTGCCTGTTCTGGTTCTGTTTGGTCTTGGTTCTGGTTCTGATCCAGTTTACCACAACATTCTGTTAGAACTACCAGAACACATCTGAGAGGAACAAACGACACCAGAACTGGGATCTGATTGGTTTCAATCAGATCCCAGTTTGTTCCTGTGAATAATTAATGTTCCTCACACTCCAGGGTCACTAGAGGAGTACCACAGGGCTCAGTGCTTGGGCTAATTCTCTTTAATTTATATATATATATATATATATGCTTCCAATAGGAAAGCTAATCAGACAGGATGGGATAAATGTTCACTGTTATGCTGATGATATGCAGCTTTATCTAAACTTGATGAATCCAACCCACTGGTTCGATCACAGATTAAAAGCTGGATGGTTTAAACTTTCTTCTTTTAAATTCTGAAAAGACAGAAGTTGTTTTTCGATCAGAACTTCTGAAAGAGAACCTGCTGAGTCATCACCGCATCTGGATGCCATTAAATTACCCTTCAATAATAAAGAACCTCTGTGATATTTTTCATCAGGTTATGTCATTTAAATCCCATTAAGAAGATTTTAGCATCTCCTTCTTTCATCTCCGGAATATTGCCACAATCATAAACATCCTGTCCAGGAGAGAAACTGATCCTGCATTTGTTCCTTCAGGCTTCACTGCTGCAGCTCTTCACCATCAGGAAAAATCCAGAAAACAAAACCCTTCGTCCGAAACGCTGCTGCCAGATTCTGACGACGATTAGAAACAGAGATCATAGTTTAGCTTTGCTTCATTGGCTCCCTGTGAAATCCAGATTATAATTCCAGATTCTCAGATATAATCATCCATGGGTCCAGACGTCCACCACAGAGGACAATGCGTGGCTTTAAGCTGTGAAAGAAGCTCACACTGATGGGTCCCATCGGATCTATGAGCAGCAAGCAGAGGAATCGCAGCCGGTAACAACCAGCAGAAACACCGTGATGCTCTGACACCAGGTTGGTTCTGAACCGGCTGAAGGAAATAAAGACAGCTGAACGTTGATCGAGTGAGATCCTTCTGGATCCACCAAACTGAAACTGGATTCTGCAAATCCAGACAAACTCATCTAGAGCCGCATCCTCAGTCAAAAACCTCCAGTCCCTTCCCTTCTGGGATCAAGGGTCAGGAGAAGGCCTTGAACCTGAGTACTGGTGCTCTGGGATGACCTGTGGGACCCATCGGAGGCCCTCACTGAGGAACCAGAACTGGTCCATGAATAAATCCAACATTATTTTAATCTATTTTCTGACTTTAACTGGAATATGTTTGCTTTCAAATGTTCTGCCAGAAAATCAGTCGGCCCACTCAGGTTTAGTCATGGCAGCTCGATGGGACTCATCGTATTCTACTGGCAGACAGAACCAGCCCAGTATCACCTTCTCACCTCCAGACCCATCCAATCGAATCTCCAAGGGTTTTCTGTTCCTGAACCAAAATGCCTGCAGTCACGACAAAGTGATGTTTCGGGTCCAAAACACTGAAAGCAAAGATGCGTTCTGCCCAGACTCTGAATGTCTCATTATCAGAATCTGTTAATTCAACGATTCAGAGACTCCAGATAATCCAGCGGTCTGCTGGGTTCTGCTACTGGCCGGTAGCTGGGGGGTTCTGTGGAGTACGGTTCAGCTTTTCAGTCGTCTGTGTTTTACCTGCACTATTTATATTATAGCTCCCATTAAAGGGAAGATCAGCGAAGAACCTTTACTGCAGAAACCAACAAAACCATCGACAATCCTGGAGCTTCATTTGCCAGATGAAGCTTCTGGATCTGGATCTGGTTCACAAACCGTCCTGACTGAAGCTGCAACAGATTTACAACATCTAAAATCAGACATATTACAGGATCAATCATCCAATCATCAGCTGCCTCTGCTCTCCACCCTGCGTCCTGATAGGCTGAGCCACAAGCTGCCACAGCCAGTCCCGTCGCATCGACAGGTTCTCCGAAACTGGTCCAGTTTCACTTCCTGGTTTTTGTCTTTTTATGATGTAAAGAACTTTGAGCCGTCTTGTTGCTGAAATGTTCAATACTAATAAACGCTGCCTGGCTCAGGAGAACATCTGGAGAACCGAACGCCTGGAGAACCAAACATGAGCAAAATCAATCCGTCCGTCCGTCCGTCCGTCCAGTCTTCTCTTCCTCTCAGGTTAGATAATAATTTATAAATTTTACAGTTTGTGCTTTTTAATCTGCTGGATGAAATAACATCATTTAATCTAAAATCTTATTTTGGATTCTTTGGGAACTTGGACTTTGTCCTTAATTTCTCTAAGTCTGGATCTCTGCTGCAGCTCTGGACATTTGCTCCATCAGATTTGGATCCTTTTTCACTTTCTGATGTTTTTCTGCCTTCAAAGTTTCTTTTGAGGCTCATCAGACGCAGCCTGACATTTAGCGCCACGGTTTGTTGGCAGCAGAGAAACGGATGATTTGATCAGAAAACTGACATTTTCCAGCATTTAAAAAACATTTTTTTTCTCCACAAGTTTTAAACGTTGAGTCTGAATGTCAGGAGGAGAAACAGGAAGTCCAGGCTCACCAGGATCAGGATCTGGATCAGGATCAGAATCTGGATCTGGATTAGGATCAGGATCTGGATCAGGATCAGAATCTGGATTAGGATCAGGATCTGGATCAGGATTGTGATCGGGATCAGGATCTGGATCAGAATCTGGATTGGGGTCAGGATCAGAATCTGAATCAGAATCTGGATCAGAATCTGCATTGGGGTCAGGATCAGAATCTGGATCAGGATCAGAATCTGGATTGGGATCAGGATCTGGATTGCGATCTGGATCAGAATCTGGATTGGGATCATAATCGGGATCTGAATTTGGATCATGGGACAGCATGAGGAACCAAGAGGAGCCTGCCACATGAACCCTCTTTATTCGACTAGATCTGGTTCTGAGTGAGCCGGGCCGGTACCGACAGTTCCTCTGATTGAGTCAGAAAAATTAAACACAAATGGACGCTCAGTCCGAGAGCCCGCTTTGAGTCAGAGGGCCCAGTCCGAGTTCAGGGGCCCAGTCCGGGGTGCCCTCCAAGTCATTCTGGTTCCTTCTGCTGCAGCATCAGGACGGATGGGTCCCAGCCCGCCCCACGTTGTTCAGAACAATCTGAGCCTGAAGGGAAACCAGTGAAACCAGTGTGCGGGATTCAGGTCCCGGCCAACCATGTGGGCCCCATATGGGATCGGTTTGGGCCTGGACGGTTTTGAATGTGCCTGGCCTAAACATGGGACCCACTGAAGCTGCTTTATCAGAACTCAGTTCAATAACATGAAGGTCATTGTTGCCTCTTGTTAAACTCATTATGGAGCCTTTAACCTTTAACCTTTAACCCCTGCACAGGACAAACCCAGGGCATGGGGTCCAGCTATGGCAACCTTCTGAACTGAACTGTGGGACCCGAGTGGGTCCAATCGTTGGCACCATGTTGGTTGGACCCGATCTCCATCTGAAGCAAACATGAAGATTATCGTGAACTCTAAATTGTTTTTGCTGAATTTGAACGTCAACAAACGGACAAAGCGATTCTCGCTTCAGTTCAGTTCAAATTTAGAAACAGAAACAAATTCAAAACCTTTTGATTGATTAAACTTCTGCTTTAGATCTGATGGCCTCCAGCTCATTTCCTCCTGCTTGGGCCCACAGATCTCTGCAGGCTGACATGCGTCGTTCTGCATGTCGTCCTCCACAACATGCAGCAACGTGTTGGGCAACTTGAAGATGGGGCCCAGAGGGGTCCAGTGTGTACTTGCTGGTAGGAACCACTCAGTCTGTTTGATTATGAAGCCTTGGAGACTTCCATAACTCTTAGCTTGCAGGTAATCCTAGTTTTGGACGATGGGTCCCACCTGTGAATGTCAGATGGGTTCCAGCAGCACCGATCGCTGAAGACTGAAAATCCTCATGCTTGTCCTGCAGCCCTCCAGCCTGTGACCTGTGGCCCCCATGGGACCCAGACATGGGACCCAGATGGGACTGGCTGGGCCCCCTTTCCCACCATGGACGGTTACATACCCTGCAGACAATCCCAGTATGGGTCCCACATGTGGGCTGATTTTGGGCTCCATTTGGAGGAAGCGGTCCTCACGCCCTGCAGCACCTGAAACGCAGCATGAGTTTGTGGAAGGCCTGCTGGAAATCCTCGTTGGACATGGTGTAGATGATGGGGTTGATGAGGGAGTTGAGGTACCCGAGCCAGGTGAAGATGTCGAACAGCCCTGGGTGGAAGCAGGACTGGCAGAGAGGCACTAGGAGGGTGTAGATGAAGAAGGGCAGCCAGCAGACGATGTAGGCTCCCAGGATGATGCCCAGGGTCTTGGTGGCCTTCCGCTCCCTGGCCGCAGAGATGCGCTTCTTCTCCAGCAGCGCATCCGACACGGTGACTTTGACTTGGCTCACACTGGGGGAGGACGAGGTAGTGTCGCAGCAGGAGGAGGCGTCGTTCGTCCCGTAGTTCAGGGAGGTGGTGGACGCCACGGAGCCGGGGGAGCTGCTGATCAGGTGCGCAGAGGTCAGCCTCTTCCCCTGCTTGTACTGCGCCTGCTTCAGGATGCGCTTCCGCGCCTCCACGTAGATCCGGCCATACAGGCATAGGAGCAGCAGCGTGGGGATGTAGAAGGCGCCGAAGGTGGAGTAGATGGTGTAGAAGATGTGGTCCGTGTTCACGTTGCAGCTCGTCACCTCCTCCGCCTTCACCTGGCGCCAGAAGAATGGCGGTAGGGAGATGGAGATGGCGATGACCCAGGCGGTGGCGATCATGCCGGCGGCGCGTCCCGCCGTGCGCTTCTTGGAGTACTCCACCGCGTCCGTGATGGCCCAGTACCGGTCCAGCGCAATGACGCACAGGTGGAGGATGGAGGCGGTGCAGCAGGTGATGTCCGAGGACAGCCAGATGTCGCACATCACCTGGCCCAGCGGCCAGGTCTGCAGCACCGTGTACAGCGCGCTGATGGGCATCACCAGGACGGACACCAGCAGGTCCGTGAGCGCCAGGGACGCGATGAGGAAGTTGGCCGGGGTGTGCAGCTTCCGGGACTGGTAGATGGTGGCGATGACGAAGGCGTTGGAGAGCGTGGTGGCGCAGGTGATGAGCCCCAGAGTCACGGCCAGAGCCGCCTGGGGGCCCACACTGGAGGAGCCGCTGGTGTCGGAGTCATTGGTGGAGAAGTTCAGCAGACCTCCGTAGCTGGCGGGCGGCTCCATCCCTCCACCTTCTTCCTCCGTCACCTGCCCCGCTCATCGAGCTCCGACTGGCCGCTTGGGAAGCTCTCAAACCCGCATCCAGAGGAGAAGACGCCGCATGTCCCGCAGCCTCAGTCAGACCCGCTCCTGCCTCCTCCTCCTCATCCTCACCCGCGGCGGCGCCTGGTCGCCGGAAGCATCTCGACAGCTGCAGAGAAGCGCGGCATCCGGCGTCCCGCAGCCTGAAACTCGGAACCCGGCCTGGAGACCCAGAGAAGCTCCGCGGCGCTCCGAGCGCCTCCTGCGAACTCCGGAGCCGCGCGGAGACTCCGGCTTTTATAGCGCAGCTTCCTCTCTCTCCTCTTCCTCAGCAGCGACTGACAGGACGCGCCGCTCAGCGCTCAGCCTCCAATTCACTTCATTTCGCTCCTTCAGCTGGAAGAAAAGGAGCTGGAGACAAGTTAGCTCTGAAAGATTATTATTATTATTATTATTATTATTATTATTATTATTATTATTATTATTATTATTATTATTATTATTATTATTAATGTGTTGGTCAGAAGATAGAACGGGGGCATATTTATGCAAAAAGAAAATAACTCATGGTTCTCAACAAAAATCTGAAAAGTGTGGAGTGCATGTCTCAGTCAGGTTGATGGAGACCATCTGAGAATTTCAGGTTTTGACCAGTTGAATTCAGGTCTGGACTTTGACTAGGCCATTTTAAGCCACGAACTCGCTCTGATCTAAAACATCCCATAATGTCCCTGGTGGTCGTCCTGCTGGAAGCTGAACTTTGACCCCAGTCTCAGGTTAGCTGCAGGTTTGTCCTGATTTGGCTCCCTTCACCTTCCCACAGCATGATGCTGCCACCAACATGTTTCACCGCAGGATGATCTGCAGTTTTTCATCTTTTTGTAGAACGTGAGAAACATCTAGGGAGACCCACAGCAGAACCGGGTCAGGGTTCTACTTGACCTCCGGTTCCAACAAATCCCAGCAGCTGATCTGAGGACTCTCCTGGTCCGTTACGGGCCGGTTCTGGTCGACTCTAGGTCGGATTACAAGAAAGACGAGGCTGGAAAAGGAAAGCAGGCTGAGAGAGAGAAGGCGGAATAAAAATGTGAAGCGTTTCGCTGCAATAAATCAAAATGAAGCAGAACAAATGATGAAATACAAAGCAACCCAGCAGTTTGTCTTCATTCATGTTTGCAACTTCAGTGAAATATTGAAGCATGAAGAAAATGTGCAACAAGACAGCAAATAAATACGCAGCGTTGATGTGTGACAACAGCGTTTAAATCCACAACACCTGCGAGTCGTTTCCACACAGCTCTACGTCTGGGTCAATTAGCTGCCTGAGAAACAGCCGCAGCTCAGAGGAACCTCGTTAAGACGGAGGGTGGGGGGGCACTTCGTTAATCATCCCTCCATCCACTGAAGCTCCTCAGACTCTTCCAGTCTATTAGATAGCTCTGACTGACTGTCATTTTAAAGATTAGTCTGTATTTAGCTGCAGTTTTAGATAATTGCTGCACTTAGGAAACAAACAGATCTGCCACATTTGCATAGAAGCAGATCCTGAGAGTTTCTGCAGATAATGAGGCAGAGATTGTAATGATGGCAGAAACAGTCGGCCATGTTTCAACAGCTTCGCTCTCCAAACTGGAGGACACTTGAAAATGTCACTCAGCGAAGTTGGAAAAGGTTAAACCACGGCTGGTTGTAAACTCTGGTAATTTGCAGCAAATTAGAACATTAGCCCAGAAAAAGGATCTTAACCTCATTTTCGGTGTAGTCAGTTAACTTCAGGTTGAGTGTCTCGTCTGAAACTGGTTTCAGTTCAAACCCAGTGAGATCCAGGCTTTGTGCCACTTTAGCTTCTGCCAGATTAATAAATATAGAAAGATTCACATGTAAACTACATTTCAGCATCAAGCCAGTTCAAAGTTCTTTACACCATAAAAGCATCACCAGTTATGAAACGAGCATTTAACATTACGTTTTGTTGAGGGTCAACATCAAATTGATCAAGCAAATACACAGAAAAAATGTTGATCAATTTTCCACTTCCTGTTACGGCAACTTTAGCTGGCTGAATTTTTAGCCTTTTCTACACAGACCTGTGTAAAAACTGTTGCAGTAATCAACTAATCGATCAAGATCATGTTTTCATTTTTTTGATTTCTTTCACTCAAAATTCATATCTATTTTTTGTAAAAGAAAATTATATATATACTATATATATTATTGAAAATAGTAAATTTTATTTAATTAAACGAAATTTATTTGTTTAGATTTATTCATATTTAATTAGTGAGTTATTGTTTTTTCTAGAATATATTTTAGAAGCTGAACTGATGAAATGATTCCCCTGTTCAACAGAGCTGTTAACCTTTGACCCCTGAGTGAATGTCCTGGGGACAGATTTCAGCGGGACACCAGCTGGAGGCTGCGCTCTGTTAGCCTCTTTGTTCCGTTAAATCTTTCGATGGAGACCGAACCGAACCAGTTAAACGGTACTGATTGATGTTGGTGCTGATGAATGACGAGTTAAACAGATTTATTTGAATTTTTATTTGGCATTTAGCCTCATTTAGCTAACAGCGGGAGTTTCTTCTTCTACGTTAATTTAGCTAACAGCGGGAGTTTCTTCTTCTACGTTAATTTAGCTAACACCGGGAGTTTCTTCTTCTGTGCTTACTTAGCTAACAGCTATTATGTCAAGTTGCAACTTAGTTTCGCGTCTAAAACAAAACCGAGTTAAATCTGATTGTTTGCAGATAACCTAGAACACTGTGTGGCAACAAAGACCGTTTAGTTTCTCTGTTAGTCATTAAAAACAGCCGTTTAGTTTCTATTACCGAGTCATTTCTAGACGCCATGTTGGGAGTGTCACAGCTGTTTTTAACCCTTCATAGCCCGAAGGGATTATTTATCATCCGAGACGGTAATAAATTAGTGTTTCTGGAAGCTTCTGGGTCAGAGGATGATGAACCCCCGAGGTTCTGTTTCAGCTCCTTGTCCTGGTTCTGATCCTCAGGTCTTCATGGTTCTGGGAATCTTTTGTTGGGTTATTTTTGTTGGTTTTGGGTTCACCTGGTCTCTACGTCACTCATCACCTCCACAGGTTCCCTGCTTGCTTTGCTGCTGCTGGGTTTTGGTCTTTCTGGTTATCCAAGTTCCTTTTTTTCTTCATCATTAAATCTTCTCAGCCCTGATCTTCCACTTGTCAGCCTCTGGGTCAATTTCTGGCTTGGCTCATGGATTGATCATCCTGGTAGAGAGAGTTGTTTTTGTGTCTTTGTTAGCCTCCTGATTGAGGCCGACCAAGTGGGAATAAAACTGCATCCCTGTGACGAACTGCTGGGAGAAAAGAACTGATTTAAAGCTGGTTCTGGTCTGGTACGGTACCTACTCATCAGCTTTCTATGTCTGAGCCACTCTTACTTCGCAATGAAGTAACCCTTCCTCTGACCCTGGCGAGGATAATGGGCGGAGGTTGAGTAAAAGCAGCAGTCCAAAGAACCCCCTAAAGACGTTTAGATCGTCGGCTCCAAGCGACGCGTCAGAACCAGAATAATTGCTGCCGGCATCGATTAAACTGCTTGTTCCTTCTGCCGTAGGGTCCGGCCGAGTCCCGTGGCGGCTCATCAAGGCCCAGGTGGCCGTGGCGATGGCCGTCATCAGAAGCAGACCCCCCGGCGTGAGCGGTCGACAGCACGGTGAGGCTTTGGGCCACACACTGAGGCGGCAGGATGGCGCGTGGCGGGAGCGGGCCCAGGCGCTGCAGCAGGAGGTGCTGAGGCTGCGGCAGGAGCTGCTGGTCTCCAGGGCGACGGCCAACACAAACAGCAGCTGGGAGACGGCAGGTAGGTCTTTGTTCTGCACGGCGGGTGCACAGAATCAGCAGGAAGTGGGTCTAATGATCAGCAACGGGTTCTGCAACCGATCTGCTTCATTTGTCTAGTGACCAGCGGAGCTAGCAGGCTGATCAGCTTCAGCTGCTGGTCTGAAACGCCAAGGTCAGAGGTCAGTGAGGCTGCTGGTCTTGGTTTCAGTCAACAAAATGGCAGAGCTAACCCACCACAGAAAGTCAGGCGATGATTTCATCATTAACTGGAGCAAAGATTGAATCCTGAAGCTGATTAATCCGGACGCCATGTTGGACACAGACGCTTTTCTGTCCTCGTGTGTCGCTCCTGTCTCTGCTTCATGCAGACGAGTCTTTGTTTCAGACGAGTCTTTGTGTCAACGAAGCAGCAATGTGACTCAGGAACAGCTGGAGGAAACAGCTTTTCCTTGGAAAACCTCACATGATGGATCCATTGTGGATCCGCTGCACGTTTCTCCTCCTAACGGCTGCAGGGAGACATTTAGGGACTCTGGGCTGTAAGAGTAAAAAATACCGTTTCTTCTTCTTCTCTCAGAATAACAAGCAACAACTGTGCAGCTTTGATTTAAAGGCCACAGACGTGTTTTAGGGACTCTTTGGAGCAGAGCCTCCTGAAAATGAGAGGAATATTTCATGTCCTGTGTGGACGTGCCTGGGAGAAGCAATCTGAATTCAAATGTGTATTTGTATGAAAATGGCTGTGGCCACATTACTCTGTCTGCGGCTCCTGATCGAGCCTCTCCGGGCTCCTTTATATTCCCGATGCAGCGCCATAGCAACCAGCTTTTTCTTCCACAGAAAATCACAAAGAGGAAAATGTGAAAGTGTAATTTAGTCCAATTTTCCCCTCGGTGTGGGAAGTGTTTCTCAGGCGGGGTTTGATGTTTGTGATTTTGTAATTTCAATTTGTGAACGAAGCCGTAACGGAACAGAACCAGACGCTGTCAGAACCGTCCGAGGCGATTCGGAGCATCGGAGATCTGATCCCAGGAGATTATAGAAAATGATAAACTGTCTTTATGCATGTTATGGAATAATTACAGGATTATTGCACTGCTGGTGATCAGATGAACCTCCTGGTGGCTGAAGCTGCAGGTGGTTTGCAAACTCACCTGGAAAAACCTGGAAACACCTGGGAAGAAAAGAGGAGGCAGGAAATCCCCAAAACAACTGTCTGTGAACAAACGACCCTAAAGGAGAGGTCAAAGGTCAAAGAGCTGCGATTATTTCTCTTTGCTGAGGTCTTTGATGGTCTGATTGGTTCATTTCATGGATTATTTGTCCCTGATGGTCATGAAGACTGAAGGTGACGATGCAGCGACACCCTGAGGTCAAAGGGCAATCAGGTCCTTCAGTTGCTGAGATACTGATATTGGTTCCAGGATGCTGTTAATAAATCCTCCCATAATCAGGAACTGTAGCATCATGATGTTGGGTTATGGACAGAACTCTGCAGGTTCTGGTTCTGGTTCTGGTGGTTCCAGGAACTAATATCTGTTGATCCAGAAGTTTTCTTTCTGTTTCCATCTTTCAGATGAAGCCATCATGGAGGATCTGTCTCAGGATCTATTTGGTCCAGGAAGTCCAGCTTTCGGTGACGATCCTCCCCCAGACCGTGACTCAGAGACTCCTGACCTCCTGCTGCAGGACCCTCCTCTTCCTCCTCCGCTTCCTCCTCCTCTTCCTCCTCCCTCCAGACTCCAGAGCGATCCCTGGAGCGACGCGCTGCTTCCTCACATGCGGTTCCTGCAGTCTCTGTGTTCCCTGCAGCGCCTCGACGGCAGCAGCGCGGCTCTGGCCCCAGAGGGCCACGGCGGCTCAGCGGCATCAGAAACCATCCTCCTGCTCCTGGACAGCGTGGCGGCGGCCTGCGGGGCCCCCACGCCGCCGGGGCTCCCCGACTTGCTGCCCCAGGCCTGCCGGGCGGCGTCCCGGGCCTTGGACCTCCTGTGCTCCGGGCGGCCGTCCGCGGACCTGCGGAGACGCGTGGAGGAGGCGCTGAGGGAGCTGACCCGGACGCTGCTGCACAGCCGGCGACCCGGCAGGGTGAGTCCAGATGGTAATGTCTTGGTCAAAGGTCAGCACAAGCTGAAACTAGTCTGCAGCTTTGTCCAGCAGTGGGAATCTATTAGCGGCTCAGTACCGCCTGATTCTGGGATTCACCGAATCAGGACCTGCAGTCCTCCAGAACCTCGGACCGGTTAGCAGCAGGAGCAAATGTCTGACGGAAGGAACGGTTCCGGATCAGTGAACGGGATCGCACCGCCAATCTTTAGCTAGCAGACACAGGAACAGCAAACATGGTGGAATCACCTGCTGACGCAGGTCAGGGCTTGTAAAAATGTTTCATGATATTCAAATGAATCTCGATGCTTGGTCGTCGTTTTTTTCCTCAGAGTTGAACCCAGGACACAGATGGTTCCAGGATACAATCTCTAACCCTTCCTCCACTTTCATGGCCAGAGAGCAGAAAAGATGGCCGACAGGTTTCCTTCATCAGCAGCCGGCAGGGCCCCCAGCTTCAGCTCTCCACTCAGACTCTGCTTCCCTGCGACGCTGGAGATGAGGAGTGTCACCTGTGCCTCCTCTTTAATGCCGAATCGTCTTCTGTCTAGATTGAACTGGGACAGAATCAGTCCACCCAGTCCGGCGGTGGAGAAATGTCTTGGGAGATCCAGGGGGGGGGAGCTGGCGGTCTGTCACCTGACCCGGATCTTCCTGGTCCAGGCTGACTCACCACTCCTCCACCACCGTGCTTCACAGCTGCTCTGAGCTGTCTGTGCTGATCAGAGTCTGAGCCAGAGGGCATTTCTCTGACCTCTGACCTTGGGACGTCTGAGATATTTTCATCTGTGGAGATTGATGGGCTCCAGGTGGTTTGCAGATGAACTTTGACCCTCCCAGGTTGATGGGTCCATGCTGATGTCTTTCTGCTTTTCCTCGAATTTCCTGTGGAATTGCGGAGGAAGTTTTCCTCCCTGGTTCCATATTTCATGGTAGTTTTGGTAAATAATAGAGGCTGTTTTTTGTTGTTTGAAATCCTGAGTGAAGCCCTGATGAGCTCCGTCCGTGAAGCTGTTGTTTGCTTGCTTGCAGGCTGCAGAGAAGCTGACGGAGTCCCTGGTTGCTCTGGGGAGCAGCAGCATATCAAAGTCCTTCCTCGTGTGTCTCATCCTGTCGGAGATCGACTCTCTGGCGGAGCAGCTCTGGCAGACCTCCCAGGTAAACACGCTGCAGCTTTCTGCCTTTTGTCTCTCGTTTCCTTTGTGCTCGCCTGATAAGCTGTGGCTTTGTGTCCCTCTCTCCGTGGCATTCCACAAGCTCTCCTACACCACATAAAAGCAGCTTGTCTGTGTAAATTATTTGACTTTATTATTTTGACCTAAGCCTCCACATTTGTTTCAGCGTTTCCTCCCCGCAGACTGTTTCTCTCTACAACCTGTTGGCTCTCAGGCACTTCCTTTGTTCTGGGCTTTCAGGCAGAAACGTTTCACCCTTTACACTCGTTGCCTCGGCCTCTCTTGATCAATACAGCTTCCCACCACTTCCCTTCCTCTGTGTATTCAAGCGTCCGTCCTCGAGTCACAGGCCAGGCGGCCGCGGCGCTGTTCCGGCCGGCTTTTAGTAAGCGATGGAGCCAAGTGTCACGCCAGCAGGGGTCCTTTGAAATGAACACATGTAGAACTCTAAAGGGGTCCAGATGATATTTACCTGCCTCTGTGTTCACCCTCTGCCCTAACGGAGCCACAGGTTGGGTTTTAGCCTCTACAACCGGTTGATTTTTTAGGCTTTTATTCTCTACAGACCAGCAGAAATCAGTGTTTAGGAGAAATGGGAAGAGCTGGGCAGCTCTGTTTATAAACTTGGCCTCCAGACACCAAGAAAAGGTTTATCCTATTCATTGCCGTTGATTGTAGTTATCAGTCAATGCACCAGTTTCAGTTTATTATTAGTTATGAAAAGGTTTTCTGTCTCAGGGCCCCAGCAGATTGCATTGAGTCGTTGATGAGACCCTCTTCTTCCTCTCCTCTTCTGCTGAGCGATTTCTCTGTAACGAGTTCCTCCCTTGTCAGGATGTTTGGCAGGCATCACAAAATAAAAGCATACTTACAAAGCAGAGTAAGCCTCAATAAAGTTAAAAATAATCCATTTTGAATTTCAGTTCTTCCATAGGGGACGGTTTTCTAAAGATCCAGCTCCCTGTGTTGTTCTGTGCTGCATCGGAGTAACGTCCCTTAGCGAGGGACGTTACTCCGATGCAGCTGGACGGACTGGGATCCCCCAGCAGGTTCCCCCCAATGTATTATAAGCCTGGCGGGCCGCCAGACTTTACGCACCAGGCTAAGCATTGTGTGTTTTTGTTTTTATCAAAAAAAATTTAATAAAAGAAAAACAATTTTTTAAATTAGCCGAACTGCAAGCTTCTCTTCTGTGGTGAACATTTCACTGACGGGGCAAAATTATTCCTGAAAGACAAAACGGGTTTATAATTTTATAGTTGATGCATTGAACAGGGAGCGCCCACCAATCAGACCGCTGGCGCCTCTTTTGCCGCTCCGCGCTGTGGTGTCTTGATCTCTGTAGCTCACCTCGGTGCGGATCGCTCATAAAAGCTCACCTATTTGGACATTTATATCAACCCCCTGTGAGGATCCATGTTTCTCTATAGAATTTATCAATGAAAGAGTAAAGTTTAACTCAGTGCGTTTGCTTCGTTGGCGCAGCTCAATGTCAACCACAAATGTTCACATTGAGCTGCAATCGGTGTTCACAGGAACACATTTCGAGCTGCGCGTTGGGCGTGCAGTGAGAATATTTCTTTGTGAACAAAGCATTATGTGCATTGACGTCTCAAAATGCTGACTCTGTCTGTATTGATAAAGTTTGAGTTACTGGTTAGCCGGTGCCTTACGGACCGGGGGTTCAGCCCGTGGAGGACCTTTCGCGTTTGCCTTGTGACTAGCACAGCACGTTGGTTTATTTTTCTTATATTTTTGGTGGCGACAGAATGCATGTCAAATGCTTTGTCTACTTAAAGTCAGAGTTGCTGCGCGGCCGCGTGGAGATCAGAGAAACCGGTCCCATGAAGCCCTGGCAACCATTCTGTGACGCTTATCAAAATCTCAACACACATGAAATGAAGGAGCTACTAAAGCTGCATAAATTAAATCCCCTGTTTGTCCCTCAGCATCCAGCAGCAGAGATGCTCTGTGCAGCAGGTCTAGCTTTATACAGGGCCGGTCCAAGGTTGAATGAGGCCTTGAGCAGAATTTGACTTAGGGGCCCCTCTTGCTGCTAGGGACATCCGCACCTCTAACAGCATTTCAGAATGGATTTAGTGAAATCTGGGAGAGGTGGCCTAGTTTAATTGGCCGAGCAGTCAAATGTATTTGTAGTTTACTAAGATACATTATGTGAGGACTGAAATTTTGTTTTTCTTGTCAGTTTAGTTCCTGTATCATCTTGTCTACCCCTTGATTGATTCCAGCTGTGTCCTGTTTCCCTGATTACTCCCTTGTTCATTTAATCCCATCTGTGTCTGTGTGTGTTTGTCAGGTCCTTGTCTTAGTCTTGTCAATGTCGTGTCTACGTTCTGTTGTGAGTATTCCCAGTTGCTACCAGTGTCTGCGTTTCCTTGTCTCATCGCTCACCTGTGCTGCCTGGATTTCTGTACTCACCTATAAATGTCATTAAAACTACCATTTTCACGCCACAAAGTGGGTCCTCCGCATCCATCCTCACCACCAACTACCACATATTGTGACAGAATGACCCGACCAAGAAAAGTAATGGTGAGGCTTTGCGGTAAGAGATTCAGTCAACAAAATGGATCCAGGAGATGTACTTTTTGAGAGGGACTTTGAAGAATTACGATCCACAGACAAGGAATACATAGATGTTACTGCCAAACCCTGCTCCGCCTGTAGACGTCTCGGCATAGCGACCGGATGTGTCCTCGTTCTAGATGCCTGGCTCCTCCAGCTCCCTTCCCTAGGCTTGGTGGAGCTGTTTGAGGAGGCGGAGTGGGAACGTCAGGCCGCCCTGGCAATCATGGATGGAAAACCACTACCACCTCGACCAGGTATCACAACTCCAGTCCCATCTACGACTCCTGCCTCTACCGCAGCTCCTGCCCCAGGAAGTGGGCCAAGTGACTTTCATGCATCAGTGACTAATTACCCGACGCCCCCCAGTGAGTCTCAGCGCCCCCGTCCCCACAGTGAGTCTCCTGAGCCTAGGCTGCCTGAGCTGCCAGAACCAAGTGCTAGCCTGTTCCATCGCCTCTTCGTGGGTCCAGTCGGCTTCCGGGACGTCCGCCAGACCTTCCCTGAAAGGTCCGCCTCCTGTGCCGCTGCCGCCTGCCGATCCAGCCACGATGGGTCCGTCTCCTTCGTCACCACCCACTGGACTGTTCACGGCAAGCCCCACCTTGACTGTTCTGCTTTGTTTGGACTGTTGTGTTATTTTCTTTTTGGGTTTTCCCTGTTCGGTACGACGCTAGGTATTTGGTACGATGCTCAGAATGACGTTGGGTGCAAAGCTTGGTAGGAGTCTTGGTGAGAAGCTTGGCAGGGTGCTCTGGGAAGAAAAGAAAAAAAAGCCACCAGGCACTGGAACAGCTTCTTTCCCACAGCTGTCACGCTTTTGAACGCCTCCTGACATAAAACATAAACTATAAGGACTGTACTCCCCTATCCTCTCATACAACAATAACACATGGACTATCCTCACACATACACACACACACACACACATCACGGACTGTTTTCTTCACACACACATACAACCTGTAAATTTTATCTGCTATTATTTATCTATAATCCATTCACTAACATTCTTGTATATTCTGTATAATCTGTGCATATAGCTCCCATATTTATATTTATACACAATATCTATATCTCTTGCTATAACCCCTTATAGTCCATACATACATAGTCTTGTACATCTGTAAATAAATATTTATATCTCGTAGAGCACTTCTGGATAGATGCAAACTACATCTCGTTGCTTGTACTTGTGACAGTGCAATGACAATAAAGTTGAATTCTATTCTATTCTATTCTATTCTATTCTATTCTATTCTATTCTATTCTGTATGAAGGATTACAGTCAACACAATTCAGGCGGTTTTCCAGTGTTGCCCCCTGCTGGTCAGGAGTGAAAGCTGATGCTCTGCTGTGTTTCCTAAGATGGAAACCTTATGACCAGTAAAGTAATTATAAACTGAACTTGATGCACTGATGGATTGACTGGAATGAAGTGACTTCAATGCCTCAAGTTGACATGTTAATTGTTGCTTTATAAATAAACTGAAATGAGGATTGTGTTGTATTTGGAGTCTGAAGGACGTGACGCGTCTGTCTTGAGGTCATGGGCAGGTGGTCGAGGTCAATGTTCTCGTTCACAGCTTCAGAGGTGCTGCAGTCATCAGCGTCCTGATGAGCTGCACCATCTGCTGGAGTCTGACAAGGACCGGCCCCACCATGAAACACAGTGACCCAGACCCGCTGCTCTGGTTCTGCTGTGTCAGCGCCGGCCGGATCCAAGCTGGAGGAGCTCTCAGTCTCAGTTCAGGCTCTCCTGAAAACTGAAAAGTTTTATTAGAAGTAGCTTTCTGCTGAAATTAGCTTTCTCCTACTTTTTTGGAAAGTATTTAAAATACAGAGGTTTTTGTAAGAATGAAACAGTATCAGACAGGGGAAACAAGTTTTTATTGAAATTTAATGAAATGAAGACATCTACAAATACAGATCCCAGCAAAATCTTTTTTGCCCAATAATTCGTTGTATGACAGACTTTATCAAATGCAGCACAGCCACAATGTGTCACCGAACTGCGCAGGTCATTGTATTCCTGAAACGATAGGATATGATTAATATACACTAATATTACACAGCCATTACAGCTTAAATCCCACATATTGCTACCAACATGTATTTAGCAAGGTTTAATAAAAAGAGTGTTATTAAACAACATTAACGTATAGGGACAAAAGGTCCCACAAAGCAACACATTTTGTCCTGATTTAACCGCCAAACAATGACTTGTTTACAGTATTAATGACATTTCAATCTAAAGCCATTTATAAATATGTATAGAAGCTGCCTGTCATGTGAACGTAAAGCATGAAGTAATACAGCAGCTTAATGAAAGCCAGGTATAAAATAAATAAATTAAAGCTTACTGTAGTCTTCAAAATAAAACAGAGGAAACAAAACTTCCACTGGTAGGATAAGAAATCTGCTGAGTAAGCAGCATGTGACGCAGCATCGTGTTACCACAAGGTAGGACGGATTGATGAGAAGCACAGGTATCTGTTCTAACTACCTTTTAGATCAGATAGTTAGAACTATGATAGAGGAGATGTGGAGATGTGTCTGAATGTGGAGTCGGACCAGGAGTGGTGGGCTTGGGATGTGATGCGATCACTGACTCTTTCTTCACTTCATTATTGTCATTTTTTGTGCCGCGGCGAAGGGGTTAAAGCGCGGGATCAACGTACGGAGAAGGAGCTCCATCTCAGACTCTGCAGGCCTCAGTCAGCGGGTTAAAGGTCTTGACCCTGACCTAGTATGGCTGCTTGAAGAAGGAGAAAACAGTGAATGACAAAACCAAACAGAACCTTGCAGGCTCTGAGTCGACCGGGATGATCAGAGACCAAGAGTCCACCTGACCTCTGAGCACCAAAGGACCCAGAACCAAACAGGGTTCAGGGTGAAGAGAAGATGGTACCGAGGTTCTGGTGGGTGAATGTGGTTGAGCAGCGGTTTTACAGCAACATGCTGCTGTAAAACCTGGTCTGCGGATGTTCAGGCCCAGCAGACAGTTGAAGTGCAGTTTGACTGGAGCCGGTGTTGGACTCTCATTAGAGCGTCCTGATGGGTTTCATGGCCGGTCAGCGGCTGTGATGATTGGCCTTAATGATATTAAGTTTGCCTCGGGGATATTGAATTTTTCCAGACACGCATGGTTCAGAGTTGGCTGCAGAGCTGATGAAATGAGCGTCACATCTGCTGTCTCTAAAGGGCACTGCCAGTTCAATTTACACTGAGGCTGTGCAGCCAAGGCTCCTGCTCTCCTCCCTGCATTAAATATCAGGAGAGGACAGATTAAATTACCACAAAACTCCATCTGTTCTGGCTCAGATAAAATTAAATATTTCTTCAAATCAAGGACTTATTGGTGTGTTTGTGTCGATGAGTCAGACCTTCAGCTGATGCAGATTCATAGAAACTGGCTCCTTTATCTCTGAAAGCTCATTTGTTCCAGGTCGGACTCTTCCTGGTGAGCTGCTGTGATGTTTTAGTGTTGGCTGCATGTTGGCGTCTCAGATCATAACCTGCACTCATTAGAGCAGGTAGCGCTGCTTCAGTTTATGCAGCTCAGGTCAGAATCACATCTCAGGCTAATTGGCTTTTAGTGACACTGGAGAACCTGACATGAAATGAAACTTGTAACGTGTGCGCCTGCGACGGACGCCTGCCAGCAAAGGACAAGAATAGAATCGTCAGCAAAGGCAAAAAACGATAATCGGCACACAGCAATGGATGCTGGGAGATTTCTAGAAATGCAGACAAAACAAAAGGCCCAACAAATTGTGGGCAACCAAGATATTTATAAGAACTTATTCAGACGTTCAGTTGTTTTTAGCCACCATTCGATGCCAAAGGCTAATTTCCACATTTGTGGACAATAAAGATGATTATTATTGATTCTAAATTGACTTATTTCCACACATTCTAATTAAAACCAGACAATTAAAATTACAATAAAGTTTCAAATTTAAACATTTTCCTCTCACACATCCTGGTTAATGGTTTTTTTCAGAGGACAGGTTTCAAAACGCCGTGTCTTCATGTGATCCACGTGATCGTAGATCTGTGACCCACATCGGCTCTCTGCAAGGACAAACGTGAAGCCGTTCGCCATAACATCGCCGACTGAAAAAGCACCGAAAAGCCACGTTACAGCGCCACCTAGTGACCCAGCGGACTTGCTGCAGAGCCTTCTGTGGCGCTGCATCCTGACGCATATTTTCGTAATCCCTGAAAACTTATGTTTGTCTCTGGTAGAACCGAGTCCAGTCTGTAGAACCGGGTCCAGTCTGTAGAGCCACGACTTGACCATCGTCCAGTCTAATCTAGTAATGGAGTTGTCTGATCTGATGGAGTTTAGTCTCCTGGTTAAATAAAGAACCAGAACCAGAAGAAGAGCTCCAGGTCCTTCTGACTGAATCTGGACATTTCCTTTGTCCACTCCGTCCTTCCTTGGTCTGTTGCAGAGGTTCTGGACGGTCTCTTCCTTTTTTTCTCCCCAAGGTCTTTAGTCTTCCAGCTGTGTGGCATTTTCTGAAGTTATTGAAGATTTGTCTGTTTTTCTGTAGAATCTGTTCCTCCTTCTGCCACTTTGAGCTTCTGGACTCATTTCTTGGTGTCTTGTCGCTCTGCTGAGGGTGGATGAAACCTTCGGGTTTCCGGGATTTTAGGAGTTTGAAGCGGATCGTTGGGTTTGGGAGCAGCATCATTTTAACATAACGATAATCTTGTGATTATTTCTGGAACAATTTCACTAAGTTTCATTAAAATAAACTCCTCAAATAAACCAGAGATGTTTGTTCGGTCTACCTGGGAAACCCTTTAAAACACATGCTTCCATGGCAACACTAACAATAAATCTATATTAAATATTTATTAAACCTTCAGCCTAATCAGGTTTTCCAGGATGTTTTTGTCTCTGGAGGCTCTGCTGGCTCCTCCAGTCAGCTTCCTGTCCGTCCTCATGAGACCATTTAGCTGAAGCTAATGTCAGGAAGCGAGACGATGCGCTGCTTTCTCTGGGACTAAACTCAAGTCCAGATGTCAACATCTGCGTTCAGGAAGTGCAGCTGTGGACCGAACTGGCTTTGTGTCAGCGGATGAGCTGACGGAGTAGTTGTGTCCTCAGGACTGGTTGTTGCACCTGAGCAATTAGACGTCTCACAATAAAGAGAACTATTGGAGAAATGAGCATTTCCATCATTGCTTTGGCTCATTGATGGATCTCTCAGCTGTCTGATGGTCCAACAACCTTTGACCTTTGAGTTTTGGGTTTCTGGTCATTTCTCTGAGCTTTTTTATGTTCAGGGTCAGGCAGTTTGGAGGAGATAATTTTCATCGTTTCCTGCATGGAGCATTTCAGATTCCTCTGGTTGTCCGTCCCCCTTATGACATCATAACCTGATATTATGACATCATGACCCGCGGTTTGCTGTTTTTCCTGCGATGGCGCCGGCAGAAGGACTGCATCTCCTGGATTGTTTTTCATCTCTCTGAGGATGAAGAAGAGCAGCTGGAGGAACGATGAAGATCGGGTCAAAGCCCAGCAGATGGTGCTGGTACCCAGGTAACCTGGTACCCAGGTAACTTGGTTGCCAGGTAACCTGGTTGCCAGGTTGCCTGGCCTCTGTTAGCTGCAGCTACTAGTTCTGCAGCTAACAGAACTAGTTGCAGAACTAGTTGGGTGGATACAGAGCGGAGCTTTGGAGTCCTCTGGACTTGATAAGGTGCTGCAGAAGAACAGAACATTTATCATGCGCCACCAGAACCTGGCGCCCTGGTTCTGCACCGTCTCCTCTGACAGAACCAGCCCAGAGGTCTTCCTTCCAACTAACTTATTGTTGCTCTGTGTGGTTCTCATTGGTCTGAACCGAACCAGCAGGAAGTGACATCAGCAGCTTTCATCTCAGTTTGATGGTTTTAACTGCTAATTCTCTGATAAAGGGTCTGATTTCCATCTTTCTGCAGGTGCAGGAGAGCTCAGCGCTCCGGACCTTTCCCCTGGACCGGTACCAGAACTCCTGCCACTTGCTGTGGGTTCTGGAGAGGCTTCTGCCGGGTCTGGACTCGGCCCAGCGGAGGCCGGAGCTGGAGGTGGCGCAGACGGCCTTCCTGCATCGCTTGGAGCTCCGCGTCTTCTTGCTGTGGGACGAGTTTCCTCTGTTCTCCGTCTTGATGTGGCGCATCGGAAAGCTGCTGTTTTAGAAAACGGATTAAATTCACGAATCCGCTTCCAGTTTCAGTTCATCCTGTGATCAAAGGTCGAGATGGTTGGATAGAAATACGTAAAATCTAGACCTGCAGCAGGTGGTGAAGATGATGGTGTTCAGGGCGTCGGGTTTCCTTTGCAGCTCCAACAGCTTCTTGCTGACGTTGCTAAGCAACCGCTCATTGGCATTGTCTGTGCTGGGATGCAGGTGGTTGGCATGGCGACCACAAGAACAACAACCAGAGCCGAGGAAACAGAGATGAAGTTTCTCCTCATCCTTTCAGGTTCTGTGATCTCGAACATGAACCGTGGTTCTGGACTGATGTTGGGTCCCTGCAGAATGTTCTCTGTTCTAGCTTTTACCAGAACCAGAACTGCACTGGAATCAAACCCACAACCTTCTCCTGTTTAACCTCCTCTGCTGCTGCTGCTGCTCATCTGAGAGGATTAATAATCTGTGCTGATTCTTTTGTTTAGGTTTTATTGGCTCTAGTTTCTTTTATTTGATAGTGAAATAGGAAAGAGGATAATGAGAAGACAAGGGGCAAAGGTCACCAGACCGGGACTCCAACCTACAAAGGCCGCGTCGAGGACCAAGGCCTCCATGTGTGGGTTGTGGCTAACCGCTGCTGCACCACACCGCCCCATACTGGAGATTCCTGACTGCAGGAGAGATCCGGTCCGGTCCGATCCGATCTGATCTCGGAGCTGTTTTCTGCAGTTTCATCAGAGCTTCAGCTGCTCAACTGGAAACTGATGCTAACAGCTGCCGTCCTCAACCTGACTGGTCCCATCAGCACCAATTGGTTCCATCGGCCCAGGCTTGCTGGTTGTCATGGTCACAGAGCGATTAGCATCGCTGCGTTGCGGCTGCATCTCCTGATCTTTCATATCCTGTGGAACTGGGCCGGGCCGGGGAACAGAACCCGGCCCTCCTACGTGAGCTGCTCCCTGATGGGTCTCATCTGGACTGACTGCTGGTGTGGTCAAACCGTCAACTCTTTAATAAAAACCGTCCATGCTAAATATTAGCGGTTAGCATAGCTAGCAAAGCTTTTCGTCCCACCAGAAAGCGATTCCTGGTTTGTTTTGTTACAGTAAAAATCTGAAAAGTGTGGAATGCTTTTCTATTAAGCCCCTCTGGGTCAGAATGTGCAGAACCACAGTTTCTGTTTATGGGGCCTTTAGTGTCTGTTGATCTGTAAGGTAGCCGTCTGTTTAATTAGTTCACTTTACTGAACGATGTTACATTTTAACAAACACAGAGAAAACCTGAACAGTCAGATGGGATGGCAAAGTGTCACAGCAGAGAGGAAGAGGAAGAGAAGAGGAAGAGGAGCGGCTCGTATTGATTATGCAGGATAAACCCAGATATTTTTTCCTTTGTTTTCTTGGTTGAATGAAAAATAATTGGAATCTTAAATGTTTTGGGGTATGAATAATTCTGGGTTTGTAGATTTAATTCTTCATCAGTTCAGAGCAGATTTGATCTTCGAATGTTTCACTGTAGGACTGGAACTGGAATAAAAAACAATTTTAATGAAAAAGAAAAATGTAACTTTTACTAAAATACTCTGGGGAAAAATATGTTCAACAATAAAATACCCAATAATCTTTTTATAGAGGAGAAACTGAATCCAAACGACTGAAAGGAGGCTCAGTGAAAATGAAAGCGCTTTGTTTCCTAAGTGAATGATTTGCAGAGATGAAATGACCTTGTTCTGACCCTGACTGATGTGGGAACTAATCGCAGCGAGACTCTCGCTCTGCGGCTTCATGTGACGGATGATTCAACGGCAGCGAACAGTTTAATTACCGCACAGCAACTAGCAGAACAGATTTTATCCTCAGAGAAATCTTCATCAGGATTAGAGACGCGTTCACTGACGGTCGGCCATTAGAGACACTGACCGTAGAGAAGCACCCAGATCCTGCAGGATGGAGTTCTGCCTGGTTCTAGAGTGTCCAGCTGAAGGCCAAGATGCTAATGTCTCTGGAATGCTAGCATCTCTGGGATGTTAACGTTGGTGGGCTGCTAATGTTTCGGGGATGCTAACCTCTCCGGGATGCTAATGTCGGCATGCTTCTCTTAGCTTCCGGGTAAGGCTAGGTTTTCCATTCTGGAGCTTCATTGGGATCCAGTTGGGCTCAGTATCTGAAACTGGTTTATGGATTCTAAGCCCTGAAGTTAACCCATCAAACGAAAACATTTCTGTCTTCCTCATTCTGTGAGGATATAATAGAGTTTTTCTGGATTTCTAGGTGCAGTCTATAGATTTTCCAGTTATGACTTTTGGGTCATTTCAAAATGTGCCTTTTCCTTCATTCAGTACAGGCATTTACACTCCATACCAGTAGGTGGAGGTAATGCACTAATTTCGTCGTTTGCCAACCGCCAAAAGAACAAGAAGCAGCAGAGGAATGGAGGCGCTGCTATCCGGTCTGGTGGGATAATTTCCTCTTTTTTTAATGTAATTAATTAGATAAAACTGAAGAAAATGTGTTGTGGATGTTTCTATATTTGTGTGTTTGTGTCGCTTCGACCCGCCGAGTCGTGTGTGTGTTTGTTGCTTCATGAGCATTAAGCTAGCTGGTCGCTAGCTGCCGGAGACTACGTGGCTTTACGTCCTACGTCAGTACAAATATGTCTGCTGTGACTGTTTCATACTTTAAAGGTTAGGGGTGATTTTTGTTATAAATCATGAAATAATTAAAGAGTAGATTGCAAAAATGAATATATTTTTGGGGACAAAAAGGTCAAATTGAAGCAGATAAAAATAAAAGATTTTAAAATATTAAACCACAGGTGTCAAACTCCAGTCCTCCAATCACTGTCCTGCAGGTTTAAGATGAGCCACAGGTACAAAACTCTGGAATGAAACGGCTTCATGACCTCCTCCTTGTGTAGATTGGTTCTCCAGAACCTTAATGACCTCATTATTTTGTCCAGGTGCTGCAGCAGAGGCTCATCTAAAAGCTGCAGGGCCTCCAGGACTGGAGTTTGACCCCCTGTATTAATCTATACTCATGGATTGGTCTGAAGGTGCTGAACTGATGTGATGCAGTGAAACTGAAAAAGTTTAATGGATCTGAGCTGTGTCTGGGTTCAGGACGCTTTGCCCAACTGGGTCAGAACCGGGTTAGAACCACACTTGATCGCCTCATCAGTATGCTGGTCCTGACCTGGTTCTGGTTTCTGGCTTCTAGTAGTAAATTGTAGTAAAATTCTCCTTGTATCCAGCCCGGTTCTGGACAGCTGGCAGTCTTTTTGGGTCGAGGTTTCCCCATAAGCCCAGCTGAGAAACGAGTTCAGCTGGATCTCAGTGAGAGCTCTGACTGGTCCAAAGCGGTTCTGGGCGGTTCGACCCGCGCCATGCAGCCGGGCCTCCTGGTTCTCCTTTGTTTGATTTGCTGCTGCAGCTCTGAGTCGTTACATCAGAACAGCCCCAGAAACAGACGGGGGACAAAATGAATCTATGTAACATTAATAATATGACTCAAGTAAAAGAGAAAGGACAGTGCAGTAAAACTATTCTTATAAGTACCTTTCCAAAAAAGTCACTCAAGTGAATGTAACCAGTACTACCCACTTTTGAACATAAACAACAACAGTAGCCTAGAGGCTACAGGCTTAACAAGCTTAAGGTGCAGTGTTGGTGTTAGCTAACATTAGCTAGTCATCTGTTGGCTAACATTAGCTAGTCATCTGTTAGCTAACATTAGCTAGTCATCTGTTGGCTAACATTAACTAGTCATCTTTTAGCTAACATTAGCTAGTTATCTGTTAGCTAACATTAGCTAGTCATCCTTTAGCTAACATTAGCTAGTCATCTGTTGGCTAACATTAGCTAGTCATTTGTTGGCTAACATTAGCTAGTCATCTTTTAGCTAACATTAGCTAGTCATCTGTTAGCTAACATTAGCTAGTCATCTGTTGGCTAACATTAGCTAGTCATCTGTTGGCTAACATTAGCTAGTCATCTGTTAGCTAACATTAGCTAGTCATCTTTTAGCTAACATTAGCTAGTCATCTGTTAGCTAACATGAGCTAGTCATCCATTGGCTAACATTACCTGCATCCATCAGCTTTACTGAACTCTGTCGGTTAGTTTGGGGGAAAAACTGTCAAGTTCTTTGCGTTTCGCTGCCATGATTCTAACACACCTGAGCAGCTCTGCGCAGCAGCAGCAGGTCTCCTTCTGCCGCACAGGTATAAACGAAGCACAAGTGTCTTAGCACTCATGTTGCGTTTAAAGGCGGCTCGGAATAACAGGTTACAACAACCGATTAAACAGTTTTAACTGCTGAAAAAAGTTAGAGGGCACAGATATGCCGTGCAGAAGCCCCTACTGTAACAAACTGCTTCCAGTCCAGGGGGCACGGCGGCTAATGCCCTCCCATGCCGCCGGGCCTGCATTAGTGCGGGATTTTTTAGAAAGCCTACACTCTCATCTTTTCACAAAGTCTTAATTATTTTGTGACCTGCTATCAGCCAGTTTGCAACCTATAATATCAGCAATGAAAAACCATAAATTTACACATGATGTAGGAAACCTGTATTTGGTGACTGACTTATTTGTCAGGCTTACTTGACAAAAGTAGGAAAAAGACCGATTCTCTTGGCGATAAAAACACAACAACTGTGTAAGAAGACCTCATTTATTTTTGTACTATTTTCCTAGCTGCCTATTAAACTGAAAGTTACAACCTTGATATGATTATACGAGTTGCATCACTGAGAAATCAATCAGGTGCCGTGAAAATGGTCGGACCGTCTCTCTGGCTGCAGTGCACGCTCCCAACACAGGGGGGCAGAATTTTACACAAGACCGAGGCAGCACTGATTGCATCTTCTCTGCATCTTAACCTGCTGATTCCAATTTTGGTCAATATTTATTTTTGTCTGAATGTCGCTGAATACAAAAAGAGAAACAGTGGAGAGACCATCTTACTGCAGACATGGCGGTGGGCGGGGCCTGATCACTGGGCGGGGCCTGATCGGTGGTTGAGAAAAACAGTCAGACCTCTCACTGCTGGCTGATTTTTAGATCTTTGCTGATGAAGATAAACTGGGCTTCACATGTGAGTATCGGCCAATCAGCCAACATGAATGAAATCGTTGCAGCTCTAGTTTGGACCTGTGGTGCCGGGTCGACCCGCTGTAGGCATCTGTTAATGAGGGAGCGAAGTGGAGCCACCGCTCTTCCTCCTCTCTGCTTTTTAAGTATTCATCAGAACTTGAAGGTATGCTGAACGCTGAGATCTCATCAGCTCCTCTGAGCGTTCCAGCCGCTGTATATCACTTTTCCTCCGTCTTTCATCTCCTCTTATTGATCGTTCCACCTGTTGTTGCTCTGCTATTGATCAGCTGACAGGAAAGGCAAACTGTCACCAGACGCCGTTAAAAGCCTCATGTTTGGATTCCCTCTTTTCACTCGGACTCTGGTTTAAACATGAGCAGAATCTGGAGGATCTGAGTGAATGCAGCTTCAGGTTGGTTCAGTCAGACAAATAAAATAATTTACAAACGTTTTTTCTCCAGTTCTCAGGTTATCTCCATCTAATGACATTTAGTTTTTTTAACTGTCTGGCTTTTAAATGTGACGACAGAGCAGAAAAAAGAATCCTGTAGGATCAAACCCTAAAGTACCGACTAACCTGGAAACACTGACCTCATCAAAGGTCAGATGCTGTGACCTTCTAGCATGTCATAAGCTTGTCCTTAGTCTGTGGGTAGTGTGTTGCTAGCATGTCATTAGCTTGCCCTTAGCCTGTCTGTAGTGTGTTGTTAGCATGTCATTAGCTTGCCCTTAGCCTGTTGGTCGTGTGTTGTTAGCATGTCATAAGCTTGCCCTTAGTCTGTGGGTATCGTGTTGTTAGCATGTCATTAGCTTGCCCTTAGCCTGTTGGTAGGGTGTTGTTAGCATGTCATTGGCTTGCCCTTAGCCTGTCGGTAGTGTGTTGTTAGCATGTCATTAGCTTGCCCTAAGCCTGTCGGTAGTGTGTTGTTAGCATGTCATTAGCTTGCCCTTAGCCTGTCGGTAGCGCGTTGTTAGCATGTCATTAGCTTGC
This sequence comes from Xiphophorus maculatus, assembly GCF_002775205.1. Lineage (NCBI taxonomy): Eukaryota > Metazoa > Chordata > Actinopteri > Cyprinodontiformes > Poeciliidae > Xiphophorus > Xiphophorus maculatus. Next base: position 5,379,910 of record NC_036457.1, read on the forward strand.
CCTTAGCCTGTCGGTAGGGTGTTGTTAGTATGTCATTAGCTTGCCCTTAGCCTGTCGGTTGCGTGTTGTTAGCATGTCATTAGCTTGCCCTTAGCCTGTCGGTAGGGTGTTGTTAGTATGTCATTAGCTTGCCCTTAGCCTGTCGGTAGGGTGTTGTTAGCATGTAGGCCTGTCGCAATAAACGATAAATCAATTAATCGTACGATAAATTTAAACTAGCGACGTCATTTTAATTATCGGCATTATCGTCTCTTCCGGCCTTTTTCTCTTTCTGTTGATGACACTGAATGAAAAAAGGCTCAACTCCGGTGCTCTCCACTGACCCTCCCTTCCTTATTTCCTTAGTGTAAAGCCCAGCGCACACGACGATCTTAGAGCTGTCGGCTGATTGTCGGCCGATTTTCAAAACCTGAGACCACACATCAGCCGACAGAAATCCTAGGCATAACGGTTCGGTCCTGCCGAACCCGATCGGACGCCGTGTGGTGTCCAACAATGGGCACAAAATAATGACTACAAGTCCAGTGAACTAATTTTAAAACCAGGCATTAATCAATGCTTTACTACAATCTACCTGCAATGCATGTGGCTAGTGTCAGCGTAAAGTCCTGACTGAATGAAAATCATTATAACCTGTTTACGTCACGTAAATGAAGAACAGCTGAAAAGTTACCGGGTTTATCAACTGCGGTAGCAATTTCGCTCCAACTCCTCCTCTTGTCATTTCTATATTCTTTGCATGTTGAATAAACATTAATGTTGTTTCCACATATCATCTCCGATGTTCGCTGGACTTCGGGTTGCTCCGTGTCAGCTGTTCGGGATTCCCCGACGTAATTTCCCCTCAGAAAGCTCGGAGGAGAATCCGCGCTTTCTGATTGGCTGCCTGTCACATTCAACAGGCTGCGTTAAAGATCCCAGTCTGGGGAAAACCTCTGATTTATATCGGAGCAGCAACGAAGATCTACAGTAACACACCACACAATCTTAGAAAGACCAACGTTTTAACATTGTCTTAAGGGGAAAATCGGGGCAAAAAATCATGTAGTGTGAATTATTGCATCAGGTAGTCGATGTGCCCATCTTCTCTATTTAAATCTAATTATTACTGAAGGGCAACATAATATACAGACTTCATAATCTGCCCTCTTTTGGTTGAATGCAGTATTTATTTACACTTTGGCTTTATGTTGTTTAGTTTTTTTTTCAAGTGCGTTTTTTGTTAATGGAGACTGAGAATCCATTTTATTTCGTTTTTGGTTGTTTATTTAGTTTATCAGTTAAGTATTCTTTTGAAAATAAAGTGCATCTATCTTTGGCAGGAAATTACATGCTTTATTACGTCATTTCCATTAAATCAATGTAAAAAGGTCTTCAAACAATATTATCGTTTATCACAATAATTTTTGAGACAATTAATCGTTCAGCTAAATTTGTTACCATGACAGGCCTACTAGCATGTCATTACCTTGTCCTTTGTCTGTCGGTAGCGTGTTGTTAGCATGTCATTAACATTTGGACGGACTAACCTCCAACAGGAAGTGAAGTTTGTCACATTCTAACTTTTTAATGATGTTTCGTCTCAAAAAGGAATCTCGGTCTAATGAGCTTGTTAGGCTGACGGTCAGCAGGAAGAAAGGCCAAATCATGCTATTTTGAGTGAGTTATCGAAGCCAGCTGGTTTCTGTCCCAGACGTTAGGAAACCGCAGCTGAACTGGAGAGCTGAAACCAGTCAGGAGCTGAAACTGGTTTCCAGACTAAACATCAGAAACCTCGTCTAATTTCAGGAAAATTGCTTCATTCCAGATTATGATTGTGTTCTGCCAGTTTTCCTGCTCAGCTGTAGTCCAGATCTACACCTGATCACCTGTTTACCCACGGTCTGAGTCGATGACGGCAATGGTCTTAGCTCAGCCTCTAAGAGAAAAACCAGTCATTAGTGCAGCAGGAAACCTTTGACGGCTTTGTGTGTTAGATTAACTCAGAAACATCAGACAGAAACTCTGGAAACCAGTCAGATCCACAGGAAGCTGCACCGGTGACACACCTGGCACACCTGGCTCCCTGAAGTTTCTAGTCAAGATTTATAACATTTATATTCAAGTACATTTTACATTTTACAGCTAGAAGCTCTGCGAAAAAAATCATAGTTAAGTCCATAAAAGAGAAAAAGCTTCCAGAATTAAAAATCATTGAGGTTAAGAATATTTGATCCAAATCTGGTTAGCTAGCCTGTTTCAACCATGTAGTTTCTTTTGACCCATTAAGATTTAGAATTGAAACGAGGAATCTGAATCGTTCAGATTCAAATGATGCTGAACTCAAACGTCCAGGAGCGTTTGGCTTCATCTCCGCTTGGTTTCCATCCATCTGGGTGTGTTTGGCGTTTCTTTGTTGTCTGTAATCCTTTCATTTCCTCTTGGAATGAAAGTGTTTGTTCATTAATTAGAGGCAGTCCGTCTTGCTGCAGGTCTTATCCAGGTGCCGATGTCCTGCCATCACTCAGAAACCTGCAGACGATCAGCTGCAGGTCCCATCTTCAGTTACTATTATTATTAGTGCTGTCAATCGATCTAAAATGTAATCAGATTACTCACCCTGTGGCATGGATTAATCACTAGGCCTAACTTTGTAAGGTAGAAATGCAGTTTGCAAACCCCTCCTGCTGTGCTGCTGCGCACAGTTAAAATTCAAGAAACTTTGTGATTTTATTTGTTTTGGCAGAAAGACATTAACGCCATCTGATAGCAACTTAGAACGTCTTACTCCACTTCACATGCATACAGGTCGTAGCAAACCTGTTCAAGGGAAAACTGAGATATATTTAATTTTGTAGTTCTACGTGGCCTCGCCCTTACTGATGCCGCCCTGGGCAACTGCCCATTTAGCCCATGTTATAAACTGCCACTGTTTTGTAAAAATGTTTTATTTTCTCAAAGCAAACTTGTCTGAAGATTCTGAGTTTTCCAGGTTTTTATATTGAGGGAGGCTTGAAGGAAGCCATTTTGTTTTAAATGTTAATTTAGTTCTGCGATATGCAACATTAACGCCTTAAAATGTTCCGATTAATGGCATGCGTTAATGTCGACATCCCAAATGATTAATTTAGTTTCTCTCTCATCACTCCATTGTGGCTTCATGGAAACGTGAGCGCGCTCGTTCTGCTACGTCTCCTGCTCTTTGATTTTGGCAATAAGAGGGCTGTTGCAGTGAAACGCAGCAGAGCGAAGTGAGAGCTAATCAGAGCTGGAAGTTTCTCGTATTGCTCTGACTCACGAGTCCCGGACGTTTCAGTGTGATGATCAGACATCAGAGCGCAGAGAGTGTTAGCGCATAGAGTCTCATGCAGTAAATTTCTGGGAGATTATCGTTAAATATTTTATATCTGGTGTCAGGAAAAACGCCTGGCAGAGAGCAACCTACGAGTTCATAAAAAATCCCGTTTAAAACCAGAAACGGTTTCAACTGTAGATGGAGAACATCACCCTGATCTACTGAGAGAAGAGACTTTAAACTACCGTAGTTTATAAATGACTGAACGGAATGAAGATCTGCTGCTGCTGGATTAACCTGCTGGTTCTGGTTCTGCTCTGCATTCAGAACCAAACATGGAGAAGCAGCATTCAGCTTCTACGGACCACAGATCTGGAATAAACTTCCAGAGAACTGCAAAACAGCTGAAACCCTGAGCTCCTGTAAATCTCTGAAGTCCAGCTGGTTTTCCAGATTAACTGGATCATTTCCTTCACTGCCACTGCAGTGTCATATTTTCATTAGTTTTATCTGAAAGCATTTTAATGACCTTGTTGCTGAAAATGTTCTGCACTAATAAAGCGCCTTGCTGTATGCCCGACATGTTTCCTGCATTAATAATCAGTTTTCTGCGGCTCCTGTCGTTCCTGCCAGTTGAACATTAGCAGCAGTTGAAGCTGCATTTATTATTCTAGTCACTCTTTGCTTTAGACAGCTTTTAATTTTCTGGAAATGTCTCTGCTAATACTCCAGGCTATTTCTGTAATAAGTTAAACTAGTTATAAAAAGTCCAGCCTGAAAAACCTGAGGAGTTTTTCTCTGCTTACCTGGATTCAACTCGACTCTACTTGACCTCCGTTTCAATCTCAGAGCGACCTCTTGACCCTTGTGGTCACAACCTGAAGCTGCGCGCTTCCTGTTTCAGAGTGACCATCCAGGTCGGTTTGGATCAGCGGTTTGCTCTGCAGCGGGTCGGGTCACAGCCAACGCTCTGAGGAGCCGGCCTTAAAACGCAGCTGCTGCTCCGCTTTGTGACCTCTGACCTTTTCTATGAAACACCTCAGCTGAGCCTGAGAGTAAAAACTGCTGAAGGAAGATTTCTCTCTGGAACAGCTTCTTACTCCAGCCTTTTCTCACCGCTAACACTTATTCATCCGTTCATTTTCTCCTCATCACTAAACGTGGATGAATAATTCCAGGACACCAACTTGAAGGATCCAGCTCCGAACCCGGCTGCGGGTTCTGACCCGGCTCGTTTTGCAGTCTGAACCCGTTTTTGTTAACGAGGGACAGAGAGCCGACTGTTGGCCGTTATTTCTGAAGAATGAAAGTAAAGTTTCTCCACGGATGAACGGATTATAATTGAAACATGCGGAGCCATTTTTTATTTTCTATAAGGACGGCTTTTAATGTAACATTTAGGAGTGAATGAGAGTGTGTGTCTGCAAATGTGTGTGTGTGTCTGTGAGTGTGTGTGCACCGTCATCTTGGAGGCTTTGATTTCATTTCGGACTAATCCCTGCACGAATTAGTAATGGATAAAAAGTGAAACCTGCTGGTTGATCAGCTGCGATGAATGAATGAACGTTTCTGTGTTGGACCAGCAGGACATGCAGGTCCCTTCATCTCCAAGACAACGAAGAGTTTCTGTGTAATCCACGTCCAAATATGGCCCGGCAGAATCAGAACCTTTGATTTCAATTAGAGATTCAGATGAAAGGCTCCCTGGTGGGATTTGTTTCCCTTTTGTTTTCTGGTCTGGTTTTCTGCTTGAATGGAAGTGGCTGAGATGTTCTTGGGTCGGAGGAGCGGAAACTTTGCTGCGAGAAAATTAGCACATCTGATGGTTTCTTATGGTCCTGCTGGTTGCTCCTCCTCAGAATCATCAGATGGTTCTGGGCCAACGTGGTTCTGCTTCCTGATCGTCACTCCGGCTTGATTAGATTCACCCTCAATGGGTCAGTCCAGGGGTCAGAAGGTCAGCAGACGGAGGGTCAGGTGGATTGGAGGAGTAAAATGGCGACAAATTATGGTGCAGGTCGTATGAATGAACTAAAACGAATATTTCACAGTTGGTGATGTGGCTTAGATCGCCGTGTTGCCCAGGTTTCTAGCCGCTTATTGGAACTAAACATCAAAATGATTTCTGATGGGAGTTTAGAGACAGACATGATACAGTCACATGGTGCAGCAGACATGTCAGAATGGCAGCTTAACGCACTGCTAATGTCCAGAGTTCAGTAATCTGACAGAGTCTAAGTCCAGCTGACCTTTGCCTGTTGACCTTCCCCTGTTGTGAGGTCAGTCTCTGTCTTGGGTGTGAGGTGAGAAGCTGCTTCATCCTCAGGGTTTAGGCGCAAAGCCCCCGCTCTTTCACACCGACAGACATTAGAGGAGGTTCGGGTTTGAGTTTCTCTGGGTACGTCACACTGGAGGAGACCCAGGAAGACCAGAAGTCACTGGATGGACTATAGATCCCTTCTGTCCCTTCATCTTTGGATACCCACAGAGTGCCAATGTAGAGAGAGGGGAACCCCAGGTTCCAGCATGGACTGGAGGCCATCTTTCTTATTCAGAGTCGCCATCTGGACCGCAGTGAGCTGCGAGCCTTTATTGAGCCCGATAGTCTAGACGGGCCGTCGTGGGAGAGGCAGAAAGCACCCCAGCAGAAAGTGATTGACACAAATACCCAGCGAGACGTGGAATGGAGAGTGGCCGTCAGGAAAGCAGAGAGTTGGGGCATTTGTTGGAGCTGATGTTACTGATGCAGCACTGCCACATGATTGTCCTTGGGGGGTCGCTCTGCTGTCAGCAGCCAGCATCAGACAGCGAGGGAGTCCCAGAAGGAGGCAGACGTCAGTCCGTCTGTTTCATTATAGTCAGATTTTCTTCTCTTTTTATTCATCATCATCCTTCACCCTAATTTCCTCCAGAGATTGACACAAACAGTATCCAGGCTGCAAAAGTCACTTTGCAGCCTGGATACTGTTACTTTCTGCTTGGTGATGGTGGGACTTTGACCCCTAATCGTTGGGTTGCTGGTTTGATAAGTCTGCCTCTGTCGTTGTGTCCTTGAGCAAGACGCTCGGCCCCCTGGTGGTGGGCAGAGGAATACTAATTGGTTATGTTCAGCACAGCTCTTCACCCATCCTGTTAATTATTCTCACCTGGTTTCCATGTCGCTAATCGCCTCCTCGGCAGGTCCAGTCAATTTGTCATCGTAGCTCTGCCTGCTACATGCTTTCCAAATTCTCCTTAAGAGTTAAAAATCATTGAACCTTTCTGGCCATGAAGGAAACATGGCTGCTTCGTGTTGATCTGCCTGTGACGCTGGAACAGGAATACGATGTGAAAACATTCAGTGGGAGTGAATCCTTCACCAAGGATCCTTCACTCTACAAACTGAAGGAATAATTTCCTGTAGTGGGTGTCGCATGTGAAGCCTGTGTGCTGCTTCTAGCCTCAGGGAAGGATCCTGTTAGTATTCTGCAGACGTCCAGCCTGAACTGGCAGCGTCTGCGGTCGATCTGCAGGGCAGCGCCGGCTCCTCTGATGAACCAGTAAATCTCAGCTAAATCTCTGTCCTTCTCCACAGGTCATCTGTCGGGCCTCGCCAGAGTGGAACGTAGCCTGGCAGAAAGAGAGCAGACGTTTTAAGTTCACATCTTGCTTTTGAGAAGTGGAGAAATCATTAAGACGAGTCCTGAGAGCGGCTGGCAGGTACAGGGGGGGCGGCGGCGCTGTCCGTCTCACTTTGACCTGTGGCTTCCCACAATCCTCTGGGGAACAGAGGAGATTCGGCCCCTTTATCAGATTTATAATGTCCCCACATCTCTGCAGCTGGTTTTAAGCCAAACTGGAGGAAATTGAAGCCCTGAGGAGGTTTTCAAGTATTTAAGTTGAGTTTGTTCACAACAGAATGACAGATTCTTGGTCTTTTTAAATGTTTTGCTGTAAAGGAAACTCAAAGTATTCTGCTGCTGGTTTGTGCAGCCGGTTGAGAACAGAAGATCTCGTCGCTCACCTGCTTCACCTGGGTTGTGCTAGCGTAGCAGTTAGCCTACAGAATGCTAAAATTGTCCTGCTGGTGAAACTTTGGCTTTTCCACACTTCCTACTGTCATTGGGAAACTCATACCTGTTTCGTGGTGCAGTACCTTAACTTTAGTACTTGCACAGTTTGTTTTGTTCTCGTCCACCTCTGCATTAAAACTAACGGTCAGATAATTAAAAATGGGGAGTTGGTCAAATTTGAGGATTTGTGCCGGACTTATGAGGCGGGCAGAGAAGATTTCTACCGTTATTTGCAGGTCCGAAGTTTCTTTAGGAAAGAAATCCAAACCTCTGACTTGGATGCAGAGCCAGGAAAAGTACAAATATTTATGGATTCATATGCTGGCAAAAATCCAAAAGGCATTATCGGCAAATTTTATAGAAATTTAGCATCTATGAATAAGAACTCAACTGATTATATCAGACAACGATAGGAAAAGGAAGCAAATGTAATAATTTTATATAACGTTAACGGAACAATCATCCAACTAAACTTTCCTTTTTATCCTTAAAATCTGTTAAAATCCTCTAGTTCAGCTGCAGAACCTCAAGTCTAGTTGCACTTGGTTCTAAGTAGAAGGAAAATGTTTTGTCCAAACAGGAGGAATGCGGATTCTTTCTTTTTTTTTACCCCTCCAGGGGGTCTTTTGTGGGCTCTAGTGTCCCTTATATGATAGTAGGCTGGCAGGAAACGGGGAAGGAGAGGGGGGAAGACATGCGGCAAATGTCGTCGGGTCCGGGAGTTGAACCCGCGACGGCTGCGTCGAGGACTCAAGGCCTCCAAATACGGGTCGTGCTAACCGCTACGCCACCACGGCACGCCCCGGAATGCGGATTCTATTAACAGCCTGTTTAGGTGACATTTAGGAAGTGAACTTATGACTAGTTTCCAAATGAAACCAGGAAGGTCCCTTCGCCAGTTTGTGAAGAACCTCAGAGCAACCAACATCTGCACAGATCTAGCAGGAGCGTTCATGCAAATAATGTTAGCATAATCAATGTGAGCTCATTGTGTCAGGTTTCTCCCCACAAATTAAAAGCATAATCTATTTCAGTAGGAGAACCTGAGTTTCAATCTGATCTTATTGAGATTATGTTCTATATTTGAATAAAATATTTAATCAATTGAAATGCCAGGATATTTCTAACAAGATGCATATTCAACAGGGATACCTTCATTAGACATAAAATCAGGGATGCTTTTTCTGTTTCACAACAAACCTTGAGTTTTATCAGCAGATGCAGAACAACGTGACTGAATGTATAAAAACCAGGAGAACAGAGTTTAATATGGCTAACCAAGTCATCACTGTAGAGACATAGAGATGAATTCTGGTCCAAATTATTTAGGAAAACTTCAAAAAGAGAGTCCTAATACCAAGCCGTGAGGAACGCCTTTGGTGACAGTAAGGACAATAGTCAGTATCAAAAGTCATTACAGGTTGGGATCCAGTTTAAGAAATGGTTCTGGCTAACCTATATAAAATGATCTTTGGCTGTGAAAGCTTGGAGTCATGGAAACATTTAGTAAAAACATCTGTGATATTTCCTGTAAGCAAACTGACCGTAGGATCAGTATTTCTTATCGTTAAAACTGGTGATGGACCAAATTTAGAAGTGACTCAGTGTTTTTCTTTCCTCTTTCTTAGAATGTTTAATGTGTTTAAAAAGCAGATGTCATTTATGTGGTCAGATTCAAGCTGTTTGCTCAGCCTAAGTTAGGCCAACACAGCTAACCCTACCCCTATACAGCTAACCCTATACAGCTAACGCTACCCCTATACAGCTAACCCTACCCCTATACAGCTAACCCTATACAGCTAACCCTACCCCTATACAGCTATCCCTATACAGCTAACCCTACCCCTATACAGCTAACCCTATACAGCTAACGCTACCCCTATACAGCTAACGCTAACCCTATACAGCTAACCCTATACAGCTAACGCTACCCCTATACAGCTAACCCTACCCCTATACAGCTAACGCTACCCCTATACAGCTAACCCTATACAGCTAACGCTACCCCTATACAGCTAACGCTAACCCTATACAGCTAACCCTATACAGCTAACGCTACCCCTATACAGCTAACCCTACCCCTATACAGCTAACGCTACCCCTATACAGCTAACCCTATACAGCTAACGCTACCCCTATACAGCTAACCCTACCCCTATACAGCTACCCCTATACAGCTAACCCTACCCCTATACAGCTAACCCTATACAGCTAACGCTACCCCTATACAGCTAACCCTACCCCTATACAGCTACCCCTATACAGCTAACCCTAACCCACACCTGTTTTCCATCAGGTGTTGTAAACAGTCACATGCAACGAGATTTTGCTCTACTTAGCAATAGTAGCATTTTATACAATAAAAAGGAGTTATGTTTTTGTAATTTTGACCAAACTATTAAATCTCAATCTGGTCTTGACCCAATCAGTGGAAGGAGACCCAGACCGGTCCTGAGCCCTCCGGCCCGGATGCTCATGCTGCAAACAGGTTCACCTTTATATTTTCTTAAAGTGTAAAAATCCAGATTCTGCAGCCTCTAACAGGCGTTGTCCTGAATTTATCACCACGAAGCTCCTGTCATGTTTCATGCACAACATTAGTTTTGTTCCACGCTGGCTCCTCTGCATGGAGGAAAAAGGTCCGTTTGGGTCTCATCTGAGCACAGAACTTTCCTTCACATTTGCCGTTTCTCTTGCATCACCTGTGGAAACAGGACTGCTTCTGGCTTTTTATAATCAGTGAAGAGATCTATTCCCTTAGTTAATCAGAAGATGATGCTTTAGGTGTTTGGAGACGAGGAAATTAAAGTGTTTTTGTAATGATGGGGGTTAGAGGATTGTTATCTTCACTTGATCAGATTTGAATAAAATTAATTCTGGGTAAAAGTCACCAGATGATTTGTACTTTTAGATTTTGATGCAGACCAGAAGGGGAGATGTGACAGGATCAGTTTAATTTCTGTATTTACTAGATTCACTCTGCTGCTTTGTGGAGGATTATTTTTATTCAGCAGGGACAACATGCTGTTTCTCTCCCACATCTTTTGTTCCCCCACAGAGCCTGTCAGAATGACCAAACAGCCGTCATGATGATGGCCCACCCTTCGCTTTCACACCAGACGTTTCAATACATATAGAGACAACAGCAGCTGTAATTTAGCTGGAAAACGGTGGAACGCTGTTTAAGATGCTGATCATGTTTTCATAGCTCAGCGGTTTCCTGCATTCTGCTGCCCCCTAGTGGAAAACGGTTATTGTTAAATTAATTATTGCTGAAACATGGGATTAACAGAATGGAACAAAATGTTACAAAACTTTCTTGTTTTTATTCCTGAGCTGCCAGACAGACGATGAAAATGTGGTAAGAAGAGGGAGAACAGGAGAGATCTCCGGTTATCTGGACTCAAGGAAAGAAGCTCTGCATCTCCTCAGGAAAGTCCTGGAGTTTCTCCTCAGAAGAACGGCCTTGAAGAGGACTCCCTGAAATCTGCTGAGTAAATGCAGTGGAATCTGAGTAATTGTGATTTAATTAGGCCTGCCTAGGTGTGTTTGGGTGATAACTGGTTTTATAGAGGAGAGCATGTGAGGTCAGTGGGCTCAAAATGGACTGATGTCTAATTTATGTGTGGTGTTGAATTGTGAGTCTTCGTATGTGGTGGTGTCTAAAAGGTCTGCAGCTTTAAAGCTAGACTTGAATGTGATGTTCAGTGTGTGAGTGAAATGTTTAAAATCTTTCTCTGAGTGAGTCCAGATGTCATCCAGGTATCTGAAGTAGAACATGGTTTTTTAATGCATTTCCTGAATCCTCTGTTTCCTATTGTTCCATGAAGATGTTTGCATATGTGGGTTCAAACTTCTTCCCCATGTTAGTGCCCTTGATCTGGAGGAAAAAATGATTCCCCTAATTGATTTGTAAAAGTTGGAGTAGCTCCTTATCTGTTCTTCTACAGATAAGGAGGAAATATTTATAGAAAACATTTTCAATGGACTTAATGCCCTCAGATATATCAATATTAGTATTGATAGAATCTTCTGGTGAACAGAAGAAATTTGTCCAGTTAGGGTCAAGCATATAGGAAGAAAACCAGAAAATGAGTTTTCTCACTTAAAGTAACTCAAACAGTATAAGTGGAAGTGATCTATGGGAGGGGCCCCACATGCCCACCGAGTTTGGTGGGCGTAGCTTGTTCCATTGATGTAGCTACCATTGATTCCCATTTATTTGAACAATTTCTCACTCAAAATATCTCAAAAATTATTTTATGGATTCTGTCTTTTATCTGCTTACACACACACTGCTGCTTACATAACCATATCACATAAGACTGACAATCACACATAAACTGAATAATTAGAGAAGGAACAGAAGGAGAATAAAAGCAGAACTTGCTCTACAATCTGCTTCACTTACTGTCACCCATAAGGTGAGCTATGTGACACTCAGTGCTGGACGGTGAACGTCTCTCTGTTTCTGTTCCATTTCTATGACTTGCACGGTTTGTAACATTTGATCATTTTTGGCATTAAAGCCTGTTTTATACTTAACCAAATCTCATTATTTCTCAAGCAAATGATGCTGAGGGGTGCTGGTCAGGTCCTGAAACTGTTAAACGGACCTGGGTGGTGCACAGAAGGGACAATTGGTGAAGTACAAAAAGTGCTCATTTGACCAAACTTGATTCGTATTCGTAACCCTCTGCAGGTCCCCGCCATGTTTGGTGGTCCTAGCCCATTCCTTTCATGTAGCTGCCATAGACTCCCGTTCATTTTTCGACCTAGTCAAAGTCTGGCTAGGAACGTCTTATCGAGCTGGGACTTAATCCTAACTTCAGTGGCCTCTTACCTCAGCCAGGTTTCAATACATTTTGATTTGTTTTTTAGCTCAATTTTTTAAATAAATCAGCTGAGCTTTAAAAACTCGTCTGAGTTTCTGTTGAATGAAGGAGTTTTGCCTCAATGCTGCTCGGCTCACCGGGAATTGGCCTTAAAAGTAAATGTTTAAACAGATTTTCTCTCCTTTGACTTTTTAAGGAGTAAAAAGGAACAGATGAACTCATGTTCATTCATGTTTATTGGAATAAACATGAGTTCATTCCAATAAACTCATGTTATTGGAATGAACTCAGCTCAGCTTTAAAAAGTCATCTCAGTGATAACTGTTGGATGATGGAGTTTTATCTTAATGCTTCTCTGAAGGGGCTTGAATTTGGTTTTAAAAGTCTGATATTTTAACCAAGTTTTATTTTGTTTTATTTGTCTTCAAACTCTGTTTTGAAGATCACAGCTCAGCTTCTGATTTCATTGTTGAGCTCCTGCTAGGTGCCAGAAATGTGTATTATCACGGTTCTGAACATCAGAAATGGACTTTAAAAGAACCCAGAATGCATTGCATGGTGGGGCTTCATATTTCAGCTTCTAGTTCAGCTGTTTTTGCTGCAACCCCTAACAAACCATATACCTTAAAGTTTAAACTTTAAGGTTTAAACTTTATCATTATTTTTTTGATAATTTATTTATTTATTTTTTTTACAGAGTGGCGGAAACGGGCTTCCATAGTTTCAGTCTCTGCTGGGTTTTTTTCTTCCAATTGCTCAGAAATCCCTGCAGAGCTTTAATGCATGGCTCGTGTGTTTTACTGCTGAGTAAAACTCGGATCATAAAGCCGAATTTAATCGAAAACGGAGAAGAATAGAAATAAGCACAATCAGAAATACACTGACCAGATTTGAACTTTTTATTTATAGTGATTTTTATAGCACTTAAGAAAACATGTCCAACAAGACACTAATCCCAATAGGAAAACTGATCTTGTATGACTCTTGCAATGCAAACGCAAGTTCCACATTATTTGTGGAAGTCCCTTTAGTGAAGGATAATTATTGTATAGTTTCTCATTATCAGGGAAAATATTATAAGAAAAATTGTGATTTAGTGTGGTAAACTCCAACTGATGATGTATTCCAACCTCAAAAACTGAGTGCACGTCTGGAATTGTTATATTTTTCTGTTTAACGTTTTCTCTACTGCTGGTTTCACAAGATCATCAATGAATATCAGAAAGTTTTTACCTTTTAATGACTGAGATTATTGTGTCCTGTTAGTGTTTGGCGGTACAATTACACTATTTGATTAAAGTAAAATTTGTTTGGAAGAAGCGATTTGTGAAAGTGAAATAAAATAAAAAAGCAGAACAACAACAAATAATTTAAATACATTTTAAAAAAAATCAACATTTAGGATTGCAGAGACTGGAGGGTATTTTTGGGGGGGTAGGTATTTGATGCAGTATTTTTGCCACTTTTATTGTTACGCCATTAAATAAATATACAAAAGAAAGAAAAAGAAAATCCATATCACCCATCTATTATTTTCACCTCATGTCAGCTGGTAATTATGGTGGAGGATCTGTGATGCTGTGGGCCTGTTTCACCACTAAATTTACTCAAAATCCCAATTAAAGTGTCATATTTTTTTAATAGCAGGAGACACTGATCTCTTTAGCAACTTTGAGTCTTGAGTGAAACAAGCAATAAAGTACGTAATATCAAATTGTAGGTATGATGGAGTTATTTAACAAGAAATAAAGCAAAATACATATGAGGTTAAAAAATTGGCTCTGTAGTCATGCTGTATTTAAATCAAACCAACATTTCAACCACACTCTTCAATAAATGACAAATGTTTTCAGTTGATCGATTAAAATTAAATTGAGGTGGCTTTATGAAGTTGCTTGTCTTCCATTTGGCTTGACAGCAGCCATTGTTCTCAGGAGAAGGAGGGATGAACGTGTCTCCCACAACGGCTCACTGGAATGTGACGGTTTAGAAAGTGCACTTTGACCCCTGACGCTGCTGCTCAGGGGAGGGGACCATCACTGCCCGCCCCCCTGCCATCCTTTTTGGTTCCGTCCCTGTTAGATTTGTCCTGACTGCAATAAATCTGTCTTTCTGTGTTATTTAGTCTGGTCAGAGAGCTGCTACTTGATTGATAACGAGATAAATAAATTGTAAACTAGTTTATCTCAAAACAATGATAGCAGATTGAAAGGAGTAACTTAAAACTGAACATTGTGTACTTGAAACATGAATCTAAGTCATTTCTACTTGACTGGATATGATCTAAACAGAAATATGATCTAAGGCTTGTTGTTTCAGTTAATTATTCTTAAAAACAAAGCAAAGGTAAGTCAGTATGAGTACACGTCTTTCAGAAAAGGTAATGGATTTGTGATTTATAGCCTTATACTGCCCTCTAAAGTTTAAACTCGGTCTGACAAGCTGAGCAGAAGTAATATTGTTGCACTAAATGGCAGAAAAATGCGACATAATTTGAGCAAACTGTCATTAAAAGAAATACAAAATGTGACATATGTGCAAGACTAAACAAAAACAAAGTAAGAAAAAAGCTACTTGATCACTTTAGAAATCTAAGGAAAAAAAATTTAAAATGTGAAAATATGCAATTATGGCAGAACATTTAATAAACTGGAAGGCTGGAGATGTGTTTTTGTTTTAAGTTAAAACAAAGAAAAATTATTTGAATGTTCACTCAAAACATTCAGAAACAGTGTTATTTTGTTATTTTACTTTCTAGCTTAGAAAGCAAACAATTATGCTGTTTTTATGTTATTAATAATGCTGACCGTTATGTTTCCTTATATTTGAGCAAAGATCTCAAATATGTCTGTATGCTAGCCTGGTCGCTTTCTCCAAATCAATTTTGTTAGCATTTTAGAATAATAATATTGTGATTTCATGGGAATTGTTCTCTCATGTTTACTAATTGTTGTTTACATAAATGCAACATTTTGCACATTTAAATAAACGACATTGTACAAACATTTTTGTTTTACGTTTGTGATGCTTTGAGATTTAGAAACAGAAACATTTTAATGATCTCATCTTAAAGCAAAGATCCTGCTGTGAGTTACTGTAGAAAAACATTAATCCTTTATTTCAACATAAAATCTCACAGATATATATTTCTTTGTTACACTAAAAGTGCTTCTGCCTCTTTTAGAGCTCCCTCCATTTCAGCAGCCTCCTGAGAGAAATTTTCTCTTTCTTGCTTCATAACTTCTCGCGCTTTAGTGATGTCCTCCATTGTTGCTTGGATTTCCTAAAAATGATAGTACAACCTCAGCCAAACTAAAGAGAAATGTTGCAACAGGATTACAAAGGTGAAAGAAGACGATGGCTTGCCTGTAGCTGAGTACGCTGTTGTGATGCAATATCTCCAAAAGCCTTTAATTCCCTCAGCAGATCGGTGGAAACACTCTGAAATTTAAGCAGTTATGCACCGTTGTAGGCATGTTGACTTGTTTGTGAGGCTATATGCACATAATAAAGTGAAAGGGAGATTAATAAAAACATACCATAACTTCTTTCCTTTCGTCTTCTTTCTGTCTCACTGCATCTCCAACCCTTTCCCCTAAAACTAAAACATTAAACTTATGTTTATTACAACAGACAACATTACAAAGGGTAAAATTAGAAATTTAAATTTAAAGTTATCTTTTTCACCTGGGTCTATCTTGGCAGAAACTAGGAGCGTGTGACAGTCCTGCAGGTTTTTCTGAAACTCTACATTCTCCTTCTGAAGCTCATCGAGTTGCAGCTCCAACTCTTCAACTCTTTGCTGTGATATGAAATTTATACTACAAGAACATGAACTAATAGATGATAAATGTTTGTTTCATTTTTTTCTTTACCTGCTTCTCTGACAGATTTTTCTGTAGCTCTCCATTTGCAGCCACCAGGTTCTGATTTTGCTCCTTCAGCTCCACCTGTTGCCCATATCTGGTTGAAACACTGCAAAAAAAGGGACATATAAATATGTTGAACACAATAAAAATGTCTAGTGTCTGCTGAACATTAATATCATGTAATATGATGCATTACTTACCCTTTGTGAACTTTAGGAGCAACATTTTTCCTGAAAGACAATTTATAATAAACATGAAATGAAGCTAACTGAATTTAGAGATTTTTTTATTTAATTTTGAATTCACCTTAGGACATTTTCCCTTGAATTTTTAAGATTTGTGTCTGTTTTCTGAACGGTTTTTGCCTCTGTTGGTAAATTTGTACCTGAAAATAGGAGTATTCATTAGCATTACTTCAAAGAAAGCTAATTTAAACTTCAATATCAAAATATCCATGAAAAATACAATAAAAAGCTCACCTCTTGGAATTTTTGAAGACATTGAGTTTTCCTCACAGTGACGTTAATTCCAGTGATAATAATAAAGGCACCTGCATTAAGAGGCAACATAAAAATAAGTTTTAAAAAATTAGGATGGGAAAATATATATTTTTCTTTTGCTACTATCACATCTAAGACAAGAAAAATCACAAATTCTAATTCTTAAAGGAATAGCACATTAGACAGACATTTTTTAAATACAATTTGAAGATATTTCTCAGATACAGCAAAGATAGCAGTTAATATAAACAGTGTAGAAAAAAAACAAAACAATTAACTTATGTGTGCGGCACCAAAATAACACTTTAATCCCTCAAAACGGCCATTTCTATCAGTTAAATATTTGCA
The DNA here is from genome assembly GCF_002775205.1 of Xiphophorus maculatus. NCBI lineage: Eukaryota > Metazoa > Chordata > Actinopteri > Cyprinodontiformes > Poeciliidae > Xiphophorus > Xiphophorus maculatus. The sequence goes on from NC_036457.1 coordinate 5,396,788, forward strand.
CTTTTACACTTTGCACAAATATAACTAATAAATACAGTAAATTTGATCCGAAAGTACATAACTAACGGCATGTTGCTAAAACCGAGTCAACTGACAGACATAAATGTAACATTTGCTGCTGCAATTTAAAAACGCCCGGTCAGTTTACTGATTGGCAGGTATAAAATAACCCTTAAACACTAAAACATACAAAAACGTTCATTAATATACCAAAGAAAGAGAATAAACAACAACCTGTTCGAAGACTCAGAAAGAGGCTTTCAATAACAGCCACAAATTTCAAATATGTCCCGCCCTCTGTGATCATTTCCGATCCGGCAACAGTTTCCGGTGTAAATAAAACGTCTTCAAGAGGTTTTTTTTATTTTTTATTTTTAGAAAATATTATTACGGCTAAACAGTATGGAAACGTTTTGCATAATTTGCTATATTATATAATTTAAATATTTATAATTTAATAACAACAATAAAAAAGAAGCCGCGAGACGAGCACTGTAAGAGCTAATGCGCATGCGTGGAGGCGGCTAAATTCAAAACTTTAGACGTTAGCTTTAGGTTGGAGAATCGCGCACTATCTAAAAAACAAATGTCTTATAAAACCTTTTTTTCGATAGTTAGTAAGTATTAACATAGATGTATTTGGTGTAGAACCAAGAAGCTGATTTACAGTGAATAAGGTACGTGACTTAATACTGGTTTGACGGGCAGTTTGTCCATAGCTTGTTAACTTTAAAGCTATTTACAACAACTGTTTCTGTTAAAAATGCTAGCAATATGGAAACATTATGCATTCCTTTATGTAAAAAGTGAAGGCAAAGATTCTCTCAATGTTTTTCAGAAGGTCTAATTTATGTTTATGTTAATTATGTGTAATTCAGCAATGAATCACACAATGTTTTTAATGAATGTGCGTTACTTTGAAAGATTAATTTGATCTGAAGTTGATCTTTGGTTAGTAGGATGCTCACGTAGCTTAGCCTTTAAATTGCGCTTCTATGTGAATAAACACTGATCAAACTATAAGCGGTGTTTGGGAACACAACAATGTAATTTGAACCAGTTTTAATAAAGGTGGACCTAAATAACATAAACACTTTTAGAAACAGACTTCGTTGTATTTTCTTACTTGAGAGTAAAACTTTGCTAATCAAAATCAAATAGTTTTCTTGTGAACAATAATCTAGTCCGGGTGTGACCATTTGTAGCATTTCCTTAAATGCTGTGAAATAACTCAATTAATGTGCAGTAAAATTCCCTTTTAAGATAAATGAAGATGGAACCTGTGGATCCAGGACAGAACGTGTGAGTAAAAAATATTATTGTTGAGAGTTTTTATTTATGGTTGTTGCCTGAGCTTTAAACGAGGTTCAAGATTTACAGCCTTTGAAAGTCCACATATGTAAGCAGGTAAAAGGAGGGTTTTTTTTTACATTGATTATGAAAATAAGAATTTTTGTATTTATTTTTCTACAATAATAGATGAATTGAACATTTTAGCCATGATCTAGCTGCAGATTATCAAGCATATGTTGTATTTCTTATATTTACATCATGTTTTTCTGTATGAATAAAGACTTGAATGGAAAAGACAAACTGAGACCTAATAATAATTTGTGTTTTTTGGTACAGTGAAGGCACTGGATGTTCCAAGCGACGCATTTCTTCTGTAAGTGTTACAAAATAGTTTATTACAGAAAGTACACATAATCCTTCTCAGGTTTTGATAGTTAAGACAAAAGAAAGAGTGTGAAACTTCCTGTTCCATCCATCTGACCTTTTATCCATCGATCTCTGTCATTCATCCATTTTTCTGGGTTCCTTGTTCACATCTTGACCACTGTAGAAATATCAGTAATAAGTTATGAGTGAACTTTTGTGTTTGTATTAAAAAACATCAGAGACATACATCTCACATATAAAATCAGTTTCCTAAATTTACATTTTCAGATTTTAAAGGCAACACAGAATTCTGTGCAGGACCCACAGCAACAAGAAAATGAGGTAAATTAAATGCCCAGGTTTTGTTTATTCTGTTACATTTTAAATGGTTAAATGTTGTAAAATAATGATGATGCAAACTGTTAAAAAAAGACGGGTCTTGTTCAGTTATTTTTTTTTATCTCCGCTAGGTGGAAACTGCCAAACTGGTTGAAAAGAGAAAGTCGAAGAGAGTGAGTTTTGCTCACGACTTTCTGCCTTTGGCCAAGTGAGTGCAAGAAGAAAACTCTTACTATGTTACATGTTGAAATCGTTTTTACCCAATCAGCTCGTTTGTTTTTAATAGGGATGCTAAGAACGCTTCGCCTGCACGTAACCCTCTTCAAGAGCTAATGGGAGCAGGTATGCAGGAAAATTATAGAGATATTATTCCCTTTTATTCACTTGAAGCATGTTTGTAATTGTTCTCCTTTTATATCACAGCTACTGCAACAACACAAAACAGGTAAAGAGACCAGTTTAATAAATCTCAGTTAATTTATTTGCATCTGTTTGAGCGTACGTTTTGCTGTCTTAATTAAGGGTTCAGATGGTGACAGCTGAGGACACAAGCCCACAGATCATGGGTAGGAATATTGTTTTATTTGTTAGTATTTTTTTTGTCTGTTTTTAGTATTTTTAGTAACTCAGCTCTCTGATTGTAGGTATAGACTCCTTGTTGAATGCTCCTCTACATTCTTCTCAACAAAGAATAATGGTGAGTGTGAAATTCGGATCCTGGTAATTTAGTTTAGTTTGTAGTTTTGGTACTTGTAGCGATATTTCATATCCTGAGCTTTTCTCCATCAGTCACAGTGGCTGGTGGAGAAAATGTTCAATTCCCACCCCTGGATGAAACTTAGGATGAACTAGAGGTGTGACCTGCTATAATAAATTTGCTTTTTTATTTTTTTTGAAGTGGTATGTTTGCTACATTATAACGGTCACAAAGTTGTTAGACTAAAAAAACATAGGTTTTTTTAAAAATATTATTATTTTCTCATTTAGTTTGTGTTTAGTAATTATTCATTGAGTTTATTTACTTTCACTAGATCCACTTTGACAGTGGCGGTGGCATTGGGGAGAATACAGTCGTGTTTTCCACAGAGGACGCCGACATGGACATGACTCGCAGTCACACCATAAACATCAACAGTGATGCAGATCTGCTTGGAGATCCAGACCACCAAAACTACGATCTGTTACTCTCAGGAGGGGGGAACGTAGCTGATGTTTTCACAGAAGTGCCTCCCAATCATTTTGTACAAGCAACAAATCAGGCATCAGCATTACTGCTTGATAAACAAACGGATTCAAGTCTGGAAACGAGAGCCGTTTCCTCAGCGGCTCCTATTTTGGATCCTGGCTTTAAAGACTTTCTCTCAAGCCTCTCCAAAGTGAGTCCCTCCAGCACAGGGATGACACCTTTAACCTCTGACGACATAAAATCATCCCTGGCTGCAGATGTTGACAAAGAAAATCAGATGCCAAAATCTCTGAGCAGCAGCAGGAATATTGGAGAATCCTTTAATGGAAGTGGTTTCCGTCGAGACGATTATGTGAGCATGGAAGCCCAGACCGGCCGTATTCTGGGCGCCGACGACGACGATCCTTTTCAGTGTCTCTTTCCAACTCAAGAGATGTACGAAAAGTCAGAAAGAGAGTCACAAGCCAGAGAAACCAAACAGCAACAGAGCTGTGAAAGCTTGGAGTCGAACGACCAAAAAGGTGAGAAATCTCACATCTCTGTCTTTCTTGAAGCTTGACAATGAGTATTTTTGTACATAATTGTGTCAAAAACCAAAATGGTAACAAACATGGGTCTTAAGAGCGAATATACAGCTCTGGAAAAACCTAAGAGCCCACTGCACTGAACCCCATTAAAACCTCCTGGTTTTCTTCCAAATATTGATTCCTGAACTCTTTCTGAGTTAAAGCATTTGTATTGTTTCGAAATTTATATGAACTTGTTTTCTTTGCATTATTTGAGGACTGAAAGCTCTGCATCTTTTTCATTATGTTGACCATTTCTTGTTTTCTGCAAATAAATATAAAATTGTTGCTTGTAATTTCACAGACATGTTGTCAGTAGTTCATAGAATAAAAGAACAAAGTTCATTTTACTCAAACATAAACCTATAAAGAGTAAAGTCAGAGAAACTGGTCATTTTAAATGGTCTCTTAATTTTTTTCAGAGCTGCATATAGCTGGGCAAACATGATTTAATCTCATAGTTTCTTTTTTTTTGTTTGTTTTTTATCTACATTTCTTAATGTAAAACGTTAGCCAAAACTCATTTGCTATTGATGAATGGATGGATGCTTTATTTTAGACTCAACATCCAACTTTAAAAAAGGAACAAATAACAAATATACATATCTACAATTGCCTAAAAATAAAATTTAAAATGAAAATTACATAACATTTAACAATAGCCTACTGTCTCCACAGCTGGGAATGATATTGCTGTTATGTTAACATATAAACAAGCATTTAAGAAACATTCCAGTATACTACAAATACAATTACTAGACAATTTCATACAGTATCTACGTACACTACAAGTTGGTTAATCAGATTTTCTAAAAAAAAGTTTATATGTAGTACTTACTGTAGCTGAATAGTGGATTTCTCAACAGTTAATTTATTGTTTTTGCTTTCTTTTTCAGCCAGTAAATCTTCTATAAATCTTTCCGTACACACTCCTCTTGAAAGCCATAAGGTGAGTTTCAGAGATACTCTCTGTAGTCCTTTTAAGGAGTTTAACATGTGGGTTTTTGGAAAGCAGTCAGATATTAACATTTTGCCATTTCTGTGTGTTGTTTGTTGTTGTTTGTTTGTTGTTTTGTTTACTTCTTTTTTCCAGGTTTGGTCCAGTTTAAAAAACGACTTCAGAGAGAAAACGGTTGTGTTCACTGCAGATGAGTTTATGGACATCACTCAGAATCTCACAGGAAGCATCGCCAGCGCCGACCGCTCCCCGCAGCAGCACAAAATCCCAACGAATGACGTCGACCAAGAGAACTACCCACTGAGTACAAACAGGAGTGGTGTTGACCCGGCAGCTCCTGTTAAACCTGGAGGGGATTTCAGCATGGACATGACTGAAGTTCAAAGATCAGATGATGTTTTTCAGTTTCTCATTCCTTCAGAAGAAATGCAGCCTCTCTGTAAAAGTCAGAAAAAGGAAATCTTCAAATTTGGACAGCAGAACATTGATGGACCACAGTCATCTGATCATAAAGGTACAAAAAAACTCGAATTTATTTTTAGTTTGTTTTTAGTAATGGGTTAAAAGAGGATTAATTTAGAAAAAATGACTAAAACCTGATAAATTGTTTAAAAAAAAACAAACTATAACCTAAATTGTTATGGTTGTAGTTGGACCTGGCACAATAAATCAATTAATCACATGATTAAGTTTATTGATCTTTGAGGATGTTTTCTTGCATTATTATGTCATTATCATTATATTACTGGCAAATTGTCTCAAAAGAACAATATTATTGTTTATCGCAATAACTTCTGGGACGATTAATCGTCCAGAAACATGAGTTAATGTGACAGACCTATTTATTGTAATATCTATCTATTTTATATCTCCTGAAAAATATAAACAAGTTTGTTTTCCTTGTATAAAAAAACGTTTAATGAACATTATATTTTGATGATTGACATCAGGGAAATCATACATATCAAATATGTTGGTCAATGTTTCATTTACTCTGGTTCAAAAGAAACTCTAAACGGGTTTTTAGTCTTGATTCAAAGGAACGCAGAGTTTCAGCTGTTTTGCAGTTTTCTGAAAGTTTGTTCCAGATTTTTAACATAAATCTAGAATAAAACCTGAAACTTAAATAAATTATCATTTTGGAAACCAAAACGTTTAAACATTTAAATATCTTGATACTCATAACTGACACATCTGGTAGAGATTAAACTTTAATGGGTTTTTGAACCTCCAAATAATTGTAAACATAAAATACTCACACAAAAAAAACAATAATGCTTATCATTTTAGTAGGCTTCCATTGCCGTCCTCTGCTGTTATAAGTGGTTCTACTATATTTATTTAATTGTACTTGCAGATGAAGACGATGGTAGTCTCCCATTGTACATTCAGTGATGAAACAGATACAGTTGATGTGATTTATTTTACTTCTCCAGGTTTAAAAACCTCCTCAAAGCTGAACATGGAGCCACAAAGGCATCAGTTGATGGTAAATAAGCTTCTTTTTATTTTATTTGTCTAAATCCCCGAAATTAAATTTGTATCTGTCAGCTTAAAAGCAGCAACTTAAGACAGAAATTCACTTTTAAAAGAAAAAACAGGAGCATTAATTTAGATCCTGTATTTTCTCTGTGACCAGACTTCTATGCTGTCTGAGTATTTCTGTTTTTTAGCTGATGTATTGCGTTTTAAGTCAGTAGGGATTTTAGAGGCACTACTTTATGTTCTCTGGCCTTTGTAATTTTAATATTTATAAACAAATATTCACGAGTAAGTGAATGCACAAACACAAGATCTTACCAAAAATTTTTGGTCTAGTTTCTAGTGCAAATATTGTAAAACACTTGAAATAAGGCAAGACTATCTTAAAAGTAACTTTCCAACAATATATTGGAATACTTGGAATATTTAATAAATTTATATTATTTAATAAATCTTGTTTTATAAGTCTTGTTATACGTTAATTTATCTTCCAATAGGACAAGAATTTTTTCATCAATATAAAGGAATTATTTACTTAGATATCTGTTATATCTTACTAAAATGTTACTTTTAAGTTAGTTTTTAATTATTTCAAGTTTACCGAGATTGCTCAGATTTGCACTAGAAACTAGACCAAATATATTTGGTAAGTTGTTGTGTTTTTGCAGTGCAGATATCTTTCAATAAACATTGTGTGATTAGAAAGCTGTAGTTGTACCGCTAGTTTGCAAATAGCATAAACTTTGATGTTTATGAGCCACAATTGCTAATATAAAACATTCATGTTGCTAACTTTGCCTCTCTACAGGATAAAGTTGCAGCTCCAGATGACTACAGAGAAAAAACGTTGCGGTTTTCTGCTGGTGACGACTGTTTGGACGAGAGTCACACCGTACAGATCTCCACTAATATCAAACCGAATCCGCTCCAAAACGTCAACATGGCGCCCTCATGCGAGGAGAAATCCATCAAATTCTATGCAGACGACGTCACAATGGATGTGACTCAGTGCCTCACCACGAAGATAACCACTGATTTAGCATCAGGCAAATTTTCATCCTTACTCAGTTTATCAACGCCAAACAATTGCGAAGCTGATTCAACAACGATGGCTGCTACTTCAGGGCCATCTGATGGATTTACAGTTTATCTGGAAGATAACATGGACATGACTGAAGCTCAGACGGGATGCATTTTGGAAGCTGAAGTGAGCGAAGAAATGCTACATAAACACGAGTCCCTTCAGACTGTTTTACCCACTAAAGTTACACATCGTCAAAGTGTTCATGGGGAGACGGAGATAAACTTACATCAACAGCATAAAGAAGGATTTGGAGCATCAGGTTATACAGGTGACATAATAGCAGACAGTTCTTTATTTATTAATATTATTATTAGGTAAAAACTAAAATGTCTCCAAGCATATGAAATTACAAGGTAGACCACTAATTGTCAACAGTAAAAGTGTTGAAAATTAGTGTAAACTGCATTTTTTTTATGTTTACTTGCAGAAACATCAACAAAGACCTCTTTAAAGACAATAAAACAAAGAAACCAGGTGAGATTAAAGTTTTAAATAAAGTATATTTCAGTGTCAACCTTTTTTTAATGCAGTAATTACCTTGTTCATTAAAATTTAATGGAAAATTCTGTTTCCTCAGGTTGAGTTTGAGTCTACAAATGACTACAGAAAGAAAACCATGAGATTTGACATGGCTGATGTCTGCATGGATGTGACTCAATGCAACACAGTGGACATTAGCAGTGATTTGCCACTTCCAAACCAGGTTTTGACTGCAAATGGAGAGAAAACCGTAAGATTCGGGGCAAATGATGCAGAAATGGATGTGACCAAAAGCCACACAGTAAATATTCTGAGGGATTTACCTCTGCAGTCTTTCATAAATGTGGCCTTACCTGCAAATGGAGAGAAAACGGTGAGGTTCAATGCAAATGATGCAGCAATGGATATAACGAGAAGTCACACGATAGACATTGCTCATCATTTAAATGTGCTTGTACATGAAGAAGAGGTTTTGTTACCTGCTGAAGGTGAGCGAACACAGAGGTTTGGTGCAAGTGATGCAGAAATGGATGTGACCAGATGCCACACTGTGAATATTATGAGGGATTTACCTTTGCAGTCTTTCCCAAATCTGACCATTCCTTCAAATGAAGAGAAAACATTGAGATTCAGTGCAAAGGATGCTGAAATGGATATGACCAAAAGCCACACTGTAAATATTGAGAGGGATTTCCCAAATCTGACCATTCCTTCAAATGGAGAGAAAACTGAGTGTTTCAGTTCAAATGAAGCAGCTATGGATGTGACGAAAAGTCACACTGTCAAGATTTTCACCGATTTAAAAATGCTCTTAAACCAAAGCAAGAACTTGCTGCCTGCTGGTGGAGAGAAAACGGTGCAGTTCAATGCAAATGATGCAGCCATGGATATAACGAAAAGTCACACTGTGAACATCGTACACGATTTAGACCTGCTTCCACACCAAAGCGTGGACGCGTTACCCGCTGATGGTGAGAGAACTGTAAGGTTCGGGGTAATCGATGAGGAAATGGATGAGACCAAAAGCTACACAGTAAATATTAGGAGGGATTTGTCTCTGCGGTCTTTCCCAAATTTGACCATGCCTTCAAATGGAGCGAAAACGGTGCAGTTCAATGCAAATGATGCAGCCATGGATATAACGAAAAGTCACACTGTGAACATCGTACATGATTTAGACCTGCTTCCACACCAAAGCGTGGACGCGTTACACGCTGATGGTGGGAGAACTGTAAGGTTCGGGGTAATTGATGAAGAAATGGAATCAACAAAAAGTCTGATGGGGAAGGTTCTTGTAAATTCAAATGTGTTGTCAGACCAAATTGTCAGCCTGCTGCCTGCTAATGAAAAGAATCTGGCTTGGCTGGCAGCAAATGATGTTACTATGGATATTACCCGAAGCCACACTGTAAGCATTGTCACGGATTTCAACCAAGCCCCGAGCCAGAATACAGACTCTTCTCCCACCGGCACAGAGTGGATAAGCAACACCTTTGTGGATGAGACAGAAAGTGACACAAAAAGCATTTTGAAGAATTATAAACGAGGGTCACGTCACGTCAAATTGTTGCCGAAATCTGGAGAGAAAACCACAAAATTCACAACAAGTAATGCAACTATGGATATGACTCACTGCCTTAGTGCAAACATCGTCAGTAACTCCCTATTACACCCTGTTATGTCAGATCAAAACTCTGAGAACATGAACGATACTCTCGCTAAGAAGGAAACGGACAGTGGGAACCGTGGTCTGGATTCAAATCCACCTTCATCAACACAATCTGAACTGTTTCAGACGAGCTGTGCCCAGGGCGAGGCTAACAGAAACACATCATCCTGTCCAGACTCAAGTTATTCCCAATGTGGAACAAAGGAGCCCGACACTGATCCTGAAAATGAATCCTCAAGGTTGGGCTCAGATGTGGGCAAGCCGATAAATAAAACCAACACTGAGGAAATCTGCGTGGATCAGACTGAACCCTTGGCGTCATCTACAGATGATCCACCTCAAGGTGTTTCTTCCAAACAAAACCCTCATTCAAAAAGTTTCAAGGAATCTGTGTCTGATGAATATCGACCTGAAGCAGAAACGCAGACCGTATCACAGAAGATGGAAAGCTCACCCAGTAATGCAGATCAAAATGCCAATGTTCTGTCTTCGCGGATGTCCAGACGAAAGAGTTTAGCCGATCTCCAGTCTAAAGTGAAACGCTTGAGCCAGTTGATAAATGCGGCTCCCGATCCTGCTGCCATGGAAACCTGCACACCTTTGTTGCTTCATCTGGATCCCAATGCGGAAAAAAATACCAATGATGCAGAAGCAGAACAACTCTCTGTAGCAAGCAGCTCAACTCCTTTCAGCTTAAAGACAAAACAGCTCATGTCAAAGCTGTCAGTTGGAGGCTTTAAACCAAAACTCCCTAAAAGAAACACAGCGGGTGAGTTGAATAAATCTGCTGTTAAAGAACCTACAAAGACATTCACTGTCAGCTTTCCCAATCAGCTGAGCCAATTTGACAAAATCACTGATATTCACGGTGAAGAACTGGTTGACTGCGAAGATTTTTCTGAAACGATTGACACCATGACACCTGAGAAGTTCTCTAAGAAAGACAACTCGTCCAATCAGTTCTCCACGTTCCAGCCTTTGGAGGAAGATTTTGCTTATATGGACGACTTCACGTCCAGCAGCCCGAGACAAAAGAGGTCTCTGCCGGACAATGAAGATGAGACAGAGGAGGATGAGAAGAGAAAGAAGCTATGCCCAGAGTTCTCTGAAACGGTATGTCGAAAATAAATGTATATTGTGTTTTTAGGTTCTTGACATTGCTATTTAAATCTTTTATTTTTTACATGTATATTATATTGAGCAACATTAATGAAGTCAAAGTGGCAACGAAAGCAAAATGGCCCAGAATCTTTTCAGTTAAGATCTTAAATACTGTGATGCTCAACAAAAGGCACAAAGTTCTTAAAGGGAACTGATCATGCAAAATTCACTTTTTTGTCTCATTGCTTCTAAAAATAACATCCTGCTGTTTTTTTAGCAGTAATTAAATAATTTTTGGTGTCTGGAAAAGTAGTTGTTTCAAAAACCTCCCAAACATTGACTAACAATCAAAAGCCACTGTGCCGTTTCCTAGTAACCCCGCCCAGCCCTTTTACCTAACAAGCCAAGCAAATCTCCAGCACATTTGGCCAGCTGGTTTTACACATTAGACAAGTGTTTTGTTGTTTTAAAACACAGAAACCTTCATTCTTGCTTTGTTTTGTTAGTTGTGAAGGAGGCACCACTTCAGCTTTTCAAAGTGCCTGTTTGCAGCCATTTTCAAGTGTGAGTGTAAATGCTCAGGGGGTGTGGCCAGCAGCTTTTTTGGATTTAAAGTGACAAGAGACCGTAGGAGGTCAAATAGGCAGAACTAAGCAGACTGAGAACAATTTTGTACAAAAAAATGTAATGATTATGTTTTATATAGACCATAGACTGTTTAATAATGCATCCTTCATAGTAATCAGATATTTTACCCTTGAAACAATCCCTAAAACAAGCAATTTCCCTACAATAATAACAATGGTGTTACAGGTTATAATAAAGTAATCTTGGTTTGTTTTTCTTCTTCTACATCTTGGTGGTCTAAAAATCATCACTTCTTTCTCATCGTTTCTTGTTTAATTTCTTCATAGGCATCTCAGTCTGATGTTGACTATGAAAGCAACATGGCCGCTGCTTGTGCGCAGACCATCGACTCCCCCAGCAACACAATTAGCAGATGTGAAATTGCATCAGAGTCTAGTAAGATGTCACTGCTTAAAATGAAGGCATTGGTATTCATACTCATCTGTTTTTTTTGGTAATTCTCACTTTTTAATGTTTTCTAGCTTTCAAACACAGCCTGTTTGAATCCCAGCTTGGAGACTATGGCAATGATGGACAAAAGGTATGTCCTTTTTGACAAATTTCAAATGGAAAATGTGATTTCCATTTGAAATTATGTAAAAAACCAAAACTTTGTTATTGTTTTGGTTTCAGAAACTCGAAGATGGCACAATTACAGTTTTGGAGTTCTTCAATCTCTTCAGCATAGATTTTGTCATCCATAATCCTCGCCAAAGCGTCCTTCCTGGCACAGTACGGTTCATTTCTGTTTGTATATTCACATTTACGTGATCAGAGCTAAATTTTGCTTTGATTGTTATTTATTTTGCTTTTGCAGCTTCTGGACAACTCTGATGCAACGGCACTGAATTTATTAAAAGATAAACACATAAGCCGCCCTAAACAATCAGTTTATGAGGCAGATGTCAAGACCCTCACAGAAAAAGTGGAAGGGTATGTATTTTTATTTATTTTTTGTTTATATAGGCAAAGTTAAGCATACCACTTTGCTCAAGGTTCCGTGTTTTTGTATTTGTCCCTTTTCCAGGCTCAAGTATCGTATGCAAGATTTAAGAAAACCTCTTAAGACTGTAAATAGATCTTTGTGGGAGGAAGTGAATCACTTCACAGAGAAAGAGGTATTAAAGAATGAATCTTGTTTGTTTCATGAGTCCGATAGTGAACTTCCTCAATTTAATCAGGTTTATGTGTGTGTGTAACCCCTCTATGTTTGTCTCAGATCCGGTAAGTAGACTTCATTACAGGTTCATTTATTTATTCGAACAACAGTGGAAATCAAGTTGGTGATCAACATTAGTCCACCAGCTTCTGCCCCTAAACATTACATAAAATATAATAAATAATCCTAAACAAATTACAAAGCAATAGCTCTCAATAAGCAGTTAAGTTGTACAATTTTAACTGTTACTAAAGTTAACAGTTAAAAACATTTACAAAACCCTCCTGTTTAGCGTTGTATTTGAAACGTAATCAATTACGAATTCAATGATGGCACTTGACTTGATATAATGTTTTGATTGTTGATTCTATGTTGCATGACTTTGTGTTTGTTATGATGTAAAGCACTTTGAAATGCGTTGCTGCTGAAATGTGCTATACAAATACAGATTGATTGATTGATTGAAAACTTAGCAAAATTACTCAGGAAAAACACTGTATATGATTGAATTTGTCTAAAGTATGTGCTAAAATGTAATACTTGTAAAGAAAACACAGCCGTTACAGAATGGCAACAGAAAAAAGAGGAGCTGTCGGTTACTGGTTGCTACGGTAACCACCAACTGCCAAGAGCAGCATAGGGGAGGAGCAATCTCTTACTGGTTGCTACGGTAACCACCAACTGCCAAGAGCAGCCTAACAAAACTTAATAAACCATGAAATGTCTGGAGAAACAACTTCTTGACTAAACAAAATAAATTCAAAGAACAAATAAACAACTTTTGACAACCTTTATATCTATAATGTTTTTAAAATAAAACCATGTTCCATGTGTTTTTTTTTTTTTGCTTTCGTCACCAGCTCAAATCTTTCGGTGCTAAGCTAAAGGAGAGAAACAACTTGTTCAGAAAAAACAGCAAAGTTCAGAGTCATGAAATGAAGGAGGAGCTCTACGCAAACCTTGTTCGAGTTAATCTGGTGAGACTCGTTGCAACAATATTAAGGTTGTGTCTGTTCAGAAACCATTTTTATTTTATTTTTTTGTTTGTTTTTTTCAGGAGGAACAACAAAAACTGAGGGGAACAATCAGTCAGGCAGATGAGATGATTCAAACTCTGGACGGCTGCATCAGCGATTTAGAAGCAGGTACACATCAGAACATAACAGCCTGCAATTATTACGCTCCTAACAACATATTGTGAACTCTACTTAAATAATGAGAGTGTATTTAGTTTTTCACACAGGTTTCCAATTTAGCTTTAGCTTTATTCTACTAAAAATGAAATCTTTTGTATTTCATACATTGAAGTTAGATGGACCGTCAGGGAGAAAACGGCATAAGAAAGGACAGGTTGATGTGTTTTTCCTTTTCATACAGAACTGGATGCAGTTGTGGAAAAAGGCTCAGAAGATAAACTTAGTTTAAAATCACTACAGGAAGGTAATTTGTGATAAATCTCATCTACTTTACTTGTTGTTTTTTCTAACTTACTTTAACCTAAATAATGAAATTGTGTTTCCTTATAGAAATGTCAAAGGTCACTGAGACTTTGGCTGACCATGAAAGGTGAGTTAAGATTATTTTATTCCTCTTTCCATGTAGCTTCATAAAGATGTAATCATTTTTCACACATATTCAGTTTTAATATTGTTTATTAAGTCTAACAAATAATTTTGCTTTGTTTTAGACAAACATCTGAACTGGATTTGGAGAAAAAGAAGAATTCATGTGAGCTAACGAAGCTGAAAGCTGAAAAGAGGAAGCTGGAAAACGACATCGACACGCTGAACATGTCCGTTTGTTTTCAGGGGGTTTATGCTTTTGTGTCAGAGAATATTGAAGATTTATTTGTTTTATTTTATCAGGCTGAATGAATGGAGGCTTGAAGAGAAAGACGACAAGAAAGACAACTGTTCAGTTTTCACATTCCTCCATAAGACCATGTTCCTGCGCCTGGTGTATGAAAAGACCAATGGTGAGATTTGTTTTAGTTATTTCACAGTCTGAAGCATAAATATTTAAGTATTACTATTGTTGGTCTTTAAAAAGGGAGTTATCATTCTCTGTTGAGAAAAATCTGTGATTTAGTTTATTAAAGTTTCACTCTGGATGGGTGTGAGAAAAGAAAATATGTAAAAGAAATTTGATAAATTGGGGGCCAAAACTCTTAAGTCGAAAGTAGTCATGGGTTAAATTTTTTTTTTAATGAAAAACCAATTATATTGTCTTTTTTTCAGTGAACTAAATGCACAACATGAATAAAACATTGTCTGACTTCAGCACAAAAATATTTAAAATATTTTGGGCCTATTATTTTTGTATTAGGTTTTATATATATTATATATATATTTTATATATACACTCTGTAAAAATTATTTAGCTAAATTTAATATAAATCAGCTTCTGGGTAAAAGTTACTGGATGTTTTTTTGTCTTATTTACTGTCAGATTAAAGTAAAAGCAAACAAATGCTGAATAGCTTCTATTTTTAACATGAATTAAAATTTATTTTATCCATTTGTCCGTCCCTCTGTCTGGTCATTCATATTTCCTTCCTCTACTTTTCTCTACATTATTTCTATAATTTCTTCTTACTAAAAACATTTTTGTTAGGAAGCTTAATCTAATATCTAAATGTTTTTTTTTGCTTTTTTAAGGAAACGATGCTGACAGCAAATCTGAGAGGAAAATAACAAACATCAACTTCAAGTTTAATCTCAGTGGTGAGAAAATAATCTGTTGCTCTCGTTTATCTTTAGTCTGACCATGATCATGTTTGTTTCTAACTTTAGTACTTTATAAATATTTTTTCTGCCAGATGAGAAGTCGCAGTGTCACGCTCGTCTAGTTCATAAACTAGTCTCCCAGTTCATTGAGGGAGAGTCTGGCTGGGTGGAGAAATATCCCACCAGTGGGCACGTCCCAAAGGTTGGTGTGAAAACACACGTTTGTTTTTAAGAGTTACATTCAGCTGTTATAATTCCTGTTTAAACTTTAAAAAGAGACAAAAGTAGGGAAAATCCGCTTTAGCTCACACTTTTCTGGTTATAAATGATTAGACTGATTAAAATAGGAGCATAAAATGACGTGTATATCCGGAAATTCCGCGCATGCGCACAACGCTGGCGGACAAAATTTTTTTCCTTTTACATGGACTTCGCTCAGTCCGTTATACCCGCGCTGCCGCGGTTTAACAAAATGAAACCTGGAGATGTAGATATTATTAGTTTAGTGCAGTGCACCACAGGGAAGGGAAATTAACGCAGAAAAACAACTCAAAACCACTTTTTTTTTTCTCTCTCGCTCTGTTTACACGTCGGCTACGCTATGCGCAGACTCGTTGCCATAGCAACCGACACCACCACCACCTTATGTTTCGGGATTCAACACCAAAAAGAAACACTCAAGCGTTTTCCGCACAAAGAACAGAACATTCAGTTCGTTACAATATTGTGTTTTCAGGCTTGATGTTTATTTTGCGATTATCTATAAGTGAACGCTGCGGTAGACTAACTATCGCTGCTGTTAGCTAAGCTAACACTGCTTAGCTAAGCACGGAGATGGAGATGGGGGGCAGGGTCTTGTGCGCGAGACGTCACCCGGCAAGGGGTCCATATGTTTAACGACAGGTGACATATTTCTCCATATCTCTTGCTACGTTGAATTGAAGCTGCGAGTTGAAGTATTTTGTTTTCCTGCAGCTTCTCCATGACGTCAGCTTGGTGGTAAGCCGCTGCCGCCTGGTTGGAGAGGAGCTGCGGCTCCTGAAGATGTGGGGAAGTCTTCGCTTTGATATCCTCCACATCAGCTGCTCCCAGACCCAGTAAGACCCACCTCCATTACCAATGAGCAACATCCATTTAAACCCCCAGTTTTACTTCTAACACCTACATCTATGGATTTTTTTTTTTTTTTTTGTCGGACTACAGAATTTGGCTATATGAAGAATTTTATTCTAAAAAATGGAAATGCTCAGTTTTACTTTATGCCACCTTTTCTGCCTTTGCTATGATGGATGAATGTTTTGCATCATTTCAAAAGCAAAGTTGTGCTAAGTAATATTCCTAAATTTTAACCAGGTTCCTATACGTTCTGGAAACATTATCATAAACACTATTTTCTGCGTCTTTCTTCTTGTTCTTCTAGAATCCACATTGTCTTCAGCAGTCTGAAAAAGCTTTCCAAGTTTGACGTCGTCTTCGGTATCAGGTTGACTGACCAGATCTGCGTCTTCCATGTGCAAAGCTTTAAAAACCTGATCGGAAACACAACGTAAGTGAAGCAGAGATGGAAATCAACAGGTTAAATTCAGTAAACTAGTAAAATGATGAAATAATTTATGGAGAAAAATGACGCTGACAAAAAAATTTCAACCTGTGGCTTCAGTTCATTTTCCTTTTTCATCATAATTTTTCATTCCTTGGCTGGAAAAACAGTTTCCTAGACATTATCCTTCAGAAAACCTCTTGATCAGAACTGATAAAAATGGTTATTGTCTTATCAATTATTTGTTGAGATTTGGTCATTCAAATATTTCCGTTAAAGTGCATTTATGTTAAAAAATCTAAAGAAATCAGAGCATTTTTTTAAGATTATTTTCTGCTTTAATCATCTCAACATTGATTCAGGTTTGTAGAAGTAGGAAAAAACTTAAAATACAAATGATAACCACCCTTGATCTGAGAATTTTTCTGTTGTAAATGTAGCACTGTAACATTTCAAACTGTCAGAATGTTTAATGTTTAATAATTGTGGTTTATTGTAGGATCCAACAGATTGAGGAAGTTGTGGCTTCGCTCAGTCCAGGAAGGAACCTGTTTACGAGGATCATCAGGAAACTTCATGAAACTCTTCTTTCTTAATATCAAAACGTCTCAGATGGCATTTAAATCCCAGGTCTTTGTAATCAAACGTTGTAAATATTGACATGAATGACATAATACTTTTGGCTGAATTTTTAAAATAAAATAAAGCAAATATAAATATGTTTAGCTTACTTTCTTTATTTTTTCCACATTATCAAATAAGTCATAACTGTGTGTTTAAGTTTCTTTGAACAAAGTTTCATGCATTGTGTTTAAAAATAATGTAAAAATTTGGGCTTTTCAACACAAGCAGTGAAAACATAACATGTATTTTTAACGGTAGCATCTGAAAACTGTCAAATATTATAAATGGTATAAAAATTAAAAACAAAACTTAAAATTTATCCTAATAAAAATTTAGCTTCATTTAATTTTCCTTAGAGATTATACCTTGTTTCCACTTTCTCTTGTACTCTGAAAACAGTTTTGTAGTTTAGTTAGATGTTGAATATGTAACATATATATTATAACTGCCAAAAAACTCAGAAATTTTTAGATTAATTTCAAAAAATGTTATGGGAAAAAAACAAGAAAATTTGAGTTTGTAAAGTTTAAAACTTGCTAAAAAGTAACTAAATTTGAGATTGTCAGACATTTTCTCAGAAAAACGTGGAAATTTCTAAGTTTGAGAAGTCTAATATTTGCTTGAAAAACTTTTGAGATGACTGTCAGAAAAAACTTTGGAAATTTCTAAGTTTCAAAAGTTTTCAACGTTAAGAAGTTTTCTGAGTTTTAAAAGTGGAACATTTTTATCAGAAATGGTAACCTTTTTTGACATTTCAAATTAAGAAATGTACAATTTTTCTGATTTTTTTTTTTTTTTTTAGATTTGTAATCAATAATAAATTTTACTTGAATTGTCTTTTGAAACACTCAGGGACACAACAAATAAGTTAAGAACATAATAAACCAACAAACCATCCGCAACATATTTTGGCAATAGCTTATTCTGCTAATTAAATGCTAGTTATTTAACTTTCTAAATTTTTGGTCTATTATAGATCCTATTTGCGTGTTTTCAATGTATTAGAAGGTTACATCAATCTGCTTCTAGTCCAACATTTCAATTGTAGCAAAATTAAGGTGATCAGTTGACAATTCTGTACTTTAAAAACTTTGATTAGCAATTAATAATTATGCCACAAAATTCTTTGGGCAAAAATATCTGGCCATGTCGGTAAAGAACAATTGACAGGAATAGAATGTTGCTAAAAAAAAAAAAAAGCACAAAAGCAACTAAAACTAAAACTAGTGTCTGAAACCAGCTTTGCTGCATTTTTACCTATTAGAAGGTAAAAATGTCTCCTTATATCCTGCCTTGTAATGGAGGCAGGATAAAAATAACTACACATGTTAACATATTATTTACGTATTATTTACAGTAAACAATGGAATATTCACTAAGGTTCACAGACCAGGGATTTCCTGGCTAATTTCCTTTGCTGATTCATATTTTGACTTCTGACCTCTGTTGGCTTCATTTGTGTGTTGTAACTAGATCTGTTATTCAAAATTCATATTTTACACATTTTTGTACTTCCGTTTGGGTTTCTACCATTTCTAAAAACAGCTGTAGCACTTTAAAAAGAAAGGGGAAAAAAACAAAAAAAAAACTACCAGTCCCAAGGGCACTCCGCCCGTTACCTAGCAACCCCCGAAGCACTCTGTCGTCACCTAGCAACCTGAGCCAGAGCTCCTGCACTTTTGGATAGTTGTTTTTACTGTTGAACTGGAACTAAACCTGACGGAACCGGATAAAGAAGCATTGAAATGGTATATAACTTTGTATGTATAACTTTGATGTAAACATTGGTTTTATGATTGATTTTTATAGGAAACAGTTGGAGAATTTGCACAACAAAAATGAGAGAAAAAAAGTTATGGAAGTTTTTCTTTTATTATTATTTTCACTTCACTTGAATATGCACAAAGAGACACAGAAAGATTGAAACATACATTTATACTAATACATCGCTTAACAATAATCTACATTACATTGTTTAGGATAAAAACAACATTTTATTTAAAAAAATACCATGAATCTTAGCTGCAACTTTCCCCATTAAGGTGTCTGATGTTTCATTGCCTTTTCAGAAAATCCAGACAACAATGGAGGACATCAGAAAAGTAAAGGTTTCAAAAGGAGCAGAGGGATTTTTACTATAAAAGCATAAATTAAACAAAAACTTTCTACATGTTGTTGGGCTTTAATACAGAGCAGGTTCCTGGTTTTATTCAGTTAAATTCAAAAATACTCTCTTGATCCCAAAGGGAAATGAAATATTGTTGTAGCTCATTAATTCAGATTTTTCAAATTGTTGTTTTAGGTGGTGATGTCTGTCTTTAGGAAAGATCTCCTGTAGCGGTCTGTATTACAGAGAATCTGAGAAAGCCTCTGACTGAAGATACTCTGTTTTCCCAAGACAGTCTCATGAAGAGGACGATTAAGATTAACCTGAAATCTTTAGAAATGTCTATCTCATCAAAACGTTTTTAACCCTAGTGTATAAAATCAGTATCAGGAGACACAATTACAGTATTTTACATGGTACACGTATAGTACACGTATAGTACAGTATAGTACACGTTTTCTACTGGTTCCAGTTTACATTTCTCTGTCCCACCACAGATCACGTGTCTTTTTGTTTGTCAAAACTCACATATGGGTTCACAACACACTCCAGTCCGGTTTTAAGAGTACTGACGCTGGTGTTGGTGCTTCCCGAGTTTCCCTTCGCATTGGCGCCGCCTGGTCCGACTCGGGTTGTCTTGTAGTAGTAGATGAAGAGGAAGAACCCTGGCAGACACAAAGACAGGAGGATTCTCACTAAATAAAAATATTAAGATGATAACGATACCTTTTATTTATACCCACCTTTTTAAGACAAGTAGGCTAGCTCAGCAGGACTAAAAAAATTGCATTTAATTGTTACAAAATTTGTAAATTGGTAAAGGGAGAAATCAGAAAAATATAAGGAAGGACTAAATTGCGTAAAGCTCAGCAATATTTTTTTCCAATTTCTGTTTTTCTTTGAACTCTAACTTGCCAATTCTGATCTTCCCATGGACAACACAAGCAAACCTTTTTAATTTTGATTTTAATAGAAAAAAAAAGATATTTCCAGATCATTCCCATTTATGCTTCATTGCATAAGTTCCTAACTTTATCAGCTTTACTAAATTCATAGCCTTTTATACATTTTTTATGCATTTATTCAGCAGGTAAAAAACAATACAGACCCAACAAACTGTGGTGAAACATCAACAAATATTGTCGACATTTCACCATTTTTTATTTTATCCATGCTATCTCTAAAAATCGGAGTAGTTTTGAATCTTTGGTTGTTAAATCCATTTTAAATGGAAACATTCAAAGCAAACATGGGTTTCCAATTCAATATTCATTACATCTTCTGTAAATATCACTGCAGTATTAGCAGTGGGAAATACAGCTTCCCCTTTATGTCTTGATAATGTCTTAAAATGTTATCAAGTCCACAAATACAATTAAAAACTACAGTGGAACATATTAAATGATTTTAGCTGTTTCTTATAGCTTAGAAAATATTTCTTTTCTAAATTTAAAGATTCTCCACATTTATTTGTGTCATGCAGTTAATTTTCATCATTGTCCAGCAATATATTATTGCTATAATAACAATATAGGGTGATAGATATGTGATCAATACCAATAGATAGTACATCTGATATAATATTCAATAATTTCCCTGAACGCCGATCCGATATCACGCAGCATTCTGGGGGATTTAGGTAAAGGAAAGGCCAAGGCTGGTTGCAACTCACTCACTCGTTCTTTGGTTACCTAGCAACAACTTGTTAAGTAACTTGTGGTTACCTAGCAACAACCTGTTGAGTAACTGCCACAGCAGCAGTTTAAGTTTTTGCCACTGTGCCTCATAACTGCTTAAATTAAAAACGTTGAGTGGAAACTGTGAATAAAACAGGAAAAGTCACACCACCAGTTATGTAATATGTCAAATATTTAAAACAAAAACTAATGAATAATTATTGACTATATATATATATATATATATATATGTAATTCATATCGACTGATATGACATGCCAGCTGTTTACAAATGAAAATATATCTTTTTTTGTTGCAATGCTCAACATTCTCATTTTAAAGTTAAAATTCAACATTGAAGACACATTTTACACCTTTTCTATCATACAAAAATGGCCGACTCTACCATTTTTACGAGTTAAAAATGTTCCATTTCATTTTCTAAACAGAAATTAGTGAATACCTTGAAATGAGTTGAGGATTGTGAAAATGTAGGTGGCTATCATCCGGAAGGAGCCGTAGGCGAAGAAGGCGAAGCCCCACGTGACACCCAGCTGGCAACACAGACCCAGAATGATCACTATTTTCCTGCCGGTTCCTGTTTCCTGTTGGTTCGCTGCTTTGCTTCTCTTGAGACAAAAGAGCCAGGACAATGTGATGATGACTGTGGTGAAGGTGAAGAGGAAGACCATCGCATAGTAGCCAACGTTGACGATGTAATGGATGTTATTGTCGTTAATCCAGCACCTGTGAAAAGTGAGATTAATCAGTTGGACACAATGAAAATGTAAATAAGACTGTATGTCATTCAAAGCTGTTTTTAGTCTCACATCGCCACGTTGTTCTCAGGATTATCAGTGTAGATGATCTGTTTCCCATATTTTTTCAGGCTGGCGATAATAATCACCGCTATGCTCGGTAGAACTGGAAAAGCAGTCACGTATAAAAATTAAGTAGCAAAATTCATCTCCTACAATTGTGTATTTATCTGTTTTACAAATAACCTCAAATTATGACAAAGTGCTTTATAATGACGCTATTGCTTTCCAGAAACTTGGATGGATCTTTCAATAAATTTACCAAATACTTTCCACCAACTTTTCTGAAACTTACCAAGTACCTTAATGGGACTTTTATGAAACTTTACAAATATTTACCTTAAACTTGCCAGGTACTTATTAGGGCATAGCAAAGTTCTTTTAAAAAAACTTCTTGTGATTCCCTAACCACAATTGAAAAATTTATCCTACCAAATTGATTCAGATGGAAAATATTTGGTATTTATCTTTTAATAATGTTTTTTGCTTTCTTTTTGATTTCATAGTAAGTAGAATCACAAAAGTCCATCAAATTTTTACTCAAAATTCACCAGAAAAGCTGCATCTTATTGATTTATTAAACTAATAAAAGCTCAATACAACAAAGGTTTTCAAAGATAATAAGGAAGAGTAAATGACAAAGTAATTTAAAATAGTAATAACTCTGTTTTGGTGAACCTTGACCTCTTTCGACATAACGATTTTGGCCCATTTGATGAAAAGTTTGGAGTTTGCTCGAATTACCATAAAGGTAACTGGTAAGTTTAATGGCAGATGAAGGAAAGTACCTGGTAAATTTAATCAAAGTTTCATGAAAATATTCAAAATCCATAAAAGTTCTAGAAAAGCAAAGTACAAAATTTTTAGAAGAGAGCCAGGTAAGTCCTGAGTCGGCTCCAGAAAGTTCAGGCTTTATTATCGCAGGATGAACTCACTCCAGGTGATGACAGAAACTTTGAGTAGGTAGCGCTTTATTGCGATATTTCCTCCTCTGTACAGCTGCAGACAGAGGTGGAAGCCTTGTGCAGCAAACCAGCTGAAAGTGGTCAACATGGAGTAATGCATCACCGCTGCCATTATCTCACAACCCACATCGCTGTTCAGGTTTGCCACAAAGTGATTGACGACGAAGGTCAAATTTAGCAGGAACAAGGCGCAAACCAGGTGGATGAGGATCTGTGTGGAAGGACTGGCCTTCGTCTTCCTGTGAGGACAGAATAATTAACAAACAAACAAAAACAAGTGAGTGGTTATTTAAACTCCAGCTAAACAAGTGTAAATTCCCTCCAAAAGTGGAATAATTAATATTCTCTTGGAAAGGCTGTCCCTTGATGTCCAAATGTTATGAAAGGGACTCAACAAGTCTTCACTTCACAAACGCTATTACAGGTTTTTAGATAAAATCTGAACCACTTCTGGTCTATAAAAGACTAAATGAGAGTTGATTTTTGTTTCATTTGTACTTAATTTGTTTACGTTGTGAATGACTTTCTGATAGTTTGATCTGGACATCAGTCTGACTGAAGTAAATTTGGTTTTCATGTCGTCACTTCGGCTTTGGACCAGCTGAACAAAGTCTGACTCAGCAACTTTTCTAGGGCTGAATTTGGAGGGTATGAAACTAGCTAGAATTTTTGTTTTGGCTTTGGATGACATTAAACAGACTAAACTGAGCCAAATTTTCTACTGTCTTGGCTTTGGTTAAATACTGGATCGCTTCAGAGCAACAAAAAAAAAACTTGTAGCAGAATTTGGACTTTATTTCACTAAATAAACAAAGCCTGACTTTGTGAAACTTAGAGCTGAATTTGCAAGGCACCAGACTAGCAAAAATAAAAAAATGTGGTTCCCTTTCCTTGTTATTTTTTCACATATTTCCTTTTTTTTCTTTTGTTTGTTTTTTTCCAGTTTTCTTTATGTGATTCATCATCATCAGCATCTTTGATTTATCTTAATTTGGACAACAAATAAATGGGCTAAACTATATCTAACATTTTACTTCTTGCTTTAGGTTGAACAATGTTATTTTTACTGAGTTTGGACAACAACAGACAGGACAAACTAAACCAGACTTTTACCGTCATAATTTAAAAATAACTTAACTTTTGTCCATTTTTCAGTCTTATATATTTTCCACATTTTCATAGGAAACATAGGTTAAAAAAATCATTTCTTTCTGTCCTGAATAGAGCAATAACATCCAGTGCTTTCAGGGTTATGTTAAAAAATATATTCTAAATTTTCTTTAACATAACAAATCAAGAAACATTTTTTTCCAGGTGTACACACCAAAAGAAAACAAAAAATGCTTCAATGAGGTTATAACTGAGACTGTTTCATAAAATTGTTATTGTTGTGTGGTGTTTCACAAAACATTAAACGCTGAAAGAGTGCTTGAAATACATTTTTAAATAATGTAACAAACATTTGTATGTTTATATTTTTAGTCAGGCATAAAAGAGACAAAAATAATTGCAGTTAAGAAAAATCTAGTAGATTAATATTAAATTTGGTTACGATGGACATTTATCTCCAGAAAGCCAACAACACAAATTAAATGAAAATTATGGTATAATTTTGTTCGTAAACAGGACAAGAATCTATAACATTACTTTGGAAAAAAATAACATTCTTAAAACCTTAATAAGAACATATGACATTATTAATTATCTTAAATTGATTGTTTTAATTGCTTTTAATATGTGATGACCCTTTTTGACTTGAATTATTTCAAAGTTTACTATAAATGCAAAATAATATATGTTAGTTTTTTTTCTTTATAAGATGTAACTGAATACAGAAGCAACCAATAACTAAACATTCCTGAAAACGGGACAGACTGATAAAGAAGGAGGTTGGTTATATTTGCATGATGTGCTGCTGCTGCTGTGCATATGGGAGTTTTCCATTGGACTCCAACAACGAAGCCACTATCCTACATTTCCATGCAGCTGCTGTAAATAAGTCCGACTAGAACTTACTGCAGTGTTTCCTGGCCTGAATGGCCGACTTATTTACATAAACTTTCCGTAAATCAACCACAACGAAACAGCAACACCATTCAGCCAAATTCAAGTAATTTGCCAGAATACTCTTATGGAGAAACTGCAGAGATCATTATGGGTAAATATTTAAGTTTCAGGTGAAAGACAATATGAGGAAATACAAAATGGAGTTTCATTTGTAATTAGATAAATATTACCCAAATGAAAATGGTATATCTGGAAAGCAAATCGCCCTAATTCTTGGAAATTAAGGTGCTAGCTACCCAGCTAGCAAGCCACTTCAAAATAACAGAAAAGCCCTCTTCTTGGGAAAGTGGAGAAGTTTGTTTTTATTAATGCATATTCTGCATTTTCATTGTAGATATCTACAAACAAAATTGTTTCTGATTCCTACCTTATCAGGCAGTACATGAAGAGGATTATGCCGAGGAAGAAAATGGACAAGCCGCAGCCAACCTGCGTGATGATGGTGAGGATGTTCAGGTCAGAGCTGGAGATGGTTTCGTTTATGGGAGTCTGTAAGAAGCAAAAATCAAACAAACAAACAAACAAACAAACTAAACAGCGTTGCCATTTTGTAGCATGATTTAAAAATGCTACAGGGATGATTTGTGTGATGACAAGAAAAAGGAGATACTGTGAGGTGAGACGGTAAAGTTCATACAGAAACAACGGAGCGTTTCGGTCCAGATGTTTACGATTGATTGATGAATGATATATAAAATGTAAAAACGTACCAGTAAGACAGCAAAAAACGTCAAATGCGAACATTGACATCTGATGTTGTTTCCTTCGACTATAGTTTCACATCCTTCAGAAGTCCAGTTGGGTTTTCCTCCTGCAAGACAGGAACATAGAATAAAAATAGATATTACAAATATAGAATTTTCAATTTGTTAAAGTAGTTTTTTACATTATTTTATCAAACGCAGTACTTTTATACAGTTTGTAATGGGATGCCTAAAAATTATGCACATTATTAATGATTTAAATCAAGTTCTTGAGTACGTTTCTGTGCAACTGACATTCTGTTTTCTTTATTTGTCTTGTGTTAAAGAGAGTTTTGTTTCAGAAATGATGAATGCTAATAAAATGTTTCTTTATGGAGGGGAAGAAAAATCAGCAACAAATTGGTTTTATGCAGTAAAATGATGAAAATTGAGGTTTTCAAAACTTTTTGAGAACTTTATTCCAAAAATAATGGATTATTGCTACGTTGTTAGCCGCTAGCTGCTTCACAGAAAAGGCTGAATCTGTCAGGATAATTTACATTTCATATATCAACCTGTAGTAGGGAATTACCTTCACCGTTCCACGAGCTGCAGTTTGGATAAAACTTTCCCTGAAAGTAAAAGAGAGCAACACTAAACACGTCTGTTGGGATAATAGGAGGGAATATCAAAAAAAATGCAAGAGATAATTAACTAAAGAAAAAAAATTGTAATAAAAACTCACAAATTCTGCATTCTTGAAATTGATGTTTATTGTGTTGGTGAGATTCTTGATCGCAGTTCCCATCTCAATCGCAACAACCTCATCATAAAGAACAGTACTGTTCATCTCATCCTGGAGATAAAAATAGTGGCATGGACAACAAATGTTAACACATATTTAAAGCTGCATTATGTAACTTTTATATTAAAAAAAATGTTTTTTTACATATTTGTTGAAACTGTCAATATAATACGAGACAGGTAATTTGTGAAAAGATCAATCTCCTCCACTTCCTCCTTCAGTTATTTAGCTGTCTCAAGAAATGCACCAAAACAACCAATCAGAAAAAGGAGGAAAAAAGCTGTCAATCAATCTCGTGTACTCGCTGCTAAATCTGTTAATGGTGGAGAAACAATTCAGCGTTACAGGAAAACTCTTTATTTGCCATTATTGTTGGCCATGCTAACCAGAATTAGCATGGTGGTCGGCTCTGCTAGCTGCAGCTTAGCAGAGAAAAGAGAAGGCGTGAGGGGTGCGCATCCTGCCATGATTGGCAGCGCTAAGGCCCGCCTCCTGGCTCTGATTGGTTGTTTCTAGTTAGCACTGGGAGAAGGCAGAGGAGCTTGATTTTTTTTCACAGATTATCTGTCTCATAAACTCACTAGATAGTGACAGTTTCAACACAAATGGGAAAAAAATATATTTTTTGTAAAAATTAAATTTTGCAGCTTTAAATGTAATGCAAAAAGAAAAAACATTATTGGTTCCTTCTCCATACCCGAGTCAAGTTCAAAAACCGGAGAACAGCTGCGAATGGTAGAGAGGCGTTTGGACCAATGGCCTTTTCAAACGCTTCTTTAGACACGGAGACGGATCTCGAAAATGTTTCAAGACTTTTCGAGTCTTCTATAATCTGTGGGTAGAACAAAGGACTGGTTTTAGAGACTAGAGATTCAGGGGATTGAGATAAAACAGGCAGGAAGTACATAATATTATTAAGATTACTTTAATGACAAAAGAAATCTGATTTTTTTAAATTCCAGAAGGTTATTAGTTTAACACATAATCAGCATATAATCCTGCTCAATCTGACCTACTGTATGTCTGCAGAGTGAATGTAAGTCAAGTCAGAACATGAGAGGGAAATCAAAGGACTCACTTTCAGTTTTTCAGTTGGAGTCTTGTAAGCGAAGGACACCTCATCCAGTTCTGCAGGATCGGTTTTTCTCACTATGACTCCCTCGACTCCTTTCGCCACCGACAGCTCAGCTGAAGTCCCATTCATTTTGGAGATTAAGTTTGCCATGTCACCCATAAACTCTCTGAAATATAAACAATCATGTAATATTATTCACGTAAAGATGGGGTTTCACAAATCTCATCAAGCTGAATGTATTTTTGCTCTACAGTGAAAGCATAGAGTCGTACTTCTTTATAATTTAGCCGAACTAAAATAATCTCTTTTTAGTAGATCAACATGTAACTGCAAAGAAGTCAAACGTTTTCAAAAGGATTTATTTAATATCAAGCATGTCTTACACAGCTTTGGATGCGTCAATTTCTCCATCATGACTTTCAAAAATAGTGTTGTTAATTTTAATAATCTCATCAGGCTCCTTTATGGGATTGTCGCAGTTGACACACTCGGGGATATTGTCATGTATGTTTATTATGTACTTGTCTGCGTAGTCTGAAAGTCAGTAAAGCAGAGTGGACAAGTCATCAGTTCATTCATAATTATAATCACAAATGTAAACAAACTATTCTCACGAGAATAACAATAGGCTACAGATTTCATGCATTTAACCTGTCAGTTTTTCCATATAACAACAACATGTGAGCAATTTCCTGACAAATCATTATGGTGGCTCTTTAACACTGTAAAAAGACATCAGTTGAACCAACTTAGTTGAATTGCTTCAATTGGTAACAAGTAACTAAATTAAGTTTATCTAACTTAATTTATTACATTTAACAATTCATATCTATAAAACTCAGTCTATTAAGTTTTTTTTTACTGAATTCACTAAGTGTCTTAAAAGTAACACATTTAAGTCAGTCTTACTCAAATTAATTTAGTTTACTTCAAATAAAGAAGTAAACTAATAAAGGATCTCTTTTTTAAGAGGGTGTTTTGGGTCAGGTGGGTTTTATTTGAGGTTAGTTAGACAGGAAAGTGAGTAACGATAGAGAGGGAAGACATGCAGCAAAGGTCATCAGGCCGGGAATTGAACCTGCGGCGGCCATTTTGAGGACTAAGGTCTCCTTTTGACCGTTGTGCCTCAGCCCTGCACCAATACCAACCTGGTTGTCTGCATGTCTTTGCTGCATGTCTTCCCTCTCTTATTTACTGAGTTAAACCAACTTAATACATTAAGTGATTCAACTTATTTGAATTACTTGCTACCAATTGAAGCAATTCAATTTAGTTGGTTCTACTATATTATTTTTTCAGCGTACAGGATCTTTGGAAACCTAAAATAACATGTTAAAAGATGCATTGAAAATTATTTCAATTCAAGTTGCATTTTAAGTACAATGGATAATTTTGGATATTTTAGTTCCTTAGTTTGGAACAACTTAAACGTTTCTTTGACTTCCTGTAGAATTTAGTCAAAGAGATTTTAATTATTTATTAGAAAAAAATAAATGATTTGTGTAAGAGTGATTTCAAGTTGTAATGTTAAACACATTTAATGAATTAAGATACGAAAACTTAGAAAATTGAGTTGGATAAACTTAATGAATTGAGTTGGTCAGACATTGGATACGAAACTGCCATTGAACTCAAGTAAAGTAAATTCCTTTCCGTTAATTTAAGTTAGTTAGATTTGTAACTTTTACTTTTATTGAACACAAAAAAGTAAGTTGCCATCATTAAACCAAATGAATTAAGTGAGATAAATAAGTCAATAAAATGAACTGCAGCCAAAAGCTCTTTATAGAGTGTAATGTCAATTTAGTAGTGTAATTTATTTTAATAAACAATTGTGGTGCGCTGACAACATGCTAGCTAATGCTAAAACAGCTAAATAAATTAGGGTAACCAGTGAGCTTTGCTATGTTGTTAGCCGCTGCTAACAACAGCAGGAGTCAAGCTGCGTGCGTATCCGCTGTGCTAACAAACAAATAATCCCTAAATAACAACTAACAACCAACCATTTTAGCCATTTTTCACAACGATTCACTGCAGCCAAACTGAAGCGAATAATCAATAGAAATCAGATGTGGTGAAATAATAGATACACAGTTATTAAATAGTTTTTTAATCATACTTACCGCTGTTTTGGCAGGAGTCCTCATTATACGCAGTCCCTGATTTACACACAGTGTTTGTAGTCAGATTTCCATACATGCAGTCTTATCGGTTCAGGCATTCATGAAAACCAAAAAGATTAAATAAAACATCAAATTTGACAGCAATGCCTTTAACTTTAACTTAGATAATCTCTCATCAGCATCGACGTGTATTGGGTAAAAAAAAATAAAATTATTTACCAGTTGAATTTAAGCATTTCTTTCCTTCCATAGCACGAATTACCACTGGGACCTTTGCAAGATTTTTTGTAATGTACAGTGTAAAGTATGGCATTTTCACTTGTGGCCACGTTTTCCACAATTTTTCTGCAAGTTAAAATGAACTCATTTCAGTTTTTACATTTATGATGTAAGTTTTATTACAAGTTATGATTTGCAAGTTAAGCTCAGCTTACTGTGTCTTGTTTGATCTTTCTGTAGGAATATCACACAGCTCTTCCTTCCTGTTAAAAGCAATGCAAAAACTTTTTTCTTTATTCAACATAAGTTAGTAAACACATAAAAAAATGATGAATCTGTGTTTAAAACTTTTACCAAATCATTTGAAAGAAGTGAAATTAATACATTTACACTCATTAGTGAT
Source organism: Xiphophorus maculatus (assembly GCF_002775205.1). Taxonomy (NCBI): domain Eukaryota; kingdom Metazoa; phylum Chordata; class Actinopteri; order Cyprinodontiformes; family Poeciliidae; genus Xiphophorus; species Xiphophorus maculatus. The sequence continues at coordinate 5,426,929 of NC_036457.1, forward strand.
ATTTTTATAATAACTTTACCATGGTGTACCTACCAGTTTCAGAAACAGATGTGTTTATGATCCAATTCAAAATATCAGTCTTAACGAGACTTTTCAAATCTGGTGACACATTACAAGAAAAACAGGTCAATGTCATGTCCATTTATTGGAAAACAAAGAAAAAGGCAAAGTAAAGATTTAATAATTGGTCATTACATCCATCATCCAGTTGATTACATTGTTGGAGCCAAAAATTGTAACAAAGCAGCAGCAATTTACATAAAAACTTTTATTAAATAAGACAACATTATAAAAGACCAAATGAAATGCCTAGTGCTTAAAAACTATTTAAGATTTTGACTAAGTTCAAATAATGCACAGTATAAATTACATTTTAATAATTGCATTTAGGATCTTACCAGAGTTCCCAGTGCTTCTGTTCAGATATAGCTTGAAAAGACCTGGACAACACAGCAATGAAATGCTTTAATACATAATAATACAAATTTATTACACTGTAGTAATGTTCTTACCAAAGAGTTGCTCATCGTTTTCCAATATGTTTTTAACACCGTCAGATAATTGTCCCCGAACTAGTAGCAGTATGTTAATGCCTGTTTTAATTAAAGAAAAGAAAAAAATGTTACACAGACAGACACTTAACCATAACATTTCATTTTTGGTCATATAGATGGGAAACTAACTGGAAACTTTCCCCATCTTAATTATTTCTCTAGGTTTGATGCATCTTGGGGTAAAACGTTGGATTTATATATTTTGGGCAATTTCAACGTATTCTCTTACTATTAGCTAAAGGAGATACCAGTCTGACCTACATGAATGTAGGAAGGATTTGGAGATTTAGGTTGTATTAAGTCAACCCAAGTGAGTCCATTAAAAAAAACTATCTGGATCTGCCAAACATTCATATGTTGACAGAAAAACTCAGAATGCATGTGTAACAGAGTTACAAATGTGTTTCTTTGTTAAATTATTATTTCTTATTCATTTTATATTGAGAATTTGTGAATTTTATCTTATTCGGTTATTTTTATTTATTTTGTTGTTTTTGCTTGCGGGGGTCGCCCTTCTGCTCTCCGCCTCGTTTGTGTTTCCTGGGCTTCCGTAGTTTACTCCAGCCCTCGTAGCTCCTCTGCCCCCCCTTTTCCCTCAGAACGTTGTTCCGCGCTGCTGTGGGTAAGTCAGAGGAAAGTTCGCTGCTGAGATATGTTTGTCTTTCTGTATGGATGTTGTTCATGTTGAGGTCTTTACCATATGTTGTTTATTATTGTTTGTTAGTGTGTTATTTTGCAGTTTTGACCGTCATTGTAGGTTTTTTTTATAAACAGTTTTATTATAATTTCCTTTTTATTTTGGCGCGAACGACCGGTGCTAGTCCAGTACAGCTCGGTTGAACATTGTTTTTATTTTCACATTTTTAGAGCCGGAGTGCAGGGAGAAGGAGTAGAGGAGGTTGTTCATTTGTTTTCCCTTCTTCCCCCAGGTATGTGTTTTTATTTTTAATTTATACTTTTTATCTGTTTATTTAACTCTGTCCCACTGTATTGTGTTGTTGTGGCCACCAGGTGGCGTTTTTCTCCTCTTGTTTTTAGTTTACGATTTTTGTGAGAAGATTTCTTTTTTTGTTAACTTTTGTTAAGTCTGAGAGAGAGAAAAAAATGTTAGGAGAGCGTTGTTCTGCGCTGCTGTGGAGCTGGAGTGCAGGGAGAAGGAGTTGAGGAGGTTGTTCATTTGTTTTCCCTTCTTCCCCCAGAATAAAAAAATAAAATATCTGGTTGAGACCCACCTGAACGACTTCCGAGACTCATTGATACCATCTGTTACACATGTCACACACTTTAACCCAAACATTACATAACTGTGTGTTATTCTTTTCATCTCATTAATTAACAAATAGTCAGTTTAACCATTTTTTAAAAGCAAACCAGACATGGTGGATACACATGGGGTGTCTGTCTTTTTCATATATTCACAGATGCACACACACACACACACACCTCTCTTCTAAACAACATTGAAAAAAGAAAATAGGTGATCTCACTTTAAAAAAAGAGTCAATTAGTAACAAGTAAACAAATTGCAGTTTGTGTTGGTTTAAAATGCCAGTGATGTGCATTTTAAATCTTAAAAGAACAGTTAAATGCAGTTTTACAGTGCATGACTTGTCTTACTGGTTAATATGTTGTTGAGTTTCGTCAAGATCTCTTTAAGGTTCGGTAACACGTCCGGAATTGGTCCATTATTGCCTGTAATAATTTGACAGGAAATAAAACAATGTTTAGTTTTCTTTAAATAGCACATTTATCCTAACATTTTGGTTCCAATTTCTGTGGTTAATGCAGTTTTTAGCATTAGCTTGATGCTTCTGAGTTTCACTGAAAATCAAGCTGTACAAATCACAGCCCTAAGTTACACATTTAAAAGTTTCAACCATGGAAACAAAAGCTCTTCAACTAAATTTCTGTTTGACCAAAGATGAGAAACACTGCAGGGATAAGCCCAAAATTATTCATACATATACCTGGTACATTTAGGTCTCTAGACCTAAATCTTAACAGAACAGTTAAATACAGTTTTACAGTGTATGACTCGTCTTACTGGTTAATATGTTGTTGAGTTTCGTCAAGATCTGTTCAACAACGTTCAGTAACTCGTCCGGAATTCGTCCATTATTGCCTGTGATCATTTGACAGAAAATAAAACAATGTTTAGTTTTTTTAAATAGCACATTTATCCTAATGTTTTGGTTCCAGTTTCTGTGGTTAATGCAGTTTTTAGCATTAGCTTGATGCTTCTGAGTTTCACTGAAAATCAAGCTGTACAAATCACAGCCCTAAGTTACACATTTAAAAGTTTCAACCATGGAAACAAAAGCTCTTCAGCTAAATTTCTGTTTGACCAAAGATGAGAAACACTGCAGGGATAAGCCCAAAATTATTCATACACCTGGTACATTTAGGTCTCTAGACCTAAATCTTAACAGAACAGTTAAATACAGTTTTACAGTGTATGACTCGTCTTACTGGTTAATATGTTGTTGAGTTTCGTCAAGATCTGTTGAAGGTTCGATAACACGTTCGTATTTGGTCCATTATTGCCTGTAATAATTTGACAGGAAATAAAACAATGTTTAGTTTTTTTAAATAGCACATTTATCCTAATGTTTTGGTTCCAGTTTCTGTGGTTAATGCAGTTTTTAGCATTAGCTTGATGCTTCTGAGTTTCACTGAAAATCAAGCTGTACAAATCACAGCCCTAAGTTACACATTTAAAAGTTTCAACCATGGAAACAAAAGCTCTTCAACTAAATTTCTGTTTGACCAAAGATGAGAAACACTGCAGGGATAAGCCCAAAATTATTCATACATATACCTGGTACATTTAGGTCTCTAGGCCTAAATCTTAACAGAGCAGTTAAATACAGTTTTACAGTGTATGACTCGTCTTACTGGTTAATATGTTGTTGAGTTTCGTCAAGATCTGTTCAACAACGTTCAGTAACTCGTCCGGAATTCGTCCATTATTGCCTGTGATCATTTGACAGAAAATAAAACAATGTTTAGTTTTTTTAAATAGCACATTTATCCTAATGTTTTGGTTCCAGTTTCTGTGGTTAATGCAGTTTTTAGCATTAGCTTGATGCTTCTGAGTTTCACTGAAAATCAAGCTGTACAAATCACAGCCCTAAGTTACACATTTAAAAGTTTCAACCATGGAAACAAAAGCTCTTCAACTAAATTTCTGTTTGACCAAAGATGAGAAACACTGCAGGGATAAGCCCAAAATTATTCATACATATACCTGGTACATTTAGGTCTCTAGGCCTAAATCTTAACAGAGCAGTTAAATACAGTTTTACAGTGCATGACTTGTCTTACTGGTTAATGTGTTGTTGAGTTGCTTCAAGATCTGTTCAACAACGTTCGGTAACTCGTCCGGAATCAGTCCATTCTTGCCTGTGATCATTTGACAGGAAATAAAACAATGTTTAGTTTTTTATAAATAGCACATTTATCCTAATGTTTTGGTTCCAGTTTCTGTGGTTAATGTAGTTAAAGCAAGTCTCTCCTGGCTGGCAGTGATATTTATATTATAGAGACCCAATTTGAGTATACAGAAGAGGATTTGGGCCTCTGGGGAAAAATAAAGAGTTTTCTGAGATTAAAAGTCAGAATTCTGTGAAAAAAGTCAGAATTCTGCAAACGATGTTAAAATTTAATGGTAACAATCACAATTCTGAGATTACAGTCAGAATTTTGCAAAAATGTCAGAATTCTAAGTTTAGTCAAAATTCTGACTTTTTTCACAATTGTGTGAAAAAAGTCAGAATTTTGCGATAAACGTTAGAGTTCTTATTTCTAGTTCCGTATGAATCAGATAGAGAATCTGTGGACGAAGGTAAAGAGGAAGAGGATGACACACAAAACCCCCACTCTGCCACGGCTTGAATAATTTTGGGTTAACTATAGTTGTCTTTCTTTTTTCTGTCAAAAAGCAGCATGACTAGGAAATGAACTCACTAACAACTTTATCTTTAAAACCATTTGGTATCTGCAGCGAAGCTGCTGTATGTTCAAAATCCGATTCATTTTACTTTATGTTATTCCTTTACCAGAAATCCTAATTCGATTGTGAGTGAACAAAAGGTTAAAACCACATGAAGCTCTTAAAAGTGCTGCTCCTCTAACGGAGGAAGACGAAACTCTTCTGGCCGGTCTAGTGTCGGATCTTTAGCCAAGATCGATTGACAACAACGGATCGAAAAGCTTGTTTGGTTTGTTTTTGCTGCTGATGATATGAATCCACCCATATGACATCAAACAGGACGAGCTTTGACCTCACCTGACAGTTTAGCTGTGAAGTGATCAGCCGCATTGATGATGCCGTAGAAGTTGTCAGCAACAACATAATTTGTGTTTCCTTGGCTTAAGCAGTCTTTGAGTTTATCTAATTGCTGAGAGCCAGGAAGCACAGTCACTGCTGAAAGATTTAGTTGAGACAAGATATTAAAACGATTGCAGATTAATTACCTGTGCCTTTATCGTAGCAACAACTACGATTCATATAATACATAAAAATATAAATTTTAAAACATTAAATACAGGTTTAGATGCAACAAATTTGTAACTTTTTAAAAAAAATTATGTTTACTTACAAACAGGAAAAATGCCCAAAAAGCCGACGAGGAGAACCTGAATTATCCATCTTTGCCGAGGCATTTTGTTTTCCCGGCTTTGAGTTTCAGTCTGGTTAAATGATCCGTTCTCAGCTACAGTTAATTTAAGCAGCACAGACTGACCTGTATAACAATGATTAAAAAATGCCCTGTAAATTAGTCAGTTGTCACCGTCAAAGGTTTTGGTTTTCACTCCTTGCTGATCAGAGTCAAGCGACCAGAATCACTTGAGCCTTTTTGCCAAATGAAACTGCTAACAAACTTTGCATAGTTACCAGCATCAAGTATTTTGGCTTGCAAATCCTCAGATCCTCAATATGTCATCAGCAGTGACTGTGCTGCTGTCCTAAATATGCAAAGTAGTAATAGGAAAAACGCTTTTGCTTGAATAGCTCATTGATTCTTGAGACAAAAATCTTTCCTCCAAACAGAACTTTATTATTATTATTATTATTTACAATGATTTGACATAAGTCAAAACAGATAATAGGAAGTAAACACAACAGCTTACCGTACTTCCTAATCTTACAGACAAACTTTTAGAACTTTATTTTGTCATTTATTTATTTTTTTCAAAGTGAACTTGTAAGAAAACTAGAAATGCCCCCATTTTGATTCTCTGATAGATTTAAGGCTGATTTACTAAATGTGGGTTCAACAGTTTTCATCATTAAGACATTACTTGCATAACAGATACTCCCAAAGTATTTAAAGTAAAAATATTTTGAAGTTGCGGTTCTTTTACTTGAGTTAAATGTTCGGATTCTCTGTCCACCTCTAAGTAATGTTTATGTTAAGAATGAATGCAATTCAAGAAACAACAGTTCATTGAAAGGAAAAGCAGAATAAATAAACGATGATTGTGACTGAGGAAGCCCAGTTTGTTCCGTCCCGGTTCCTTTAAGATGCAAACATTTGGATAAGATCTGAAATCCACTGGAAAATAAATAAATATTTGGCTAATTTTTGTTCTGGTCCAGGAAAGTTGATCCTTTTTATAAAATTATTTAGATCTTTGTGTTACTGTTTGTAAGAACCAAAGCTCTTTCGGGTTCAGATGCTCTCAGTTATGCACATTACCTCTTTATTATTTCACATAAACTCAATTTTATCAACTTAGTTCATTAACTCCCCACCTCTGCTCTCGATTTCCGACACTCTGAGTTCACTAATATCTGTGCAATACTCTAAATTGTCCCTGTTCTGCTCCTTATTTCTGTATTTTATTTGTTTTTATCAGTTGCTTTGGTTCTTCAGATTTTAACATAAACATTTGAGTCTAAAGTTGCTGCTAAAAATATCATATAACAGCTTGTAAAAAGGAAAATATGAAAATATTTCTTACGTCTAATGTATTTTCCCTGTAATAAGCTGTTTATTGTCATAAAATATAAGTAACAGAGTATGTACTGATGCCTAAGTTGTTGTTGTTTTCCATCTTCCCAGCAGTTAAACTGGAATATAAAATCCTCTGTCTCCCGTCTGTGAAACTTGAGATATTTATAGTTCAGCCTGAGAGATGAAAATGTTTTCTAAAATATATTTCCACGTCATTCGTAAAGAACTTCTCCAGCCGTTCACCTGGACAAGGTCATTTAAATCCACCCTTACATTTGCACTTTGCTGTTTCATTTGTTTGCTTGTATCTGATGCCGTCTGTCTGTTTTCCAGGTAACAGTGATGGACTCTCAATCTGGTTTGCATGTGTTTTATGTGTACTAACATTCTCTTTGCTTATTTTACTTATTTACAAGTTTTGTTCCCTTGACCTCTGAACTATATTACCATGAATTTTCCTTCTGAGTGACATTAATATATTTTGATTTACATGAGATGATTGATATCTCACATAGAGGCACAAAACAACTCTTTGTCTTTAAAGAGCTGTGGGGAAAAAAGAGAAACTTCATTTAATTTGATATTTCAAGCAAGACTGCAACTTTTATTTCTATATTTTGAAGTAGAAATGGAGCTGCTTACATCAATATGGACAGAAAAATACTATTTTAATGTCATCTTATTTAATTAAGTTATGTTTACTTTCAAAAAGTGGTGATATTTAGATGAATGCACTCAAAAAACAAATTAAAACAATGATACTTCCACACTAAAGCCTAACAATCTCCACCTACTTTCTGTAATAAGAGACAAGAAACTAAACTTTTTCCTAAACCAGTCTTGGTTTTAAAATACATTAGAAAAACATTAAAGTTAAATAGCTATTTTTAAAATGTATTTTATTGTGATAATTCAAGGTAAGCTATTTTGTTTTAAAGGTGATGTTGCAGTCATATTTGTGTTGGAAATACTTCAGAAACAAGCTAACTCCAGCTTGTTTCTTCCTCCAGAAGCTTTTGCAAAGATAATATTTGCATATTCCTAAGTAGATGTGTCAGATTCCCATTGTTTCCTGTTTATGCCTCCTTTATTGATTTTTATGATTAAGTGTGAGCTTTTATTTGTGCAAAGGAGGAGTTTAACCCATTATAACATGTTTATTTTTGCTTTTAAAACCCTCCAATAGATAAATAAATAAAAATCAATTCACATTTGGTCCATTTGGAAACCCTTCAAGTTTCCAAAAGGAAACTAAAAACTTTTTATATTTTTAGTTTGGCTTTCATAAATTTGTATTTCTTCTGTAATTACACGTTGCAGTTAAAGTTGGAATTAAATATTTTTGACCTCTTAAATATCTGTGAAAAATAAATAAACAGTAAGCTTTGTACTTTGTTTTAGCAACAAGACCTATGTGTATGGTATTTTTAAACCCAGATCAAACCCAATTAATCTCTTAAGGCAGCTTTTAAATGTGTCTCTGCTCTAACAAACCTGATTAAAATGGTTACATTATTTATTCAGCAGTCTGTTTTTGACCCACTTATTAAATCCTGAGCTGTTGAAGCAAGAAAACGCCTGAAACGTGCAGAACCTGCATTTGTTTTGCTAATTTTGGATTCCGTTTCCGTGTCCAGGCCGCCAGGGGGCAGCAGAGCGCTTTTCTGACGCATGGTCCCGTGAAGTAGCGCAAGGCGGAAGTAGACTCAGTCACCCTGCAGCTGCTCACAGAGGACTGAAAAATAATCCACTACTGAGGTAAAACATGTGCAAATGTATTTAACAAACGGGGGAAATGTACTTTATGCAAATTAGAAAGAGTTTTCGCTTTTAAACAGGCTTTGTTTGAAACGCTGTTTGTTGTTTTTTCAGGGTTTTGCTGGAGGTCAGTTTTAAGTGTTTGAGGACAATTTAAAAACAAACTCTCCATAACCAGACTGTTTTATCATTTTGTTGACTATAAATTGCATTGTAATCATTATTTGTGCACAATTGCATCTAGAAATCAGACAGCTAATGTTAATTTTATAAAATTCTGTTTTATATTTATTTTTATTTTTAAGTCAATTGGCCTATTAAAAGTTAAAGAACAACTCGGTTAACCATCATAACCAGAACTGATAACTGGAAAAATGTCTCAACCACTAAACCTGTCGCAATAAGCAGTTAATAACATAGTAAATTAAAATGAGTCTAATGATTCATATTTTTGAAGGCTAATTTTGATTACAGAGATTTCCTAACCCATTTATTTATGGTTGGAGTTGAGTGTGGCTTTTTTTTAATTTCCGTTTTATTTTGGATATTTAAAATGTCTCCCAGTTCCAGTGTGAATTGTTCCTTACAAAATTCAAGTTTACTGATATTTGAAAGCGTGTACTAGCATTATTATGCCATTAACATTATATTACTTGAAAACAGTAACAAAACAACATTATCATTTATTGCAATAATTACTTTTACAATTTATCAACCATATTATGACATTGTTTCCAAATGGAAATGATTTCAGTGAGCAGCGTTTTGGGGTTGTTATTCTTCCACATTTTTATACCTTTAGCATTAATTTGTTTTGTTTTTTTTAATTAATTATGTTTCACTGCTGTTGTTCTGTGCAGGAAATGTCTGCAGGTTGTGTGCGGTGGCTTCTGGGCCACACAGTGAGAGCCGTGTGCGGCGGCAGGCCCGGCTACTGGACACCAGCTCTGAGATCAACCGGACTCTGTGAAAGACACGACATCGTCTCTACATCCTGGAGACGATCTGCGTTCTCCACTGAGGTTCCTGAAGAAACACCGACTCCAGCAGTGAAGAAGAAGAAGAAGCAGGATCCTCGCGCCAACGCCTCCATCAGCAGCGTCGGGCGGAAAATCCCTCACAAAGAGATCCAGGTGATCGACGAGGAGGGGGAGAAACTGGGGCTGATGCATCGCGCCGATGTGATCAGAGTCATGAATGAGAAGGATCTGAAGCTGGTGCTGGTGAGGGAAAACGAAGAGCCGCCGCTGTACCAGCTGATGAGCGGGAAACAGATCCACGAGGAGCAGCTGAGACTTCGAGAGAAAAATAAGGCGAAAGCAGGTATGAAACTTAAATCGCTTTAATGTACAGAAGATCACAACTATTCACTTCCTACTGGTAAAAGGAACAACCCTCCGTTTAAACAATATGTTTTATCTGACAACTAAAAAATCTGTTAAGGATGAAAATATAAAACTAGAAAATTCCTGAAGAAATTTAACCGGGGCCTGCCAAAGTGTGCCCGTCGGTTTGGACCCAGCGTTCTGATGCTACAAATTAGCATCAATGCTAAAGAAAGCTGCAATCATATGAATACAATGACAAGAATGTTAACTAACATTGACTTGCACCATTCAGTATGATAAAGTAAGTGTATCAGCTAAAATTAGCAAAAATGCTAATGTTAGCGTGATTGCTGTCAGTAGCATGTGGGACATCACTGGGATGTTTTCTATAATGGTATTACTCCATTCAGTAGACTAAACATGGCTAATAAGTCAAATAAATAGCTAATAGCTTATTTAAGCTAAAATGCTAATGCGCAGCAAGGCAGTTCATTAGCCCAAAACACAAGTAGCCCAAAACACAAGTAGTTCTAAAGGCCAGCTCAGTCCTCCTCTGTAGTAACTGACAGTTCCACCATGTTTGTAGTTCTGACATTCAGCTCAGACCTCTTTTGTAGGCACTCAGTGTCCGCCATGTTGTAGTTCTAACCTTCAGTCATTGTAGTTCTAAAGAGCAGTTCAGAGAGGCAGACTAAATTCTATGTCTATTTTAAGTCTAACTGACACTGTTTTGTGTCAGTTAGACTTTTGTTTTGAGTTAAATTTGGCTCGTTTTTTGTTAATTATGTCGCCACAGTTACTCAAAATGCCAACAAAAGTAATAGCTCCCCTCACGGGATTGAGCCTCACGTTTTGATATATATATTGTGAGGGGGCATGCAGCGGTACGAGCCGCATTAACGGTAGTAGGAAGCGGCAGTTATTTGGAGGTGTAGAACAATAGGTGCCTGCCATGCAATGCATAGGGATTACATCCCTATGCATTGCTATGGGCAGGCCCCAATAATTAAAAGGTGCAGTGACCTGTTTGTATAGAAGTACAGATTGCTAAACTAACACTTTGTCAAGGCAAGATTTCATTTTCATTTAAATTGATTTTGCAGCTGCCATAAATCTAATAAACCTGAAATAAAACTCAGCTTTTCTTGCTGGATTTATCCTGATATTTCCATCTTCAGGTATTGCCATAATCTGCAGCGAGATTTCAGAGAATAAAAATGGTATAATTGTTCACAGACGTCAGTCAGTAGATGAGCAACAGCAACTTTTGACAGCATTATCGGTAAATCATGGAACGTATTTTAAAAAACGGTGATAAAATTAATGAAAAACGAGACGGAAAATAGTCAAACTATTTAAGAAGCTGAAACAGCTGCACAGATTTCTGGAAATTATAAGTTTTATTTAAAAGTTAAGATAATCTCCTTTATTTTCCAAATGTTAGGACTAGAGAGGATTACAAGATTTTTCTCCTAACGAAAACATTTAGGTATGACTAAAATAATAAAAAAAAAACTTTGTGGGCGTCTGTTTGATACAAAAAGAACAGGACCAAAAGAAACACCCTGGTAGAGGCAGCATCATGCTCTGGGCTCACATTTCTACAGTTGGCTCTGAGTCAAGGTGGATAACAATTATTAAATCCAAATACAAGTCAGTTTTGACCCAGAAAGTTTAGAGTTTTTCTATAAAATGAGGGCAGATTTTATTTTTCAGCTTCCCTGTGAGTCCAAACGTGCATCCAAATAAACCAAAACACAACATCAAGCAAACAAAATAAAAGTTTTTGAATAGACCAAGCCACAATTAAGAGCTAAATATGTTGGTTCCACTAAACGTGTTTGAACCAAAGATTTATACAAAGACGGAAAGGTAGAAAGAGCAGCAAAGTCTTCCTGGTAGTAAAAAACCATTTTGACATTTATTGTGCAAACAGATTAATGCAGTTTTTGCAACATTTTGTTCCCGTGGAAAAATAAATCATTCATATTAATGTCACTTCTGGTCCAAGTTTTTGTCATTTAGATTTTCTGCAAAGGTAGAAAACATAAAAATAATTGGATAAAATTTACTTTTGCTCCAGATTTTTATCAACAGGGTTGCAACTCCTCGTCTGTTTCACGCTCCTGTTACGCAAAAAAAAATGGTGGCAAGTTGAGATCAGTTTCACTAGAGTGAAAATGAGTGAGTTTACTGAAGGTTTCCTGACTCAGGTTTTCGCTGCAGGTCCTGTCCAGGTGAAGGAGCTCAACATCTCAGCCGGCATCGCGTCCCACGATCTGTCCACGAAGCTGAAACAAGTGGAGAGCTGGCTGGAGAAGAAGCATCACGTCAGGCTGACGCTGCGGGGAAAACGCAACCAGCACATTGATAACCTGGTGAGCTTTACTCACAAATAAGGAATATTTATATCATTTTCAAAGTTTGGGTTTAATTTACTCGCCTTTTTATGAGCAAATTGCTGTTTTTTGATTACTTATTGGATTTTTTTCTGAAGGATAATTTATTTTCCTTTTAGCCTTTAAATCACAAATATTAATTTTCACCCTCTTAAATGGATTATATGAGAAAAACATATAATATCAAACAAAGCAAGGATTTTATTAACATTTTTGAAAATGAGCCTGATGTTGTGAATAGGTGAATTGCCAGTTAAGAAAATGTTTTGTGACGCTTTCCAGCACTGTCAGTATTTTTGGTCTAGTTTCTACTGCAAATATTTTAGTAAACAAAACTAACTTACAAGTAACTTTTCTGTTGTAACACATTCATCCCATGTTACAAGTGAAATAATCTGCTAATTTATCTTTACCTTTTTTTAATCAATATTTAGGAATATATTTTTAAAATCTCCTATTTTGCAGAAAAGTTATTTGTAAGTTTTTTGTTTTATTTCAAGTGTACTAACATTTTCAATAGAAACGGGACCAAAAATACTTGGTAAGATTTTGCGTTTGTCAGTGAGACTGAGAGGTTGGACTGTGATCTGTTGCTTTATTCTTATTATTTTACTTCTTCATGGTTCTACTTAAGTAAATTAATTTACCACACGTAGTCTTCTTACTGTAGGCAGCCTTTCCCCCTATTTGCCATTTAAAGACTTAACTTTGCTTCCACTCTTAACGTTTTTGAAATTAAATTTGATATAAAACATTTAAATGTGGCCCAAAAAAAAGCAAAAACACAGAAATCAGTAACAACAGGTGGGTAGAGCGGCCAAAAATTATACTCAAGTAAGAGTAGCACTACTTCAACATATTTTTACACCAAAGTAAAAAGTACATGTCAAAGAAATGACTCAAGTAAGAGTAAAGAGTATTTAGTAAAAAGTCTACTTAAGAACTGAGTAACTGATCAAATTATCAACCATTTAATATTTTTAAATTGCACAATCAGAGACCAAAATGTGAAGTTAAGTGAGAATTTTGTTTTTTTTAAGAACCAAAATGACAATAATTCATATAAGTAACAAAAAAATAACAAAGTCAGGTAAAAGAAAATTTTTCCAAATCAGTTTCTTTCATTATAAAACTTATAAAACTGTAATAAAAACTGCAGGTGTGTGTCTGTGTCTGGTGAATGTTTGGTTAAAACATGTTTGTTTCTCATTCAGTGGGTAGAAAATCCAGAAATTTTATTCAAGAGTAGAAATACTTTATAATAAAATTACTTAAGTAAAAAGTCCAGCGTAGTAAAAATACTCCTAAAAGTAAATTTTTTCAAAACAAATTTACTCGATTAAATGTAACCAGTTACTACCCAACTCTGGCAAGGACACGTCTGATAAGATCTAATGACGTTTTTCTCTCTGTAGGACAAAACTCTGGAGGAAATGGTGGAGCAAATGACCGTGATGACGGCCTTCGTCTCCAAGCCAAAGGTCACACGAGAAGGTCAGGTGGCCATGTGCGTTCTCCGGCCGCCGTCCGCCAAGGAGCTGGCGCAGAAAGCAAAGACCAGAGCTGAGGAGCCGCAGCCTGAAGCCAGTAAAACGCTTCCTGTTAGCAACACGGACACAAAGGAGGAAGTCGTGCAGCAGTGATGGGAGAGACGCTTTCACACGAACAAAATGGTGCCTGAATGTTACAGCAGCTTCAGAGCGTTTAAGGTCATATTTATCAACGGAGGCAGCTGGGTTCTCATGTTGGGAGGTCAGCGAGTCTTAAAATGAAAATACTGGACTCAAGCAGAATACACATGAAAGCGTTCACACAAGTCACATTGAGATGCTACAGCCCCACAAACCAGCTGACAAGATGACCTCACAGTAACACACACATGCAAAATAACTAGAAATAGACTCAAAATGACCCAAGAGTGGCTGAACTGAATCATGTTTCAGTAAGCAGAGGCAATAAGACGCTGCTGTAAGATGAGACGAGGATTACAGAGACGTGCAAGGACAAGAAGAGAGATAATGAAGCAGCAACTTCAACACTCTGGCAGAATAAAAGCTGTAAAAGAGTTGATGATGATGATGATGATGATGATGATGTGTTTTGAGAGCAGATATTCCTGTAACCTAATAGCCTTGGGTGTGAACATATGGCTAGTTGGGTGAAAAAGCTCCAGATTACTCGTGGATCATGAGTAATCTGATCCATTTTTTCTAAATGTGATTGGCTTGTAGATGCTGGCTTTTGTTTGCCAAACTGTGTGGAAATAAATGAAATGATTGCTGAAGGTTGAAGATGTAAAGAATGAGCGACAGCATCATCAGTGTGAATCTTCCTCTTTATTTTAAGATCGGTTTTGGTAAAAAATAAAAGCAAATTTGGCTTACAGATACATTCACTTGTCTCAGATAAATGTGTTTGCTCCACACTTTATCAACACTTCTCTCTCACACTTCGACTCTTTCTTCCGTCATTTTTTTTTTTTTTAAAAAAAGGGAGAACTTAAAATTATAAAAACCACCTTTAAGGCCCCAGAAAATTAAAGATCGTTCCTAGATTGTGTTAGAAAATGAGAACAAAAAGCATCTGAACTAGCGTGTGTTGAAACGTTTGTCAATAAGCCTCTAGTACTTTGTATGAGGAGAAGGGTTTAACGAAGTGATAGTCCAGGTTGCCGCAGTGAGGGCACTGCTGGACGTTGCTGTACTCTGAGAAATACTGCATCCCGACTCGGACGTCCACCACCGGCTTGCCGCAGTGCTTACAGTTGAGCCGAGCCTGAGGACAAACAGGAAATGGACGCACAGGTGAGCTAACACTGCTAGCAGATTTCTTTCTTTGTTTGTTTGTTTGCTAACAGTCTAGCTAAACAATTAGCCTGTTTAGCTTAGCGTGGCTTATTTGTAAACAGAGCGGATGCGCGCGCAACTCGACTGCAGCGAGACCCGAACCGGTGTTCTCACTGGTTGCCTTGGTTACCCACATTCATCTTGCCGTTTTAGCATTAGCTAGCAAGTTGTCAGCCTACTACAACAGTTTATTACAGCACGATAAAATAGGTTATGCTACTAATTTGACATTAGTGAATTAAACTCTAATTTTAGCGTCTTTATGCTCTAGTTAACTTAAAGGAAAATGGTATAACTATTATAGATTACAAATTGCAAACTGCTTTTTCTTATTATTAATCATATGGGCGACGGAACAAGAGGTGAACATTAGCCACTTCGCTGTCATCTCGTATATTTGCAGGTAAATAATAATTAATATGGAATTTCTTATTTAAAGTTAAAAAAAAAAACCTTGAAACAACAAATAAAAATATATTAATGCTGGTTTTAAAACAACAAAACAAGGAGCATATTTTTTGTAGGTTAGCTAAATAGTTGGCCTGTTTAGCTTAGCCTGGCATAACTCTGTTTTTAGCGCCATTATGCTAACTCTAGTCCATTTATCAACTGAAAGGGAGCATTATTGAACTATTATAGACTACAAATTGCAAACAACCACTGTTTAATGACCCTCGTTTGTCCTTTATGAATAGTTTTTATGTAGCAGTCTGAGGCTGCTTTTTCTTACTAAACATAAGTAACGGGACTAGAGATAGAAATTATCCATTTTGCTATAATCTCATGTATTTGCATGTAAATGTTGATTAATACTTAATGTCCCATTAAACAAAAATACAATTGAAACAATATATAAAAAAATATTAATGGTGATTGTTAAACAACAAAAGGAGCCTTATGCTAACAATTAGCCTGCTTAGGTTAGCCTGGCTATTATCATAGACTGCAAATTGCAAACAACTGTTTGATTACCCCCTTTTCTCCTTCATGAAGAGTTTTTTTTATGTGCAATAGTCTGAAGCTGTTTCTTTTCTTATATTATTATTAAAACAATAAGCCAACAGGACTAGTCATGGAAATTTGCTACTTTGCTATCATGTATGACGGTGGGTGTTACCACCTGTATCTGTAATCAGATTTCCAGGGTGGATGACGCATAAATATTAATTCACTGTGTGGTCAGTTTACCCACCTGGCAGCAAGGTGAGGCAGCCAGTATATCGTAGGTATACATGGTGCCCAGCTGGTGCCAGCTCCCGTCCCAGCGTGATTTGCACTTAATACAGACGATCTTGTGGACACCCTCCAAGCAGTCCACACAGATGGCATAGAGGTGCATTAATCGACCTGTTGAAAGCCAAACAACAAAAATTATTAGACAGAAAAATTAATCTGTAAAGTAATTAAAAGTTATTATAAGAGAAGATGTTTAAAGTAGCTTTTCCACCATGTTTTATGTCATATTTAAATTTTTTTTAATGATTATTAAAAGTGTAGAGCTAAGAAAACACAGTTACAGGAGAGTATGGGTTCTCGCTTTTTATATTTCCATACAAAAGCTTTAGTTTCCTAAAATATTCCAACTGCAGAGTTGAGCGGTAACTAGTTACATTTATTCAATTATATTTACTTCAGTAACCTTTTTTTTTTAATGCACTTTTAGAAATAGTTTTATTATGCTTTACTTTTGACTTTTACTTGAGTATTTTCATTATGAAGTATTTCTACTCTTACTTGAGTAAAATTTCTGGATTTTCTACCCACTGAATGTTTTAACCAAACATTCACCACGTACAGACACACACGTGCCGTTTTGTTAAAGTTTCATACGTTTCTTATTGACAGAAACTGATTTGGAAACTTTTTTTTTGTCTGATTTTGTTATTTTTGTTACTTATATGAATTATTGTCATTTTTGTGCTTAAAATACCAAAATTTCCACTTAACTTTATCATTTAGTCTGTCTCATGATGTAATTTTTAAATATTAAATGATTGATCATTTGATCAGTGTAGACTTTTTACCAAATACTTTTTTACTTTTCCTTGAGTAATTTATTGGACTGCTACTTTCTACTTTTATTTCAGTAAAAATACAAAGTAGTGCTACTTTTACTTGAGTACAATGTTTGGGTTTTCTATCCACCTCTACCCAACTCTAAATGTTTAAAAGAAATAAATCTACAAAGAGGTGAGTAAATCCTGGTGATGTATTTCTCGGTTTTCTTCGCCTTTCCCTTTAAGAAAGACCAAATTTAAATATTTCTTGCTTGAAATTTTAAAAAATAGCGATATTATTCATACAACCACAGAGTGTTTTAGTTAAATTAGACCATGTTAAATCCGTGTGAGGTATTTTTAACTTCTCCTTTGGTTCTGCAGACAGAAGGGTGAAAAAACCCTCGAATAAACAACCCTTCCATGCTTCTGCATATCAAAGACAAGAATATCAAAGCTTGTGGGTCAGCACATCAAAGACGCTCCACGCTGCAGCTGCGCTGATTCACATTCATGTTGGGACTGTGCAGAAGTCGGCAGAAAATCTTACATCTCTACGCACAACGCTGACTGATGGGTCAGTGTTTTCTTTTTTTAGACAGTCATTTTATGATGCATGTTCTTATTCTGAGACTGACCTGCAAGTGAAAGTGGATCCGAAAACATGTTTTTTAAAAGCTCTTCAGTTGGATTTCTATCCGAAAAGTGTGACAACAGTTTTTAAATTCAAATGGAAACTCTCCACTGAGACTTTTAAAGGACGTTTTCCCATGAGAACTGTTGCCATCAGTGCAGAGTTTCCTTTTTGGACCAAGCAGGACAACGAAGAAGCAACTTCTACCTAAATGGAGAAACATGAAGCGCAGAGTGAGATTTTTCTGATCAATACAGCTTCAAGTTTCTCCAAGGAAGGCCGGTATCAATTGACTTTGATTAATTGTAGACTGATAGTGTATTATACTCAAATTAGTTCCAATCGAATAACCAAAATCGTCCGCTTAGACCAGCCCTTTTCAAACTATGAGCCGCGGCCGCCCCCTGGTGGTCAGCAAGGTACTGCATGTAAACGACCGTTTATTTGCCGTGACGTCAGCTCAAAGTACGACGCTACAGCTAGCTTAGCGAAGGATTGTGGTTAAGATTAGCAAAGTAAAAGTGGCTTAGTGGGTCACTCCAAAGAAAAACTGAAGACTGGAAAGAAGACTACTTATAAGATCGGAGGAAGCTAAGTGAAAGCTGCTGCGAGTTTTGATATTCACGAACGATTCAGTTCTTTTGAACGGCTCAACTGTCACAGTTGGTGAGAACTGTTCTTTGGTTTTTTTTTTATGACTTTGCTTCCTCATGATGCTCTGCTTGCACCTCAACAGGTAAGTCTATTTTAAATGATTAAATTAAATAAATACAATAGATAAATACATGAGTTTATATTTATTGTATTTAATGGTGCAGATGAGGATTTGTGTTTCTGCCAAAGCAACTCAAGTCTATTTTTCTTTAATTATGCTTCTAAATAGGCCTAAATGTGACTAATGCACACAACACTTGGTAAAGAACAACTTCTTTTTTGATTTCAAATGTGTCGGACATTATTGGAAAACTTAGAAAACACACTTTTCACAAAACTCAAAATGTCCAGAGTAGACCGGTTCATGACAATAAGTGAGTTAAGAGACTAATATTTTAATTTCAGGTTGTATATATGACAAATTAGTTGGTTTGTGCGTGTTTGTTAAATGGATTAAAAGTTTGAGAAACACTGGCTTAGACCTTATTTTAGTGTTAGTTTGGCTGCCATCCAACAGAGGGCGCCGCAGATGGAGCCAGTTGATACAAGATTAAAGATGGCGGATATCCTAGAACAGGAAAGAGCAACGGTCCAAAAAGTGTCTGATGTGGGACACAAAATACACTTTATGCGGTTCTGTTTTGAAATATAAACACTCAACAAACTCCTTTCTTAAGTTGCAACCTTAACTTCTGATTAAAAAATTATTGATTTGCTACGAAAGCGAAGATGTGATGACAGGAAAAAAACATGATCCAAATAAGTAAGGCTGATTTTTCTTAAAGAGCAAAGATGGTATTTCTGTATGAAAATGTCTATCTTATTCTTTTTTCTTTTTTTTCTGTTCAGCAATCAAGAAGTTCCTGTTTTATTATATTTTATAAATATGAATAAGGTTAATAATGGGAGAAAACTCTGTTTTCCGTTTATCCAGTCATGCAGCTGACACAAATAATGTTAAAATTTTACGTTTTTTATCTTATATTCAGCATATTATGAAAAATGTAACCCCTGATAAAACAGCAAACTCAAGTTTTTAAGAAATAGATGCTTACCAATTAATCGTAAGTTGATAGATAAGATTGATCAGCTTTAGATTAACTCAATAATGATAACTTGCAAACCTAACCAGCAAGATCAAAACGTTTTATTGGAGTTTCATCAAGTAAAAGTGACCAGGAAGTGGCAAAAATCAGACTTTGTAACTGTACAGATTTGATACTCTCAAACCTGACCTTGAAGGTGGCAGGGGACGTCGTACTCGATCTCGTCGTGGCGTGACGGACTGAGGAACAGCGTCCCGTCCACCAGGGGGAACTGTTCGAACACGGGCAGCGAGCGGTGGCACAGAGCGCAGTTGACCACGTTCCTCTGGCTCGCACTGAGAGCAGACAGGATAAACCTGCAGGACGGAAATGTCAAAGGTCAAAAAAAACAAACATCAGGGTGGGAGCCTCACAGTTATTCTGATATAAACTCATTCAATAAATTTGTGTTGCTGCTGAAGCTTAGATACATACACAGTGCACACAATAACCATGTGGACATTTTTTCCCGACCCAAAAGCTGGTATTGATAAAAGGAGGAATGTGTAGAGGAAACAGGAAAGAAGCTGAAAGCATTTACACCGAAAACCAAAGAAAACGGCGTTTTGTTTTTGTTTAACACCTTAAGTTCCTTTGCTTTGAGCCTGGTTGACTATGTCTCCACGTTGTACTTTTGCAACCTTTCTTTTTGCTATTGTAAGGGAGCAGCCTGTTAGAAGTAATTTCATTATAAGTGTCTAAAAACCTGTCAACAACTAATCAAACATACACAGAAGTACAAGCCCAGGAGTACGAGTTCTGCTCTTTCTATGTTGAAGAGTAGAGTGAATTGCAGCAGCAATTTAATTGTGCTGCAGTGTTTCTACACACAAAAGAGTCATCACGTACTCAGTTTCTTTAAAGGTGACCTATTGTGCATCCTTAAATTTGTTAGGATAGATCTATGGGTGATACAAAACGTTTTCATTACATTTTCCTTGCAGAAAATCATTCGTAGATAATGAGATTTTGGTCTGGTTCTACCCATTTTGAGCTTCTTTCAGAATGAGATGTGTAGGGCCTCTGTCATTTAAATTCAAATAAGCTGCTGCTGGCCACGCACCTTAACTTAGCGTTTACACTCGCACGTGGAAATGGCTGCAAACAGATACACAATTATACAAATGTACATTTTTGAAAAGCATCAGTAGAGCCTCCTGCACAACCAAAAAGAATGTAACAAGTGATTTATGGATGGTAAATCAACAACGGTGTGTTATCTTTTCCAGCAGCCATTGTACAGTGCATAGAGTGTAAGGTTGGGTATTTATCGTATTGTTTATCATTTATCTTGATGAATTTCTTATAAGAATTTTGATTTGTTATTGTCACAATAAATTCCAATTAATCTCAGAAAGTTCCTAGAAAATAAACTAGGAAATGTTTTAGTTTGAAAAGTTGAAAATTTGCTACAAAAACTCAATTTCGAGATTAATCTCAAATTTTCTAGAAACGTAAAAGATTTCTGTGTTTGAAAAGTGAAAAAAATTCTAGGAAAAATTAGGAAACTTGGAGATTAATTTTAGAAATTTTTAAGAAAAAAAAAAGGAATTTTCTAAATTTGTTCGACTTTTGAAACTCAGAAATTTCCATGTTTTTTTTCTCCAACATTTCTGAGATTAATATAAAAATTTCTTAGGGTTTCTTGCTGATATTTGACTTTTAAAGCTCAGAAATTTCCTCTTTTTTTTGTAGTAAATTTCTGAGATTTATGGCGGATATATACTTCTCTTTTTCGTGAGTAGAACGGCGTACTACGCTATCTTCAATGTGTAGTACAGCTATGCTATGTACAGAAAAGAAGTAAATTTAATTTTCTACCTACAATGGTCGTACAACGCCGTCGTGTACGGATGAGTTTTGTTGTTTTCTAAATACATTTCTTTAACCCCTTTGACTTTTACCTGCGCAGCTCCTCCCCCTGGCCGGCCTGGGCGTCGTCTTCCATGCGGACGTGGTACGTGTTGAGTTTGTGGCGGGGGACGTGGGTGAGGAGCTCCGAGAGGTCCAGCCTCCTCAGGAACTGCACCGGGTGAGGGTGGGTCCCGTCCCCGCCGCCGCCGGTCAGCCGCGGGTGGAGCGGGAGGGCGAAGGACAGCTGCAGCGGGAAGACGGACCCGGGGTCCAGGTGAGGACCGCCAGCCGAACCGACGGGACGACTCAGAGCGCCGCCAGCCAGCAGGTGTTTCCTCTGGGGGTCCATGTGGACGGCCGACTTGAAGAACTCGCCCAGCTGGCGGGAACCTCGTAGCCCGGCACCTCCGGACCCGAGAACAGGCGTTGGGGAGAAGTTAAACCCGCTGGGAGGGGACAGTCCTGGGGAGTCGCATGGGGATTTCTGAGGGGGACCCAGCGGAGACAGTCCTCCCGCCGCATGTGCCCCTCTTTCTATGGAGTTCTGGCGGTCCACTGATTGTCTACGAGGTAACTCCTGGCTGGAGGCCCTTTGGGATAACTTCCCACCTGCTGCCCCTGCTGCTGGCTTGCTCTTCTTAGGCTCTTCAAATGGACCGTCTCCAGGCCCCACGGCGCCCCCGCTCGCCCCAGTCCTGCCGGCGCTCCGTTCCGACGGCTTCTTCTTGCGCTCGTCCTGCATGCGTTTCACCTGGTACCAGTCGGTGTCCTTCTTCAGGTGGCCCTGTCCGCAGCGGCAGGAGCAAAACCTGAAGGCCAGGTCGTAGCCCTTCTTGGTCCACATGTTCTGCCGGCACTGCTTCTCGTTCCAGGAGCGGGCGCGGCCGATGCAGTTGAACTGGACCAGGATGGAGCTCTCCCACTCGTAGAAGCACTGCAGGTGCATCCAGTTGCCGTACGGGCAGAGCTCGTTGTTGCAGAGGACCCGCTGGTGGTCGTCCTTCTCCAGGTCGATGGAGCGGCCCAGACTGCAGCCCAGAGGGGAGGCGCACTGGACCTCTGAGTGGACAGAAAGAAGAGCAACCAGCTGGTAAAACATCCTGAGCCCACATGACTCTAGAGCTGAAATTTTCAGAAAAAAAAGTCCAATTTTGATTAGGGCTCAAACGATTAGTCGAGATAAATCAATTATTGAAATAATCGACAACTAATTTAGTCGCCGATTAATTGTTAAGACTCAAGAAGGGCAACAAGTTGGTAAAATACTTAAATCCCACATGCTGAGCCTACACAACTGGGAACTTTTCAGAAGAAACATCCAACTGTTAGTAGGACTGAAACGATTAATCAAGATAAATCGATTACTGAAATAATCGACAAATAATTTAGTCATAGATTAATCGTTAAGACTCAAGAAAGGCAACCAGTTGGAAAACGATTTAAAGCCCACATCTTGAGCTTAAATCTGAAATTTTCAGAAAAAACATAATTTTGATAAGGGCTGAAACGATTAATCAAGATTAATTGACTATTCTTCTGATGAACATTGTTGTTATTGTTCCAATAATGGATCATATTGGGTGCCATTTTAGCCTGAATCTTTGAAGCAGATTTTTCACCATAAGCTGAATTAAAATAAAACAGAAAATGGTGAAAATGTCACTAATAGCATCTATTTCTAGAATTGAATTAGGCCATTCAGGACTGTCAGCAGCTTTTTTAAAAACAAGGCCAACAAACATTGGCAGACGGCTTCATCGAGTTGATAACATGAGAGGGGTGTGTGTGCGTGTGTGTGTGTGAGTGTGTGTGTTTCCTCCTTCCTTTTCCGGTGCGCTGTCAGCTCTCTGTCTGTGTTACACACCAGTGTTGTTCTTTTTTCTTAAGGAAGAAATCTTTAATTTGATCTCATTCAAAACTCAGACATCGTTTTGGGAGTTTCAGATGAATAATAAATGTTTTATAGTTATATTTATCTATGTATTAATCATTTATGAG
Source organism: Xiphophorus maculatus (assembly GCF_002775205.1). NCBI lineage: Eukaryota > Metazoa > Chordata > Actinopteri > Cyprinodontiformes > Poeciliidae > Xiphophorus > Xiphophorus maculatus. The sequence continues at coordinate 5,449,996 of NC_036457.1, forward strand.
GATTAGTATCTTGCCCAAGTGCATTCATGCATGACTGTGGAAAGGTTTTAAATCAAGAGACATTTTCTATGGTTTTTGTGAATGTTTTTCTGTTTGTCGCAGTTGTTTTTTAATACTTGAAAATAACAAGAAAATGAGCAAACACATTCAGATTGTGTTGCTCAATCTAAATGTTTAATTATAATGTTTAAAAATAAAAAAGCAAACTTGAATACAGGAGCAACTAACTCTTTTTCGTAAAGTATCTATAAGTCAGGGGTGTCCAAACTTTTTGTCATATGGGAAAAGAAAACTTTAAAGGTTAAAAAAGCAAATAAAGTAGTCCAATTTCTTTTTTTTCTTTGTTGCTAAGGAATATTGTTTATCGCAGATAAAAAAATTTGAAAGGATTTCGCACGTTTGCAGAATTACTTTAAAAGAAAGGCTTCTAGTTTACAAATTGTTTCATGCTGAGTTGAACAAATTTATTCTCAATTATAAGAACAGGATTTGAGTCACTTTCTTTCAGAGGCACTTGCTACATTTAGCCAAATTAAAAAAGTTAAATAAAAGCTGATTTTGGTGAAGCAAAGTTGGCTTTTCAGTAAAGGTCTCCAGATAGAAACTTTGTTATAAAAAGACACGTACACTCTGTTATAATCAACATTTTCCGTGGTAAAAAAAAGTGTTTAAAAATAAAAAGTAATCTGGATTAGCTATGTTGTTTCACTCTTGAGCTGCAGTTTGGGGCCACAAAAATCAGTCACTTGGCCACAAACGGCCCTCGGACCGCACTTTGGTCACCCCTGACTTAAATATTTATACACAATGGAAGTGGTTGATGAATTTAAACAGTCTTAATGTAGATTACATTTTTTTAAAGTTCTGTATTTAATCAGAAAATTAAATATAAGTGAAAGTATTTTAGACTGCATAAAAGTATCTCATTTAAAGTATTTAAACTTTTAACATGTTCACGTGATATGGACACAAATAGACTGAATCATCAGTGTGGCACATGAGATCATCAGCATGGAGCAAAGGATGCTGGGATATTTATACAAAAAGTAAACAGAACAAAAAGTCCAACAAATTGTCGCCATATTTGAGGAGTTAGTTAAGCTTCCCTCTGGAAGTGAAGCAAATTTATAAGAACTAATTTATCCCAAATTCAGTAGCATTACTCAGAGTTGTTGTCAGGTTGAGTCTGTTGTTGGTTTGTAGGTTTGTGATTTTGTTGTGATCCTTTTTATTATGTATTGCGAGTGTTTTTAACCACCATGTGAAGCCAAACACCAATTTCCGCATCTGTGGGTCATAAATGTTATTATCATGAACACGTTTTTCCTCCTATTTTGCCATGTTACAAACACGAACTTTAGTACGTTTAATTGAGCGTTCAGGCAACAAACCAACTTCTTTAAAAAATCTGAAACATGTGACATGAAACCCAACGAAACCAACTGATTTCACGTCGCTCAATAAGTAAACAGAGTTTAACGGTGGATAAGTTATGAATCCAGATGTTCTGTGAAGATTGGAGAATATTAGTGAACAAATAGGATTTAGCTGTGGAGAAGTTTAAAGCTGAATTTGGCAATAATGTAATATAATCTCACTGAACGCTCATCAGTCCATCTGAAAATGCAAACATACCAAGACTTGATTGTCCACTGACTGTATTTTAGATAGAATAATACTAAACTATTAATAAACCCGTTCAGACTTTAATAATGACAGCTTCATTCATTTTCAGGGTTTTTTTTGTGTGAGAAATATACGTTTACTAGAAACATAGTGTCATTTTATAGCAAATCAAGTAACTATGTTACCTTCTGTAAGTCAAATATGACGGAAAATAAATTTTACTTTGTAATTTAGCACCTTGAAATTGGGCCTCTGTCTCTTTAAAAACTCCTGCTCTTTCTGAAACTCCGCCTCCTGGAAGTTATCACAACATGGCTCCTCTATTAACCCTTTAAGAACGTTTTATAACGAACTTAGCAGTTCCACCAGGTGTTTGCTCATTGCTGCTGGCTAGTCTGAAGGAGCTGGTTTGTTATGAGAAAGCTCAGAGGAGGAGCTGTGTCCTCGAAGGCGGAGCTAGGTCCAACCAGGCGTTTTTCACAGCTGAATGGTCGTCATGGAGATTAAAGGACTACTCAAACATGCATGAAAGACTCAAGGCAACACTTTAGTTATGTTTCTGATGAGGGAATAACTTTATAACATAATGTAAAGCAACAAAAAACATGTCTCCATATTGTTTTAGTTCAGTCACATAAAATCTCAATGAAAGAACGACATGTTGAAGTTTGTGGTTGCGACGTGACAAAATGAGGAAAAAGTCTCAGAAATATCAACAACAAGTTGTGTTGCTGCATCTGTTTATCGTTTGGCCCCTTGGCTGAAAATCTGACGGCACAAATGACGCAAAGTTGCATTTTATCCCTTTTAATTCCGCTGTTTATGCGCTGATTTGCGGTTTTGCTTTGACGGACTCCGTCCTGCTGCAGCCCTCTGACGGACAGCTCGTCCTCAGCCATAATTGTGCGGCTTGCAGCGGGATGACTCCTCCAGCTGCTGTCAGTGGAGTTTGGGTGCGCACGCAAGCGGTGAGGTGTCAGCGTTACTGTCGAGGAAGAAGGCCACAAGCTTAACCTGAGTGCGGACAAGGTGTGAGCCAGGAACCACAGCTGAGGCCCGCAGGAGAGCATTTTAAAGTTTTACATGGATTATGAGTCCGACTGGCCGCTTTCCTGTCCAATATGCGCACTTGAATGTGATTTAAGCTTGTTTTGTTGGAGTCAAACAAGCCGCGATGGCCTTAAAATCAGTGTCACCAGCTGAGTTTGAGGAACAACGACTAGCTGATTTATAAAATCAAACAGTTCATGCAAGGCCTCGAGCAGTAGCGCCTCTGTTTGCCTATAATCAATCAATTTAGTTCATGCATTTCTGATCGGATGGGTGAAAACGTCGGCAGGGTCGCAGCGCATGAGTGCTTAAAGGGTGCAGATAAGCCAGAGTTTCTCCTGGAAGGAAAGCAACATCTCCAAACTTCTCCAACATCTCTTACCGCTGGAGCGCTCCGTCCGGGGCGCAGCGGTAGCTGCAGCAGCCACCGCCGCGGCCGCGCCTCCCGCTGCTGCCGTGCAGCCTCCATTTTCTTGCTCGTCCCCGCTGCTGTTCGTGCGTTTGCTCTTCTTCCCCTTGCTGCTCTTCTGGTTGGGCATTTTACGCGATTCGCAACGACGGCGGCTGGGATTTCGACCTCTATCAGCGCCTCCCGTCCGCGCCGTCTGGCATTTCTGTGGACTCCATTTGCGGACTTCGACGGAGCGTTTGCGCTTTCTGTTTTGCGCCTCGCTTGGCGGCGGAGGTTTCCTCCAGTCGCGGGTTTTGCTGCTTGCAGCAGGTAGAAGAAATAAGCTGCTATAACCTTTAAGAGTGAAGGCGTGTCCGTGTCTTGTTTTGATTCCTGCTCTGCTGTTTTCTTCCACCCCCTGACGTCCGCTGGTCCCGCCCCGCCCCCCGCCGCTGGCCGTCAACGACGTGCCGCGTTCAAGTCCGCTCGGAAAGCACGGAACTACAAAAGGAGACAGCAATTTGGAAAAGAATAACAGAGTATAGATGGATGAAGCAGTTGTGTCCAAACTTTTTGCACCGAGGGTCAAAATTGATGTTTTCTACGGAAGAGGATTAGGGCCACTGAAAAAAAAAAGAATTCTGAGAATATATACATATACTGTATTTATGCATAAATCATGCATTTATTTTCTTATTTTTTATATTCCATTTACAGTTTAAAATCATACAGGGTAGAAGAAAAAATGTTTTGTATGTTTTTGCAACAGATTAATGTATAAACCTTCCAAGTTGCACCAAGAACAAAACAATCTTTTACTTTAATGACTCTAATGCACATGTGTCAAACTCAAGGCCCGCGGGCCACATGTGGCCCGCTACGTCATTTTATGTGGCCCTCTCCCCCCCACCACCGTTTTACAGCCCCATTGATTGACTTAAAATAGGTTTTGAGAACGAATTGACTACAAACTACATCTCCCATAATGCCTTCCGATTCTTACCAGCCAACATTACGGCTTCTCGCCACTAGAGTGCAGCAGAGTCACCTCAAGCTGATTATTAATTTTCCCAGCGAATAAAACTGAAGCATCGACAAGCTAACAAGCTAAAGAGCGAAGTTCCGTGACGTTTCAATCGAGGACTTTTACCGTCTCCTGCCCCCTGATTTGATGCCACAGCTTCGACTCCATGCAGCTCGTGTTTTGTCCACGTCTGGAAGCACCTATCTGTGCGAACAGATGTTTTCAATAATGACTTTATACAAGACCAAGACCAGATCGCGCATTACTGACGAAAACCTACACGCCGTTTTGCGGATTTCCACAGAATAGAACTAAAACCGGACATCGACGAACTGACCAGGGGACAACGGTGCCAGACATCCGGCCAGAAAACATTGGTAAGCACGAACAAACTAAATTTAAATAGAATGAATGTAAAACCAAAACTCAGTATACTGGAATATGCATATAGTTTATTGATTTTGCTTGTGTTGTGTTCATTTACAGAACACAACACAATGAGGATGTGTGTGAGTTGGTAACAGGGTGAAGAGGATCAGCTTTGTGTTCAAGGACAGGCAGCATCACCTCATTGTTTTGTTCTTATGTGAAATACATGTTGGTTGTGTAATAAATAACGAAAAAGTTTTGTGAATGAAGTTGAGAGTTAATATCAAAACTTGTTTTTATTCTTTGTCTGCTTATCTTTAAAGCAGAGAAAGAATAATTTTTCCAGCGAATAAAACTGAAACATCGACAAGCTAACGAGCTAAAGAGCGAAGTTTAGCTGAGCATATTTTTAAACTGCTCAGTTTAAAAATATTGTAATTTTTAAACTGAGCAGTAATTTTACATCCATGCAAACTCAAATGTAATATTTAAAACTTGAATACATAAAATCAGTTATTTAACAATGTGAGGTGTTGTTTAATTTATTTTTAACATTGTATTTTAATACATTTATGCTAGGGTTGCCCAAGTCTAGTTTTCCAGACCTATCACTCTGCAACTTTAGATGCGTTCTTTCTCTAACACACCTGGATCATTGACTCATTCATAGGCCTCTAAAGAACCAAGTTGCTGCTAATGAGGGAAGTCAACTTTTTGTCTGGGGTATGTTTTAGCAGGGACGCATCTAAAAGTTGCAGTCTGGAGGACTGCACTTGGGCATTCCTGATTGATACCGTCAATGTGGCCCTTTGAGGGTGGCCAATATGCTGAAGTGGCCCTTGGTGAAATTGAGTTTGACACCCCTGCTCTAATGCAACATGGTGCAAGTATTTCTAATCCCTTAAATGACCAAAATCTCCTCTGATCCATACCAGAGGATTTAAGAGGCCAGAAGCAATTTATGAAAACAAAATCCACTATTTTTTTTACCAGTAGTATTTATTTTCATGTGAAAGCAACACTTTTAACACATGAAGCCATTTCTAAATTAATTCAGATTCAAGAAAAAGAATCACAACTCAAGTCTTCAAGTGTAAAGACTTTTATTTTGTTCCACAGCAGAACCAACTTCAGTTCTGTTGGTAGTAATGATGGAGCCAAACATACAGTAACGTCGCATTCAAGCGGACACAAGCAGCAGCATCATTCCCACAACTTTTAAGACGTTTCGGTTTCGTTCACTTTGATAATGTCTCCGCTTTTCTGGATTTGTTTTTTTTTTAGCTGTTTTTGTCAACTAGTAAACATCAAACTGAACCAAAACCAGAACGCAAAAAAGTGGTGAAGTCGATAGAACAGCAGAGAAACAGGTCGTGTAAAACTTGCAGATCAGGGAGCTTTCATAATCCTTCTCCATTACCTTTACAAACTTTTGTGCAACTGTTTTAGACAAATAAAAAAATAAGGAATAAGATGAAATCAAATTTTATTTAAGGATTTATTTCCAAAAAATTTCTTGAGCAAGGATTTCAGAAAGTAGTCACACCTGATCCAAATGTTTCATTGGACCAACAGCACAAGATTAATATCATAAATCTCAATTTATAACACTAAATAAAGCCATGGGACAGTTATCAAGCACATTTTTGGTCCTGAGAATCATTATAAGTACATTTTCCACCACTTAAGGCTGCACAAGAAATACATTCTCCATTTGTTCATTACAAGTTCCTGCAAAAAAAAGGCTGTTTTTCTAAAAAGTTGTTTTTCTTTTGGGAGAAAATTCATTCGTGACATTTTAAAAAAACTTTTTTTGTTGTAATGAGTCAGAAGAGCAGTACTGAAATGCACTTTTAACTTTCCTTGTGGTCAAAGTTTGTATAAAAAGTCGCTGTGCTTTGAACGCCGTGTTTGAAAGTCCACAGGAGGTAGTAGAAGCGGCGCATGTAAACAGTAAGCAGAACCGCCGTTTGGTTGAAGCAACGCTGGGATTTATACAACAGATGATGCACAGGATTTTTCAGATCTGATGGGAAAACAGCTGCCTTTAGAGAACAAGAAGTCAGAACTATAAACAAACAGGTTTTCTAAGCATGGAAATGCTCAAGAAAGGCATCTGGTTGGGATTTACAAACTTTATCCAAAAAAAGGCAACGAAAGATGACATAACCTAAAAAATAAAGATATATTACATTCTTGGTTTGTGCATTTTTAATGTTAAATCTGTAGTATGTATTCCTGAATTATAGTAAAAGATGTTTCTGTACTTAGCAGGATCAGACCGTAACAAGACAGTGTGGAAGTCTGAAGCAGAAAGTTAATTTTCCAAATTGAAACATGCATCTTTTAAGATTTTGGAAACTTTATAGCTGAAGGGATAAAATGTGCAACAAACAAAATATAGAAATATTTGTCCGAAGAACCGAAAACACTCCAGAGCTGCTTTAGAGCTTAAACAATTTGGCACACTGAAGTGAAATAATATAGAAATGCCAGCAAAATGTGATTGAATTTTAGTTTAACGGACCTGCAAACGAAAAAGAAAGAGAAAAACTTGGACAGATGTGCCGCAGGGACGCAGCGCTCTCAGAGGTTTCAATCAGACCCTCGGCTCATTAAAGGGTCGTTAAATTCAAAATTTGGCTTCATTCCTCCAGCAGGACGACGTCCACGTTGTCATGGACGCCCTGCAGGAGCAGCTCGCCCTGGAAGTCGATGATCTTCTGCTTCTTGGCCGCCTTCAGCGTCCCCACCAACGCCTCGAAGATGTTGGCGCAGCGGTCGTCGCTAAATAAGACGCCGAACTTCACACTGGTCTGACCTTTGTCATCTGGAAGAAAGTTGGTACAAAAGATTTTACAGGTAAACATGATGGAATATTGAAAAATACAGTGAATAACAAAAGTGTTTTAAGCTTTTTTCATCCTGTCTCTTGTTATAAACACAAACGTATATGTATTTCAATGGGATTTTATGTAATAGATCATCACAAAATGGAAAGCAGCAATCAGAGAATTGGAACTTTTTGGCTTACAGTCAAAACTTCCTGTTTAGTGGAAAACCAAGACTACGTATTGTCCTGAACACACCATAAACATGGCAAGACGTGGCAGTGGCAGCGGCATGTTGTGGGAAGTTGAATGAAACTGAATAAAGAATAAAGGGTAAAAATGTGTTGGAGGTAAAAGACTTTAGAATGAGGCAGAAAAAAAGCCTAATATAAAACCAGACATGCAAAACAATGGCCTGTATTAAAGCATATTCATGTCCTAAAATGGCCTAATCAAAGTCAAGACTTGAATTAAATTAGAAATCTTTGTCATGACATGAGAATTGGTGTTTACAGAAACTATTTTGCTAAAAGTAATAGTAGGAGTTATGGCATTGTTTATCTTTTATTGTGATAAATTTTTTATAAGGATTTTGATTTATTGTCATCACTATAAATTCCAATTAATGATGTTTAAAACCCCACAACACTGTCTGTAGTGCTTTATTATTTTGTTAACTATTTTTCTCCATTGTTTGTTCAATGAAACTATGAATAAATATCAATGGCGTTTGCAGTCACAGCAATACAGTTACGTAAAAACAAAGTAATTATGATTATGACTTTTGTTTTTAACAAAATACTGTGATAAAACTTCAAATCCATATCGTTCACCACTGCAGGGTAAAATTAGGTGCTGGAGTTCTGCCTTGGTTGCTAGGTAACAGGCTGGAATTAGCCGGGGTTGCTAGGTAACGCGCAGTGATCTCCCAATGTGACTTTTGAAACGGCTCATTTAAAGTACTAACTTATGACCAAAGAACAGTTAAGTGTTGATTTTTTTTAACTCTAAAAATGGGGGATGAATACAAATGCTTGATACACTTCTTCCGCTTTATAAATTCAGGTTTTTGTGTTAATCTCTCACACAAAACCGTAATGAAATACAATGACATTTGTGATTTTAATATGACAAAATGCATAAACGCCACATGCTTTACAGCTTAAGGCAAATAACTGACTAACTGGGTCAGTAAGTCGATCAAACAATCTTATCTCATTATGTTTGCTAAGTCTAGGAGTTGAGTGTTATATTATTTAACTTATTGTTTGATATAGCAAACAACTTCCAGACGCAAGACATCAACGTCCTGGCAGGAATCCCAGTCTGGACTCACTTTTGCAGCCAAGTCGCTGAATTTCCTCCACAAGCAAACTTATTTCATGAGACACATTCATTGTTGCTGAAGGGGGAAAAAACACACAAAAAGAAAATAGATTAGTGAAAAAAACATGAATAAATTTGATTAGATGTTTATAGGTGTGGATATGAGACATGAAACGCCCAGATCAGCGCTACTGCAGACTGCAGAGCTGAGATCAACGTTAACGAGCACCTGAACTAACCAGGGCGGACTGTCACTAATGCGGAAATACAGGATTAGCACCCACAGCTAGCCAACACAAGAAACAAATTCATATTTTTGCTCTTTAATTATCAAAGGTAAATATTAATTTTAAGGCGCGGTTTCATTTCCCAACCTGGTCCATTTTATTCCGTGACTTCCGGGTGCAAAACACGGATTTCTCCGCTCAGTACCTCAGACAAATGATCTGCCGGTGCGGATAAAGGAGTTTTCTTTTCCCTTTTCTGTCGGCTGAACTGATTTTAAAATGTTTACACATAACAACCCCTAAACATGACAGTAGTAAAAGGAGCTTTACCTTTTTAGGTGTTGTGCGTTTTCCGGTAAGGAGATAATGTAGGACTTTCTGAAGAGTCGGGACCCGGTAAGAATGACGTTGCGTTCAGCGGGTGCTCGGAATTTCTGCTTCTTGAAATCAAGTACAAAAAATGTGGTTTGTTTTTTTACATTTTTATCTGTTTATTTATCTGGGAACATATACAAAAACCTCTAAGTTCAGTGATAAACTATGTACTACGCTACAATGTAGCTTTTCCCGTCTCCAATCCCAGTGCCAGGAAAAAGTAAAATCAAGAAGAAATGCAACAAATTGAAATAAATTTGCTGACTGAAGCGCTATAAAGAACCTCATAATGCTGACTTGCGTAAATTTAGCTACTCTTCACTGAAAAGCGTCAAAATGAATCTTCTTTAATGGTTTGTTTCCATTCCGGACCGAATGTAACATGAAAGCATCACGATAACGGGCTGTAATGATGGGAATTCCGTCTCCTTTTAAGGATCCAAATCATTTGATTCAGATCTTCCGTGTGCGAAACATCAGTTGGAGTGCTACTCTGTCCTAAAAAGGCAGATTTTAATATTTATTGAACCAGGACTGGTCAATCTGAACAGTCAGAATTAGAAGGATTCTGATGGGAATAAGTAAAGAGCTAGCATATTTGGCCGGCTCTGTCACAGCAGACACATCACCACTCATCTGACTTCATTGTGACACACAGGATGTGATCATTTCACGATCTCTGGTTCATAATGGGTTAAAAGTTGGTTAAGTCTCATATTTATGCATTTGTCAACAAGACACATATTATTTTTATTAAGAAAATTGTATTACTGTAATACTTGATTTTTTTTGGCTACGAATTACTTTACACTGTTTAATCTGAAAATTTTAACTGTATACATTTCCATCTTGAATGAAAGTTCTAATCTATTTGCATATTTTCATGCTCAAAATGTGGCTTAATTTAATTATTTCACAATTGCCCTTTTGCATTTGCGTTATGGTTTGTTCATCATACCAGAATTGCTACATCAAAAAGTTAAACACGTTAGGTTAGGTAATCCTGTTTTTTGTTGTTCTGAAATAATTTTATAAAAACAGACAAAAATCCAGCATAATATTTATTTTCCATACTAATTATAAAGTTAAGAGGAAAGCTACACTTTTTATTCTGAAATTACTCATCCGGGGTCCCTGCAGGCCAAACAGGAGACCAGTGACATTTGGAAACGTCAAGTTAAAGAGTAACATGCATAAAGCCAGGGTTCATACCGGAAGTCGGCCCATTTTCCTTTCAAAACAAAAACCTTTTCATTTATTTTTATATATTTTGTTTAATTTGTTATATTTACTCAGATCTGTTTAATGTTACCAGAAAAACACAATGAAGGAGATGTACTGCCAGGGCCGGCCCAAAGTTATATGGGGCCCAAAGAAGAATTTGATTTTGGAGCACCACATCACTACCACATTTATTAATTATTTAAACATTTGTATTATTCACCAAATCATGCTTTACTGGTAACAGCTGATCCAACATTAGCACTTTAAGAACTTTTTGTGTGAATATTTAAAGTATGATGGCAAATTAGGGTTGCAGGACAAGTCTGTTTCTATTTCTATGTCTATTCTATTTAGTTATTTATGATTTATCTGAATTATTAATTTGGTATGGCCATTTTTAATTCATTGTACTTATATAAAATCATGAAAATTTGTCATTTACTTGTCAAGATTTATTTGGTAAACAGCATGAAATATTACAGACATAATTTCTACAGAAGCTGAAGAAATTATATTACTCAAAGTAGATTACAATTGTTTTGTTTGCATGACCATAACTGTTTGTAACTTCCTAAGGTTTTATGTAAACAAAACATAACAGCTAATTAGCACCATTGTACTTAGAAAAAAGGAGTAAATTTCTACCAAAAAGTTAGGCATTATGAGATTAATCTCGAAAATTTTCTAGAAAAACTTGAAAATTTCTGAGTTTGAAAACTCAAAAGATTTGCTGGAAAAAATCAGAAGTTTTGAGACTTATCTTAGAAATTTGTGTGGAAAAAAACATGGTAATTTTTATGTTTGAAAAGTTGAAAAAATACTAGAGAAAAGGCTGAAAAATTGAGATTAATTTCAGAAATCATTATTTTTTAATTTCTTAATTTGAAAAGTTGGACATTTTCGACTTGAAATTTTCTAGAAAATTTCTGTTTTTTCTAGCAAAGTTTCGACTTTTCAAACGCAGACATTTCTACGTTTTCATCTAGAAAATTTGAGATTTTTTGGCGGAAATTTACTTTTTTCTATCTACAATGTCGCCGTTGTATTAAAGTGCAATGATATGCAAAACGGCCGTTATTTTGAAGGGTAAACCGGAAGAGGCGCTCTGCCTCCGGGACGGCTTGACAATGACGGCAGGAATGGCGGCTATGATTACTAGAGGAAGGAGCACCAAGACCCTGAAACTTTACTTCTAACGGCCCAGTGGAGGAGTCTGCCTCGGACCAGGATCGGAACCACCATCCTGACTCAGATCCGGGGGAGAAGTCGTCTTGTACCGCGAGATCAACGCGGCTGATGCCCACATCGAGGAGGCGGACGCACTTTGCTAGTTTAGCCTTCTGTTCGAGCCGCTGACTTTGATTCAAGGTAGCCGTGTTAGCGGTTGGCCACTTTGGCTTGGCTGCCCAACAAGTTAACTAACTGTGTGAAAGCTATCCGCGGCTGGGTAACCGTGCAGGGGTCAGCCTTGTTTACCAGGATACAATATTAGGGACGTTCGCGGAGCACAGTTTTACTGCTAACCTCACCGTTAGCCGACTTGGGATCCTGAAGTCTCATCCGTTTTCGGATCCTGCCCCAGCCATTGGCTAAGGGGGCTAATCAACGGCCAGCTAGTCCGCTTTCCTGCTTCACTCGGTACGACGATGGAAAGCTTAACGCTGAGTGATGTCGAGCAGAAATACTACTCGGAGCTGTTCGTCTACTGCGACACGGACAACACCAAAAAAGTGGCTTCTAATGGGAGAGTTCTTGACCTTTTCCGGGCGGCTCAGCTCCCCAGTGAAGTTGTCCTGCAGGTAAGCTAACAACAACCAGGTACCAGTTTGCTTGAACTCCCAACCACCTCGTACGCCGCACAAATGGATGTTTATACGGAAGATGTATTAAACGGTGTTGCCTGTCAGAGTGATGACCTGAGGTTAGCCAGGCAGGTTAGCAAAGCTGCGCAGCGAGAGACACACCTTCCTCCGGCTAAAGTTAGCCAAACTACACGGCTATGAATTAACTTCTCAGCTTCAGACCAACAAAATAAAACCTACACAGACCCGCGAACCTCAGTGATGCTACATGAAGTCAACCAACATGGCTGGTAATAAAAATTCAAAAGGATAAAATGGAAACACAAACGGCTTTAATAACCTTTACGTTTTATTAGTATCCATAGACGATCAAAACAATTTTAAGCCCCAAGCTGAACTTTATTGGGCTTTTTCTCCAGTCAAAGCCCATTTCCCACCATTATAAGTTGAACAGAATCACTCAACTGCAAACAGGGAGCAGAAATAAGTAACAATTCTGATTATAAACATGTGTTAAAGAATATAACAATTTTATTTAGTATTATAAGCAGCTACTGTATTTGGCAGTTTTTAAATACTTTCAAATTTGAACTACATTTACTATAGAAAATAAAGTGTACTAAATATCCCTTAAGTTTATTACTAATTTTCATTTATACATACTCGTTTTGTGGATTAACATCTTTTTTTCACACGTGTGGTATAATAAACTGATTTTAAATAGTCAGGCATTTATAACTGTAGTTTAATATGAGCGATACCCCTTTGGTAGCCACACCGTGCCTCTATATATTTTTAACACCTGTAAATATTTCCAAACTACCAAATTTATCTCAAAGGTGAGAAAAGTGTAGGAACCTTCGTTATTTTTATACCGCAAGAGGTTTTTTATACCTTAAGAGGTTTGTGATGAAGAATTGAACAGCTTTGAAGTTGTAACTTGATACAAATAACCAGTTAATTCCTCATTTTTAGCAACCATTACTAAAGTTGTTCTTTGATTCCTTGATATCAACCTAATCTTGTCAAAATAAGTGTAATACAACATAAAATAATCTGTTACGGTTTCATCCATTGGAAGATGTAATGTTCCCATCAGGCTTTGAGCTGACTGCTCAGTGTTTCCTCCCTTTTCCTTCCACTGATATCTGCCTCCCTGTTGTCAGGGTTGAGCTGACATGCTGAACACACAGGCTTTATGTCACCGTGTGCACTTCTTAATGTAACTGCAACATCCAGCTTCAGGCTTAAAGAGTCTTCACCGCTGATCAACCCTCAAATATATTTTGGTTTTATAATCTAGTTGTGAAATTGTATGTATTTTTGCTTAAAGGTGGCATTAATAAATCTTGATCACGGGATACCACTATTGGGAAGATTAACTGGAACCAATCCTGTGAGATGTTTTAAAAGGTTTTAAGTTGGTGTTATTCTTATCATTCTTACTAAAAAACAACCTCATTGACTAGAGTAACACAGTCCTTGCTTTTAAAACATGTTTGGATATTTAGAGAGGCACCAATTATATCAGTATTGAATTTAAGTCATACAAAAACAATGTTTCTATTCATAATATGCATCAATATTCATTTTAACATCTTGAAGATTTTATCAAATATTTTCAGTCCATGTGCATTGATTGTTTTAAGTTTAATAAAAAAAAAAAAGTAATAATAATGGTATCGGATGATTGGTTTGAGGCATATAAATGGATATTTTGGAAATGTTATTTCTGATGGACTCCAATATAACAAAGAACATGCAGTAGATTTTTGTTTTATTTGTTGTAGCCATTTAAAGAAATGTTTTAATCCTCAGTCTAATCTCCCAAATTAAAACATCTTTTATGTTTCACTCAGACTTAATTCGTTTTAACATCTTAAGATTTTATTTTTAATTGTTTCCCTTTGGGCATTGCACTTCATGTACATAATTTTTGTGGTTTTAATTTTGAACAACCAAACAAAGTTGGTGTCGCAACGCTCTTTGGCAACAACTGGTTGGCTCTGCAGCCTCCTCCACCCTGTCTGTTTCTGTGCAAATAATGTTGAATTTCTGACCGCATGCATATCTTTAGGAACTCCTCGGTTTTCCTTTGACTTAGTTGTGCTGCCTGGTGATTTGCCGAGCGCAGGTGCAAACACGGAGATGTTGAGAGAGCATATTCAGCTCCTGATCTCTGTTAACCCTGAGTCCTGAGCAACTCGTCTGCGCTGCAGCAAACCGTTCTGGTGTGACTCGGCGTCACTCAGCAGGCCAGTATTTGCCGTTTGTGAGTCAGCATCCTTCTCAAGGTCAACAAGGGGAGACTGTGTGGTGGAAGAATTGCAATCCCTCTCTAGTTCGAAAATCCACACTGGGCGCAGTGTTGATGCTCCAGTGTCATGTTGTAACAGGCTGAGAAAAGCGGCTGGTGCTTTATATGCTCATACACACACACACACACACACACACACACACACACACACACACACACACACACACACACACACACACACACACACACACACACACACACACACACACACAGACTTAGATTAGGTCCTTTGTCAGCAGGAGAGGGATCAGTCAGCTGTGGCGGTTCCCAGTCCTGAAGGACTCCCACTTGAAGACTTGTTCTAACGTTACTAAGCTGAACTCTCCTGATATCAGGCGGCTACAGTTTGCATTTCTGGTTGTGTGAATCCATGTTGTTTCTGGTGAACGACATTTCAAACATTTTTCAGATTTCTCCTTATCTGCCCACCCTGAAGGACTTTCAGATCAAGAAAGTTTGGACGCAATAACCAATTTTACTGGACAATAAATTGTCCTAGAAGCTATTAAGATAAACAATGATGTTGTTGTTTTGAAACCAATTTGAAGTAATACTATGGTAACGGCATAATAATGCAAGAACACATTCTCAAAGATGAATAAACGTTATATTCTAATGAGCATTTAACAATAAATAACACACACAAAACAACAGAAACGGCAAATAAATGAATTATGAAGGCTTTGTAAGCAAAATTGTCCCCAAAAAAGAAACCAAAGCACCAAACTTATCATCCAGTTTTTGGTAGAAAGTAGAGCCGTTGTAAAAAAATATTTTAGTAATCGAGTATTCTATCGTTTATTCTTATGATTAATTGAGTAATCGGATAAAACAAATTGCTAAAATAAAATATTGGTAAATCTAACATAACAGCAGTATCACTATCATATACAAAGATCAGTCCAATTTTTCATGTTCGAGCTTCCCTAACAATAACTTTTCTGTAGTTTAGAAAATTAGCCTCTAACAGTAATATCTCACTTTCTAAGTTAACCTGAAGAAAAGTTATACAAAAATCTAAAATTATATGAAATTTAATAATAAAGAAGCAGGCTCACAAATAAACTTATTGACAATGTCTATACTCCAGCTTTTAGTTTATGTTTTCATTTTCAGTCAATTTAATAGTTGAATTCTCACTTTGCCCAGACATTTATTGCTTTTGTGTCATTGTTAGCGACGGCATTTGGTTCCTTAGTCACACAGAAACACATCTACCGGTTCTGTACCGCCACGATGAGCTCCGCCACCCATTTGTTGAGACCGGAAGGATATGAAATTAATATTCCAGTTTGTCCGTAAATCTAGACTTACGTTAAGCATCAACTACAGCACAAGGCTGTTGAGTCTATCTGCTCACCTCTATGAATACACCCGCTGCGCTCTTCACCGCCACCAGGCAGCAGCTCAGGGAGGAGAAAGGCTGCCGTACTCCAGGCATCGCGCCAGTAATTTTAAGGATACTTATTGGTCCCCCGAAAAACGATAAAAACCCGGACATTATCATCAATCAATAAAATCCTCCAAGGATTGGAAATTGGACATTATGCTGCTAACACTTCGCTTTCGTCAACAACTCAGAGGCGGAAGTGAGAGCATTATCACCCGACCACAACACGGTGCGCAAAATAATAAAATATGACTTAACGAAGCTTTGAGGCAGATAATTTTCCTTGAGGAATTTTAATAATTAAGCCACTTGAATCATTTGAGGAATTGTTTCAGCCCTAGTAGAAAGAGAAAAACGATAAATCATGCAAATGGAAATTATTGTGCTTGCTTTAATTTATCTTGCGATTCATTGATTTATTGCTTATTGCAACAGGCCTAATCAAGTTTATGACGTCTGATCATCTGCTAGCGAGAACGCTAACAAATAAGAGAGTCGCTGTTGGATAAACATACAAAAAAGTGCGACACTGTTTGGACAGTCATTGTTTTTGGGTAGAAACAGAAGTTGAAGGTGTGGATTCTGAGAGGGAAGTCCAGCTGAATACAGTGTTGACTGTTCCTTATCTCTGTGTGTGTGTGTGTGTGTGTGTGTTCAGATCACAGAGTTGTGTGGAGCCACTCGGCTGGGTCACTTCGGACGCAGCCAGTTCTACATTGCTTTGAAGCTCATCGCCATCGCCCAGTCTGGGCTGCCCCTGAGGGTGGAAAGCCTCAATTCGGGTGAGTTCAAACTTGAATATTCTCATGTCAGTGCGGCGCCTTTTATTAAAGCCTCTATTTGCATATGGAGCAGGAATACAGTAAACAACGATGTTTACTTTGAACATAAACTGCTTGTGGAAAATACAATCTCCCAGTTTGTAAGAAGAATCTGCCTTGGTTTGTTTTGGAACAACTGGCAGCATTTAAATTCAGAGTTTCATAGAGAACGGTTGTAATTTTCTTCAAAAAAAGAGAAAATTGATCATCAAACATGATGACTGGCAATTTGTTTATAGAAACATCATAATCCATTTTATTTATGGTTTCGGCTATAAATGGCTTTTATTTCTGTTTGTTTATTTTGGTCGTGTTTGTTTTGGATATTTGAAATATCTTCCAGTTCTACTGTGAAGTGTTCTTTGCTAAATTAAAGTTATGCCATTATAACTTGAAAATGGTCTCAAAACAATTATAATTTATTGCTATAATTATCGTCCATCAAAATGTGTTATTGTGACAGGTATAGCTACAATTAAGTGGTTTTAGTTATTAATTATTCTATCAATTATTCTGACAAATATTCCCACATTTTGCACATATTTCATTTAAGCCTTTTTATATACAATATTAGAAATATGTTAAGAGATGAGAATAAACAATTCAATTCCTTTTTTAAATAAGAAAATGAACATTTTATTGCCTAAAATGCAGCAGCACAGTATTCCTTTAGTTCATGCTTGATCATTTGTAGCAAAGGTTGCGTCTGAAACTAAAAAAATATTTCTAACATCAACATGTGAAAAGCTCAGCAGAGCTGGTGATTATTTTTTTTGATTAATAGTTGAATATCAGAAGGTGCCTAGGAGATTTTCTTTTTACAGTAATTTTAACTGGGTGAAGCTAAAACAATGACATTTAAGGAGCTTTTGGTGGAACATATTTACAGACAAAAGGTTTTTTTTTATCTTAAATGCGATATGTTTATAATTTCTGTACAGTTTTGGCTTAATTTTTGTTCTGAATCTGTTCTTTCAACTTTTTTTGGAGTGTATTTACTCCTCTCAATGGTTTCCCCCAGAAAACCTGCTAAGCCCGTCGGTTGGGCCCCAGGGCAGTTACTCATTCAGCGGCCCTTTGTGTTTTTCAGTTAAAAATGTTTAAAGTTGACATGAAATTTGAAAATAGTACTTGATAATTATGTGTTATTGGAAGATTAACACCTGAGCTATAAAGTCTTAAAAATGTAAAAGTTTTATAAAGAGTTAAATAAATTAGCAATGCTTAGCCTGGTGGGGGCACAAGTAAAGCCTGGTGGCCCACCAGGCTTGTAATACGCTGGGAGAAACCCTGATTGTATCATTCCTGTTTGCAATTATGCACTACTTTATGTTGCTCTGTTACAGAAATCTGAATAAAATATATAAAACTTTGTAGCTGTAGCATGATTGAACATCTTTGCAACATGGCTTCCTGTTTGGTTAAAGCACCCAAAGTTTTTACTCTTACTCTGAGTTGCATGTTGGGCCCTGAAATATTGCAACATGCTCTGATGATTTCATAATTTGAACATTTGAGGAAGTGAAGCGACCACTTCCTTTTGCTATAAAAGGACACATTGTACCTCAGGAAGGTTATTAACTTTTGTGGACGCTTTGAAGTTAAGATTCCTGATTCAGTTGATACTGGAGAGGGGAGTTCTGGTTAAAAAAGTTACTTTTGTTCCTCAATAATTAAATGTTTGGCATTCCAAAAAACATTCACACAAACATTCAGCCTCTCCAACTGTTTCAGCTGATTTATTTTTCGAGTTTTACAGAAAATACTTCTTTAGACATTTCTTTATATCATAAACTAAGATACATAGATTTTTAACAACTAGAGGCAACAGAATGCATCATGGATATATATATATATTTCTAAATTAAATTTGGCTTTTCAAGAGCGGAAAGAGACACGATTTGATTTGCACATGTACAGTAGGAGGTCTGCTGGGTTTATTCAATTTATTGCTAAAATCAGATCATGAGAATAGTTGTCCAGACTGATGATGGAGCAGAAATTTAAGACTTAATTTAATTTCTTAAAATAAGAGATTAAATATCAGGAGACTACAGCCATTTCTGAAAATCATGATGATATAGATTATGTTCAGTCTCACACCTATAATATCCACATAGGTATAGGTAATATGAACTCGAGTTGTTTTATTAATGCAACTTTTCTACTTTATTAACGTAATTTAATAAAGTCAATCCAGTCATTAGGATACAATTTAGTTTTTCCCTTTTTCCCAACCAGATTCTTCAAATGAAAAAAATTTGTTATAATTAACCCACATTTTTCTGACTCTATACTTTAATTACAATTAAACGACGCCACCTACCACTTTCAGTTGGAGTGAAATCTGTTGCGGTTTGAACGCCAAGCGAACTGCAAATAATTCCAAAATCAGGAAGTGGACTATAGAACAGGGCATTCTGGGTAAATACAACCAAAACAAACTCCTGGTGAGTCGTTGTCTTTTACTAAACATAAGAAAAACCCTACAACCGCTACACGCTGATGCTACTCCATTTTAGTTGCGCTCATTTCTTCTTCAAACGTTTTCATGTTGTTTCTTTCAGTAGCTCTCAGTACAGCGCCCCTACAGGCGAGGAGGGGGAGAGGTTTTTCAAAGCTTTTTGGTTTGTTTGACTCAGTGCAGTGAGAAAGCAAACTGCACCAACTGAAAAATGAGTCAAATGTTGTAATTATGATCTCCAATCGAGCCGATGTTGCTCGATTTTTGTGAATTCTAAGATTTGAAGTTCAATTTGTTTAATATTTGTCATTTTATCATCCAAAGGTTAACTATGTTTGATTCGTTTCACGTATTTATGGTAGCTTTTAACGCGTTTATGGTTCGCCAGGTTTTGCCCTCCTCTTTTTATTCTCCTCCTGTTTTATTGCCGTTTCTATTTAAAGACTATAACACTTAAGATGTAACTCTGAACACTTCCGAGCAAATATTAGCTTCCATATTTTACTGTAATCTTTTAATTTCACACAAATAAGCCGAGCTGTGCAGAACAGATCAGTGCTTTTTATTTTGAGGAAGCAAAAATCTCCACTTTGCTCCCATTTTATGGCTTTCCCTCATTTTACAAGCTATAATATTGTCAGCTGATGCCTACCACTGTATGACTCGGCTCAAAGCGTAGACGGACTACTTACGCACACATTTTCAGCGCCTGTGGAAAGAGATTTGATCATCACTTTTTGTGTTAAGACACCTGGATTTGGTTTGATTGAATTAATTTTTTCCTTTACTTCTACAGTCAAAGATCTGCCGCTGCCCAGGTTCGTGGTGGGGAAGAACGAGGCAGAAGCGAGGCATGCTGCCCTGTACCAGGACGCAGACAGCCAAGGCTTATACCCGGCGCCCGGAACTGCTTTAATACCCAGACCGCCGGGCCGGGGTCTCCAGAACAAGAAAGGCCCCCCTTCCTCCACTTCACTTCCTGCCCACGAGGTCATCCAGCCCCTGGCGCCCAGCATAGAAGCTCAGGTTGGTAACAAGGCAGCAAATACTCTTTATTTCTCAAGTCGTTTGCCAACAAAACCACTCAGATAGTAAATCTGGATGACTTTTACTAGTGTGTTCTTCATTTTGAAGAGTGATATACAATATTTCAAGCCTGCAGCTGCTACAGAAAAGCTTCTGAAGTATTAATACTTTCTTTTCCTGTGGGTGTTTGATGATTTGTTGATCAGATTGCTTTTTCAGTGTTTTGACTTTCCAATCAGCCAAGTAGATCTTTTACACGCCGGTTATCTCTAAGTGTTTTGAAATGCTCATTCACTGGTTGCTTTAACATCCTACATGTGAAATGAAGCAATAATTCACTTTTGAATTCACTTTGAATGCTGTAAATGGGAGCTATTATGCAAATTTCACATTTTGCATGTTTTTGTACTTTAATTTTACTGCAAAAACACAAAATCTTACCAAGTAGTTATGGTCTAGTTTCTAGGGCAAATACTTTAGTACACTTAAGATAAGACATGCTAACTTAAAAGTAACTTCTCAGCAAGATATAGAGGTTTGTTTTAAGTAAATAATTCCTTAATATTGATGGAAAAAGTGCTTGTTAGCAGATAATTGAACTAATAATGTATGAAAAATGTCTTACAAGTTAAATAATCTGCCAATGGATCTGGTACTTTGTCATCAATATTAAGGAATTATTTACCTAAAACAAGCTTCTATAGCTTACCAAAAAGGTACTTGTGAGTTAGTTTTGTGATATTTGAAGTTTGTTAAAAATATTTGCACTAAAAACTAGGCAAAAATTACAAAATACTTGAGTTTAGTTTTTCGTTTTCTGCAGTGATGGATTTCTGCTGCTTCTAAAAACATTCCAAGTGTTTTAAAAAAAAAAACAAATATGTTTTTTGGTGTCTGGAAAATGAGCCGTTTCAAAAAAAAAAAAAACAACAACTCCAGAATGTAACATCACAAATCAGCAGGCGTTGCCCTGTTACCTAGCAACCCCAGAAGAGCTCCAGCTCATTGCCTAGCAACCCAGGTGGGATTCCAGCACTACTAGAAGCACTGAAAGAGTGTTTGCTTTGTCAGACTAACATAAAAAAGTTAAGTTAGTTCAACTAACTTCTCTTTTGTCAGTCTGAAGTGATTTGAAGTAGTTGGGTTAATTTTAATCTTAGTTAAACATAAAGTCATAATGTCAGATTACTATATCTGTTTTGCTTCCAGTTAACATAGTACAATTATGTGGAACCCGTTGAAACAAACATAATTATGTTAAGTCAATGATTAATTTCTTTGAGTGTGCGCTGTACAATGGCTGCTGAAAAGAAATTGTGTTTTGTTGTTGGCTTACCATCCACAAACCACTTGCTACATTCTTCTTGGTTGTGCAGGAAGCTCCACTTCTGCTTTTCAAGGATGTACGATTGTTTTATTGTGCATTTGTTTTCAGCCATTTGTAAATGTTGATTTTTGGGGGCGTGGCCAGCAGCAGCTTATTTGGATTTAAAGTGACAGAAGCCCTAAAACAGTTCAAAACTAAAATCAAATTATCTAAGAAGGATTATTATGAACATGTAGCCCTATCCTAACATGTTCAAAAGCACAATGCATCCTTCAATGTGAAATATAGTTGATTAGAGCACTTCAAATGGTGTATTTTACTAGAGAATATATAGATTTTTATCATTTTGTCAACTAAATATGTGTGTGATTTGCTTCCATATGATTCCCAGCCCGAACCGACGTCCCCGGTCATCTCCCCGCACCAGTCTCCCCCCACGTCCCCTCACTCTTGGAGAAAGCACAAACGGCAACACAGCGGAGGGAACGCAGACAGGCAACAAGTGGTGGCTGCAACCGGAGCTGTGTGGACGCAGTTCAGAGAACCACAAACAGGTGACAGTCACAGAAGTCCCTCTGCAGCCGCGTGTGTTAATCAGGGCGTCGGAGGGCTTTTTTTTTTAAAACATCCTTTGCTGTGGTTCCTCTCTGCCAGGGCCAGTGACCGGTGATGGCATGTGGTCGTCTCACTCGCCCCCTCCTCCTCTTCCCCCAAGCCAGGAAAGCTGGGTCAGTTTCACAGCAGACACCCCGCCCTCCAGCACGCTCCCAGCAATGCACCCGTCTTCAGTCCAGGTAGGGCAGCGGCACAAAACACGCCACTCATCAGACTACTTTAAAAGCACAACAGACCCAGCCCTCACTTCACATGATGTCAGCCATTTTGGATCCTTTGATGTTGTTTAAATCTGTGAAGAAATCGTCTCTCTGAGAAGATTTAGAACCCAGTCAGTCTATAACCAGCTTCAATATGTTCAAAATACAAACAAAACTCTATTTTGACTCTTTAAAAATAGCACTATATCCATGCCAAATGTTTTTTATTGTCATGTTTTTAATTTCTTTTCTTGTATTATTTTGCATATTATTACAATATTATTACTATCTCACTTCCTAATATCTGTTAGATATATTGTTTAGAAAAATTAAAATTAGCTCATGCTATTAGCACCGTGATCACGGTATAACAGGACTACTGTTATATTCAGTTTATCTTACTATGTATCTAATGAATAAATAGATACAAGTGCATAAGTTAATTTAAGGCCTTAAAATGTAATTTGGCCATAAATTGATGTTACATTTTGTTGTGGCAGGTCTATTTAATTTTATATATTTTATAGGTTTTGCTCTATCAGGCAAAAGTTTGATATGAGTTCAGACTATTTATTCATTTTTCTCAAGTCTTATTACTATAGTGACATTAACCAATATCAACGTATATAGTATTGTTTCTCAATATTGTGCAGCCTTAGTGGATTTTCTCTATATATAGATAACTAAATACATTTTATTAAATTATTTTTATTTGTATACTTGAACAAACTCTCTATATGAAGGGGTTTTGTGTTGTATAATTTTATCTGTAAAGTCAAAACCTTCTTTAATAATTAAAAAAAATGAAAATAGATCTCTAGTAAAATCCAAATCCTTCCAGAATTTTTTTGTTCATGTTGTGCTTAAAGTGCACATTATAAACTACACACCAGTTTTTAAATTGTGTTAATAGACCAAGTAAAACTGGAGTTATGCTAAAATAAGTAAACCATATTTTTCTGAAGGTCAGAAATGTCAAAAACCGTCTTTTCTGGTTATGTGAAAGGGAATAATGAGCTTCCAAACGTAAAAAACAAAACGCAACATTAGATTTCTTTGTTTTTGGAAATCTCAAATCTTCAATAAATAACGATGGGCTGTATTTTGTTGCTAAGAAACAAAGTAAAGTTGCGCAAGTAACCATGAAAGACAAGCGGAACGGAGCAGCAGCAAAAGCAGTGAGATCGCGAAATTAATTCAGAGTTTGGATATCGGAGCGACTAGTGGCATCCACTTCGTAATTTGTTTTTAGCTTAGTGGTTTTAGCTCTGTTCTGTATATAAAGGATTACCTGAAGAATGAACGCGCAGCAGGCAGTGGCGCTCTGTTTTGAGCTTGAAAATGAAGAGGGGAAACCCGCAGTCTGGGCGCAGTGCGGATTGTCATGATGACGATGGCGGATCGATCATTCTTATTAGCAACTGACAAAGAGTATCAGAGACTGAGAGTACGATGAGATCCTGGCAGTTTGAGAGGCAGCTACTCAGAGGTCCAACAGGGGAACGGCGGCACTGTGCAGCTGCAAGGAGTCGATCACTACAGGGTGAGGCAGAGCCACTCCCCTAGCAGCTAGTAGTAAACGGCTTACAGCCACGGCTAACTCCGAGAGCCAAGGTAGAAAAACCTTTTTCCTAGAGTCCAAAAGACTTTTTTACTCCAAAATACAGCCACACTATGTCCAAAAGAAAAACAAAAGTGCAATAATTTGCATACTGAGAGTCTACAGAGGCTGATAATCTCCCCACTCAGCTCCTGGATCACTGTTGAAACTTTGAGTTTTATGTCAAATCCACATGAATTAAATGACAGAAACTAATTTTCTCTCTGCATCTTTGATTCATTTTGTCCAGCTGCAGACTGTTAGACTCTGTCCAATCAGAGTCAAGTATTGTAGTTGGTGCTTTTAATCAGTTTTTAATAAATTAAATCCAAGTCTATGGAACACAAAATGTCACTAAAATCACTCTGTCCTAATAAAATCTTTCAGAAAATCATAAAAGTGCATCAAATAGTGTCAAATTGTGTCATTTGCCAAACATTGTGATACATATTGTATCGTGATCAGAATATCGTATCGTGAGAGTATTGTATCGCTACACACCTAGAAATGTATAGGAAGTCTTGATTTGAAATTTATTTAAAACAAAAATATCTGCAGATACAGTGATTATCTTTCATTAGATAAGCTGGTGGCTGCAGTTGCTGCAAACATAAAACAAGAGAAATGCAACACAGTTGTGTCTTTAAACATCAGTCAGCGTTTTCTGCCCCTGCTTTGTCAGCCGGCGCTGCTGAACTGAGACTTCAGCAGCTATTTTAACGCTTCAAATAAAAGCTTGCGTCTAATTGTAGACAGAATTCATTTCTATTTTTGGTTTTTGAGACATAAAAACCATCTCCATGTTTCAAGGCACTGACATTTTTTCTTTATTGAAATTTCTCTTCAGTGTTGACTTTAAAATAAAAAGGTTTTGTTGATTTTTAACTACAGTTGTGTCGCCTGTAGGAAAGCACAACGATACGAACCGTGGCCTCGGCTGCGACGACCAATGAGATCCAGCGACAGTCCAGCGGCTACGACGATCCCTGGAAAATCACAGACGAGCAGAGACAGTATTACATCAACCAGTTCAAAACCATTCAGCCGGACCTCACTGGCTTAATACCTGGTAGGGAAAAACCTATAAACTCTCAAATAAAGGTTGTTACAGAGCCCCCTAGTTTATCTCATTTGTGAGATATCTGACGTTTTATATATTTTTCTTTGGATAGAAATGGACCACAAGCCTTTGTGCAAAAGCAAAACATGAGATTTCCATCTCTTTCCATCCCTTCTAAGATGGAAACAGAAACTTTCTGTAAGAAAAAGAGAAAAGAAAACGCATCCATAAAGTCATCTGACAGTTTTGATTGTCTTTTTGTGTTGGTGGTCTGAATGGTTACTAATGGCCAACCTTACACAAACAGACATAAACATGCAGTGAATTAATTGATTTTCAGTTTTTCACCAAAGAGTTAAGAATATATAAACATGTTTTCACTGAGGCTCTTTAAATGTGTATATATTTGAAATTTTAAATTGACTTTTGTGACTGTGTAACTTTTCCTTACTGCGAGGGAACGTAAAAGAAACATTTTCCCCATGTCCCTTATGGGGCCCCGTAGGTCGTAACCAAATAAGTGTTTTAAATGTCACTTTTTGTGTGTTTTAGGTTCAGCTGCGAAAGAGTTCTTCACTAAATCAAAACTACCAATTTTAGAGTTGTCACATATTTGGTGAGTTATTATTATTATTGCTGATGCTTCCTGCAGCATTGCATTCAAACTCAGGACCCCAAACCCGATGCTTTTTTCTGTTATTTGAAGGGAGCTGTCGGACTTTGATAAAGACGGAGCTCTGACTCTGGACGAGTTCTGCGCGGCCTTTCACCTCGTCGTGGCCAGAAAAAACGGCTACGACCTTCCAGAGAAACTTCCAGAGAGTCTCATGCCGAAGCTGATTGATCTGGACGACTCAGCAGGTTTGCTCATATTCTCCTGACTCGTCTGTCTAAGCTGATGTGCATTTTTATAAGCAAAGGCTTGATGATATGCTAAGATAGGGGTATAAATCCAAATATTGAAAGCGATTTTTACATATTAGGGCCATTGTAGATCAGAAAAAAAGGAGTAAATCTTCGTCAACAAAGCAGAAATTTTGTAAATAGTCTCAGACATTTTCTAGAAAATTTCTAAATATTTCATTTGAAATTCAGAAATTTCCATGTTTTGTTTTTTTTTTTTGAAGAAAATGTCTTGATATTATTCTATGAAAGTTTTTATCTAAAAAAATTGTAAGGCTGAGTTTTTTGGCATAAATCTACTATTTACTACTACTTTTGCCTATTTGCTGTATTAGAAGAAAGACATTTAGTTTTGGTGGAATAAATTTATTTTCAGTAGTAAGATCAGGATTTCTTTCTTTCTTTCACAACGCTTGCTATGTTAATTTTTACTTTTGTTAAAACTTGGTTATAAAAAGACAAATACTTTGTGTTGTACTTTACATTTTCCTGTGTAAGAAACTTATGTTAATAATAATTTTCACCCTGATTACAAATTAAGAGTCTCCTTCTGCATCGACGAGCCAAATTTGTATAATTTTTGAATTGTGGTTGTGGGCCGCAAATAATCAGTCCACAAATGGCCCCCGGACCGCACTTTGGACACCTCTGTGCTAAGAGATCAAAGGAGCCCCTTTCATTTGCATTAAAGAAATTCTTGAAAACAAAAGCAAACAGTGTTGCAATTGTGTTGTTTGTCCGCTTGAATCGAATTCTAGTTCGTAGCGGACTACAGCGCAGGGCATTCTGGGTAAATACAACCAAACCAGCCTAGCCTAGCGTTAGCGGGAGAAATGCCTCATGGTTTGTTTTTTTTTTTTTTTACCAAAGACAAAACAGAAATCCTACAACTGCTAAAATCTGAAGCTACGCCATTTTTGTTTACGTTTTGTGTAGAAGGAAGTTGCGCTTGTGTCTTCTTCAGAGGTTTTCATGTCATTTCCTTCAGTAGTTATTGGTGCAGCACCACCACAGGCGAGGAGGGGAACAGGTTTTTAAATTAGTTTGGATCGTTTGACTCGATGCAGTGTGAAAATGTAACAAATGTTGCAACTTGACTTGTACCTGTTAATAACCTAAATATGTGATCCAGTGTTTTGTTGGTAGCTGGAGTTTAGATTTTGTCACTATTTATGTTTTTATTCATATGAAGGACAGGGAAGACAGAAACCTCCGTTTTATGTGATTTGTTTTATAAGTTAAATGTTTTAAAGATTTAAATTGTCTTGCTGCTGTGTATCTCAAGAAATGAGGGTTTTAATTTCAATGAGTTTTTTGCTTCCTGGTTTTTTCTTCCCGTGTCCAGAAGTTCCTGAGCCGGCGGCTGAAGTCGGGTTCTCGGCTTCGCCGGTGGAAGTCACCCCCAACAAATCGCCCTCCATGCCTTCGCTCAACCAGGCCTGGCCAGAGATGAACCAGAGCAACGAGGTTCAACCATCACACCTCTACATTTTTACACTTTTAAACTCAAACCTCTGTTTGCTCTTTGCTTGGTTTGCATTTGATTCATCCTAATTGCTCAAGATTCCATCTCTTCTTCTTCATCATTAGACATAATTATTGCTAATTCAGCACCTCTTCCCCCCTCTTTGGGACCGTAATGGTAGTTTAGCCTAGACAGTCGCGCCCAAACTCGAGGATTTTTTCAATAAGAGTGTGATGTCACTGTTTCCGGCTGACTGACATGTTTGTTGTTTTTTTTTTTTCTTACTGTCTGTCTCCTGCAGCAGTGGGAGACGTTTAGCGAGCGCTCCTCCAGCTCACAAACTCTGACCCAATTTGACTCTAACATTGCACCAGCTGACCCTGTAAGTCAATCACTTGGCATGCACGGTTTCACAGAGTAATGCACAGACATTAACCCTTCCTGGTTCTTTTTCTATCTGTATCATCCCCTCTGTGCATGTTGATTTCTGATTTGACTTCTGTAGGAAATCGGCTTGTTTTCCTCCAGCAAACCAGATATTCCTTAAATACTTAAAAAATAAATCTTGTGCTCGAACATTTATGCTTGTAAAATGACACTTTGTGTTTGAAATGGTTATTATAAACCACTAAATTGAGGCAATGAAAGAATCAAACTCCCTATTTTAGCCTTGAGTTCATTTTGTGGATGTGTGCCTTTCAGGACACGGCTATCGTCCACCCAGTTCCCATCCGGATGACTCCCAGTAAGATTCACATGCAGGAAATGGAGCTGAAGAGGACGGGCAGCGGTACGACTTTTCTCTGTTTTCTGCATTTGTTCCCACACTTTGTTTCCCTGCGTGCTAAGGATAAAATTAAACCTCATTCTGACTGTTTGGGAAAAGATGTTGGAGTAGGGGATGTGACCAATAGAGGAAATGGTTTCGAAGGCTCTTTTTCGGGGATTTGCCGTTATAGTTCAGGTATTATTTGGACACATTGTTGCCACGGTTACACATGACAGCTGTCCGGAAGTAAAAAGAAAAGGAGTAAAAATCCTTAAAGTTGACCAACTGGAGTGAATAATTGCTCCAAAAAGCAATGCAGCAACCAGAAAAGTTAAGAGCAAAGGAAAAGGTGACAGCTGCTCTGACATGATGCTGCCATGACCGGCGCAGGATAAAACGGCCGTGAAGGAATTTTTATTCCACTCTTTCATTGCAGATTCGTTGTTAATTTGGCAACATTGAAGAATTTAACAAGAAATGACAGTCGAGCCTTGCACCTGAGTTTAATTTGAGTCTGAACTTTGACTAGGTCATTCCAAATGATTTTTCTTTTTGAGACATTAAGAGTGCGACTCTTTGGATTATTGTCTTCAAATTCTCTTAAATTCAGAAACGGATTGCTGAATCTGCAGAATATTTTCCAAAGAGATCATATTTTCTTTTATTTATTTATTTTTATCGGAAGCGAAAAGTTTTGTTTTTTCCTTTTTATCTTCACTTTAGTTTTGGCCTTGGGACTTTTCATTAATGCCATTTTTCCCTGTTTCTTCTTTCTTTACTGTAGAGTCTTGAACTCTGACCTTAACTGAGGAAAGTGAAGCTTGCTAAGAAACATCTAAACAGAGATGTTAATAATTTTCTCATACGTATTAAATTTATTCAGATATTAGCTTTAATATTTGCCCTAATTCTTTATCTATCTATTGAAGCATTTGTGTTTGGCAAAAAAGTATAAAAGAGAGCAAATACTACTTTACAGCACTGCAGGTGAAATAAATTTCTTGAATTTATCGTTTTATGAAAACATATTTTCTGTTGACTTTTCATGAAGTTTTAATTTTATTTTTCCAGATCACAATCATCCTACTAGTCCGCTGCTGGCAAAACCCCCAGAACTGTCCGAAGAAACCAAACTGCCTCCTTCCATGAAGTTTGTAGCTGCCAACACCGTCGGTGAGTGGCCAAAAGGTGGCGCCAAAACTCCTCAGAAAGGATCGAGACATTAGGAAAAAACGAAAATATGCAACTTTTATTTCTTACTGTTTTAGTCAATATTCTTAATCTGAAAAATGAATTGTAGTTCTGGTTAAAAATTGTACTTTATGGGTTTGTTGAGTCATTTTAACTGAACCACTTCAGGTGATCAATCATATTGATTACAGATTTGGTTAAAATCAAAACCAATTTGTGAATTTAACTACATTTAATCATCCAAAAAGAAGTCAAACGGATTTGTAGAATTTTTTTTATTTTTATGGTTGAATATGTAGATATATTAATAATATAAAAAGTATTTATTTATACTTTAAACTGCTATTAACCACACAGATTAATTCTATTTACTAATTATGGGACTGAAAAGTCAGACTGGTTTTGAAATAAAGGGATCAGTGGTGTGGTTATTTTTTTGTTTTTGTTTTGTTTTCAGGGTGTGTACAGGTGCTTAAAATCTTGAATTAGGTATTTTTAAGGTTTGGAAAGTGCTTGATTTCTGAAAAATCCTTGAAAGTGCTTGATATTCAAACGGCACAGTTTTGTAGCAAAGTGCAGTCCATCGTTTGATTAAAGACCTAAACTACATATTTTCAGTCACCTAATAATAAAAAGACACATACACATTTTAAAGTTAAATTAAACTAAACTTGTTTTATTTCAATTAAAATCACCAAAATTATTTCTATTTACTAAAATCCTGAAAATATGGCGAGAAATTTTTTGAGATTTTATTTTATTTTTTTACTTTTTCTGTATTTTGTTTTTACGCATTTAATTTGTTTTGATTTTGTGTTTTGTTAGTTATTCATTTTTGCATTTGAAAGAAAAGGTTGACTTGTACTTATTATTGTTAATTATTAAAATTGGGTGATTTTTTGTTAAATTGGTGTCCTATGATCAGTCAGGTCTATAAAGTTTGTGAGACGTTTCAGAACATGAAATTTTGTTGTATTTAAGTTTACTTTATACAATCACAAGACGTCATTAATAACAGTAATAAATCATGTCATATAATAGTGAGTTGAAACTCTTGTTTTCCTGTGGGAAATGTATTTTACTGGTTTTTATTTTCCTCTTTTATAGGTGATGGTTACAGCAGCTCCGACTCTTTCACCTCAGATCCGGAGCCAATCACCAGGCAAAGGTCTGTTTTTGTTATTTTATAGTGTAGAACTAAAAATTTCAGTTATTCTCTGTAATTTACAACAATTTCATTTTTATTGGCATAATTTCACACAAGTAATTTAGCAAAATCTCATCTGTAATTGTCATACATTCATTTTGTTAGACGTGGGAGAGAATTATTCTGCATAATCACCTGTTACCCAGTTATTTTTACCTCTAACAAATAAATATTTAATATATAAAATATTTCTAGTTTCTGTTTGGATTAGTGCTAATTGAATGATAAAATGTAAATATTTTATCCAAGCATCCGTTAAGTGAACTCTTTGTGTTCAGGTCTCAGTCAGGTGCGTCTCCAGAGGCGCTGAAGGTCGTAGCCCCGCCCCCTCCGCCTCCTCGCCCCCAGCAGTCCCACTCTCGCTCATCGTCTTTGGACATGAATCGCACCTTCGCTGCCACAGCGGCACCAGGCCAGCCCCAGCCGTCTGCGATAGCGTTTCCTCCTGCGGTGCCGCCTCGACCGCTGCCCACACAGGTAATCGCGCTAAAAGACCGAAAACAAACTGGTTTTACTTCCTGGTAATGTTACAAAAGCCTCCACTGATCCATTTCCTGTCCCGTCCGCTTGCAGTCATCGGTACCGCTCACTGGACATCGTGTGGAGGCAGAGGGTGTCCCTGCAGGGGGCGCTGTTCTCACCACCACCTCCCCGCAGCAGATTCCTCAGCAACCCAACTTCGCCGACTTCAGCCAGTTTCAGGCGTTTGCTGCGTCTGAGCAACCGTCCAGCCTGCCGGACATCGACAAGCACAGCGAGGCGGGACAGGTACGCTCGCACCTGGCCGCAATTATTCTGATTTTTTACGTTGTTGTGCTCGTGAAAATATTATGAGTTTCAATTTCCTGTGTAATTACTAAAAGTACTGATTTTGTGTGTGTGCACCAACAGGCGGACAAGATATCAGAGGGTGCCGGCCCTTTAAGAACAGTAAAAAGTGACGGCCCAGCAGATGAGAGAACATCGGCTACAGTCAACTCTGTAAGTCGATTCTTAAACTCTATACAGTGTCTTACTAAAGTATTAAAATTCATTGAACCTTTTTTATTTATCCTGTTACAATCAGAAACAATGAATTTTATGTGATGGATAAGATGTTTATAACACAAAGGAGCCATTTTGCTCCAAGGAGGCCAGATACTCTCTCTATCTATCTATCTATCTATCTATCTATCTATCTATCTATCTATCTATCTATCTATCTATCTATCTATCTATCTATCTATCTATCTATCTATCTATCTATCTATCTATCTATCTATCTATCTATCTATCTATCTATCTATCTATCTATCTATCTATCTATCTATCTATCTATCTATCTATCTATCTATCTATCTATCTATCTATCTATCTATCTATCTATCTATCTATCTATCTATCTATCTATCTATCTATCTATCTATCTATCTATCTATCTATCTATCTATCTATCTATCTATCTATCTATCTATCTATCTATCTATCTATCTATCTATCTATCTATCTATCTATCTATCTATCTATCTATCTATCTATCTATCTATCTATCTATCTATCTATAGCTATAAAGATGAATGGATAAATAGATAGATGGATAGATAAGTTGATATATAATTTAGCTAGATAGGTAGCTAGTTATCCATCTCTTTCTCTCCATCAATCTATATCAATCAATATATCGAGTTCTATCTATATCTATCCATCTATCTGTATCTATCTAGTGTTGTCTATCTATGTCTAAATAGATCTGTCTATATAAATCAGTTGCATTGTACAATGGCTGCTGGAACAAACAGAGTTTTGTTGTTGACTCACCATCCAGAAACCACTTGCTGCGTTCTTGTTGGTTGTGCAGGAGGCTCCACTTCTCCTTTTCAGAGATGTACGTTTGTATAGTTGTGCATCTTTGTGCAGCCATTTTCAGATATGTGCATAAAAGTAGAGTTTAGGGGCGTGGCCAGCAGCAGCTTATTTAGATTAAAGTGACAGAGGCTCTAAAACAGGCGTGGACAATCCTGGTCCTCGAGGGCCGGTGTCCTGCAACTCTTGGACGTCTCCCTGGTCCAACACACTTGAATCCAACAGCTGAATCTCCTCCTAAGTTCAGTCAAGTTCTCCAGAGTCCTGCTAATGACCTCATTATTGGACTCAGGTGTGTTGAAGTAGAGACACATCTAAACGTTGCAGGAGGCCCCCGAGGCCTGGAGTTGCCCACCCCTGCTCTAAAACAACTTTTAGAAGTGAGCAGAATAAAATCTCGTCTAAGAAGAATTTTGTAACCAACATGTTTTGTATGCATAATCGATCGCCTTTAAAGTTCAAATAAAAGCTATGAACGCTGTAATAAGATACTTACACTGTACATTTAAACATTTTAAATGTACATGTTGTGTGTATTTAATTTAAGACACAGTGATTTAACTAGACCGTTAATCCCAGTCAGTGACGGTGCTTTACTCTCACAAAAGGCCAAGGGTTCCTCAGGCCCTCTGGCTCCTCCACCAAAGCCCGTTCGGCGGCGGTTGAAGTCTGAGGACGAGCTCCGACCCGAAGACGAGCAGATCGGACCCCAGAAAGCCGCCGCCATTGCTGCGCCCCTCACCTCTCAGCCCTCCATCTCCAGGTCTGAACCCTCTGTCTGTTAAAAAGCTTCCAGTGCTGCATCTTGGAAAGTTTAGTGGCAGAAAAACAACATTTTCTGTATCTTTAGATCGGTTGGAAAGGACAAAAAGGCAATTCAAGCTTCCATCAGAAGAAACAAGGAGACAAACACAGTATTGGCTCGACTCAACAGTGAACTACAGCAACAACTGAAGGTAAAAACATTATAAAAAATTAACTGGATGATCAATTTTCCTAGAAATTATTGCGATAAACGATAATATAGTCATTTTGAGACTGTTATGAAGCGTTATACGGTAAATAATGACACTTTTCTTGCAACTTTGCATTAAAAGTGTTCTTATTTACCCAATGGCGTTTCATGACAACAGTTGTAATCTCGTTTATGTTCATAACATGTTATATCACAGTTATTACAGTGTCATGTGCGTCTTATTCACACCCTTTCAAATAAAGTGTTACCAACATTTTAAACGTCTAAAACAAATTAAACAAATGAAACTGATTATGAAATCTTAACAAAACAAGATTTCAGGTAAAAGTTAGGAATTCTTCTACAAAAAAGTGCAAACTAGTTTTCCAAAATGGCGGCTTTTCAATTATAATGAGCGTTATTACTGATGTGAACTCCAAAAACATCTTTATTTAGTGTCTTTACTGCTTGTTGTGGTGATCTTAAGTGTTTGTTTGCTGATTCCTGTCGATGTTTTCAGGATCTGCTGGAGGAGAGGATATCCCTGGAAGTGCAGCTGGAGCAGCTCCGGCCTTTCTCCCACCTCTAGCCGGACACACGGAGCAGAACTCTGCCGTAACTCCGCGGCGCTCTCCTTCCCTCCGCTCCTCTCGCCCTCCGTCGTCATTTCCCCGGTCGGAGGCCGCCGGGCGTTCCGTTAAACGAAACCCTCTCCCTCTTATCTGTCGCACAGTCTTACCAACAAACGGAGAAGAGAGGAGCAGATTTCACCACCCGGCACTTTTCACATCTCTTTTTTATTTGTTTTGTTTTTCTGAAGAGGATGACGGAAAAAAACGTGAAGACGAAACGCCTTGTTTCTGAAGATGGAGAGGCCATCTTCAGAAACAAATTGTTGTGTTGGTGTGACTGGTTTTGTTTTTGTTCCTCTTAAAGCGGCTTAATTAGAGGTTTGCACCAGTAAGTCCAAATTGCAGTTGAAAATTTGGTTAATTTAAGGAAACGGAAAAATGTGTTTACTTTTTGAGGAAAACGGTTAAAAAAAATACAAAAAATCTGGTCAGTAATGTTCAGAAATAGTTTAAAATCTGATCCATTTTTATTCTAAATACATAATGAAACTTTGACCAAAGAAAATATTAAAATTGAAGTAAGGTCCTGTGGAAACATCATAAGCAGTTAATATCTTGCCGTCAGTAGATTACTCTTTTGACGTCTTCATTTAGTATAAATCTAGGTTAGCTACTGGACAGTTTAAAAACCAAAACAACTCTATTCTAAGAACTAAAAACATAAAAATGCTATTTTTATTCCCTTTTACCAGTCGTCAGGTTTACATTTGACGGTTATTTACACAGAAAAAGGTGTTAATTCACAAAACAAATCCATGTTGGAGGTTGTGCGCCACCAATAGTCTTCCTACCTGAAACACACTCTGAAAATGCAACATGTAATTTATTACTAGTCAGAAAAACTGTCTAACTAAGCTGCATAAATAGCAAAATATCACGGCAGTTTAAGTTGGTGCAGTTTTATTTTAGGTAATGAATTGAACCAGAAATGCTTTACATCTTATGTTCTCGGGGAAGATGAAAGGTGACGGACTGCCTCCAACATCAATTTTCTACTTGACAAATTTAAAGGTTCAGAAAATAGTTTTTGATAAAACATGGACTTCAGGACTAATCTGTGTTTATGCTAAATAAAGACACAAAGAGAGTCGGCTGCAGTCTGTAAAATATCAAACACTTCCATTGTTTTAACTGAACTTCACTTAAAAAAAACAAAACAATAATTTTAAATACACCTGCTGTAGATTTAGGCAGAATTAAAAGAGAAATGACTGTTTTTAAATGTCTACCAGCTGCAATAAAGACTGAAAATTGGACAGCCCAAAGTTTCTCTTATTGCTTTTTCATCAAATTGACAAATGTGGCGTAAGCAGCTTTGTATTTGATTTATAAGAACCGAATAAAAGATTTCCTAAGTGAGCTAGTTTCTACAACGGCGTATCAGGGTCACTGTAGACGTAGAAAAAGAGGAGTGGATTTGCACCAAAAAATCTCAGAAATTGTCTAGAAAAACAGAAAAGTTTTAATTTTGATGGAAAAAAATCTGAAAGTTTGAGATTAATCTCAGAAATTTCTAGAAAAAACGTGGAAATTTCTAAGTTTTGAAAGTCAAAAATCAACAACTTTTGAAACTCGGAAAATGTCCAAAAATCAAATATTTAATACTTTGGAAACTCAGAAATGTACACGTTTTTTCTGAGATTAATCTCAAACTTTCTAGAAATTTTATGACATTTCAAAATAAAAAAAATTTT
Organism: Xiphophorus maculatus; assembly: GCF_002775205.1. Lineage (NCBI taxonomy): Eukaryota > Metazoa > Chordata > Actinopteri > Cyprinodontiformes > Poeciliidae > Xiphophorus > Xiphophorus maculatus. Next base: position 5,485,719 of record NC_036457.1, read on the forward strand.
CCAGCAAATTTTCAACTTTTCGAACTCATTTTTATTTCCTCTACTCTTTTTTTTTTTTTTTTTTTTCTATCTACAGCGGCGCTGAAACACTTTTGTAAATTTGAGAGAGGAAAGTTGCATCGGTGTCTCATCCTGTGATTATAAATTCAGTCCTTCCTGCTGCTGCCAGTCAACTCTACGTATATAGATCTATGTGTTTGTGTCGTTTTTTCCTACGTTTTCAGGTTTGTTATGGCTGAATGGTTCGACTCTTGAAGACTGAACTGCTACTCCTTCACTTCTTCTGATTTGAAGATGAAAACTGCACATCCTCTTCTTTTTTTCATACCTTTTCGTTTTCTGAAACATTTCAGCCTTTTTATTATTTTTCTCCTCAAGCTGCAAGTTTTTGGGAAGTCATTTATAGCAGGACCAGACGTTCTGTTTTGAACATTTTTTATTTTATTTTTGTTTATGAAGAAACGCGTTTGCAGAACTGATTGGGAGTTGAGTCATGTTTGTAAAATAAATACGTAAAATATAAATGAACTGTTTTCCAATCGGGCGAAGCAGCGCTATGCAACTACTTGCTAAACATTTCCACAGATCGACGTTAGCTGTTTGTTCTCCGGTCGTAGCAGCTGTGTGACCCGGTTTTGTATCGTAGCTCTTCCAGAACTCCATCTGCTGTATGTTTGTGGTATTTGTCGGCCTTTTTCTGTTGGTACTGATGAGCTTCCTTCCTCACTGTGTTCCTCGGCTCCAGAGGAGAATTAATTTTATTTTTATCTGCGAAATCTGACCCTTTCCTGGTGGAGACCAGTCAGCTATATGGGAGACCTGAATGACCAAAATGCACTTTGAACTCATCCACTTGTTGTGTCCTTATTTGATTTATTTTTAACCAGATTCTTCCTGTCTTTTTTTTTTTTTACCTGAAAACTTGGAGCGTCCTGAAATGTCTCATTTTCTGAATGTTTTGTAGGTGAAGCATCGTTTTCTAAAGCCTTACTCGCCCTGATTGGATTGGTGTTCAGGTTTCCATAGCGACTGATTGATCTCTTTCTTTTTTTACTTTTTCCTCCTGCTGTTGTGGATGAAGGTGTACGTCTTGTGTGTGTTTGTGCGCGCGCATCGTTTGGAAACCGAATTGAAAACCTTCCAGGAATATTTAATGTTTGCTCGCACAACGGCTCCCTCCTCGTTCAAACAAAAAAAAAAGGCAATCCAGACAGGCACAAGCAATCAGTCTCATACGGAGTCTGTGAACTTTCAGATGCCATTTTCTCCCCAGATCTGTGTTGTATATTGTATATGATACACACTTTTGGACTCATGTAAATTTGCATTAATTGCTGGCTAACAGCGGAAGAATATTCTATTTAATTCCTTCTCTCTTGGCTGTGGGATCCTAGATGTTTAACTGCATGGATGTACTGTATCTCTGCAGAATTAACTAGCAGCTGTGTGATTTTTACACAAAAATAAAAAAACGGGACAATATTTTAAACATGGCTCCTTCTGATCATTTGTTTTGTGGAAAATTGAAAGCTGCTGATTTAAATTATGGTGTCTTTCTCAGAATGGAAAGAGTACAATTTTTGATAACTTTTCAAACTCATTGATTTTTCTATAAAAGCTCTGAGAAAAGAAAATTCTCAAAAGTAATTTCTTTTTCTAGCAAATGTTTGACTTTTAAAGTTTAGAACATCCCATGTTTTTTTTCTAGAAAATTTCAGAAATCTTAGAATTTAAAGTGTTTCTGCCAACTTCTGAAATTAAGCTCAATCTGAGCTTTTCTGGCAAATTTTTGACTTTTCCAGCTCAGAAATTTCCTTTTTTTTTACTAGAAAGTTGGAGATAATTCTCAAATTTACATTTTTTTGTAGAACATTTTTGAACTCAAATTTCTTTTTTTCTAGATTTCATAGGTTTTTCTACCAAATTTTAACTTCTCAAATTTAAACAAAATTTTTTCCTAGAACATTTCTGAAAAGATGCTCTATTTGAGCTTTTCTAGCAAATTTCATATTTTTTAAGCTCAGAAATTTACTTTTTTTCTTCAAAGTTTCTGAGATTAATCTAAAAAAAATAATTTCTAGCAAATTTTCAGATTCAAATTTCATTTTTTCTAAAACTTTCTGAGATTAATTTCAAAATTTGAGTTTTTCCAGCAAATTTCCAACTTTTCAAAGTCAAAAATTTCCTTTTTTTTTCTTTAGAAAATTTCTGAGCTTACCTGAAATTTCTCCAATTTTGGGAGAAAACTTTCTTTTCCTATCTACAATCACCCTAATATGCAATCATAAAAACTGAACTTTTTTTTTGCTTTGGTTGTAATCTAGTGGTTGAAAATTTGTCATTCCTCTTAAATATTTAAATGTTTTTGACAAGAATCTGTTCAGAGTAGCAGAAACCATAAAAGAGTCATAAACCAAATATGTTTCAGCAGGTTTTATTAAATGTTTTTATTGCTACCTTAACAGCAGCTGAAAAGAAATCACTTTAAAATTTTACTTTGAAATTACTGAGTTAACTCACAAAAGTAACCGCTTCATCCTTTATTAGAAACCTATCTGCGCACAGTAGCAATGAAGATCTGGAGCTTTTTCATAAAACCTTTATTAGATAAGATTTTTCATTTATTCTTTGGAATTTCATAAAAGCAGTGACACACTCAGCATCTCTAAACTACCCACCAGATATGGTTATTTAAAAATATTTAATCTATCTTTCCATCCAGTGCTCTCTAATTCTCTTTTTGCTTATTATTTAGCATCAAAATGCAGTAAAATGGCGATTAAGAAATCGGACCCAGCTTTCTCCCGTTATCCTGCGTTTTGTGAAACAGCCCCCAGATTCATACAAAGTCTCTAAAACATATGAACAGCAGAAGTGAATATGGTAATTTATGTCCTAATAACACAGAGTATTGGCACTAAGCACTTACTGTAGCATGGGCCTTGTTAGTTAGCATAAAATGCGAGGCCTTCCTGGTTGTAGGAGGGACTACAGATAAACATATGGCTGTTCTCTACTGAACATCTTCTCTTACAGCAGGACTAATCCTTACAAGTTTTACGTTGTTTGTTTTTATTCATTTATTTGCAAAAGCAGGACTGGAAGATGAAGCTTGGGATCGGAGCGTTAGCATCCAGGTGTGTTTCCATGGATTCAGAGCGTTTGCAGCTGAAACTTATTTAGCGACACTGGGAAAAAAAACAAAATAAAGATAAATTAGAATTTTACAGGTGTGGATTTTCATTTATTTTGCAAAAAAATAAAAAATAACGTGTTGGTCTAGACCCGCCACTCACATGCTGGTTGCTTTGTAGCGGTCCAGCGCTTTCTGAGCCACCTCCTCGGAGAACTTCGGGTCGGTCCAGGGAATGTCGCCGCGCACGGTGATGGTCATGGGCGGAGAGTCAAACATTTGCACGGTCACTTTGGTGTCGGCATCCTGTCCGCCTCGGTTCTCCTCCGTGTCGCCTTTGGAGATCACCTGCAGCACAAACAGAAAAAGGTAATAATATCTGGCTTTCCTCGTTTTTATCTTCACTGCAGATGAAACATGAAGCGGTGACCTCACCAATCAATAATGAAATACTGACTCAGGCAGAAAAAAATGGATTTGTGCAAATCTTCATCTACAGTTCAGAGTCGGGTGAAAAAAATAAGACACCCTTTAACAGGCTCTGCGTTAAACATCCCAAATACTGGGGATTCCAGAATATAAATAACAAAACTTAAGAAATGCCTTTATTTTTATTTAAATTTAGATGAATATTACACATTAAAATTTTAATGTTAAGCCAAAATTTTTAATCCCCACAAAAGACCCAACATTTGTTACCAAATGTTAGTGAACAAACCTTGCTCCATCTGTTTGAATAGAAAATGTTTTAACATTATTGAATTAAATAACAATGTTGGACCATATGAAGTAACAGAGGCTGTAACAGCAGATCAGTTAAGGAACAAAATTGCAAACTTTGTTACATTTTCAGCTGGACTGTGTCAAATCATCCAAACTCAGAAAAACCTGTTGCCCTCCTCGCCTGTAGGGGGCGCTGCAACAAGAACAACTCATGGAAGCGACACAAAAACCTCAGAGGAAGAAATGCACACTACATCTGTCTTTGCAAAATGTAAACAAAAATGGATTTAAGCGGTTGTACGTCTTCGGCTAAAGACCACAAGCTATTTCTCCCTGCTAGCATTGACTAGCGCATTTGTTTTGTTTGTATTTACCAAGAATGCCTTGCACTATAGTCCGCTGCCTGCTTTTGGAGCGGTCTCTGGTCCCAAACAAACTAGGATTTGACTTAAGTGGGCTAAACACCCTGGTGTGAATGCTTCTTTAATGATAGGGCTAACAAACCAATCAGTAACAATATATATGGCTATTGACACTTGATCAATTTCAGTAGATAATACGTCTGGTAGTATTTTCAATAATTTCACTGAACTCTGACCCAGGATTTGCACAGCATTCTCAACGTAACTTAGCTAAGCAAAGTTAGTGGAATGGACTTTGGTTACCTAGCAACAACTTGTGGTTACCTAGCAACAACTTGTTGAGTAACATGCAGAGCAGCAGTTTAACATTCTGTCACTGTGGCTCATAACTGCTGAAAAATAAACAACATGGAGCGAAAACGGCAGATAAAACAGGAAATGTTACGTCACTACCGTGGGAGTATCTCAGATATTGAGATATTTAAAACAAAAACAACCCGTTTTTTGGCGTTTTTCAGCCAAGTTGTCCTGTTTGTTAAACCATCAGGAAGCGCCGTACCCCCTTCACGCTGAAGATGCCGTCCTTGGTGTTGTTTGCCAGGGCGGACACCCAGCCGAACTGCCTGTTAAGCATGTCGAGGAGGGAGGAGGTGTTGAACACGCGCTCCTCGAACCTCTTCAGGAGGGAGTTGTACTGCTGCGTGAAGCGCTCGGCCATCGCCAGCGCCTCCTCCAGCTCCTCCTTCAGTGGGCCCTCCAGGGGTTTATTCCCAGAGCAGTCTGTGAGAGAATGAACAGGACAAAATCAGCCAAAAACCATGAAAATTATTGGCGTTTTATCAAACCTTTTGCTAATTTTACTGATTTAGGACGAGATCCAGATGAGAAAAATGTTTTAGCTGCTGTTTATTATTGTAAATTTGTAGGAGTGCTGATTTTGAGAATAGATTTCTATTTCTCTTAAGTTTAGAAAAGGAAAGGCTTACATGGGTGGTGGCCTAGGGCGTCAATTGTTGGGGGCGGACCCCACAGAATTTTTTATTTTACTGAATTAATCTTTTACAAAACTGCATATGGGAACTTTTTAAGGTATTATAATGTGAATTTTATCCTATGCCTTTGTGCTGTTTTATGATTTCTACAGGGTTGCTAATGTTGTGCAGCTTGATCTTCCTGTGAAATCTTCCCTGCCCACCAAGTCATTATTATAAATAAGAGTTTGTTCTAACTCACCTGGGTAAATAAATAATTTAAAGGAGTAATAGACCCATATCAGCTGAGTTGTAATAGCATTTTGGGATTTTTGTGACTATAAACAACACTGAAGTATTTGGAAATGATGAACTTACACTAATATTTTGAGTTCCTGCCCAGGACACAATTTAAGCATACCATTATTAGTTAGTACCATCAGTTCATATGTATAGAGCTACCTATTAATGTATTGTAATTTGCATTTGCAATCTTAATTTTTTTTAGTGGATAGGGCACGAAAACTGTTTCCGGCCCAGGGCCCACATCCTTGTCACTCCGGCCCTGCTCAGGACCATAAATCCTCATTTTTGTGTTTTAATTGAACACAAGTCATATTCAGCTCTAATTTCTGTTTATTTAATGCAGATATTCTGATCTATTTCCAGCTGAATTAAAAGTTTTGTCGTTCTCTCACCCAGATGCTGGATCTCTTTGCATTTCTCGCATTCGTCGCGGAACTTGATGCAGCCTGCCGAGTTGCGACGGATCTCCCTGCAGGTCATCTTGCCGTTGCCGAAGGGCCTTGTGATGATCACGTCCTCGTTTACGCTGCCGTCTGCAGCCGACAAACGCAGGGCAGATTTTAACATGTCAGCAGTGAAGCTCAGCAACACAGCAACCAGACTTTACTTTCATATTAATAAACTTCTGAAGCTGACAGTGCAGTAGATCAAGCCGAATATAAATAACTTTCAAAAACTGGACGCTGCATGAACTAGTAGTAAAATATTCCAGTAAATTTGGACGAGAAAACATAAAATATGTATCTGACCTCTCATTTGAAGCTTCTTTGTCAAACTCATTTTCATTTTGAACCATATTAGGATCCTGAATTTTCTTAAAGGGCCGGTTGTGCAAGAATGCATGAATAAAACCCATTTATAAACAGTTGAAATATCAATAACTAAAATATTAAGACACCCATAAACTTTGCTGAAATTCTTTCAAACATTTTAAAAGGAAAAACCACAAAAACACCTAAATGTTAGAAGGTTGATTTATAAAACGGAAATAATAAAAAGTATCGGTATCAGTATGTGTAATATTGATCCTGTGTTTATTTTGTATTATATTAACATCGAAATGTTCATGGTACAGATAAGCAGTTCATATTTATAATATAGCTATTTATAAATAGCTAAATATCTATTTAGCTATTTGGCCACTAGCTAAATAGACATTTAGCTATTAGCTATTTAGCTATGAGCTAAATAGGTATTAGCTGTTTAACTAAAACTAATATTTAACTAATAGCTATTATATTTAGCTGTTTAGATATAGCTAAATAGCTAATAGCTATATCTAGCTATCAGCTATTTAAATATAGCTAAATAGCTATATAAGAAATAAAGAGTTTAGTTAAATATCTTTGTAATAATTTATGAAAACTGTAGAAATAGAATAAAACTGGATTAACAAAACCATTTTGTTTTAGTTTATAATATCAGTGTCTGCATCCTTTTTTTAAATTTGAGTCCATCCTACAGGAAAGCACATCGAAAGCGACTTCTAGACCCTTTCTGAGAACCGGTGCGTGAAAACGTACCTTCGTTTGGGGCGGCGTCGGAGTCCAGGTCCATCATGGAGTCCATGGGGCTGAACAGGTTCCGGCCCATTCCCGTCATGGGAGAGAACAAGCTCCGGAAGTTGTGGAAAGGATCGTGGAAAAGCATGTGGATGCTTCTGGCGTGGCGAACGGCCGGAGCCAGGAATTTGGGAAAGAAGAAAACGGGAGGGTTGATGTGATCGGCAACCTGGAACGAACAGAGGTGAGCTCCTTCATTTCAAATGTAAACTTTAAAGAAATATATATTCCTTTTTTTAATCAGGCAAACCCCGTTGAGATCTAGATCTCATTTTCAAGAGGCACCTGAGCAAAAAATTTGCAATACATAGCAACCTGGTTACAAGAAAATACATGTTTCTAATGTGGCAACCCTGCAGAAACTTAAACTCTTCCTCTTTTAAACCTTCCAGTGCTGTCCCTCCTTTAGGAATGACTTTTATGTTTGAACATGAAAGCTACATTTTATATTATTTTTAATTATTTTCCAGTAAAATAAACATCTTGCTGCATTTTTATGAATTTAGCAAATGCAGTGCTTGGATAAACTTCAGGAAAAGTTACAGGTAAACTGACAGACAAAGCTTCAACGCATTTCTTCTGACACGATTACAAATCTCTCCTGCACCTCTACACTGCAAAAACACAAAATCTTACCAAGTATTTTTGTCTAGTTTCTGGTACAAATATCTTAGTACACTTGAAATAAAAAAAACCTAACATACAAGTAACTTTCTGCAAGACATCGGAGCTTGTTTCAGTAAATACTTTTTTAATATTGATAAAAAATTCCTTGTTCCATCTGCAGATTATTTCACTTATAGCAAGACGTTTTCCCCTTCTAATAATTCAAGCAATCCTTTTATTATTTACTTAAAACAAGCTTCTCAATCTTGCTGAAAAGTTACTCTTAAGTGAGTTTTGTCTTATTCCAAAAGTGCTAAGATATTTTCACAAGAAGCAAAATTACTTGCTAAGATCAAATCTTCACTCAGTATCATTTTCTCGTGTTTGTGTGGGAAAAGTTACGTTTTAAGTTTTTCCAAAAAGAAAGAAAACATGTAATTGTATCGTTTTAATTTTAGTTAGTTCCCTACTTCCTGGCAGGAATTTTTCTCCTCTGTGTTTAACAATTTCCCTTCCCAAATATGCAGGATTCCAACTTACTCACAAACGGAAAAGGAGATTCTGCAGAAGTGCAGACTCTACTTCTTTTATTTATTAATTTTAAATTTTTTTGGGTTAAACTATGACAGTAAATTAGACACATTGTAGATAAAAACTTAGTACATTTTTGCCAAAAAACTGAAAGATTTTGAGATTATTGTCAGAAATCTCTCGAAGACAACCTGGAAATTCCTGAACTTCAAAAGTCGTAAATTTACAAGAAAAAAACAAAACATTTTTTTTAGATGAATGTCAGAAATTTTCTATAAAAAAGCTTTGCAAATTTCTGAGTTTTAGAAGTAAAAAGAAATTGACTTTTGGAAATTTTCAGTTTGAAAAGTCAAATTTTTTTGACATTTCAAACTGAAAATTTCTACGTTTTCTTTAAGAAATTTTCGAGATTAATCTTAAATTTTCTGAGTTTTTTCGGTGGAAATTTACTCCACTTATTTTTCCAATGTGCCATTGTACTACACTGTAAAACATTTTGTTCAACTAGCTTCTTTTAATGTGGCACAAACATGACTTTGAATCATGTTTGTACCACAAACATGATTCATGGCTTTCTGGAAGTTTATGACTTCCAGAAAGCCATGAACTAATGAAGCTGTTTGTAGAAGGCGATGCATTACATTGATAAATATTGATAAACTCATATGTAGCCACTGGAGATCAGTATTCCTGTCTGTGTGACATAAACAAGCACCTTCATGCTGTCTGAGAAGATGTTATCCACTCCATCTGCCATCTCTGAGTATTTTTCCTCCAGGTTCCTGAACTCCTTGTTCTGCCGCTGGCCCTCCTGCTCCAGAGAGTCGATCCTCTCCCCGTTGATCCAGATGGAGAACGGAGACGTTCTGTTCAGCACATCCTCCAGCTAAACAGCCCAGAGCAGGCGAGATATTTTTACCTACCAACCCAACTAGTTTCAGTCCCACAGTGTTTATCTGTTAAATGTCCAACCTGACGTCCAACCAGTCCGGATCCGCTGCTGCAGGTTCTGGAGTAATATTTAACGCAGGTCTTCTTCAGGCAGGGCTTGCACTCTTCCCACAGAGCCTTCATGGTGTCGTTGCAAACCTCCTCCTCCTTCGCCAGCTTGGCCTCCATCTCCTCAGCTGCACGGATCGCCTCCTGCAGTAAAGGCGACTTGTTATGCTTCCTAGAATAGGTAAGGATAAATCTACAGCCCAAACAAAACGTGACCATGAGATTTTAGTCTGGTCAACTCAGTGTTTACACTCGCATGTGAAAATGGCATTTGAAAAGCATTAGCAGAGCCTCCTGCACAACTAACAAGAATGGTGCAAGTGGTTTTTGAATGACAAATCAACAACAAAACACATTCCAGCAGCCATTGTGCAGCGCATACAGTGGTAAAACCAGCTGACCAAACATGCTGGAGCTAGAAGTCAAAGTATCAATAATATTGATACCAAGTCAGTATCTGTATCGGAGCGATGCTTTAGCTTCAGATTCACCCTTGATATTTTTATTTTACCTTCGTTTTATATTTTTTTGCACTTTGTTTATTTAGAAAACAATGTACTCAAAGTGTTTTGTATTTAAATTATTTCTGTAAATAATGTAAAAATTTTATTGAAGTATTTTGTAGACACCTATAAACTTTATCTAAATTCTGTCTTTTAAATAAAGGACAGAATGTATTTAATTAATTTGAATTATTTTGGTTTTAACAAAATAATTAAAAGGAAACTCACAAAAACGCCTAAAGGTCAGAGGTCTGATGATTGATATTGGTACCAGTCTTGTGTTTACCTAGTATCGGATCGATACCAAAATATGCAGTATCACACAAATCTAGCTGGAGCTCTGCTGGGGTTGCTAGGTAACGTGGCTGGGTTCCACTGGGGTTGCTAGGTAACGGGGCAGGGCCTATGGAATGTGACTTAACACTTACGGGGTTTTTGAAACGGCTCATTTTCCAAACAAAAATATTCATTTATAACCAAAAAATGGGTGAGTGGATTTTTTTAAGCGCTTAAACTATTTTTAGAAACCCAAATGGAAGTACAAAAAAAAACAACAAAAAAATATGAACAGCAGATTAGATGTAGTAGTTGTAGTACTCCTCTCTGGAAAGATATTTTAAGGAGGTGTTTTTGTTCATTTTAAAAATTAAGTCAAAAAGTCTGCTCGATAGAAAATAAACTCCCCAGAAATCTCTCTCTTTACCTCTTTCTGTAGCTTCGTTTTCTCCAGATCATCCAAAAACTTCTTGTGGTCCTCGGAGGATTTCTGCATCACGGTCTTCATCTCCTTCACGCCATCGATGGCGTTTTCAATCTGTTTATCCAGAAACTTCTCACCCTGGAGGGAAATCTCTGTGAACAACAACCAACATGCAAAATGTGTTCAACCTCTGACCTCGTGTGGATTTTATTTAAACCTCGTCCTGCTCTGGGCACCTTCAGCGATTTGGCTAGGATGCCCTCTAGTGGGCAGAAATGTCAAATGCAGACTGCTAAAACAATAACGTTACTAATTATTTTTGTCTCGTTTCCAGTGCAAATATGTTGATCCAGTTGAAATAAGAAAAAACAACTTAAAAGTAACTTTTCAGTAAGATATATTAGCTTGTTTTAGTTAATAATTCCTTAATGTTAATTTAAAAAGTACTTGTTTCATTGGGGGATTGTTTTATATAACATGGGAAAAATACCAATGGAACTAGAACTTTTAAAAATTATTAATAAATTATTAATTATTTAAGACTTTCAAAGGCACTGAAAATTTAGCTAAGTTTTTTAAAACTGCAACAACTTCTAAACTTGAGTTGGAAAAACAAGTGTGCCATTTTTGTATCCTTGGTCAAGGGCCGCACAAATCACTCCGAGGGCCACAATTGGCCCCCGGGCCACATTCTGGACACCCTTATTCTCGTTTGACCATAATATAAACGTAATGATTTACAGCTATTTATTAGGACCAATCATTGATTCCAAAGAAATCAACATTTACGCAGGTATTTTGACATCCATTTCAGTAATCCCATAAATATATTTTTTATATTTATAAATTTATATGATGTGTAATTTGAAAGTATTTATAAGTAAAAATTATTGTTTTTTTTTATAAATTGGTGAATTAACATTAAAGGTAAATCTGTAAACGTACTGTTAAGTTCCTCGGTGGACGGAGGCAGGATGCAGTTGGCCGAGGCCAGAAAAAGGGCCAACAGAGCCAGCGTCTCTTTGGACCCCTTCTTCTTCTTCATCATCATCATCATCATCAACATCCTCTCTGACCCTCAGAGGGAGCAGGATATAATGACAGAGAGAGAGAGAGACCTGGAAACAAATGTTATTTTTAATGCAAAATGTCCTTTACCGCATTTAAAATATCTGTAGTTACTGTAAGCCTCCAGCAGAGGGCGACCTGGCGGCGACCTACGCAGCAGAAAAAACGAGCTTTCTATGTCAGCAAAGTATAAAAATAACTGATGCTTGTTTTTATCTCGAGTTTCTGAGATGTTGTGACCAAACTGACCTCTAATCAGCCCTTCCTGTGACTCCGACCAGGCTTGGAAAAGCATTATATAAGAGGAACAGCCTTTCTCTGTTTACCATCTTCTTCTCCCTCCCATGTGTGCTTGGTCAGCTGCCCATTTATTAACAATGACAGATTCAGCAGAGCGAGGCTGTGTGTCTTTGCTTTTTCTCTCATATTCCTGCAGCTTTCTCAGTGTAGCTTCTTTTTGCATGACTTTCTTTATTGCCTCTATCAGAACGAAAGATACACAGTAAAAATGCTCCCTTTTTAAGACAACTGCACATTTTCAGAAACCCACAGCTACTTTTTCCAGCCCGGCACACAGTATTAACAAGGAAAACAAATAGTTTTATGATTATAATTAACTTAAAAGCAGGATTGGTTATTTTTGCAAAACAAAATTCAACACTTGCACTTCATTATCCTGTCTAAAGGTTGTTATTCCTCGACTCCCACTTGTGCAGAACCTGTTCAAGAATATTACCTACAAACTGTGTTGTAAAAATGTAACATGGCTATTTATCTTATTGCACTTACTGGCTAGAAGAAAAATATAGATTTGAAAGAGAGGAAACATTAAGTTTTGTGGATGCAGGGATTTGTTTCCATTGCTTGGAAATGTCAGCGTTGTTCCAGGACATTCTGCCATGCCGCTGTCAAATTTACACACAGAGGAAAAACTCTTTCAGGCACAGGCGGCAGAACCTGGGAGGCTAAAAGTTCACGCAAAAACGTGCTTTCTATTTCTCTTTCTTAAATTAATAATATATAATATGCCATATTGGCTGCTTTGCTTTTATTATTTTACTTTTATGAAGATTAAAATGGAGAAGTACAGCTCTCTCATTGGCTCAGATCTCAACAAAGTAGAGCTGATCTAGAAATCTGCACACAGATGAACCACGAAGAATACTTTTGAAATACTTTGCATGAGTTGTTAACAAACCCAGACAGCTGACTTGAAATGCTACTTCATGCTGTCACTTTTTGAATACTGTTTATTTATTTTTCAATATTGGGATCGATACATTAATATTGGATCGGTGTATCTTTATTAAACGGTCTGTGGTTGAGGCCAAAAAAACACAATTTTGCAACTGTGGCGTTTCGAGTAAATAATAAATGAAATCAAAAGCACATGTGAATAAGTTTGTTCACGCATTGTTATTAAAACCACCCTCCTACCACTTCCTGTCGTCTGATTGGTTGTAGCGTTGCGGTTTTGGTAAATACACTTTGGCGGAAAAACCGCCTCACTTTATCAAAAAACATGAGTTTTTCCATTAAGCAAATTTATTTTTGTAATTCCAATTTGATTTTATGGTCAATGGAAACATAACTATTGATAAAACTGGATGAAATACTAAAATCTGTGAGAAAATATTTGGAAGGTTCCAACTTTTCCCCTATTGTAGAGTTGGGAGCGCCAGCAGGTCAACAGCCCCAAAAATATGTAAAACAAAATTAACAACTTAGAAGAGGATATACTTTATCGATCCCCAAGGGGAAATTGCTTATTTGTTGAAAGCTACTCCATCTTAGGTAATAAATACAAAGTTTGTATATATATATATATATATATATATATATATATATATATATATACCTAACTTCTGATCTGCCTGAACTCAACCTTACTGAAAATGTAAGAACATGAAACCAACCAATTTCAATGAACAACACCAATTCTGCCAAGAAGAGTGGTCAAATATCCAGACAGAATTTTACAGGAAGCTTCTAGATATTGGTGACCCTTTGCACGTGACGTCACGGTCTTCGGAACTCGGCCCGCTCCGCCATGATGGACGTCAAAACAACCGATGCGCTCCTGTAAAGCCCGTCCAAAAAAAAACAACAAAAAAACCCGCACATCTGTAATCTAATATCACTTTTATTGAGCTGATTTCGCAGATAAGATGGTCATAGGGGGCCGCGCGATCGGCTGCACAAACAGACGGGGTTTATGGAAATCAAACTTGTCATTTTATTGTATAGCTTTTAACGAGGACAGATATGGCGGCGATGGATATCAGCCGTTAATCACAATGACTGTCAGCCCTCGATGTAACCGCGGATTTGCAGCGAACACTTTTGACAAGGTAAGAAAATTAACATTAATATACTCTATAAGTAAGTATGATTAGAAATATGTTTACCATTGTCTCCATGGTAAACGCTGGTAACCATGGAGACAATGCCGCCGTCATGTAGCCTAGCATGTATGGAAAAAACTCGTTAGCATCTCGTCTTATGTACATTTTTAATGCTGCTCCGGTTTAAAGGGAAACGCAGTTTATGACATAGTGACATAAATCATGTGGTGTGAATTCAGGCAGAGTCGGTAATTTGATCAACACGTCAGGAGGGAGGAGGAACGGGTCGGTTTCTAAGCTAGCTGCTTCCAATTTTTATAAATACCTCCGTCTATGATCCCCAACCAGGTGTGTTACGTTCACAGACAAATTAGCTCCACTCTAACAAGTATAAATAAACTGGGAAAAACAACTTTTGTAAAACAACTCAAGTCGCTCTGTTCAATACTCCCGTCCCTCACTTCTTACGTCCATCATGGCGCCTCAAATGATTAAGTGACGTTGCAAAGGGTCAATGGATTTAAATTATCCCTCCTAACTGTTGTTTTAAAAATCTATTAAAAGAATAGTTCAAAACTTCCCAGTAACATTCTCTTTGCTCAATTTATGTAATCAAGCGCTGTGTTGTTACTATTTTTTTTCCACAGTCGTTTTCTCGCCCACGACCGTCTCAGGTTTCTATGGTAATGAGAAAAGTACAGAATGTGCAGCATGTTGTTGTTGCAGAGGGTGACATTTAAATCTCTTAATTTGATACAAAATATACAAAAAAAATATAAAAAGGATATTTTCAGAGACTTTCAGGCGTAAACTCTAACTACATATTTCAGTTGCTTTCTTATTGATATCTTTGAATTGTGATATATTTGTACAGATGTGAGAACATCTGGCCTAAACATCTGTTTATGTGATTTGTTTAATCTGCATTTGGAAAGGCACTGGGAACGTTCAAATGTCCCAGTTTCTTTACCCCATTTGTCCATTGTCAGGACATCAAACCAGACCATTATTCACAAAATCATAAACCTCTTAAAGAAGAAGTCTAATCAAAGAAACTGCTGCTGTAACCCAGTAAATGTTTATTTGACAGAAGCAGCAAAATTATATTTCAAGGTGAAAAATGTCAAAACGCTGAAATTAAAGCTTAAAGCTTAAGCACCGTAATAATCACTAATATTTTTTTTCCGACTTGCAGCTGCAGCCGTTCTGGTTGCACAATCAAAATACTGACACTCTTCCGCTCCAGATGTTGCCTCCAAGGTCTTCTAGAAAGTTCATTTTAACCTTTAAAACACCACCACTGCACTCAACATGGACTTTGAATTCACAAGTTTCCTCATGAAACAAGAACTACCTTTATTTATCCTGATAAAATAGTTTAATATGTTAGATTTAGGGGAAACTTAATCTAGTTGAACCATTTCTCTTAAAAGTGTTAAAAAATGGATGATAAAATAAGATGTCTGAGAGGGAAAAAAAGCACTTTAGTAATATATGTTGCTATTGCTATCAAAAGTAAAATGTGACTTACTTAAATTTCAAGCTTAAAGTTGCATTAGTAAACCTGATTTCATGTTTTAATACATATTTTCCATGCAATGCTATTGAAATTGAATGATTATTTTTTGCTATTAATAGTTTATGTCACAATTAACTGTTAAAATATAATTTCATGATAAAATAAAAAAGTCAAGAGTTTGTTTTGGTTTTATGCTATTAATTTATTACATATGGGTTCATGTTCTCATCCTGGTGACGCTTGTTTAAGAAAGAAATAAAAACCAAGTAATCCTGGAAGATCTGAGCTCCATTTTATCTTTAAAAAAATGGGACAGCAGCAGATGTGCCCTCATTTCCACCTTATTTTAATGCTTTGGGGATTTGTGCACCCCCAGGATGTACTTCTTATAGAGTAACCGAGAACAGGGTCACCTCTTATCAAGAAAATATGACGACTGTTTGCACACAAGGCTTGGATACCTTGTAGCAAAAGAAAACCGATACCATCCTTTGTTATCTCACCGAGTGCAACTTTGAGAAATATCTAAAATGTTCTTATCTTTAACGTTTATATTCTAAATGACCTTCTACAGGCTACATTGCAGGTAAATCAACAACAGGGTGACGTCATCTGCTCTAATCCCGTTGTTTTCATCCTGAGATGGAGGTCACACCCATGGATTATATGTGCATCAGAAACAAAGTCAACATTTTTACATCAAACTACAGATTAAACCTTAGGAAAACTAAGGTTGCACAATTATTTTCTAACTTGATGCAACAAAACAGAACCAATTAGGATCTAATGTTTAAGAACAACAGACATCCTGCAGTGCAGTAGTCTGCTGCAGACACATGGAAACGGCTAAAAGCCTCACGGACTCACCTGTGTTGGTAGTTTTGCTGGGACTGTGCCGCCTCTGAAGCTGCAGCAGCAGCAGCGCTGCAGCCCGTATTTATATCCAACCAGTGGATAACGGGAACGGTGCAGACATGTGATCCAGAGAGAAAGCACGCTGCTGCAGCATCCTCTGCGTCAAAAACCCCGGGAGAGACCACACTTCCTGCAGAACCCTTCAAAATAAAACTCCAGTGTCTTATAATTTAGGTCAACATAAGACATATTTAGTAAATTTCTTTGTAAAATGTTCGACTTATAATTATTATTTTTTTAAAAGTTTCAAATTGTATCTACAGTATATACATGTAGGATTGTTTATTAGCGAACAAAGTTTTATCTTATGGTCAGCTTTTTATAGTTTTCTATATTTCACACTTTTTAAATAATGTTTTTGACTTGAGTTTTTGTCCATTTTGAACAGGCAGATCTATAGGAAGTGTTATTGTTGCACAAAGTAATTGTTTGCAAGAGTGATTGATGAAAGAAAACACTGTAATATTTTTACTAACTCCTGCGGATCTAATTTAAGAGTGTAAATAACCATAAGTGTTTTTTTATTACGGCAAATCTGAATGTGTTTTATTTTGCAGTAATTTTGACTTCTGATTACAGTTGTATGCTTTTCATTTTTGATTTTGATCTTCAAAGAGAATTAGAGGAGTTAAAATAAAATTAAAATGTGTAAGGAGAAAACTACTTGCCAATAGTTTTACTGCAAAAGTGAGAATCAAATGTCACCAATTTCAAATTAAATTAATTAAAAATAAAAAACCCTCTATTAAAGAAACAAACTACGACCGCGTGTTGGGATTAAAGGAAAAATTTGGAATTTTCAAACTCAGGAAATTTCTAGAAGTCTAAAATTTTTGGTTGCCATGTTTCTTCTAGAATTTTAAAAACAAAATTAATCTCAAAGTTTTTTTTATTTTTTTTATCTACATTGGTCCTAAGATAATTTTGTAACAAAGTGTAGTTATAATGTAACAGTTGTTAGTGGAAACAACCTAAATTTAGCTCTGTTTTCTTTCTGATCACTGTGAATATACCTTCTAAACTCTGATGTACAAATAATATTTACTAAATTTAAATTGAAAATCAAAGTATTAACTATATTGTCATTTTAATACTTGATAAATGAGCCCAGAAAAATGGATGCTAAACACCAAACATCTAACTTAGGTTGTTTCAATATATAATTTCCACAAAAATTAATACTTAATTTGTTGTTTTCATATTACAAACGATACAGGGTCATTCCTTCACATATGGAAACCATTTTTGTATAAATTAAAAAAAAATACAAATGATCATTTTAACAAAGTAACTTTGAAGGAATAATATTTGATTTTAATAATAAAATCCATCCTACTAATTATTATGAGTTATTTTTCAAAATCAGGTATTTTCTGCCAATATTTTTTGAATTCCTCTTTGATTAGACGCCCCATTCAGATGACACCAAGCTTTTATTTTGAAATCTAAGTTCCTTTTCCGGTACCTGCGGCGTCTATCTCCAGTTACTTGACATTGGTGAGGTTTGAGGACGTTTCCAGAAGTTTTTTTTTTTTTAATTGGCAGGAGCTGATGCTGCTGAGCAGAGAGACAAACATCTGATTCACTCTGACTCATCATTTAAGAAACGCTTTCTGTTTTCTACTCACACCACTTTAAACAGGCAGTTTCACAACAGTAGCAGTGAAACTGTATCCTGTGAGCAAATATTGTGAATATCATCTTTCAAACAGTGAAAATATGCAATGTTTATTCATATATTTGGCATGTAACACATATAAAAATAGCTTTGCTGGTAATTCACAAATATAATGCAGTTTTACAATGTTAGAATTTAACATAACAGGGATGTTTTTCTACTCAAATATATTAGAAAAAATCTTAACAATTAAGGGAAATGCATCAGAGGAAGAAGAAATCTGTTAAAAATGGATACAAATTAATTATAACTTGAAAATTACATTTAGCAAAAAACACATTTTTGTATTAAAACATACTTTTTATTAGTTTGCTATAATATTAAAATCCTAAATGTCATGTTTTTGTCATGAAGCAGTGTGTAGAGGTGGTGAGGCAGAGGCAGCGGACCCAGGTAAGATGAAAAATGATGATTTAATGAGAAAACCAGGCAAACTACGAACAGCAGGCACAAGGAAACACTGACGACGAAGAAGCTAACATTGACGAACAATTGACGAGGACCCGACGAGGAACCAGGAACACAGGTGGAGTTAAATACACGGGAGGGTAATCACAGAAACGAGACACACCTGGGAACAATCAAGGGGAGGACAGGACAACGAAGAGACTTAAGGACACAGAAAACTCTAAATAAACACAGAAAAACACAGATCCTGACAGTTTTTGTTGGCAATAAGCAGAAAATCATCATAAATAACAGAAATAAAGTTTTAAAAACAACATCCTGTCTAATTTAACCATATACTGTATTTCACTCACTGAACTGAGTTACTAAAATATGTTCAAAATGTTTTCCCAGGCAGATGTCATGCTGTGGTTTTCTGTTTTAGGCAAGCAGGTAAATGCACCCAAAAATAATTTAAATGTACAGAAACATATTAGAATGGAGGACAGAAAAGAAAAAAATATATTCACTTCAGTAACAACAAGAATGTTTTTTAAAAGCCAACTGTGAAGTAAGCAAACTGCTCACAGGAAATGACATAAATATGTTTAAATAGTTGCTCTATAACTGAGCAAAAATATTTAAACCTACCTATTGTTAATTGTGGCACATCTGTTCACAGACTCCTGAAAACAACGCGAAAAGAAGAAGGAGCTAATAATAATAATTAAAGTACTTTGACACCTATTTTCAAATGTCTCTGGAAGATTTTAATGGTTTAGGACAAAATAAATGGAAGCAACAATGTGTTAAAATACAAAATAGAGGCACATTTCTACCAGCTGATTAGTAGTTGCTGTAGCTGTCGCTTTAAGGAGGAATAAAATCCTTTAATTCAGATAACCACCACATTCAGGCTGTGTCATCCCACAGGCTGGACTTTCCTGTAAATAACACACCAGTACGGGATTAACACACACAGATAACAAAGCAACACATTGTTTCACAATGTGTCAGCTGCAGTCATGTTTCTGCACGGCTGGGATCTGTGGTGTAGAAGCTCAATGCCACGAATCCATGATTGTATATTTAAGCTTTAATGCGGATTCTGCATAACATGTGTAACGCTTGTGTGTTCATCTCAGATCCACGCAGGTTCACTGGATTTATTCTAACAAATGAGGAACTCAAGTTGGTGGTTTCTGCCCCCCTATAAATTAAATAAAACATAATAAATAACCCTAAACAAACTACAGAGCAGTAGCTCCCAATGAGCAGCTAGCAGCAGTTAACGGTAACAGCAGTTACAGGACGGCAAAAGGGGGCGGAGCTGTCGGTTACTGGTTGCTATGGTAACCACAACTGTCAAGAGCAGCGTAACGGAACGTAAAACACCAAGAAATGTTTGGAGAAACAACTTCTTGACTTAACAAAATAAATTCAAAGAATAAATAGACAAAGTTTGACAAACGTCACATCAATAATATTGTTAAAATAAAACCCTGTTACACATATATGCATTTAATTTATCTATTGGGTCAATGAAGTAGTTTTGAATTGGAATTTTGTTGTTCTGTGAGGTAGCATGTTTTTTATTTATTTATTTATTTTTGGTTTATCCATCTTTTAAAAGGCAAAAAGTAAGAAAAGTAGGAATTAAACAAAGTTAAAATCCAATAAACTGTAGATCCTGGAACACTACGGAAGAAGATTAGGGCCAAAAAAGGAATAAAAGGCAGATTTTTTTTTTCAGTGTCCCTAATCCTCCTCAGTGGAATATACCTGACTGAAATTTATTTAGGAGTATAATAGATGTTTCACTTGTAAGAAATGTTTAAAAAAACTTGGATAATTTTCCTTCCGCTTTATAATTATGTTCTACTCCATGTTGGCTGTCACGTAAAATACCTCAAAAATCCATTGAGGTTTGTGGTTGTAACTTGAAAATATGTGAAAAAGTTCAAATGTTTGAAAGGAAGTTTCCCTTATTTGACGAATGCATTTATGGAGATATGCTTCCACACAAAAGATTGTTTATTTCACCTATTGTTACACAATAGAAAATAAGATTATGTAATGCTAAATGTTGGAAAACAAATGTTTTTGCTCATGGACTAAAAGCACAGCAATTACAAGAAACAAAGTCCTTTTTTAGGCAGACTTAATGCATCATATTCGGGTTCTTGATGATCTAATTTTTTTTAAGCACTGTTTACATGTTACTGTGTCCTAAAGCTGCAACAGTGGCTGTGTGTTGTTTCTAAGAACATGCTACATGAGTCAGTGTTGCTCATATTTTCCGACTGTAGAATGAGCCAAATGCACGTAGTTAATAGAGAGGCGGTTAAGGAAAATGTTATTAGACGAGCTGCTTGTAAATTGTAATCTGTGCGAAAAGAACCGTTTCTTTGGCATTAACGCTGTTGTTTTGCCACAAATGCTCTGCAGAAGTGGATCATTATCTGTTTGTTATACTTGCTCCCTTTTAATGTTTTTGCAGAGAAATGTACAACCGAACAAAGTTGTAGATTTGATCACAAATGTAGGGTAAAAAAAATTATGTTTAAAATGTTTGGCAGCGCTATACACAACTTTACCACCAGGTGGCAGAAAATCCATTCTTGAAAATTCTTATTTTAACATATTTAATGTTCATATTTCCTCTCACTGTCATTTCGGTGTATTCAGACAAGTAATACATACTCATACTGAGTTTTTATTCCTAATTTGATCTGTTGCTTTAATATGTAATTTTAGCTAGGCTGAAATCAAAGAAATGTATTTTCTCACATATACATTTAACTACCTGACTTAAACCTTGCACTGAAAGCATACCAAATTATTTTTTTGATTAACTTGGTGTGTCAAAGTTGAATATGTTTTTTTTATTTGTGTTTTATGTTTTATAGCTATATTAATTTCAAAAAAACAGACATCAGGTTATAATCAATCTGATGTTCAGTTTTTGTTGAAATAAATGGTGTTGCAGTTAAAGCTGGATCTCAGTGTTGGCGTCTCTCTGTGTTTCTTTTTGTTTGGCTAGATGAAGAGTGTGTGGAAATGTTTGGGTTGCGATCACAACAGATTGTGGTTGTTTGTGACAACAGTGAGCTCCACTTCATGTTTGCTTATGAGGTCGAGATGTGTTTAGGAATTAAGATCCATGTGACTTTCACCACAATTCAGTGATATTGTTGACAGGTTTTGCTCATGCTTTTACACAAATATAGCTTTTTTTCTAGCACTTTCTGAGTCTGTTTGCGCGAAATGTTTGCACACTTATTTTTAATATTGAGATACTCAATTTAGTTGTAAAATAATGAAATAATTTCTGCATTTTCTGCAGAATGCAGGTTCTACTTCGCTCTTCTTGCAGCTCCTGCAGACTAATTCTGTTTCAAGCTGTTCAAAAATCCTATATTTTTTGGGCTTTATTACATTTTCCTCCAGTTTACAATGTGGTAAAGGGTGTTTAAAAATACAGAAAATAAATGCTTGAATTAAAAACAAACAAATGAAATCTCCATCACAGTGGTTTCAATATTTGTTCAGTTTTATGCCTTAAAGGACAAATTGTGCTTTTTTTTTATTTATTACAAAATGGCACAACTAGCTAAAACACACTGCTAAAACACAAACTCTTACCAAGTGTTTTTGGTTTAGTTTCTAATGCAAAAATCTTAGTACAGTTTAAAAAAAGATAAAACATGCTTTTAAACAAGAAACAGAAAATGATAAGTAAATAATTCCTTAATATTGATAAAAAACAAAATACTAGTTATTACAATTTGCCAGTTGAACATCTTTATTAAGGAATTATTTACTTAAAACAAGCTTGCTGAAAAATTACTTATAAGTTGGTTTTATCAGTTAGCAGCAGTTAACGTGTAAAATTAAACAGAGCTAAAATGGACAACATTAATAATAACAGTTATAAACATATACAAGACGTAGCAAAATTACTCATGAAACGCTGTATATCATTAAATTCGTCTATGATGTAAATATGAAATGTAATATTTGTAAAGGAAACCCAGAGTTAATCCTAATACGTAGCACAGGTACAAACAGCATGTCAAGAAAATCCGAGCTCATCCCACTTCCCCATGCTGGAGATTTTAGTTTAACAGTAATAATAAATAAAGTTATCTTTAAAATGAATCACTCAAGTGACATCAAGGCCCAACAGTAGACTTAAGTGTCAATAAAATAAATCTAGTTGTGTGTGTTGTTTTTGTCTCATGCAAACTTTGCTTTAATTCTACTTTTCTCTATTTAATCATAAGAAATCATAGTCAGTCAGAGAGAGTCATGAAGCAAGAAAAGCAGGTTTCCTGGAAAAAGAGGAAGTAAGTTCCAGCCTGCAGATTTATAAAAATAGCTGAGACTATTCTTTATTTCAAAGGTAAAGTTTTAAAGAATGAAATCTAAACATTTTTGAGTAATTTGATAAGATTCAAAGTAAAATACTTATATTAATATTGGTTTACTTGTAATAATACTTACAGTTACATTTGTGGGAACACTTACAAGAAAAACAAGTAACTGTAACTTTGGCATCAAATAATTAGAATCATATATTATTCTTGGTTTCTTTTCAGAAAACATCTGTAATAACTCACATTAAGATTATAATAAGTATAATTAATAAGTTATGGTTATAAAATCATAAATGAATGATAAATCAGAGAAGCTAAAGAAAATAAATGTGATATAAATGTGATTTTGACATTGAACTTGAAATGGTGTAAAAGGTGTAACTGCAATTAAACATCACTGATATGTTGGAGGTAGAGAGTAGGTGAAAGGTGAAAGGCAAGGAACTAACAGGAGAGCAGAGATGATCAACGCCTTATTTAGAGAGTAGGTGAAAGGTTGTGCAGGCAATGGACAGGAGGTTGAGCAACTCTGAGACATTAGCACAGACATCAGGACATAATGTCTGTAAGACAGTGATGGATATGAGGTCATCTGTCTAAGCAGACAGCCAATGAAAACGCACCAAAAGGGTGGATAAACCCTATAAAAAGTGGGTGCAAAAGAGGAACCTTTTGTTGGATCCTCCGGGCAGCTTCGAGCCAAGATCGAGATGGACAAAGAACTCTGCAGCTGAAGAAGAGCCGGAGCCACAGAGCCGAAGACTGTCCTGCCATGGGGACCAACCCGTCAGCCCCACAACCTGTGGCTTCAAATCGCACTTCTCTCATCGGCTGGGTTCAGACCCCAAAGACAAAGATGAAGACAAAGACAAAGGCAAAGACAAAGAAGAAGAACTGGTGCCTTTTTTCCTGCCAGCACCAAGTCCTGTGTGACCTCACCATCCATGCGGAGAAGAAGCTCATCAGACCTACAGAGATTCCTGCCTTCGCTGATCAACATCTTCCTCCTGCTGCAGCACCTTCTTCATCATCAGACCTACAGAGATCCCTGCCTTCATCGATCGGCGTCTTCCTCCTGCTGCAGCACCTTCTTCATCATCAGACCTACAGAGATCCCTGCCTTCATCGATCGGCGTCTTCCTCCTGCTGCAACATCTTCTTCATCATCAAGCCAGGTCTGGGGTTCGAAACGCCAAACTCCGTCCGTCTCTCTCAAAGGTTCCTTTTTTAGTTTTCAGTGTCAGCAGTAGGGAAAGACAGACTAGATGATTGATTTTACTTATTTGATTATTTCTGCTACTGAATTAAGCTGTACTGACCCTTGCAAAAATGCCTTACTAATAAAATATTTAGCATAAAGAAAATCTAAAAGATGTTGTGGACATTCAGTTAATGAGTCACCTTAAAGTTCTTTGATGGTTGTAAAATAGCTGTGATGTTTGATTCTGGAGAGGAAAAAGTTTAAAATGTTTTTAAGTTGCTGGTAGCCCAAATTTAAAACGTCATCCTTGGGACTCGCCCGAGTCACTAAAACCTACCTGGTTCAATAACAAATGCAAGTTGTAAAATAAGAGAACGAGCGACCGTTAACAGGTGTGCTCTGTGAAACTAGTTGGCTGTAGGCTGCTCAGTCTGGCTAATTCACAGAGGGAAGAAGGGTGGGACACCTGGATGTAGGCCGTTAAAAATCAGGTGAATCGTTTCTCGAAACCAGCTTAAACAGAGTTTACTTCAGTTCTGGACAGGGTAAATCCCGGCAGATTTAGGAAACTCAATTAACCCGTTAGATGGAGAGCTGGTAGCACATCTCCCCTCTCAGAAGAGGAAGCAGAGAGTGAGAGAGTAGAGACAGGAAGGAGGGGGGGGGTGTTGCGCAACAACAAGTGGCGCCCAACGTGGGGCCCAGACTAACAGAGTAGGAGGGCCCTATGCCAAGTCAGTAAAAACAGATGTGAGGATCTGAATAGCTCACTTGGTTTGTTAACTCTTAGGGAATAGAGTTAATGGTGACTGATAAGGCCGTCAGTCACAACCCTTGCAGTAACTGTATGGCATACAGGTGAGGGAAAGCTTCTACTGAGGATAAATGACCGGATCCAGACAGTGAAGCTAGTAGCCAACATAGTCTAGACCCATCCCTGCTCGAAGCGCAAAGAGAGGCTTTGGGGGATAGACAACTCGAACCGACAGAGAGACGGAGTGATGGATGATCACTTCGAGGAGGAAAATCTGGGGAAGAAACCGGAGGAAGCCGGCCGCCCAGATCGTTTGGAAAAGGAGGAGACCTCAACAGAACTGCATCAACTTTCTACACAGCTACTGTGACTCAGACCTGAAGCAAGGGGGGACGTTGGTTCCAAGAATGAGGAACTGAAACATCAACCCCTGACAAAGGAAAGTTGGCTCAGTCTTGCTGGAGTGGTTCGTGATGTAATGCTGACAAGAAAAGAAAAGACCAGCCTGCAAGCATGCACAAGAAACACAGAAAAGTATCATCAGCTGACGATGGATGAGGAAGCACACCGCGTCCTCCACTGCAGCCATCGAGAAGACATCCGGCAACAGAGGAACAAACACCAGCAGCTGACATCATCACACAGACGCAGACATGGTTAAAGACATCCTGCTGGACCCGGAGCTTGAAATTGAGCCAGCACAACCCACCAGTAAGAAACGACCGCAAGCGACATCTGAGAAGCCAGGACAACTGGAAGGGGCAATCTACACCGATGGATCCAGAAAGGCGTCCGACCAGTCGGCATACTGGGGATTTATTCTGAAGCAAGACGGCAAAGAGAGATGCCGTCAGAAAGGAAAAGCTCCCGGTAGTGCTCAAGCCGGAGAAGTAACGGCAGTACTGGAAGGATTGCTGGAGCTGGTGAAAAGGAAAATCAGAAACAGAAAAAAGGGGGCGGAGCTGCGGTTACTGGTTGCTATGGTAACCACCAACCGTCAAGAGCAGCGTAACAGAACTTAAAACACCAATAAACGTCTTTATTGAACTTAAAGAATAAATAAACAAATTTGGACAAACTTCGCATCTATAATATTGTTTAAAGAAAACTCTGTCACACCTGTAGTACATATCAACATTTTTACTGGGAGGTTTTAATATGATTTGTTTAATTCTGTTTTGGTGCATTTGTTCTTTATTCTGATTTACAGCATCATTATCTATTTTTTTGTAATTATTTTTCGTACCTGAGCACACTCAATTACATACAAATCACACATGAAGGACATATGCAGTTTTTTTTTTCTAATCTCAAGAAAAATGTATGTTCAGAAGTCTAATATATGAATTTATGGATGTTTGGGTTTGAGGTTACTATAATAATACTATCCCAAATTATTATATTAGTCATTGTATGTTGAGGCTACGTCATAATTTTCGCAAACTCGTCATTCACACCAATAGATATGTAAATAAATGGAAAAGTATTTGTTGTTCAGCAACAGCTAATTGCAACCAAGGTAATTGTCTATTCAGTGAGTGAAAGTTGTTTCACCTAAAAATGTTGCTGTTATCACTGTTAGACATGAAAAAACTTGGTTTGTTTGCTTGCAACACAAAATAGCATCAAAGCTTTTCAGTCCAAGCACAACTGAGGCTCACAGATTCAGACATTTCAGAGGGATTCTGGGACCAATTTGAATGAAATCTGTGTCACTTCGGGAATGCAGATCTATTAGTCTGCTGGAATGTGTGCAAACAAAGCAGCTCCAGCAACTTCAAGTTGTAATCAAAAGTTAGAGGCTTTATAATTAAAGCCAGGCAGAGAAATGTTGGTCATTAAATTCCCTCATGGATTCCCAGTTTTTAGAAACTCAACTCAAAACGGTTGTACTTATTTAACAAAGCAAAAGAGGTCAGAGAGTTTAATTACTCTGATCACACAAAGTCCGTACATTACTGTATTTACCTGAGGACACTGGTGAATTATGTGCAGCACATTTCTGCTGCAGTAAAAAGTTTGTTTGAATTGTGTTGAATTGTACCGTTTGATTTGTCTACAGGTATTTTTTGTCTCTCAGGATGTTTATGTTTTAGTTTATAAAGAAGTTAATAAATTGGATGTTAATTATTAGAGCATAAACAATGCAGCTCCACATTTTATTAATCAAAATGTGTTAAAAAAAAATGTCTAAATGACAAAAAAAATACTTTATGCCAACAATTTTAATGATGCCACATTTGCACTGAGCTCAGAAAATTTTTAAAAAGTTGATAATTTTAGACTTTTGAAACTTTCACAAATATATTTTAGTGATGTTTGATCACAACACAAATGTTCCTAAAGAAATACTCCAATTTAATTTAGTTTTTTGTGACCATTCAATGAATACAAACTTTTGAAATGGAAAACTTTAAGAGTACAATGTAAGAAACGATCCTAATCAGATTTTAAGTTGTGCTGGAGAAAAGTGGGATTTCTTTATTTTGTTTTTGACAAACTTGAAGCAAACATTTCCAAAATATTTCATTGATTTAAAGTCGCCAGACGAACCGTAAAGCTGCTTCATCAGCCGTTCGGCCGGGTAGTTGGGTAGGAACTAGTTACGTTTACTCAATTACATTTACTTGAATAACTTTTTTTTCCTACACCTACAGTAGAAAAAAACACTTTAATGTGTTTTTCACTTAAGTAATTTTATTGTGAAGTATCTCTACTTGTCCTTGAGGAAAAGTTCTGGATTTTCTACCCACTAAGTGAAAAACAAACATGTTTTAACCAAAAATTCACCAGACACACCTGCAGTTTTTTTTGTTAAAGTTTCATATGTTTTTTATTGAAAGAAAATAATTTTGAAAAATTTTCTCTCGTCTGATTTTGGTATTATTTGTTATACTGATATGAATTATTGTCATTTTGGTCCTTAAAATACCAAATTTTCCACCAAACTTTATATTTGTTCATGCCTCAGTACAAGCATAACAATTTGTATGCTCATCACTGAGGTCATATTTTTTCTATTCCCACCATTAGCTACTTGAATTTTTCAAGATGGCCACCGTTTTTGAGTGTTTTAAACCAGTTATCTCCATATAATATAAACATTTTAATGGTTTTATGTCACACCAAATGTCATCCAATACATGAAACTTTAAAGTTGTATAGCAAAAATCTTCATAAAATAAAGAAATTTACAGACAACCCTGAGAATCTTTACTCAAATCATTAACATTTTGGTTCTTAAAATATCAAAATTTCCACTTAACTTTATATTTTGGCCTGTTTGATGATGTAATTTTGAAATACTAAGTCATTGATAATTTGATCAGTTACTCAGTACTTGAGTAAACTTTTTAACCAAATACTTTTTTATTCTTGGACAACTACGTTTTGCTTTTACTTGAGTAGAAATATGTACAAGTATCGCTACTCTTACTTGAGTAAAATTTCTGGATTTTCTACCCGCTGAATGAAAACCAAACATGTTTTAACCAAATAACCACCAGACACAAGCTGGCAGTTTTTGTTAAAGTTTCATAAGTTTTTTTAAATGACAGAAACCAATTTAGAAACATATTCTCTTGCCTGATTTTATTTTTTGTTACTTTTTGACATTTTGGTCCTTAAAATACCAAAATTTCCACTTGCTTTTATAATTTGGTCCGTCTGATGACGTAATTATGAAATATTAAAGGGTTGATCTTTTGATCAGTTAAGTTATGGAGTAGTTACTCTTTTTGGGTTCTCCACCCACCTCTGATTTTGTGTTTAACAAACTGGAAGAAAACATTTTTGTTTCACTGACGTATTGCAGCAAAAGGGAGAGTAAGAAAGAAATGAGTGGAAGTGAGAAGCGGCCAGGCGGCCGGCGAAGCTGCTTCGTCAGCCGCCTGGCCGGATGTGAGCGTACGTCGGCGCGGGAATAACACCTGCCGCTATTCCAACACGCCGGGAGCGGAGGCAACCTGAGAAGAGTGGTACCATGCAGGGATAATCGCTTAGACATGTGTCACCCTGTGTGTGTGTGTGTGTGGGGATGGGTGTGTGTGTGTTCACAGAAGCCCTTTTTTTCCATCACAGAGGCCAAGGCAGCTGGTTTTCAAGGTGCTCACCCTGCAACATTTGTTAGCAATTAGCCTCAGCCACAAACCTGACTTTCAACAAAACACATGGACCCTCCCTGTTTTCCTCCCACTCCCATTCTTTCACCCTGTCCCCTTTCTGCTCCCTCCCTTCTTCTCTACTTCCTTTGTTCCCCTCCCACATTTCTCTCTCTCTCTCTCTGCTCACTCCTTGTTTCTATTAAACTACTCTTCTTTTTTTTCTCCTTCCCTCCTCTTCAGTAGTTGCTCAGGGATTTTGTGTTTTCAGACTCTGAACACACATGTTCAGAAGTTAGAGCAGCCGTTATCCATTTTCTTTTAAAAAATGAAAACCATTTAACTTATATGCATTAGTATTTTTTTAATTAGGCATACGTTTATCCAGTTTGGATGCAGATGAATGTCTCTTTTCATGTCTTTTGCATAAATGCATTGTGGGACGTTTGATTTGCATGTTTGGGAATACAAATGAGCACAAATTTGTTGGATAAAAGGTAAAAAAGGACGACATTATCATCATACTGATCCTTGTCCTCAGGCAAACTGGAACAGCATCACCTGCCAGGCATCCAACGACAGAAACCATGAAAGGTAAAGCTGCTCTTTTTCTTTAATCAAACTTTGGTGGGGTTTCTTTGCTAACCGTGTAAAGAGAAGCCATGTTTGTCACTGTGGGATGCAGGCAGGCACCTGCACTGGGCACCAGCCAACATATGCTTCTCATCAGCGCCGAAACTTGGCAGCTCGTATCCTGAGAAAGTGCTCGGTTGTTGTAGTTGGACATGACTCCTACATCCGTCAGCTTTAAAACTGTGTGAGTGCAAAACGCAGCAGTTTCTGGAGAGCACAAAATCTGCTTTTCCTCTGCCAGATTCTCACAAACTCCCAAAACCTGGGCGAGTGAGTTTAGGTGTGTTTTATCACAACAGGGCGTGAAAGAAGAGCCTGCAGTGGCTTTGAAATGTGCTGATGCTCTTACAAGTCTCACGTTATTACAGTACAAGAAGAAAAATGCTAAATAAGGCAAGAAATTAGTCATTTATGTTTATTTTTTTTAACCTGTTTAGGCCATGATCAAATGATTGATACATCCCCTACATAAAGGGGACGGATTACGTGCAAAATTCATATTTTGCATGTGTTTGTACTTCCATTTGGGTGTCAACCACTTCTAGAAACAACCCAAGTGCTTTTAATGGCAATAGGTTAATGTTTTTTGGTGTCTGGAAAACGAGCTGTTTTGAAAAGAAATTCCAAATGTAACGTCACATATCAGCTGGGACTACCACTCACCTATCAACCCGAGCAAAGTCTAGCTCGTTACTTGGCAATGGCAGTGGAGTTCCGCCATCACCTAGCAACCCAATTGGAGCTGTACAATGGCTGCTGGAAAATACAAGTTGTTTTGTTCTTGACTTAATAGACATGAAAACCTGCACAAATCTATCTCCTAGCTCATTTTCAATGATAATAATTAAGTACACCCTTGCAGGAGCTTTGGCAGTTTGCTGGTTGGGTTGCAAATTAACACCGTATGAAGCTAAAAACACATCCATGGTGACACCAGAGCAGCAAGTATTTCTACCTGTCAATCTGGAAGGAGTTTTCAAACAATTTGAAGCCCCATCAAAAGATCATTCACCAGTGGAAGACACCAGTAGGAGGTGGTATCCTCCTGGAAAGCTACATTTTTTAACCTGTATCATGTTAATTATTAATGTTCATGACAGGACAGTTTAAAAAAGACTAAACAAGTAAGTCATGTTTGCAAAAGTTGGCAAGAAAAAATTTAATCTGAGTCAACCACAAAAACAAAATACTTTGGACAAATGAGACTTAATTAAACTATCTGGACTTAACTATCCAGATAGTTTGGCTGCTATCCACAGTGGTTTGCTTTAAAAAAAAAAGAAGATAATAACATGCTGAGAATGATTCACAACAACTTTATTTGAGAAAGCATTTAGTCAACCTGCTCAAGAATCTAACACTAAGCCCAAAATGCCTGGCAAATGTTTCCTACACGTTGTTCTGGTAAATGTTGTCTAGTTTTTCCCCATTTGGTTTGCGTTCTCTGAAATCACAAACAGATCCGCGATCTTGCTGAATGAATTTGCATATGAAAGACAAAGTGGTTTATATTGGGATGTCTGTGGCTGCATATTCATTGCAGGACAATGATTTCAAATGGGGTACTGAGTTGGTTACTGTTTATATGAAAGTGTCAACAGGAAACAAATTCCAAGTAGAAAGACAAAAATTGAAGTGTTAAAATGACCCAGTTGAAGTCCAGACCTTAAGTTGACTGAAGTGCTGTGGAAGGAGCTTAATAGAGAAGTTCAAAACTCAATGAGCAGAGTTAGTGTTGATGAGTGGGTTAAATATGAGAATAATAAAGTCGTACTAACAGCTTTTTCAAAAGATTAATGCTAATGGTGTTTCTTAAAGGGGATGTATTATGCAAATTTCATATTTTTAACATTTTTATACTCCCATCCATTTGGGTTTCTACTGCTTCTGAAAACAAACCAAGCACTTTAAAAAAAAAAACATCTAGCCATTTTTTGGCAATAACTTAATGTTTTATGGTGTCTGGAAAACGAGCCGTTTCAAAAACCTTCCAAATGTAACGTCACAAATCAGCAGGAACTGCCACTCACCTAGCAATGCCAACAAAATCTAGCCTGTCACCTAGCAACTCAATTGAAGCTGTACAATGGCTGCTGGAAAAGACAAGTGTTTTGTTGTTGGTTTACCATCCAGAAACCACTTGCTGCATTCTTGTTCGCTGTGCAGAAGGCGCCACTTCTGTTTTTCAGGTGTGAGTGTAAGAATAATTTTGTGCGTAAAATGTAATGAACATGTTCTGTTTTGCTCCTTAGACGTATACTAACCTGTTCAAGGAAGTGTAATAAATCACCTCTAAAGCATTTCACTCATGCGGTACTTAGTTTTCCGTGTAACTGTGTCTTAGAAAAAGCCACACATAAAAATAAAAAGGGATTATTGTACATTAAGCTAGACCTTAAGCTGGAGCGATCTTGGTGAGAGTCAAACTGAAACCAAAAGAATGTCATAAATTAACTCCATTAAAGCACAAATGCGCACTACCCAGCCAAACGGAGTAGGAGGTCTCATAATGTGGTTTCCAGCCTCTTCCAAGCAGAATAAAACTTGCTGCTTTACAGATTTCTCTCTGGGTTGATGAAGACGGGAAGAGATGGGAGGTGAAGGCAGAGGCAGGTGGCTGCGAAGGAAAGACTCGCAGAAAAGCGATTTGGATTGATAAACTCGTGGTAATTTTTGTTCTTTGAGATGTTTTCTGTCAGCCAATCAGTTTAGGAGTTTTTTTATTCACGATATCAGAGGTTTGTGGCCTCAACAAACATTCATCTGACATTGTTCAATTATTGCCAGAAACTTGACCTCTTAATAGGACAAACCCCAAATTTTCTCCTTGATGGAGTTGGAGACCAAAAATCTTCGTTTCATAATTACAGTTCTTGCATTCCACAGCTCTTAATGATCATTGCGTGAAAATGAAGGCCAGTAATTGTGTCGTACACACCCTTTAGCCTTGTAAAATCTAACCGAGCTTGTCTTTCTGTCTCCTTCTGGCAGTCCAGACCAGTTAAGTCCTGAGAAAGCATGCACAGGATGGAAGCCGTCCTGATTCACTGTGGAGGAACCGCAGTAAAAAACAAGAAGTCTCTTTCTTGTCTATAGTTTTGCAGACTGCAGCAGTGCATACCAGAGAGCTCTGTGAAGAGACCATATGCTCCAGTCAGAGAGCACAAAACGGCTGAGATGTCAGAAAATGTTTGAAGAGGGAGAATTGTAATTTTTATGAGCTGTGGTTAACCTCCAGTCAGATCTGGAGAGGATCCCATCTTCTGACTTTGTGAATGCCCTTCTTTCCACGGAGAATTGTTTTGCCAGAACACAGTGCCTTGCAAAAACTTTTAGACATTTTGACATGTTATGAATACAAACTTCGATATTCTTTAATTGAATTTTGCTGGTAGATCAACACAAAGTGGCACATCATTTTGAAGGGAAGGGAAATGAATTCATAGACTGCAAAAACAAAAACTTTCATCAAGTATTTTTGCGCAAATATCTTAGTGCGCTTAAAATAAGACAAAACTAACTTAAACATAACTTTTCAACAGGACATGGGAGCTTGTTTTAAGTCCATAACTCATGAAGAAGTACTGTTTGCATTGGCAGATTATTTCACTTATAACAAGACATTTTTGCCAATGTTATGAGTATTTTTAATCCATATTAATGAATTGTTGACTTAAAACAAGGTCCTGTTTCTTTCTGAAATGTTACTTGTAAGTTAGTGTTGTCTTATTTTAGATGTACTGAGATACTTTCATTATAAACTAAACCAACAATGCTTGGTAATATGTTGTGTTTTTGCAGTGAGTTTTTTTTTCCTTTTTCACAAATTATATCGTTGCGTTAGCTGCGCTTTAATTGCAGTTGTGCGCAAATCTTTGTCAATATTCTCCCAATGTCGAAGAAACACACAATTTCACATTTGCAGTGTTTCCATTGAATAAAAAATAAAATTAAAATCACTCATGAATCAGCTTGTTTACGCAGTAAATCATTACAAATCATGATAGTGACG
Source organism: Xiphophorus maculatus (assembly GCF_002775205.1). Lineage (NCBI taxonomy): Eukaryota > Metazoa > Chordata > Actinopteri > Cyprinodontiformes > Poeciliidae > Xiphophorus > Xiphophorus maculatus. The sequence continues at coordinate 5,519,106 of NC_036457.1, forward strand.
GATGTAAACATTTACGTGAGAGGAGACTTCTGCGTCTTATTCAGGCGTTGGAACCAACAAGACGTACGGAGCTACTTTACGTACGCAGAGTTTTGGGGGAAATTGTAATATGCAATTCTAAAGACGAGCTATGAATGACACACAACTTCTGTGCGATGCTGTGAGATGCACATTGTCCGTAAAAAACAAAACAACACACACACAGGCATTCTTCTGCCACTTCCTGTCGTCTTCTTCGTGGGTTTTCGTCAGTAGTGATGCCTGGCAGTTGATCACGTGACTCGTGTGAGTTGAAAAAGTATTTCCACTGCAGTTTTGTGAAATATGTCCATTTAGATACAGCCGGAAAAAAAATCATCTCATCTTATCAAAAAACATGAGTTTTTTTCAAAATTGACGTTTCCATTAAGCTAATTTATTTTTTGGAATTTCAATTTTAGCAGTTTTATGGTTAATGGAAACACAGCAAGTAATGAAATCATACATTTATCTTGCTTTTTATTCTATTTCGTTTCTCTGTCCTTGAAGGATAAGTTCCTTGTTATGACATTGTTTTGCTAACTTATCTTCCACTGGACCTTTGGAGGTTTGGATGCGTGCGCAGCTCATATTACCGATAAAGCATGACCTACCTCGGCCACAAGGGGGCCCCCAAGAGCAATTTATTTTTTCTTTTTACCCGTATAAACAATGATTTCTACATGATCAGATATATATTATTCTAAAAAGAAATCACAACTTTATTATGAGACTGTGTGTTTTTGTCAATATAATCACATAGAATGAAAAATCAGCCACTTAGCTTGCTTTTACAGATTTCCTAGAATCTTTTTGTGACTGACATGGTGAGGTCAGACACGTTTCTTACATGTAAGCTTAAAGCAACACCCTTAGTTAAAAACGGTAATGTTTAGCATTTTCTTTTTTCAGAACCATCTGTTCACCTGCAAATATCTCTCAGGCATGAAGGGCAGAAACAGGAGATGTTTGTAGCGGCACGCTTTCACAGTCTGTTACATGTCGGCCTTTTTGTGCTCTTGTAACCTGCTGCTTGGCTCAATATTTTCATAGCTGCTGGAACTGCTTGATCTACAACATCTGGGCCTGAGGCCACAGCCAGGAACATGAACAGTTACATATTCATATTTTATTGCCATAAAATATCACCTTGTTCGCCAAATACTCTCGTTTTGTACTTTAAATCCTAACATGGGGATAAAAACAGCTGGACAAAACCCTTACCTCAGGGGTGTCCAAAGTTTTTGTCAAGGACACAATGGCCTAAAAAAAGGCTTTACCCACTCAACAATAAACTAAACATGTAATACTTAAATTAAGGAATCGGATTTGTTGCTGGAAAAGAATGTGGGAATTATTCCAGATTCAAAACTTGCTAATTTTCTAGGTACCAATTGGAAAACAATAGGTCACAATTTAATCAATTCTGGTGAATAAAATCAGGATTTATTTCAGTCTTTCTTTGAAAGTGCTTGCTGTATTTAGCCAGGTTTATTAAATTAGTGAAAAGCAGATTTGGGTGCAGCGAAGCTTGTTTTTGAGTAAAAGTCAAATACAGAAAATGTTCACATATGGGGAACATACAGGCAGAAAATAAGTTAAAACATAAAAAATGGGCCTCAGATTGACTTGTCTTAATTTAATTTATAGGAAAAACTCCCAATAATTTTCAACAAATGTAGATACTTTTGATTTTTATAAGCTTTGAGATTGTAGAATAAACTTTATGCAAATAAAAATGTTTTTGTTTTTGGTCAGAAATCTTTCCGCGTACCTAACGTCTGCCCTTTTATTTTGTCAGCTAATGAAGCCAAGCAAAGTTTAAACAACTTTTCCACTGAACCAAATATGTTTCTAAGTATTTCACAGCTTTTTCTTTTTCCTGACTGGGATTGTGTGACCTGGTCAACTGCAGTCAGATTAGCTTAGTTCTGCTCTGTGTGCTTTGGACCGGTCCACTTCCTTACTAACGAGACGGACATTAGTTTTTTTCCAACATGGCGCAGTCCAAACCCACAAGGCTGGCAGAAAGAAGGTGAAAAGTTTGGCTGTAAACATGAAACTAGTGGAAGGATAAACCTGGATAATGACTTTAAATTCATTTTCAAATAGAAAAATGAACCAAAAAACAAATTTAACCCCCAAAATGACAACATCTTATGCTTTTTTGCACACGTTTAAAGTTTTAATAATAATATTCAGGGCAAACTAATATATGCTCACTATTCACTTTAATTACTGTATATTTATGAATAAATGTGTTTTTTTCTCTTCTTTTCTGTTTTTTCTCCCTCCTCCCTGTTTCGTTATGTAAGCTGTTATTTTGTGACCTCAGATGTTCCACCTCTGTCTCATGTAAACTTGGACTTTTATGCAACGTTTCCAGAACAATAACAATTTATATATATTTTTAGATTTATCTTGTGATGTCATGTTGTCTTTGTTCGGTTCTGTTCTCTAATTTTCCTCCAGCTCAGACCGTTTTGTTTAACCAGCTGTCAAATTATGTTGTTTGAACTCGTTTACTTGAGATAAAACAATTTGGAGTAGTTTAAGAATTTGGTGAAAATGTTTGTCTTAAAGCAAAAATACTCAGTTATGTTATGAACCTTAAGACCTCTGCTGGTTTTCTCATGCCACCCATTTTTGTTTTGTTTCTTTATTGCAAAATTTAGACCTCTGCTCATAGACTAAAATAGAATAGAATAGAATATTTGTAGCAAAACTGAACCAAGCAAATACAAAAAATTATTTATTGTTTATTTTTTTCCAGTTTCCATTTGAGTTTGCAAGTGAAGATGAGGATAAAAAGCTCTTTGAATTCCCATTATCTTGCTTTTGGTGACTTTTATCTCAAATATTTCACATTTTAATCTGTTGTGTCCCTGCAAACTGCATCAATATTACTATGAATTTTGCAGTATTTAACACATATTTAGCTGTGCATTTCCAGTTAAACCCAGCATCATTTCATTTTGGTAGATTTCATTTAATGCATCTTTAAAATTTACTAACATATTTACTAACATATTTGTTCAGACTGGAAGTAAAATGTACAGTTGTAGTGTGGCCCAGATAGAGTCACAACTTTAATCTGAGTTAACAATCTGTTTCTAAATAAATATGAACTTGTTTTCTTTGCATTATTTGAGGTCTCAAAGTGCTGCATCTTTTTTGTTATTCTGACCCTTTCTCCTTTTCTGCACATACTGTAAATACTAAATTTTGGCTTGGATTTTTGGAGACATGTTCATATAATAAAAGGACAATGTTCATTTTACTCAAACATAAACCAATAAAAAGTTAAATCAGAGAAGCTGGTGAGTTTAAGTGGTCTCTTAATTTTTTCCAAAGCTGTATCTGTGGTTTCTGAAAAAGTAAAATGCCAAATGTACCTCAGAAACATGACTGCAAAGTCAAACATTTCAGAGTCAAACTATAAAAATATGTCTATAAAACTACATGTCTAGCACATTTCCAGCAGTCTAGTAGCCCATTGTGACCTTGTTTGCATAAATATCAGCTTAAACCAGTGTATAATATCCAAGTATCTCTCATCAAACAGAATATTTGTGAGTTTTGCTGTTCTTCTCCTTCACACACTCCCCTGTGGTTTAATTGTGTGTTTCCAAACCACCACTACAGCCTCAGGTGTGGCGCTGGAAAGCGTCCAGCTGATGACATGTTTTATAAAGTCTGCAGCTATAAAAACATGAAGTCAACCCTTTTGTGGGACCCGTAATAAAAACTGACTTTTCGCAGTTTATTAGCGCTATTGGTTTTTACAGTGGTTGTGATGACAGCCTCCTCAGACTCTCGACACACACAGAAAATCCCACAAGCATCAGCACTCGCAACCAACAGCTGCTTTCCTGATTCCTGCTCACAGAAAGCATTTAATAACCAGGTGGGACCACATGCTGTGTTGCAGGAGAGAGCGATAGGGAGGCAGATGCTAACGGTCAAACTAATTAAGCTCGTTAGAGGTAGAAATAACTTTAGACTTTAAATCTGTGTCTCTTTGTCTCTATTCTGCAGACACCAACGGTGGATACGAGAACCAGCTATTCAAAGGTAACAGTAAAAAATTAAGCTGGTTTTGTCATCAAGGTTATGAATTTAAATTAGTAACCTTTTGCAGAAAATATGAAACTTAATTGCTTAAAACAACTATCATATTTTTTCTGTCTTTTTTTTTTTTTTTAAAGGCAGTTGATGCCATAAGGCCCATGTGTCAAACTCAAGGCGCGGGGGCCAAATCTGGCCCGCTGTAGCTTTTTATGTGGCCTTCAAGACTCCAAATTACATCAATAAGTCCCTCCAGTTTTTCACTAATCCGCAAAATTTACACAAAATCAACAAACCCCGAATTTTTTCTGATTTTTTTGATTGGTCTTAAGTGTCTGCTGCCTCAGCCTTACTTGACGTCAAGCTATAGTCTGTGATTGACACGGTGAGTAATAAAAAGGCACATTAAACCTCGCAAATATCTTAAAAATTTCTTACAAATATTTCTAAATTAGCATCACAAAATGCGTGATTTTGATTGGAGAAAAAAACCCCCACAAAAAACAATTCATTAAATCCTGGAGGGACTGATCAGTGTGAAAAGATGTTCAAACAAACAGCTACTTCTTCATTTTTTTAACAGTTTAATTGGTTTTATCAGTACATTGAGGCACAACCGGCCCTTTAAGAACATTCAGATTTTTTAGCTCAATATGACACCGCTGCAATAAAGGGGCGCTAGTGTCACCAGAAAATATTGACAACCATTCACTTTTCCAACTGTTTTATTTTTAAAAAAGAGGGAAAAAAAACCTACACTGTAAGAACACAAACTCTTATCAACTGTTTCGGTCTAGTAGTTTCTAGTTCAAATGTCTTAGTACACTTGAAATAAGATTAAACTTATTTTACAAGTAACATTTTAGCAAGATAAATGAGCATGTTTTAAGCCAATAATGCCTTAATATTGGTGAAAAAGTTGCAGATTATTCCACTTACAACATGGGAAAAATGTCTTTTTCATCAATATTAAGGCATTATTGCTCCTGAAATGTTTACATCTTTTAAAAATTTACAAAAATGTCCAAAAACTTTATTATTATGGACTTTTTTTAAGACAAACAAAAAATTATCAACAACGTAATAAGAAAACAATGAAGAGGTGACAATAGTTTCTTGTAGATTTAAGTTTTTGTTAGGGGATGTATTTGTGAATCCCAGCTTTGTTGCTGTGTCTCAAACTCACAGGGTTGTAAACCAAAGTTGTTCTTTGTATTATTAATATCAAAATATTAAAACCTAAACTTGTGCTATCCATATTTTATTCACTCTTCAGATGAGGACTTCATGGGAGAGGAGGAAGAAATGCCTTCATTTAGAGGTAAGCTTCATACTATATGCTAATATAACTCCTTTTTGCAGTGTGTGATTTAAAAGTAGACTATATGACAACCGCTTTACTATTTTACTGTATTGTTTCAAATATCAGAAGTACTACCAAACTGCTGCCATGACACTTCCTGTTGTAGCCACAGTTTTCATTTGTTGTTTATTTTTAAGTAGTTGGGAGGAACAGTGGCGAATCCAGCTAAGCAAGCTATTTAGCCTGGGGTTGCTAGGTAACCAAAGAAAGAATGAGTTGCTAGGTAACCAGAGTGCGGTAGATGGGACCTGTAACTGATCATTTTATGACCGTCTAAAACAACACAGATCGGGCTTTTTAAATGCGATTCTGGATACTTGTATATGTGGTCCGAAACCAGATACATATTTCATCTTTTCAAATGTGAGTCTGTACAGCCAGGTCGCTTTCATCCCATTGATATTCGACATACGTCACTATTCTGCGCCCTGTAGAAAAACAACAACTATGATGGACTATGATGAGGATTAAGTTGTTAATGTGTTGGTGCGGTCAGACAACAACTTCAAAATCGTAAGTTTTATACTCCATCGTTAGCCTCCATGTTTACTTCCGCAAACACGACGCACTACTGGCGGTTGGCAAAACACCGAGCAAGATCTCTAAGCCTGCCATTATGGCGCCCTCTACTGCGCATGCGGGACACTTTGAGGTCGTTAGCATTTCACTGGTGAACACATACATGCATAAGCGTAACTTCCCGAAGGACCGGTGTGGATATGTCCCCACCAATATCTCCTTCTCTTTTTATATATATATGTCCGCTGATTGATCTAGTGGATTGGACATCATGTGACTTTCTGTGCGCTACTGTTTACATTGAGTCAGGAATATCAGTGGTGGGGAAATAACATAATCAAGCAAAGAATCTGGAAAAGTGACGAATAGTTTTGATATTAATTGTCAAAACTACGACAGCAAGATAACAAGGTCCAAGGGATTCACATTTAACAGGTCAGTAAAAAGGTTTAATTAAAAAATATATATAAAGAAAATGGGGAGTAGGTTAGCTATGCTAGCTTAACGTTTATCACCTTAACATGTGTTATTGCTGCGCAGTTCGGAGTATTTCGGTTCAATTAACACAAAAATAAGGCGATCCACATTTTCTGACAGATAATCAGGAGAGCAGGTGTTTAAGTTTATACTAATCAACCACCGTGAGTGTTCCTTCCTAATGATCGCAAAATGAAAATTCAAAAACATAAATCTGCAACGGACAGAATGTTTTGTTTGGTGTTTTTACTTTTTTTGTGTGGGAAATGTTTTTGTGTTTATTTTTTGTTTTGTTTTGATTCCTGATGCACTTGAGCGTAACCTTTGCTCTGCTGTCCCGGGGCTGTTTATTGGTTGCCATGGCAACGAGTCACGCACTTTGACCTTAACTTTAAGCTCACCTACTGAGAGAGAAAAAATTACGGAGCCCCCTAGGGGACATAGGGAATTTTTTTTATTTTGCGTTCCCTCGCAATATTTATTGCCCAGCCTCTCTTGATGTCCTTCCACTTTAGACATGCTGGATGCTTCCCATCTCCAAGAAACAAACAAAACAATCTGCAAACACAACTCCGCCTCCGTTAAATCTGCTGTAACGGCAGAGGCATGCAGCTTAGCAATGCTTTAATGGAGCATGTAGAACAGCAGCCAACGAGCCAACCACCGTTGCTTAATGTTGCAACAAATCAGAAGGTTTAAAGTCAACAAAACGTTAAGCAGACCTTTAAGCCACATTTCCGTTGTGTGTCTTTAGGTCGTTCAAGAGTTGGCTGTGTGAGATGCCAGCAAAGCCACTCTCTCCAGCTGGCTGTCAAGGTCCTCTATGGTTTTGTTGCTTTCCTCATCATAACTGTTGCAGTTCTGGCATCACTAGGTGAGCTCTGGTTTACTTTTATTTATCCCTGATTCTCTCTTAGCAGAAATAGCATCCATCTGATTTAATTCAGTTCATAATTGTTGAAATAAGTATTCATGAGCAACAAGCTGCCAAGCTTTTCTGAGTTGTAATGAATTGCATGCAAAAACATAACAAAATATTTAATTTAAGGTTGATATGTATCCTTAAATTATCCTAGAGCTACAGCAGCGTATTTGGGCCACTGTAGATTGGGGGGGAAAAAGTGGAGTAAATCTTTGCCAAAAATCTCAGAAATGCACCAGAAAAACATTTTTAAGTTTCAAAGGTCAGAAATTTTCTTGAAACAACTTGGAAATTTCTAAATATAAATGTTATATTTATATAACATTTTAGCACTTTAAAGTGGAAATAAACCAATAAACATTCAAAAATAAAACAAAACCTACATACAAACACTATGTGTCACTTCCTCTGGGTATCTGCATAAGAAAATAATACTATGCTATTGAATAAATGAAAATAATATGTCATCTTGACGTCTAATACAACTGACAGTTGATAAATGACAGGAGCTGAACATGTGGAAGCATTTATCCATATTTCCTCTGGGCCAGAGCTTAAATGGGCAAAATAGCATGAAAACACACACCACACATCATTGCATTCTCCATAATGTAAACTCACACACACAAAACGCTCACACTCACTAAACTGTTAGCTCTCTCTTGGGAAACATGTGAGGGGCCAAGACCTGGTCAGCTAGTAAAACAATAACTTCTCCATGTTTTGTAAGTTAATGAAAACGTAACGTGTTTTGTTGTTTTGGGTTGATTTACAACCTTCTCTGTGTTCTTTCAAATATTTCCCATTTCCTGTTTACACTGAAGGTTAGTTGGTTTTTCGTACATGTTTTTATCTAACTCGGGTGATTCTCTCTTATAAAGAATGCAAAATAAATGCGTGGATATGTATATACTTTTGTGACATTCGAAAATATTTCTTTGTCTTTAGTGTTCAAAAAGGTGGACAATTTGTCTGAAGAGGAATCGGCGCACAACAAGAAGATTGCAAAAGTTCAAGAAGGAATAGAGGGTAAAGTAAAATATTTTGGAAATAGTAATTTGTAAACGATCTAAAGAATAAAAAATGTTTTGTATATCCCATAAACCTACTGTAACCTGTTCAAGGAAGCATAATAGGTCACTTTTAAAACTATAATGCTCATTTTTTACTGACTTATTGTTTAAACATTTACCATCCAACTCACATATGGTCTTTAAAAAGTCTGTAATGTTGTCTTAGCTATTGCTGTTATTAATTTTCTCTCTTGCCTGCTTTCTTATCTCAGATCTGAGGTCTGTGTCGAACAGTTCAGACTGCCTGGATGTCTCATTTTACAGTGAAGAGATCAGCAGGCTAAAGAGAGAATTTGAAGACATTCAGAAGATGATACTGGGTCAAGAGCAGGTATGATCAATCTGAAGCTAAATCCACAGTGAAAAAGGTTTTCCATTTTGTCTAGACTGCATTTAAAACCAAAAGATACACTTTGAAATATATAAAGGAGGAATGTGTTAAACTCCTATTTATTCTGAGTGTAATGAATCTCTTCTTTGATTTCTGTATTACCCAGTTTCTGGATCAGGCATCCCAAACCCAAACCACCATAAAAGCAACAAGCAACCAGCTAACACGGGAAGTCCAAAACCACCTCATGTCGCTCAAACTCCTCAACCAATCTCTGGAGAGATTCACCAATCAGGTGCAGGGTTGGAAGGAGGTGATTGATGAAACAGAAGAAAAGATGAAAACTTTAACAGAGGATCAGTACGACGTAAAAGCAACGGCGCAACAAGTCAACACAACAGTAGCACTCAGGTGACTGAACAGAAGAGATGCTGCATATTAATGAACATTTATATGTAATTACATGAGTTTAAGTAACTAAAGCTGCGTTCAAACCCAAATCCGATTTTGTGTGAATATTTGGAAATGTAGTTCTAATATGCAATTAAACGGCCTGAAAGTTTCCCGCATGCGCAGTAGAGGGCGCTATAACGTCACGTTGTAGCGTGCTCAGTGCTTTGCCCGTAGACATGAGACGTATCCATGTCTGTGGTTTTGCCAACCACCATAAAGAAGAAGAAGAAGAAATGCTCAGTGTTTGCGGAAGTAAACACGGATTGCTAGCTTACGATTTTTAAGTTGTTGTCCGACCGAAGTCAGCACATTAACAACTTCATCCTCATTAGTCCGCCATGATTGTTGCTTTTCTTCCCGCTTGCGCTCATCAGGATGCAGAATGGTGACGTTTGTCGAGTATCAGTGACGTTCAGGTTCGCTGAATGTGATCTGGCTGTTCAGATTCAGGTCGGATTAAGACAAAAAAAAGGATTTGGGTCACTTCGGGTTGTAGTCTGAACATAGCCTAATTTCCATTTCTAGTCCTTTGGCTCATTGATGTGTAAGTTTATTAATAATAAGAAAAAGCCGCTTTGGACTACTGCACACAAAAAACTTCATAAAAGAGAAACGGGTAATTTGTAATGACTCAATAACTTTCACTTTAAGTTGATAAGTTGAATAGAGTTAGCATAACAGCGCTGAAAATAGAGTGGTTAAGCTGTGCTAAGCTAAAAAGGCTAATTGTGTGATAATTAAAGCTAGCCTGTGTCCTAACCACTGTAACAAATTAATCTGCTGCATAGTTCTTGCATGGTAAACAGATATGTAGGTAAATAAATATTATGTTATTCAAGTTTTGTGTATTATAGCCTAAGACTACAGTGTGTTTAAGAGGAAATTTCAGTTTTAGTGTGTCACCCTTCTGTATTTTCTACTTCTGCTTGGCCTCCCTAGGAAAAAAAAATCTAAACTTGACTTTGAATTCCTAAAATAGTGAATCAAAGTTAAGTGTCCCATAATGCTCTCCTCTCTCTGTTGCTCAGCACAATGTGGATCGATGCCCTCCAAAAAAAAGCAGATGAAGAGACTGCCGTCCTACAGACGTTGACGAATAATTTGCAGAACTACACTCGAGTTTTGAGCGCTATCAAATCCAACACCAGCAACACCTCCCAAAAAATGCGCTCCCTTCAGGGCACAATCGTAATAGACCAGCAGAAAATGGCAATGTTCTCGGATGTGATCTACGACCTCACACAACAGGTAAGACTAGATTCAAAGTCGGACAGTTTGATGAAAACATTTTTGTTTGGCGGAAAAGGTAATTTTTTAAATTCAAATTCTTTTACCTTTTTGCCATTTGCACTATCAATGCACATTTTCAGGGTTAAAATACTTTTTTGTACCTTAATGGAGCATTATAATGTTATTCCCTTATCAAAAACATACCTGCGGTGTTGTCTTGATTCTTTCATGCATTTTTGAGCAATCTTTTAATCTCCCACGCCGGACATTCAGCTGGGTGCTGCAGTTTCCAAGCTCACAACTCCCCCACTCAACTCCTTCAGACTAGCCAGCAACCATTTGCAAACATCTGGTGGAACTGCTCACCTGCTGAGCTCATTATAGAAGCTACTTCTTAGTGCAACGCTGGTAAAAACGTTGTTGGAGAGTTAATACAGGAGCGAGGCGGAGTCTCAAAAGGAACAAGACAGAGGCCCAATTAGGAAGTCAATTTTATTTTAAGACATATTTGAAGTATATAGCATTTTTATAACAACTGAAGTTAGCATGATCACTTGATTATGCTGGAAAATTACACTTAATATTTCCCTTTAAGAGTTTAATATTTAAACAAATCTGGCATCTGCTTCCTTAAATTTGCCTGGAAACCAACATAGAGGAGCTAAATTTTTCAAATGAGCTACCAGTCATTTTTAAATCACCAATCGAGCTGCACAGATGTTTGGTTTTCTTTGTTCCATGACGCTACAAGTCAGTGTTTTATTTACTTTTATCACAATTTAGGCATATCATGTTACAACATAGGAGTTTCACATTTTTGTGTGCAGACTGTCTATCATCACCACATGTTACCACTGAGCCATGAAACTGGCATACCTTTGTAAAAATCAACCATTGCTGCATTTCCCTGGTGGGTCAGCAGTTTCAGGCTGACTTAATTTACCCTTGGCGCCTTGATTGTTTTAGAAACTAAATAGAAAGACGAAGAAGTCATTTTGTAAAGGAGGCTAGTTAAAGGTGGAGCAGTAGTGTCCTTTTTTTTTATTAATACCAGACCAGGTTGTAAACTTGTTTGATTCATTCCTGCAGGTTATGAACCTCCAGATGCAGCTCGACAACGTGACGTCGCTAATGGATGAAAACGAGGAAAACATGCATGATCTTCAGTATCACTCCAGGTGACATAAATAAACACATTTCACTGATTTCTTCTTTTAAATCATCTGCATTGTCAGATTCTTGCAACCTTTCTCTAGTATTTCTCACAGACTAGACATAAGTATCACTTTACAACACGTGTCAAACAAACTCAAGGCCCATGGGCCAAATCCGGCCCGCCGTAGCTTTTTATGTGGCCCTCTAGATTCTAGATTAAACAATAAGAATGATTAAATATTATGTTATCAGTGAAATCAATGTAATTTTTTTCTGTTTACTGCCAAATTATATCTATCAGTTCCTCCAGTTTATTGAGAATTATCGTGGAAAATCACACAAAATCAACAAATTGAGCTAAAAACGAGGAGTTTATTACAGATGTTTTTTCAAGAATTGTCAAAAAACTTTTTTACTTGTACTAAACAGCTGCCTCAGCCTTAATTGATGTCAGATTATAGTTAGTGATCTTAATAGGGAGTAATAAAAGTCACATTTACTGTCATAAATAAGCCCAAATATTTCCAAATTAGTACCACAAACACTTTGATTTTTACTGGAAAGCTCACAAAAAGAATCCTGGAGGGACTGAAAAGATGTTCAATAATATGTAGTTTTAAAGATTCATTGATAGTTTAACAGTTTGTGAACAGGTTTTATCAATACATTCTGGCACAACTGCCCCTTTAAGAGCGTTCAGGATCTTGATTTGGCCCAAAACAAAAATGGGTTTGACGCTCCTGCTTTACAATAAGGCTAATTATTGTTATTAATTCATCTGTAAGCACTTTACAAATCATTAAGAACTTTTTATTATGCATTAATGAAGGATGTGAAAGAGACAGAATCTAACAGCTTCTTGCCAAATAATCAGCTAAATCTGTTCAACCATATATTTTATCTAGAGTTGTTATATTGAACATTTCAGACTAACTTGTAGGCAAAATAAGCATTTCTAACCTGCATAATGAACAGTTATTAATGATTTATAAAGTGTTTATGGAGTAACAGATAAAATATCTATAAACTATTTATTAGCCATCTCTAAAAGGAGCTTTATTGTAAAGTGTTTTGTCCCCAAAATTAATATTTTCTAATCGTATATCTTCACAGATTGGTGAGAAATACTTTGATCAACTCAGACTAAATTTAAACTGTTTATTTTAGGTACTACGAGAATCGGACAGGTGAGCGTTTCTCAGCTTTAGATGGCCGTTTGAACTCCATCGAGATGGAGATTGAAACCATCGCCTCAAGCGTCAACGCCACGGTCAGCCACGTCCAGAGCATGTACAAGTACATCAACGTGGAGAGCTCCTCCTGCAAGAGTCGCCTGGGCAGACACACCGAAGACCTACAGGTGCTAAAAATGACAAAAATATATCAGAAGTTTTACAAAAATAGATATAAACACATAAGATCTCTGATTCTATCATCATAATTATCAAAAGCATTGGAAAAATTGCATCTTTTCTTGAATTCTAAGTCATTTTTGACTTATTTTAATTTTCCTGCTTATGAAATTAATGGCAGCAATGTCTCCATCCATAAAACCTGGAGTAAGTGTCAAGAATAGCTGTAAACAATGCAAAGAAAATTATTTTTCCTCTGAAGGAAAGAAATACACAAATTATCTGAAAAAAAAAATAAATAAAGAAACTGCTTTCTAAGAGGATGGAAAACATTGAATATTTAACTGGATTTATTCCCCTCAGTGACTAAATGCAAGAAAGACACCAAGCGAAACGTAGAAGCCGTGGGAAAGGTACTCTTTATGAATTAAAAACCCCTGAAAAATGAAAGAGAACACAAAATGTGTATTTAAATATACAGAATTTTTTCAGGAACATTTACTATGGGGGAAAAAAAGCAAAGTTAATTGCAGCAATAGCTCTATTGTTGACTCATAGAGCAGAAAGTTTGTTTAAAATGACTAATGTTAGTAAGGACATGTATTCAGTTTGTGTCTTTTTCCAGTTATCCCTGTATCATAGTATTGCTCTGTGTTATCTATGTTTTCCTCTTTATGCAGAACATGAACACCACCGTTTTCTTACTTCTCAACTTGGCCAGCACTCTGAAGCAGCAGAACATGCTGCTGAATGTTCGGCTAGACATGGATGTGAGGAATCTGTCGATGGTGATGGAGGAGATGAAGCTGGTTGATGTTTTTCACTCCAACCTCATAAATAATTTCACTGTTCTTAAAGGTACAGCTGGTTTTGAAATATGTTAGGAAAACCAGAACTACGGAAGAAGATTAGAGCCACTTATAAAAAATCCCAAACGAGTTCAGATTTTTGATTTCAGAAGATTAAAGTCAGAAAAATGTCTGGGGAAAAAAAGTCATAATTCTGAGATGAAAGCCTGAGCAGTTCTGGCTTTCTCAGATTGTGCTTTTTCACAATTCTCACTTTCTCTTTTGGAATTCTGACTTTTGATGCGAGACGATTTAAGTCAGAATTCTGAAAAAAGTAGTCAGAATTTTGAGATTAAAGTCAAGTTTTTTTAAGTCAAAATTTTGAGATTAAAAACAAAATTCTGAGGAAAAAACGCCAGAATTCTGACATTAAAGTAAGAATTCTTTTAAAGTCAGAATCTTCAGATTAAAGTCAAATTTCCAAGAAAAAGATAGAATTTTGGGATTAAAATCAAAATTTTGAGATTAAAGCCAGAATTTGTTTAAAGTCAGCATTCTGATATTAAAGTAAAGATTTTGAGAAAAATGCCTGAATTCCGAGGTTTAAGTCAGAATTTTGATATTAAAATCTACATTTTAATACCAGAATTAAAATCAAAATTCTGAGATTAAAGTCAGAATTCTGTGAAAAACGAAAAAAAAAACCCCAAAGAAACTGAATTCTCTTTATTTTCCAGTGTCCCTAATCCTTTTCCGTAGCAGAACATTGTCGGTCCACTTTAATTCTCAAATTAACATCCTGATGTTTTCTTTTCAGGCGCTCCTGGGCCACCTGGGCCCATAGGAAACCGTGGTGAGACTGGCCCAAAAGGACCCATGGGCCTTACTGGCAGTAAAGGCGACAGAGGCCCTATAGGAGGCCGTGGAACCATTGGCGTGAAGGGTGCGCTTGGTGTTAGAGGATCACCAGGAGAACCGGGCTCTATTGGCAGCAGAGGGCCCGCAGGTCTAAAAGGAGCCAAGGGGTCAATCGGTCTTCCAGGCCCCAAAGGGGAAAGGGGCCAGAAAGGGGATTTGGGGCCCTCTGGTTCTGATGGCATCCCTGGAGTTGAAGGACCTCCAGGAATCCAGGGCCATGTAGGACTACCAGGTATCATTGGACCTCCAGGACCGAGAGGAAAATCTGGGCCAACAGGACCACCTGGACCACCAGGTACACCTGGACCTCCTGGCTTACCGTACAGGCATGAGCCTCAGCAACAAACCGTGACGCCTGCTGCTGGCCCCAAGAGACAGTAACTCTGAATGAAGAGTCTGAGTTTGATGTTTTCGTACGCAGAAGCTGAGGAATGACCATTCTGGAACTAAAATACTGATTTTCATTGAAGACACACAAGAATTCATTCATTGGATTGTGCAAAGCCATGAAGACTAAATAAAAAATACAGCACACTGGCTTCACAATGGAATTTGACAAAACATGGTGATGATGAATGGAATAAGGAAGACCAAAGCAGCTTTCTATGGACTCAACTATTGAGTGAAATATTATCTTTTTCGATTTGTTTGCTTGAGTTTTTTATATGGCACATGTGTATCAACCAGATTAACTAAAATGATCATCTTAATAGGTCTTTATTTCAGAATATAAAAGAATATGACATAGAGGTTTGTTAAGCCAAAAAATCATTTAAAAGTAGGATGGTAACCATGAATTAGGAAAGAATCAAATTATTTACTTATTTACTATAAACAGAAAGACGTCCAATTTGAAGCACTTTATTATCTCTAAAACGTGAAACCTAAAGAGATTTCAGAGCGGGAACTCTGAAAACAATTTTATTAACTAGCTGGTTTGTAAAGAAAATTAAGAAATCAAATTCAGTTTGTTTTCTTTTTTTAAGATATATTTGTCATATATTACAGCTTGTGAGGTGACACTGACTAGCAATAAATAAACAATTGGGTTTCTCATGGAAACAACATGCATTTAAGAGCCATTTCATGTGCCAAAAGAAATTTTCTCACAAGTACAAGAAAGTTTTAGGTGTTCACAGGAATGTACCATGATATGATCAGATATCTTCTCGCTGTGAATTTGTTTAATGGCTGCACAATGACATCAGACTTCCAGAAAACATTAAATATAATTGATACGTAAACTGTGAACAAAGAAATGGCAGTGAAGAGTAGTGGTACATTGAGGAAACGGTTGATTTTATTTTAGGTTGATTGGAGTGCTGGAAAGCAGAAGACAATCATCTTCACTATCGCCTGGTAAGCGCTCCCCCACACAAACTTATCAACTTTTATGATGTTTTATGACATTGGTTCCTCTGTTGGTGATCATTTGAAAGGTCTGTGGATTGCTAAATTAAAGGAAAATACGTAAACAAAGACGTAAGGAGCACAGCTAAGCTAGCTCTGCCATCTTGCTTGATGAGGAATACTTGGTGGAAGCGGGCGTCAGCTCCAGTGACGTGTGGCCTAATAAGTAAAAATAAGAAAATGTATTTGTCCACTTGAATTTTCCATAAAATGCTTTTCTTATTTTGTTTTTCAAAATTTTGCGGGTCAAAATCGCTGAATTTACGCATTGTCTGTTAAAATACATGAAAAAAAGACCCGGATGAGGCAGTGCAGTGCTGTGCCTCGCCTCTGGGGGCAGTGCTGATTCCCATAGACACAACGAGCAACCTGTCCTCTTTTTCTACGCATCTAAAAGACTGAAAACAGTCGGAGAAATAATATACAGACGGAGCAGAACCGCCGAAGGCCACTCTTTGGCTGCCAGAATTGTGAAAATTAAAGAAAAATGGGGAACAAGGACTTTTTAAAAATAAATATTTGTGGAGAAGGATAGAGGCTTGGACGTCATATAAAATAAAGGTAAGATCGTACATGATTTTCAATTTAAATCTGAAACGAGAGGTCAGCCAAACAAAACATTAAAACAACTAAATATTATTTTACTTTTCATGTCATGCACCTCACCGCACGTCACTGGTCAGCTCTTAACATGGCACTGAAGTTTGACGGCACCAAAACCAAAACAGTTCAAGAACGAAGAGGCTTCATAGTGTGTACTCCAACCCTTCTAGTGACTCTTTTTCAAAAAGTGACTAAATCTAGCTACTTAATTAGCCACTATTGACCATTTGCAACTACGTCACTCGATCATTCCAGGCGCCATGATGGACGTCAGAAGTGAGGGACAAACGTTGGTAAATCTTAACATAACAGCAGCGCTACTATCGGATATCAACATCAGTCCATTTTTTGTTTTTTGAGATTCCCCAACAATTATTTTTCTGTAGTTTATCAAATGAACCTGTAAGAATAATAGCTCATTTCTAAGTTAACCTGAAGAAAAGTTATTCAAAAAAAAATTGAAATTGTACTCAATTTAATAATAAAGAGGCAGGCTCAAAAATACGCTTATAAAAATGTCTATACTGTAGCTTTTCGTTTATGTATTCATAAACAAATAAACTCTCACGTTACTCAACCATTTATAGCTTTTGTATCCATGTTAGCGACGGGATTTGGCACTTACACGCAGGAACATCTACCATCGCTCCGCCACAATGAGCTCCGCCACCCATTTGTTGAGACCAGGATGGTATTAAATAAAATTTCCGGTTTGTCTGTAAAGCTGCACATCTAAAGCACAGTGTTCAGTTTATCTGCTCACCTGTATAAATAATCCCAACGCACTCTTCCTCGCAGTTCACTCTGAACCAGCAGCTCCAGGAGGAGAAAAGCTGCCGTACTCCAGGAGTCTTGCCAATTATTTTAAAGATGCTTATTGGTCCCCCGAAAAACAATAAAAACCTGGACATTATCATTAATCAATAAAAACCTCCCAGACCGAACATGAAAACTGGATGTTATGCTGCTTTTGTCAACAACTCAGGCGGAAGTGAGAGCTCCGTGCAACAAAAATAGTAGAATAGAAGAAGTTTAGAAACTTATGTATTGCTCTTAATCTTATCAACAATTACCTCATAGTACCATAACGCTTCACCTCCGACAAAACAAAAAACACTCACCAGAAGCCTGGTCCTCTTACAGCTGTCCCTCCCAGCTCCACATTCAAAGTGCAAATGGATACTCTGCGTAACGCCCCTGTTGGCTGATCACATTTTGGAAATAAAATAAATGAAAGTACTTTACAAATTTCCAAAACATGAAACATAAAAGGACAAATATGTCACAAATCTGTATATTTGTAAATATATGATGCGACAAACATCTAAGTATCAATTACGGTTAATGTGTGACAGTAAAATGTCTGTCTTGTTTACTCATTTATCTCTTAAAAAATGCTTTAAAAGTGTAATCTGTTGTTGTGATGAAATGCGACTGGTTTGCGTTGAACTTCAATAAAAAGTTTTGTTTTTTTCCAGCATTAGTCTATAACTTGAAAGCATGTAGCGCATGTGGGAGGGGGGAGAATTTGTTAATAAACAAAAGCACATGTCACCTCTTCCCCTTAGGCTCTGGTTATATTTAGCTTGTTGTTGTAACTTACTGCATGCAGTCAAAAATGTGGCTCATGATTCACTTTCAGTTCACGGTACTGCGTTGCTTTTGCATGCAAAATATCATCTGGTTTATGTTCCAGTAAAACAAATGATCTAAACTTGGTAGGATTTGTGAATGCTTGTATTAAGACAGACTATAAAACAGATGTGGAAGAAAACAAATGATTGTTTGCAGAAGACTTTCCCTGTCCCCCTTGAATTGTAACTTTTAGGCATTTCCCTCTTTTTCTCTGTATTGCAACATGACAATCCATTGTAGAGTAAGAAATCTGGACCAAAACAAAAACGTTTTTCCTTTCTTTCTGAAATTGTGAGACTTCTCTCTACTTCAATCATTTGTTCTGAATCCCTTTCAGTTTTCACAAGAGGCAGAAGTAAACAAAAACTATTGTGGTTTTAGATTTATTAGCGCCAGAATAATTAAAGGGAGCAGCACTGTGTTTGATCTAGTTTCTAGTGTGAATATCTCAGCAAACTTGAAATAAGACAAACTAACTTACAAGTATCTTTTTGGCAAACTATAGAGATTTGCTTTAAGTTGATGATTTCTTAATATTGATGGAAAAAGTACTTTTTCTATTGGCAGATAGAAAAATTATTTACATTGGGCTGAACAAAAATGTTTGTTTTTGCCAAAGTCTTTTTTTCTTCTGCTGTGCTTCTGAATTACAAGTAGCCCTAAAACTATTAATGCTCACAACACTTGTAGTAATAAAAAACGTTTTTGATTTCCAAATGTTTTCCATTATGGAAAGCTTGGAATCTTCAACATGTGTAAATAACATAGCCATTCACATTTGTTGCTTTTGGAAACAACGGCATCCTTCACATTAGGACGAATAAAGACAATAAGTTAAGAGACTAATATTTTAATTTCAGGCTGTGTATATTAAGATGTGGTTTTATTGTGGGGCAATTTTAAATTAGGTGGTCAGTGAGTGTTTGTTAAATAGGTTGAGTAATCCTCGGCCTGAAAAGGTTTGAGAAACGTTGGTCTAAACCAGGGGTCTCAAACTCCAGTCCTCGAGGGCCGCTGTCCTGCAACTTTTAGATGTGCCTCTGCTGCACCACCTGAACAGAATAATTAGGTCATTAAGGCTCTGGAGAACTGATCTACACAAGGAGGAGGTCATTAAGCCATTTCATTCCAGGGTTTTGTACCTGTGGCACATCTAAGAACGGCAGGACAGCGGCCCTCGAGGCCTGGAGTTTGACATCTGTGGTCTAAACCAATGTCTTCGTGGTCAGATCCAAATTATTCTCTGATGTAATCCGTTGTGAACACGTGACAGCACTGTTTGTCAGTAACAGAGAATTACAGTATCACATGTCAGTTCACCCAAGTGCAAACACAACATTGCATAACTGATTTGGAAACAGGCAGCGATCCTGTTGGCAACTTGGGCAGCAAAAACGTATCCCAGAGCATCAGACGTTGGCTACAAAGTTCACTCAGCCTGGGAGCGGTTACATGTTGAAGTGGGCAGAGGTGCTACATCCCTTAAATAATTATTCTCAGATGGAAAAAAAGACATTATGAAACTGTTTTGGGTTTTTTTTTGTCCGTGGAAAAAGTCTGCACATATAAAAAAAGCTTTCATGTATTATTCTTAATAAATTCAGGCTTGTCAGATGTTCCAACGAACACACCTAATGGCAAGATTTATGCTGGCTCGGCTGAAGGAACCCTTCCAACTTTAAATGCTTGCTGGAGATTTTTTGTAGTTTAACTCAAGGTTGTACTTTTCACTGAGTAGTACAGTGAAAGACGTTCACATCTAAAAATAAAAAAAAGGTTTCAGGAACCTTTGCATGATACATTCTAGTTGTTTTCCTCTGTGAATTATTATGTTTACTGCTGTCAGAAAGACGATGAGCCACGACTGGAAAACCATAATTAAATGGCTCCTCTGTTTTGCAAACAATGTGCAAAAATCGCAAAATCTTGCCAAGTAATTTTGGTCAATTTTCTACTGCAAATATCTTATTACACATTGCTAACTTACAAGTAACCTTTTGATAAGATATAGAGATTTGTTTTAAGTTGATAATTTCTTAATTTTGATAAAAAAGTACCTTTTGTATTGGCAGATAAATTAACTTATGACATGGGAAAAATTTCTTGTTATAAGTTAAATAACAGGGCTGCACAGTGGCGCAGTTGGTAGCACTGTTGCCTTGCAGCAAGAAGGTCCTGGGTTCGATTCCCGGCCGGGGTCTTTCTGCATGGAGTTTGCATGTTCTCCCTGTGCATGCGTGGGTTCTCTCCGGATACTCCGGCTTCCTCCCACAGTCCAAAAACAAGACTGTCAGGTTAATTGGTCTCTCTCTAAATTCTCCCTAGGGGTGTGTGTGTGTGAATGGTTGTTTGTCCTGTATGTCTCTGTGTTGCCCTGCGACAGACTGGCGACCTGTCCAGGGTGTACCCCGCCTCCCGCCTGGAACGTAGCTGGAGATAGGTACCAGCAACCCTCCCGACCCCATTAGGGACAAAGGTGAACAGGAAATGGATGGATGGAAGTTAAATAACAAGTTAGTCAGCATGGGGCTCAGTGCTGCTCACCTTCTCTTCTATAGGCCACAGACCTAAATCTATCGGAATCGTGTCAGAAAAACTAAAGTTCTGCAACTCACCCTGAGAAACTTTCCACTGGTATCTAAAGATTTTCTTCAGATACCAAGAAAGATTTTCTTTCGAGTGACCCAGTTTTAAGACATTTATGCATTATTATTTTTTAAAAACAATCCTTTGGTAAGCTAAACTTACGTGTAGCACTTTGAGCTCAGTACCATGTTTACATGCAGTACCTTGCATACCACTAGAGGGCGCCCGCGGACACAAGTGGTTTAGAAAGACTGATTTAGACGGACGGTTGAGTTCAGATCCTGTTCATCCAATTTTATAACTGAGTAGAAATACTTAATGGCTTTGAAGTTTGAAAAGAATTATTATTATTACCATAAGGAAAGAGAGTTTTAATCTGATCGCAGTAAGAAAGGTAGCTGTAATTACACCTAAAAAACCTTCTCTCAATCAAGATGATGTAATAAATTACAACCATATTTCTAATATTTCTTTCTTAAATAAAAACCTTGAGAAATTAGTTGCTAATCAACTGTGTAGCCATGTAAACATGGACCAAAACCTCTAAGGAATGCTATTGACAACTAAAGCAGTAGTACTGAAGTATTTCAAGAAATTATTTGTTTTGTTGCCTTAGCTGGTCTTAGTATTTTAGCTAATCTCATTGAATCATTCACTAAATTGATAGTTAATTGATTCGTTTCCGTGATTCAAGACTATTTCCAAACCAGTGTGACAGCTGTTGTTTATTCTGTGTGATTTCAGTCACCAGACCTGCAGAAGAAGGAATGTGACACATTGAGACATTACCTAACCTCCACAAACATACACAGCCTGAGACGTTAGCTAAGCATCGACTCTGACAGGCCGCCAAAGAGCCCATTACATGCACAGCTGTACAAACAACCTGGGAGTTTCAATCAGGCTCAGGTAACCAAGAGTGAAGTCGCACCTGCTCCAAAGTGAGTCAGCAAGTAACGCAGAAAATAAAAGAAAAGAAAACTCTGACTTTTAACATATTTTTATATCAATATGATAAGTACAGGGTGGGCCATACGTTTACATACATAGGAGAATGTAAAATGTATTCTTTTATATTTCAGATACCCAAGAAGATGCGTTTGACAAAAGAGCAAAGAATTTAAATTATGCTGATGGCTGGATTGGGAAGCAGTCGGATGGTTGCACGAAACTTTAACAGAAAACATGCAACCAGCATCAAACACGACACTGTAAAAATTTTTTTGCAAGTTTCAGAAAACTGGAAATGTTGCAGCTCAACCGCGAAGTGGTCCAAGACGTGCAGCGATTACACAGAGTCCCACAAAAATAAAAACGGTTGTCCAATATGAAATGTTTATTTTTTCTATGTGTGGAAACTTATGGCCCACCTTGTATATCTGTTGACCCTTTGCAAGCGTCTTACTTCAGAGTGAAGCTTCGGACACGTTTTTGACGCGCTAAACGCGTTTGGTTTGAACGCAGCATCGGTTCTACCTTCAAACGTTTTACAAACAGGAAAACAACAACAGCGAAATCATATTTCTCGCATCGCCAGTGGAGGGAACTTGTCCCACATTTCCAATTGTGAGTTAAAAGAAGATAAAATTGGATCCAATTAAAGAGATTTGTTTTTTGCTTACATGTGGGAGAGCTGTTTACCTGCAGCGTCTTGGATTTTGTAATTACAGTGGAAGATGATCTGCCCTCCTGTTTAGCTTCTCTGCTTCTCCAAACAGCTCATTTGAATGTAATTGCTGATTTTGTTGGTGCTGAAGTACCATCACTGCTGTTTGGGAGTGATGCAGTGGTGGTCTTGTTGTGGGTTGGTGGATTTTCTCTCACTGCTAAACATGCCACGTTCTGTCAAAGCCTCGTAAGACTTAAGGTTTTCATTATGAGCTTCGACAGTAAAAACCAGTAATCTGATGGTTTGAATTCCATTTATACATCTTATTTTATAAACACTCATTATTAGACCAATTTAACAACTTTGGCTGCTCTTATACCGTTTTCATTCAGGTAAAAGTTATTTCATCATATATTGCGGGATAAAATAGGTATTTTCTCAGTTATTGCACGTTTAAATCCAGTTTCTGGGCAGATGACGGGACAGTAACAGTGTTCAAGCTTTCTTCACATCTGTAGCTGATTTTCCCAGGATAAATCAGAGTTGTTACCGGGCTTTACGAGGAGATGGGCCTCAGTATCATCTGTGCAGCAAAGGGAAGCAAAACCCTTTAAAAATTGTGAGAATAAACTATGCAAAAGCCTTCTAAGGCTGGGGAATAACTCATATAAAACCTCACTAAAATGAGGTCTGGTTCTTTAAAAACATGGCCCACCACATGACCCGGTCCAGACAAATACTCATACCCTAAGCTAAGCCTTGTCCACTGTTTTTGGGAGGAGTTGCAAATATAAAATTCTGTCTCCTTTTCTGTCCCTGTTTAGATTAACTGAAATCCAGCTGCTCTGGATGGAAAGTGCAGCTCTCACTTTGCTCTGCCCATTGGTTGCTCTAACTCTGCTGTCTGCTTTTTGTCCTTAACACGCTTTCTTTTTTTTCTTCTTCTTCTTCTTGTGAGTTGACTCAGCAGCCGTTAAGCACATGGGAGAAAGGCCGGTCAGTTCACATTAAAATAACCTCGGTTTCATACATAAGCTGCTGCACATGTCCTGGTTTTACTCAGTAAACAACCACAGACATTAGCATTAGCATTAACTGTCAACATAAAGGATAGTTGCAGTGTTATGTAAAATGAGTCATTTGGAGGTCAGTGTCATAAATCAACCAGGCGTCATTAACCAGACAGAAATATAATTCGTCAAACTTCCCTTCACACCGATGTTAGACAGCGACATAACTTTAGCTGCGTACTTTGACTGTATTCAGCATGGAGGAGCGTAAAAGTTCCCAGACTGTTTTGAAAATGCAGAAAGCTTCTAGATCCAGAGGATCTGGGTGCTAAAGCATCTAATCCAGCGGTATCAAACTCATTTTCATTTTGGGCCAAATCCAGATCATAAACGCTCTTAAAGGGCCGGTTGTGCCAGAATGTATTGATAAAACCTGTTCACAAACAGTTAAAATATCAATGAATCCTCAAAATTAAATAATACTATTGAACATCTTTTCAGTCCCTACAGGATTTTGTGATTCTTTTTGTGATTTTTTTTTCTTCTAATAAAAATCAAAGTGTTTGTGGTACTAATTTAGAAATATTTGCAATATTTGCTCTTATTTATTACTTTTTATTCCTCGCTGTATAGATCGTGGACTATAATCTGACATCAGTTAAAGCTGAGGCAGCTGTTTAGTACAAGTAATAAAGTTTTTGACAATTTTTGAGAAAAATCTGCAATAAACTCCCAATTATTTATTAGCACAAAAAAGAGCAGCGATTTGTTGATTTTTGTGAATTTCCATGATAATGCTCAAGAAACTGGAGGAACTGATTGATGTAATTTGGCAGTAAACATATAAAAACTGCATTGATTTGATTGATAACATAACATTTAAGTGCACTTGGTGTTTAGTCTAGAATCTAGAGGGCCATATAGAAAGCTATGGTGGACCAGATTTGGCCTTGAGTTTGACACGTGCATTAATCTGTGGCCTGCCTGCATTGGTGTGTGTTGACTGTCGTAAAATTGCGGTTTGACGAACCATGCTAACCTCCTGCCCAAAATGCAACCTCATCACAGCAGGTTGGTAGGACTCCAAGTAATTTATTTTAAGGTTCCTGGCAGTCCAGCTGGTGTGCATCACATCCCATCACTGCCATGCCTCGAACAAAATTTAATCCAAAGCTGCAAAGCAAATAGATACAATGTTCTGACGAGGGCTTTGTGTCACAGGACACGCACACACCTCCAAGTTGCACATAAACAAGTTTTTGGGCTTATGAGAGGAACTGCAACATGTGCTACATTTTTCAGCTGGTGCTGTTGACTTTCCTGCTGCGCTGTGTCAAATCCAAACTGTTTGAAAAACCTGTTCGCCTCCTCGCCTGTGGTGGCGCTTCTATTAGAGGAAATGACACAAAAACCTCTTAAGAAAACTTCAGCGCAATTTCCTTCTTCGCAAAATGTAAATAATAATGAAGCAGTGTCAGATTTGAGCAATCCTAGGATTTCTCTTTTGTCTTTGGTAAAAGAACAGAAGTCATTTCTCCCACTAGCAATAGACTCTGACATTTGTTTTGGGTGAGATTTTGTTTTTTTCATACACAAATTAGATATTGACAGCTGGTTTAAAACTTCAAACTGTCAACTCCTCAATCTGACACTAAGTGGAATAAATCAGAAAATTACTTCAGATAAATAAAGAGATTCATTTTGAAAATATACAAACACAAATGTCTGCCAGATGGAGCAGCAGGATCCCACATGCTTAAAAAAGGATATAAAAAAAGATCTGACAGAAGTTCACAGCCCCAGAGGAACTGGTCTGAGTTAGCTGCTCACTCCTAATAAGACTGCCATCTGATCATAATCCCAAAAAGAAAAAGTTACTGGATGAGGAAAAGCTTGTGTGATGTACTGATCTGGATGGGTTTCTGGAGAATGTGCAACATTATAATACAGCGGAGAAGATGTTTGAAGTAAAGCTGGAATAAAGATTTATTTGAGTAGACAGTTTTATTTTTGCAACAGATGAAATTTTTATTGTCTTTTTGTTATAAAAAAAATCAGGGGAGTTCAACTGTAAAGAGAAAAATTTAATAACATAATATAACTCAGAATAAATGGAAAGTGTCTTTCTTGCAATTTTGCAACTTACCGGACTTTTAAGCTTAGTATCCAGAGCTTGTTTATGCAACGCTTATTGCATCTTATTACAACAGGAAGTCCTACAAGCCTTTACGTATGGAGGCTGTATGCAAGAGAAACTGCATTAGAAATGGACATTTCTGAGTTTGAAAAGTCAAAAATTTGCAAGAAAAAAAACGTAAAAATTTTGTGACTAATTTAATACATTTTTTAGGAAAAACGGTACAGATCTTGAAAAGTTGAAAATCAGCTTGGAAAAACTGACATTTTATAGAATAAAACCTTTTTCTTGAAAAATGTTGACTTTTCAAACTCAGATTAATCCCAGAAATTAAAAAAAAAAAAACTTGAGAAACTTCTAAAAATTTGGTGGAAATTTTCTCCTCTTGTCTTTTTTTAATGCGCCGTCATAAATGGAATCATTACTTTGTAGTGTTTTGAATTTTAAATTGGTGTCGACTGAGACTTTCAGACCTGAAATCTGATGGACTGTGCAGAACTTCATTCAGGAAACTATCAAAAGCACTTTTCCCCTGACAACACAGTGAACATGTTGACTCCTAAAGGTCAAACACGTGAGGTTTGACCTTTGGGGCCTAGTTATGGTTGAATGGTTTGCATGCACATTAAAGCAAGCCTATATTCAGAAGCTCACACTGACACAGGGCCAGCCTCTCTGCTCCGACAAATGCAAATTATGCTGTTAGATTATTAGTGTAGTTGTAGCTTGATGGAGTCTGTATGCATGTGTAACCCCTTTATGTTCATCTCAGATCCAGTATTTATTCTAACAAAAGAAGAAGTCAAGTTGGTGGCCAACGTCAAGCAGCCTTTGCCCCTAAACATTAAATAAAACATAATAAATAACCCTAAACAAACTACAACGCAATAGCTCCCAATGAGTAGCTAATAGCAGTTAGCAGTTGTAAAATTAAAGATGGCTAACATGCACAACATTGATAAAGTTAAAAACTTAAACAAAACACAGCAAAATTACCCAAGAAATCTCATGTATGTGATTAAAATATATGTTATAGTGTAATACTTGTAAAGAAAACACTGAGCTGATCCTAATACATGGTAATACTGTATGTAGCCGTTACCAACGGCAACAGAAAAAGGGGAGCGGAGCTGTTGGTTACTGGTTGCTACGGTAACCACCAACGGTCAAGAGCAGCAGCGTAACAGAACTTTTTAAAACAGCAACAAACGTCTGACTTGAGAAGCAACTTCTTGACTAAACAAAATAAAATCAAGGAATAAATGAACAAATTTTGACAAACTTTATATCGACGATAATGTTAAAATAAAACAGAATGATTTCGGACTTTATTCTTAAATGCGTAAAGACTGGATATATTATGTGGGTAATGTGTGTGTGAAGCAACAAGAAACACTGAGAGGGTTCACTGCTCTCCTCAGTGGTGTGTGTGTGTGTGTGTGTGTGTGTGTGTGTGTGTGTGTGCGTGTGTGTGTGTGTGTGTGTGTGTGTGTGTGTGTGTGTGTGTGTGGTCCTCCTCCAGCATTTTCACCACCGGCTCATGTTTGGGTGACCACCACAGGCGTGTTGCGGGCCGTTTCCAACGTGTTTTTGTGACCACCACTGGGGCAGCTGGAACCGTAGCAGATAAACCCACATGGTCAGAACCAGCACCATCCTCCCACCGGCTCTTCCACAGGGATAAATACACACCCTACATCTGGTCCACAACTCCTCTCTTCTTGCTTGGACATTATTCAAAAGTAGGGTGAAAATAGAAAACTAAATATAAGTTTAGAACCAGATTTCTGTCCACTAACTTAGAGGAAAGCATACAGACTGCAGGGCACCGTCAGTAATTTCACCAGCTCACGGGAATCAGCAACAAAAAAGAAATCCTTTATTTGCAACAGATGGTACGTTGGAGAAAATTATAATGTATTTCCTACAAAGACACATAGATAAAAAAAAGATGGCCAGCGCAGAGTCTTTACTTTCTGTTAGCACTTACTTTTACCAACTCACACAAACTATGATGGCAGTTTTTGTTACAACAATAACCAACCCACAAGCTCCACTTGATATTTTTTATAAATCTTTATTAGACATTTATTTGGGTTTATTTTAATTGTCTGGGTTTCCCTCCAAGATTTGTTACTTTTATGAGAAGATCTTAGGTAAGATGTACACAAACACACATGAACATTTAAAAAAAAAAGATTTTACTCAGTCGCACTATTTTATGTTGTAATTTTGCTCTTATGTAGTGGGTTTGTGAATCTACGTCATTTGTTTTCCTTCTACACCAAATTTCCCCCACTTTGGGACATTAAAAGGATATTTCTATTCTATTCCAAAAAAAAGTATTTCTGCGCCACCTAGTGGTGAACTGGAGGCTTTACCAGTGGAATGCCTGGGATTTGACCTCTTGCATCTGTGATATTTATGATTGTTGCTTTGGAGATAAAACATAGATACAGTATATACTGCATTATATTTCTGCAGTATTTAATTGATTGTTTTTGTGAGCTCTAGAACTTTATACATCTTTACTGGAAACATTGGGGGAATAATCCTTCTTCCAGGAGGTGTTGGCTCTGCAGCTCAGTCTGAGCCACAAACAGAACAGAACCAAAACCAGTACAAACCCGCAAAAATTACAGATGTTTGGTAAAGTTTACACTTTATTCTATCACAGGATGTTTTAAAAGTGTATTTTAGTCACTTAGTGTTCATATTACTTGTCAAATCTGCTTGGAAGTTTTGGGTTTTGCTTTCACAGGGCCATGAACATTTACTAAAATGCTTGATGTTTTGACGTTTTTACCTCCTTTACCATCTTCACTACTTTGCCTTATGGCAAGCTAAACATTTATTAATCAATTTGTCAAATTTCCAGCAGTTTTAGTCATTTTTAACTAAAAACCCTGGAAGATATTTCATGTTTCGCTTAAACATAAATTATTGCTCTTACCAGAATTTGACAGATTTTTGGCAAGCAGCCATTTCCCTATAGCCATGTCCTGAGTCATGCACATCAGCTCACATCTGTCTTATGTTCTCTTGTCTTTTTCCTTTTGAAGAGTGGCGAAAATAACACTAATCAACAAAACAAAAGAAAAGCTAAGTGTATGTAAAATACATTAATTTTATAGGAATGGTCAGAGTAGATACTGCAAGTAATAAACACTAATGTTAAAGGTTATATTTTAAAAAAATATTTTATGCAACTGAAAGTAAAGGTGGTGCCAAAAAATCTGGAATATTTGGCTAAATTTCCATGAATCAGATTTTGTTCCTTGCATTTTGTCTCTTTCATCCGTTGGGCATTGCTGCTTCCCTTGTTATTTAAACTGTTTATTTAGTTCGGTAACTTATAATTTTGAGTTCAACGGTTTAGTCAAATCTCTCTAATTGGTTTTCTCTAAATGCAGGATGTCAAAATTTCACAATTAAGAGTTAATAATGGAAGAAGTGAACCTTTTACAAAGACAAGCTCTTTAATCTGCTATTTAATTAACATTTACAATGCAGATTTCACATTTTTGCAAAATGTGACGTTTTCCATTGCGTAAAACTTGCTTTTATTGAATTTAGATTAGAGGATGAAGTGCTCGAAACTGTACTTTTTATCATAATATCTTAAGAGTCTGAGTGATTGCTCACAAACCGATCATCTCAATTTGTCCATGACTTTTAGATCTGACGTTGTTCAGTCTCCTGTGCTGTTCCGTAAAAGATGTTCAGCCTGCGAAAAGCAGAACAGACCTTGAAAACGGACAGATTTATCAACACGCTGACCCGTTTTGTGACAGGCTGCGGCGTAAGCACCAGGAAGTCGACGGGGTCTTCTGGTTTGACCTTGGAGCACTCCAGCATGGCCTCGCCCAGCGAAGGCATCACGTGCTTCATCAGGTAGTTTCTGAGAGGAAGACCTTTGGCTTCCAACATTTCAGACTCCTGTTCCAACACCATCCCCAGACTCTTCTTCTGCAAAAAGCACACACAGGTGTAAAACATTTTTTATTTGATGTTTTTTTAAAGCTCCTAGTTTCTGAGCTCACCCAATCCTCGTAATGACCCGTCATCTCAGCCAGAGCAGCCATCTTCCTCTCCTTCCTCTCTGCTGCCTCCGCCGCCAGTTTCTGCTTTCTCTCTTCCTCTTTAATTCTCTTCTTCTCCGCCTCCTCCTCTGGAGTCCCGCCGTAGTTCTTGGGCTCCCCTATAATCTCAATAATCTTCTTCATAGAAGATGTGTACTCCGAATCATCTGAGCTGATGTCTGGGAAAAGGAGAACAAGGGTGGCTTGTTTTGTTTTGTTTTTTTAAATACAAGCAGCTTCTCCTTTTACATAAATATAATACATATTAGGTACAAATCAACTTGCTGTGCTGACCCCTGGTGGTCAATTATGGTTTTGCAGACTACCTAAATATTCTGGATGGAGTTCCCGATGATCAAAAAAGTCCAACAAGGTTACTGGAGCTCTGTCGAGTTGCCGGTATACACCCAGGCGAGACGTGAATTCGTCCTGGGTGTAGCGCATCTTCTCAGCTACGCTGTCTGGAAGCTCTTGCACTCGGTTGATCAGGAAATCATCTGGTGCTTCGAGGGCAAAAATGTACTCTGTAATACAGATATGGAAGAAGTAAAAACACATTTGAGCAATTGTGAGTTGATGCATTTTAACTACAGCGACTAGTTGATGCTATGAGCAGAACCTGGGGTGATGAACTTGTTGTACCACGGCAATTTGGACAGTAGATCTATATCCTGGTTCTCCTGACTCTCATCTGTACAGAATGAAAATCACCGTTTTTCTAATATTACTGATGCGTCTTCATTCATTAATTCAACAAAAGCCATATTGACGGATAAAACTTGCCAGCAAAAACCGCCTTTGCCTGATCCAGAGTCTGAGGGAAGCCATCCAGAACAAACCCTTGGTTCCTGCTTCCTTTAGAGAAAAGCTTTTCACGCAGAACCTCAAAAATCAGGTCCTCGCTCAGAACACCTGAAAAAACAACAAAAATCAAACAACATCAAAGCTTTTAAAAGTCAAATTTAACTCAAGGACATTTCCGTACACTGTAAAATATTTGAGCCTCATTTAGTTGTGTCTACTATCTTCTACTTTTTAAGTTAAATAAATTGAGCCTTTTTATATTTTGAACCTAAATGTGTGAGTTTGTGAAAGATAAACTTACAGCAGTAAGTTGTGTTAACTTTTTACTAATTCTGTCAAACTTACAAGAGTTGAATAAACTGGAGGTTTTAGGTTAGCACTTAAAAAAACTGAAAGAAATAGACAGGAGTGGGAACTATTTCCCAGAATGCTTAGCGGTGTGTTTTTATATCCTGCGATGGAAGTGTGTTACATTGATCTGACTCTTATGTTTTATTAGCTTGAGGATAATGTTCTGTTCACACTAAATGTTTCTGAGCCGAATTTAAAAAAATTCATTATAAGATCAGAAATTTTGTTCTTGCAATTTGAAACAAGAATTTAAATCATTCTAAAGTAAAATAAGTATTTATTTTAACTTGATATTGTGAGTGAAATAATAGAGAAATGTGGCTCTTTAACCAGGGGAGGGCAGTTTTTTTTTCTTTTTATTGTGAAATAATTTTTTGGTTTAAATTGCAGCATTAAGTTAAAACTCACAATTCAAGATGAATGAACTTAAAAATAATGTTTAGACAACTTATCTCTTGTTGTTAAATCAACTTCATGAACTTTAATTTCTGAGTTAAAACCAAAACAATTTTCTTGTCGACTTAAGTTGCATTTTCAAGGCAGCAGGTGGACTTTCATTTTTAAGTTATGTTTTACAGTGCGTGTATTAGGATTTGTTATCAGCCTTCATTAACTGAAAACTTTCTTTGCTGTGGTTTTTTCTTTTGTCGACTCGCCTTCGTTGTCCTCCAGAGTCCTGTTGATATATTCCAGCTGGTCCTGTGCAGCAGCTAGAGCGTCTTCGGTAACTTCTTCTTCGTACTCCTCGGTAGCGATCGTCGTCTCCTGCAAAACGTAGAAACAAACACGGCGAACAGAAAACATCTCTTTATGTTTGTCATACGAGGACGTGGACCTGCAGCTGCTCTACGTTGAAATTTAAACGTTTATAACCGACATAGCTGTTGCACTCTCAGGCCAGCCAAAAACCAGTTTAGAGGCCCAAATGTCACAAGATTTGGAGAAAGAAAATCTTGTATATTTAGATAAATATCTACTTTGGGAAATATGTTGTAATTTTTTAAAAGAATCCCCATTTTAACTCTATTTTTAGGCTTTAAAATGAATATAAACATACAATTTTGTAAAAAAAAGAAAAAATGGATGGACAATTTTCTTTCTGAGATGGAAAATTATGTAAAACTTAAATGATAAGAAAAACAAATCTAAAACCATATAATCGGTTCTTTTAAATGGGAATATTGCAGAAAAAATAAAAACATTTATTATATCTATATTTAGAATATTAGCTGGTGCTTTTTATTACAATTTTGCCTAGCCATTGTGGAAGGTCCAAAGTTCAGGCTGATGTGAAAACCACAAATTTCTGTTTATTCAGTCAGTATTAACAACAACCAACACAAAATAATGTTAAAACTGAATCATGTGCTTTTTTTAATTTAACATATTATGAAAAAAATAGCCTTTAATTTTATGAAAGATTAATCTTCATGAAATGAAGGGCTAGTCGATCAACAATGAATTTGGATGAACTTGTTGATGGATAACTTGCATCGTTAGTACAAATCCTGATATATTCACTGAAAACACAAAATCCTTTCAAGTATTTTTGGTGTAGTTTCTGGTGCAAATATCTTAGTACACTTGAAATAATATAAAACTAACTTACACGTAACCTCTCAGCAAGAAGTAGGAGCTTGTTTTAAGTCAATAATTCCTTAATATTAATGGAAAAATACTAGTTTCAGTGGCAAATTAATTAACCAATAACATGCGTAAAAACTCAAGGCCCAATGTGGCCCACCGCAGCTTTTTATGTGCCCTTCAGTTTCTTGAGAATTATCATGGAAATCCACATAAAATCAACAAATCCCTGCACTTTTTTTATCCTAGTAACTGACAAATTGCACTAACTGGAGTTTATTGTAGACTTTCGTCAAAAATTGTCATAAACTTTCTTATTTGTACTAACCAGCTGCCTCAGCTTTAATTGATGTCAGATTATAGTCCATGATCTATACAGAGTTATAAAAAAGTCACATTTACAATCATAGATAAGCTCAAATATTTCCAAATCAGAACCACAAACACTTTGATTTTTATTGCAAAAAAATCACAAAATCCTGGAGGGACTGAAAAGATGTTCAATAACATTATTTAATTTTAAGGATTCGTTGATATTTGAACAGTTTGTGAACAGGTTTTATCAATACATTCTGGAAGAACTGGCCCTTTAAGAGCATTCAGGATCTTGATTTGGTCCAAAACGAAAATTAGTTTGACACCCCTGGATTATAACATGGGAAAAATGTCTTGTAAGTGAAATAATCTATCACACTGGAACAAATACTTTTTCATCAATATGACTTAAATCGACCTCCTATTTCCTACTGAAAAGTTACGTATAATTAGTTTTATATTATTTCAAGTGTACCAAAATATTTTCACTAGAAACTAGACCAAAAACACTTGGTAAGATTTTGTGTTTACAAACAGAGTAAAACACTTTTGACTTTTGGATTTGACAACATGTGAAAACGCTTAATCATTTCCACAAGGGGGCAGTATACAGTGAGCATCTCTATTGTTGCATTTTGTGTTTCCACTGACCAGATGAGAAATCTTCTCATCAAACATGTTGCTGACGTTGATGTAATGAAGTTTGTAGTACTGGCAGAGCTTCATGGCAAGAGTCGTCTTCCCCACCGCCGGAGGGCCAATCAGGCAGATCCGAATCGGCTACAGGAAATAAAAATATAACCCACTGCTGTCATTTAAAAACAAGCTTATTAGCAAAAAGGGATCCTAATTGATCAAATATTTAGATAAAGACGGCTTCGACACAAACAACACTCTGATTTGAAGAGTTAAATATTTACGAAAAGCTGTCTTGTGAGTTTGTACTCCTTCACGATGCTCTTGATGTTTTTCACCAGTCCCTCTTCACTCGTCCATTCAAAGGCCAAATAGTCGTTGACTATAGAGGCATCCACTCGCAGGTTCATGTTGAGACAGTCCAGTTCTTCCGGCTGGAACCAGGAGCAAACTGAACTATTGAATCGATATTAAATTCATCTGTTTGTTTCTTTGTTTGCAGGTTTTATTTTACATCTCACGTTTTGGGATTTTGGGGGGAAAAAATTAAAGGATAAGAGCATCGAAAATAAGATTTGTTTTGAGTTCGTTTATACAAGTTGTACCTTAAAAGCGTTCATTTTGATGGCGTCTTCTGGAAGTAACTTGCAGATTTTTTCTGGCCCGAGCACCTCACTAATAGTCTAAAGAGTTAAAAGAAAAGAGACCAAATAAACATTTTATGATGTTTTATCGGTTTACACACACGATATTGTTATTATAGCTTAATTCTGACGTAAAATGCTACCTTTACAACTTCCTCTAACGTGGTCTTGGATTCATCAATGGCAACAATGTACCTTGGGCTTGGCTTCACCTTAATGATCTCTTGGACCACTCTGTAATAAATTAGAAGTCAGTGCAGCTCTGATCCAATTTTTCCCCAAATAACAAACAACAACAACAATAACACTACACATCGATAAATAAATAAATTTACCTTCCAAGGTCACAAACATGAATCATGGGAATAAAATTTTCACCACTTCCAAATATGGGAACCTTTGGCTCCTGCATTAACCACGAAACCTAAAAGAAATGCAAATGACAAAAATGTAAAATACACTGCAAAGACAAAATCTTACCAAGTAATTTTAGTCTAGTTCTACTGCAAATATCTTATTACACTTGAAATAAGACCAACTTAAAAGTAACTTTTTAGCAAGCTATGTGTGTTTAAGTCTATAATTCCTTAATATTGTTAAAAAATACTTTGGCAGATAAATTAACTTATAACATGGGAAAATGTCTTGTTAAAAGCGAAATAATCTGCCAATGGAACTAGAGCTGGGTTGCTAGGTGACGGGGCTGGCGTTGCTAGGTAACGGCGCCAATAGAATTAGGACTTTTTCACCAATATTAAGAAATTACTGACTTAAAACAAGCTCCTATATCCTGTTGAAAAGTTATTTTAAAGTTAGTTTTGTCTTATTTCAAGCGCAGTAAGATATTTGCACTAAAATACTTGGTAAGATTTTTTTATACAAATTATGTGTTCATAAGGGATTTATTATATTTACCTTAAAAAAGTAGTGGAAGAGATTTTCTCCCATTCCGTACTGAAATCCAGCACATACAACGTAACCTTTGAGCTTAGATGCTTTCTGGAAAATGAGAATATATATATATTTTTACAGTTCTGCTTTCTTATTTGCCTCCGTAGTTTTGGCGTAATTTGCTTTGTGGCACAGTGAAATCACGTACACCTCGGGGCAACTTCAGCACCAGTTTCTCCAGCTCATTGTGTTTCCTGAACTTGGGATGAGGCCTTCTGCGCAGAAAATCTTCTTCTAAAACAGGGAGACCTGCGTCATTCTGAAATAAAAATGAACAATTTCGTATATAAAAACAGAAATATTAGAATTAAATGATGTTATAATTGTTTAGATTTAGACTTTTTTGGGGGATTTACTATATCTGAAAGCCTGAAATTCGTCCAAGTCATCAATGTGGAGACGACGATAAAATATCTCCGGGTTATGAAGTTTGCCATTTGATCCTGAAGGACTGTTTGTAAAAAGACAAAAAAATAAATAAAATAACATGCAGTGTTCATCTGTGAACGATCTCAGAAAGCCAATTGATAACGCTATTGTTGTGTTTTCTGACTCTCGCCTGATAATGCCCATGTTGCTTCTTCAATCTGCTGTTGACTTGCACTTTCGGTGACGCAGTAAACCACAATGTCACAATCCAGCAGCAGCAGCTGCAGCTCCTCTCTGCTGGGGGACTGGCAAAAAACACAACAGGATGTTAGTAATATTCATTTCAATGATTTATTTAAACTGCTCACTCAAATTCAAAAGCCAGTGTTTGGTGAATTAGTTTGAATTTATTGTGGATTTACACTGATTCACTGGGAGGAAATGACACGCCAGGCTTTTAAGCTCAATCCACACATTTTCCAAAACCGAGATAAAGCTTTGACGTTTTTCAGGGATTAAGATCCGATTAACACACCAAATTACAATTATTAGTCTTTTATTTTATTATTGCTAAATGAATATGGAGGCAGTTTTGCGTTTTCAGTAATCAGAGTTAGTTACATTTACTCAATTACTTTTATTGGGTAACTTTCTTTGACAAAATGTACTTTTAGGAGTATTTGCATTTTATTTGAGTATTTTTATTATGAAGTATTTCTACGGTTACTTGAGTAAAACTTCTGGATTTTCTACCCACTGAAT
This sequence comes from Xiphophorus maculatus, assembly GCF_002775205.1. Taxonomy (NCBI): domain Eukaryota; kingdom Metazoa; phylum Chordata; class Actinopteri; order Cyprinodontiformes; family Poeciliidae; genus Xiphophorus; species Xiphophorus maculatus. The sequence goes on from NC_036457.1 coordinate 5,555,261, forward strand.
GAAAAACAAACATGTTTTAACCAACAATTCACCAGACACAGAGACACACCTGCAGTTTTTGTTAAAGTTTTATACGTTTTTTTTTATTGATGGAAACTGATTTCTAAAAATTATTTTTGCCTGATTTTTTATTTTTTGTTACTTTCTGTCATTTTGGTCTTTAAAATAACAAAATTTCCACTTAGCTTTACATTTTGTTCATCTAATGATGCAATTTTTAAGTATTAAATGATTAATAATTTTATCAGTTATTCAGTACTTGAGTGAACTTTTTACCAAATACTTTTTACTCTTACTTGACTACTTACTTGAATGGCAACATAAAATAATTTTATGGTGAATTATTTTTTCAGCTTTAAATTAAATGTTAAATGTGTAAATGAAGTAGAAAGGAACTAATTATGATATGACAGAAAAATGGTTGCAGATGTTTGTCTTAAAGGAATGTTTTTGGGTCAAATGTTTTCTATTTTGTTAGCATAGAAAATGTTCATATTTGCAGCGATGACACTGAAAACTTTCTAGCCAGACCATTGCTGTATTAAGCCAACTTATTGAACATTTTGAGTAAAATGTTGCTACAATTAAAAGCTAAATATTAAAACAAAACTGTTTACTTTGTACGTAACATTTTCAATTTAGGAAAACATACATTAGTCACTAAAAAATCCTCAAAATTTGACCAAGTTTGTATCAATTTGTACTTGTGGTTGGGGGCTACAAAAAAATTATCCAGTGGATCACAAATGGCCCCCGGGCCTCATGTTGAAAACCCCTGATCTAAGAGTAACAGTTGACAATTGTCCCAAAAAACAACTGGGTTTATAATTATTACATTATGCTATAATATAATAATTTGAGGGCTATGATTAAAAGCTAAATTTAAAAATTAGTGTTCCAATTCATCACTAACACATTCATATCCATGATGCTGACAACTTCCGTCCGTTTTAAGAGCCATCTGCAACTATTTATTAGCGTTTTTTTTTTGTTGTTTACATAATAGTCTGCTTTTACGACGTGATTTTTTTCCTTTTTGTCTTTAAATAAACAGGAGCACCTTTAAGCAGCCGACTCACCACATACACTTGGTGAACATTCTGGACTTTCTCCTCATTGATGGAAGTTCCTACGACCTGGAAAGCAGGTTCCTCTCGGGGACTCGGCATCTCGTCGTCTGAGTCGTCATCGTCCGACTCCTCAGGAGCTTCAATCTGTCCTATAATCTTCCCAGGTAAAAATAAAAGTCAGACAACATACCACAGGTGTCTTGACTTTAACTGGTACCGAAACGGCGAACTTTTTCCACCCCTTACCTGGGCGACGTGCTTGGAAACGTACGTGTGGACGTCGTTCACGAAAATCTGCTTAACAGGAAGCGATGACTTCTTCTCCTCCTCCATGACAAAAACTGTTGCTGTAGATACACAGAATAACCGGCGGTAAGAGGGAAACTGCTGAGACAAAAACGGCTCGGTTCCGCCAGTCTTAGCGGTTGCTATGGACTCGAAAACGGTTGGTAGGGTTCAGCCAGAGATACGTTGATTACGTAAGCTACGTCAAAACGGAGGCCAGGGACGGTTCTACAATCCATAAACATTGGGGCCTTCCACCCATTTAAAAAATATATACCTATATAATTTTCTTTCATTGTTTACTTATTTTTTATTATTGTTTTTTAAAAAAAAACAAAACTTGACATACAAGTGAATGAAGTTAGCTTAGCTTAACTTCTTATTTGGTGCCGCCTAATTTTAAAAGCTGGAATAAAACTAGCAAAATATTCTCCTTTTTGTATATTATTAAACTTTTTAAATACTGGTGCAGATTTTCCTACCAAAAATAAATAAATACAAGTGCCAACCGGTTTATTTCAAAATCATATGAGGCCTTAACTAGAACTTGATTTGGAGCCCGACCTCCAGACTCTAAAAAGACACATAACAAGAAACTTCAGTTGTATACCTTAATTATTTTAGTAATCAAAATAGAGCAGTTTTATCTGTATTCTGCCAAATTACATTTGTGTGAAAAAAACTATCTAACTTTAAGGACTCATTGAATGCTGAGACATTTATTTATTCATATTTTAACACCTTAAGAGGTAGTTTAACAGCATTTCAGTACAGTTGTGGTAGAATCAGGGATCATTTATTTGCTGAGATGTGTTTATAGACAAACCCAAAGCTTTAAACATAAAGAAAATATAAAAAATTATAGCCATCAAACACACTATGAAGATTATTTTTTACACTTTTACCAAGTAATGTAAATTTAACAAGGAAAGTGAATGTAAATGTAAAGCTTCATGAATCCCATTTAGGTGATGTAACTGGCTTCTTCCTGCAGGGAATACCAAATTAAAACCCTCCAGACAGAGCAGCTGCCACTCTGGACTCCTTATTTGCACAAACAAGCCCCGTCTGTGGTCCTGTCGATCCCCTCGTTGTGCAGGACAATGGAGTGCTGACATGGAAACTTTCAAAGCACCCCATTTATTTATAGGGCTGACTTTATCAGCTCTTCACGGCGTCTGCTTCGCACAGATCTGGGCACTCAGTGGAACGCGCCAGTCATTTATTCAAAGCACAATGACACAGAATGAGGACTGATTGGTTGGGTTTTACCATGTATAGTAATCGATCCTCAATGAGGTAATAAGAGGGTGTCTGGTTTAAAGTGTTCAATAATCATCCTGTAGGTTATTTAGGAATTGTAAAATGTGATTAAGGGTTGAAATATTTAAATAAACAGAATTATCTTTTTGTGTAATAATCACAATAAAAAGTAAGTCAAATACGGTAAACTGTTTTATATCTATAATTTAAAAAATGGGGGGATTTGTTGATTTTGCGTGAATTTCCACAATAATTCTCAAGAAACTGAAGGGACTAATTGATATAATTTGGCAGTAAACAGGTAAAAACTGCATTGATTTGATTGATAACATAATATTTAAGCACACTTACTGTTCAGTCCAGAATCTAGAGGGCCACATAAAAACATATGGCGAGCCGGATTTGGCCCACGGCCTTTGAGTTTGACACCTGTGGCACAGAATATCTGTTTGTTAAAAACTGTCAGCTGTTTGCAACAGGCAGGTGTGGCCTTTAAAACTTCTGCTGATTTCATCAGAATCACTACAATGAATCATTTTGACATTATTAGACGAGTTTCCCTTCAATTTATTTGTTGATTTAACAAATTATTACATCAAATCCACAGTAAAACATAGTTATGCTGTGGGTTAAGTTTGCATAAAACATTTATATTACCGCTCAGAGAACATAATCCTGTCTGTGTTGGACAGCAGTTGATTCTAGCAGCTGCCTGAGTGTGTTTATGTGTGTGAGGCTGAAATGCAGAGGAGGCAGCTGTCAAGACAGAGGGACTTCCTGCGTTACCTTATAAGGACGAATGTCCCGCAACGCCGTGACCCATTTAGGAGCGATCAGCTTCCTCCTGAAGCTGCAGGGATTCTGCCAAAAAGTGCTTCTTTGACTTGAACAGAGCTGTTGACAAAACAAAGCGCTGGTTTCTTCCACCAGTCAGTTTCAGGAATTTAAATCTGAGCTCTTATGCTATCTCTGATGATGCTGCTGCTGTAAAAATGTAAACATAGAAGCTTCGCTGTAGCCTGATTATAGGAATGACCGCATTTCAAACTATGTGTGGAACATCCAACATATTTAAATGCTTATCTTGGCTGCTTTGCTTAGACAAATATACAGCAACTCTCCACAATTACTGGAATCCATTGTGTTAAAAATATTACATTACTGCATGAATTGACTCAAAATGTCAACAATTTTCTTGATTATCATATTCTTCCTCCCTGCATGTGAAAGTAAGTAGTCCCGTTTTTCACGGTTTCATTTGTGTAAAACGTTTTAATTCTTCCAAATACAGAAAAAGGAAAATGTTTTGCCTCTTTTTATGCAAGATAAAACATTTTTGCAGTTTTTAATCTGTTTACTGCCAAATTATATCAATCAGTCCCTCCAGTTTCTTGAGAATTATTGTGGAAATTTATGCAAAATCAACAAATCCCTGAACTTTTTGCATTAATACATAATTGGGAGTTATTGCAGATTTTTCTCAAAAATTGTCAAAAACTTTCTTACTTGTTCTAAACAGCTTCCTCAGCTTTAATTGATGTCAGATTATAATCCATAATATATACAGCGAGGAATAAAAAGTCACATTTACCGTCATAAATAAGCGCAAATATTTCCAAATTAGAACCACAAACACTTTGATTTTTATTGCAAACAATCACAAAAAGACTCACAAAATCCTGGAGGGACTGATGATCTAAGTTTAGGAATTATTCACTGAATGCTGTGAGTTATCAATATTTTAGCAGTTTGTTGATGTGTTTTATCAATATATTCTGGCACAACCGTCCCTTTAAGAACATTTCTGATGGTGATATGGCTCAGAATGAAGATGAGTTTTCATTCAAACTGGTTTCTTCCTGCGCGTATCGCAGCACATGTCTACAAATGGAGTACTTCAGGGCACTCGTAGAGTAATGGGGAGGCAGGTGGGGGGTATTTACATTCCTGCTGCCCTCACCGCTGCACAGGCTCCCTGCAGGCGGTACAAGGTGACGAATAAGGATCCTGAGCTGCCATCTTTCTACCTTCAGTGTGTGCAGCTACTGGCACCGGCCGCACGCCATTCCCCTAAAAGGAGACGCTGGAGCCAATGAGAGCTGAGGAGCGTCAGCCGTCGCTCCCCACATGTCGCCTCGGCTCTCTGGAGGTCTGCAGCCTCCCTCCCCATCTCACAACGCTGCGTTTCAGCTGTTTGGCTGCAACCCCCCCCACCGCTCCGTCCCTTCTCACTCAGCACACACATACCATGACACAAGCAGACTGTCTCTGGCAACTGAATCACTCAGACATGTTCTCACATTACAATCATGTCCTGCAAGCATCCACATCCCCAATTAAAGCGATATTATACTTCATTCACAAGGATCCGAGCAGCAGCACAAACTGAAGAAATGTTTTGGTAACACTTTATTTTAAGGGGTGTGAAGAAGACTGACATAACATAACATCTGTTATAAGCATGAATGAGTCTTCATGAATGTTGTGATGGGGTGATATTTAGTAAATAATGACACTTTAAAACAAAGTTGCACTAAAACTTGCATTAAAAGTCCATTAAAATCGACAACTTTGCATTATCTGGTAAATAATGACACTTTTAATGCAAAGTTGTTCCAAAACTTGCATTAAAAGTCTATTGAAAGCATCAACTTTTCATTATCTGGTAAATAATGACTCTTTTGTTCTATTATATCTTGCGTTAAAAGTACATTAAAAGTGTCAACTTTGCATTATTTGGTAAATAATGACAATTTTAATAAAACGTTGTTCCAAACTTGCATTAAAAGTCTATTAAAATTGTCAATGTTGCACTACAAGTGTCATTATTTATTGAATGACACTTCATGACGTTTATGACCGTATATCAGTCTTATGCACACTCCTTCAAATATAGTGTTACCAATGATATTTTGTTCATAAATCCAAATAATTACAATAACCATAACACCCAAACATGTTTAAAAACCAGACCCCTGCATTAAAAGTATACATTTACCCTAAGTCATAATAAATTCTTGTCACACACACCATAAAAGCTGCTATTTAGCAGTTTATTGGGATCGTAAAAAGTGCTGCTGGTTATGTCTCATCCAGGACCTTTAAACTGTCAAAGGAAATATCTCTCCATTCTGGAGGCATTCCTGACACGGGATCCACTTTATGCTGCCTTTTTGCTGAGCAACACTTAATTTGGACTTGCATAAAGTCCTGAGCCCACCCACTGGCCCCCAGCCTCAGCATGCTGAATCATATTTAAGGAGGCCCTCACACCCTCGCCCCCGAATCCCAGAGGAAACTCCAGCCCACTGGTTACAACTTGGTGAGTATCTTTAACAATCTGGCTCAGAAGATACTGAATTTCTATTTTCTTGCTGCCGGTTTTGCTTGTTGAATTAGATCGTTTGTGAAAGAAACTGAAGAGATATTTGGATGGTAATTCAGTTTTAGGATGTAGGATGTGGGATGTTGATACAACATCTTATAAACTGACTAAATAACAAACAGAAATGTGGACATTATTATATTTGTGCACTTAAGGAGAGTTCTTGACACTCATTTATTAAAATCAAGATTTTATCATTTAGAAAACAAGTGAGTGAATTTTATAAACAACATTAAACCCCAACTTTATGTTTCCTTTTTCGTTTGTTTAGTTTTATACAACTATAATGTCAATTGTGTTGCATAAAATTAAACGCATTTAAAAAACTCTACATCTTGAAAAGGAGAATTTGCAAGAGAGTGAATTTTATTTTAAACCCCAATATTATTAGACTTTCTATTTCTGTTATTATTTCACATAAATTTACATTATTTACATTTACAAGGAGAATGTTTAGTTTTACACAACTATAGTGTCAATTGTGCTGCAAAAATGAAATACATCTAAAGATTTCTACATTACAAAGGAAATTTTGCTGACTGAACAGGAATAGCTGAACATTTAAGAGTCACTGTTCCCAAATAACAAAGAGGGAATGATTTTAGACAAGTAGAATGTGAAATAACTTGAAGTTAAAAGCAATGAAGTCACATTTGGAGTTTAAAAGTTTTGGTTTGCTTCAAGCATCCAGCATCAGTTAATAGATGCTTTGTGTAATTTGGAAGTTTAAAAAAACAGGCTGGCACTTTGGATGCGTCCCAGAAATCCTAGAAAGATCTGAGCATATGTTTTGGATCCAAACAGGAGTTTATTATTCACGACAGCTGAGAGGAGACCCAGACCTCCTGCCACTTGTCTAAAGACTCACTGCATCAGCTGTTAACTGGCCCTGGCTTAACAATGAGACACTGAGCAGGAGTTGGGCTGTTGAGGCTTAAAATAGACGTGTTAGTTTGTTTGAGTGGACTGGGCCAAGTCCAGTTTTAGCTTTTCACAAAGCGGAAGAGCTTAAAGAGGAGATTAAATAACTTAAGGGTGTCTGCATATCAAAAATAGCGCCAGATTGCTTCACAGAACCGAGCCATTTCTGAGTATGTTCCCATGTTTTGGGTTTTGCAGAAGGCCAACACAACAGACCAAACATGTGTGACGATGATGAGACCACCGCATTGGTGTGCGACAACGGTTCTGGTTTGGTCAAGGCAGGGTTTGCTGGTGACGATGCTCCCCGAGCCGTCTTTCCATCCATTGTTGGACGCCCCCGTCACCAGGTGAGGCAACTACTAATGACCCTTCGCACGTGACGTAACTTAATCATTCAAGGCGCCATGACGGAAGAGAGGAACATGGATATTGAACAGAGCGACTGAAATTGTTGTCCAAAGTTGTCTTTCCCAGTTTATTCATGGCTTCTACTTGTTCAAGTCAAGCTAATTTGTCTGTAAACACACCTGGTTGGGGCTCATAGGCAGCGGGATTTACAAAAATCGGCAACAGCTAGCTTAGAAACCGACCCATACCTCCTCCCTCCTGATGTGTTAATCAAATGTACCGACTTTTCCTGAATTCACACCACATTATTTATATCACCACTTCATAAACAGCGTTTCCCCTTGCACCGGTGCAGCCGTACTAAAGACGAGATGCTAACCTTTTTATTTTCCATACATGCCAGGCTATGTGACGGTGGGGCGTTGTTTCCATGGTTATTGGTGGTTAGATGCACCGTCTACATAATGCAAGATTTGATATCTTTCTAATCATAATTACTTATAAAGTAATTAAACATCAATCTTCTTACTTTGTAAAAAGTGTTTGCTGCGAATCCGCGATTACATCGAGGGCTGACAGTCATTATGATTAACAGCTGCTCATTAAACGGTACGCAAGAAAAATGACAAGGTTGGTTCCCATCCTTGTCTGTTTGTGCAGCCGTCCATTTCTAAAGTGAAATCAACTAAATTAAAGCAACATTAGGTTACATATCTCTGTTTTTAGACTAGTTTTAAAGAAGCACATTAGTTATTTTGACGTCCGTCATGGCGGAGTGGGCGGAGTTCTGAAGAGCGTGACGTCACGTACAAAGAGTCAGTAACTAAAAAGGTGATTTTTCGTATCTTTATCCTGAATATCTGTAATGAATTTGTGTCCCTGGCAGGGTGTGATGGTGGGTATGGGTCAGAAGGACAGCTATGTGGGAGATGAGGCCCAGAGCAAGAGGGGTATCCTGACTCTGAAGTACCCCATTGAGCATGGCATTATCACCAACTGGGATGACATGGAGAAGGTGAGAAATGGAAGCGAATCAGCAGTAAATGTGAGGTGAAACATCAAAATCAATCCATGACACTTTTGAATGTTTCTAGATCTGGCATCACACTTTCTACAACGAGCTCCGTGTGGCTCCAGAGGAGCATCCCACCCTGCTGACTGAAGCCCCTCTCAACCCAAAAGCCAACAGAGAGAAGATGACTCAGATCATGTTTGAAACCTTCAATGTCCCTGCCATGTATGTTGCCATCCAGGCTGTCCTGTCCCTCTATGCCTCTGGACGTACCACTGGTGAGACTCTGCCATAGTTTACGCCACAACATCACAGTAAAAGTCAACTTTTTGGTTAAGGACATTTTGTTTTTTGTTTTTTCTCAACAGGTATTGTACTGGACTCTGGGGATGGTGTGACACACAACGTACCAATCTATGAGGGCTACGCTCTGCCGCACGCCATCATGCGTCTTGATCTGGCTGGTCGGGATCTCACTGACTATCTGATGAAAATCCTGACTGAGCGTGGCTACTCTTTTGTCACCACAGGTATTATAGTGTTACCAACAATAAAAGTAAAGCTAAAATATTACTCTAAAATGCATCTAGCATTAGCAAGTCGATTAGTTTAGCTAAAAATTGACTATTAGATGATAAATCTTTATAAATAGTTTTAAAAAGTTAAAAACAATGTATATAAAATATACATTTCAGCAAAAGGTATAGTTTATATCTTGCAAATAAAAACTAATATAGCTTAGCCTAAACTTTATACTAAACATATTCAACACTTTTAAGCTTAAAACATTATGTACTTAAAAGAAAACAAATGGATGTTTTTGCTAATGCCACCACATGAAGCATTAGCAAACTATTGTCTTAACACATTAATAAACTAAAAAATAAATTGTTCATTTATCTAAAGCACATTTTAAATTAGTGTTTACAAACACATATGCACTACAATGTAAAAAAACAAGTGTTGACTTTAGTTGACTCTCGAAATGAAGCTAGCAAATCTGTGCTAAGCTAATGGAAATGCCTGATTAGGTTTGCTTGAAAAACAATGAATAATGAATCATTAAGTGTGATTACAATTTGTTAAATGCAACCTCTAGTTAAGATGATGAAAAGTTTACTGCTGATTAAATGATTGTACATTTACAACCACCGGATGAAACCAGTTTTGAATGATTAGCTAGCTCTCGACATTAAGCTAGCAAACCTGTGCTAAGCTAATGGTTACAGCTGATTCTGTATGCTTGAAAAACGATAAAAAATAAATTAAGTCTGATTACATTTGTTCAATTTAAACACAACCTCTGTTTAAGAAGATAAAAAATTGATTGGTGAGTAAATAATTGTACTTTTACAACCACTGAAATAAACTATCTCTAGCAAACATATACTAAGCTAATGGATATAGCTAATTTGTTTGAGAAACAATCTATAAATTGTCACGTGATTATCAAGTTCATCTGAGTTTCACATGTTGAATGTCTGGTGATACTTTTTGACTGAACTGAGATAATTTTTCTCTCCAGCTGAGCGTGAGATTGTGCGAGACATCAAGGAGAAGCTGTGCTACGTAGCGCTGGACTTTGAGAACGAAATGGCGACCGCCGCTTCCTCCTCCTCCCTGGAGAAGAGCTACGAGCTTCCCGACGGGCAGGTCATCACCATCGGCAACGAGCGTTTCCGCTGCCCGGAGACCCTGTTCCAGCCTTCCTTCATCGGTGAGCCATGAACCGCAACAACAACAAAAAAAGACCGAAACAACAGAAACCTTTTACAAAAACACTGACGAGGAGAAAATTGAGTTATTTTACTGACATGGTAAAATATGTTTCTGGAGGAAACCACAATCTGCTATAGTTATTTTGATCACTACCATTATTTTACACATACATGCAAGTTTTCAGTTGTAACTTTTCGTTTCTGTGTATATATGAATTCTTCGTCATGTATTAGCTGTATTACTGTGGATAGAAAACAAAAGAGTAAATTTCTGAAATGTTCTTGAAAAAAGATGAAAATTTTTGAGTTTGAAAAATAAAAAAACGTGCTAGAGAAAAAACAAGAAATTTTGAGATCTCAGAAGTTTTGTAGAAAAATCTTGGAAATCTCTGGTGTTGGAAAAGTCACAAATTTGCTAGAAAGACTTTTTAAATTTTCTAGAAAAAAACAGAAATTTCTAACTTTCAAAAGTTAAAAAATTTCAACTTTTAAAAGTAACATTTTTGACTTCTCAAGCTCAGAAATTTCTGCGTTTTTTCTAGAGAATGTTAAATTTTTTATAGCAAATTTACAACTTTTAAGATATCAAAAATTGCTGACTTTTCAAAGTTTCTAAAGTTAAAAATGTTAAACTTTTGAGACATAGAAAATTTCCAAACATGAAAAATATTTTACTTTTCTAGAGAATTTTTCAGTTTTTTTAATCAAATTTATCAAACTTTTCATACTCAGATAATTTCTAAATACCGAAAAATGTTGACTTTTCAAACTTATCTTAATCTCAAAATTTCTTTCTTTTTTTATTGCATTAAAATTTTTTTCAGTCTCAGAAGTTTTCACCATTTTTTCTAGAAAATTTCTGAGATTAATCTAAATATTTCTGATTTTTCTGGTGGAAATGTGCTCCTTTTATTCTGCGTACAATGGCCCTAAAACACCATTGTAAAATTCAGGGGCCTCAGTTGGACTGAAATATTACATATTTAAAACAAAAAGAAAGAATATTAGCTGTTTAGGTCTTGAGCTATTGTACATTATTTTATTTCAAATGTTTTCTCTAAACTTCACATTTTACTGTAAATTCCTAAAACATTTGTTGTGTGACTTTCTCAGGTATGGAGTCTGCTGGCATCCATGAAACTGCTTACAACAGCATCATGAAGTGTGACATTGACATTCGTAAGGATCTTTATGCCAACAACGTGTTGTCTGGTGGAACCACCATGTACCCTGGTATTGCCGACCGTATGCAGAAAGAAATCACCGCCTTGGCCCCAAGCACCATGAAAATCAAGGTGAGCATGACTCCTTATGGGAAGCTATAGATTGCTCTGATGTCCTTTTTGTAAAAACCTTTCTCTCTTCTCTCCTTGCAGATCATTGCTCCTCCTGAGAGGAAATATTCTGTTTGGATCGGTGGCTCCATCTTGGCGTCTCTGTCCACGTTCCAGCAGATGTGGATCAGCAAGCAGGAGTATGATGAAGCTGGCCCCTCCATCGTCCACAGGAAGTGCTTCTAAATCGCCAGTCAGAACCAAAACCAGAACCAGAACCAACAACCAAACTAGCTTACTTTCCATAACTGTATTTCTACTGTGTTGTGATGTATATACATGTACTGTTGTAATAATAAATAGTTTTTTAAAATGCAATTTAAGGGTTTGGAGAGTTGTTTTGATAAAATTACATTTAATGCTATTCTAAGTATTTGGTGGGTTTGGTAACAAACCATTTTCTTTTCTAACAAGTCATTTAAAAGACTAAAAGCACAAGCCGACACAATAACAATACACTGTCAGCAATCATTTATTATTATTATTTAGTTGGAGATTATTTTACAGATGACCAAATGGTTTGGCTGTTATGCTTTAATAACCCAAAACTGTGTCTGAAATCAAACTTTTGGAACCAAAGAAAATTAAACTTCCTCAATATTTCCCCTTCCCCTGAAAACAAAAAATTATAACTAATAAGACTACTGCACCATGTGTTTACGAATAAATAATATATTTAAAACAATAGTAAAGAGAGTAAAACTGGGGAGGTTTTATCCTCAAAGCCCTCTTTTAGTTAAAGAATAGTTGTTTTTTTCAATTACTAAAGAGTGGGTGTAAAATGTTGAGTAAAATGTTGCGCAAGATAAAAACTCATGTCAACTATCTTCCCTTTGTCACCTGAATGCAACACTTTCCTTCTTCTGTGTCCCAGGTGAAACTAATCAGTATAATTAGCATAAAAAGCCTTCTTCTATGTATGCAGGTTCATTTTCTTAGTTATTTTCCCAGGTCAACAGAAAACTGCTGGCTGCTTTTGGATTCTTGTTTTTGAAATGAAGATTACAGACGGTAACGTGATTCGATTTCACCTCCAAGCTCTTTATGGGATTTCTGCAAAGAACTTTGCGAAGAAGAAAGGGAAATTGGTGTACACTGGAGCTAAGGTGTTTGGGGTCCCTCTGGAAAACTTGCCCAGACGGTACATTCCTGAATTTGGTCTTGTACCCTGGTAAGTGAATGCGGAAAGTAAACACTGATTAGCTTGATTGAATCTAGAGTTTTGGTTTCTATCTTAGCTTTTTAGTGGAAGGTTGCTCTTTTCTGTTGGACCGTGTTGGTACTGTGGGCCTGTTCAGAAAACCAGGCTCCCTTTCTCGCGTTAAGATCCTCAGGGTAAGATTTATCCTCCATTTAAACCATATTAAATGGTCATATGCAGTACTTTTGATCTGTTTTCTATGTTTATAGCTATCATGCATCAAAATGAACATTCTGTTTTGCCTGGTTTAGGAGAAATTGAATCGTGGGGACGATGCCCTGTCCACTGCTTCCCCCTATGATATTGCTACCCTCGTCAAACAGTTTTGCAGGGAACTTCCTGAGCTGCTGTTCCCTTCTGAGATTCATGCAGCCCTGCTGGAAGCACAGGCCCTACCCGACCTGCAGGGCAAGATGGCCGCCCTTCAGTTACTCTCCTGTTTGCTTCCAGCCAGAAACTCGTCCTGCCTGCAGTATCTGTTTGACTTCCTTCACAAAGTTTCTCAGAGGTATGAATGAATATTAACAGAGTGGAGAATACTGGACCCATAGACACAGAAAATAGTTTTTTTGTTTTTGTTTTTGCTAAGTATCACCACTGAGGCACATTTATAGGAAAGAAAAATGGATGAAAGTATCAGTTAGCAATTTACTCTTTTGGATTTTGCAACAATTTCTCTCTAAAACGTGTTTGAACAATGACATCACAGGCTTTAAAACTGGTTGTTTCACCCCATACAGTGACACGATTAAAGAGCGCAAATATAATTTAAAAGCATTTACAAACATTATTTGTTATATATTAATTTCCTTTATGGTTCATTAGTGCAGTGAAGGGAGGCCTGTGATTGATACCAGAACTAATCAGAAACCTGTTTGGACAGTTTTTAGCTGGATTTGCTTGGATATTCAGCATGCTGAGTGAGATCAACATTCGCTACGTCTACATTGACCATAACATTGTACTAATTGGAATTACAAAAATAAACTTGCTTAATTGAAACACGACAATTTTAAAAAAAAGCTGTATTTTGCACTAGGATGGGTTTTTTTTGGCTGTATTTAAAGCTAGTGTTTATCACATAACTTGCATCATGAGTTATGTGATCAACAACCGGATGTTGCAGAAAAGACAAAGGTGACAGGAAATGGTAGGATGATGCTGGAGTAGTGCTTTTTAAAAATCACCTATTTTGTGAACAAATTTATTACTGTCATTTTTAAATGCTGCAACATTTTGAGCCAATTTTATTACTTCCTGATTCTTTATTTTAGAGTGTTAGTTTGCAAAAAGACCATGTTGTTAAATCAGTTCTCTGTTGGGACATTTTGGTTTTCAAAGTTCTCTCAAACTGAGAATGAAACTAGTCAACTTTTGAGGCTTGAAAGGGAAGGTGTCATTTTACCAAAGAGTTTCATACATTTTCATGTGATCATAAAAATAAATGTCTTATTCTTTCCTCAGATGCTCTGACAACTTGATGACCAGCTCCAATCTGGCCACAGTCTTTGTCCCATGCCTCTTACCGCCGCCAAACAAAACCGAAATGTCAGAAGAACGACTTGAACTTCGAGTTCTTGTCCTGCGCACTTTCATAGAGTTTCCTCATGTCTTTGGTAATAAATTAATCATATTGGTTGAATATCATTTTAAAATATCTTTAGCTGACTTTCTTCTAAATGCATCATATTTTAGGTGTGATTTCTAAAACCGTTATGGACAGCATGAAATATTTTATGAACTTTGTTCATCTGGAGGATGTGTTCAAGAAAAGAAACCAAAAGATGCGCAGCTTAAAGGGTAAAAAAACAATTATTGCTGAGAAATTAAAATTTCACTTGATTAAAGTTGCTTTTTTTTCTCAGTAAAACGATCTGAGAAGACCGTGCTCCGGATTCAGAGCAAGCCAAAGGTCAGGCCTGCAGTTTCTGATCCGACTCTTGTCTGCGACCCAAAGCTGAGGAGAAGCGTTGGTCTTGAAACCTTCCCCAACATCCAGCTGTTCAGGACCTGCATGCCCAATGAAGGTATGAACTATTTTAAAATGGACGCTTCTGTTCTTGTGGAAAGAATAATTAATACACATGTTTGTAGATCAACGTTTCAGATCTGCAAACAAAACTTTTGTTACTGCCATGGAGAGACTGCAGCACAAAAACTGGAGGAGACGTTCTTCACCAATCTAAATTTTACTAGTTGTCCCATGTCTGTCCATCTCTGAAAATATTTGAACAGACTTTGTTGTATCAGACTTTTTTTCTCTTGAATAAATGTTGTTTTTATGTGACTGTTACTTTCCTGTACTTCATCTGTCAAAGACTTAACTTTCTTACATTACATATTTTGTCATGTTTATCAACAAACTTCAGTTCATTTGAGCATATTGTGAAGTAAAACTTTTAAACAAATCTGAAGTGTCATGCATTCCCCTAAAAAAATCTGCTTTTAGATCCACTTCTGAGTGCAATTGAAACAAATCTTGCTAGATTTCAAGTTGCTAATTATTTCCTCTTCCAGATGGATTGAACATTGCTCTGTGAAATGTTCAAATCTAAACATTGTTAAAACGTAAACATTCTTCCTGGTACTGTCCCTTTTATTACTTCACTCATTCAGAAAACCTCAGTATTTAAATTTAGTTTGAATTAACATTTTGTTTTGACTGTTCCTGCTTGGAATAAATAAGATGATATGGGTTTAAAGGCCTGATCAGGTCATATAGAAGCAATTTAACTAAAGCTTTTTATTTAAAAATATCAGCATTTTGAATTTCTCCATTATTTCTCAGTTGAAAAGGTAAATAATGAAATTCGACACAAAATGGCACACATTTGTTAACGGCTCTGTGTGCCACCAATGAGAAAATAGGAATTCTGGTTTCCTAGCAACTGCATCTGATCCGTGAAGCGGACACACAACACCGGAAATGGGGAAATTCTCTTTCAAAATAAAACACCACTATATAGATGGTTCCAACAAATCTGCGTTTAACAAGGAGTTGGTGTATCAATCTGAGCGGTAACGCTTAAATGTTACATTTTCCTGTATAACATCGATTTAAAGTCGTCAGGAATTCGCTTTTGCGCGAGTTACTAACATGTGGGATTAATGTATTTTATTTTGAAAGAAAAACGGAACTCATTTTTTTCATGGTGACTTACTTGATGGAGAAGGCAGGTTCCTCCGTCTACGCATTCAAGGTAAAGAAAAACATTTATCATTTTAGTGCTTTTTTGTGCGTTTCTTTTTCAAATGTACATAAAATGAAACTTAAAACGAACAGAGCACGTGGTTGAATTTAACGTAATCTGATTATTTTGGCTATTCACGGGCTGTTTACAGAGAGTGGCGCATCATAAATGTGTATCTCCATTTTATAATTTGCTACAGTTTAGATAACAGCTTGCTGCATTCAATCTGTTATGGTTAAGGGTCAAAGTTCAGGCTAATTATTTACTGATTAAGTAAAAACAGCTGTTTGTTGGCGGTTATGTGCCATTTGTCCAAAGATGCTTGGTGTGCTCTTCACCCCCGCAGATGACAGAAATGGGATCCTCGGCGCGGCTCTTTCTGCTCGGACTGCTGCTGTGCCTGCAGCTCGGCAGAGCTCCAGCTCGCACTCCCCGCACGGCGGTGGACCAGGTGTCCGAGGCCGACATCCAGCGGCTGCTGCACGGCGTCATGGAGCAGCTGGGCATCGCTCGGCCCCGGGTGGAGTACCCTGCGCATCAGGCCACGAACATCGTCGGGCCTCAGAGCATACAAGGTAATCAAAACAACTTATTCCCCTCCTTCCCCTCATTTTAATAAAATGTTTTCCCCTTTTTTCATCAGTCTCAGTTTGTTCTTATTCTGGAATAACTCAGAATAAGATTAAGAACACTTAAATTAACATTGTGTTTAGATATTGCAGTGTAAGAAGTAAGATGTTTTTTTTTTTATTGTAGGAAAAAGGTTGATGGTTGTAATGTCTCTTCCGCCCACCAGGTGGTGCTCATGAAGGCCTGCAGCACCTCGGTCCTTACGGAAACATCCCAAACATCGTGGCTGAGCTGACAGGCGACAATGTTCCCAAAGACTTTAGCGATGACCACAGCTACCCAGACCCCCCAAACCCCTGCCCCCTGGGAAAAACGGGTAGAAACTTTAACCTCCATTTTTATGTTCTGAACCACCAATGTAAATATACAGGCAGACAATGACTTTTAAAAGCAACAAATGCCAAAATAAAGACAAATTGAAGGTTTAGGTTTTGTTTTTGTTGCTTTATTCAACTTAAGAGAATGAATGTGTCTTTTATTGGCAGATAAACTACCTTATAAGGTGGGAAAAATGTCTTGTTGTAAGTTAAATAATTTGCCAATGGTACATGTACTTTTTCCACCAATATTAAGGAATTATTTACTTAAAACAAGCCTTTGTATCTTGCTGAAGAGTTACTTGTGAGTTAGTTTTGTCTTATTTCAAGACATTACAAATAAATTACTATAAGCTAGATCAAAAATATTTGGTAATATTTTGTGTTTTTACAGTGTAGAAATAACGTAAAACAGGAAACGTTTGATTTTAGTCTGTCGGTGAGAAAAAAACGGTGGCAATTATTTAGATTTACATCGGAGGATATAACCACAAATGCATTAAATGTCTATTTTCTGACAACACATTAATTCATAAAAGTATCTTTTATTTTTTTTACTCGCAGCTGGAGACGGTTGCTTGGAAAATGCTCCGGACACGGCTGAGTTCAGCAGGGAGTTTCAGAAACACCAGCACCTCTTCGACCCAGAGCATGACTACCCCGCTCTGGGAAAGTGGGTGAGAGAATCAGCCGACACCATAAACTCTTAAAATTATTTTTAAAAATAGTTAAATGTAATGTTTCTTATTAGACGCTTCAAACTGACTGGTTTGTCTAAAATGTGGCAGTGATTCAGGATCTTTGAGCTTCTTTGTTTTAGGTTTTTTACCTCCTTTTGGGCAAAACAGACTTTATTTTAAATTGACATCTTGTTTTGCAGGAAATTTTATCTCCTGCAAAATGTGATTATATATTTGTACTTTGATTTGAAAGCATGTGAACTACAACTTTGTGTTTTATTTAAAAAAAAAATTTCTTTGGTTTCTTTCAGAACAAAGAACTTTTATACCAAAAGCTGAAGGGAGGACCAAAGAGAAGGAAAAGGGTAAAATATTTACCTCTAGTTTTTTACAATACTTTTACCTTTGACATTTTTTCATTTGTAGGATTAAGTTTGAGAAATGTCTTGTCTTTTAGAAACACTGACTACTGTGTTTTCGGCAGTGTATCATAAGCCTGGCGGGCCACCAGGCTTTACTTGTGCCCCCATCAAGCTAAACATTACTTGTTTAAGTTTTTGTTAAATGTTTGCATTTTTAAGACTTTATAGTTGGTATTCAGGTGTTAATCTTCCAATAATCTCAATCAGTTCATCAATAAATGAATCCTTCTGATAAACCAATATTTTTGAAGTTACATAAACATTCCTGATGTTTGTTTCCACAGAGCATCAACCCTTATTTACAGGGTCAAAGGTTGGACAATGTGGTCGCCAAGAAATCTGTTCCCCATTTCTCAGAAGAAGAAGAAGAAGAAGCATCGACCACCGCGGCTCCCAGCAAACCTGCAATCTGAAATTTGGGAAAACTTGGAAAATGTTTTCCTCTCAGAAAAATGTTTGTAGGCTGCACATTCCAGGATTTGTTTCATTAGTCACTGGGACAGTGTTTTCAGCAGAAACGCTGCATTTTCATTGACTTAAACGTAAAAATGTGCCAAGATTTATCTGGTGATTTGCCTAAAGCACAGGTGTCAAACTCAAGGCCCGGGGGCCAAATCTGGCCCGCCGTAGCTTTTTATGTGGCCCTGCAGACTCCAAATTACATCAATTAGTCCCTCCAGTTTTTCACAAATCTGCAAAATTCATACAAAATCTACAGATTCTCACATTTTTTTCAGATTTTTACTGCAAAGTTTTCTCAAAATTGCCCAAAACCATTGAGTTTAAGTGACTGGTACCTCAGCTTTACCTGATGAGCTATAGTCTAGGACCGATACGGCGATTAATAAAAATCCACATTTAGCATCATAAATATCATTAAAACGTTTTACAAATATTTCTAAATTTTCACCACAAAAACAATCTCAAAATCCTGGATGATCTGATCAGTGTGAAAAGATGTTAAATATTTAATTTTAAGAAACAAGCAGCTATTTATTGAAATTTTAACAATTTAGTGGGTCTTTATTAATACGTTCTGGCCCTTTAATAACATTCAGACTTTTGATTTGACTCAAAATGTAAATGAGGTTGACACCCCTGACTTAAAGTATCTACATGTTTATATCTGAAGCTCAAAAATAAACAAGTGGGCTTAGAAACAGAATATTTTGGAAAGACAATGCTAAAGTCATGTGCAACTTTGCTTTAGAAACTTGGTAACAGGAAGTGGAGTCCGTGTTAAAACTGTTTTGGTAAATATTTAAAACTAAATTTAGAAGGAAAAAAATTGATTCAAGAATCCTTCAGCTGATTAAAATTGATGCCGTTAAAGCAAGATCCCATAATGACAGATTCAATCCAGAATGTGTAAAGTTTTATTAAAGATCTGGAGGTTAAATTATAGCTTATTTATTCACAGCAGTTCAGAGAACAGTTTTACAAAGCTTGTTAAAATTTTATGATTCATGTGTCTCTTCAACATCCTTAAATCTCCTTTTATTTAAAATCTGCTTATGAACATCTTCACGCCGCCATGACAAATATTTTGAGCTTTTTCTCTTCAGGCTGCAGCGACTCTTATCTTTGTTTACCGGATCTTGTCAAAATGTTTGTCTTCTGTTTTTGTTCTGTAAAGTCAAATAAACGACTTATCTGCATTGACAAAGTCTGGAAGTTTTTGTTTTTTTTTCCAGTTTTCAGAAAGATAAAGCGAGGATCGGGGCGGGAGGTGTGTTCTTCTGCTGAAACTTAAAGCTGCTCTAGAGAAGCCAGGACTAGCAGAGGGAGAACATCTTGTGGACAGAACAACATTTTTAGGGGGATTTAACACACAGCAGGTAAATGGAGATACACTGACAGACTTTATTTCCTGAATTAGTGCTTGGACAACTCTGGAGAAAATTAAGAGACCACTTAAAATGCTCAGTTTCTCTAATTTAACTTTTTATAAGTTTGTTTTAGTAAAATGAACATTGTTCTTGTATTCTATGAAGTACTGACATGTCTGAAATTCCAAGCAAAATTTTGTATTTATTTGCAGAAAATAACGAAAACAATGCAGAGTTTTCAGACCCAAAATAATGCAAAGAAAACAAGTTCATATTTATTCAGAAACCACACTGATGTTTTAACTCGGGAAGAGTTCAGAAATCAATGTTTGGAGGAATCACCAGGAGGTTTTCAACCGGGTTCACTGCAGTGGGCTCTTCAGAACTTTGTCAAGTTTTGGATTTAAAAATGAGGAAATAAGGCGGGAAATTTTGCGGGACAGAGGGGTAAAACACGGTTGTTTCCCGGCCAAAACGGGAGACTTGACGGGTAGTTTGTGCGTAAAAGCTGTGCGTAAAATGCTCTCCATTGTTCTCCTTTCAGCTCCAGCGATGCATTCCCATTCGGGGCTGATCTTTAAAGCAGTCCTGGCTCTTCTACTCCCGCGGCCGAGCGGCGCCGAGTCCGACCCATTTCAAGCCGTCAACCCGAACGAATCGGTCGGGTGCCTCCAGCCTCCTCTCTCCGCGCTTCTCTCCCGCGGCGCCGCAGCCGCGACAGATGAGATCCTGGAGTCCAGCCAGGAAGCGCTGCTCGTCACGGAGCGCCGCTACCTGCGGACGGACTGGTGCAAGACGCAGATGCTGAAGCAGACCATCCAGGAGGAGGGCTGCCTGAGCCGAACCATCACCAACCGCTTCTGCTACGGACAGTGCAACTCCTTTTACATCCCGCGGCACACTTACCAGGACGGCGGCGTGTTCCAGGCCTGCTCCGCCTGCAGACCGAAAACGTTCAGCACCATCACCCTCACGCTGTTTTGTCCGGGTCAGACGCCCAGCACGCGGAGGAAGCGGGTCCAGCGCGTGAAGCAGTGCCGCTGCGTAAATATGAACACGGACTGAACCGCAGCCGGATGACCGGACCGTTGATAAATAATCAAGAAAAAGGCGTCAGGGTACCAGAGTGAGGACACCTTTGATGAAACTTGACCGAACTGCTGCAGAGTCCAAAGCCGGCCCAAAGCAAATGCGAGTTGTGGCTTCTTGGGGCCCCAACACCACCAGGGCCCCCCAAGAGTATCATTTTATTTTATTTTGTAGTGATGAATTGCCCATTTTACACTGTCTACACCAAATTTTAACAACAAAAGACATTATACTTGCTAACTTGTTTACTGTAAATAACATTTTACTTTCAAATAGTTAAATTAACATGCCACACCTACAGTAAATACCACTCTCCATTTCAAAATGCTAATTAATTAGAGCATCTTCGCTTTTTTGCTACGCCTGTAAGATTAAAATCAAGAGTCCTAATAACACCGATATGATGCACTCTACAAAAAACACAAGGTTTACCAAGTATATTTGGTCTAGCTTCTAGTGTAAATGACTTCTAGTGTAAATAAAAAGTGTACTAAAAGTAAATCTTCAGCAAGATACAGGAGTTTGTTTAAAGTGAATAATCCCTTAATTCTGATTAATATTACAAACAAGCTGCCATATCTTGCTAAAAAGTTGTTTGTAAACTAATTTTATCTTATTTCAGGTGTGCTAATATCTTTCTCTAGAAACTAGACTAAAAATACTTGGTAATGTTTTGTGTTTTTGCAGTATGAGGTAATAATAGTAGTTATTGTGCACACACAGGGTAGCCTAGCATTGGTGACGTATTTGGCAATATTTTGACTTTCATCTGTTCTGGAAGATTGTTCAGAAATCTGAACCTCCCCAAAAACCGTGAAGAGACTTTACTTAACAAACAAGGCTGTGGTTTCCTGTCTTCCTTCCACTCAACATTCTACCAATACATTTGCATCCAGCACTAAAATAAGCTAGCTTCTTTAGCACTGACTTTTTGTGGCTTATTTTCTTCTGTCTACTGAACAAATCAGCAGTTTTATCCATTATTGTGCAGGTCGTAACATTTCTGTATGAAAATTTAATTTTATTGATTTCTAAGACATTTCAGTTTTGGATTCATTTCTTCTATACGGTTATCATAAATACTAAATAGATTTAAAGGCTTGAAATTGATCATTTGCTGTGTATAAGTTTCACTTTCAGTTTAATTACTAAAAAGTAGTTTAAAATGATATTCTAATTTATTGAGCTGTTTTTATGCTCCTTTTCTTTTTTCCTTGATACTACTCGGTTTTTGAATTCTGCTACTTAAATAAACAAAATACACCATGACTTTGTCAAAATATTGTTTTATTTTTGAAAAAAATACAGTGAGAAACCATGCAAGTTGTTTATTTTTGTGAAAGAAATTAAAAATTTTTTAAAAGTCTAATAGTTGGTTATGAACTAATCACATCTTTAATAGTTAAATTACATTAAAGAACAAATATTTTGGTCGGCTGATGAAAATGTAGATTTTCTGTCCTGGTCCTCTTTGAGTCCGCTCCAGATTTCTGGGGATATTTAAATATCAGGAGCCAAAAGTTACAATTTTTAAGGAGAAGCAACTTGAGCTTCTTTCTGGCGCAGTCGTTCCTTCTGTTGGAAGTAAAATATTGGATTAGACCAGCGGTATCAAACTCATTTTCGTTTTGGGCCAAATCAAGATCATCAATGCTCTTAAAGGGCCGGTTGTGCCAGAATGTATTGATAAAACCTGTTCACAAGCTGATAAAATATGAATTAATCATTAAAATTAAATGATATTATTGAAAATCTTTCAGTCCCTCCAGGATTTTGTGATTTTATTGGAATAAAAATCAAAGTGTTTGTGGTACTAATTTGGAAATGTTTCTGCTTATTTATGACGGTAAATGCTAAGGAATGTATGATATTATTGCCATAGTATCAGTATCGGACAATATTAGCTGTAAAATTTAATATTGGACATCGGCCATTCTGTCAAAATACGCCACTGATATAAAAGACATTTTTATATGGCAAACAAGAGACAATGATGCCTGCAGCACAATGCCAAATTTGTTCTGAGTTTTGTCTTATTGTCTTAGAGAGCAAATGTCATGAATAAATTTGACATAAACGTAATTCAAGTTGAAAATGTTACACTTCAGGCTCCTTTTTAACTTCTTAGCATTTTCATTTGGTAGCGCTCTAAATTTACAAAGATACTGCAGTATTTTAATCCACAGTAGAGAAAGCCATGTTGTTTCAGTAAGTAAGTATAGGAAAAAAATATCGGTATTGGTTATCTGCCAAATTAATTTTAGAATATCGGCATATCGGATATCGCCCAAACCTCCAATATTGTGTATATATATAGATATGATCTTATAATTTGACATCAATTTAAGCTGAGGCAGCTGTTTAGAACAAGTGAGACAGTTTTTGACAATTTTTGAGAAATTTAATGGGTTCCTGCCAAAGTGTGCCCATCGGTTTGGACCCAGAGTTCTGATGATAAAAATTAGCATCAATGCTAAGCTTAGCTAACAATTACAAAATAGCATGTGGAGAATCACAAGAATGTTGACTAACATGGACTTGCACCATTTAGTATGTTAAAATTAATGCATAAGCTAAAATGAGAAAAACGCTAGTGTTAGCGTGAATGCTGTCAGTAGCATGTGGGGCATCACTAGCATGTTGTCCGTCAGTATAGTAAACATGGCTAATAAGTAAGAAAGATGAGTAAAAGCTTTCTTTAAGAAAAAGGCTAATGCTCACATTAGCACAAACATTAGCATTTCACCAGCCCCCACTAGTGCACTGCCTTGCACAGCAAAATAAACTGCAATAAACTCCCAGTTTTTAGTTCAATTTGTTGATTTTGTGTGAATTTACACAATAATTCTGTAGAAACTGGAGGGACTGTGATATAATTTGGCAGTAAACAGATAAAAATTGCATGATTTGATTGATAACATGATATTTAAACTCACTTAATGTTTAGTTTAGAATCTAGAGGGCCACATAAAAAACTACGGCGGGCCAGATTTGGCCCACAGGCCTCAAGTTTGACACTTGTGGATTAGAAGTCAGAACAAGCAAAGATGACATTAATAAATGTCATAAAGTTGATGTCGTACCAGACTGTTGGGGTTTATCTTCCTTGTTTCTACTTTCTTCTCTCCAGTGATCCTCTTGACTGTCATCTGAGCCTCTTTTAATCTGTCGGATTAAAACCGGAGCATTCAGAAAATGGAAACAGAGCGATGCCGCTGAAGTTTTGGAGAGTTTTCGAAGGACAACTCTCATAATGTTTCCTCTGAGGTTAGTGGATAACTTAATAATATCCAGTTAATAACGTTCAGACACACAAACCTTTCTTTTGAGATGTTTTTGTTCTCCCTCTTCCATCGGGCCTTGAAGTCGGCGCTGAACTCAAACCACAGCATGAAGAGGTGACCCGTCGTCACCTCCATCTCCCCGGGTTTGGGTTTGAGTCCGAAGTACAGAGCAACATCCTGGAAGCTGAACAGAGAACAAGACACAGACTTTAAAATAAATTTGGCCGGGTCTCACACTGAGAAATGTAGAAAAATCACATCTTTTATTTGAATTATTTATAGAATTTTTTTCCCCACAAAATTTCACTGGAGATATTTTTTATTTTTTATCATTCTTAAAATTAAATCAGTTAGTAATTCTCTGGTGCAGATATTTGACGATTTTCACAACATAAAAATCCTGTAAAAAAACAAAACATTTCATTCACTCAGCTGCAAAGCTTTATAGTTAAATAACTATTTATTGAGCATAAAATTACTGCAATAATAAATGAATTTGTCATCAATTGATTCTGACAAATTCAGAACCAATTGATTCTGAATCAATTCTGAATAAATTATTCTTTAAATTTGTGAAAGAAAAGTTTCTTTAATAAATTTGTTCACCTAAAATATTGCGATTTAGTTATAATAAACTGTATTTCATTGAGTTGCATGTAAATCTCAGAGGATTTTTTAAAATTGTTGCTAAATAAGAAAAGTTTACCAAATTAGAAAAATAAAATCTAAATATAAAGAATTACATAAAAAATACAGATATAGCAAACCAGAAATAAATTTAAATTTAAATAAAATATAATGTTAACAAATAAGTTGAAAACAAAAATTGTGTATTTGCATACTGAAATTCAAATAGAAAATGTAATTCTTTTTTTAAAATGTCTGCATAAACACTACTTTAACAAGAACTGCATTGGATAGTTTAATTTTCTCACGTTTTTTGCACAGTCATCAGCTGATAGGAAGCTTCTGCATGCTCCTTTCGAGCTGCAAAGAAAAACAGAAAGAAACATTTAATTCAATCCTCCTCTTCAGGCTGCATCCTGCTGCAAGCCTACATACATACATGCAGGAGAACAGGGACTGATGAAAAGTCTGTCTAATAGAGCCAGACGACCATTTAGCCTCTAAAAGACTTTAATTACGCAGTCATTCCTCAAACAGTGAGGCCATTGTTCAGACTGCGGCGCTGTTATGATAAAATAAGTCATTCTAGTTATTATCTGCGGCCGTCTCTTACTAAATGTTATACTGCAGACCTCAGAAAAATGTCTGATCGAGTCAAAGCCAAAACTTTGATTGGATTGATTCTGACAAGAAAAGACTGCAAAAAAAGAAAGCTGAATTAAATACTGCACCTGAAATTGATTGAAATAAAGCCTTAATGGCGTAATTTTGAAGTAAATAAAATTAACAGATGCAACATTTGTAAATCATAGCGATTAAAGTGATTGTTTCCTGTAAGAAATGTGACACAAACAACCCAATTTATACAAAATGTGTGCTTGTTTTCTACATAGACATGTGAGACAGGGACATAAAGAGCTACAAAGAGAAAAAAACAAAAGTATAAGTAGAAAAAATATTTTTAAAGCTCAGGACTAGAACTAATAAGAGAAAACACGAACAGATAAGAAAGACGTGAACTGATTATCTTAGACAAAACAAACATACTCAAATTGACATTTCCTTATTCGGTTTCCTTATTCTGAAACATTTATTCCATCACTACTTTTTTAACATGCACATATAAAAACATAATTTTATTTTATTGTATATTCTCACCAGTTAAAACAAAAACTTCCATCTTGTCCTTAAACGGCTGCAGGTGTTCTTCAGAAGACTCTGAACAGACTTTATGAACATTTTTCTCGCATCCTAAGGTAAAAATAAAAACAGAAAGTACAACTTAATATACCAAAACAATATAAATTTCTTAGAGTATAAAAACCCCCAATGAGGCAGAGAAACAATGGCGGCGCCAGGTGAGCGATAGGGGGCGCTATGGCAAACCCCTGGAAATATTTGATTTAGTTTTTTTTTTCTTCAACTAATTAAATTTTTTTTAATGATTTAGCTATTGTGGCATTTTTCTCAAAATACATAACATTTTCAAAGAAAATTTTTTTTATTATTATATATTGAGTTAAAAAAACCCAATAACTAATCACGTGACGCAACAGGATTTGAACTTTGTGTATGCGCATTATCACTTCCGGAACACGTTATGCGAATATGGATCGTCTTCTTTTTTTAACCAAAAATTCCACAAATGGAATCACAGAAGTATAATTGTTTTGGAAGCAGACTCCGACCAACAAATAAACATTAATCTGGATGAAGGAGATCAACTGTGCAGCAGCTGTCCTTCCACCGCCGCTGAGGATGCTAACAGCGTTAGCACCGGACAGCTAGCGGAGCTAAGCGGAAGTCCTCAAGATGGACGTTTTTTTTTTTTTTTACCCCTCCAGGGGGTCTTTTTGTGGGCTCTAGTGTCCCTTATATGACAGTAGGCTGACAGGAAACGGGGAAGGAGAGGGGGGAAGACATGCGGCAAATGTCGACGGCCGCGTCAAGGACTCAAGGCCTCCAAATACGGGTCGCGCTAACCGCTACGCCACCACGGCACGCCCTCAAGATGGACGTTGGTCACCACCATTTGCCAAAATACCCGTCACGGTTATTGGGAGTGCAACACAGAAGTTTCAGGCTTGATGGACACTTGTGGTTGGAATACAACGTGAGTAAAGATGTCGTGTTTTGCTTCGCTTGTCGCCATTTTCTAAAAGGAAGACACAGATTCCACCAGACTGGACATAAGCATGCAGAAGCTTGTATGAAAGTAAACCAAAATTAAAAATCATAGATGAAACAGCTGCATTAAACCATTTGAACGTTGTAGTGAAGCCATAAAATTATTCCAAAAGCAACAGGAAGCCTGACTACACAACTGACAATGATTGACATTAAATTTAAACATATTTGTAGCTTAAGAATAATAAAGTTGATGTTTTTGTGTGGCTATCGCAAAATCCTCTGGGCTGAACAATATTCAAAACATTTAACACAAAATCATTATTTATAAAGCAATACTAACAAATAGTAAAGTAATTTATGTAAACTTATGACTTCTTTGCTATTGTCTTTCATTTTTGGTCTATTATGCAAGTAGGAATAATTTTTGTAATCCAAAATAACCTAAAACAGAAAATATTTAGTCTAATTTAATGTATTGACAGCAAGACAAAAATAATGATTGTCTTATAAAGTAAAACTATGTATTTTACTATGATTTGCCAAAATCAGCTTTTGAATGCTAATATTGTTGATTTTAAATGAGGAAGTTTTTGAAATCCAGACATCTTACTCAAGGAAGAGTAATGATAGTTCATAAAAAAAGTAAGAAGTAGCTGTCCAAAGAATGACTCAAAAGTAAAAGTAAAAGAGTATTTGGTCAAAAGTCTACTCAAGCACTGAGTCACTGATCATTTAAATTATCAATAATTTAACATTTAAAAATTACATCAAAAAATAAAGTTAAGTCAAAATGTTGGTATTTTAAGGACCAAAATGACAATAATTCATATAAGTAACAAAAATAACAAAATCAGGCGAAAGAAAATGTTTCCAAATCAGTTACTTTCAATAAAAAACTTAAGAAACTTTAACAAAAACTGCAGGTCTGTGTCTGGTGAATTTTTGGTTAAAATGTTCATTCAGTGGGAAGAAAATCCAAGTAAGAGTAGAAATACTTTATTATAAAATTACAGAAGTAAAAGTAAAAAGTAAAGCATAGTAAAAATACTTCTAAAAAGTAATTTTTTTCAAAAAAGTAGATGTAACTGAGTAAATGTAACTAGTTACTATGCAGCTCTGATTACTCTGTCCCTGTTTCTGAGCCGTCTGGGTCCAATCAGTGGATCAGCGGAGCCAGTCTCCGGAGCCAGCCATAATGGAGCCGGGCTCCCCGGCCCTGACGCTTGATCCGCATCTCCCAGATAAGGTTACAGAAGAGAATAGTGTTTTCATTTAGGATTTGTGTAAACTGTTAAGGCGGCCTATCTCCGCGTTTCTTTTTGTCTGAATTTTGGTTCTGACTAAAAAGTTTTCTTCTGTCAGACTGAAGAGTTCACATAAACTTCACATAAACACAGACGGATGAGGAAAATAAGGGCGTTGTCTGATGTGAGACTGCATTTACACAAACTGTGGCTCGGTGGGAAAAGTAGCAGAGGAAGTTGTGGGTTGCTAGGCAACGCACTTAACCCCAAATTCTAGGCTGCATTCACACTGCAGCCCGAAGTGATCCAATTTTAATTGTTTGTGTAATTTTTGCCGTAATGTGACCCGTATCTGATCTTTTCATGACAGTTTGAACAACACCGGTCGGATTTTTTCCGAATGCGTCCAAGGACACTTGGATATCTGATGCGTATCCGATCTTTTCAAATGTGACCTGAATCCTTACGGCCAGGTCCTGCACGTCATTGATACTCGACACACGTCACTGTTCTGCGTCCTGACACGTGCAAGCGGGAAGAAATACAACAACCATGACGGACAATAATGAGTATTAAGTTGTTACTGTGCTGGTTCTGGTCGGACAACAACTTCAAAATCGTAAGCTATGCTCCACCGTTAGCATCCATGTTTACTTCACTGATCACTTCTTCCTTTTTATGGCGGTTGGAAAAACACTGAGCTCGCTCTCGTGTGACGTTATTTTGCATGCAGGACACTTTCTGGTTGTTTGCAGTTCTTTTCAGCCTGATATAAGAGCTTGTTTTACTCAATAAAAGTAAAAGATGGAAAAGTACTGATAATACTAGCAGATTATTTCATTTGCAACATGGGAAAACATTTCCTGCACGTAAAATAATCTGGCAGTGGAACTGAATAAAAAAGGGCTTCTGTAAAGTTTCTGTTGTTTTTTACCCCCTAAATCAGGGATGTAAAACTTATTTTGATTTAGCCACAAGAGCCAGAATGTATTGATAAAACCCACTAACACACTGTTAAAATATTAATAAATAGCTGTGTCTAAGTTTGATAAATACTTCTTAAAATTAAATAATATTGAACATTTTTCCACATTGTTCAGTCGTCCAGGATTTAGTAATTGTTTTGCAATTAAAATTGCAGATTTGTTGGTGCTAATGTCAAAATATTTGCAGTTAATTCAGCGATACTCACTCTTATGGAAGACTGTAACTTCCAACTTTTGATATCGGTCACAGAATATAACTTGACATTAAGTAAGGCTAAGGAAGCAGTTTAGTAGAAGTAAGACATACTGTCACCTACAAGAGGGAGTTAGTCATTTAAACCCAATGTTTTTGAACATTTTTGCATAAAATTTATAATTATATATTAGTGTCAAAAAGTGATTGATTTTGGATTAATGTCCACAAAAAGAGGAGGGATTTGATTGCTGTAATTTGGCAACAAATAGATAAAAAACCTGCGTTTATTTGATTGAAAAAATAATATTTAATCGCACAACTGTTATCTTTATGGTTCTGGTGTATATGGGCCAAATTTAAAGCTATGGTGGGCCAGATTTGGCCCCCGGGCCTTGAGTTTAGTTTAATTATACAGGAAATATTTTACATTAGAAGTGGAAACAGTTTGTAGTTTCTAAAACATTATCCATTTTTTTTTGGTTTTCAAAGCCTGAAATTCAAACACGGTTTATCTAGCCGATATATGTATTGATGTAAGGGTGTTTCGTCAGAAAATGGGGTCAAGATGAATGATTTAAGAGAAACTAAAGCACAATAAAAGCGTCCATTTCCAAACATGCACAGGGAGAGTGAAGAAAGACAAAAGTGGAGCTGGTAACCAGGCATGAGGGCAGTTCAAACAGACTGAACAAAAGGAAGCTGCGACTGCAGATCTAGATCCTTCGGTAGTTTGGGTTGAGACAAAGCTGTGTTGAGAGGAAGAGAAAGCTATCTGCTGTGCACATCTCAGGGCCACACGGGCGCCCAGGTGAAACAACGGAGCAGGTTAAGGATGCATGCTTCTCTGCAGAGATGCTGCAGATACTGGAGGTCTGGAGATTACATAAGCAGAAGGCAACAGTCTCCTTGCGCTGGCGACATGGGCACAAAAGGCACAACAATGGGAGATCTGATGGGCAGAGGGATTAGGAACTGGATCTGGAAGGCGCCAGGCCAGTATATCAGAAACGCAGAAACTCACAGGGACACAACAAAGCAGTCAATCATAATTGTGCACTGCGAGCATTGTCTTCAGAGTGGCTGACTGGCATGCAGGATGGCGTCATGGGGGATAAGAAAGAGGAGAGGAAATCTTTTGTTCTGTCATCAAACTTTGCAGACATTCAGTCCAGAGTAAAAACAGATCCTCAGTGGGAAACCAGACTGAACAGAGGTTTGGTCGGCACACTGTAAACATTTGAGGGTGGTTTAAGTTGAAAATGAAAGTCCACCCGCTGCATTGAAAATGTAATTTAAGTTGACAAGAAAATTGTTTTGGTTTTAACTCGGAAATTAAAGTTCATGAAGTTGATTTAACAACAAGAGATAAGTTGTCTAAACATTGTTTTTAAGTTCATTAATCTTGAATTGTGAGTTTTAATTTAATGCTGCAATTTAAACCAAATAATTATTTCACAATATGCAAGAAAAAAAACTGTCCTCACCTGGTTAAAGAGCCACATTTCTCTATTTTCACTCACAATATTAAGTTAAAATAACTATTTATTTTACTTTACAATAATTTAAATTCTTGTTTCAAATTGCATGAACAAAATTCTGATCTCATAATGAATTTTATTAAATTCAGCTCCAAAACATTTAGTGTGAGCAGAAAATTATCCTCAAACTTTGCATTGAAATAAACATTTATTTAAAATAAAACACAAGAGTCAGGTCAATGTAACACACTTCCATATCAGGATACAAAAACACGCCGCTAAGCATTCTGGGAAATAGTTCCCATTCCTGTCTTTTTCTTCTTTCAGTTTTTTTAAGTGCTAACCTAAAAGCTCTAGTTTATTGAACAATTAATAAAAAGATAACTCAACTTACTACTGTTAGTTTATCTTTCACAAACTCACATATTTAGGTTCACAATCTAAAACTTGATCAATTTATTTGACTTAAAGAGTAGCAGATAGTAGACACAACAAAATGCGGCTCAAATGTTTTACAGTGTAGGAACATCTGCTGTGATGCGTTTGTTGGCCAGTCATATTTTAACCTCAGATTTCATGATTAAAGTCATATTTTTTACATTTGACATGTTATTATGCCACGTACTTGTCAAGTCTTGTTCAAGCTGCCTCAGATCTCGGTGAAGGTCGTCAAATTTGACCTGAGCTGCCATGAAGACGTCCTGAGGCTCAGGGAGAGGAAACATGGACTTTTCTGTTCCAGCGTTCTGAGGGAACACAAACAAAACATTAGCTTTAACGTTCCTGCTCAGTTAACAGTAAACAGCATTTAGCTTAGTAAATGGTCACTTTTAAGTCTCCACCTGGTCTCTGTCAATCGTCATTTTAAAAAACTTGAAACTTATTTAGTTTTACCTTTTTTGACCATTTTCCACAGAAAAACACACAAATCCTTAATTTAAAGTACAGATAACTAATAAAAGTTTAATTTCCAACACCTTGTCCACGTTGTGCAGGTAGTACGATACTACGTAGTCCACCAGGCTGATCCGGTTGTCCTGAGAGAAAATGTTGACTTCTTAGCCACATCAAAAATATAAAATATAATATAAAACATTTGTTCTTTATTGTATGATGTACCTAATTTAAAGATATTTTAAGTATCTGAGTGTAATCTGAAAAGTTGCCTAAATATCTTTTTTGTATCCGACTATTGTCAGTCTACCTTATTGTTTGTGATTTAATATGAAATATTCAATGTTTATATAGACATATTGCAATTATGTTTGTTATTCTGTAAACACAATTAGAAATGCATGTAAATGACTGCATATCAAATAGGAATAATCCTTTTTATTATTGCACACATATAATATAATTGAGTCCAGAAGCCTTTGTTGAAAAATGTAATAAATATGTAACAACTGAATTTATTTACAGTTTTGTAAGACAAACTATTATGTTTGTTTTGCTCTCAGGAGATTCTAAATCAAGTAAAAATAGTTGATTTCTATATTATAATAGGTATTCAAAAGACCTAAAAATTGTGTTTTTAGGTTTTCTAATACCACCAGAATTAGAAGTTTACAAATAAAGACCCTTTTGCTTTATGTTCACTGTAAAACGTATGAATTGAGTTAAAGCATGCAGAAAAAGAGTCCCTGTTCATGTGCAGATATCAGCGCTCACTCTGCTTTTGACATCTTTCAGTTTCGGGAGGATTTCCAGACCAAAACCGTCGGCCTGGCCTCTGATCTTGCTGCCTCCATTCATGTGGTTTCCCAGCGCCAGCACCAGTCCCATCACTTCCCTGACACCGCTGCTCTCCAGCAGAACCTGTAAACCAGATGCATTCATTCGACTGGGAGCTGATGTTTATTGGAGTTCTCTGTTAAGGCTTTGTCTGATGGCCACCTTGCAGACACATGAGACGGAGCTCAGCTTGCGTTTAACTGAGGAAATCGCATCGGTGAAGGTCGACTGGAAGATCATGCAGCAAGCTCTCCCAGGAAAGTCTGGAATCTGAGACAGTTCATACAGGAACCTGGAGAACATTCACAGAAATTATCTTCTGATCCATTTCATGTCAGCATAGTATGGGGAACGTTTTTCTGCCATAATCCGAGAGCACATTTTCAGTCTGAAAGCAGGACTTCATGTCTTTCTTCTCAAAACTTGTAATGCTTTTACTCAAAACTTCTGCACTGTGCTTTCTCAAACCTTTCTCCTCGCGCTCAAAACTCATCTCTGCTCGGATCAAATCTCCTCTTGAAAAGCTTGCGAATCAATTTGTACTTGTGCTTGGAACAATATATATATATATATATATAGTATAAACAACTAACAGTAAACGTATATATATCTATAATCTATAGACCTGGATGGATGGATGGATGGATGGATGGCGCAGGTTGCTACAATCGATAGTAGCCACACAGGCACATCCACCAGAAGGAAACAAACGCACCAAGTAGAATACTTGCATTCTATTGGCTGAGAGGTTGCCAGGCGACGATACTTTTCTGTTCCAGGTGCGAGCAGAGACGAGGAGAAAGGTCTGAGAGAGAGCACTGAATGTTTCAAAGAGAGCCGACGTTTTGAGTACAAGCTTTGACAAGTTTTGAGAAGGAAGGCATGAAGTCCTTCTTTCAAAATGATAATATAAGCGAAAGTATTAAGTTTTGAGAACAAATGGCATGAAATCCTGCTTTCAAACTGAAAATGTGTGCTCTTGGATTATAGCATAGTTGATTCTGACCACAAAACGAGTCAATATAAAAACTGACTGCTCAGGTTTGTCCAGCAGTTTGACATCATCTTCCTCAGACGATTCGCGGTGCTTCCTGATCTTCTCCAACTCATCCGGTTGACCTCTCTATCAGCAAAATCACATTTTAAAACAAAACTCAGAATATTTGCTTAACATTCAGAAAGCTTTGTGTAGTACAAACATTTTCATAAAGGGCTTCGATAGCATCCAGGTCCACCACAGAATGATCCACAGTCAGAACAGCTGAAAGAATGAAAAATTACAGAAAAGGTTTAAAAGTAGCAAACAATACATGTTAGATGCACAATAAGCGGTTCATAAAATCCACATTAACCTTTAAAAGTCTTTGTTATTGTTAGTTTATTGATATTTTATCCTACTACTTTCCATTTATAGTTATTGTTCACCTTGATATTGTTTTTCCTTTCAGTTTTTTCTTTCATACATATTTTTTTCTTTTCTGCATATTTGCTTTTATTTCCCATAGAAAAGATTTAGTAGTCAATACTTGCTAATATTAAGTCGTAAAATAAAAATAAATAAATAACACAGTGGATAAAATCAAAACTACTCCTATGAAGCTCAAATTTACTCATACCCCAGGATTGTTTAGATTTAAAGTTGTATTTTATTTTATTTTTTTAATCTGTCTGGACCGTCCCAAGCTGTTAATATTTTTGATCAGAAAAAACCCCAAAACATTTTGGCAAAATTAAAAGATAAATCGTCAAAAATATCAATGGAAACATCAACAATTATGAGATTTTTCAATTGATTATTAAGAAGGGTATGGATTCTTTTGACAAACCAGCTTTCAATAAAATGTAAATAAAGGCAGAGTATTCATTTTTATCTACATTTGTACTTCTTTAGCATCGTTTTAATGTATTCTCAGCAATGCCTCTCTTATTTCCAATAAAAAATAAACGTATTGGTTTGATAAAAATTGTTTTTAATCTATTCCTGCTAACAATAAGAATAATCTTTACTATAATCTCCATATAATGCAAATAGCATTTAATTCCAGTATTAATTCACATCTACATCATATTTAATGCCTTCAGATTTAAGGTATCTTTTGAAAATAACGTTGCAGTATAAAAAATAGTTTTTCTTATTGTTCTGATGTAATATTATAATTTTAAATGTAATGTTTTCTTTGCCTAAAAGAGAAAAATCATCATAATTAACAAAAATAAAGGCTTTCAAACCTTCAAATCTAAATGATTCCAGTTTATAAAATTGGTGTGTAAATGAGTAAAATCCACCGACCTTGCTGAATATCTCTCATCTCCAAATGGAGGCTGGATATGAGGATGCCCACAGCCTGAGAGCGTTTGCTGTCCAGCAGCTTAATGATCTAAAAACAAACGGTTACCATGACAACCTGGCCATCAGAAACCATTAACGAGGCGTTCGTAACGGCAGTACTGAAAGAATACAGATCATGTTACAGTGTTTCCTTCTACTTGTCAGTGTCATATTTTGCATCATGAATTTAGTTTTAATTATGTGTTGGTTGAAATTCAATGTTTTAAATGTTTAAAAGAAACAACAAAGAAATTGTTGTCCAGATCATACATTGGAAAAACTATTCCAGTTAATAAATTACAATTACTAAAACCTAAAACCACAATGACTTTAACTTTTGTTGATAAGTACTGAGACGTTCAGAAATTGGTTCCCAAAAGTATTGGTATTGACTCCCTCTAGTGGAGAAACAGTATATCTTCAGTAAAACAGTTTCTGGAAACTGAGTTGTGTTTTATGTTGATAGGATGCTTCATACCTTTTTGGCTTTCGCTTTCTTCTCATAGGCCTGAGACAGCGGCTTCCTTTTCTCCATCGTCGTTGTTTTAGCAAACAGATCCTCAAACTCATTGCCGTTTATGTGTGGTTCCTCTAACATGTTCCACAGCGAGTGGTTACTAAAGATGGAAAAGTAAATCAGTCATATTAACTTAGGAAATTAGTTTCCAATATGCTGCATGTATTAGTCTATCATTTGACTCAACCTGAAAATATTCTTGAATGTCGTTATTTATTAGAGAAAAACTGCGATATGCCAAAGCTATATTATTATTATTAATCTTGTTTTAATATATTGTTTTTAACACTTTAAGAACTTTTTGGTGTGAACCCTTATACATGATGTTGATTCTATTCAATTTTGTGGTGCACCTAAAAATGTCACCACATTTATTTCGGTTGTTTTATATTTTGTTAAATATTTTTACATACAGTTTATTGTATTTTTTCCAAACATGAATAATCTAATGCTAATCTGTCTGCATTAATGCTTTTATGAGGTGGAGATGGGAGCAGTAGTGGCGAAGCGGAACCTATATTTGGGACGGTTGGTTGCTTCCGGGTTTGCTTTAGGACGAACTTCCTGTTTGCTTCAGAAACAATCTGGATGCTAACGGCAGCGCTTCGGTCGTCATTTCTGAGTCCTGTTTTAATATTCTTCAGGTCAGTAAACGGTGAAAACACACCAAAACTACTCTGTAAGATGTTTACCTCTTATTTGATCAGCAGGTAGCGTTGCGTTTCGGTTTCTGTGCATCTTTCTGCTAACAGATGTAAGTTTGATCAGCTGAGGTTTAGATTAGCACCAAGCTAACCCACGCCTGGGAAGTCTTGCGGGGCTAGCTGATTGAAAGACCGCGTTGTCTTACTAACTTCGGGTTTTATGAGTTTTGTTTTGCGCTTGTTTGAATAATATTCAGTGAATGTTGTTTGGTGACTCATAAAGTAGCTCAGAGCCTAAGACTGTGGTTGAGTTTAAAGGAAGAGAAACTATTTTTTGTTTATGAAGCGTGAGAATTGTGACGTTAAAGTTTGACGTAAATTCTATATATTTTTTGGTCTTATTTTATTTTTGATCATTATTAACTTAAAATCAGTTTACATTTCGATATTCACGCCATTTAATATGCAGTTACATGCAGTAAAACTTTAAAACAGTTTCTTTATCCTACTTAGTACACTATACCATGGTTGTCTTCATCTAAGTGAAGGATTTTAATGTGAAAAGATAATGTGCTAAGGTGCATTATTACTTGTGAGAAAAGGAAACAAGGTTTATAAAACAAAAGTAATGTAAAACGTTAATATTGTACAATATAAATGGTTTGTGGTTAAATAAATGAGATGCGATCTGGATGCTAAAGGCAGCGCTTAGGTCGTCATTGCTTTTATTCTTCAGATTGCACACATCACTGCTACAGCAGTCCTGACACTTGGGACAAAAGTGGTTCAAAATTAAAGAGACAAACTATGAATTAAAATGTTATGATTTAAAAAAAACAAACAAATAAAAATCAGGACGAATATGAGAAAAAAATGTACTTCAGTTCGACTGATTCAGGTGTGGATTATTTGTTATGAGGAGTTAAAGCTCAGTTTTTCACTCTTGAAATGTAATAAAGTATAAAAATAATTTTTAAACAAATACATTACAGTTTGATTTTGTTTTCCCTAGACTTGTTTTAGAAAAACGTACAGAAAATATTCTGCTGCTTTGACTTTTTGTATAACAAAGTGAAGGTATAAGAAGCTTTTGCTTCTACCTCCACTTTTTTCGGGCTACACTTTGTGTTCTTGCCATTGACAAGAATTAAATATTACCAATTTCTGTACTTTTTCTTTCTTTTTTGACTTGTGTATGGAAAAGTTAAAAATGACCAAAAAAATAAATAAATATTGATTATTCAAAATAAACTTCCAATCAATTTGATTTTAAATGCTCAAACCTACTTGTCATCTTGGATCTGGATTCTGGTCCAGTAAAGCGGCTTCATGGCTCGGGAAGGTTCCACTGCCCGCTTCCGTGGAGGTTTTTCGGCAATGATGCCCCCTGCTGGTGGAGGAGGTGGTGGGTGAGCGACACCTGGTGGTGGTAGTGGAGGCGGTGGAGGAGGAGACAAACTGTGTTGTTTCTGAGAATTAGGAGGATGACTCTGAGATAACGTTGAAACCACAGAAGAAGAAGACAAAACTTCTGTGGAAACCATGTCTGGATTTTTGGAGGCTCCCATTGACTGCTGAAGATTCGAGCAGGTTGTCGTGGTAATGTCACCATCTTCAGGACTTATGATAAAGTTTTCTCGGTCAGTCTGGATGCTAACATTGCGGAAGGATTTGTCTAACAAGCCGTCGGCTGTGGAAACGGCAGCATCTTTGAGCCCATCGGGATGTTGGCTCCAAACCTGTGAGACTTGTAGCTCCTCAAGCATCAACTCCAGGCGAGCAACATTGTCTCTGTTTTCGTCCCTCAGTTTGCAGAGCTGACGCTCATAATCCTCCTGAAGATAATGTTCGTAAAAGAAGAAAGTAGCATGGTCACTCACTTTGGCAATCAAATATTAAATTTTTCTTTGACCAAAAGCTGAAAACTTGTGTTGTGGGATGAAAAACTTTGTTGAGCCGAGTCCCCAAACTACTATCTAATTAATTAATTTATTATTTTAAAGAAATTTTCTTTGAATTTTTTGGAGAAAACAATCGATTATGGCAGAAATTAGAAAAGATGTCAGAAGGGAGAACTGTGTTGCAAAGAGCTGCAATAAGTATTTCTGAAAAAGAAAATAATTACTTTATCATCATGGATGTTTTGTTCTGACCTTATTTTGAAATAGTTTTTATTTATTATCTGTGCTAGCAACATAATAAAGTAAAAAAAGGCTTAAGTGTAGTCATTAATGCTATTTTAACATTCACAGCCATATTCTTGATCTTATGTTATATTTTTAATATTCCTTCTGGCAATAATATAATAAACCAATCTGTCCTATTAGAAAGGGTTTTATTGATTTGAACATATTTTTACAACGTATTCTATTGTAGCTCGAATAAATAAGTAGTAAATCTTCCAAAAAAATCTGAAAATTATAGATTGATCTCAGAAATATTCTAGAAAAAACTTGGACATTTCTGAGTTTCGAAAGTAGAAATTTTTCGACTTTTCAAATTCAGAAATTTTCTTGGATATTTTTGTAGAAAATTTCTGAGATCTTTTTTGGCAGAATTGTACTTTTTCTTTTTTTTCTATCTTGCAAAAGCCTTAAAACTGTCGCGGACTTTGGACCTTTTATAAATTGGAAATGTTTATTTTCTAATGAGTCTTTAGATTGCATTTGTGTGCAAGTCCGAAACTAAGAATTGAGAATTTTTAGAAAATCTTAAAAATGTAGATATTTTTATGAATTTTATACTGACCTGTAGCTTCTCCTGCTCCTGTTTGCATTCTCTCTTCAGCTGCAGGAGAGCGGCCTGGTGCTCTACCAAGGAAAGCATACAATAACAAAATACAGCTTTAGCTTCCCAGAAATAAAACTAAACAAGACCTCTCAAAATGTCAACATTTCACTGGAGTCAAAGAAATAATTGGAAAAAATCTCTGTCAAACAAACGTCTCTATAATGTGACCAGATGATTGCTGCAGATTCCTAAAGATTAAAGAAGAAATATTTCTCACGACAAAAAGATGACCGCTCACTTGCATCTTGAGCAAACAGTTTAAGCAAACATTCATCTGCTAATGGATGACTAGAAGTACTGAAAGGTAAATTACAAAGTGTATTTGCTGTCGTCTTTCTGACTGTTTGCAGAGATGTGGGTGTGTACAGTGAAGCCCAGTTTCACCATTGCTGAGACATTTCATAAATTCCCTCAAGTTATGAAAAATATAAAACTAATGGAGTAATATACTTCTTTCAGCACTTTAGATTTTCTTTGATTCATTACAACACAAATATATACTGGAGGAAATTTTGTTTAATGAAGGAAAAGTTTAGTTTTTTATGCCTATAAAATACAACAAATTAAGTTTTAACAGTGACAAGTGAAAATCCAAGAGTTTTTGCAGGGCCTCCTACTCTAATAATATTTAATAGCAAACATATTTTTAAAATAATGCAAGTGTGTTTTCACACCTGATAATCCGGTAGACTCGGTTCATTGCGAACCAAAATTGCAACATTTGTTACATTTTCAGCTGCTGTGGTTCGTTTTCACACTGAAAGACCAGTTCCCCCCCGTCGCCTGTGGTGGCGCTGCACCAGAGCTACTGAAGGAATCGACACAAAACCTCTGAAGAAGTCCAGCGCAACTTCCTTCTTCAATGAAATGTAAACAAAAACGGAGCGGCGTCTGATTTTAGCGGTTTCTCCATTGGTATACATTACTAGTTTGGACATAGCCTGCTAGCCGCTAACGATAGCGACGCTCCGGTAGGCGCCATTACTGTGAGTGACTGAGTCACGTCCACAAAACCGTACTGCTCCAATGCGGGGTGAGCAGGAATTTGTCACAAAAATCATCGTTGCGCCCTTATTTCTTACCTGATTTCTATACATATGGCTTAAATTAAAGCAGAGTAAATTGCTGATGCTTTGATATATATAAAACATGTTTTCTCCCTTGATATAAATCTATAGACTGTTTTTTTCTGTCAAATGAATCAGACTTTGTAGACCACGGGTGTCAAACTCATTTTCGTTTTGGGCCAAAACGAAAATGAATGCTCTTAAAGGGCCGGTTATGCCAGAATGTATTGATAAAACCTGTTCATAAACTGTTAAAATATCAATGAATTCTTAAAATTAAATATTATTGAATATCTTTTCAGTACCTCCAGGATTTCCTCTTTGTGATTTTTTTTTTTTTGCAATAAAAATCAGTGTTTGTGGTACTGATTTGGAAATATTTGCGATATTTGAGCTTATTTATGACGGTAAGCTGTGTAGATCATGGACTATAATCTGACATTAATTAAAGATGAGGCAGCTGTTTAATACAAGTAAGAAAGTTTTTGACAATTTTTGAGAAAATCTGCAATTAACTTCCTATTTATTGCGTATTAATGCAAAAAAAAAGGCAGGGAATTTTCACGATAATTCTCAAGAAACTGGAGGGACTGATTGATATAATTTGGCAGTAAACAAATAAAAACTGCATTGATTTAATTGATAACATAATATTAAAGCTCACTTAGTGTTAAGTCTAGAATCTAGAGGACCATATAAAAAGCTATGGAGGGCCAGATTTGGCCCACAGGCCTTGATTTTGACACAAGTTCTAGGCAAACGAATTAGTCTGATTAAAGTGGATTTAACAGGGCTGGTGAATTTACACCAGCCCTGTTATAAACTGATCAGTACCTGCTTCTGTATACTTCAGGCCA
The DNA here is from genome assembly GCF_002775205.1 of Xiphophorus maculatus. Classification (NCBI taxonomy): domain Eukaryota; kingdom Metazoa; phylum Chordata; class Actinopteri; order Cyprinodontiformes; family Poeciliidae; genus Xiphophorus; species Xiphophorus maculatus. The sequence goes on from NC_036457.1 coordinate 5,595,839, forward strand.
ACCTTTTCTTCCTTGAGAGGTGGCCACACGGCTTGCAGACGACCAGGAGTTTTTTCCTCTCCTTCTCCTGCTGTGGGCGTCTCTGACTGTAAGTTAACCACAGAGTTATTTTGACTCTTAAAATACAGTCTCTGCTCCCTGTAGCCATAATCAGAAGCGATGCAAAGTTTTCAAGCATGCATTTATCATTCTAAAAGGATTCCGTTTTGCTTTCACAAAGAGTTTCTGCATGAAACATAAGTTATGCTTTCTTACTTTTTCATCACATGCATCGTTCTTCTCTAGTGTTTTTTTGGAGGTTCTCTCAAAAATTGTTCTTAGCACATCTTTATCGTTTCTCAACTTCTTCCTCACTGCCTCCAGGTCGATCCTCTCTGTCGAGTCTTTCTTCAGAGGTTTTGGTGTGAAAAAGGCCTTGAAGGCATCGAAAGCAGCTTCCGCGCTCGACAGAGGTCTGGTCGGCTCGACTGGTTTTGTATCTTCTTCTGCTTGAGGTTCTCTCCTCTTACTCTCTGGACATTCATCATTTCCATCCAAATGGATCCTGATTTCATCCTGATGTGGTTCAGTCACCAAATCTTCATCTTCTTTATCACCAGGAGTTTTTTCTTGATTCAGAAGCTGGGAGATCTGGTCCAGAAATCCGTTCTGGGTCTTTGTGTCGCTCTGTTTTTCTGTGAAAACTGGATTTTTTGCAAACGGAGGACTCTGTTTGGTTTGAGTGGTTGTGCCGTTCTCAGGCCCACCGATTCCCTTCCTCAAGACCCGCAGGCCACTGAACAGAGCCGGGAGCGCGACCTTTTTGTCTGTTGGGCAGCCTGGAGAGAAAGTAGCTCTAGTCAGAGTTGACCCAATCGGAGGATTAACAGTTTGTTTATTAATATGAAGTGGAACGTCATTTGGGCTGGAAAGGAGACGTGCAGAGGCATTTTGTTCTTCATATTCAGAATGTTTCCTCTTCTCTTTACCTTCAGCATCCTCCAACTCTGGTTCCTGTTCTTCAACAGCAAAAATCAAACGTTTTACAATTATCATAGGATGTTTGGTTTCCACTGCAGAATGCACAAGTGGGAAACAGTCTTCCTGAAAATGTGCACCATTATTTTCAGTCTCCTTTACGTCATCCTGCTTATCGTTTTGGGGACATTTTGGGGAAATGGCTTCATTTATTCCAAATTTGTCCAGTGACAGATCAACTTCCTTGCAGTTATTAACTTTGTCTTCAACTGCAGAGTTAATCTGATCATTATTCGGCATCCAGCTCTCCGTATTGGAAGCAATTTTAGTGCTTTCAATCCAAGTTTTCTGTTCCTCTAGGATGTACTGTTTCCTTGTTTCTTTTTCTGCAAAAGACACGTCACTTTGCAAGGATTTTGTGAAATAGCATTCAGAATCATTGAACGGGTCAGAAGCGTCTTCAGACTTCATTTTGCTGTTAACATTTGTCAGTAAATCTGCATTTTCTGCCTCCATTGGGCTACTTAAAGTTCTTGGCTTTTCCATTTGATTCAATCTGAGATTTCAGGGAGGATTATTAGTCATTTGTTAAATTATTTCATTGGTTCCAGCATGCAACTTTAAAGGATTATTAGCAAGGAAACTTCACTTTACTGTTTCAGCCTTATCCTTCAGTTTGGCGAAAGTAAACCAATGAATCCTTTCCACAAGTTCCTCCTACAAGTGGAAGCAGCTCTCAGTGATCCAGATGAGCCGCAGAAATCCACAGACGGAATGGAAAATTTCCCAACTCTTTTTCCATGGCGCTGCTGGTTGGAGTGACTCAGCTCTGCCACATGCCGTTAAAATCCCATCAGAGTCTCAGCCGCTGATCCCTGGCTGGTTTCCTCCTTGCTGCTGCTCCCTACCTGGTGTGGTTGTTTACCTCCTGGACGCCGTCCTGCAGACCGGAGCTCAGACAGATGGTGTCTCCAGCTGAGCCCGTCTCTTACGACACCCTGACATCCTACAAGGAGTCACGCAGACCAGATGGAGGAGCGCCACACCCACAGCAGAAGGAGGGCAAACAAGACGGCCAGGGATCCCTTGTTAAACATTTGGTATGTAAATGCAATGCCAACTCCTGCTGGCTGGGTGTGCAATGGCCCGATGAAACGTTTTACAATTAATTAATTACATCTTGTGTTCTGAATTGAACTGAATATTTAACTTTCACTTCACTTCAGCATTAAAGGAACACTAACATTTAATGAGGTTTTACACAAAAAAGTCAAGAAAAGTAGAAAAATAATTCAAATAAAGCTGCAAATAATCATAATTATTGTAATTTTAAATGCCAAGCAAAACAAAAATAGACATCTTAAACAGTAACACGATACATAATGTAAGTGCACAATATATAAGTAAATTTCTTAAATATTACACTTGTCTTGTACTGATTAAAAAATATAGAAAATAGTTACAAATGACACAAAATTAAAATAAATACATTTAAAAAAATTTTTTTTAAAGTGCTAAAATGTCACACAAGGAGTCAAAGGATTCCCACTTTCTACTCAACTGAAAGAATCTTTAATAAACTGTTTTATTAATATAAAAACATCAAAATGAAAATGTAAACTTCTGTTTTCTTATCTAGCTTTTGTTTGAATTATTCTTCCTCTTCAGGCTCCACCTTTGTTTGCCAGCAGGTTAGAGACAGAAGAGTGATAACAGAGAGGATTTTAATGTTTACGTTTCTCTACAAGGGAGCAGCTTTAATGAGCTGCACTTTAGATTACTAATACTAATGGATCTAAACTTTGATGTTTATGTAAATTCATGCAATAAGAATGCATGAATATGATCCTCCATTTTATTCAGTATAAAGAAAGTAGTGATGTACTGCAGCATAACAGCTTTATATGATAAGTTAGTGCTGTAGGTTAATATAAGATGTCCACTTTTTTCTATATTTTGCAACAATCAGTTTAATTTACCACAATTGCATTCAAATGATCAGATTCAAAAGACAATATAAAGGTAATAGAACACATTTTTATTGAAAAATTTTAAATGAACACTATCTTCTGTAAAACTAACTTCAGATTTGGATTTGGAGAAAATTAACCTGCATAATGTTTTGTTTTTTTTTTTTAGCTTTAAATGTGTATAAAACATGAATATCAGATTTCATCTGATCAATTCGATCTTGAATCTGCACCAGTTGCCCTAATATAAGTCCTAAAAGAATGACAACCTGTCATGTTTCTGCGAAAAGCCAATTTTATTTAGCCATTTTTTCAATGTAATATATTTTTGCTTTTTTTATTTCCATAAAAATATAAATATTGTCTTCTGAAAGTTGGTGGTAATAAGAAAAATAAACAAAATGTTGGATACAAAAGGAAAGAAAGTCAGGGTTTCTATTATAAGCCTGGCGGGCCACCAGACTTAGCATTGCTTATTTATTTAAAATGTTTTTAAATGTTTGCATTTTTAAGACTTTACAGTTGGTGTCAAGGTATTAATCTTCCAATTTCTCAGTAACACATAATTACCAAGTGACATTTTCACATTTCCCGTCAACTTTAAACATTTTTTTAACTCAAAAACACAACAGGCCACTGGATGAATGACTGCTGAGCGTCCCAACCACCGGGCTTAACAGGTTTTCTGGGGGAAACCTTGAAAGCTGTTTAAATGGTGTTCATAATTTAAATCCAATATCTTGTTTCGAAATCTGTTTTTGTGGAACTTAGAGATTGGTTCACAAACAGAAGTCGGATTCATTCGGTCTGTAAATAAGATCCATCCTCATTGGGCAACAGGCCTGCTGCCCACTGAGGAATCTGCTCAGTTTTTCCTCTGGGGGTCAAATGAGGTTATGAGCAAACACAAACAGCATCGCATGATATGAACTGTAGACATATATTATTTAATTTTCTTTTTCATTCTGACAATACATCATAAAGCAGTGCAGTACAAATCCTACTTAATGTATTCGGCTCATGTTTTTACATTTTTAGCACATCAGGAGCTTCATGTCAGAAAATATCAACATGTTTTTATACATATACAGCTCTGGAAAAAATTAAGAGACCACTTAAATTGATCAGTTTCTCTGATTTTACTCCTTATAGGTCTATGTTTGAGTAAAATGAACATTGTTCTTTTATTCTGTGAACTACTGACTACATGTCTCTGAAATTGCAAGCAAAGATTTAGTATTTATTTGCAGAAAATGAGAAATGGTCAAAAAAAGATACAGTACTTTCAGACCTCAAATACTGAGAAAAGTTCATATTCATTTAGAAGCAACAATACTAATGTTTTAACTCAGGAAGAGTTCAGAAATCAACATTTGGTGGAAAAACCTGGATGTTTTCAACAAGGTTCAGTGCAGTGGGCTTGTAATTTTTCCAGAGCTGCATATGTATTTGTCTTTTATCCCAGTTAGTCAGACAGTAAAAAAATAAGATAATTTTGTGGTGTAAATATGTAATGTAAAGGAATATTTTTCATCAAATCCAAAGACTAATGCAACAAAGAGGTTTGTTTGTTGGCTCAATAAATGTAGGGTGAATGTAGAAGGCATTTTGGTTCAAGATATTTAAGAATGTTTGCATTTCCTACTAGATGTCCACATTTTGAACCTGCAACTTATGTAAATATTTTCTCCTTCCTAATAAAGCATTGTAAGAACAATATATATATTTTTTGACGTGATAAGTTTTATTTGACTCACCGTCAGGTGGGAAAATTCATCATCAGGAGCAGTGATGTGCAGGAAGTCGACGTGTTTTGGTCGTGATGGATGAAAGAGAGATCTGCAGCGGGACAGAGACTCCTCCACTTCCTGCTGCCAGATCTCCTCCTGCCTCTGCAGGGCTTCGTCTGCAGACAACAAGATGCAAATACGTGTCATTAATTCAGATTTTTTATTAGCTATTTTATTTTTCAGGGGGAAAAGGCACAAATATTGCACAATATTATTTTGAAACTCCAAACTCTGATGACATTGCTTTCTGTGTTTGTACCAAACCCCAGAATTTTTGGTTAATCAATGTTGATTTAGGATTGTAAATTACAATCAGCTGCGTTTCCATTTACCATATGAGTGTGCAATTTGAAATTTTCAAAATAAAATCGCTTAATGAAAACACACCAATTTCAAAGACATTTTTCAAAATATAGTTTTGGTCCCAGGATGTGGTAGGTGTGTGTTTTGGCCATATGGAAAAGGGTTTATTTCGCAAAACTGCAATAAAATTCCTTTTTTTTTTTTTGCGTCACGTGATCAACAACCGGATGTCGCCTCTAGCATAAGCCACGAAGAAGAACACAACAGGAAGTGGCAGGAGTATATTGGCGCGGCATGTTTTTAATGATTTATTGCGTGAAGAAAGTTATTCATGTGCGATTTTAATTGTTTCTTAATAGAAACATCGTAATTTTGTTTTTACGACACTGGCGCAATATTTGCGCAGCTACAGTAAGTAAAAAACGTTTCTTTGTTTAAACAGTGTTGTTACTGTTTGGGAAAAAATCGTAACTATAGTGAAATAAAATGAGGAGTAGGTTACATTTATTCCACTCCATAAGAGCTCACTGATTAATTTTCATTACGGATGTCCTTCACCTCATGTGAGCATGCAATTAACTTTACCCTAAACCATCAAAGTGATGCTTGAACCCATTATTTACCCCCAAAATAAAACCAGAGCCAAAATGTTCGATCAAATGAGGCATAAAACATGAAAAATGCGAACAGCAACTTTCTTTTCGTCTGTTCCAGGTCAAGTCCAAACCAAACCTACATGAGTTTTCATATCACGACCAAAGAGGTAATTCAACTCTCACTTTAATAGAGATGTCAAACAGTAAGGGGTGATTATTCTCAGCCTGCTACACATCCTCCAGTAAGAGCTTTGATGCAGCAGATCTCCAGGCTTCCATCAAGCTTTAAAGGCAGCGTGTTTTAAATCGATGTGTAAATCTGACAGTCAGGGCTCAGCATGGTGCTGCTCTTTCCTCTGATGTTCACTCAACTGCTCAGCCATTAAAAGTCAAAGTCACGCTGTTTCCCCCACCAGGTAAGACTTTTTAAATATTTGGTTTACCCTATTTGCTTCTTCACTGTACTCTATTCAGGATGAGTAACGTGGGAATCATTACGTGTGACATTGAAAAATAAAGGCTTCCTTCTCGTTTCATTTACGTAACAAATCCGGCCCACCGTAACTTTTTACGTAAACGGAACCGTGAAGAGTCCTGCGCTCAAATATTATATCTGTCCAATCCAAGCAGTTTTTATTCATATACAGCCAATTTCCATGAATCACTTCTTCTCTCACTAATGCATAATTGTGAGTTCATTGCTAATTTTTCCGCATAAAATTAGCATCGGCTAAGCTAACCGAGTTAGCATCACTTAACAGATGCTAACTGAACCGTTGAGTTAGCATCACTTAACAGATGCTAACTGAACCGTTGAGTTAGCATCGTTTAAGTGATGCTAACTGAACCGTTGAGTTAGCATCGTTTAAGTGATGCTAACTGAACCGTTGAGTTAGCATCGCTGAAGTGATGCTATCTAACCCCCACCTGCAGGTGGCACTGTTTCTTCTACACTGCTTCCTCGCCTTACTTTTTATTTATAGTCGGTGATCGAAGCGCACCAGTAAAATTTCTTGGAAATCTTCCTAAATTAGTTCCCATCAATCTGTGATTTTGATTGCAAAAAATAGAAAAGTGATATTCTAGATGGATTATCAATGTGAAAAGATTTTCAGTATTATTTAATATTTAAGAGAACTTATCGAATGCAGAAATCACTATTTGTAAATATTTTAACATTTTGTTAATGGGTTCTTTTAACACATTCTGGCACAAGCGTATATGTGCAACATTTAAAAATAAGATGCATAATTATGCTAAACATGAATTGAAAGTTTTTGGCTTCTAAAATTGCTAAGCAACATTAAACCTAACGTTTTTGTGTTAAAAATTAAAATTTAAAATGTTACATTTTGATACATTTAATGAAGTAAATGTGAAATTTTGTGTTTCACAGATAAGTACACTGTTGTGCAAACCATAGATTAACCTTTTGGATTAATATTAATTAATCTTAAAGGTAAATTTCTCATGGAGTTGTTAATTTGTAAAGTATTGGAGGCATTTTTACCAGAAGATAACAGATAATCTTCCTTCAGCTGCAGAGTTGACCACATTAACTTCTCATCCTTTTTCGCTCCTCTTGGGTTTGTGGCGACCCTTTTGCAGCCACTACCCAAAGCATCCAGCGAACCTTTTTCTGAATTGATCCAAGCTTTGTTCTTCTCAGAGTCTTGCCATTTTGTCACATCGGTCAGGCTTAATGTGAGAGGAGAAGACAGGATGGGGGATAAACTTCCTGAGCTGCTGGATGCAGAGGGGATTGGCGAGGTGTCTTCTCTACCTGGTAGACTGTGCGACTGGAAAGGAAAGGTGAAGTGATGAGAATGTGACGTTGGATTCATCTCAGTCGGATTTTCTGGTTTTCCTAAAATTTTAGATACTCTGTTCTGATCTTCCAGCCAGCTTGCAACCTGTTGCAAAGCGTCTGAAGATGCGAAATTGCTGCCATCTTCCTCCTCGCTTGTTTTTCTGATCCAGTCTGAGCTGGTCAGACTGACGCGGCGCAGAATCCCCTCCACCTCCCTGATCTTTCCCATCACTCCCTCTGCCGCGGCTACAACTTCAGTTTCCTCTTTCTCGTGTTTCTGGTCTGCAGTTTTACTGCTAGGACTTAACATCTCGTTATCATATTCGGAAAGCTCGGTGTCAGAGTCGGCCTGGTTTGCGGAGAAAACCTCCCACCTCTGGGAACGTCCAGGAGAAGCAGCTGGCAGCTTCACTCTCCAAACTGGCTTCGGCAGCTCAGAGGAAAAAGTCCTTATGTGCTTCATTTCTCCTTCTGTTGCTCTTCGTCTTCTTTCTGTTGCTTCCTCATCAACTATTTGGCACTTTCTCCATCTTGCTTGGCCTGGCGTTGCCCTGAAGTTACACGTCGATGCCTCTTCTTCTCTCCGCCTTCTTTTGCGGGGAATTTGGACTCCAGGTGCTGTTTGTAAGTCATCCCAGCTCTCTGTGTAGTAATTTGGATTCAGTTTTGTTGCTTGTTGGTTGCCCATCCTCATAAAGGCCTGGCACTCGGAGCAGGATTTTAGCCAGTAGTCCCCCAGCGATTCATCTAAGGCATTTAGGGTTTCCCTGAAGTCTGCGAGGCTGAATTGATCTGCCTGATTGTGCTTTGCTGGTTCAGCTGAACCCTCCTCTTCACGTTGAGAGGTTGGCATTTGTTGGGTGCATGAATGAGCATCAGAGACGGTAGATGAACTCTGACATATCTTCTCTTTTAGAAGTTTGTAAAAGCTTAAGGAAGAATAGGTGCTCTCCATGCTGGTGTTTGTAGGTGACGATTGTTAGACCTGAAATGAAAAATAAAACTTATATTCTTGCACACCTTTTTAGCTGTCAATTTAGTTTCTTGTTATTGCAAAAACACAAAATCTTACCAAGTATGTTTGGTCTAGTTTCAAGTGCAGTTTGTTTCAGTTTCAGTTTGTTCAACACAACCAAATATTTTAGACTGTGTTCACACTGCAGCCTGAAGTGACCCAATTCAGATTTTATTTTTTGCCTTAATGCAACCTGAATCTAATCTTTTTATGACAGTCTGAACAGCAGAGGTCGGATTTATTTAGAATGTGACCCAGGACACTTGGAGATCCGATACTATCTGATCCTTTCAAACAAAAAATCGGAATTGGGTCACTTCAGGCTGCAGTGTGAATGCATAGTTCACTTGAAATAAAACAAAACTACCTTAAAAGTAACTTTGTAGCCAGCTTCTTAATATTGATGAACTTGTAATTGTTCCATTGGCAGATTAATTCACTTACAGCAAGACATTTTTCCCATGTTTTAAGTTAATTGATTGGCCAATAGAACTAGTACTTTTTCATCAATATTAAGGAATTATTGACTTAAAATAAGATATACTTGATATACATAACAAGTATGTATATCTTGCTGAAAAGTTTTTCAGTTAGTTTGTCTTATTCCAAGTGTACTAAGATATTTGCACTAAAAAGTAGACCAAAAATACTTGGTAAGATTTTGTTTTTGCAATGCAAGAGTAAAAAGTTGCAAGGCTCCCAGTCTCGGTTGTCCAGGTTCTTAATAAATCAAACTTCACAATACCAATGTAGTTACCCTGAACCATCAGGTTACAAAGAAGGTTCTCCCTAACTCATTTACAAAATAATTTAAGTAATAATAGCATATCTTTGGACTTACCTTCAGCCAAACAGCATCCCTACTTGCAGAAGCAGGTCACTCCCTTGTTGTACCAGCTGTGATGCTCAGGTGACCGAGGACCTGTGTCCACCTTCTGTTGGGAAGCTTTCGGCCAATCACCATCTCAGGATGTAAACTCAAACATCTCCCATTGGTTCGTCTCCCAAAGCTCGCAGAAAGCTAATCCCCCCCAGAGGGGAGAAAAGAAACAGACGGAGGGGATTTGCTCTAATTAGTGTAATCTTCTGGACTTCAATCAGTGCCTTAGTTATAAGTCGGTCAATGTCTAGTCTACCAGAAGCCATAAAGTTAATCTTGCATAAAGCCTCCATAAAGTTTGCTTTCAGGAGCAAACTTTGAGAAAAGGATGTCGGCTAACGGTTTGGCCGTAAGTCACATCTGTTTGGCTGAAGTTCACTGACCATTGGCTCTATTAAGGTCAGCTGTGCACCATGCTGTGCTGCACGGAAAGCTAATCTGACCACAGACCAGCTGCCTCAGCGCGATCGCTGTCATTTAAACCAAACAAACAACTGTTCATATGTCCTAATGCAGCGACCAGAACTTCAGAGGGCGCTAGAGGAGAAAATGGAGGATTTAGATGAAAAGAAATGCTAAAAAAAACACTTTAGAAATGTTAAAGTTTTCATAAATCTTCTATCACTTGGATCAATGTTAGATAAATATGAACTGAAAATATAAATATAACTTTTTGCTTCATATTTTTGTGCAGCAAAAATAAAAATGAAGGTGTAAGGGCAGATTAATTCTGCTTTCATGAAAATACCCAACAGTCCATGGATTATAAAATCATGTTTATTTTCACCTGAAATGCGCCGCGCGGCCACTAGGTGGCGGTCATGTATAGACAGAAACATGATTTGAAGGCAGTTTCCTTTCCCAGAGTCACCTGAAATGACTGGCGCCTACACTGAGGACAATAAATACTATAGTTTCATGTTTTATTTAATATTATGTATGCAGAATCTTTTAGTTACAGTAATTTACAGCCATAAAAAAACCGATAAAATTCAAAGTTAACCACAGTAATCTGTTATACATCAAGATACATCTCTGGCGACTGTTATTTCACTACAAATTTGAAATAAAATCATTATTTTTGTACAATATATTGCGCAGGATATACATGGCTTACCCAAAACTGAAATATTTTTTATCGTTAAACAGTAATTAAAATTTTAAAAAACAAAATTTCTTAACAGTAAAAGTAGTTTAATTTTGACATATAAATCGGCTGACATTTTCTTATAAATATTATTTTTTTGTTGAATATTTATGCATTAGTTTGTGGTAGAGCAACATTTTAATTTATTATGGAATAGTTAAAAAAATCAAATAAAAGGTTGTTCATTTTTAAAATCTTTTTAACATAAGATGTAATTTAGTTTTCAGACTTTGAGATTTATTATGTATTTATTTCATAATCAGTTGGAAATGTTTCTTATTTCTTCATATATTTCATTTGCAACAATAAAAACGTCAACAAAATGAATACAGGGGAATATAAACAAATATTCTGTAAAACAAAACACAAGGCATTCAAAGAGAGCAGGATGAGTTCACATATAAATTAAAAAATAAAAATTGTGATTAATTTATATGCTTTATGTATCATTTTGATTTATATTCTTTAAATATTTTTGCAGGTTTTTTTTTGCAAACCAGTCATTGGATCCAGTATGGGATAAGGACGACAAAAACGGACATAATGAAAATGTTTTTTCTTTTCCTTAAACGTGTTTTTGTCGAGAAATTTATATGTTTTGTCTTTTTCTACAAGGGTCCACAACAGGAATCTCTGTAGGGTTAAAGTAAATCCTAATCCAAGGAAAGGGGCCACAATCAGATTTTTCTACTGCAGCAAAATAACAGATTTATGTGTAACTGAATGTAGATTCAACATAAAACCAACCAGAAAAAATTTATCTCCAAAGCAGAAACTTCAAAAGATTTGTTTCCTTTTCAGAATCAGAGCGACAAGTTTGATAATATCAAATTATTTAAATATTTGACTACATTTCAGCAACAGGAAGTGATCATTTAGTTGTCTGCATTCCTCATGGTGGCACTTCCAGCACTGCAGCCACTAGAAACAACCAAAAATATTTATTAAATGTGACTGTAACACGCCTTTAAGATGAACTACTGCAGCAGTAAATGCATAGTAGCTGCTGATAATTCAAGAAAACTGGTTTCAAAAGCAGATTTAATGTTGAATCATCTTCCTCTTGACAAATACTTAGCAGATTCTCTGCGGGGCTTCATTGAGGACTGTTAATAACAGAACTATTAATAAATAAAATATTACGGTCATAAAAACAGACATTGTTACTTCTGGAAGTCTGAGATTGTCAACAAAGGTACAAATGAAAAGCTCTACAGTTAATTGGTTCACGGTTGCAATGACTTTCAGCTTGATATGGACCGGCAGTATTGTTTTCTGTGCCTTTTTCCTTCCACTTAACTCTCAATTAATGTAATGGCATTCTCTAAAATCCAACTTTTGGGGGTTTATTCTTCGTCTCGATGCTATCAGTGACTTTCTGCTGGACAACCAGATAATCAGTCGTTCTCACGAGTGTTTAGGCTAATCAGAAGTAAGCAGAGTTCCCAAAAGTTGCACTCTATTAATATTAGTACTCCTTAAAGAAACTACTCAAGTAAAAGTTAAAAAAAAGAATCTGATGTAATATTTACAAATGATGTAATCAGACAGACAGAAAACGTAAAGCTACGCTGAAATTCTGGTATTTTAAAGACAAAATGAAAAGAAAAATACATGATTCACACAACTCTTTTACAAATCATAAAAAACTATTAAACTAAAGCAAATAGAACCGGGTGAAGTACTTCCGGTGCCAAATGGCACAGCAGGCTCAGCCGGTAGAAAATATTACAACAAAGCTTGTGAACAAACAGGAAGTCTCACTTCAACGTAAACTGTAGGTGCGGCTGTATGTCATTTTTTTCTACTCAAGAGTAGCGATGCTTTATAAAATATTACTAATGTAAAAGTAAAACTACTCCAGTAAGTACATTTAGAAATATCTAAATATGATCGACAACCGGATGTTGCTACTGGGAGAAGCGACGCACAAGACAGGAAGTGGTAAGATGTGTTTTTAATGACCTAGTGTGAACAAACTTAATCACGCGAGATTTTAATTATGACTCTTATTTAATGGAAACATTAGCTGGAATATTGACAAAGTATAGCGAGCATTTGTAATGGAATTACTGATATAAACCTTTTAAATTATGTTCTAATTCATTAGGATGCACCTGTTAACACATTTCCCTGCAAACCCTCCATTCATAACTTCACCCGCTGCTGCTACTCAACAGAATGCGTCATTGTTTGATAAAAAAAAAAGAAACTGCAAACATTTAATCACAGCAACCATCAGCTCCAGCAGCATCACCCTCCCTCTGTAACTCGTCCCCTGCTTCCCCGGCTCACACCGCGCACTGCTCCGCACTGCTGCTGGGCGCAGGGAGGAAGAGGAAGGGGTATAAGGTTCGTGGAGGAGTGTGGGGTTGCAAAAGGAGAGGAGGGGGCCTCGCTCGGGCTGCCCTATATGGCTGTGGATGAGCTCTATGCTAATATCGGCTTGAAAGGCTCAGCTTGCGTTTCTGCCGGCAGTCAGCGGTGGCTTCCAGAGTCTGAGGAGGCGCCTTCACAGCCATGGCTGAGGGCGGAGAAGGGGAGGATGAGATCCAGTTCTTGAGAACTGTAAGTAAAATAATAAAAAAGAGAGAAATAATTACTATTTCATCGTTTCAAGCAGACTGAAGCGTTTCCGAGTCCCATCCACACTACAAATCATCCAAAGTGTATTTCTGCGGAAGTTATTGAATGGCATCGTCGGTGTCGCTGGTGCGTCTGCACAATTGATGAGTGTGGAAGTTGCCGCAGGTTGCACGCTGCGCCCCCGCGGTCACGGCGCACCTGTCGGCAGCGCTCACGATGTGGGGACGATCCGATCCGCAGGTGCAAGGGCGAAATAATGAACCCGATCGCGTTAAAATCCACGACCAGGTGGAGCGAGTAGTATGTCAGGTTTATCCTCGCTGCTTTGACTTTTATGGACGCAGTGACCTCCTCGGGGAGAAGAGTTTCAGACCCAAGTTGTCCTTACACGCAAACCGCCCTCCGCGGTGACTATTTTAGTTGTTTGGCGCAGATTGATTACAGTGTCCCTCTCTCTGTGCGGTATTGTAAATGATATGACAGCTTGTGTGTTGGTGTGGTGGGAACAGATATAGTGGTGCCCTGACAGAGCACATATTATTCTCGCTTGCTTCATAAAACGTTATTATTTTGGTGCTGCATGAAGAGCGATAGTCAGGAGTCAGCAGATAGTCTTGATATTTCGTTGGAAATCATGTGCATTTAGTCCAGTTTTAATATCTCCGATCCAAAGTGTGCACTAGTTTGCTTTTTGGTTTGTCAAAAATGATGCAGTACAAATGTTCACACTATCTAGATCTTTAAGATGAGCTACATTGAAGCTAATTCAAAAAACTATATTACTTACAAGCATCTGAAACACCAAAAGTGACAAAAATGATCAATTGAACAGCCATACAAATCTAGAAAGTTGCAGCTAATTTTTCTAAACTGTTCAATCAGTTTGGAAATAAAAGTGATTGACTTTTTTTGCATCTAAAAATACATGCATTTTTAATCATTTGGAGCCTTTGTTTTGCATACAAGTCATAAAAAGTGCCAAGCTTTAAAGCATTTTTGGTATTTGGGAAATAAAACTGAGCTTAGATAAATGGTTGTTGTTACCAAAATGTTTCCATGAAGTAAAATAATTAAATTAATTTTCTTTCTGCAGCAGCTAAGATATGCTAAGACACTAACTACCGTAGCCACATATTGATTGTTACTGTGAAAGGACCAGTATTATGATTGGAAAGTATCTTGGTCATATTTGAATTTGTGGTTTGTTTTTGCGATGCTGCTTGAACCTATAGAACAGAAAATAAGTTTCACTCTTTGTTCAACTCAGTTTTTTGTGCTCTTTTGCAGTTGTACCAATTTTCTTGATGTACTTTGTCATTCAAGTGGTTGATTTACATTTGCTGATGTTGCTTGGAAATAGCATTTGAAGGCATTGATAGTTTTTGTTTTGAATGTTTTAGATTTTTTTTTAGATATTTAGTGTAGTGGCGTCAAACATTGGACCTGCCTGGTGAACACCGACAGCTTCCCAGATTGAAACAACCAATCATCAAATTGGTGATAAGAAACAGTAAAATTAATGTATTTTACTGGATTATTTTTGTGTTGCTATGAAGCGTTAAGATATTCAGATTTAAGCCTGAGATCACATGATGTGATCTCTAGCTAAGCCAGGGTGCCATTACTTCTTTATATTCTGTTATATGAGCATTGCAACTCATATTTGCTAATATATACATCTCAAAGAGGTGCTACTGTTACGAAATTCATATAAGTTCAACATATATGCTATGCTATGCAGATGCTTTGTCTGTGCTGATGAAGATTCACTCAGATCTACATGCTAAGTGCTATAAGTGGCTCTCTGTGGCGGGGTAGTTGACCCTCTTTCTTTATTTCTGATTAATTCAGCTAACAGTTATTCCCACACAGACTTTGAGAAGTGAACTAGATTTCAGAGATGATCTGACAATAAATCAGACGAAAACATTCGCGTCTTTGGGGATATTTACATAAATGCCTCTATAATGAGAGAGATTTTTTTTTGGTTTTGGTGAATGTTTTTAACTCTTCAAATTCAGAACTGGACATACATTTCCTGAGCATTTCATAGAATGACCATTTAACTGTATGACTTGGGTTACACCAAGTCGTAGTTCTTGGAATAGTTTGTGGGAACTTTGGTCGATTCCTTCTTGAAACAGAATCCTAGATAATATCTCGAGAGGTTGTTTCAGTATTTACACATGCCATTGTTTTTTGTGAAGTGCATAAATCCCCTTGGCAGAGAAACTTCACAGTTCAGATGGTGCTCTCAGGTTTGTTTACAAGTTTCCCCCTTTTTCTTTCCAATCTAACAACCAAAACTGACGTTATGTAAGCAAGCACTGTTTGAGGTGTTGCCATTTGTGTCTCTTTTGGCTCCAGACATTTGGGGCTGCATCCTGAGCAACAACATATACTTCATTTGTGTGACTTATGAATAGGAATGTGCGGTATATACGGTACAAATTTGTCCTACGATAGAGAGCTGTAGTCTACCGGCTAACTGTGGTAATGCTTGTTGCATTAAAAGTGGAATTATTTAAACATGCATGAAGACTGATTCATGTTTATAACTGGTGTTATGTTATGTTTATGACAGTGTCACGTTAGCTTTATGCACACCCCTTCAAATTAAGTGTTACTGAAAGTTTTTGACAAAAATCTGCAATAAACTCCCAATTATGTGTTAGTGCTAAAAAGTGTGGGGATTTGTTGATTTCCATGATAATTCTCAAGAAACTGGAGGGACTGATTGATATATTTTGGCAGTAAACAGATAAAAACTGCATTGATTTGATTGATAACAATATTTAAGCTCACTTAGTGTTTAGTCTAGAATCTAGAGGGCCACATAACAAGCTACAGCGGTCCAGATTTGGCCCAGGCGCCTTGAGTTTGACACATGTGCTGTAAGCAGCCTGAAGGCTGGGCTGAGCTGTCGGAAGCAGGTTGGGACCTTGTTCTTAACAGCTCCTACTATTTGTGATGCCAGTGATATGCTGACCCACTCCTCTCAGATTCTACTGTCACACTGGCATCCTGCTTATCTGATGACAACAGCGATTTGAGAGCGGCGGAGTCAGAGGGGGAGGGCAGTCTTTCCCTGAGCTTCTTAGAGCTGAGAGAAATGGGATTTTATAGGAAACCCTAAAAGCAGAATGCTCTGGAAACCAACTCATCAGTTTATTATTGTTTTTGTTTGTTTTGTTTACAGCTGTAGAGACAATTTCACTTGGTTTTACTAGTTAAAAACAAGGTTGGATTTGCAAATATTTTGTTTTTTTCTGACAGTAAATTTCTAAATAACTGATTCCAAGACAATGCTGCTAAATTTGTCATCTGAGTTGTTTATCAAAACTATCTGTATTTTGTCAATCTTTTATCTTTGACAACAATAGATAAGCAAAGACGAGAATCGAGTCTGTCTGAAGTGATTCAGATCTTGATCCAGATCCAGACTGAAACCCAAACGTCTAACTTGGGTCATGCCACAGCTCTTCCTTTGAGTAATACCGCCAACACAAGATTAACAAACAAACATAACTTTCACTGCCATCTAATCTCAACCAGTTTAGACCCAGGCTTGTTTCTTTTTGGAAGATTTAAAAGTTCAAACGTAACACAGTTTAATTCCTGACGCTTTTGGCATCAAGATAATTGAACTGACTGGAGAAAACAGTTTAGAAAAAATATAAAAATACATTTCAACTAGTGAAATATTTATCATTTTTTTTTGTATTCTGCAAAAGTCACACGCCAGAAAAACCTGACTCATGTTCTCTTACTCAGCCAAGTTGAGTTTATTTCTAGGTTTATTTTGTAACAATACATAAGACGACTGAAAGTCCTTTTTGCCTGTTGCAGGGCAGGTGAGTTGCACCTTTTCTCAAACGCAGGTGATTGACGCTTGTATGGCAGCAGCAGCAGCTTCTCTGCTGGGCTTATTTGGAGTTTATGTTGTTCTGGAAGCCTTGTGCATACCAAGCCAGAGACTCTGGGGGTTTAAATTTAGCCTTTTTTAAGACGATGCTTCCAAAGCACATACAGCTCTGCTGGCCTGGCACTAAACCACACCATGGGGAGCTGCTTTAGCAATGACAGCACAAGACTCGAAACACTTAAACACCATTTTTATGGGGATGAAGTAGCATTTAAACGTAACCACTGAGTAATATATAAAATTTTCTGGAGCTTAGTGTGTCTGGTAATAGGCAGGGTTAAAAGGTTGACAGATGTTCGGGGGATTTTAAATTAAAAGTGATAGTTGTAGTCAGGTTTAAGTGCTTTTCAACTTATAAAATGCTCCTTACAATGAAATCCATCGTAGGAAAATGAACCCTAACCCATTGATTTATCCACATTATACCCACTGCATTCCTTTAAAAGCTTGAAATGCTGAGAAAAATAAAGAAGTAAAACTAACTGAGTATTTCAGGATTAGTAGTGTGGCTTAAAGAGATTATTTATTTTATTCTGCATGGTTTATGGGACAAGAAATAAAATAAATAATGAGTTAGATAACTTGCTTAAATTACAGTGCGGTGTTTTTAAACATTATCTGCTTCAAAAGTTGTTTAATAATCCAGTTCATGGCATAATTTCCTAAAAATGCGTTGCATTCCAACAAGGTGTCAATAGAAGACCAAACCCGCAGCATCACAGATCCTCTACCATGTTTATCAATAAACATTTGGAGTTTTTTCTACTTTATGCCGCAGCCACTTGGGATGTTTATAGCTAAAAATAACTCATTTAAATTAATCTGATACATACAAATTGTTCCAGTTAAGGTTCCAAGGTCAGAAAAGTCCTTTTCTTTTCCTGGCACGCCTCCCGAATAACCAGTTCATAGGTAAATAGCTGGCATCTGCACTGCAAAAACACAACATTTAACCAAATATTGGTTGTAAATAAAACTAACTAAAAAATAACTTTTCAGCAAGAAATAGGAGCTTGTTTTTAGTCAGTTATTCCTTTATATTGGTGAAAAAGTACAAGTTCCACCAGCACTGTTACCTAGCAACGCCAGCCAAGCCCGGCCGTCACCTAGCAACCGTGATAGGATGTAGATATGGATACATTTATGCAAGTAACTGTATTCCTGTGGCGTTTTTCTGAGTTATAAAGATTGATAAGTATTAAGAGTTGCAAAGAGGGACTTGCCTCTGTCATACATTAGTAAAAAAACTTCTGATCACTTTTTTAAAGTAAAATATATTTTATAACACGTGTCAAACTCAAGGCCTGTGGGCCAAATTTGGCCCGCCGTAGCTTTTTATGTGGCCCTCTGGATTCTAGACTAAACACTAAGTGAGCTTAAATATCATGTTATCAATCAAGTGAATGCAGTTTTTATCTGTTTTCTGCCAAATTATATTAACCTGTCCCTCCAGTTCATAGAGTTTTGTCGTTGAAACTCAAACAAAATCAACAAATTGAGCTTAAAAACTGGGAGTTTATTCTCAAAAATTGTCAAAAACTTTCTTACTTGTACTAAACAGCTGCCTCAGCTTCATGTGATGTCAGATTATAGTCCATGATCTACACAGGGAGTAATAAAAAGTTGGATTTATCGTCATAAATGTTGCAAAAATTTCCAAATTAGAACCACAAACACTTTAATTTTTATTGCAAAAAAATCACTAAATTCTGGAGGGACTGAAAAGATATTCAATACTATCTAATTTTAAGGATTCATTGATATTTTAACAGTTTGTGAACAGATTTTATCAATACATTCTGAAACAACCGGCCCTTTAAGAGCAATCATGATCTGGATTTGGCCCAAAACGAAAATTAGTTTTACACCCCTGCTGTATAATAAACATTAGAAATTTTTATTATTTTATAGAATATTGACAGATAATTTTATCTGGAAGTGTGGAAAGACACTCTTAGATATAAGAAAGAATCTTGAATGGACAGCAGACTTTTTAGAAAGAGTGGAAGAATAAAGGAAACATCCTGTGTGACTCACTGCATCATTATTCCAATACGCTGCATTTCCTTCGTGTCACTCGCTGATGTCCTTGCAAAGTTTGCCTCTCTTGTGGATGTGTCCTAAACCATCAGGTGAAGCTCTCCCAGCTGGACCCAAATGAAATGTGAAGGATTTCCTCTGTATTGATTTAGCAGGCCTGGCTGGCAGAGGACCAATGTGTGCTCTCAGTCATCTGTAATGAAGGACAGGGAGGCGGCTGCCGGCGCCATCAGTCACAGAAACACATGATTTAACTCTAGCTGGGTTCAACGCAACAACTTTTAATTTAATTTATAAATGAAATGTCAGAGGGGTAATGGGGGAAATCCCATTAATTGATCATTTAAATTATGCAGCACTGGGTAGGATTGCGTTAGCTTAGCATTTTCCCGCTGGAAAAGGGGTGACTTAAGTTTGCATCATGGGATATTTGGATTTCAGTGATGTTACTTCCTACCTATAAAACATGAAGGCGGTAAGATGACATTTTTCTCTTTTCAGTTTCCATTCAAATGCTGCAGGAAGAGCTATTTAGTGACAACATGACCTTTTATGACACACTGTTTGAATTATTGACTGTAAACTTGTTATGTTTTGTATTTTTACAGTTATTAAATATAAATGTAGCAGGTAACAAGAAAGTGAGTGGGTGGGTTTCCTTCAGTAATCAATAGAGAGTAAAAGTAAATGCAACTGTTGGGTTTCTTTTGGTTGATTTTCATTATTGATCAGTCTTTTTTATTTTGAAACTTTGAGTTGTTAGTAATTTTTCATACATTTGCATAATCTCCTGAAATTAATTGGCAGGATCCCCAGAGATCTTACAGCTTTGTTGGAACTGAATAGATTTTTATTTGTCTTTATTTTTTTCTTCTTGCTTTTGGATTGCTTCATTGGCTCGAACAGGGGCTGTGTGGGGTAGTTATGGACAGTCAGTATGCTACCTGCAGTAGTTTGAAAACCAGAAGCCCTGCAGAACTTCTGACATCCACTCATGAGTTAGCAGATGATGCATTCGTGTTTCAGTTCAAATATTTTGTCACATGTTGAGTTTTTGGTCAATAGTCTCAATGCGCTGCTTCAAAATGGGCTAATTTGGTTAAGAAAGCTGTTTTGACCTCCACTCAACACATACAGCTACAGTAATCTCATCTCTGGCTCCTGGTAATTATGTTTTCATGTAACTCAAAAATGCTAGGCTAATGTTATCATGTTTTATCTCTGTTTTTATATGACTTATTGATCATTTGGGTCCCATGTGTTTCATTACAGTTTTGTACAGAGTGAACAAAAATAAAAAGTTATTTTACAGTTTCTGACCTTGCAGAAATAGTTACTGACTACTGTTTCAGCTCTGTGCATCCATACTGGGATGCTAGCTGCTTGCTACAAACACATATTTGTAAGATTGACGATATAATACATCAGTTTTGCTAGCCATGCACTTGAAAACAGTAGGGATTTTTGCAAAATGGCTGACCAAGTTAGCCTTGACTCCAATATAAATCATTTAAAATCACTTTGAGGCAGGCAACACTTAAATTCGGATCAGTAAATTACTATTTCAGATGGAATATAAGTTAGTTTTACTCAAATGAGTATTTCCCTATGGAGCAGTAGTAGTAGAAGAGGGGAAACCCGCAGTCTGGGCGCAGTGCGGATTGTCATGATGACGATGGTGGATCGATCATTCTTATTAGCAACTGACAAAGAGTATCAGAGACTGAGAGTACGATGAGATCCTGGCAGTTTGAGAGGCAGCTACTCAGAGGTCCAACAGGGGAACGGCGGCGCTGTGCAGCTGCAAGGAGTCGATCACTGCAGGGTGAGGCAGAGCCACTCCCCCAGCAGCTAGTAGTAAACGGCTTACAGCCACGGCTAACTCCGAGAGCCAAGGTAGAAAAACCTTTTTCCTAGAGTCCAAAAGACTTTTTTTACTCCAAAATGCAGCCACACTATGTCCAAAAGAAAAACAAAAGTGCAATAATTTGCATATTGAGAGTCTACAGAGGCTGATAATCTCCCCACTCAGCTCACAGATCACTGTTGAAACTTTGAGTTTTATGTCAAATCCACATGAATTAAATGACAGAAACTAATTTTCTCTCTGCATCTTTGATTCATTTTGTCCAGCTGTAGACTGTTAGACTCTGTCCAATCAGAGTCAGGTATTGTATAGTTGGTGCTTTTAATCGGTTTTTAATAAATTAAATCCAAGTCTATGGAACACAACATGTCACTAAAATCACTCTGTCCTAATAAAATATTTCAGAAAATCGTAAAAGTGCATCGAATCGTATCAACTAAGTTACTATTTGCTGATAGTAACTTAGTAAATAAAGAAAATATGCAGGATAAAATGTAATTCTTCTGAAGGGTTTGCAATAAAATGGTCAGTGAAAAAGCTAAAAGACTTGCTAATGATTTGTGGGTTTATCCAGGAGAACAAGATGTCTCACCTAGATTACAGCTCCTACAGCTGGATATTCACATCTAACAGAAACTACTTTGTTCAAAGTGACATTGGGCCTTTTGAAATCCCAAAAAGACTTAAAGGCTCTAATGTTTCATGAAGGAAACTTTATATTTATATTTATACCTCAGCATATTCTGTAGCAGCTAAGTCAGAGCATCTGAAAAACTGAGCTGAGTTACTCTCTCCCACGGTTCACCACAACTTAAAGTATCCGGCTTTTACCATTTCGTGTGTTGTTGTTGTTAGAGGTGTAGCGATACAATACTCTCACGATACAATATTCTGATCACGATACAATATGTATCACAATGTTTGGCAAACAATACAATTTGTCAAGAAACTGGAGGGACTGATTGATATAATTTGGCAGTAAACAGATTAACATCTTTTCAGTCTCTCCAGGATTTTGTGATTTTTTTGCAATAAAAATCAAAGTGTTTGTGGTTCTAATTTGTAAATATTTGAGCTCATTTATGACGTTAAATGTGATTTTTTTATTCCTCGCTGTTTAGATCATGGACAATAATCTGACATTAATTAAAGCTGAGGCAGCTGTTTAGTACAAGTAAGAAAGTTTTTGACAATTTTTGAGAAATTTGTTGATTTTGTGTGAATTTCCACAATGATTCCCAAGAACCTGGAGGGACTGATTGATATAATTTGGCAGTAAACAGATAAAAATTGCATTGATTTCATCGATAACATAATATTTAAACTCACTTAGTTAGGCCTATCACAATAATCAATAAATCAATTAATTTTAATAAATTAAAACAAGCTATAATTTCCATTGGCATGATTTATCGTTTATCTCTTTTTCTCTCTTTCTAGCAAAAACTGGAGGATTAAAGTTTTCAGTTTAGTGCTTTGGTCTCAACTAGGACAGTTTTGTTTACAAAGACTTTAGGATTCATTTTATTTGTTGTTTTGTTTATTCATTTTTGATATTTCAAATGTCTTCCAGTTCCAGTGTTTAAATGTTCGTTAGAATTTAAAGTTTACTGATCTTTTAGAATGTGTTCTTGCATTATTATTTTGCCATTACCATTATATTATTTAAAAATGGTCTCAAAACAACAATATTATTGTTTATTGCAATAACTGCTGGAACAATTTATCGACCAGCAAAATTTGTCATTGTGACAGGGTCACACTTAGTGTTTAGTCTAGAATCTAGTGGGCCACTTAAAAAGCTGCGGCGGGCCAGATCTGGCCCACGGGCCTTGAGTTTGACACATGCGTACTAAATGATGTATTTTCTGAGGAGGTAATTGTGCAGCACATAAAGTTTGAAACACAAACAGCGCTAACGGTTAGCTGTTTGGCTCTACGCCGGTCGATGCCTTCACTTCTCCTGATCTCGGCTCTTTTTCGCCTCTCACACATAAGCGACTCGTTGAGTCTCTTCACGCAGCATTTCTGCTGAACGATGAAACAGAAACTCACTCAATTGTTTCTTTCTGGTTAGCTGGATGAGTTGCTCCTGCATGCGTGGAGGCTTTCATTATTTAGAGGCAATATGCATGCAAAGTAAGCCCAGAAAATCCAATTAGTTAGGAGGACACCACACAGGCGGCAGCGGAATATAATTTATGTTTTCTAACATGTAGCCTAATGTGTAATGCATTATTCATTTTGACCTGTACATTTATGCACTTGTACTTATACATACACCTACACAAATAATTTATGCTTATATGTTTGTGCATAAAGAACGACTCTGGCCGCATATTAGATGCATCCATCCATTAGTTGCCCAAGGTATGATAGATAAGCAGGGCAGAGAAAAATGGCTCTGTTGGCATACTGCATGAAAATGTGAATTATGATTTAAAATTTATATAAAACTCTGCTGCACAAGTACTGATATAAAGAGAAGGGTTGGTTAAAGCTGGAGATCAGTTTGAAATAAAAATGTTTATATAAATAGGGAAGCAGATGTGAGTTGTTTGTAGAAGGAGCTACAAATTATTTTTTGAATATTTTAATTTTAGTTGTATTTTTAGCCTATTTTAACATTGTATTCATTGGACATCTAATTTTAGTGTAAAACAGCTTTTTACACTAAAAGCTGCTTTACTGTTTTATGACACATGATTTGCTTAAATCTCACATATCGTCATTTATTAAATTTTTCCCTTTCATGTAAATATTAATTCCCCTGCTTAAAGTTTGGAAATATGTAAGGAAAACGTCTAAAACAGTGAAAGCAATCGAAAAGCCGTTGAGAATATTGCTGCATTTGACGACGTTAAATACAGAAAACCAACCAGCAGCTAATAAAAAATGTTCGGCCAAGAAGAAATAAGAAATTTAAAAGTCTGTTGGTCTGTTGTGACAAAATTCATAATTTGGAAAACTGAAATCCTTGCAGAAAGCAGTTGCAGATTATATAATCTGCTCCAATTCTGACCTGCATTGTTACACTGACTCAGCACTCTGTTTCTTCCAAACAGCTGTGGCCCCAAATATGTTTTTGTTTTTCTGAAATGTGCAGTGGTTGTGTAAAACATAGCAGCAGTGAATGGAAGCAGCTGAAAGTCTCGTTTTTCCACACATAATTAATCTGTTTTACCTGACATAATACTGCACTGCATTGATGTAAAAAACTAAATATCTATGATGAGAAATTAGTTTACAGTTGCCAATTTTTACCATATAATTTTACTGTAAAATTATATGTTACATCGGCTATAATGGGAAAATATTGGCTTTCAATCTATTGTGAAGGAATTTTGCAGCTGAAGCAAAAACATTGTGGGTGAAACATGTTGGAGGAACATTTGAAAAGACAGATTAAATAATTCTATCTGTTACCTAAATGATGTTTTAATTGTTTCTCAATCCTGGAGCAGAAATTGTTTAGAAAAAAAAGATAAAATTAGCTTTTTTACTTTTAAAAAAGTAAAAAAAAACTCACTTTATCTTTTTTGTTTGTGTTGGCAATGATATAATA
Organism: Xiphophorus maculatus; assembly: GCF_002775205.1. Lineage (NCBI taxonomy): Eukaryota > Metazoa > Chordata > Actinopteri > Cyprinodontiformes > Poeciliidae > Xiphophorus > Xiphophorus maculatus. The sequence goes on from NC_036457.1 coordinate 5,620,290, forward strand.
CAGATATGGAAAGTTTTTTTTGTAAAGAACAGTTGTGCTCTGCTGATTCTTACTCATTTGGGTCCTAGAGAGACTCCGCGAAGCCGATTTTTGTGGGAAAATTTATTTTGAAATCATTTATCTGCTTTGTAAACACTATAAAGACTTGTGGGGATTTATTTCTGTTTTTTTTTTGTTTGTTTTGCTGTGAAGACTTGTTTGATTTTCTGGATCTCAAACATAATTAAGTTTGCTTCTCACTGTGGTCGGGTTTGGTTTTCGTGGATTCATTTTGGCAATTTTGGTGAGAGCGGCATGATACTTTGTCAATAAATGCTGATCTTTTTGAAAAACATTACTTTTTTACACAACTTAGCAAAAAATAGAGAGAATTTACTATTTAAACAAAATCTAAACCTTGCATTAAAAAAAAATCTGACTTTGTTTTCTGTTTGAAATAACTGCCAGATAATTGCATTTTCTTTGGTAGTTTTATTTTTACTAACTTGATAGAGTTTCTTATAACACTTTCACTACAGTAAACTCAGAAAACAGTTTTTGTGTGGCCTGATTTTCTTCACTTTCTTCCATTTATTGATGTTTTAAAGCAGCAGACTGAAGCACAACCGCAGGATGACAGCTCTGCCGATCGGAACCAACATTATTCTGTTAGAAATGAAAAGTTAGCGTTTTCTCTGAACCTCTTCTGAACATTTTACTGAGAGAATACTTTATTATCCATTGCAGGGAACTGTAAGGGAATACAGATTTATTGTAAGAAACAGGTGATGAGCCAAAAAGAAATGGAGAAATCTTTAACCATTTCTCATTTTCTGCAAATAAAAACTGAATTTTTGCTTATAAATTCAGAGACATGTTGTCAGTAGTTCATAGAATAAAACAGCAATGTTCATTTTACTCAAACAAAGACATATAAAAAGTAAAATAAGAGAAACTGATCATTTTAAATGGTTTCTTAATTTTTTCCAGAGCTGTATGTTTAGTCTTTTGCGGCCACTAAAGGATTTTCTTTCAGGACTACACATCCATCTTTCCATCCACCATGGAGATATTTTTTCACCAAGATGTAAAGTTTTAGTTTGAAATTTTCTAGAAAAAGCAATGAAATTTCTGAGCTCCAAAAATTTAAAATATGCTTCAAAAAAAAGAACTGATATTTTTAGATGAATCTCAGAAATATTCTAGAAAAGGAGAAGCTAATTTTTGAGCTCAAAATGTTGAAAATATGATAGAAAAAAAAAAACCTCCCAGAAATGTTTAGATTAATCTCAGAAATTTTCTAGGAAAAAGAGCAAAACATATTCCTATAAAAACTAAAATCAGATAAACTGAACTGTTTTAAGTGGTCTCTTAATTTTGTCCAGAGCTGTATGTTTAGTCTTTTGTGACAATTTGACTTTTTAAATGCTAGAAAAGGTTTCACATTCCTTTAACTTGCACTCGGAAATGTTCAGTACCTGCAAGAAGTTGCACAAGACAGACTGAATGATTTATATGAAGGGTCTGCAGCTGCAGCTCTGCAAGTGGCTTTTTGAATAAAATAACAAGGAAACATTTCATATTTTTAAAATAAAAATATGCAGGTTGTAGCAGTTTTTTTAGTATTTTATGACTTAATTTCACAAAACAGAATGAGACTAAAAATATCAGTAGTATTTTATAATAAAAATGTTTCTTGTCATTATGTTGAACAACAATAAATTACAACATATTTCCCACTGTTGGAATATATATGTTTTTAGTTTAAAAGAAAAGTCTTACATTTTAGTTAGCTGAACTGAAAGAAAATGTGGCTTTTTCTGATTGTAAAGCTTACAGACACAGCTTACAGGATATTCATGCTTTAGAGCGGCCTAGTCAAATCCAAATCCCAAATCCAATTGACACTGAAAATTGATATTCAGATTCTCTCCGTTCAGTCTGAGTTTGAACTCAAAATGTCAAACAATTTAACAATAATGTAGCAGTAATGTATTATTTTTTAAGTTTAACTTGTTTAAATATTCATTTTTTTTAAACCTGAGTTGATTTTTTTTGTTTGGTTTTTTTTAATGAGTTTTTTGGTCCACTGTGATAATGCATTTTGTGAAAATGAAACAAACACTGTAAAACCACAAAGCTGAGGTTGTGCTGAAAATAACAATACCAAAAAAGGCAAGGTAAATTGTTTTTAAGGTGAAAATATAAGAATAAATTCAAAATTAGACCCCAGACCTTACAGAGTTAGCAATACTATGTCAATAACATGTTATTTTTTAAGTTTAACTGGTATAAATACTCATTTTTTCCAACCTAAGTTGATTTTTTCCCCTCCAGCAGGAAAAGTCCTTTCTATGACAACATTTGCGGCTCTAATGCAGATGATCAGGCTCTTGTTTTCACACATCTACACAGTATCTGCTTCTCTCCAAATGTTGTTAGCAAAGCTTCACTAAAAACACCCAGCTAAGGCCGTATACTTAGCACCCCGCCTGACATTTATGAGAAACACGACTCCCGTCAAGCCAGACCAGTTTAAACAGACCGCACTCGAAGACGGTGTGAACAAGGAGACACGTTTTCTGGAATTCTTCTAATTAATTTGGATTTCAAACATGTCTTCTGTCTTTCAAAAAAACTCAACAAGCGTTGCTCTCTCAAGTATATCGAGAAGCAAGTGCGTCAAAATAGCAGCAACAGATTCAACTTTTCTCAAGTTCACATTGGTGGCAGTGGCGGGTGAATTGTAGGAGTTTATTTGGCACGCAGGAGCATCGGGAGAGATCTCGGGTTTCGTTCAGTGGATGCATCAGGTCTCACACACACACACACACCTGCTGCTGTCACACACACGCCGGTTATCTAGCACAAAGATGAACAGGAAGAACAAACAGGATGAGAAATACTTGTGGTTTATTCTGGAGGGTCAATACACCCAAAAGCGCCAAGAGAAACCAAACGGTTGCGAAAGAAACCAGCATATTTTCCTGTTCTCGCTGTGTTATAACACTGATGTTGGTGCAGACATGTTGAAGACGGGTGGGAGAGGCCAGGGTCAAGTTCCCCCCTCTGCACACATCCACCCAACCCTCACTTTCCTCCTCCTACCAGAGCCCTATACATAGTAATGAAGCTGCTTCTTATCTGTCTAGCTGTCTAGCAGATGGTCACTCTGCTGTCGCTAAGATCGCTGTGCTTCAGCGTCTCCAGATTCTCTGGCTTGGAACCAAGTCAGGAGTGCAGAGGCAGAAACTGTGTCAAAATGTCAGCCACACATGGCCGCTTCATTAGAACCTGAACCTTTTTTTATTGGTGATAAGACCCGTGAAAAATCTGTCAAATATGATTCTATTTATTGGCCGCTATGTCGGCCGTTTCTGCTTACTCGTCATCTTTCCGTCTAGACAGTGTTCGGTCTAAACTTATAAACACAATTTTAAAAGTTTCTAGTTTTTTTGTCTTGTAGATGTTGCAATATACAACTTAGTTGAGTCTGAAGTTAGCATCCAAAGCCAGGAGTTTAAGTCAAAGTAAAGCGTTTGGAGTCAGTTTGGAGTAATATAAACTTCTACTTGAAGTTTATATTATAAATGTACGCAAAGCTTTCACGATATTCTGCTGATGTTAAAAAAACACAGTTTCGCAATTGCTGTGTTTCCGTTAAATAACAAATGCAATTGAAGTCACGTGTGAATAAGCTGGTTATTAAGAAATTAGTGCTGAGATATGAGATATGTTCTTACATTTTTTTTTTTTTTTTGCCAGTTGTTTGTTGATTCTTGCGTTGTGTGTGAATTGTGAGACAGTTATTTTTTGTTTTTGGGCATGTGCACCGACTGATGGCACCCTTTGAATTTCGTTGTCCTTGTGACAATGACAATAAAGATTTATCTTATCTTATCTTATAAAAATACTAGCGCTCATGCTAGTACTCATGCTAGCGTAATAACTTTTGATCAAAAACATGTTTTTGCAAATGATCATGTTTTCATTAAGCAAATTTATTTTAGTAATTCAAATTTGTGCAATTTTATGGACAGTGGAAACACAGGCAGAGAAACGGAACATTTTAAAGTGTTTTCAGTGTTTCTTTATCCCATAGCGCAGCGGGAAAAAACTCATAAAACTCAAAGTCATTTTCGTTTTGGGCCAAATCCAGATCATAAATGGTCTTAAAGTGCCGGTTGTGCCAGAATGTATTGATAAAACCTGTTCACAAACTGTTAAAATATCAATGAATCCTTAAAATTAAATATTATTATTGAACATATTTTCAGTCCACTAGGATTTTCTGATACTTTTTTCTATAAAAATCAAAGTGTTTGGAAATTTTTGTGATATTTGAGCTTCTTTATGATGGTAAATGTGACTTTTTATTACTCGCTGTACAGATCATGGACTATAATCTGACATCAGTTACAGCTGAGCCAGGTGTTTAGTACAAGTAAAAAAGTTTTTGACAATTTTTGATAAAAATCTGCAATAAACTCCCAGTTTTTTGCTCAATTTGTTGATTTTGTATGAATTTCCATAATAATTATCAAGAAACTGGAGGAACTGATTGATATAATTTTACAATAAACAGATAAAAACTACATTGATTTGATTGATAACATAATATTTAAGCTTACTTAGTGTTTAGTCTAGAATCTAGAGGGCCACATAAAAAGCTACAGCGGGCCAGAGTTGGCCCACGGCCCTTAAGTTTGACACATGTGGGTCAGACAGTATACTGAAGCCACAGAAATGCTAACTACCAAGTTTTGTTGTGGTTACAAAGAAACCACGTTATAATTTATTGAAATATAAGTTGCGTTTGATTTTTCTGTTGGAGCTTTAAGGTTTAGTTGTAACATTTTAAACCAGCGGGACTCAACCGCTGCTGTTTTACAGGAACACACTGACAAATAGAGGTTGTGCATAACTGTGTTTTAATGAGGTGGAAAATGCCAAAAGTGCCAATAAACAATTCATATTAGCAATTTCCCCTGCTTCTGATATTGAAGTTTGAGCTGCTCAGCGACCTCTAACCTCAGGCGGTGTTCATTTTGTTTCTCTGGGTTGAAGACTGCAGTGCGCCAATATTCTCTCTGAACCCCAGGATTCACTGTCTCTGTTTTGCTCCAATATTTAGAGGTGAACAGCTTTTGTTGAGGAAATCAAATATTTCAGAAATGAAGTTTTTCTGCTATTGCTGAGTTTAAACAATTCATGCTTCTGGATAAATCACTAGAGTCATACTGGTTTAAAAAAATGTTGCCATCTTGTTTGGAAAGCGCTATCTCTGAAAGTAGAAGATATGAAAGAAGTTTTGTTTTATGTTGAACAGCAATTTACAAAAAAATTTACAGAAAAAGGATTGGGGATCTACAAAAATTTAAGCTAAACTGTCAAGAGGAATAAAAATGATTTATGGTTTTTATGCTCAAAATGTTTGTCAGTCATTACTTTCTAGAACACAGATGTCAAACTCAAGGTCCGTGGGCCAAATCCGGCCCGCCATAGCGTTATATTTGGCCCTCTAGATTCCAGACTAAACACTAAGTGAGCTTAAATGTCATGTTATCTATCAAATCAATGCAGTTTTTATCTGTTTACTGTTAAATTATATCAATCAGTCCCTCCAGTTTCTTGAGAATTATCATGAAAATTCACACAAAATCAACAAATTATTAGTTTTGCAGATTTTCTCATAAATTGTCAAAAACTTTCTTACTTGAACTAAACAGCTGCCTCATCTTTAATCGATGTCAGATTATAGTCCATAATCTATACAGCGCGTAATAAAAAGTCACATTTACCGTCATAAATAAGCTCAAATATTTCCTAATTTGTACCACAAACACTTTGATTTTTATTGCAAAAAATCATATTAAAAAAATCACGAAATCCTGGAGGGACTGAAAATATGTTCAATAGTCTTTAATTTTGAGAATTCATTGATATTTTAACAGTTTGTGAACAGGTTTTTATCAATACATTCCGGCCCTTTACGAGCATTTATGATTTAGATTTGGCCCAAAACGAAACAGAATTTGTCACAGCTGAACTTCAAAGTTTTATCACTTAAAGTTTCGCACAAATAAATACTGAAAAAATTCCTTAATTCTTTGCAAAATAGTTTCAGATTACACGAAGAGTGTCTGTGAACCTTAATCTTCAATTCTTGCCACATATTCTCAATTAGATTTAGATCTAGACTTTGACTAGGCCATTATATTGCACACTTTGAGCTAAAACTGTTGTGTCGTAGTCCAGTGAAAAGGTTTAGATTTTATAGATACTTTAAAATCATGTTCTATAATCAGGGGTGTTCAAAGTGTGGCCCGGGGGCCATTTTGAGGTCTTGGACTGATTTGTTTTGGGCCACAAACTGCAGTTCAAGAATCATGCAGATTTGTTTATCAAACTTTTTTGTTTTTAATCAGAGTGAAATTATTACTCACATAATTTTCTTAAGTACAACACAAAGTACTCGTCTTTTTCAAGAAAAGCACGTATATCCAGAGATTTTTTCAAATCAGCTTTTATTTAGTTTCTTTCACTTGGCTGAGCATAGCAACCGTTTTGAAAGAAAGTGACCTAAATTCTGTAATTATAACTGTGTATAAATTTGTTTTTTAACATACCAAATTATTTTTATGCTTTGTGAATAATATCCCTTTTCTACAAAAACAAAATCAGACTACTTCACTTGCTTGATTTTATTTTTTTATTTTTTCCCCCATCGCTTTTAACTCAACAGAAAGTTTGTGCACCCCTAATCTAAGTCCTAAACAGGATGTTTAAATCTTTATATGTCCAAAATTATTAAATTTGAATTGAAAACACGATTTGCAATTACATTCTCAGTTGGGTTTAAAAAATAAACAACAAATATTTAAACATAAAAACAAGTGAGAAAGAAAACTGCACTAGTTGGGAGGCTTTCAGATGAATTATGTGACATTTTATTCTGTAACTTTAAAACTATTTAAAAGCCAAACGGCCTGTCTCATGTCTTTATATGTAAAAACCGGGAGCTGGTTCGCATGCAGGCGTAAAGATAGTTTGTTGAGCAGCGATGCCAGAGCCTGCTGGGTCATAAGGCCTCCAGAATGTCAAACAGCCAAATAGAAAGAGATTTATTTACTTGATTTTAATGAAGTGTGAAGCCTTTGGTCTCTCAGCTGACTGGATGAAGTTTCTGCATCCTGAAACAACAAACCGGTTCTGCAAACTTTTTGACTTCCCTCTTGTAATCTTTAGATTTTCTAAATCAAACCAAAATATTTCCAACTTTGCATTCGCTTCTAATTTTCCACCTTTAGAACCGGTCAGCCGCTGTTTTAAACATTTTCAGGAGCATTTATCGCCGTTTCTGTCTAAATCTGTGTGTAAGTAAGTAAGTTGGCTGGAGACACACACACAGATGCGCACGCCCATGTGAAGAAAATCAATAAGTGTGTGTGTTGGTTGACCCGCTGCAGCCCGACAGAATCAGATGTTCTATTGTTGGCTGGACTGATTGAGTCGAGGCTTTTTTCTTCCCCTCCTGATCTTAGAAATAATATTCTGTTATTGATTAACATAGTTATTTGTCTTTCCCACTGGTGCATTTGTTGCTATGAATGTAATTACAAATTTGTGGTTCTCACCCCACAAATAATGCAAATCAAAGGAGTTTTCTTTCCAATAATTGTCTCTTTTTTTTCTTTTCACCACAAATTAGTAAACATGACGGTGGACTAGGGCTGTTGTAGGCAGAAAAAAGGAGGAGAAAATCACTTAAAAAGTACCAAATTTCTGACTTTTGAAAGTCAGACATTTCCAAAAAAAAATTTCTAGAAAATGTTTAATATGAATCTAAAAATTTCCAAGTTGTTTCTAGCAAATTTTCAAGTTTTGAAAGTCAGAAATTTCCCAGTTTTTACCAGAAAATTTTGCTTTGTTTTGAAAGTCAGACATTTCTAGGTCTTTTCAAGAAGATTTTGGAGATTAATTTCCAAATTTCCAAGTTGTTTCCAGCAATTTTTTTAATTTTGAAGGTTTTTTCTGAAACCATTACCGCGACTCAGTAAATGCAACGGCAGACTTTGGTCATTGTAGATTGAAAAAATGGAGGAGAAAATCACTTAAAAAGTCCAAAATCTTTGACTTTTGAAAGTCAGGAATTTCCAAGTTTTTCTAGTAAATTTCTGAGATTAATCTAAAATTTCCAAGTTGTTTCAAGCAAATGTTCAAGTTTTGAAGGATTTTTTTTTGAAACCTTCATTGCTGATGTAGACAGACAGGAAGGAGAAGAAAATCGTTTAAAAAGTAGAAAATCTTTGACTTTTGAAAGTCAGAAATTTCCAAGTTTTTTCTAGTAAACTTCTGAGATTAATCTCAAAATTTCCAAGTTGTTTCAAGCACATTTTCAGGTTTCGAAACTCAGAAAGTCTTTTGTAGAAAATTTGAGAGATTAATCTCAAAATCTTTGAGTGTTTTGCTGGAAACGTACTCCTCCAATTTTAATTTTTTCTACCTACGATGGCCCTCGGCCTCCGCCGTCGTACATTAAATGCAAGATGAAGTAGTTGTCATACTTTTCTAACTTCTCGGTCAGGGAGGCATGTTGTTCATCTCCGTTCGGTCGCTATCGGAACATTATTGGCATTAACACTCCTGTCTCTCCCTGGCAGGATGATGAGGTGGTGCTCCAGAGCGTGGCCACCATCCAGAAGGAGCATCGCAAGTTCTGCCTGGCCGCGGAGGGACTCGGAAACCGCCTGTGTTACTTGGAACCCACTTCTGAAGCCAAGGTGGGAACGGCTCACAGCTTTGTGTAAACTTAGATGATTTTATAGAGAAACGTCGTCAATAGAAGCTGATACAACTGGAGAAAATGTGTGTGAATCCTGTTTTATTGCAGTAGTAGAGTTTCACTTTGGAAAATTCAACACAGAATCTGAGAACGTCAGTTTTCTTCAATGCAGTTTCACAAAGTTGGTGTTTAAATGTAGCTCAGGAGATAGTATGGAACTAAATTGGGGCCATAAAGTTTGTTCTAAAGTAAAAGAAAAAAGTTATCATGTCATTAATTATTAAAGTAAAGATGTCATGCTATAATCCAAATCATAAGGATTTTCTTCCCAATAATTAACTCTTTTTTCTTCTGAAACCTTCACTGCAACTCAGTAAATATGGCAGCGTACTAGGACCATCACAGAAAGAAAAAAAGGAGAAAATCACTTTAAAATTTGAACATTTTTGACTTTTGAAACTCAGAAATTTCCTAATTTTTTCTAGAAAATTTGTGAGGTTAGTTTGAAAATATCCAAGTTGTTTCTGGCAGACTTTTGAGTTTTGAAAGTGAGAAATTAAGTCAAGTGTGAAATTAATCTCAAAATTTCTGAATGTTTTGGCAGGAATTTACTCCTACTTTTTATTTTTTCTCTCTACAATGACCCAAATACGTCATCGTACATTAAATGGAAGATGAAGTAGTTGTCATACTTTTCTAAATTCTTGGTTTCTATCTGAACATTATTAGCTCTCTCTCTTCTCTCTCTCCAATAATTGCTGATTTTTTCTGAAACCTTCACCATAACACAGTAAATATTACAGCAAAAACAACAAAGAACAAAATGAAAAATCACTTTCACACCCCTCCATAAGGTTACTCATCTTCTTTTCAGTTTCAAACTTTTTTTCCTCTTTAAATCAAACTGTGTGGCACCAATTTAGCTCCATAACAATCCCTCTCTGGAGACGTTTGTGTTGCATTTCTACGACGGCATGTTTACTGTCCAGCAGGAATCTTTGCACACAGTCTTTACATGTCGGGGTGATAATCTCACGATCGTAAACCTCTCCGCCGCCAACATTCTCTTTATGAGCTGTGTGCACTCCGACACGTTCGGCAGGATGTAGAGGCGCCACAAAACAAAAGGAGCTCTAAGTGGGTTTTGAATTTATTTTTAAAATTGATTTAGAAGCCTGAAAACACGTTGAGGAAAGCTGAAGCTTCTTTGACCTTTGAGTTTTTCTTTTTGTTTTTTGTGCTACGTCTTTTGGACACAAAAATGCTTAAATATTGCTAGAGAAATGCTACTAGTATATGGCTTTAAGTTATTTTGAAAGGCATAAGATCCCAAAATACACAATCTGGCCAGATTTAATGCTGTTTGCTGCAACGCAAGTATGCAAAGATGAAATGAATTAAACTAACTATGTTGAAGCCAATGGATTTAAGTTGGATCTCCAAAAGGTTAAAATTACTTAGTTTTCTTTTAATTATTGTGTTTTATTTTGAAAGTAAATGTGTCTGTGTGTCACTTCCTGGCTGTCCTGCTTGTTCAGTTTAATTGTTTGCACTTGTGTCTCGTTACTTTTTAGTTTCTCTCCTCTCAGTTTGTCAGATTTCCTGATCTGTTTTTGCTCCCAGCTTCTAGTGAGTCATTTACGTTTACTGGATTTTACTTTCTTTATTTTTTTCATATATTTAAAAAAAATTGTGATTCTCACAGTGTCAAAAGTGTTTTAACTAGACTGTTGACATACGTTAGTTTTTAAACTCTGTCTTGCATGAAGACTTTGCATAGAAGGGAAATATTTACCAAAATTTAACTTTAACGCATAAAATTCACATCTGTTCTACAGTACCTCTATACCAAAATAACTCAGCTAATTGGATTCATTAATACAGACTTTTTTGCATTATCAAGCTTAGTTTTAGTGATTTGGAAGTGCTGTAACTCTACATTCATCATGGTGAATGTTTATTTTAAGCTCTTTCTTTGTCATACTGTCAAAGTTTATTAATCTTTTTCTCTCATTTCTGAGCTTATATCTCCATAAATACCACCACGCTTGCCTTTTATTAAAATATCTGAATAAAAAAGTTTTTCTCTTTTCTCTGAGTTTAACTTCTAGACACAAGTTTCCCTCTGAGTTTCTTCAGCTTCATGTTTTAGTGATTCCCTCCTTCATACAGCTGTGTGACTAGTTTGACCTTTTGAACTGATGGAGCATTTTTATGTTAATCCCCTTTTAAAATGCATATGTAAGAGAAGAAAAACATCAAGAATGTGCAGACCAGGGTGACTGGGATAGAATAATATGGTTATAGACAGTTAGACTGATCATATGACGTCTTTATCTAGTTCAGGAGTGTCAAACTCATTTTTGTTTTGGGCCAAATCAAGACTATTAATATTCTTACAGGGCCTGTTGTGCCAGAATATATTGGTAAAACCTGTTCACAAGCTGTTAAAATATCAATGAATCCTTAAAATTAAATATTATTGAACATCTTTTCAGTCCTTCCAGGATTTTGTGATTTGTTTTGTGATTTTTTGGAATAAAAATCAAAGTGTTTGTGGTACTAATTTGGAAATATTAGCACTTATTTATGACTTCAAATGTGATTTTTTATTACTTGCTGTATAGATCATGGACTATAATCTGACATCAATTAAAGCTGAGGCAAGTACAAGTATGTACTTGTAGTTAGTACAAGTAAGAAAGTTTTTGACAATTTTTGAGAAAAATCTGCAATAAACTCCCAGTTTTTAGCTCAGTTTGTTGATTTTGTGTGAATGTCCACTATAATTCTCAAGGAACTGGAGGGACTGATTGATATAATTTGGCAGTAAACAGATAAAAACTGCATTGACTTGATTGATAATGTAATATTTAAGCTTATTTAGTGTTTAGTCTAGAATCTAGACGGCCACAGAAAAAGCTACAGCGGGCCGGATTTGGCCCACGGGCCTTGAGTTTGACACATTTGATCTAGAACTAGAGCTACTGTCTTGTAAGTTTAGTGAACATTTTAGAAGAAATGTTGTTATAAAAACACAGATGTGACAAATTGCATTCCAAACATGTTTTAAAGATAATTTTTTCTTTGCAGATTGAGCACCAAATAACCAGAAAAAACAAAAATATGCATTTGTTCGGATGTTTCCATCACAGCAAGTAGGAAATCTGAGTTAATTAATGCAGCAGAAAAATCTGAATCGTTCAAACAGTTTTTAATTAAATATTGTTTTGTATGATGTTTGCGCCAGCTAACAAAACCCATATTGTACTTAATATTTATAATTACTCAATTAACTTTAACTTGCAATGTAAAATATCGCAAAGCTTAGGGAAAATAATGTATTGTTTTCCAACTGTATTACATAAAGTTCTGAAAGCCAAATTTACCCTAATGCAGCACTGAAAATTTTCTAATCATAGTCTAAAGAAATCTGTTTGCATTGCTTATTTTAAACCTTTAAAAATTGATCTTGTTTACAGTACAATTAATTTATACTGTGGTAAAATATTGCTGCATTTTGACCAGTATAATCTATTATTATTTATATATGTATAATTATGCTTTAATAAATCACCAAACCCTGTTTGTTGATCATAAATTTAGCTTTTAACCAGTTTTTAGTTTTTGTTATTCACAGACGATGTTTTCCGTCTAGGTCACTCCATGCATATCAGATTCCACCCGTATAAATTTTGAATTTTAAATCCTAAAAGTGTTTCTAAAATAGTTTTACTCTAAAGTATTGGGTCTCAGGTTTAACCAAGTATTTTTATATCGGATAGAGAAGAAAGGCGAGGAGCTGCTGTTTTCCTTCTGCAGCCCCAAACGTAACATAAGAAGAAATTCAAGAAACATAAAACTTTGTTTCTAATTAACCGTGGAGCAGTGATGTGTTTTTCATTATTCATATAATGAATGTGTGATTTGATTTGCCCTCCGTTTGCCTTCCTGCCCCTCTGTCCTGCAGTATGTTCCTCCAGACATGTGCATTTGTAACTTTGTGCTGGAGCAGTCGCTGTCGGTCCGCGCCCTGCAGGAGATGCTGGCTAACACTGGAGCGAGCAGCGAAGGGGTGAGTACGTTCTTCAAACCTCTGCTTTATGCGCAGCGTTCAGTGACCTTTAACCTTTCCACATTTTCTCCTGGTACGACCACAAATTTAAATAAGAGTAAAGTGGTGGAAATATTGCAAAGTTTAGGGAAAATAATGCATTGTTTTCCAACCGTATTACATAAAGTTCTGAAAAGTGTGGTGTGCACATGTTTTCAGCCAAATTTACCCTAACACCCCTAATTAGAATATAGCATATAGTAGCACCTGCAGCTGTACCCACTGAGCACACCTTGAGATTTTCCTTTGAGTAGTTATGGGATTTTTTATTATCTAATCTCTTTACGATCAACAAAATTGCGGAGAAAAAAGGACATTTTTGTGAAAACGTCTGGTACGTAGCGGACATCTGAGTGGTACGTCTTACACCTAAGTGTTATTAGTCAGTCTCTTTTTGTTTATTTTCTTTCAAAAATATTTTTAATATATGATGTTTTTCAATACTATATTGTATTTAAACCATTCTTTTATTTGTTGCTTAGTCTTTAAACCTGCACATGACATTATGTGTAATGTGCTCTAAAGATTTGAATCAAATGGAAAGGATAATAAAAAATTCAATAAACATCAGATAAACAATGCAAGTTTTTATGAATTTACTGAAATATCCAGCAGACAGGAGCTACTTTTTGCCAAACCTCTTAAATAACTCCTTAGAAATCACGTTGTTGGGGCTTAAATACAGTTTTCTGCTTGTTAGACTGTATATTTGATATTTTACATTAAATCTGCTAAAGAAATTGGAACAAAATGTCTTCAATTCAGTTTTCTTATAAAATGCAAATGGAAAAAAAGAGTATCATCATAAGATACCTTAAAAGATGAATGAATAAAACAATTCTTGGTCCAAATTCAGTTAATCTCAGTCCAATAATGTAGATGCAGATTGTATCTTTAATGCTTTTTGATAAAGTATTAATTAGGGAAGTTCATGTGATTTTCTTTTGGGAATCCTTCAACCTAAACAAGCATGTGGCTACAGTGGAGAGAAACCAATCTCTCTTAACAGCCAACTTCCAAAGAAAACCTTTTAAAGATATTTAAAAAGCCTGAAGACTATGGGAAAATTTTCCTGCCATAATTCAAGAGCACACATTTTCAGTCTGAAAGCAGGGTTTCATGTCTTTTGTTTTTAAACTTTAAATATTCGTGCTTACATTTTCAGTCTGAAAGCAGGGTTTCATGTCTTGTTTTTAACCTTTAAATACTCGTGCTTACATTTTCAGTCTGAAAGCAGGATTTCATGTCTTTCTTCTCAAAACTTGTAATTCTTGTACTCCAAACTTCTGCTCTCTTTCAAATATTCATTCTGCTCTCTCAAACATTTCTCCTCGTGCTCAAAACTTGTCTTTGCTTGTATCAAACCTCACTGCTCGCTTATGAAACATTTTCTGCTCACTTGGAACAAAGAAGTACCGTCGCTTGGCAACCTCTCAGCCAATAGAATGCAAGTGTTCTACTGGGTGCGTTTGTTTCCTTCTAGTGGCCGTGCGTGTGTGGCTACTATCAATTGTAGCAACCTGCGCCGCCCACTGTCTATATCTTTATATGTATATTTCTATATAGATAGAATAGATTTATATTCTATATAGATATAGATAGAATTCAATCTATATTCCCATATAGATAGAAAGATTCAGATCGAAAATTTGTTATTATGGCAGAAAAATTCCCCCCATAGAAGACAATCTGTTCATGAATAGAAAAAACTTTAAATAGAAAAATTAACTAATTGGATTTAGACATTTTTAACAGTGCCGTCCCTCTAGTTTACATTTTTTGCATAAAGTATTAAACATTTTGAATAATTATCATTCAGCGGATGAAAACTTGCTTTTGTGTACTTGTAGTCAACATATTCTCTACATTATTTAAGGCTTCCCAAAGTATTTTGAAAGGTTTTGATGAATTAAAATTCACTAAGTTCAAAACAAATGAGGGAAATATTGTTCTGGGTTCACCGTTGCACCCTCTGCATCCTTGGTTTAAACTGAAAAGCTCGTTTCTCTCGGATCCTGTGGATTCTCTGCTCTTCCCACAGAAGTGCGATTGAAAACAATGAACTTCCTACTGTTAAATACGTTGTGTGAAAGTTCTATCTGCTTAGAAAAATTTAGTGAAAATCAGTTAAAGTCAGTAACACATTACACCTTTTGTGTAATGCTGAACAGTTCTATAAAAACACTGACATTATCTGATTAATTAGTTGCTGCTTTACTGTTTTAGATTAAATGAGTTTGCTTTGATTAGGCAGATGAATAGACTGCTTTATTTTCCCAACCACAAATATTTACAATCAGCCAAATTGCTCTTTCTTGTAGATGAAATGAAAGGATAATATATTACTTTGCACAGAAACAGGTGGGGAAGGGGGGAGGCTCATATACAGCTCTAGAAAAAAACATTAAGAGACCACTTAAAAAAATCAGTTTCTCTGATTTTACTTTTTGTAGGAATATGTTTGAGTAAAATGAATATTGTTCTTTTATTCTATGAGATACTGACAACATGTCTGAAATTACAAATATATATATATTTGTATATATTTATTAGCAGAAGATAACAAAAAAAGGTGCAGTGCTTTCAAATCTCAAAATAATCCAAAGAAAGCAAATTTATATTCATTTAGAAGCAACAATACTAATGTTTTAACTCAGGAAGAGTTCAGAAATTAATATCTTTTGGAATAACCAGAAGGTTTTCAATGGGGTTCACTCTCTTTAATTTCTCCAGAGCTATAGTTAAAAAAATCTAAAATAAAATCTTTAAATAGAAAATGTATGATTGAAATGAAGGCTGAAGTCATGAGATGGGAATTAGTTTGGTAATCTCTTTCTTTTAAATTTAAAAACAAAGAGAAAACAATGCTTACTTCTTATACGAGCTGATATTATTTGGAATACGCTGCTTGGTATTGCTTGAAGAAGAAAAAAAAAGAAATCACATTTCCTAGTGGATACACGTGGTCTGATTCAATTTATAAAGCAATCCCCCCAAATAACCCCAAATTGTTATTGGATATTTTAACGAGACCACTGGTATTCTAGGAATAAATCGGCTAAATCAGCAAACGTTGTTGTGAAACACAGATGTGGACAGTACAGCACTGTAATTGGGTACAAAAACAAAAACAACCCTGCAATATTTTCACACAAAAAGGAAAGAAAAGAAAAGTTGCAGGCTGTTCTGGGTTACAGTAACCACATTTGTCCTTTCATGCACAACATCGCCCTCTGGCACAGACAGTTCTTTAAGTATCTTATTTTGTACGGCGCTTCGCCGGGGAGTTAGGCCTGCATTGTTATTAGCCTGGGTAGCAGATTTGTTTTGTGCTCCACAGTGCAACATTGTTGGCTGGCCTTGTTTGGCAAGACAACATGATGTTGGCTGGAATACAAACTCTCTGATAGCAGGGCTAATAAATCACCTCCCCCAGTTTCCACTGTAAGGCCCCATTTCTACCCTTTTGCTGCTCAGACTGGTGTAATCGACTGCCGTACATCCCAGTAACACATTCTTCTCACTTGTATTTGTTTGTTACTAGAAAGCCGACCATGAAAAATGGGTAGGTTCATCAGTTTGTTCATCCATCATGTTGCCAGTGTGCATGACCGACCGCTAATTCAAGGGGCCAAACTTCAGGCACTTTCACTCAATGTGATGCTTATTTCTCGACTGTCAAAGCTGCATTTGTTAAAGGGAAACCATCCAATCGATGGGGATGTGACAAAATTTGCATTGGAGTGTTGAATAAACTCTCCAGAAAAACATTCAGCTCACATTAGCTATTCTGGAAACGTTTAAAAGCCAATGAAATTCTAAATATGGCAATCTTGAAATAGATGCATTTGTTTTGTTTACATGAGTGAATGTGTGACCTGACCCCTTCAGTGTGCAAATGTCCAAGCCTTTCAAATTGAAGGTTTGTTTCTTATTCATATGTTTTTTTTCATTTTAGCTGCATTTTTAAGAGAAGATTGTGGAGATGTAGTCAAACAAAACCTGTAAATGTAATCAAACAAACTTCAAAATTGGCAGAGACGTCAGTTTGCTGTCTGTGAGTGTTGCTCTGTTTTCTCTGAGTTTGATCTTTTAATTAAAAATCTAAAAGATTGACAAGAGGTAATGTTCTGAAATCAATTCTGAATTCAGGGATTGAAAACATTATTTATGTAGTCTAGTTTCTAATCGTTCTAATTTTCAGAAAACATTTTAACAGAAAACAGTAAAAACTAAACGTAACATGAATAGTATGAAAAAAGATTTAAGGAATTATGTAGGAAAGAAATGTATTTGGTGTAGTTGAGGAAGCAATTCAGGAATATTTGACTTAGTAATCCTGGAAATTAGGAAGCAGTTGAGTAAGGATCGGAGAGATTAAGAAAATAAAACCAACAAAATATTAGAACCACACAAAAAAAACAAATAAGAAAGAATAAAGTCAATATTTTGAGAATAAAGTAAAATTAAATTGGATTGTATTTTATGTTTTACTAATATGTTTTTATTCTTAGCATGTCCCTAATAGTCATACTGGAGGAACTGAGCAAGAAATTGAATAGAGGAGGAAAGAAGGAAATTAATATCCTGAATTTACCCTTTGTGGGGCAATAAAAGCTGAGAAAAGAATTGAATAAATAAATGAATAAATAAACTGAGCAAACTGCAGAAACAATGAAGTAAATAATTGAAGAATGATTAATGTTGAAAAAGGAATTGAGCAAAGATGAAATGGGAATGAAATAAGAAAATTAAAGACAGATTGGGTAAGGGAAGCAGATGAGGAAATAATTGAGGAAAGGAGGAATTGAAGAGAAAGAGTTGAGTAAACAGTTAGGACAAAATATTTGAGTAAACCACTGTTCAAGGATAAAAATGAGAAAAGAATAGGGGGAAAGGGGATTAAGGAAAAAATGAGTACAGTAGCCAAGAGTTTGAATGATTAGGATTAAGAATGAGAAAATAATAGAAGAAGATGATGCAGTAATAAAGAAAGGAATTATGGACCTAATTAAAGAACTAAGGAACTAAATAATTATCTGCCTATGAGGTTTGAGTAAATTACTTGATTAGCATGAAGCCGCATTTAAATGAGCTCTAGTTTTAGTTATGACAAATTAATTTGAGTTTTGTCAGAGATTTGAGTTTCCAGAGATTACCTTTAGGACTTAATGAATGTGTTTGATTGCAAAATGCCCTTTTCACAGCAGTAAATGAGGTTTTTAGCTTCAATATTTCAGTCCAGTGTTTCTGTGGATTGATTAATTTTAACACATTTCACTGATTTAATGAATGATGGAGCTAAATAGAGTATATTTTGTATGCAACAATGATCCAATTAACTTCTATAACGTACATGTACATTAACAAGCCGGGATTTCATGTTCAGGATCGTGTTTTGCAATAAGATGGCCGACTCAAAGGTCACAGCAGATCCTGGGAGCCATTTGCCAACAAGGCAGCAGGCCTGGACTACAAGATTACATCCTCCTCTTCCTCTCAGCTTTGGCTTGAAAATCTCCCTGTCTTCTTTTGATTCATTTTTTTTGTCCGTCCCAAATAAACCGTGAAAAATTAAAAAAATCAAAAAGGAGGAATTATCAGAGGGCTAGTTTGTGAATCACTTTAGGGCTAAACCTTTATTTTTTTTGTTTTAAAGATGACCTGAGGTAAGATAATTTTATTTACATGAATTAGAGGAAATACAAACAAAACAGAAAAACAAAACAACTAGATCACGTGTCAAACTTAAGGCCAGGGGGCCAAATCTGGCCCGCTGTAGCTTTTTATGTGGCCCTCTAGGCTCCAAATGACGTCAATAGTTTCCTCCAGTTTTTCACGGATCCTGAAAATTCACACAAAATCAACACATCCCCACATTTTTTCTGATCTTACTGCAAATGTTTCATTGAGTTTAAGTGACTCCTCCGTCAGCCTTACTTGATGTCAAGCAATAAAAAGTCACGTGTAACATAATACATTAGCTCAAATATCATAAAAATTCCTTACAAATGTTCATAAATTAGCAAAAACACAATCACAAACTTCTGGAGGAACAGCTATTTATTAATATTTTAACTGTTTAATGGCTTTTATCAACAGATTCTGGCACAACTGGCCCTTTAAGAATATTCAGGTTTTTTATTTGGCCCAAAATGAAAATGAGTTTGACACCCCTGCTCTAGATAAACTAAAAGGAGTCTTTCTGGATCCAAAGTTTGCTCCAACTAATAGGTTTTATTTATTTTTCTGGGTTGCTAAGCAGAATAAGAATAAGTACACCAGCAGTTTCTCTGTATAAACCAATAAGACCTAAGCTTCAAATAAATTACATTTGATTACTTTGAAAGAAATTAGATGCCGTTTATATGAGAAGTTTGGAAAAATATATCAAATAACAAAAGAAGTAAAGTGTTAGAAGCTTCTCAGGAGCTCCACTGGTTTAATTTTGTACCTCTCCCCCTGCTGCTAGAGGTTAATTAAAAAGGTAGGTGCTCCTATTTGTGTTTGGTGATGACAGAAAACCCACTTCGTTTCTTCTTGCATAACCTTCCTCCACGTTTCCTCAGGTGTCTGGCAAGTGGATATCGTACTTATTCTTGTTCATCACAAGAATGAGCCGTCTGAAGGCCTGTACACAGCAAGAACAGAGAAATTTGCTCTTTCTCCCAGAAATTCAAGAACTAAATCACAGGTGTCAAACTCAAGGCCAGTGGGCCAAATCTGGCCCGCCACTGTTTTTTATGTGGCCCTCTAGATTCTAGACTAAACACTAAGTGTGTTTAAATATTATGTTATCAATCAAATTAATGCAGTTTTTATCTGATTACTGCCAAATTGTATCCATCAGTCCCTCCAGTTTCGTGAGAATTATCGTGCAAATTCACAATAAATCAACAAATTGCGCCAAAAACTGGGAGTTTATTGCAAGTTTTTCCCAAAAATTGTCAAAAGCTTTCTTGGTTGTACTAAATAGCTGCCTCAGCCTTAATTGATGTCAGATTATAGTCCACGATCTGTACAGCGAGGAATAAAAAGTCACATTTACCGTCATAAATAAGCTCAAATATCGCAAATATTTCCAAACACATTGATTGTTATAGCAAAACGAATCAGAGAATCCTGGAGGGACTGAAAAGATGTTCAATAATATTATTTAATTTTAATAATTAATTGATATTTTAACAATTTGTGAACAGGTTTTATCACAGCATTCAAGATCTTGATTTGGCCCAAAATCAAAATGAGTTTGACACCCCTGATCTAAATGATATTTTGTTTTTGCAGCTTTGGTTTTTGCAGTCTTTTCTTGATGCATATTATGGGTAGAGCTTTTTTTTCTTCTGTGGTCTCTGAACCGGTTCGGCGGTACCGCTGGTGGGAGAAACTTGTGAAAACTTCCCAGGAGTTCTGCACTCCTGTGAAGTATGAAATATTTAGGCCAGAAACTGTTTGTTGTTTGGGTAAAAGAACAAATTTCTCTGTTGTTGAGTAAGTGTTGGCATTAAGTGTGATCATGTGTTTGTTTTCATCTTTAATTGTGAGCATAATTTGTGTTAGTTCCTCTGTCTGTTGCTTGCACTTTGAACTAAATACCAAACATATAACCCCTCGAGTTTCACAGACTTTACTCAAAAGACGTAAAGTAATGGCAACTCGGATTTAATATCTCACACAAAGGTGAAGTGGAAGATATTAACTTGCAGTGTAAATGTTACAGTGGGGAGGAGAAGCTGAGAGACTCTGCAGATTTTGTATGTTTGCTCACTTGACGAGAATATAAGTTTCTAATCTTTATGGTAGCTTGATTTTAATGAAGACGGAATCAAAAATCGAGGAAATACACATTGCATGAGTTGAAGATAAATTTACATGTCACTGGAGGAAGTATGTATTGAAATCTTCATCGGCTGCAGAGTTGAAACATTTTCTGCAGGTTCAGAAGGTTTTCATACACCTTGGGAAGGATTTGGTGGAAAATCCTTTAGTTTTGGCTACTTATCACATCACAGATTATGTGCAGGATTGAGGTGAAGACTAATGAAATACCTAAAAATGATTCTTCTTCACCAATCATTTCTTCCTGGCTGAGAAAGAAAGGTTAGACAGATTCATTTGAAAAATCTGAATGTTTCCACCTCAATGGTTTTTGGGTCATACTAAGCATTCCACTATGAGAAAAAAATACGTTAGAAATCTACAGATAGAGGGCAATCAATTGTTATTTTATTTGTCTTGCATTTTTAGATTAACTACACCATCATCTCAGGGTTGTGCCATCTTGTTCTTGATGTCCTGTTTGGTCTTGCTGATGGCAGTTAAAAGGTAGAAATGGAAGAAATTAATTGTGTGAGCAGATGTCTGTCAATGGTAGAGAGTCAAATATTAATTTAACTCAACAAAATGTAAGTTACAAATTTAGCTACATGTAATGTGTTCTTTTTGGATTTTTGCTTCATGTTCTGTCTCTCAACATTAAAATACCATGGAAATGTGAGACTATTGTTGTTTGTGGGCAAAATGCAAAAACAGTAGAGAATCAAGTAGGGCTGCACAGTATATCGCAGTTATTATTGCAATATCACTGTATATAGACCTATTTTATTGTCTTTGCACAAAGATACATCAGTGAAATTGGCAATAAAATGTAATCGCCAGAGCACACACACAGAAATTATATAAAAGTTGTATAGAAAAACTAAATATAATACAGTGGAGCCATATCATTTACAATGATTTCTTTACAGCCCCTCTAAAGTCGTTTATAGCGGCATATTTGAATAGTTCAACACCACTTATACCCAAAACCCACAGTGGAAGCCATCTTGGCTATACTGCATTCATGTTCTTCTTTATATTGCTTACAGGGGTTCAGCCAATCAGTAGCAATGAAAATAAATGCCCCTTCTGGATTGGCTGCTTTCCAATGGCACGTCAAGTAGCATTGTGCTTGAATGCTACTTGATATCTAGCCACGAACAAATCCAAAAATCCAATAATTTGGACATTTGTTCCAGTTATTTAGTAACAATCTTTATTTAATGCAACATAAATAGCTGGTAAGGTGGTAAAATCGTTAAAAAACTTCAGCTAAGTTGATTTAACACCAAAACAGCAGAGGAAGTTTTTAAAAAATAAATCCTTGTTGGTCATTATTTAGGGTCTGTGTTCGTAACTTTAACACTTTTCAGTTATTTCACTTTATCACTCGTTATGTCGTTGGCGCAACCTTGACCAACTATAATATTGTGCAGCTCTACAGCCAGCTTCCTGTTCCCCCTCTTCTACATCAACAGCATGTAGATTTGGGGACGCGCAGTGATGTTATGGATCTGTTTGTTGGCAGGCGGGTCAGGGAGGCGGACACCGGACCCTGCTTTACGGTCACGCCATCCTCTTACGTCACTCCTTCAGTGACATGGTGAGTATTTACACTCCAATTACTAAGATGGAGATAAATTGTACTTTGATAATTGTTAGACATTCTGTTACTGAGGTTGTGGAGCTGCTTTTAAAAAAAATAATTATTATTAAATATTGACTTTCTTTGAAACTCGGTCCGCTCCGCCATGATGGACGTCAAAACAAATTATGCCCTCCAAAAAAACACAGAGCCTAATTTTGCTTTTATTAAGTTGATTTCACAGTAAAAATGGCCACAGAATGCTGCGCGGTCATCTGCGGAGAAAGACGAGGGTGAAACCAAACTTGTCATTTTATTGTATAACTTTTAATGAGGAAAGATGCAGCTGCGATGGACAGCAGATGTTAATCATAATGACGGTCAGCCCTCGGTGTAACCCTGGATTTGCAGCGAAACAATTTTTTACAAGGCAAGAAGATTAACGGTCATATACTTTAAGTATGCATGATTAGAAAGATATGAAATATCGCATTATGGAGAAAGTCCAAGTCACCATGTAGACGCCATGTAGTAACCATGGAGACAGTGCCGCACCGTCATGTAGCCTAGCATGTTTGGAAAAAAAACTGGTTAGCATCTCGTCTTTTATACGTTTTTAAGGCTGTTCCGATTTAAGGGGAAACGCAGTTTATGACATAGTGACATAAATCATGTGGTGTGAATTCAGGCAGAGTTGGTAATTTGATCAAAACGTCAGGATGGAGGAGGTATTGGTCGGTTTCTAAGCTAGCTGCTTCCAATTTTTATAAATGCCTCCGTCTACGAGCCTCAACCAGGTGAGTTACTTTCACAGACAAATTAGCTCGGCTCTAACAAGTAGAAGCCATGAATAAACTGGCAAGAATAACTTTGGAAAACAATTTCAGGCGCTCTGTTCAATACTCCCGATCCTCACTTCCGACGTCCATCATGGCGCTTGGAATGACTAAGTGACGTATTTCCAAAGAGTCAATACAAACAATTCTGATCTATTGCATAAAGTGATAAAGTTCTTGAGACATTTCATATTTCTTTGTTACAAGAAAGTCAGCCTTTCTTGCAATCTGTTAAAATGGTCTCAAGAAATATTTTCTTTGACAATCGGAAAGTCTATAAAGGTTTTCCTTTAGATTTTGTAGCTTTTTACTCATTTTTTGTCCATGGTAATTTTCAAAAGAAATTATTTTTATGACTAGTTCAGTATTTCTTACAAACTGGTATAAAATAGATCCAGGTGTTTGCAGGATTTATTTTTCTCTGACCAAAACAAATCAAATTTTGACCCAGCACATCTGCAGTGGAAACTCTTTTATATATCTGTTTCTTTTGTTGTATGTACTTTATTTATTTTTAAGCACTCTTGTCAGTTTGGATCCAAACACTGCAGAAAATGATAGGATATAAAAACAATTTGCAGGTTTGGTAATCTAGATGACTTTAAAAGATTATGAGAAAGTCTGCAAAAACTATACAAGCACATGTCCGTTTTTCCCATAGTGCTGTTCTTATTCAGAAACTTGGTTACTGAGTTGATTTAATTGACTAATAAATTAATACACTTATTATTAAGCACTAAAACTTCACATTCCTACTTCTAAAACATTAATATTTTTCCAGTTTGCATCAGAGCTCCATTTCCTTTGACCCAACACTAATTCATTTTTCACTCACCAGTACTTGACCTGTTTGAAGACATCAAGGTCTCTGACAGACAAGCTGTCATTTGATGTCGGACTGCAAGAAGATTCAGTAGGTACAGTATGACTAATGAACACTCAACCAGTATGAACCAGTTTGAATTAACCTTGAGATTAAGTAAGTACCGGATATGATTGAAATATAACTCTGTATGTGCTGTGAAACATCTGCACATCTTACCCTCTCTGATGTCTTTGAATGAAAGATGTCAAAAGGTTCCACCTGATCAACGTATTTCTGTATTTGTGCCTTTAGGAGAAGCCTGCTGGTGGACGATTCATCCGGCGTCCAAGCAGAGATCGGAAGGAGAGAAAGTCCGCATTGGAGATGATCTGATTCTCGTCAGCGTGTCCACTGAGAGATACCTGGCAAGTCACATTTTAACACTCACCTGAGGAAAGACTATGAGTTTTGGAAAATTGGAAAAGATTGGAAAAAGTTGCCTGATCTGATGAGTCTCGATTTCTGCTGCGACATTCAGATGGTAGGGTCAGAATTTGGCGTCAACAACATGAAAGCATGGGTCCATCCTGCCTTGTATCAAAAGTTCAGGCTGGTGGTGGTTGTGCAATGGTGTGGGGGATATTTTCCTGCCACACATTGAGCCCTTTAGTACCAATTGAGCGTCATGTTAATGCCACAACCTGAGTATTGTTGCTGACCATGTCCATCCCTTTATAACCACAGTGTACCCATCCTCTGATGGCTACTTCCAGCAGGATAACGTGTCATGTCATAAAGCGCCAATTTTGAACAATGAGTTCACTGAACTCGAATGGCCTCTACAGTCACCAGATCTCAATCCAATAGAGCAGCTTTGGCATGTGGTGGAACAAGAGATTCGCATTATGGATGTGCAGCCGACAAATCTGCAGCAACTGCGTGATGCTATCATGTCAATATGGACCAGACTTTCTGCTGAATGTTTCCAGTACCTTGTTGAATCTATGCCACGAAGGATTAAGGCAGAAGGAGGCCCAACCCGGTTGGTGTACCTTATAAAGTGTCCACTTTTTATATATATATACATGCACACCGTGGTTCTCTGATTAGCTATGTAAGCTCTGATCAGTCTAGCTCCAGCTAACATCAGAGTGACAAGACTATTTAAGTTGAAAGCAGCATATCTTTGCTCTGTTACCTGAGCTGGAAACCAGATTACTTGTAAAACACCTCTATGCATATTAAAAACTATTTGTGATGTACTTACTCATCTGACAGATGGGTTTAAAGTTAATGCTGTCTCCTAAGCTCAGCTCCACACCTGACCCCAATTAACTTGCTCTGTGAAAGGGGAGAGAGGGATTTCAGGAGGGAGAGCTGGAGGCAGAGAGTGAAATTGCCTAAAGGGAGCCACTGTGATGTGCTAAGCATATGAAACTTTTTAAAAAATACTTTATGCTGGGTGTTCTAACCACCTGCAGTGATGAAGGTACTGAATTATAGCTAAACTGGCAAAAATCCAGACTTTTATCTCTTCTGCACGGACATAATTAGTCAGTTCAGGAACTTCAAAACTGTCTTCCAAAAATGTAATTATTTGAAGAGGTTTTTTGGAATCCAAATTATTCTGATTTGCTTCGTCAAGATAAATTACTCAGTAAATGTTTTTCTTTTCTGTAAATTTTGAGAAATCCAGAGAAATCCAGTTGTTTTCTCCTTAAGCACTTAGGATTTGCATATCTTGGTTGACTGAGATCTACGCTAGCATATAATAACCTACAGATTTTTACTGGTTTGCACACTTGATCCAGTCACTGAATATGTTTTTCCTTTCTACTGTTTTTAAAATATATTTTAATGTCTAAAGCTGAAGTTTAATGAAAAGATTGAAAAGTTGTAGGCTAAATCTATTGAGCGTTTACATGCTTACCCTTCTGTGTTCATTACAAATAAACCATTTTAACTCTTCATCGCTTTAGCATGAGAAATATTAACAAAATACACACAAAAAAGAAACAAAAAACAGAAGAAAAAGTAAGTAAATCGCCATCATGAAGGTTTCAATGAGTTGTCAAATATTTATACACTGCAAAACACACATTTTTACCAAGTGTTTTTGGTCAAGTTTTCAGAGCAAATATCTTACTACACTTGAAATAAGACAAAACTAATTTAAAAGTAATTTTTCTGTAAGTTATAGGAGCTTGTTTTAAGTCAATTGATGAAAAGAAACAACTAGTTCCATTGGCATATTATTTCATTTATAATAAAACATTTTCCCATGTTACAAGTGAAATAATCTGCCATTGGAACGAGTACTTTTTCATCAATTTTAAGGAATTATTTACATAAAACAAGCTCGTGTCCTGCAGAAACATTATTTCTAAGTGTACAAGGATATTTGTATTGAAACTAGCTTTTGTCTTTTTGCAGTGTAACTTTCAATCATTCTATGTTTTTATTCCCTTTTAAATCTTATGTTTTTACTTTGTTTTTGATTTTCTTCAAACTATTCCACGGCTTAACCCCGACAACAGAGATGCTCATACTTTTCTGGTGACGTCCTAAACCCCTCTGGGAAAATATTCTGTGAACTAAGTGAAATTTTCTGTTAAATCTGGTACAAGAGCATTTTAGATCAGACTGACAGTAAAACTTGGTGGAAGTGTGATGGTGCTGCTTTACTGCTTCAGGACCTCAATGACTTCAGTATTGCTATGAATAATGCATAAATAAAGCTAGATGTAATCGATTGTTTTGTCTGCAGCAGTAGTCTTCCATTCTATCTGAAGTCCCGCGTAACCTGCTTTTCTGTTTCAGCATCTCTCGAACTGCAACGGCAACATTCAGGTAGACGCCTCCTTCATGCAGACCCTCTGGAACGTCCAGCCTACGTGTTCGTCAGGCAGCATGGCTGTAGGTGGGTCCTTCATCCTCCATCAATGACAGCAGGAGTCTTAGGCTGCATTCACACTGCAGCCTGAAGTGACCCAATTCCGTTTATTTATTTATTTTTTGACGTAATGTGACATGTATCTGATCTTTTCATGACATTCTGAACAACACAGGTCGGATTCTTTTCAAATGCGACCCAGGCCACTTGGATATCCGATATGCATCCTATTCAAATGTGAACTAATGTGCAGGTCTTATTCATCCGACCTGAACGTCACTGATACTCGACTAAGGTCACTGTTCTGCGTGCTGATAGGCACAAGCGGGAGGAAAAACCACGGCGGACTGTAATGAGGATTAAGTTGTTAATGTGCTGACTCCAGTCGGACAACAACTCCAAAATCATAAGCTATGCTCAACCGTTAGCATCCACGTCTACTTCCACAAATACGGATTACTTCTTTTTTCTGGCAGTTGGAAACACTGAGCATGTAACGTTACTGCGCCCTCTACTGCGACACTTTCAGGTCATTTGCAGTTCACACTAGAGATCACATACAAGTCAGATATATTTTGGAAGTGTGAACGACCACGCCAAAAAAATCAGATTGGACAAAAAAATCGGAATTGGGTCACTTCCAGCTGCAGTGTGAATGTAGCCATAGACAAATGTTTACATCATTTTCTTTCAGAATTTGAAAAATTTAAGTGGGACGTATTCTGAAAATTTAGGATTTTACTTCCATTTGGGTTTCTACTGCTTCTAAAAACAGACCAACTGCTTAAATAATAAGCAATAAGTAATAATAAGCTACAAGTAATAAGTTAATGTTTTTCAGTGTCTTGAAAAGGAGCTGTTTCAAAAACCTCCGGAATGTAACATTACAAATCAGCAGGAACTGCTCCTCACCTGGCAACCCCAGAGAAACCCAGGCCGTTACCTAGCAACCTCACTGAAGTCCAGCACGTCACCTAGCAACCCAAACTGAGCTCTAGAATGTTTGGTCGGTTACTTTTACGGCTTTATGCGCCTATCCTAACATATTCAACGAAGAATTATAGGTTACTTTTAAAATTGTCATGTTATTATGTCAGGTAACTGCGGCACAGTGGGAAAAGTAGCGGCTCTAGTGTAAAGTGCTCCTGTATCACTAGAAGAGCATGAAGTAAATTCACTCCATTTACCGTTTAACTCCGTTCTGTTTCTGCTTTCTAAGGGTATTTGATTGGCGGGCATGTAATGCGTCTCTGTCATGGTCACGACGAGAGCTTGACAATCCCTGGAGCAGATAAGAGTGAAGAGGAGCAAAGGTTTGTAATAAACTGCTGAAGAGATTTAAATCTAGAACGCACTTAGTTCATCCTGAGAAAATATGTTTGTTCTCCACAGCGTTGAGAAAGGGGTTATACGTCTGAAGATGGGGTCTTTAGTTGCTGAATGGGACTATATGAGCCTTGAAATTAAAGGGTTGGGTTTAAATGAGTTCTACAAATTGAAAATTACTCTAAATATACCAATATATTATTTACAAAGTGGCTTAAGCGAAACAAAATCAGTGTTTTGTGTTGATCCCAGTAACATATAAGTATTCAGAGATTAAAAGGTGTGTGTAAAAAACCTGACTCAGTTACACCAGCTCTATCAGGAGGAAATTACAGCAAGATATAGTCAGAAACTTGCTGAATAATATTCATTCTACCAACCTACCAAATACTCAATAAATGTATGAGTTTTCAGTTATGAATTTTAAAAAAGTACAAAAGTAAATGTATAAAGTGTCATTATTCTGGCATTTAGTAGATAAAAATATTTTGGTAATCCTACTTGACATACAACAGGAAATGTTTTATCCTAATTTAATATTTAAATAAGCAATTTTAATGGGGTTTTTGAGCAGTGCATCTGGTTTCAACTTTATCTAAACACAGGAAGTTTAAGATTAAGTACAAAAATTCAGCAGCAAATTTTATAAATAAAATAAATAAATGTATATTATCTATTTATATTATATTATATCATGTAATATTATCTTTAATTTCTATAAATACACATAAAAAACAATTTGAAGCCCTCCGATCACAGATGTATATTAGGCAATATTGCTGCTTTAATTTTATGCAATTTCTTTAATTAAAAAAAGTATTACATTTTGTGTGACTGGTGTTTTCTCTTCCACCTCTTCATTTTATATGATTTGTGTAATCAGAATTATGAAAACCCCTATTTGTTGTTGTTTGGACAGAATAGTGAACTACGAGGCGGGGAAGGGAGCATCAAGAGCCCGCTCCCTGTGGAGACTGGAGCCTCTCAGGATCAGGTAAGACAAAACAAAATGGCCGAATGAACCGAGGATATGTCACACACTCACTTTTTCAAGCTTGGTAAATTTCACTGCTCACCTTTCTTGAATGTGTCAAGCAGTGTAGACTATATTTAAAACTCCCCTGCCTCTGTCCTTAGGAGTCACTGCCAGTTAGCTGGCTAATCCTGCAGAATGTGAAGTCCTGTCTGACATTTCTGTTTTTTTGTGTTTTTGTCAAAGCATAGAATACAGATAGAAAACAGGATTGTTCAAATTAGACAGTGCTGCCAGATAGCTTAAATCAACTGTCTGTGGGAAAGTCCTTTATAAAATCATGTTTTTATAACTACATTTCTAATGAATTTCTTGATTGACTTCATGTTGTTTAAAAAAGAAGACTGCTCTTACTGATATTTCCTCATTATGTGGACAGTAAAGTTTATTTCTGAGAAAACGCAGGTCTTTACTGTGACTTTCATATCAACTGTTTCACCCCATGTGATTGAGCTAACTGAGATTTGTTGCCTAAATAACTCAACAAATATCACACCTGTTTGAATCATTATAATTCCAGAAAAATAAATGTTGCTATGTGCAGGATGGACATTCAAGTCAAATATGAACTCGTCTTCTTAAATCTTCTGCTTGTATCTGTCTCTTCAAAAATTAAATGCTTTAAAACACGTGTCAAACTCAAGGTCCGTGGGCCAAATCCAGTCCGCCACAGCTTTTTATGTGGCCCTCTGGGTTCTAGACTAAACACTAAGTAAGCTTAAATATTATATTATCAATCAAATCAATGCAGTTTTTATCTGTTTACTGCCAAATTATATCAATCAGTTCCTCCAGTTTCTTTAGAATTATTGTAGAAATTCACGCAAAATCAACAAATTGAGCTAAAAATTGTGAGTGTATTGCAGATTTTTCTCAAAAACTCAAAAACTGTCTTACTTGTACTAAATAGCTGCCTGAGCTTTAATTGATGTCAGATTATAGTCCATGATCTAACAGCGAGTAATAAAAAGGCACATTTACCGTCATAAACAAGCACAAATATTTCCAAATTAGAACCACAAACACTTAGATTTTTAGAGATAGAGATAAATCTTTATTGTCATTGTCACAAGGACAACGAAATTTAAAAGGTGCCATCAGTCAGTACATATGCTTATTTATTTTATTGCAAAAAATCACCAAAAAATCACAAAATCCTGGCGGAACTAAAAATACTGTTTAATTTTAAGGATTTATTGATATTTTAACAGTTTGTGAACAGGTTTTATCAATACATTCTGGCACAACCGGCACTTTAAGAGCATTTATGGTCTTGATTTGGCCCAAAACAAAAATTAGTTTGACTTGAACAGAGCGTAGGTTTGAAAAACTTTCAAATGGCACTTAATCATAAAATCCCTTTTGAGAAAACTTTGAAATATTTACCAAACAAGTGTTGATAACTTGAGATCATATGAAATAAAATGCAGTATTTACAATTGAAATTTGTCCAAAAAAAGACATTTTGATTGGAAGAAATTCAGTACAGCTAAACAAAAACATGAATTAAGTAATTTTATTATATAAAAATGTCATATTTCAGAGCTTTTAACATCTGTTCTGTGTGCTTAGCTGGAGCGGCAGCCATATTCGATGGGGCCAGTCTTTCCGTCTGCGTCATCTCTCCACTGGTCACTATCTGGCCTTGACTGAAGACCGTGGTTTGGTCCTGGAGGACAGAGAGAAGTGTCACACCAAAGCCACTGCTTTTTGCTTTAAGGCATCCAAGGTTACTCGTATTCTCTGACTTTAGACCTTGTTTTTACTCCGTAACCATGCTTTTGTGTTGTAGCTATGACTGTTTCAGGGAGCCTCTAATGAGATACTGTGTCACCATCATAATCTGACCTTTTCTCTCTTCAGAACAAACTGCACTGTTGACATATTAGAGCAATCATTCATGTTGTCCAAGCCAATTCTGATTCAGGCCACTTTTCACAGAGAATGTGAGGAGAAATGTATCAATGCATCAAGATTTATTTACCATCCAATTCAAATTTAACAACTGAAAGTGTAGGACTTTGAAACGTGTGGAAAACAATGTAACTAGTCAAACGATGTTCATATTTACAGGTTTACAGGCCAAGTGCTCTAGAGAGATTTCCAAGTGTTGGATTATAGTACACAATCAATTTGTTTTGTTTTTCATCTTGTTTGACTATTTGTTTTATTATGCAAGCAATCCCTGCTTGATTTCCCTAGTAAAACCTCCCAGAAATGAGCTGCATGAGTTACCTGCAGAACCTTTTTATCTAAAGTCATAAAACTCAGAGAGTAATGACCCTTCTGCCAATAACCACTCCTCCTAGAGTTATTACTCAGGACTCAGAGTTGGTCTTTATTTACTCTATTTTTAGCTAATCC
Organism: Xiphophorus maculatus; assembly: GCF_002775205.1. NCBI lineage: Eukaryota > Metazoa > Chordata > Actinopteri > Cyprinodontiformes > Poeciliidae > Xiphophorus > Xiphophorus maculatus. The sequence continues at coordinate 5,651,828 of NC_036457.1, forward strand.
CTCCATCTTCTCTACCCACATCAGCCTGTGCTCATCGGCTCCTTTATCGAGGAAGGTCAACTCCTCGTCGTGCTCAACATTGCATTAATATGTTCCTCCCAACTTGCTGTTGACATTAATCAATTGAATCACTCCATCTCTGTCTGACAAGCTATTGATCCCTGCCCGAGCCTCCAATGAAATTGATGTCCTCAACCTGTGATTATCATCTAATACCAATTTTTCATCGTGTTTGTTGGACTTTGTGTCATATTTCCAGCCATGTGAGTGAATTAGGTCTTTCTGCTTAGTTTTTTTTTGTTGCTAATCCTTGTTTTCCTTTTCATTCTGAATAAATCAGGAAAAAGGCGATTCTGGCATGAAGAGGGATATTGACGGGATGGGAGTACCCGAGATAAAGTATGGTGACTCTGTCTGTTTTGTCATGCACGTGGCAACTGGACTGTGGCTGTCCTACTTGGCGCCTGATGCCAAATCGTCTCGTCTTGGTCCCCTGAAAAGAAGGGTAAATATTTTGTTTGCAGACAGTGGGAATAAATATTTCACTCATCTTTTGGTCCGCTTTTATTTAGGCAATTTAGAAAGATTTTACTTTATCTAGTACATCAGGGATGTCCAACTTGTGGCTCGGGGCCATTTGCATCCCTCTGGATGCTTTTGTTTGGCCCCTTGGTCCACAATACAAGAATAGAGTGACTTTTTGATTAATTAGATATTTTTACAAATAAAATCTTCTTACTTTTAATCATTTAGCTACAAGGAAAAGTATTTTTTCTTTTATTAACTGTGTTTTTGCAATCATTGATTACACTTTACGCTGCGCAACGTATTTCCAAACGTAATGGAAATAAAAGGATTATAAACCCCAATAAAGTTTTTGAAAATAACACAGAAACACAATGCATACAGATTCCTTTTCTACAAAATATTAAACTACTATGTTTTATTAAAATATTGTCTATTTGGTATATTATAGAGCCAATAAAGACAACAAATGTCTTAAGAAATAAATCTTTCCAGTTTTAATAAAAATATATTTTTTAAGTGAAGCCCTCGAGTTCTCTCAGCTTCAAAATGTTTGGACACCACTGACTTAAATCCATTCATTTATATGCTTCTAGTGGATTCCAGGTAGATAAAGTATAAAAACCAGTAGTGGAAAGTAATTGTGGATATCTACAATAACTGAATTGAAATCTAAAATCTAGTCATGCAGTCTGCTTCCACAAACATTTGTGGAAGATTTGTAAACACCCAGTGAAGACCAGTGTGGTACCATGACGCTGTTACTGGTAGTTTAACAGAGTGGAAGGGATTGGAAGTGACAGAATCTAAGGGTGCATTCACACCAGCCCTGTTTAGTCCACTTTAATCAAACTCTAGTTCATTTGCTTAGAAGGGTAAGCTAATTTGAGGAGTTGTGAATAAACATTTGAACTCTAATGTGGACCAAAAAAGCGACCTCTGACCTAAAACCCTAAGTCTTGGTCCGGTTGAATTGAACTCGGGCGCGGTTTGAACGCATATCTTGATGCAAAGCGGACTGGAGACCGCTCCAAAAGCAGGAAGTGCTGGGGATTCTGGGTAAATATAATGAAAACAAACGCAAGAGTCTAGTGCTAGTGGGATCCACTGCAAAAACACAACATTTTACCAAATTGTTTAATTCTTGTTTCTAGTGCAAATATCTTATTACACTTGAAATAAGACAAAACTAATTTACAAGTATGTTTTCAGCAAGATATAGAGGCTTATTTTAAGTGAATAATAATAAATGAAATAGTCTGCCAATGGAACGAGTACTTTTTAATCATTATCAAGGAATTACTTTCTTGAAGTAAGCTTCTATAGCTTGCTGATAAGTAACTTTTAAGTTAGTTTTATCTTAATTCAAGCTTATTAAGATATTTGCACTACAAAACTAGACAAAAATACTTGGTAAGATTGTTTTTACAGCGAAATGACTCCGGAGAAATCCTACAACCGCTAAAATCTGACATAACTCCATTTTTGTTTGCATTTTGTGAAGAAGAAAGTTGCACTAATTTCTTCTTCAGAGATTTTCATGTCATTTCATTCGGTAGTTCTTGTTGCAGCGCCACCACAGGCGAATAGGGGAACAGGTTTTTTAAAAGGTTTTGTTTGCCACAAGTTAAAATTGCCCTGGAAGGCTGAAAAGTCCAGGACAAAAGTGACATTTGCAGAATCAAATCACAGTCCATCAAACTTGTTTATACAGCTCATATTTCTATTAAAAACCAGGCTTCGCTTTTACTCGGCTGGCAGCAATTTCACAGAAATTGTCTCATTAGGAGTGATGGGGACTCCTAAATGAGTTTGGCTCTTGTCTGCTGCTCAAGGCTGAGTCTCCCTGCAGAGATGATACCTTGTGATGATGCAAGGCAGCGTCTGCAGGCTTGAGCGTTAGCCAAACACCTGACAAGCTGAAGGTGATGGCCAGTTTACAACTAAATCCATCTCTCCTCTCCCTGTTTTGTCCTTAAGCTGCTGGATTTCCAGTGACTCAGTTCTTTCATAGGTTTTTTTCTCAATGCTTTTTCTTTTTTTGTGAATCTGAGGTAATATTTCAATCATTCCAATCAGAAAATATTTTGTTTTTTTTACATTATGCACATTTTTCTGATCTAGGCCTGCCTTCACTCTGAGGGCCACATGGATGATGGTCTCATCCTACAGCGCTGCCAGCATGAGGAATCTCGGGCTGCTCGCATCATCCGAAACACCACATTCCTCTTCAAAAACTTCATAAAGTGGGTAAAAAGCACCGCAGAGCCAACATGTGATTCCAAAGCGAATCAAGTTAAAGTTTAAAAGTCTGATTTTTGACTTTCAGGGCACTGGACAGCGCTGCAGCTGGAGAGACGAATGCGGTGGCCGGATATGTTGAAGAGGTGCTGCAGACGTTGAACGATCTGATTGAATATTTCAAGCAGCCCGATGTAGATCTAGAGCACGAGGAAAAACAGGCGAGGCTTCGCTCACTCATCAAACAACAAGACCTCTTCAAGGAGGAGGTAAGTCGGCTGAATCGGTCCACAGACTCTGGGTTTTTGTTTTATTTGGTAAATAATGTTATGTGGGAGTTAAAGAATCTGGCAGCATCTTCAATTTATTGGAAAAATTAAAAGTAACCTTAGTTTGGAGAATCAGAGGAAAAATCTTGAGTTGACTCGTTACCAAAATAGAAAAAATATAATATAAATACGGAAATAATCTTAGCTAATACTTTATATTTTAAGGATTTTAAAAGGATGTTTTTGGTTAAAGGGATAGTTTTTAATTATTTTATATAAAACTATAACTTTGTGTTTACTGTGGGTAAATCTGTTTGTTTAATTTATAAAGTGGAGTCCATAAATACTTCTGAGGTCCAAAACCATAAATATGGCTGTAGTCATGGGTTTGACTAAAGCCGTATCAATTTATGATGATTTATGAATATCATCATAAATTGCTTTCAACAAAGGACATGCAGTTTCCAAAATAATGCTCCAGAATTTACTATTTTTCTAATAGTGAAGGCTTTTAAATATTTTCAGTGCCAGAAACGATCATATCTTGATGAAAAGTTACTTATAAGTCAGTTTTTACTTATAAAACTGAATTATATGTTTTATTCTGCAAAATTAGTCATTTTGCAGAATTGGTTTAGTTTGATGCACTGCAACCTTTTCTCATTTTAGTTTAGTTTTCTGTTTTCAAACTTCATTTCCTTCCCAAGGACCAATCAGAGGGCTAGCTTTTGTAAATCTAACCCAACTACAGGAAGTCCACCAGTTAGTATTTATTGATGGGATAAATTGATTAAACAAAATTAAATATCTTATTTAAAAAAGAAATTCAACAAAAGGGAAAAGATTAAAGTTAAAAACAGAATTATTGTGATAACTACAGCAAAATAACATGTCGCAATTTCTTGACTAACAATGAACAAACTGTCTTTATAGTTATATCATTATTATGGCAACTACTGTACATGCATGTTTATACTTACATATTTCAATACAGTGCTTTATTTTGTCATTATTCATGCAGTACTTTCCAAATTATATTCATTTTCTGCCAAAAAATTTTGAATTCTTGTAATAATTTACTTCCACCACAAATATAAGCACTACTTTTTGTTGATTTACTACATAAAAGGTTTTTAATATGACAAAATTTAAGTTTATAATAAACATATAGCAAATTTCGCATCTCATAATCAGCAATTGCATGACTATATATAATAATGTATGTATTTTCCGTCAGGGTATGCTGGCCCTGCTCTCCAAATGCATTGACCGGATGAACCTGTATGATAGCGCGGCCCACTTCGGAGAGATGGCCGGGGAGGAAGCTGGTGCAGCATGGAAGGACATCCTCAACCTCCTCTATGAACTCCTGGGTGAGTGATGGATCACAGAAAATATCTCCTGTCAGCACCTGTTCAGTCTGAGTGGACATGAAGTATTTATCATCCCTCACTGAATCCCTTTTTTCCCCTTTGGACTCCTCTTCTCTCATCGCGCTACAGTCCTTAATTTCATCCTTCGCTAACATTCTGTTGGTTATGTTTAAAGTTCACAACTTTTTGCAGATTCATTTGTCTGAAAATAAATAAATGATATGTCACTTGGCCCATACCGGATCCTAAATTTTCCACTGTTTTGTTTTTAAAGCTCAGTGGGTGTTTTGTATTCCTGTCGCTGGCATTCTTCCAGAGTGGTCAAGCTCACCTTGACCACCCTTACATTCATCATTCCCTGTCCTGCATGTGTGCACAGGTTTAGCCCACAAACACACAGCTAATCGTAAATTATTGCTGCCCCTCGGTGGGGTTGCCTCTGAGGAAGCAGATTTTCATGATGGATTATTTGTTCTGCCTTTCCTTTCAGTATAAAGGGGAAACAAGCTTAATAGTCCAAGTTATTTATTTAGGTTGTTCATTAAACATCAATTTTATAATTTGACATTAATTACGCATCCATCAGAGGTGGATGTTCCTCTAAAACACATGTCAAACTCAAGGCCCGTGGGCCAAATCCGGCCCGCTGTAGCTTTTCATGTGGCCCTCTAGATTCTAGACTAAACACTAACTGTGATTAAATATTACATTATAAATCAAATCAATTCCGTTTTTATTTCTTTACTGTTTATATCAGTTCCTCCAGTTTCTTGCGAATTATTGTGGAAATTCACGCAAAATCAACAAATTACTCTAAAACCTGGGAGTTTATTTCAAATCTTTCTCAAAAAGTGTCAAAATCTTTCTTACTTGAACTAAACAGCTGCCTCAGCTTTAATTGTTGTCAGATTATAGTCCATGATCTATACAGCGAGTAATAAAATGTCACATTTACCGTCATGAATAAGCGCAAATATTTCCAAATTAGAACCACAAACACTTCGATTTTTACTGCAAAAAAAGTCACAAAAAGAATCAGAGAATCCTGGAGGAACTGAAAAGATGTTCATTAATATTTCTTCTAAATGTCTAAGTAGTAAAGAAAGCCCAAAAGAAATCCTAAATAATTTTAAACCGTAAAAGCTTTTGGCTTCATGTTCACCCAACAGTTTATTATCAGACGTGAGACCTTCAAAAAAACCTATTGTGTTGAGTCAAACTTTGTCTTTTGTTCAGCTGCACTGATTCGTGGAAACCGGACCAACTGCACCCAGTTCTCCCGAAACTTGGACTGGCTGGTCAGCAAACTGGAAAGAATGGAGTCATCATCAGGTATCACAAGTCTCTTTGTTTTTGTACTAACTTATAAACATGGAACGACGGATATTTAGGGGTGTTTTGTTTTAATTTTGCTGGGCAGGAATCTTAGAAGTCCTCCACTGTGTGTTGGTGGAAAGCCCAGAAGCCCTGAACATCATTCAGAAAGCTCACATTAAATCCATCATCTCTCTTCTCTACAAGCACGGACGCAACCACAAGGTGGGCTGGAAAAATTGGTCTGGTTTTTATCTTTAATTGCATTCATCATTATCAAAAAATCATTCTGCTCTTAGTTTTTTCCAGAGCTGTATATATTTGTAAATACTCTTTACACCTGAGAAAAATTACCAAATTAACACTGGATTAATAATTTTTTTTCCCTACTTGATGTGTTTGGTAAACCTGTTGCTTTCTTTTCGTCAAGCACAAACCTAAATCCAGTGCACAACTATTAATGTCTTCAACATGAAGAAACAGAAACAGTTCCTCTTCCTAAAAGAGGAACGTCTCTAGTTAACTATAGGTTGGCTATTTTAGCTAACCCAAAGTCAACAGACAGGAGGTCTTCATCAGCACGTTTTCAGACTTTCCAGACTCGTGTTTTACATGCAGAGTTTAAATGTCACAGTCTCTTAATATGACATGAAAGGACGTCTGACTAAACAACAGATCCAGATCATGAACAGTCGGGGCGTGAGAGTCCTGCTTGGTTTAGGTTTTCTCTACATGCAGTGTGAGAGTAAATGATGTAAAGCAATGTGTTGCATGAATGAAAAAAGGAAATACCTCTTCTTTCTTTCTGCTCTTTAGATTCTGGACGTGCTGTGCTCTCTGTGTGTGTGCAATGGGGTGGCAGTGAGAACCAACCAGAACCTGATCTGTGACAACCTGCTGCCAAAAAGGGACCTGCTGCTCCAGACCCGACTGGTCAACGATGTTCAAAGGTAAAAAAGCAGAAACATGTTGAAAAGTTTTTTTTATTCCAATATACATACATACACAGACACACATTGCCTGTTTTATGTCTAAAGATTTATTGGTAGGGATGTTTGCTAATGGTACAGCGAATTGACGTTTGAAAAAGAGGTAGACTATATTAGACTTTTTTTTCCTTCCAGCTACTCATTTTCATTCAAAAAAGTATTTTTGAAACTGTCTCTTTATATACAACAAAAATTCTCGATTATTCCTTGAAAGACATATACAATATCAATCAGTCAAAGTTTATTCTTATAGCACATTTCAGCAATAAGGCAGTTCAAAGTGATTTACATCATAAAAAAATAAAAACATCATAAAAACGTAAAAAACATTGTGAAACTGGTAACAAACATTACATTTTGTCAAATGCCATCATTAAAATCATCAATACATCAAATATGTTGTTCAGTCATTACGGGCTACGCAATATTAGAAAATCTAACTGATGCAATAATATTGGTAAATATTGTAAAGATAACATTAATAGAGATTTATGCATATTTTTAAATTCCTCTTTCTCTTCTGTGTTTCCATCACTCTGTGACTTTTAGTACTTTGTTGGTTGGACGGATGGACGGACCTTACTTACTTTACTTATTTACTTAACTTACTTACTTTACTTATTTACTTAACTTACTTACTTTACTTATTTACTTAACTTACTTACTTTACTTATTGACTTAACTTACTTACTTTACTTATTTACTTAACTTACTTACTTTACTTATTTACTTAACTTACTTGCTTTACTTATTTACTTAACTTACTTACTTTACTTATTTACTTAACTTACTTGCTTTACTTATTTACTTAACTTACTTACTTTACTTATTTACTTAACTTACTTACTTTACTTATTTACCTAACTGTACTTACCTAATTCATACCTTACTTACTTACCTTACTTTCATTACTTACTTTCTTTACTTATGTATCTTACTTTACTTATTTACTTTACTAATTTTACCTATTTACCTTACTTTACTTACTTACTTATTTACTTTACTTACTTTGCTTACGTTACTTTGGGATTTTCCCTCAGGGTAATTATGTTACATTAGCATGTGAAAATTCATGTTTGTAACACTTGGAATATTGACAAACAATTATTTGCACTCCAAACATTTGCAATATAAATACTGAACACACTGATATTGTTATATCATTCCACCCTAATATACAGTCTTGTATTTATATGCAGTCTTGTATTAATATGCAGTCTTGTATTAATATACAGTCTTGTATTAATATACAGTATTGTATTAATATGCAGTCTTGTATTAATATACAGTATTGTATTAATATACAGTATTGTATTAATATGCAGTCTTGTATTAATATACAGTATTGTATTTATATACAGTCTTGTATTAATATACAGTCTTGTATTAATATACAGTCTTGTATTAATATACAGTATTGTATTAATATACAGTATTGTATTAATATGCAGTCTTGTATTAATATACAGTATTGTATTTATATACAGTCTTGTATTAATATACAGTCTTGTATTAATATACAGTCTTGTATTAATATACAGTATTGTATTAATATACAGTATTGTATTAATATGCAGTCTTGTATTAATATACAGTCTTGTATTAATATAAAGTATTGTATTAATATACAGTCTTGTATTTATATACAGTCTTGTATTTATATGCAGTCTTGTATTTATATGCAGTCTTGTATTTATATGCAGTCTTGTATTTATATGCAGTCTTGTATTTATATGCAGTCTTGTATTTATATGCAGTCTTGTATTTATATGCAGTCTTGCTTATCTTATTTGACTCCAGTATGAGGCCCAACATCTTCCTGGGCATCGCTGAAGGTTCGGCTCAGTATAAGAAGTGGTACTACGAGTTGGTCATCGACCAGGTGGACCACTTTGTGACCGGAGAGCCGACCCACCTGAGAGTGGGCTGGGCCAACACCAAAGGCTACGCTCCGTATCCCGGCGGAGGAGAGGGATGGGGTGGAAACGGCGTTGGGGATGACCTTTACTCCTACAGCTTTGATGGACTTCATCTGTGGTCAGGTGAGAAACTCAGTTAAACCGCCTGGGTTTTCTTTAATAACTCAGTTTTCCTACTGTTAATTAAATCTATATAAAGCGGGTTTGGTTAGCTGTGTGAAAAAGCAACTAAGTATTTCACATGTTTGTAGAAAAAAAAGTTTTTTTTTCCTTCTTAAACTCTAAAGTGACAACCAGTGACTTATTTCTAAATATGAATGCATTTTAGTTTTTTTATTCAACATAATTGAGTACTTCATTAAAGTTTTCCAATGAAAAATAAAGGTGGAGGATTATAAGTCAGTATCAGTATCGGATCAAGATTCAGATTTCCTCTTGAAATGTTTTTTTTTTTTACTGTAGTTTCTCAAGACAAATTAGCAAAAACAATTAAAAGAAGTTCTGATTTGCAATTAAATTATACTGTTTTCCTTTTTATTTAGGAAAAATGGACACAAATTTGTTAGTTTTTTTATTGTTTCTGTTTATGTCAAACATTTATTAAAGTATTCTGTAGACATCTATGAACGTTATCCAAATTCTGTCCCAGGGTTTAACAAAGTAATTCTACAAAAACACCTAAAGGACATAAGTTTGATGACATATCAAATTTAAATAAAGAGTATCGGTAAAGGTGATGAATCAATACCAAAATATGCAGCATTGCTCACTTCTACTGAAAAGTGGCACGTTTAATCTTCTCCGGTGAAGGACAAACCTAAGCTGTTGTAAACACACTGCCTGTCATTAAATGACCTGCATCAAACGTGATGCAGCTCCTGCCACTAAAAGTTCCAGCTGACTGAAAATCTGCTCCACATCTTCATGATTTTTTCACTTCCAAAGCCTCTAAAAGATCCATTACGTCTCCCCACTCATCCATTTTATGTCACTCCTGTTAAAGCATTCATCAGACGTCTCTCCGCCCCGTCTCTTCTCCTCACTAATCATTCTGCCCTGCATTTGCTGTGACTTTGCTGCTGTAACTGAGATCCGCTCTCGTCTCCCAGGTCGGATCCCCAGAGCCGTGGCCTCCATTAACCAGCACCTGCTGAACTCGGACGATGTGGTCAGTTGCTGCTTGGATTTGGGCGCTCCCAGCATGTCCTTCAGGATCAACGGGCAGCCGGTGCAGGGCATGTTCGAGGACTTTAACACCGACGGATTCTTCTTCCCCGTCGTCAGTTTCTCTGCTGGAGTGAAGTAAGATAGAATAACGAACATTACAATAAAGGTTCCCCACAGAAAACTTGCTAAGCCCTATGATTGGGCCCTCGACAGTCATTCATCCAGCGGCCCTCTGTGATTTTGAGTTACAAAATGTTTAAAGTTGACAGGAAATTTGAAAATATTACTTGATAATTATATGTTATTGGGAGATTGGAAGATTAATATGTGAACACCAACTATAAAGTCTTAAAAAATACAAACATTAAAAAAAAAACTTAAATAAATAAGCAGTGCTAAGCCTGGCGGGGGCACAAATAAAGCCTGGTGGCCCGCCAGGCTTATAATACACTCAGAGAAACCCTGACAATCATTCCCAGTATTGGCTACGTTGCTTAATCATTCGAGGCACCATGATGGACGTCACAGTGAGAATCGGAGAATTTAAAATTGTTTTCTGAAGTTGTTTTTGCCAGTTTAGTCATGGTTTCTACTTGTTAGAGTTGAGCTAATTTATCTGTGAATGTAACACACCTGGTTGGGGCTCGTAGACGGAGGTATTTACAAAAGTTGGAAACAGCTAGCTTAGAAACCGACCCATACCTCATCCATCCTGACGTGTTGATCAAATTACTGACTTTGCCTGAATTCACACCACATGATTTATGTCACAAACAGCATTTCTCCTTAAACCGGAGTAACTGTGGGCAGTTTAGTTATATAAATTACACTTTTTTAAGTCAGAGGAATCCTGGAGAAGTCCATTTTAAATGGGAATGTTTTTTAAGGATTAGTAAAAAGAACTGAAATAAGCCCAAAAAAACCCCATTAAAAAGCAATAAAAATGGCTATTTTCCAAATAGTTTGTGTGACTTTTGTTCTCAGAGCCCGTTTCCTGCTTGGTGGGCGTCACGGAGACTTTAAGTTCTTGCCGCCAGCCGGTTACTCTCCGTGCTACGAAGCGCTCCTGCCCAAGGAGAAGATGCATGTGGAGCCTGTGAAGGATTACAAGCGGGACCATGACGGGGTCCGTGACCTGCTGGGAACCACTCAGTTCCTGTCTCAGGCCTCCTTTATTCCCACTCCGGTTGACACCAGCCAGGTGAGCCTAACCATTCACTGGGCTGCATGTTGAATGTATATCAAAGCAATAATGAACATTATAAGCAACTTTAAAGAGCGTCTAATTTTTGTTTTGTTTCTTAGTTTGTACAGCTTTTAGGATATTTGAAAAGCTTATTCTACTTTTGGAAGCTTAGTATTTCTGAGAAAGAATGAATGTTGCTTCAGCTCCTCTTTTATAAGATCAACAAATGCTTCCCTAATGACTTTCTTAATGCATTAATGAAATGGTTCTATTTATTTTTCTCTTTCTCTGCAGATTGTTCTGCCCCCTCATCTGGAGAACATCCGTGACAAGTTGGCAGAAAACATCCACGAACTTTGGGGAATGAATAAGATTGAGCTGGGCTGGACGTATGGCAAGGTAAACCTGCTGTAAAAAAGGTTGTTGAAACTCATGACTGATGATGCAGAGCTGCAGACAGTCACCTGAAAATGTTTCACCATTTTCATCCCGTCTGAAAAATGATTTATTGCTTGCAGATGCAGAAACGTTTTATGATCAGGCAAAAGTTATTCCTTATAAGAAGTTTAAATTGCAGAAAACCTAGGAGTGCATATTATTTTAAAGAAGTATTAATGCACAAAGTAAAATGTGCAATATAAATCAAAGCAAAATTATTTGCTTTAATAATTAAAATCCAATAAATTTTGTAAAAATAATTTATCAAAAATATTTTGGCAAATAGTAAGGATATCATCATCTAAGAAGAAAGTGAATGGATTAATCCTGATTGAAACAGTGTTTACTGATCTGCATCCCTCTTGCTTTTCTTTTAATATTACATCCAGCGTCATTTCACCTTAGAGTTTAAAAACACAACTAGGAATTTCTTACTTTTTGGCTGGTAAAAACTGAGAAATCTGCAAGATAACTCACTTAAAGGTCGGTAATTGCCGTTGCGTCCTTTACTTATCGGAGATGCTTATTTGTTTAGTCCCAGTGGACCAATTACGCTTTTTTAGTGGCTCCAGAAAAAAGAAAACTTCCCACATGGCTGCTGTTCTTTTGTTCAGTACAGGTGGAGAATCCTGGTCTAAGTGTTTGTCTGTTTTTAATTAAAGCTGTTGGTGTTATTCACTGCAGATGCAGCAAATTAATGCCTTGTAAAGACAATTTTTTCTCACCGTTGATGTGACATTGGCCATGTAAAATTTAACAGAAAATCATTTACATTTGGGGAAATTAAACATAATAAACACTAACTAGTAAACAATTTAGTAGTCAGTGTGGACAAACTTAAACCAATTCTTTGATTTAAAACATTTCAACATCTAGTCTATCTGTGGTTAACATATTCATATGATTTAGCTTTTTGGATTTAGTTTAATTTTCTTGCTAGGCTGTTACACAACTTGAGTTTTATTTTCTTCTTACTAGATTTGTGCAGCAAAAATTTTCATTTGATATTAATAAAAAAGTTTCCAGAGGTCATTAAAGGTGAGTAAAGTCAGATGACCTTCACTGAGGCTACTTCAGTTAAGTTATTCATCTAGACAAAAACTAATTTCATCTGATTAAAAGTAACTCCGTAGGATACTGCTACCACTTCCGTGTTTCACTGTTTGTATAATACTAGTATAACGGTGTTCCTTTTTTGTGACGCAAAGTGTCCTTCTTTTTTTTCACGTTTAGTACCGTCAGACAATGGCAAAATGTTCCACGATGCTTTAGGTGATCTTATGAAGTTTGTCTGTAACAGAATCGCCTCTGTCTTGCAGCTCTACACCTACACATATTGATTATATACAGTTGAAACCAAAAGTCTAAGAAGACGCGTGCACCTTTTCTTTCCTTAACTGTCTTAAGTTAAATCAGATTAAGCTTCTCTTGTTTTAGGTCACTTAGAATTATAAAAAATTATTTCTATTTGCTAACTTAAAAATGGTCTGATTTAACTTCAGAAAAAAAGTTATTTGGTGAATGTATAGTTTGGTTTCATCTGTATATAAATTCCCAGCTACTGTTGTCCAATTGTCAGCTTTTGTTTTCATGTATTTTGGATAACCATCTAGACTTTATGACGTCTCTTTAGTCCCATATTTTATCCAGTTATTAATGTCCTCCTTCATTGTGTAATGAAAGTCTTATTTTGTATGTCACAAAACATGACCTATTAACAGCAATGTGTACACTTTGAGAGATGCTTTAATGGGATATTAATGGGTCTCATTTGTCTGATCAAATGCCGTGAAATTTAATTTTGTTGTGAATTTGCACAACGTCGAACGTATTTACTGGAATTTGTTATGTAGACTGTATATGTCGATAGAAAACAAAAAAAACTTTGTTGGTTCTGGGTAATGTTGCTAGTTTTCCCTTAATAGTTTGAATTATTTTAGTTGAAATTGTGTCAGGTTTCTATTGTTTTGGAAACTTTTGACTGTCCTTCAAAAGTACTTTTGAAAAATACAGTAAACGTTTTAGGGCTTCAGCTAATATGCTCTAGGTAATAAAACTGAGCTAAAACTGCATTAACATGAATTACTTTGTTCACCATCCAAAGACATCTTCATCACTCTGGTCTCTCTCTCTCTCTGCAGCTCATCACTGCAGAAGCGCCATCAGAAGTCTGATCACACAATTAGCCTCTTTTTTTACTGTTGTAGTTATCACAGGATAATATTCCTCGGAGGCTGCTCCCACAGAGGCCATTCAGCCAATATTAATGAATCCCTTTTCTATTCCAAGAATGTGACATCCACAGTAATTAAGACAGGGACAAAAGGTCTAAAAAAATATCAAGGCCTACGTTTAGGTCCAAACAGATGCCTGGCATGACAAATGTGCTGTAACAAATGACATTGCTATAATTCCAGGTCAGATTCCTCTTTGTGGATATTTGGCAAGCAGGAATGTGTTATACATCACATCTGTTTGCTTGGTTTGCACTGTGTATTGCTGTCACCTTTAAAAAAATTGGTGTAATTCTGTAGCAGAGAGTATTATCAGTGAGAGTCTTAATGGATGTCATGATAGCAGTAAATCTCTCTTAATCAGGTCTCCTGCAGACAGTAAAGGCGCTAATTAAAACATAATCCACTGCAACACTTTAGTCTAAGCAACTCGTAAAGTTCAGAAACTTGAACAGAACTAAGAGCAGATAAATCTGACTTCTTCCTGGCTTTGAATGTAGAGTCTCTGCAGCAGAGAGGAAGGTTTTCAGACAAGACGAGGGCGATGTGAGATGAAACTTTAAACAGAGATGCCGGTTTTCTTTTTCCACAGGTTCGTGATGACAACAAGAGGCAGCACCCTTGTCTTGTGGATTTCAGCAAGCTGCCTGAAACTGAAAAGAACTACAACGTGCAGATGTCAAGCGAAACACTCAAGTAAGGCTGCGGGTGACCCTGAAAGTAGGAAAATTCATGGTTTTTAAAACATTTTTACATTTAGAGTTTAGCAAGCGATCACAATATTCATTTTTAATTCATGAATTGAAATGGGTAAAGAATCAATCAATCAGATTGTATTTGTTTAGCACATTTCAGCAACAAGGCCGTTCAAAGTGCTTTACATCATAAAAACAACAAAACTCAACTATTGAAATATAAAAAATTTTCCAAATGCTGTCATTACATATCAAAATGTTGGTTAGTATTTAATTTATTATGTTTCAAAAGCAACTCTAAACAGGTGGGTTTTAGACTTGCTTTTACCCTCTGAGTCCTAAGTTTCACATCTACACCTGGATATTTTTGCTTATTTTAATTGTACAAAGTTCTTTAAATGTCCTGTGAGTAAATATATTTGCCCATTTATCGACAACAACTGAGACTTTCAATATTCAGCAGTTATTTTCGCTCTATTAAGAGTGTTTCATCAGATTAAACCAAAGAAAAACTTGCTTCCTGCTACGGCGGGAGTGAAATTACCGTAATAACCTGATATTGACTGGAAAGCTCAACGTCTCCACTTTCAGAAACCGTTGGAATTTTTCAGATAGCACAAAGTGTCACAGAGTTACGGTACCACAAATTTGGCTGTGTCGTCGCCACTACGTTTGGTCTAGAAAGGTTAGAGGGACTCGGTGTTTCGGCTGTTTTACAGTTTGTGGTGCATAGAAACTGAATGCTGCTTCTCCCCATTTGGTTCTGGTATGAAGATCAGAACCAGAAGACCTGTGGGGACTGGAAGGTTGCTATGACAACAGCAGATCTTTAATGTATTGTGGTGCTGAGCCGTTAAAGTAATTTATAAAGAAGCAACAGTATTTTAAAGTCTATACTCTGAGCTACAGGGACCCAGTGAAGGACTTTAAAACTGGGTGATGTGCTCTAACTTCCTGGTTTTAGTCAGAACATCAGCAACAGCGTTTTGGTCTCATTGTTTATTTTAGGCAGACCTGAGAAGACACTGTTGCAGTAATCTAAAGATAAACACATGGATAAGTTTCTCTAGATCTCGCTGAGACATAAGCTGTTTAATCCCGGAAATGTTCTTCAGGTGACAGAAGGCCGACTTTGTAAAAGTCTTTATGTGGCCCTAAAGGTTCAGATCTGACTCCATCACTACTCCCAGATTTCAGGCCCGTTTTCAATTTTTTGTGTTGTAATAGCTGAAACTGTGTGTTGACTCTGGATCGTTCCTCTTTAGGTCCAAAGATAATAACTTCAGTTTTGTTTTGTTTTCTTAATCGTTGAGAAAAATCGGATTGCTCACTCCTTCCCTTGTTGCCATAATTAGTAACTATACATTTATTTGGCATGTTCCTTTTTGCAATTAAATAGTCCAGTTTGTTGAGGCTTGCAAGATTTTTAGATTGTACACCACTAGAAAAGGGTTATATGTTTTAGGCCGTTAAATAATCCAATTATCCATTCCTACAGCTGCAGCAGCAGTTTTCGGCATAATGCTTAGCAGCACAAGATTAAGAATAAGATTAAAGCAGCACTTCTAATGATATTCGTCTTCTGGTGCAGTTCCAGCATTGATTTCTAGGAAATATTGGCTCCAGAGGCTTTTCAAGTTGAGTACTGAGTCATGTTACTGTAAAAACATTTGGCTCACCTCATTAAAGGAACTTCCTGTTATAGAGCCGTTTATTCAGACAGTCGAAGCTAAATGAAGTTTAGTGTTATTGTATTGACTAACACTTGTCATTGTTCTCATTTGCCGCAGGACGCTGTTGGCACTCGGCTGCCATGTTGCCCAGGTTAATGTTCACGCTGAAGAGGACCTGAAGAAAAACAAATTACCAAAAGAGTATGGTCAACATTTTCCATCATTTTTGGCTTATTTGTGCAAATTTCCACATTTTATAATTCTACCTTGATAAATCTTCCAGCTACATGATGTCTAATGGATACAAGCCTGCGCCGCTGGAACTCTCTGACGTGAAACTGACTCCAGGTCAAGAGGTTCTGGTTGATAAACTGGCCGAAAACGCACACAATGTTTGGGCCAAAGACAGAATCAAACAAGGATGGACCTATGGCATCCAGCAGGTAAATTAAACCGTTCTCATGCGATGTTCAGACAGACTAAGACGTTGATGCAGAGTTCATAAATTAAATTGTGTTGCAGGATGTGAAGAGCAGACGTAATCCTCGCTTGGTGCCATATGCTTTATTGGATGAACGCACAAAGAAATCTAACAGAGACAGTCTGAGAGAGGCCATTCGGACGATGGTTGGATACGGATATGACATCGACCCTCCAGACCAAGAGGGTGAGATTCTGATTCTGATAAATTATCCAAATCTGGGGTGGCAAGCTAATCTCCATTTTCTGTCATGAATGTTCTTAAAGGGACGATTGTCCCCAAAATGCATTGAAAAACCCATTATTAATTCAATAAGTACTTCGTAAAATTAAATAATATTAAACATCTTTTTACGTTAAGTCCCTCCAGGATTTCCAGGATTGTTTTTGTGATTTTTGCAATGATCTTGTGGTGCTAAATTTAGAAGTATTTGCAAGAAATGTTGTGATATTTGCGCAGATGTATGATGATAAATGTATAAATGTGACTTTTTATTACTTACTTTATCGATGATGGACTATAATTTGACATCAACTAAAGCTGAAGCAGCAGTTAGGAAGAAGTGACTCAAACACAATGTTTTCGACCAGTAAACTCACAGGGATCTGCTGATTTATTTATTTTTTTGCATGAATTTCCTCGATTGCAGAATCGTGGAAAAACTTCAGGGCAACACAAACAGTTTTATCGAGTAACTAGAACTAGACTAATGTCTTCTTCCACTGGCAGATTATTTAACCTGTAACTAATAATTTTACATCAATATTAAGGAATTACAAGAAGCTCCTATTTCTCACTGAAAAGTTTTATTTTAAGTTGTAGTAAGATATTTGCACTAGAAAACTAAACCAAAAATATTTGATAATATTTTGCAGTGCAGCTGAAATCAAAGCTTTGAAACAAATCAACACAAAATGAATGGTAGCTAAAGTTGTACTTAATGCAGAGTGAGCAATATTTGTTAAGTAAGTGTATCAGTTGCCTAAACAATAGCTGGATAATTTCAAATTTAACTCAGGATGACCTGAGCTATCAGTGCAGTGCAGAAAAAAATGGTTATTTAACCTTTAAAATTAGGAACTAATTCATAAAATATTTTTTTCTCATCTTTAGTTCATTGGTCTCCCTGTTTGGAAGTATAATTATATATACTATTATATATTTGGAAAGATTATATATATATATTTATATATTTGTTTTTAAGCATATGCACTGACTGATGGCAGCTTTTAAATTTCGTTGTCCTTGTGACAATGACAATAAAGATTTATCTATCTATCTATATCATTATTTGCATTTTTTAATTAAACGGCTCTTCTTTTTCTCTCTGGACCAAAGTTGTGCATGCAATAGATAATCAGAGCATCGAGACAATCCGCTTTTTCCGTGTGGAGCAAACGTACGCCGTGAAGACCGGGAAGTGGTACTTTGAGTTTGAGGTCCTGAGTGGAGGCGACATGAGGGTCGGCTGGGCCAGGCCGGGCTGCAGGCCCGACGTGGAGCTGGGAACGGATGACCAGGCCTACGTCTTTGATGGATACAGGGTAAACTGAAACAGTTGCTCATTGTTTGCAATGAAATCCAAGCAAGAGATCTCTGTTAGTTTTGTTTGTCATAATGCTTTAATTTCTTCAGGGTCGACGGATGCATGCTGGTAGCCGTTACTTTGGACATCCTTGGAAGAAGGGCGACGTGGTTGGTTGCATGATCAACATGGAGGACAAATCCATGATTTTCACTCTGAATGGAGAGCTCCTGATCACCAGCAAGGGCTCTGAGCTTGGCTTCGCTGACTTTGAAACAGAGGATGGTGAGAACTTCAGTCAGATTCTTTCAGTATTTAGTTTTAGAAATGGAAAACATAACACAAGAACTAATTGTCCACTAACTTCTTGCCTTAATGCAGGCTTTATTCCGGTGTGCAGTCTCGGGATGTCTCAGATCGGCCGCATGAACCTCGGCAAGGATGCCGGCACGTTTAAATACTACACCATGTGTGGTCTCCAGGAGGGTTTTGAGCCTTTTGCTGTCAACATGAACAGGGAGATAACCATGTGGTTCAGCAAGCGCTTGCCCACCTTTTTCAACGTTCCACACGACCACATGCACATCGAGGTAGATGTGCATGTCAAACTTTAGTATCCGCAGGATTCATGAGCCGCGTTTCCATTTCAAATGTACTCCGCTAATGTTGAAAAACACAATTTTGCTATTGCGGTGTTTCCATTAATTAAGAAATGCAGTTAAAATCAGGTGTGAATAAGCTTGTTCACATGATAAGTGATTAAAAATCATGTCTTCATTGCAGTTTTGATATGGCTAAAAAGCACTTCATCAAAGCGTGAGCCTTTTTTTTTCCAGATGTGGCGTGTTTTTTACATAATATTTAACCCTTATTGGCCGAAAGGTGTCGCCCACAACATTTTTACAAGCCAAATTTGCAGTACCCTAACTCTGCGATACTTTGTGCTATCTGAAAAAATGTTCCAGCCAATGTCGGGTTATTACGGTAATGTTGCTCCCACCGTTGCAGGGTGCACGTTTTTTCCTTTGGTTTAATCTGATGAAATTTGTTGGCATTTAAAGAACTTTGTACAATTAAAATAAGAAAAAATATCCAGGCGGAGATTTGAAACTTAAAAAGTTAAAAACTTTCACAATATCATGAAAGATTGTGTTCCTCCATGTCCTACCTGTGGCATTATTGCTGTCCGGGTCAAAAACAACCAGTAGGAGCCAGGATGAGAGGGTCTTAGTGCTGACAATCAACCCCATGAACGTGCTGGAAAACCGTTTATTTGCTGTCATTGATGGCCATTCTAACTAGCCTGCGCATTCACACAGGCTCTGCTATCAGGAAGAAGCTGTAGCATAGCAGAAACCAGGACACCAGAGATTGATTGTCAGCACTAAGCCCCGCCTACTGGCTCTGAATGGTTGTTTCTAGATGGCACTGGGAGAGGGCAGAGGAGCTTGATTTTGTTTCACAGATTATCTGTCTCATACTGCTCTGCCATGACATAGTGACAGTTTCAACAAATATGTAAAAAAAATGTTTATTTATAAAAGTTTAAGTTCCAGGTTTACATTCCAATTTGTGAAATTTTTATGGTCAATGTAAACGCAGCAAAAATGGCCACAGATTGCTGTTGATGGACACGCCGTCTATCCTCACTCTCTTTGGGATTTGTTTCTTGTCCTCTTAGGTTACCAGGATTGACGGGACAGTGGACAGCCCCCCGTGTCTGAAGGTCACACATAAGACGTTTGGCACCCAGAACAGCAACAGCGACATGGTTTACTGCAGACTGAGCATGCCGGTGGAGTTCTACTCTGCAGACAGGCTGCTGGACGAGTCACTGAAACTCAGGTAAGGCATCTGCACTCAGATTGATGATTTCATCCTGTGTAGAGCCTGTTTTTTTTTTTTCTTTTAAATAGATAGTAAAACAATTAATGCAAGATCTAAGGTTACTTTTATTCACGTTTCCAATGTGGTTTGGAAAAGTATGGAGTTGGACTGAAATGTTTTCCAGGAATGGATGAGGTTGGCAAATAGAGAATGGAAAAACTGTTTCTAGATTTTATTCTTCTTTCCCCTAAAATTCCTCCCATCGGTCCATCTGTATATTTATCTATCCACTTCCTTTCTTTTTATCCATTAATCTATTTATCTTTGTATATCTATCCATCCATCTGCTTTCTTTCTGTAGCCATTAATTTATCTATTCATCTATTTCCTTTTCATCCATTGGTTTATCTGTTCCTCCACCCGTTTCCTTTCTTTTCAATTCATCCATTTTCTTTTCTATTAATCCATTTGTTTATTTATCCATCTATCTGTTTCCTTTCTTCCAGAAGCTGTCAGAACCCTTTTATTTAAACATGTTTGTTTGTTTTTTCAGCCAAACTCCCAAAGAAGATGGAAGTATTGACTATGGAAGCATCACAACTGTAAATCACCATTAATTCTTAAACTTACTGATAAAATATCACTTTTTAATCTTCACAATATGCTTTCCCATTTCATTAAATTATTTTTATTTTTTACATCTGCAGTATTACCACTCGGTGAGAGTGTTTGCCGGACAGGATCCCGCCACCGTGTGGGTGGGCTGGGTCACACCAGACTATCACTACTACAGCAAGAACTTCAGTCTCAGCAAGACGCAAACCGTCACCGTCACTCTGGGAGACGAGCGGGGCCGGGTCCACGAGAGGCAAGCTGCTGGTTTTTAAATATCTGCAGTTTATAGGAAGTCTGGGAGTAAACAACGCTCAGAGCTCCTCAGTGTGTTTCAGAGGATATTCTCTGCAACAATGTCATTCCTCTGACCAGACCTAGAAACTGAAGTAAAATTAAAGTGCAGAGCAAAACCTCACAGTGTATAAGAATTATGGGAAATACAGCAGGTTCATCTAGAACGCATGTCAAACGTAAGGGCCGTGGGCCAAATCCGGCACGCCGTAGCTTTTTATGTGGCCCTCTAGATTCTTGACTAAACACTTAATGTGCTTAAATATGATGTTATCAATCAAATCAATGCAGTTTTTATATGTTTACTGCCAAATTATGTCAATCAGTTTCTTGAGAATTATCATTGAAATTCATGCAAAATCAACAAATGTGTAATACATAATTGGGAGTTTATTGCAGATTTTTCTCAAAAATTGTCAAAAACTTTCTTACTTGTACTAAACAGCTGCCTGAGTTTTAATTGATGTCAGATTATAATCCATCATCGAGACAGTAATAAAAAGTCACATTTACCGTCATAAATAAGCTCAAATATTGCAAATATTTCCAGATCAGAACCACAAACACTTTGATTTTTATTGCGCAAAATCACAAAAAGAATCAGAAAATCCTGGAGGGACTGAAAATATATTCAATAATATTATTTAATTTTAATAATTCACTGATATTTTAACAGTTTGTGAACAGGTTTTGTCAACACATTCTGGCACAACTGGCCCTTTAAGAGCATTCATGATCTGGATTTGACCCAAAATGAAAATGAGTTTTGACGCCCAGGATCTAGAATGTTCCATTATTAGATGGTTACATTATTGTATTGATGTGCAGCTAAATCTGCTCTCATAGTAATGGTTTCTACAATCAATTTTTCTGCATTTCATTCAGCATGAATGACTATAATCATATTTTTCCTCTTATTTTAAGGTGTTCAGTTTTTCAAAGCAACTACGTATTCCAGAAATCATTGCAGTAGCTTAAAATATATAGTTTTATCTTTCAAACAGCAGAGAAGTTATTGAAGTTATGTGACCCTTATTATAGAAAGGTATTAATTTCTTTATCTAGATCAGCAATGAAACCCAAAGCCTTAATTTTGCCTGGGATGGTCGTTTTTTATTCTGCAAAACACAAATCCAATCGGAATTATTGGGAATGTGTTTTGCAGAGGTTTCAAAGTTTCTGAATTCTTCCTGTTGTTCCTCTTGCTGCAGTATTCAGAGGAGCAACTGCTACATGGTGTGTGCAGCAGATGCACTCGGCCCGTCTTCCTCCAGCCACTCAAACACCGACCTGGAAATCGGCTGTCTGGTCGACTTGGCCACCGGCCTCGTCTCCTTCACTGCCAACGGCAAAGAACTGCCTACAGCGTATCAGGTTAATAAGACTCTATCGTCCTAAAAACGGGGATGCCACAGGGAATACGCTTCGGTGTGAAGCTTATTTATGCCAGCAAATCCATCCGATTCAGCCTGAAGGCAAAGCAGAAATAAGTTGGGATATATATGCATTTTTATCTTTTTTTGTTTTTCAGTGGATGGCAAAATCTCTGCAGCATAAATTTTAAAAGACTTTCCAAAGTTGTTTTGGTAAATAATGAAATGATTAAACGTTAAAGTTTCAACATTAAAAGTAAATTTTGAATCTTTTCTTCTCTGTTCATTAAATTGATAAAAACTCCCTCTTTTTCTGTCTTTTTTGTCAAAAACAATGTAGTTTGATCCATTTCAAAATAAGCAAATCTTTTGCAAAAAACCTCTAAATATATAATGTTTTAAAATTTATTTTATTTTATTTAGTATTTTATATTTAATTTATAGGTCTTGAATTTCAGAAATTATATGCCAAGTAGTTCTCGTAATCCGTCTTTGTCGGGTTGTTTTTGGTTACTTAATAGTAAATATTTCAGTATTGTAAATGTTTTAAAAAAGTAGAAATCTCTGTTTTTGTTTTTGCCTGCAGCATTTATTAATGATCGTTTCAACTGGATCTCAGGATTGTTCATCATTCAGACTATTGTTGATCTTCCACATGTCAAGGATGCTTTGCTGTTTGAAAGTTTTGAGGAATAAATTTGAAAAATCTTCTCTCTTCATTTTGTGATGCATGTCATTATTTGTGGTTTGTTTGTTTCCAGGTGGAGCCAAACACCAAGCTGTTCCCGGCTGTGTTTTGCTGCCCCACCAGTTCCAACCTTTTCCAGTTTGAATTTGTCAAAATAAAGGTTTGTCTCAATTTGCTACCATTAAACATTAGATTTCATATGCAAGAATGTGTTTTAAAAGACAGTGTTAAAACGTGTTGGAGCTAAATATTCACGTAAATTTTTCTGAAGGACAAACTTTTATGAATTGAAGGAACCAAAGATAGTTTCCCCTGCCTTCCCTGTCGTATCCCAGGATGCCATGCCACTGTCGTCAGCCATGTTCAGAAGCGAGCAGCGGAACCCGGTTCCACAGTGTCCGCCGCGTCTAGATGTGCAAACCATCGTGGCCGTCCTTTGGAGCCGGATGCCAAACACCTTCCTGAACGTGGAGATGGCTCGGGTCAGCGAGCGGCACGGCTGGGTGGTGCAGTGTCTGGAACCTCTGCAGATGATTGCCGTGCACATACCTGAAGAGAACAGGTAGCATATAAAAGACTGATGGATATATCTCATTTGATTGAATGTATTTCTCAGGGCAGTTTTGAATCCTCAGGTTTTTTTGTCTTTCAGAAGTTTACACGCTGCCATTGTAGAAAATAATGGGGCTTACTCGCATTTGAGCTGCTTTTCTTTTGGAGTTGGAAAAAAATTCAATTATTAACAGGAATAATATTCAGATACTGTAAATCTTAGCAAGTTGAAGAGATACCATTTCTGGAAGTCATCGACAAGCTTGTTATTATTTGATCTGGATATTTGACCGCTCTTCTTAACCTTTCTACACTCAACGTGTCGGTGACGACACAGCCAAATTTGCAGTACCATAATTCTGCGATACTTTGTGCTATCTGAAAAACTCCAACCGTTTCTGAAAGGGGAGATGTTGCACTTTCCAGCCAATATCGGGTTATTACGGTAATTTCACTCCTGTCGTAGCACAGAGCATGTTTTTTCTTGGTTTAATTTGATGAAACACTCTTAGTAGACGGTAAATTGCAAAAATAACTGCTAGATATTGGAAGCTCCAGTTGTTATGGATAAATGGAAAAATATATTTGCTCACAGGACATTTAAAAAACTGCGTACAATTAATAAGCAAAAACATCCAGGCGGAGATTTGAAACTTAACACTAAGAGGGCTAAAAGAATTGGTGTAGTTGATTTGTTTTACTGGAGCCTTCTTAGCTTGTAAGAGGTAAAGAAATTGAAAAGACTCTTCAGGAAGTTTAATGTTTGCCTTACAAGACCAGTTTAAATGTGTCACTGAGTTTAAACGTTTAGCAGTGTTTCTTTGACATCCATTTTCACTTCAAGATGGGAATTGTGACACTGTGGCCGCCTCTCCCAAAATGAAAGTCTCTGAGAGTAAAGAAAGAGCGTATCAATTTTTCACATGGCTACTCTCCTCCTTGTACGCTGCTGGGCTTTATTTTAATTTTTTAAACAAATGTGCCCATATACCCTCCGGTACACCATGTGCCCTCTCATATCATATAAATAATCATGCAAGGGTTATTATTTTAGTCTCAGGTCAGCCCAGCCTGCAGCTGAGGATCACAATGATACTCAAATAAAATTTACCTTGAATTGAATTGAGGTTTTATCAGGAACTGCACAGTGGGACTTACAGTAATTCAAGTGAGATTTAGTGAGAAACATGGATTATAAATCCTTTAAATGTGCAGTGGGTACATGTCGTGGAAAAAAACTATTTCCAAGCACTGTTCAGGTGAAATCACTTAATCAGGTTTATTCATATATTGTGCACAATACAGAGAGCTTTTAGGACAATCAGTAATGAAGCAGGTCTGCATGGAAAGCTCTGCTAGGCAGTGACAACACATGAGTTTTATACAAAGGGATAAAAGATCCTAAGCCTGGAAACAGACTGGTTCCCATGCAGCTTTGAAAAACAACGTCCAACCTTGAACATGTAACCAAAATAGTTTTAACTTGGTGGGAATATACTGGAACTTAGAGTAAACATATAGCAATACAACTAACAGGTGTGACCTTATTGTAATTTTTCCACATCAGTACTGAAAGTATTTAAAAACCTTTAAATTTTAGCTAATTGTAGCCATTCACTAAAATCAAAAAAGTTCATATTAAATCTTATTTTACAAGGTTTTTGTAAGATAACAAAATATTATTTTGTAAGATTTTATTATCTTGCAAAACAAAATTCTGTTTTTTAAGATAATTTTGTCGTAATTACCTAAAGCAGCAGGTGCATTTAAATGTCTGCAGAACAGTGAAACCCCAAATTAGTTTTTTTTAAAATAGACCCCAACCAGGATGAACCCTAGAGGTCAAACAAGAGACAAATGGTGAAAACGCTTCCCTAAATCAAGGATCAACGAATGGACTAAAAAGCTGATATTTTTCCGTCGTTCTCCAGGTGTTTGGACATCATGGAGTTGTCGGAGCATGAAGACCTGAGGAAGTTTCACTACCACACTCTGAAGTTGTACTGCGCCCTCTGTGCTCTGGGAAACACGCGTGTGGCTCACGCCCTCTGCAGCCACTTAGACCAATCACAGCTTCTCTACACCATCGACAACCAGTACCTATCGGGCATGCTCAGAGAAGGCTTCTACGATGTCCTCATCAGGTGGGTAATTTATTTATTTATTTTAAAGGTTTTGTTGGCCTTTATTTGAAAGTAGCCTGACAGGAACGAGGGTAATGCGAGAGGGGGAAGACGTGCAGCAAATTTGACCAGGCTGGGAATCGAACCTGAAACTACCGCAACGAGGACTAAGGCCTCCACATGTGTGTTGTGCTTTGCCCCTGCGCCACCACAGCAACCCTTCTTTTTTTTAATTTGTTCCTTTTTCTTTTATAAAACATAAAACCCGCCTCTTGGTTTCATCTCAGCAAAGGATAGAGAAAAAATGTTTACTGATGTATGGCTATTTCAGTGTCAGCTTTAGTGCCAATAAGTGGTAACATGATGAAGTGGTAAATACAATCAACATCACAATTACTCAGTAAATCAAATTAATGGTAGAGATATATTTATGTAGCCAGCTCACATCTGCTGCGTCTGAATATCTTTCTTTTATGAATAAATCTCTGCCTTCAGTTTCCCTCAGTTCTGTGTATTTTGTCTCTAATGAGCCGAGCTTTCCTGTAGCTTTTGAAGTGATCCCAGGTAATGTTCACCATTTTTCTGAGGCTCTTTTGAAGTCTTTTCTTTGATTTTTGGGTAATTTCACACTCACTTTCACGATATTATCTGGCCATTCTCAGAGAAATGTCTGTCATTTGAGCCACTTATCTGTGACTTATGATTATTTCAGGCTGAGGCTCCCAAACTCAATGGCATAACAGAGGAGTTGGCTAAAAAATGAGCTTTTTTGGCGATTTGTTCGAAGCAGCATGTTCCAAAGATACAGTTTGATTCACTTTTAAGTTTCTTTTCATTTTTCTACCATGTCACACAAAGAAGCAGTGGGTTCAAGGCACTTCAGGCTATAAGCGTTTTGAAAAAAAATCAAAATTTTTCCAGCACTAACAATTTTAGTAATCCAAAATGGCAAAAACTTAGAAAGTTTTAGTCCAATTTAAATATAGAAGATAGTTGTGTCATGTTCCATGTTGTTCCTGTGTATTTATTTCGAGTTTCTGAGTTTCCATGTTGTCCTGTCTTCCCCTTGATTGTCCCCAGGTGTTTCTCATCCCTGTAATTACCTCCTGTGTATTTAGTGTCACCTGTGTGTCTGTGTGTTTGTCGGGTCCTTGTCTAGCTGTCGTCTCATTTGGTGTCTAATGTGCGCTCAGTCCTTCGTGTTGTCCTGTCGTTATACCAGTTGCTACCGACGTTGAGCCCTGGCTTCCGCTCAGTCGTGCTGCCTGTGTTTTTGGACTGTTTTAGGATTTTGTTCATTAAATCTTCATTATTCATCTAACCTGGTTCCATCTGCGACTGCCTCACCACCTCAACACCACCCTTACATGACAAGTTACCTATTATGCTTCAATGGACAGCTTGATTTAGGTACAAAAAATGTTTATTACAGTTTTTGTACCAAATCATTCTTAGATAATGAAATGTTAGTGTTAATTTTTCCTACTTTGAGTTTCTTTCAGATTGAGCTGTTTTAGGGCCTTTAAATTTGAATAAGCTGCTGCTGGCCACGCCCCCGATTTAATATTTACACTCACACATGAAAACGTCTGCAAACAGACCCACAATTATCAAACTGTACAGCTTTGAAAAGCAGAAGTGGAGCCTCCAGCACACCCAATAAGAATGCAGCAAGTAGTTTCTGAACTGCAAGTCAACAACAAAACACTTGTCTTTTCTAGTAACCATTGTACAGCTCATACAGCAGTAAAATTGGCTGACCAAACCTGCTGGAGCTCAGGATAGGGTGCTAGGTAACGGTGCAGTGCCTGTCTGTAGTTAGGTTTTTGAAACAGCTCATTTTCCAGACACAAAAAAACATTGACTTATTGTCTTTTAAGCACTTGGGTTGTTTTAGAAGCAGTGGAGACCAAAAAGGAAGCATACAAATGTGCAAAATATGAATTTTGCATCACAGGTCACTTTAAAAAAGGTTGTGTTTCAGCATGTACTGAATTTAATCAGATTTCATCTTCACATAAATTCATAGCTGCATGTTTTATCTCGTGGGTTTAGTCTACAAAAGTTATCCTGCCAGTTACGTTGGATTAATTATTATGATCTAAAATCTTTAAAATAACCACTACTTTTTTTTTTCATCCAGCATTCATCTTGAGACGGCGAAAGAGGCACGGCTAATGATGAACAACGAATTCATTATCCCTGTGACGGACGAGACCCGGTCCATCAAGCTGTTCCCGGATGAATCCAAACGGCATTCTCTTCCCGGAGTCGGCCTGAGCACTTCCCTCAAACCTCGGGTCAACTTCTCCCCGGTCGGCATCATCAGCACCAAACGCCACCAGCTCCTCTACAGCCCCCAGATCCCCCTGGGCGTCCTGAAGGAGAAAGCCATCAGCATGCTGATGGAGGCCGTGCAGGGAGGAGGCTCCCACATCCGAGACCCGGTAGGCGGGAGCCTAGAGTACCAGTTCGTTCCCATCCTGAAGCTCATCGGAACGCTGCTCATCATGGGAGTCCTGACCAGCGACGAGGTGAGGCTGATTCTCCTCCTCATCGAGCCCAACGTGTTTGGGGAGGCCAAGGAGGGAGAGGAAGGGAGTGGGGGCGAGGTGGTGGTGGCGGGAGAGAAAGAGGAGGTGAGCAAGAACGAGGAGAAGGCTGTGGAGGCGGGAGAGGAGGAGACCAAGGAGAGCAAACCAGCCGCCAGAGGTCTGCTGGAGAAGTCCCTGCCGGAGTCTGTCAAACACCAGGTGATGAAATATTTAATTTCAGTGAAAAAATGCTAAATGCTAGGGGATCTATTATAAATCTATTTGGATATTACTGCTTCTTAAAATGGCTCAAGTGCTTAGAAAAATCATCCAGATGATTTTTTTAGCAGCAAGTTAATGATTTTTGTTCTCTGTTTCAAAAACCTTCCGAATGGCAGGAAATTCGCCTAAATTAGCAACCCTAGTGGAGCTCTGCCCGTTACCTAGCAACCACCACAGAACTCTGCCCGTTACCTGGCAACCCAAGCTTAGCTGCAGCATGTTTGGTCAGCTGGTTTTACCACTGTACAATGGCTGCTAGAAAAGACAAGTGTTCTGTTATTGACTGGCCACCCAGAAACCACTTGTGGTTGTGTAGGAGGCTCCACTCCTACTTTTCACGTGATAATGTTTGCTGCCATTTTCACATGAGTGTAAACGCTAAGTTGGGAGAGATGGGCAGCAGCAACGTATCTAGATTTTAAGTGACAGAGCCCCTAAAACAGTTCAAAACTATTTTTTTAAAATCTAAGAATAATTTTGTACAAAAAATGTAATGAACATGTTTTGTTTAGCCCATAACTTGTCCTAACCTGTTCCAGGAACCATAATAGGTCACCTTTAAGATCAAATTAAGTCAAAACTACTTTTATCTCCTCAGATAAAGAAAGAAAAGGTTCTTTATCTGATCAGATTTCTGCTGTTTCCAGATGTGCGAGCTGCTGCACTACTTCTGCGACTGCGAGCTGCAGCACCGCATCGAGGCCATCGTCTCCTTCTCCGACCGCTTCGTTTCCAAACTGCAGTACAACCAGAAGTTTCGCTACAACGAGCTGATGCAGGCTTTCAACATGTCCGCCGCCGTCACGGCCAAGAAGACCAAGGAGTTTCGCTCGCCGCCACATGAACAGGTGCTGCACTTTAATGGCTTCATGCATGAAAAATGATTAGCTTATGATTAAAATCAAATAAGAGATGGACAGAGTTTTATTTCATTACTTGTGAAGCTTTAGAGAAATAGTTAATTTTGACAGATATTCTCTCATTAATCGAAGTTGAAGGCAGGCCAATATGTGAGGGTAATATTACAGTTTTTTTGTGTTTTTTTTAAAGAAACATCGACCTATATTCTTATACATGTTTGTCTTGAGTCTCATAATTCTGAGTGTTTTTCACTCTGCATACCAAATTGTTCAAATTAGCAGGAAAAATGTGAACTTTAGGTGCTGGATCTCCTAATGTTCCAGCAAAAACCCATTAAAAAAGCATCAGTCAGAGCCTTTCACAGATGGTTTTGTAGTCCTCAAAATGCTTTTGGTTTCCTTCGTCTCCTAACTTTATTTCGAGTTGGAATGCCCAAAGGGCAGCTTGGACCGCATGTGAAGCTAAATTGAATCAGCTGTGCGGTGAAGCCTAA
The DNA here is from genome assembly GCF_002775205.1 of Xiphophorus maculatus. Classification (NCBI taxonomy): domain Eukaryota; kingdom Metazoa; phylum Chordata; class Actinopteri; order Cyprinodontiformes; family Poeciliidae; genus Xiphophorus; species Xiphophorus maculatus. Next base: position 5,681,496 of record NC_036457.1, read on the forward strand.
CATCTGGCATTTAAGAGCAGAAAAATATGAAATGATGGTGCTTGGAGTGTTTTATGTCTTCAATTTAAAGTTTGAAGGTCGTGATGTGTTGCAGAAGATTTTAAGCACATTATATAAGTCTGTCGCTGATGGAAATATGGCTAAAACTATAATTTTTATGGAAGAATGTATTAATGTTTTAATAGTAAATAGAAGTCTTTATGAAGGTTTTTTATGTTCATTTTGTTCTTAAATAGAAAGGTTGGGTTTATTTAACACTGGTTTATAATTCATAATCATACAGCATCATTATTTATTCATGTTAGTTAAAGTGCTCAGAAACATTTTCTTAATCTAAGCTCAGATCTGCAATTTTCTTTCTTTATTCCTCATGTTATTCTCCAGTTCTAGTTGTTTTAAAATCCAAGTCATTGGGAGACATTTCTGAGGGATTATTCAAGTAATTATTCAGGTGACTGTGTCTCAGGTAATTTGATCTTATTCCTGGTTTAAATTAAATTTTCATTGATTAAGTCTCTATACAAGCATCTTATTTGCTTATTTCATCCTAATTAACTCTTATTCTCTCAAGTTTCCCTCGACTTATTGCTCCTCTAACCTTCTGTAGCTCGTCTTGTTTCTTTCAGATCAATATTCTGCTGAACTTCAGTGCGGGGGAGGACTGCCCTTGTCCCGAGGAGATCCAGGATGAACTCACGTCTTTCCATGAAGAATTACGGCTGCACTGTGGTAGAGTTCAGCTGCTGATTATAGTTAGACAATCATGACTAAACCAGTGGTATAAAGTTTCTTCTCTCTGTTCATACACAGCTGCAACTGTCATGTGATTTTTACAACAAAAGACAACATATAAACATCTATGCTGTGTATTTTTTTTAAAATAACCGCCATTTTATTCCTATTTTTAGGATTTAGCATAAAATTCATTTTTAATCTGTGGCATGGAAAACGATTTGCAACCTAATGACAAGAAAATCATATTGCTGGAACTTTTAGCATCATTCTTTAAAGAAATTTACTAAAAATATAGAAGAAAAACCTGCTAGGCTGCATTTGTTATTTCATCTACATTAAAATATCTAAGTACTATTTTGCTGCAATGCGCAAGTTTCACTTTAACCATCAATATGTTATTCAAAATCAGAGTGTAAGATCAACAAATTATAATTAAATCAATGTAATCAATAAACATGACTTATTCTTGTTAGATAACATAAAATAATGAGAATGAACAAACATTTTCCCAACAAAAAACATTTTACACAAAGCTGTTAAGAGGAATTGTTGAAGTTCCAAAGAGCCACAGGTTGCAAACCTCTGGACTAAATAGTATTTTCACACAAAATGTAAATGTCTTTACTTTATTTTAAAGACTTGACGGAGGTTATTTACGCCTGATTTAGCAGCAGCTGTGTTGTAAATGTAATTTCCCTGCTTGAGCAGTTGAGCAATCGCATTAAAACTCAAAGAAAGGTGTTTGGCCTGGCAGGAATTCCCGTGGAGGAGGAGGAGGAAGAGCAGGACACATCGATTAAAGGTCGGCTCCTGGCTCTGCTCTACAAGATCAAGGGCCCCCCTCAGAAGACAGAAGAGGAGCCTGCAGAGACAGAGCAGGCCGCCCCGAGTAAGCGAATAACACACTGATGAGAAAAATGTACTGGTGATCCGACTGCTGTCATTTCTGAGAGCTCTACAAATTACGACGGTGATTCTTTCCCCTCCCCCACATCCTCCTTTACACGGGAAAAAGGAAAGGGTTTTGTGAAAACCTGATCAGTTTCATGTTAGAAAAAGAACCAAATCATCCTCCAGAATCTGCCTGCGTCATTAAAGTAAATGTTTAAATATTTATTCAGCTTCACACCAAACGACTTCAGTTCAAGATCAGATCAAGTCTACTTTGATTCCAAAATAATATTCTGAGAAATCTGGTAAACTGAGGAGATTTCCCATTTTTATTCAGATACTTCTTATCTGATTCTTCAGTTCAGGCTGGGGTCAGTGGTTTTTACACTTGCTTCTTCCTTTTGCTGAATGTGTGGCTTTGTCCAGGTTCATATAATAGAAAGACTAATCTGCAGAGTCTGTAAGACCTGAGGCTATGAATTTTAATGCTGTGCTCCTTTCTTGCCCAGCTAGCCTGCATAATTGAAGAGCTACATAGAAGTGACAAATGATAACCGAGATGATTCTGAAACACAATTTAGTGTTCAGGCCCTACTTTTAGACATTTTATCTGCAAACAATGAGATTTGAGTTGAGTTTGAAAAACGTTTTGTTAGTGATTTAGTTTATCAGGTTAATAGGTTTGTTGAACTTTGCTCCAGAGATGAAGTTGTAATACAGCATAATGCTAGTGTGAGTTTATAGCTTTCGGGGCTTTTGTAATAGAGAAAATGCAGCAAGCGTGGGTTATTTTGTGTTTATACTCCCTTGTTAAAAGTGTAACAGGGGTAGATGACACAGAGCAGCTGTGCAGCTGTCAGAGTTTCACCTTCAGGGCGTTCGGCTCCCTGCCTCGTCCCTCATTAGGATTCTGCTGGAATCTGACCCTTTGTTTGCTACAGATGTTGTGCTTTGAAACTTTCAAAGTTCAGCGAGGCCTTTGGTGAGCCAATGTTATCACAGAGAGACGTTTATCTAAGAAGAGTGAAGAGTGGCTACTTCAGGTTTGTCAGATTAGCTGCAATGCTATCCTTTCTGAGGTGTGTTTTAAAGTGAATAAAGTAACCAAATTATATCCTAAGGTCTTATTTGAACACTTCTGGAAGTATATTTAAAGTTTAATTCCAAATGTCAAACAAACTATATTTGAATATTTTTTGAGTTTTATTGTTTTTGATGGAAAACATTTCTGTGTTTCTTGCGGTGCTTTGAAAAAACTGTCTAGTTCTGTACAAATTACAGGAATTCAGAAATGTTTGCATTTTTTTCTAGAAAATTTCTGAGTTTAATCTAAAAATGTAAGTTTTTTTCTAGCAAGGTTTTGACTTTTCAAACTCAGAAAATTTCAGTATTTTTCCTAGACAATTTCTGAAGTTAATCAGAGAATTAAAGTTTTTTTCTAGCAAATTTTTAACTTTTAAGTCTCAAACGTTTTCATGTTTTTTCTGGAAAATTTCTGGGATTAATCTAAGAATTTAAGTTTATTCTTGTAAATATCAAACTTTTTATAAATATTAAACAGAAATTTCCTTGTATTTTTCTAGAAATTTTCCAAGATTAATCCAACAATCTTTCCTGCAAATTTTTGACTTTTCAAACTCTGAAATGTTCTTGGTTTTTTTTCTCAACATATTCTGAGATTAATCCAAGAATTAAATTGTTTTCTAGCAAATTTCCAACTTTTAAAACTCAGAAATTTCCTTCTTTTTTTCTAATTGCTCCAATGCACCGTCGTAGATTGGCTCATTCTTATTGAACAACACTAATATTAAAGGACATCGTACCTGCAGTCAAACATGGCGGTGGTAGCGTGATGCACAAGTAGCTGAAGAAAGATGTAAATCACACCAGGAAGTCTGTTACTGAAAGGCTCCAAAACAAAATGAAGGTTTTTTTGGTGGCACAGTCAAAAATTGAGATGCAGAGTCATGACTTTAAACCGATCATTCATGTTTAAAAGCCTTTCAGTGTGGCTTAATTGATGGAGATTGATGCGTTTTCCTTCCTCCTCCAGCCAACCTGAAGGAGCTGATTTCTCAGACTATCACCAGCTGGGCCCAGGAGTCCCACATCCAGGACCCGGAGCTGGTCAGAGTCATGTTCAGCCTGCTGAGGAGGCAGTACGACGGCATCGGCGAACTGCTGCGAGCCATGAAGAAGTCGTACACCATCAGTGCCGCCTCGGTGCAGGATGCCATCAACCTGCTGGCGTCTCTGGGTCAAATCAGGTCGCTGCTTTCTGTGCGCATGGGCAAGGAGGAGGAAAAGCTCATGATCGATGGGCTCGGGTGAGAGAACAGAAGGGAACATGGTTCTGGAAATGAACGGTGATGTAAAGTGTATAGATTTATTTTATTTTTGTGGTTACAGGGACATCATGAACAACAAGGTTTTCTACCAGCATCCCAATCTGATGAGAGTTTTGGGAATGCATGAGACGGTCATGGAGGTCATGGTAAACGTCCTGGGTGGAGACAAGTCCCAGGTAAAACACCCATCCATCCACGCCATTAATATCTACAGCCTAATCCTTACCATAATCCTAACCTAACCATCACAGACCTAACCACTAACCCAAAAACAACAATTTCCCTCATGGGGACCAAGAAAATATCCCCACAAGGAGCAATGGTCCCCATGACCCCACATTGTAGACAGAATAGGTTTCCATAAGGATATAAAAACCTGGTACACGCGCACACACACACCCACACACACACAGTTTAAGCCAAATATTTACATACACCGAATGACACTGGATTAGGGATGAATTATCCAAATTAAAACTGGACAAAATCAGATGTGTAATCAGTGGCTCAGAAAAGAAATGTTCTTTTCTTTAATGTACCCTCAGAAAAAGATGATTTCTATGGTGGTTGATCTACTATTGTATAACAGTTTTGCACTCTTCAATGACAGTGAGAAATTGAGAGATTTTTTTATTATAATTTTCTTTTTCTCTTTGGTAACTCTTGTATGCTTGCATATTTGTAATAAACACCTTTCAATAAATATATTAAACACTACATACACCAAATGAAAAGACATATACACATTTTTTTCTCACTGTCTGTAGTGAAATCAACCAAACTTTTCTTGTTTTATCTTAGCTAGAATTACCAAAATTATTTCTATTTGCTAAATGCCATAGTGACAACATCTTTTCTCACTATGTTTTATGGTAGTGAAACATAGTTGATTTATTGATTTATTGCTTACTGCAGCAAACATATTTCATTTGTGTGACACTTCTGCATTTTTAAAAATATATTTCCTAATGTGGGATGTTTTTTGTACAGAAAAAAAAGAAAGAAATTAAATTAAAGAAGGAAAAATATTTGAAAACCTTTTACTCTGGTAATTGTAGACGGTGCTATTTAATATATTTTAATTATTTGGTCATAGCATCTCCTATAAAATCCGGTATTGTCGTGAAATATGAGCGAAGGCTAAATTTAAATTCATATTAGGTTGTACTTAAAACAAATTTTATCCTAAGACTCAAGAGGAGCCTAAAGTAACAGCCTAACACCCTGAAAAACCACAGGAGTAACGGAGACGGCGCAGGGAGTGGACCCGGCATGGGAACTGAAAAGCCTGCTGACAGAAGCTGGAGGAGCCAGCTGGGATTAAATGCCAGAACCAAACAGGGATTGAGCCTCAGCCTGACAGACAGACAGACCTCCGGGAAGCTCTAAGACCCGATGACTGACGCTGACGATCGGATCAGTCAGAGACGGATTCCAGTCCGCCACTAGATACGCCTCTCACTGTGTCTATATAAAGCTCCAGGGGGTTGTAATATGTATTTTATGACCATCTAGGTTGCGTCATTAATTAGCTTTTATTTATACAATCAGGTTCTTTATGGTTTATAATGAAAGAATAACATTTTAATAGCTAAAAAGGCTTTATGATAGATGGACATTCAGAGAAGTTGCTTTAGACGTCAAGATCTGCTCATGACTTTAGTTGGATTTGATGTGATTGAAAGTTAAGCTGCTGCTTGATGAGATTTTCTTTAAAACATTAGTTTACTTGCATTTTTCACCATTTGTCAATACTTTACCGTAATTTTAACTCAATTCTGGGATCAGTTGACTGATTGATATGCAAAAAAAGTTACTCTCTGTATCTTCCAGGTGTATTAAAGTGAAGCTAAAACCGTGTGTCTCTGTTTTCTACAGGAGATTGCCTTTCCCAAGATGGTGGCCAGCTGCTGTCGATTTCTGTGCTATTTCTGCCGCATCAGCCGCCAGAACCAGAAGGCCATGTTTGACCACCTGAGCTACCTGCTGGAGAACAGCAGCGTTGGATTGGGTAAGGCAGCGGTGTCAAACTCTTTCTCATGATGTGCCAAATCAGGATCATGAGTGCTCTTAAAGGGCCGGTTGTACCAGAATGTATTGATAAAACCTGTTCACAAACTGTTAAACTATCAATGAATCGGCAGAGATCGGCCTCCTGGATGATCGGTATCGGTATCGGCATCAAGAAATCTGATTGGAGCATCCCTAGTAAATACCACTCTCCATTTCAAAATGCAAATTAATTAGAGCATCTTTGCTTGTTTGCTACTCCGGTAAGATTATAATCAAGAACCATAATAACACTTTGCAAAAAATACAAGTTTTACCAAGTATTTTTGGTCTAGTTTCTAGTGTAAATGTCTTAGTTTTGTCTTATTTCAAGTGTACTAACTTAAAAGTAGCTCTTCAGCAAGGTATAGGAGCTTGTTTAAAGTCAATAATTCCTTAATACTGATTAATATTCCTAAGTGTTGGTTCCACTAATATGAGGAAATAATACGAAGGTATTTTCTCACACTATAAGTGAAGAAATGTCTCAATTATAAAAGACATTTAATCAATATTAAGGAATTATTGACTTAAAACAAGCTCCTTTATCTTGCCAAAAAGTTGCTTGTAAGCTAATTTTGTCTTATTCCAAGTTTAGTAAGATATTTCTCTAGAAACTAGACTAAAAATACTTGGTAAGATTTTGTGTTTTTGCAGTATGAGCTAATAATAGTAGGTTCTGTACATGCATAACGTGGTCTAGGAATAATGAAGTATCTGGTTTTGACATGTTGGTAAACTCTGCTTAGGGCCCCAAATGACTTGGAGCCACATTCTGAAAATTAACATTGTGTTGTTTTGTAATTTATGGAACCGACAGATAATCAGGTCTGGACAACTATTTTAAGGTTGTTGTTAGTAAAACAGAAATCTGGAAAAGTAAGGAATTTCTATATAAAATCATACGAGAACCGAGGAATTTACTGATGCCACGTGTTTTTGTATTAAAATGCCAAGTTGTTTTAAAGAGTTTTCAGCCAATCAGTGTTAAAACTCAGTCATAAACAGGCTGTGTTTCCAAATGCAGCCAAGATATCAGGTTAAGAGGAAGGCAGCTGGTGGACTGAGCAGGATGGCGAAACGGTTAGACACGCAGGGTGGGACTGATGATTGCACACAACAGTTGTTGTCCAACATATCACATTAGGTCAGAGGTTTCCAAAGTCAGACATGTTTTAGATGTCCCCCTGAATCAAATGATTGGTTCACCGCTGGAAAACCTAGAGACATGTTGAAGAGGAGGTTAATTAGTGATTTGAATCAGCTGCGTTGAAGCGACACACCTAAACCTTGGCGCACACCGACCCTCAGGGACTGAAGCTGGACACTCCCTGCTATAGGTGTTTGCCAAGTCTCTTTAAAAGCATAATTTGACCTGGACCTCTGGAGAAAATACTTGGAGGGCATCGTCTGTATAATGTCCTTTTGACTTGCAAAATAAGATCATGTAACAATAGGAGAGCGAGAAAAAAACTGGATGATGAAAGTCTTCACTGGCCCCAACCAGCCAATTTTGTTCACAAAGACTTCATAATTGATTTTATTTTATTGTATTTTTCTGTTGTTTTATAAATTTTGAATATTTAAAATGTCTTTCACTTCCAGTGTTAAATATTCATTAGAATTGAAATGTAATTGATCTTTGATTATGTGTTCTTTGTATAAGCTGAAAATGGTCTTTCAAAAAAAAAAAAAACAATATTATCATTTATCGCGATAACTTCTGGGACAATTTATCACCCAGCAAAATGTAGCGTGACAAATCATGAAAACTTGATGATCTGGAAAGATAATTTTATTACCTGAATGGCAGATTGATTGGTTTACTCTTGTGAAAACACATTTTCTTCTTATGTTTTCATAAGCTAATTAAGCTAACTAGAACACTCTTAATTTGAATGTTAGCGTTTTACATTTTCTTTAATTAAAATAACAAATTTTAGTTTGGCAAAACAGTTAGACTAAATGTATGCTAAAGTCCAAGACCTTTAAATGTTTTTATTATAAGAAAAGGTGATAAATTCCCAATTTACTTTCCACTATTAACATTAGAGCAGAAATTTAAAAGAAACAAAATATATTGTGGAAGTTTATTGGTACAAATGGAATAAATGCATTTAAGGGAAAACATTTGGTACAGCTAACCACACTTTATTACTCTTAAATTACATGAATATGGGAGAAAAAGGACATTTTACTACTGGTTAAGTAATTATTTGATGAATAGGAAACAGTTTGTGCAATTACAAAATAAAAGAGCAGATCTTTAAGTGAAGATTAATTGTGGAGTCCCCCAGGGTTCAGTGCTAGGACCAAAGTTTTTTATATTATATTTTAAGAACATTTATGAAATATCAAATATGGTTGTGTTAATATTTTTCTTTTGCTGATTCTAATAATATTTTTAAATTGTGTAGAACTTTTAGTTTGTCTGTAAGATGTCTAAACTTGAGAGGTTTACAGACAAACTGTAATTTGTCTGTAATTTTTCTGTTACCAAAGATTTATGATTTTTGGTAACAGAAAAATAGATGATTCAATGATATTCCAGTGAACAGAGTATGAAATTGTTATGCACTTAACTGTAAAACTCATGTAAATTAAATAAAACAAAAACCTTGGTGAAGTATTTAATTTTTAAATAAAGTAAAACAAGAAAACACGCCTAGGTGACACGTGTAGCTAAAAATAGGATGAGTTATTCTCTTGGCTGGTTCATAGCTGTGACCGCAGTGTGGCTCAGTGGTTGTGACTGTTCTCTTAAAGTATAAATATTTTACTTTCTCCTTCTTGCTCCTGTTATAATCTGACAGCTGCATTTATTTTGAGATTAAATAACACACAATGTGATAAAACCAAACCTTTCAGATGGTTGTAAATAATTTGAAGACCATGGATCATTTTACACGAAATGAAAGGTTTGAGCCCTTTTTCAAGGCTTTGTAGTAGCAACAAAAATTTTGAATCTGATGTGATATGTTACCACCTTTTATTGTTTCATTTGAAATAAAATGTTTTGTTTGTGTTTAGCGTCTGAAGCGATGCGAGGCTCCACTCCTCTGGATGTTGCAGCATCTTCAGTGATGGACAACAACGGTCTGGCTTTGGCTCTGGAGGAACCTGACCTGGAAAAGGTTTGGCAAACCTGGAAAATCTCTATTTAAATAACAAAGCTTAAAAAACTGAACATGCCAGGTTAGCCTCAATTTATCAGTCTGTTATAAGATTTGAAATGATAAGTGAAAATGACACACTTACAGGTGCATTTCCATAAATTAAAACAAATTTTAACTAATGGAGTTTTGTTAAAGTGATGCTGATTAGTGAAATCATTCATTTCTTTAACTTACTGATAAAAATGAAGAGCCCACAGCACTGAACACCCTTGAAAACCTGCTGGTTATTCCTCCAAATATTGATGTCTGAACTCTTCCTGAGTGAAAACATTAGTATTGTTGTTTCTAAATGAATCTGAACTTGTTTTCTTTGCATTATTGGAGCTCTGAAAGCATTTCACATTTTCTGCAAATAAATACCACATTTTTGCTTGTAATTTCAAAGACATGTTGTCAGTAGTTCATAGAATAAAATAACAATGTTCATTTTATTCAAACATAGACCTATTAAAAGTAAAAGTAGAGTTGTAGTGATAGGCTACACTAATTTGTACTTATATATATATATATATAAAACCTTTTGAGGCTGCAGAGTTTGAATTTCACATAATATATGAATAAAAAGTATTTGGTTTCTGTGTGCATGTTTGTCACCTCTTAATACCCTGATGCTCTCCAGAAACATCCATGATCTTGGTGAACAAAACCAAGCTGCTATTTATTTATTTTCCTCCTGCTGACTGTTTTTAACCTGCATAATGCAAACAGTGTGATTTTTGATAGCGTAATTCAGTTTGCTCTAATCATGTTTTGCCTAAAAATACATAAATGTATGTAAAAATGCTTCAGTTGATGAAATGAGCACAAAAAATTATTGGTTCAGGACAAATGTTTCCATTTTGGATATAATTTTGGGATTAGGAACACACAAGTCCATATTTTCACACATTTAGTTGTAAAATGACAGAACTTTGCCTAAATGCCCAGGAGTCTTACCCAGATGTGTGTGTGTTCAGGTGGTGACGTACCTGGCAGGATGTGGCCTGCAGAGCTGTGCCATACTGGTTGCCAAGGGTTACCCGGACCTGGGCTGGAACCCCATAGAGGGAGAGCGTTACCTCTCATTTCTGAGATTTGTCGTCTTCTGCAATGGTACGTCGGTCTACTTTCACATTGACTTTCATATCAAATATTTCCTCAGAGATAATCTTTCAGTGAATTAAATAGTGCAGCTTCGACAATCAGGGAGTGATTACCTTGAAATTGAATTGTGTAGCTTAGAAAAGTCACGGTTGTGTTTAAAAAGGGATCATATAGAATAGATTATGTAGGTAAATGTGAACCGTGCACACAGATCCATAGAAAAATGCATTATGTTGATAGAAATGAGAACAGGATATGCTGTGACTAAAAGAAATCTGCCAGGAAAGGCTGCCAAGCTGCTGCTGAGTAGCCAGGACTAAGAAGTAAAAATGTTGGTCAGCTTTTTCAACACTCCCAGTAATAACTGTGCTCCAGCTGACTCCGTCCATTCCTTTTGTGCGTGATATGAATCGTTAATGTGCACGGAAGATTAATGTGGAGCTCCTTTTGGCTGTAGGTGAGAGCGTGGAGGAAAATGCTAACGTGGTGGTGAAGCTGCTGATCCGACGTCCCGAGTGCTTCGGCCCCGCCCTGAGAGGCGAGGGGGGACAGGGTCTGCTGGCTGCGATGAAGGAGGCCATCAAGATCTCTGAGGATCCTGCTCTGGACCTGCCCAAGAGCCCGGCTGGAGCCACCGCAGGGTAGAAATGTCTCCAGTTTCACTGGCTCCTTCTAGCTTGTAAACCAGATTTAGTCAAAATCTTATATAAAAGGGAACCTACACTGCAAATTCATGTTTTTATATTTCCATCTGGGTCTCTATTGCTTCTAAAAACAACTCAAGCTCTTAAAAGAAACAACCAGCCATTGTTTTGGCAATAAGTTAGTGTTTTTTTGGTATCTGGAAAATGAGCCTCACATGCTCTGTGTCGTTACCTAGCAACCCCTGCTGAGCTCCAGCACGTTTGGTCAGCTGGTTTTATCACTGTATGCGCTGTACAATGGCTGCTGGAAAAGACAAGTGTTTTGTTGTTGATTTAATATCCAGAAACGTCTTGCTGCATTCTTGTTGGTTGTGCAGGAGGCTCTACTTCTGCTTTTCAAAGATGGACGATTGTGTAATTGCACATCTGTTTGGAGCCATTTATTTGTGCAAATGTAAATGTTGGCACTTTAAATTTGGATTTAAAGTGACACCATTTAAATCCTAAAACAGCTCAGTCTGGGAAATATGCAGAACTAAGTAGACTTAAATCTTACTATCTAAGAATGAGTTTGTGCAAAAAAAGTGCTATGAATACGTTTTGTATTGCACATAAACATATCCTGTTCACGGAAGCATAAAATGTCACCTTTAAAGGTTAGAAATCATTCCTGAGTGAAGCTTTGAGAAAAAAAAATGTTGAGAAGCTTTTATTTTGCTCAAAAGAGAGATGCTGCTCTCATTCCACCCTTGATCAATTACATCGACTTCATTAGATTGTTTAAAAAACCCCAAAGGAAATCAGAGGCTCAGATTTTCTTCATTGAGTTTTTCAAAGGAATCAAGGCTGGATCTGTTTTATAGGCCAAGTCTTTGTTTTTAATTATGAGTTTATTGTGTTGCTAAAGATCCAAAGCAGCTTGATTGTCCTCCATCCACAGGAAAAAGTCTTAACTTTCTCATTTTACAACTGAAATGATGTGTAACATAACTGTATGATACAGAAATATTCATCTACCGAAAACCTTTTATTATTTTTCACTGTTGTCTAAGGGGTTTTATAGATGTTTCATATGATACATGAACACACATGGAAAATTGGAAAATTGTACATGGTTTACAAGAAAGTCTTAAAAAGAAACTGAAATGTGCGGCATGCTTGTAAATTCAGACCCCTTTACATTCCAGTGCAGTAAATTGCAAAGACGTCACATATTTAGGAAAGACAAATGAACACTGTGGATAACTTTCCGAAGAAGTTTAAAACAAGATTAGGCTTTGAAAAATGATCTCAAGTTTCAGACGTCTGACAGAGAACTGCTGAATCGTCTACAATCCAAACGCCAGACTTGAATTTCACTGATAATGTGTGTAAAATCTTAGAAAATATTTCTCAAAAATCCATTCGGACTGAGCTTTTTTACCCACAGTGGAGAAAGATTTCAGTGTGACGTGAAAAGCTGGCAGAAATGGATGGTGCTATAAAATATTTAATACTGGAGGAAATATTAAAACATTTTTCTTCATTTCACTTTTACGGACAAGGGAGATTTTTCTTTCTTTTGCGTTTTCTCACAATAATGTTGTGAGACATTATTGCATGAACTGATCAATAATGATCAGTTCATGAACTGATTAATAACGATCAGTTCATGCGGCATAATTGAACACTGAAAGTCTTTCTTTCTTCTAACATCAGGTTTTTGTCACGTTTTTCCATCTCTTTTGAGAGATATCTAAAGCTTTATATCTTTTTCTATAGCATAGAAATGCAAAAGCAAAACAGACCAATCATGGGCTTTTCATCTCTTTCCATCCCTTCTAAGATACAAACAGAAACTTTCCATAAGAAAGAAAAAATACATCCAAACTATTTTGACTATTTCTGAGTTATTTTCACGGGATAATAAAGTTATATCTGACAGTTTTGATTGTGTCTTTGTTGTGTTGGTCGTCTGAATAAAGGGCCGTTTTCATGAGTTGTTCCATCTCAACCTTACACAAACAGACATAAACGTGCAGAGAATACATACATTCTCAGTCAATTTTTATAATAAACACATTTTCACTGAGGCTCTTTAAATGTTTATATATTTAACATTTTAAATTGACATTTGTGTCTGTATTAACCAGCGTATTTACTTATTGGGAGGGAACGAAAAAGAAAAGTTTTTCCCCGTGTCCCCCAGTTGGCTCCGTACACTTCCCAGTTATGAACTACTTTGTGTTTATCTAGAAAATCCCAGTATGATAGACTGAAGGGTTTTTTTTTTCAGATCTTCTGTAGCAACATTTTTACAAAGCTACAGATTTAATTTGGTGATTTAAGAAAAAATAAATAAATAATTGGAGCTTTGAGATTTACTGGCGCTGCAGCTGCTTTTCACATTGTTATGCAGAAGCTGAAACACAGTGGAGCTTTAATGCTGAATGAAATTATGGCCTGAGGTGAAGCCAGGCACTTTGGAACTACAATCAGTGAAATATACAATGCAGTGGGCAGGAAGGAGCTCAAAACGCAGTTATACACCAAGAAAAGTGCCAAACGAAGCAGGTTGATCCCAGGTTCCTGTTTTTGTGCTCCAGGTCTGGTGAAGAGGAAGGAGAAGTTATCCACATGGGCAACGCCATCATGTCCTTCTACTCCGCCCTCATCGACCTGCTGGGACGCTGCGCTCCAGAGATGCATGTGAGGAAAACTGTTGGTTAAATTACACTCACGCCTCGGTTAATGGCTAGCTAGTAAATAATTGATTATAAATCAATTCTGGCACATTTTTCACAAAAGGTCCAAATCTGTTTACTGGAGATATTTCCATTCATGACTGACTTTGAAAACAAAAAATCAGCAAAAAGAGAAGGAAAGCTGAATAGTCTGGAATTCAGATACCTGTATCTAATTAACATAGATTTTATTTAGTATTTCATAATTAAATTTGGGCTTTTTTGCACTTTGCATGATCCAGTCTTCAGTGTATGTCCTCCCTTTGCAGCTTATCAATGCAGGGAAAGGTGAAGCATTGCGTATCAGAGCCATCCTGCGCTCTCTGGTTCCCACGTCAGACCTGGTGGGCATCATCAGCATCCCCCTCAAGATGCCTGTGATTAATAAAGGTCAGCACATTTTAGTGGCTGCAGTCATTTCTGGAGATGTGAGAGTAAAAAGCTTTCGGCTGTAGCAGGAAATGGTGTTTAGTTTTTATTTAAGTCAGAAGCTTTAAAATTATAATCATGTTTTAGTTCTCATAATCCATCTTGCTGCTTTTTTATGCACAGATCACATCTCAGAAAATGGAATATTCCAATGGAAACTAAAATAATTTGATCAATTTTCCATCTTAGAATCCCAAAGAGACTTTTTAAATTATATTATGCAAACATCCATCAACCTTTTTTAGCCTTTGCTACTAAAGAAACAACAGTTTTCCTTTTTCTGTAGCAATCTGAATGCATCATTTTACCTAAATTATTATGTAAAAACGTGGCAGCAGCAATAAATTCTGAAATAACTGCACTGCTACTTTTTTATTTTCCCCATTTTTATTGTGGCATTTACATCATTTGGGATTGTTTTAAACTATTAACTTTTTACTTTCAGTTAATTTTGTCCTCTTACCCTCGTCATAAAGCCTTCTGTAGCTTTCTAAAATACACTGTGAAATTTAAAATATTAGACACGGTGCTTAATCTGAGTTGTTTAATCTGGCCTGCAGACGGATCCGTGACGGAACCTGACATGTCGGCCTGCTTCTGCCCGGACCACAAGGCCCCCATGGTGCTTTTCCTGGACAGAGTTTACGGCATTGAGGACCAGAGTTTCCTGCTGCAGATGCTGGAAGTCGGGTTCCTGCCGGACCTCAAAGCCTCGGCGTCTCTGGACACGGTGAGTCCAAAAGAACCTTCGTCTAATTCACAACTCTAACCTAGAATAACTTTAAGCCACTTGAAGGGAAGAAAAAGCTTCTCAAAAGCGTCTATGACATCCAATTTCTTAGTGTAATATCATGATTTCAAGATGTCACGAGGCACTGCTTTTATCTAATCATATGCAGGTGTGAGCACCAGGGGAACTTTTTGTCTGAAAATGTCCAATGTTTCAGATTTATTTGTTTTTTTTTATCATAAGCCAAAACGTGCTGCAATCTGTTAACAAACAAACTAATTCAGCTGCATCACCACAATAAATTAATTTGTATTAAAAATATCTGGAAATACTTTCAGTAATTTTTTACCTTTTCACTTTTAAGCTTCAGTTTTATTCAGAAAACTTCTGCTTTCCTTTCTGAAATGAGGCACCAGGTATAAAAACACTTTTTCAGTTCATCTCTGTGTGAAAACTGGACCGCATGTTGGTTCTCCGTCCCACAGGAAGTCCTGAGCACCACGGAGACGGCGCTGGCCATGAATCGCTACATCGGTTCGGCTCTGCTTCCTCTGCTAACCCGCTGCGCCGCTCTGTTCGGCAACACGGAGCACTACGCGCATTTGGTCGACTCCACGCTGGAGACCATCTATCGGCTGTCCAAAGGTCGCTCGCTCACTAAAGCCCAGCGGGACGCCATCGAGGAGTGTTTGCTGGCCATCTGCAAGTACGCGCTCACTTGGTTTGGCCCAGAAACAGAGAGAAATAGATTTACAGGACTTTTATCTGAAGACTCATGTGTATGATGGTGTATTAGGGCCATTGTACATTAAAAAAGGGAGCAAATTTACACCAAAACCCCAAAACATTTCTAGATAAAATGAGGAAATTTTTGAGTTCTAAAAGCTAAAAATTTGTGAGAATTTGATTTCAGATATTTTCTCAATAAAAAAAGAAAATTTCAGAGCTGCAATAGGTCGAAAGTTTGGAAAATTGGCTACATTTGCAAGAAAAAATCAGAAATTTTGAGATTAATTTAAGAAATATCCTAGAAAAAACGTGGAAATTTCTAACTTTGAAAAGTCAAAGATTTGCAAGAAAAAAGCTCAGAAATCTTTAAGTTAATTGCAGAATTTTTATTATTTATTTATTTTTTTTTAGAACAAACAGATTTCTGAGTTTGATCATTTGAAAATTTGCCAGAGAAAATGCAGAAATTCTGAGATTAATCTCAGAAATGTTCTAGAAAAAAAGCATGGAAATATTTGAGTTTCAAAATTTGAAAGTGTCCAACTTTTGGAACACATTTCCCAAACAAAGTGTAAATTTTGGGGGAAATTGTTTTTTGAAAAATTTCCTAAATGTTAAAAATGTTTGACTTAACAAACTCAGAAATCTAGAAGTATTTTCTCTCTAAAAAAATAAGTTTTTGATAGGAAATTTTAACTTAAATTCCTAAAAAAGAATTTGGCAGAAATGATCTCCTTTTTTAATTAAAAAAATCCTTAATATGCTGTTGTACATGTGAGCGGTTTATAGAAGAGCAACCATCCATCCTGCAGGAATCAAATATTAATTGCAAAAGTAAAACTAGGATTTAATGTAATATCTAAGGAAGTCCCACTGTAGTTATTTGACTTCTTCTTCCTGTTTTTTGTTATTATTGCTGTCATCACAGTCTGCTTTGAGATTTATTTTATTTTTCATGTGCAACTCTGATTATCTGCAGGCATCTTCGTCCATCCATGATGCAGCAGCTGCTCAGGCGCCTCGTCTTCGACGTTCCTCTGCTAACTGAATACTGCAAGATGCCTCTCCGGGTGAGGAAGCGCATCTGTTTGCTTCTTGCCGACATCGAATATTTTACACCTGATTTCCTTCACCCTCCTCCAGAAAATCCAGCATTCATGCTTCTCTAGTTGCCTTGTTTATCTTTACAAATTTGAGTTAAAACACAGTACACAAGTTAATTTATTTTCATTATAGTACATCACTGAATTAAGTTTTGATTCTTGCATCTTTCTGCAGCTGCTGACCAACCATTATGAGCAGAACTGGAAGTATTACTGCCTGCCGTCTGGGATGGGCGGCTTCGGCATGGCCTCTGAGGAAGAACTGCTTCTCACAAAGAAACTCTTCTGGGGAATTTTTGACTCTCTTTCTCAGAAGGTAGGATAGCTTTCTATTATCTTCAAATGTTTAAATTTATTTTGCTGCTGCGACTTTTAAAAAGTGGGAGCAACTCAATATTTTATAAAAAATAAAATGCTTCCAGTAATTAGGCTCTCGTCGGCTTTTTGTGTTTTCTTTTTGCTCTGTTTTATGGTAATTTCCCTTCTCGACACTCGAGCTTTGCTTCCCTGAGAGAGACGGTTTTGTACTGACTACATAATGAAGTGCTGTGAGCTGTGCAGCTGAAGCAAAGCCCAGATTGATCATTTATCAGTCTGTGACAGGGTCTGTTTCAGCTTTCACTTTAACTCCAAACTGTTCACAGTGTCTTTTATCTCGTGTCATAAATAGGAGATTTAAAATATTTTGTCAATACTGTATCTTGAGGATGAGCAGTAAGTTGTGAATAAAATAAAGTGGAAGAAAAGATTGAATGGTCAACATATTTTACAAATATCTGAAAAGTGTGGCTTGCATTTATGTTTAGTCCCTCTGAATCAGGATTTGTGGTCTTCACATAAACCTGCAAGCCTGAGATTGAATTACTCTGTTTACTATTTGACTTTTGATAAAATTTGGTTGCACGGGATTTTATTTTTGACTGTCAGAGTAAAAGGGGCTGAGAAAATTTGCATGCCACTCTTTTAAAAAACATATTTTTACTTACAATTCTATTAATACTCTTACCAAATATTAGTGCGCAAATCTTAGTACAATTGAACAAGGCAAACAAACTTACAACTAACTTTTCAGCAAGTTGATAAAGTCTACTTTTAAATACTATTAAAAGTAATCTGTGGAAAATATCTTGTTCCTCTGGAATTATTGACTAAAAAAACCTACTCTATTTGCTGAAATGTTGCTTGTAAGTTAGTTTTGTCTTATTTCAAGTGTAATAAGATATTTGCGGTCGAAACTAGACCAAAAATACTTGGTAGGATTTTGTGTTTTTGCAGTTCAGGTTAGATTCTGCATTGACATTTATGGCTGTAATGTAACAACATTCACAAATCCATCAAAAAGGCAGAAACCAACTTCTTAAGCCTTTCGTTTGTGTTGTAGAAATATGATTCTGAACTGTTTAAAATGGCCAAGTTGTGCCTGTGCGCCATCGCTGGAGCTTTGCCTCCAGACTTTGTGGATACCAGCTTAGGGGCGATGGTGGAGAAACAGGAGTCAGTGGATGCACAGGGAAACTTTGAGCCAAAACCCATCAACACTGCCAAGTATGTGATTTTATCTGTGTTTGTGCACAATATTATGCAAGAATTTATTTAAAACACATGCAAAGCAGCTGACTTTGGGTTAATGACAGATATTTAAGCCATCATTCCTCTTTTCCAGCATCTCCCTTCCTGAAAAACTTGACTACATTGCTAATAAGTATGCAGAGCATTCCCACGACAAGTGGGCTTCAGAGAAGGTCAGAACCTCCTCTTTTTGTACCACATGTCTGCATATTTTATCCATGCAGTGCGTGTTTTTCAGAAGCGCAGTAATGACTCTGACAACCTGCATCTTTAGATGTCGGCTGGCTGGAAACACGGAGACAGTTTGGACGAGCAGGCCAAAGCCCATCCACTGCTGAAGCCTTATAAATCTTTAAGTGAGAAGGTATGGAAGGTTGCACTATCTGCAAAAACAAAGAATTTCCCTTATTCGTCGGATTTTACTCTGCTGTTTTTATTGCAAAGTCAAAACAATTCAACTATGACATAAAAAAACTCAAGTTCTGTTGATTTATTATGAGATTACTGATATTTTTCCTGCTCTGCAGCGCTTTAGAGCAGCTTGTTTGTTTCAAAAAGCTGATATCTTCATCAAAATTGCAGGAAAGAGGTAATTATGTGTTAATGTTCTCAATGAATAAAAATAAACTACATGTTCTTTTATGTTATGATGTTCTGTCCCACAAAGTTTCAACTAATAGTTGCCCTGATTGAAGGTTTCTCCCAGAAAACTTGCTAAGCCCAGTGGTTGGGACAGTCATTCATCCGGCGGCTCGCCGTGTTTTTGAGTAAAAGTGTTTAAAGTTGACAGGAAACTTGAAGATATGACTTGATAATTATGTGTTACTGAATGATTGGAAGATTAATACCTGAACACCAACTGTAGAGTCTTAAAAAATGCAAACACTTAAAAAAAATAAATAAATAAGCACTGCTTAGCCTGGTGGGGGCACAAGTAAAGCCTGGTGGCCCGCCAGGCTTATAATACACTAGTGGAATAATTCATACAAGTTAACTGACCCAAACATGCTTCAGAACTGAAATCAGTTGAAATAAGGTACGATAAAAAATATATGCAAATAAATTTTAGGGAGAATTTTGAATGTAAATTTCCCTACAATCTGTATATTATACATGTATACAGTGTATATATATATATATATATATATATATATATATATATATATATATATATATATATATATATATATATTTTATTATTTGTTTTTGAGGTATTGAGAAGATTACAAAAGCACAATTTCAGTCTGTGATTAGATACAAAATTCCTTCTCTTTACATTTCCATTTACAAAAATAAAACAAAACAAAAAAATGGAACAAGGGGGTATTATTTTGGAAAGACATTACTTTTCTGTATTTAACTACGGTAAGTAAATTATATAGTAAATAGACACTTCCTGAAGGATAAACCCTTTCTTTTTAATTCTCAACAATCTAGTTTTCTTGCATTGGTGTATTATACATATTTAATAGAATACTAAAGTGCAGAGAGAAAAAACTAAAATAGTTTAGGATATTGACAGAAATGGAAGCAGGTTGCACAGATCTGAAAAAATTGGTGGAGTAAATTGACACAAAGCTTAGAAATTACTTGAATCCCCTTAAGATGATAGTTGTTACACTTCTATTTGCTTTTCTGTTTTATTTTACTGGAGAGTTACTGAGAATTGTAATTATGCGAGTAAAAACTCACCGTCAAAGCAACCAAAATGAATCGAAATCCTGCAAAAACAGAGCCGGTATTAAATCCCTGAGCAGAATTTGATCTGATCTTCATTCTGTCATCCTTGATGAAATATTAATCATCTAACACGACTTTTATTGTAGTTTACAACCAGAAAATATGATCAGCCACAAAGTGGCACCAGTAACATTCATTTTACAACTGAATGTGTTGCTTGAATTGTTTTCACTCCAAATTATTTATACACAGCATTTTCATGGCACTCAGCAAATGAAAATAAATCTGAAATACTTGCAGAGTTGAGTCTTTCTGACTTTAATCTTCTGTCAAATAGATAAAAATGGGAGACACTTATATTTTTTTCTTATTAGTGAACATATAGATCACATGTGTCGAACTTTAGGCCTCTGGGCCAAATCTGGGCCGCCATAGTCATGTGACCCTCTAGATCCTAAACACTAAGTGTGATTAAATATCATGTTATCTATCAAATCAATGCAGTTTCTTTCTGTTTACTGCCAAATTACATCAATCAGTCCCTCCAGTTTCTTGAGTTATCGTAGAAATTCACGCAAAATCAACAAAACCCCGCACTTTTTTAAAATTACAATTGGGATTTTATTGCAGATTTTTCTCAAACATTGTCAGAAACATTCTTACTTGTACTAAGCAGCTGCCTCAGCCTTAACTGCTGTCAAATTATAGTCCATGATCTATATTACGGTCACATTATAGTCCATACAGTTGTAAAAAGTCACATTTACTGTCTTAAATAAGATCAAATATTGCAAATATTTCCAAATTAGTACCACAAAAACTTTGATATTTACTGCAAAAAATCACAAAAAGAATCACAAAATCCTAGAGGGTCTGAAAAAATGTTCAATAATAATATTTAATTTTGAGAATTCATTGATATTTTAACAGTTTGTGAACAGGTTTTATCAATACATTTTGGCACAACGGCTGCGGGCTGCACAGTGGCGCAGTTGGTAGCACTGTTGCCTTGCAGCAAGAAGGTCCTGGGTTCGATTCCCGGCCCGGGGTCTTTCTACATGGAGTTTGCATGTTCTCCCTGTGCATGCATGGGTTCTCTCCGGGTACTCCGGCTTCCTCCCACAGTCCAAAAACATGACTGTCAGGTTAATTGGTCTATCTAAATTCTCCCTAGGGGTGAGTGTGTGTGTGTGAATGGTTGTTTGTCCTGTATGTCTCTGTGTTGCCCTGCGACAGACTGGCGACCTGTCCAGGGTGTACCCCGCCTCTCGCCTGGAACGTAGCTGGAGATAGGCACCAGCAACCCTCCCGACCCCATTAGGGACAAAGGTGAACAGAAAATGGATGGATGGATGGATTTTGGCACAACCGGCCCTTTAAGAGCATTCAGGATCTGGATTTGGCCCAAAACCAAAATGAGTTTGACACCGCTGGTGTAGAGTCTTACAGAGGACAATGAGTTCAGCTTTTTGTGTGTAATTTGTAGGAGAGGGAGACTTACCGCTGGCCTGTGAAAGAGTCCCTGAAGAGCATGCTGGCGATGAACTGGAACATTGAGAGGACCAAGGAGGGAGAAGCCATGTTCCAGCAGCGAGAGAGTGAAAAACAGAGAAAGCTTTCAGAATCTCAGGTGACTCCTCCAGATTCTGACACGACCAGATTGCAAAAAATATCGTCTTTTTTTGTTGTTATGTTGATTTCCCAAATCTACTCCTTGCGATCCAGCATTCAACAACCTTCTTATTTACAACTGAGATTATTTAAATTCCAGATGGAGTCGTAGAGTCTAATAGAGTTTCTGACTGAAAACAGGTTAGTCTGAAAAAGGAGGATATGCATCTGCTGCCTTATTTGCTTCCTCTCTGTTTAATTTGTGCAGTCTAACGGATTCAGTCCTGCTCCGATGGACCTGCACAATGTCACACTGTCCCGAGAGCTACAGGTAGGTCTCAACTCATGTTAGTTTGGGGGAAAAGACTCTCCACTGTTCAAGTTTATTCTTTTATTTCCACAGACTATGGTGGAAGTGGTTGCAGAAAATTACCACAACATCTGGGCTAAGAAGAAGAAGTCAGAACTTCTGAGTAAAGGTGTCGAAATTAAAAAGCTTTGCTAAAAAATAAGCATTTAAAAAAAAAATTTTTAATTAATTGTCTTTGACCGAACAGGAGGAGGGTTGGCTCACCCACTGCTTGTTCCCTATGATACCTTGACTGCTAAAGAGAAGTACAGAGACAAAGAAAAGGCCCAAGAGCTCTTCAAGTTCCTGCAGATTAGTGGCTATGTTATCACAAGGTGAGCCTCTTTTAAATAGATTATTATTTTTTTGTTCTATAATTGCTAAATATAAAACTCAAATTCATTTGGAGTGACAAAAACAAGCAAGATTAGGAATTGTTTAATTTTCTTGTGTGTGGATTTTGTGGAATATTGAAGTTATGAATAAAAACTAATTGGTTGGAGTTGATCTCTTTGCGTCTCGTCTCTCGGTCTCAGAGGTCTGAAGGACATGGAGCAGGACTCGTCATCCATGGAAAAACGTTTTGCCTACAAGTTCCTAAAGAGGCTGTTGAAGAATATCGACTCTGCTCAGGAGTTTATCGCCCATCTTGGTGCGTCTGCAGCACTAATACTAATATTATCAATCGCTAAGATGTAGAAACTAAAATACTGACTCAACCATTTACAGAGGCCATGGCTACCAGTGGGAAAACTGACAAGTCCCCCCATGACCAGGAGATCAAGTTCTTTGCAAAGGTTGGGATGAGGATTTGGAATTACTCCACTTGTATATGTTTTTTTAGACAGTTTTTATTTTTACTGAGGTTTTCTTTTTATTCTCCTCAGGTTTTACTTCCAATGATTGATCAGACATTTAAGAACCACTGCCTTTACTTCCTGTCCACACCTAGCAAGAACCTGAGCAGCTGTGGCTGCGCCTCCAACAAGGAGAAGGAGATGGTCACCAGGTATCACCGCAAACAAATCACGACCTGTTTAAGTTACTTTCTCCTTTAAACTGGTGGAGTTGATGTCTGGCAGTTTTATATATTCCCAAAACCTTTCCTTAAAGGGGATCTATTATGGAAAATTTACTTTTTGAACGTTTTTATTCTTCCATTTCCACTTTTTCTGAAAACAGCAAAGATGGGTTTTTTTTGGCGATAAGCTGATGCTTTTTTGGTGTCTGGAAAATGAGCCATTTCAAAAACCTCATAAATGTTGAGTCACAACCGTTACCTAGCAACCACAGCTGAGCTCCAGCATGTTTGGTCAGCTAGTTTTACCGCTATAAACGCTGTACAATGACAAGAATTTTTTTTTTTTTTTTTACTTACCATCTGCTTGCTGCTTTGTTGTTGGTTGTGCAGGAGGCTCCACTTCTGCTTTTCAAAGATATACGGTCGTATAATTGCGCATCTGTTTACAGCCATTTAGTACACTTTGAGTTGTGGAGGCGTGGTCAGTGGCAGTTTATTTAGATTTAGGAGCTCAAAATAGGCAGAACGGAGCAGACTAGAATCTCATTTTCTAAGAATGGTTTCGTTTGGGTCATACGATCCGACAGACCATAATAGGTCACCTTTAATTTCTTTCACTTTTCTTTCCTGTCAGCTTTTCTTCAGTTCTACCTTTATTTCCTCTCCTTTTCCAGCCTGTTCTGTAAGATGGCAGCTCTTGTTAGACACAGGATTTCTCTCTTCGGTAAGGTTGCCGCTGTCTCTGTCTGGAGTTTGAATTTGTTCCAGCAGACAATAAAAAAATGTGTTTCTGTTACAGGAAGTGACTCTGCGATCATGGTGAGCTGTCTTCACATCCTGTCCCACTCACTCGACACAAGGTACACAAACCTCCACGCCGTCTCCACTAACCAAGCTCTGGGAATGTGTCGTCATGTGACTTACGGTTATCAAAACGTCCAACTTTCCCTCAGAACAGTGATGAAATCCGGCGCAGAGCTGGTCAAAGTCGGGTTCAAGGCCTTCTTTGAGAACGCGGCGGAGGACTTGGAGAAGCTGGTGGAGATGCTGAAGCTGGGGAAGTTCATGCAGTCACGCGCGCAGATGAAGAGCGTCACTCAGAGCATCAACTATGTGACTGTGGCCCTGCTGCCCATCCTCACTGGCCTGTTTGAACACATCAGGACGCACGAGTTTGACGTGGACCTGCTCAGTAAGCCCAGCAGCTTAAGCTCTGCAAAAACACTAAATCTTACCAAGTAGTTTTAGCCTAATTTCTAGTGCAGATATCTTAGTACACGTCAGTTTTACTGGCAGTTTATTCAACTTTGAATTTGTCTGGTAATGGAACTATTACTTTTTCATCAATATTAAGGAATTATTTACTTAAAACAAGCTTCTCCATCTTGCTAAAAAACTACTTGTTAGTTACTTCGGATTATTTTAAGTTTGGTAAGATATTTGCAGTAGAAACTGGGCCAAAAATACTTGGTAAGATTTTGTGTTTTTGCAGTGTGTGAAATTTTAGAGAGCCCAAGTCAAACAAAATGTTCAAAACACATTTTTATATTTGGCGTAATCATGTTTAACTGTGTTGTGTTTAGTTTGGATAAAAGAGAGTGAAGCCAAATGAAACTCATCCATTTCCTACCAGGATTCTCATCCTGATTTAATCATGAATGTTTTATTATCCGTGTTTATTCGTTAGTGGATGATGTGCAGCTGTCCTGCTACCGAATCCTGATGTGTTTCTACAGCCTGGGAATCGGAAAGAATGTCTTTGTGGAGAGGTGAGAGGTCAAGATCTTCAATGGCACTGATTTACGTTCTTCTTCATGTGCTGACCTGAAAGATATTGCTTTGGCTAATTTTAATTTTATTTGCAAGAACTATAGGTATTTTTTTTCAGTAAGCCAGTGATTTCATGCAAACAAAGAGCTCAAATTCAACAGAAATAAAATTATTATTTTTTAAATTAAGTCATAAATATTACATTTTTGTGAAGCTTAAAACAAAAGTGTATCAGGACACAATCTGTGTTTTGGTATGTCTACGAGTCCAAATCAGTTTTTATTTTAAGTTTTTATGCATTTAGAAAATCTGAAGGAAAGTTCAATTTAGCTTTGTTTGAAGTGAAAACTAGAGAGAAAATGTGAGATTTTGATCACTGATTAAATGATAAAACCATTATGTGTTAAAATTTATCTGTGATTGGACAAGTTTGGGGAAAAGAGAAACGAATCAGATGTCGTGTGTTTTTATTTTTGTTGGACACAAACGTGTTTAGCCACACAATTTTCCAAACCAAAGCCGGTGAGAAATTTCCAGATCTTTTCCCAACTTCTTGAGTTAAAATATCGTTTTTTCCTAAACTAAAATACTTTTACTATAAATAATTTTTTTGCTCTGTGCTCAGAATTTGCTTATAAAATATTTACTTTTGCAATTTAGCTCTTATTTGCCATCACTTCACACATAGGAATCTGTAAATCAAACATTAGGTCATGCTTTCTCTTATCAGTTCATCATATTTCCTAACATGTGATCAATTGTATGAGTTTATTTGCTGATTTTCAGACATCTTCCAGCGATTGGGGAGAGTCTGGCGACCTTGGTGGGAGCGATGCCGGTGGCGTTCCTGGAGCCTCATCTCAACGCTCACAACCCACTTTCAGTTTTCAACACCAAGACGCCCCGAGAGCGAGCCAGTGAGTTTCCAGCCGAGCCTCGTCTCCTCTTCTGACGTTCGTCGACCTCGCTGAGGCCGCGGCGCCTGTGTTCGCTCACGGTGACGGATGTTTCTGCGTTACAGTCCTGAGCATGCCCGACACGGTGGAGGAGATGTGTCCAGAAATGCCTCGCCTCGACAAGCTGCTCAAGGACGTCAACGACGTGTCGGAGTGCGGCGCTCGCTACAGTGACATGCCACAGGTCCGCTTTTCATCTAAACAGCTGCTGCTTTTGAGAAATTATGTAAAATTAGGACTAATTAGGACCCTGTATTTATTTATCTTTTTTGATCCCACTGGAACATATAGAAGAAGATTGGGGCAACTAAAAAAATACAAATATTTTTCTCAGAAGTTTGACTTTAATCTCCTGAAATCAAATGTCAGAATTCTGGAGAAACAGTCAAAATTCTGAGTAAAAGGTCAGTTTTATTAAATTAAATGCAGAATTTTGAGATTAAATTCAAAATTCCAAGAAAAGAAGTCAGACCTCTGAGATCGAAAAATTTGAATTCTGAGATTAAATTAAAAATTTTGAGATTAAATTTAAAAGTCTAAGATTAATTTCAAAATTCCAAGAAAAAAGTCAGAATTCTCAGATTGAAAAATTTGAATTCTGAAATTAATGTCAGAATTCTGAGATTAAATTCAAAATTCTAAGATTAATTTCAAAATTCTGAGATTAATTTCAAAATTCTAGGAAAAAAGTCAGAATTCTCAGATTAAAGTCGGAACAAACATATGAATTGGTACCAAAATATTTTAGATTTCCTTACTTGTTTGCCAAATTTGCAGGAGTTGTATTTCATATTCATACCTTTAACCTGGTCATTTCTGGACGTTATACTTTTCCTGCCAATTTGACCTGACCTTTGTGTCAAAGTGTGACCTCCAGCCGTTTCCTGCAGGTCATTGAGGTCGTCCTCCCCATGCTGTGCAACTACTTGTCCTACTGGTGGGAGAAAGGCCCGGAGAACTCGCCGCCGGACACCGACTGCTGCACCATGGTGACGTCTGAACACCTGAGCATCATTCTGGGAAACATCCTGAAGATCCTCAACAACAATCTGGGCATTGACGACGCTCCCTGGATGAAGAGGATTGCAGGTGAATCACTAAGATTTCATCTTTTAGCCGGACTTAAAGTGCCGTTTAGTCAAGTTGTGTATTTTCCATAAATCTGACTACATGTAATGGGAGGCATCAGTAAATGGAACAAATTGTCAGCCTATAAGTAATTAAATGCCTAAATATCTTTAGTTAGATACATTTACAAAACGTTTTAAGCCTGATTGATTAAACAAAAGCAGAAAAATCTAGAAAATAGCTGTTTTTGTTTCCACTCTTTCTAAATTAACATTACCACTAATAAAGCTTGTTTTGGGTGAAAAAAGTCTCTTCTGCAGATTCTTCCTGCTTCCAGTTATATTTCTGTCTCTCCCAATCATAACTCACCTTTCTGGTCTCCAGTTTACTCGCAGCCAATCGTCTGCAAAGCTGGAGCTGATTTGTTGAGAACCCACTTCCTGCCCACAATGGAAAAACTAAAGAAAAAGACGGTGAAGGTAAGAACCATAAATGCACTGAAAACTGTTTTTTACTTCCTTGGTAAACCAGTAACATCCTTAAAATATAATTTTGCTAAGTATAGTAATCACTTCTGTAGAGTTGAAGTTGTGTGAAGTATGAACAGTATGCCTTAAAAATAATATCAGATTTTTTCATTTCAGATCCAATTTCTGATTTTTATTTATTTATTTGTTCTCACTTTCTTTTCTAACAAACTATATTTGTTAAAATATTATTGAATTTCCCTATGGTAGTAATAAAGTATTTTTGAATTTGAATACTTTCTTTGAAATAGACACAGTTGTAGAACTTATACAAAAGTATAACTTCACAAGAGGCTCAACATTTCTCATTTTAATGTTTTATTACTTTTCCATGCCCTAGTTCTCAAAAGTTTAACTGTATTCTGATAATATTACAGTTTTATTCTTGTAATTTTATGACTATGTTCTCGTTTGGTGCCTGAATTCAAAGTCCAATTCAAAGCCGTGAAACACGTCTCTCAAACAAGATGGCGGCTCTGGCTGTGATGACATCATTCTGAACTATGGAAACCCAACCACTGCGTTCATTGGTGGGAAAAAAAAAATATCTGATTTTCCAAATATTAAATCTTCAATCTAGATTGATTGATAAAATCAATTTTTCTCAAACGCTTGTTTAAGTTCAGTAACTTTCGTGTCTTGAAACCAAATGGTCTCGTGATCAGAGGAGGATTTATGTCTCAGCGAAATGTAGAGAAACTCATCCATGCGTTTATCTTTAGTCGCATTGATTACTGCAACAGCGTCTTCACAGGTCTGCCTAAAAAATCAAACCGCTGCAGCTGATCCAGAATGCTGCTGCTGGAGTTCTGACTAAAACCAGGAAGATAGAGCACATAACACCAGTTTTAAAGTCACTACACTGGCTCCCTGTAGCTCAAAGAATAGACTTTAAAATACTGTTGCTAGATTATAAATCATTGAACGGTTTAGCACAACAATACATTAAAGATCTGCTGCTGCAAGAGAAACAGCTTTCAGCTTCTATGCACCACAAATCTGGAACAAACTTCCAGAAAACTGTAAAACAGCTGAAACACTGACTTACTTTAAACCTAGACTAAAAACCCGCCTGTTTAGAATTGTATTTGAAACTTAATCTAATACGAATTTAACGACTTAGTGTAATGTTTTGATTGTTGACTCTGTGTTGCATGACTTTGTGTTTGATATGATGTAAAGCACTTTGCTGCTGAAATGTGCTATACAAATAAAATTTGATTTGATTTTGATTTGCGATGCGTTACAGTGCGATCAGGAATAAGCAGATTTCTGTTTGATTGCAGGTTGTGTCTGAGGAGGAGCTGCTGAAAGCCGACGGTAAAGGAGACAACCAGGAAGCAGAGCTGCTCATCCTGGATGAGTTCTCTGTGCTCTGCAGGGACCTCTACGCTTTCTACCCCATGCTCATCCGCTACGTGGACAACAACAGGTACAACTGCAGACTTCACCTGTTAATGCTTTTGGAAGCGCAATTTTGTTTAGAGGGGTCATAATTCATTTTATTTGTGGTTTCAGTTGTGTGTGGTTTTTTATTTCTGTATTAGTTATTGTTTTTGGTTGTCGTATTTTATTTGGATATATAAAATATCTTCCAGTTCTTACCAAAATGAAATATTATAACATATTTTTATTCAAGTAAAAGTAAAACTCATAATACTCATTTAATATTTAAAAACTACATCATCAGACGGAATAAGATAAGTGGAAATTTTGGTATTTTGGAACCAAAATGGCAAAAGTAATAAAAAATAATAAAATCTAAATATATAAAACTTGTGAAACTTTAATAAAAACTGCAGGTGTGTGTCTGTGTCCGGTGAATTTTTGGTTAAAACATGTTTGTTTCTCATTCAGTGGGTAGAAAATAAAGAAATTTTACTCAAATAAGATTAGCGAAGTAAAACTAAAAAAGTAATCATATTAGAAACTAGAAAATCTCTGAAGAAATTTAGCCGGGGCCTGCCAAGGCGTGCCCGTCGGTTTGGGCCCGGCGTTGTCATGCTACAAATTAGCATCAATGCTAAAGAACGCCGCAACGTAATCAATAGCATGTGGAGAATCACAAGAACGTTAAGTAAGGTGGACGTGCACCATTCAGTATGATTTAAAATTTTGTCAAGGCTTTTATTTTGGAAGTTTGGTTAAACTTCATTTCAAAGGGCCAAACTAATCCCATGCGTAATAGTCCTTGGGTTAAAATAGTTATATAATGCTCAAAACACAAGTAGTTGATGTAAAAATATTAAAGGCTTTCATTTTGAAATGTTTGTTAAGCTTCATTTTAAAGCGCCAAACTAATCCTATGTTTATCAGTGCTTTGGATAAAAAAATCACATAATGCCCAAAAGAGCAAATACCTGATGTAAAATTGTCAAGGCTTTTAATTTGAAATTTTCAGTATGCTTCATTTCAAAGGGCCAAACTAATACCATGTGTAACAGTGCTTTGGATGAAAAAGTCAAATAAAGCCAAAAAGAGCAATTACATGATGTAAAAATATTCAAGGCTTTTATTTTGGAATTTTTGTTAAACTTCATTTCAAAGGGCCAACCTAATCCCATGTGTAATAGTCATTGGGTTAAATCAGTTATATAATGCTGAAAACGCAAGTAGTTGATGTAAAAATATTAAAGGCTTTTATTTTGGAATTTTTGTTAAACTTCATTTCAAAGGGCCAACCTAATCCCATGAATAACAGTCATTGGATAAAATCAGTTATATAGTGCTCAAAACAGCAATAATCTCATGTAAAAATTGTCAAGGCTTTTATTTTGAAATTATTATTATGCTTCATTTCAAAGGTCCAAACTAATCCCATGTATAACAGTCATTGGGTTAAATCAATTATAATGCTCAACAGAGCAATTACCTGATTTAAAAATATTCAAGGCTTTTATTTTGAAATTTTCAGTATGCTTAATTTTAAAGTTCCAAACTAATCCCATGTGTAACAGTTACTGAGTTAAATCAGTTATATACAGCCCATAGCAGCAAGTAGTTCTAAAGGCCAGTTCAGTCCTGATCTGTTTCAACTGAGCGGTCCACTATAGATAGAACTACAGTGATGCGTATTTGTAGTCCTAACCACCAGCCAATAGCCTCTTGAGTTCCGTTGCTATGGTAAATAAGTTTCACACCAAGGTGTGAACTGTTAGTGAAAGAGCCTGAGAGCCTCAGAAAATCTTGTGGCATGACTTTGCTCTGAAGCACCGTGACAGAAAACCGTACGGTCTAGATAAATTTCAAAAACATTTTACCGGAGCAGACATGCGTATCAATGTCAGGACCGATTTTGATACCAATCGTGCGATATTTGTGGGCGTGATGGCGATTTCAAAATTATTTTGGGTGAAAAAGTTGTCTTGATTTCTCACTCTAATCAGCCAGAGACGCACTCTAATTTTAGGAAAAATGAGAAACTTTGGGTCGCTTAGAGACAAATTGTGGACAAACCGTAACTGGTATCGACGAGCCGTCTTCACTTTCGAAGAGATCACAGACATATCTACAAAATGAAATTTGAATGGCATTTCTACGTGAATTCGTGACGACACAGAAAATCTTCAAAAATAGGGTATTTGAAGGATTTTTCCCATTGACTTATAATGGGTTTTTTTTCGTAGTTTTTTGCGAATTATGTCGCCACGTTAAGCCCGAATCCCACCAAAAGTAATAGCTCCAATGGCGTGAATTTTCTGCACGTTTTGATACCTCATTTGTAGGTGTGCACGCAGCGGTATGAGCCGCATTAACGGTTACGGATGAAAAATAAAGAATTGGGAGAATAGCAATAGGTTCCTGCCATTGCTTTGCATGGCAGGCCCCAATTACTCAATTTAATATTCGCAAAACTACACAATCAAATATAAAGTTAAGTTATATATAACTTATAATATAAAGTTAAGTGGAAATTTTGGCTTCTAAAGGACCAAAATGACAAAAAGTAACAAAATCAGGCAAAAGAAAATTTTTCCAAATCCGTTTTTTTCGATATAAAACTTAAAAGAAACTTGTGTGTGAATTTTTGGTTAAAACTTGTTTGTTTTTCATTCATTGGATACTTTATAATAAAATTACTGAAGTAATTTTACTTTTTAGTAAAAATACTCCTAAAAAGTTATTCAAGTAATGGAGTTACTACCCAACTCTGATTATACATATATTTATAATAAAATGGTCTCAAAACAACAATATTACCATTTATTGCAATAATGATAAATTTAGTCACCAGGACAGGCCTGTCGTTTACATAGGATGGTATAGTTAAAGTATCTCTCTGTCCCTTCCAGGTCCAGGTGGCTGAAGGAGCCAGATGCAGACTCCACTGAGCTCTTCAGGATGGTGGCTGAGATTTTCATCCTCTGGTGCAAATCCAACGTAGGTCCCTCTGCTCAGGCCGCCGCGTTAACCCCTCGTATTCCAGCTTCTGATCAGACTTTTGTTTTTCTCTTCTGATGTAGAACTTCAAGCGTGAGGAGCAAAACTTTGTGATTCAGAACGAGATCAACAATCTGGGCTTCCTAACCGGGGAGGGCAAATCCAAGATGTCCAAGGTAATTTTCATCACTTTAGTGCAGAAGATTCTTTAAACAGTAAAAAAAAGAATAAAGAAATTTGTTACTTTGCCAATTCTACTCGTAAAGTTTTAACTCTGTTTTCCGTCTGCAGTCTGGTGGGGACCAGGAGCGGAAACATAAACGCCGCCGCGGTGAATATTACTCCATTCAGACGTCTCTGATCGTAGCTGCGCTCAAGAAGCTGCTGCCTATCGGCTTGAACATGTGCACACCGGGAGACCAGGAGCTCATCTCTTTGGCAAAGATACGCTACAGCCTGGTGAGCAACGGATCGCTGCTGCTCTGATTTTTAAACTTTGAAATGCAAGTTCAATTCTCACAGCTGTAGCTTTTAGTAAGCAGTTACTTTTATTTACAAAGCGGCAAAAAATGTACTATCCAAAACTAACTACACTTACTCAATTACATTTATGTTTTTGAAGAACAAAATACTTTTAGGAGTATTTTTACAACGCTGTACTTTTTATTTTCACTTGAGTAATTGTATTCTGAAGTATCTCTACTCTTACTCGAGTACAATTTGTGGATTTTCTACTCAGTGAATGAAGAACAAACCAAACACACACCTGCAGTTTTTGTTAAAGTTTCTTAAGTTTTTTATTGAAGGAAAAAAATTATTTTTCCTGATTTTTTTGTTGTTAATTATAAAAATTATTGTCATTTTGGTCTTTAAAATTCCAACTTTTTCACTTAGTTTTATATTTTTGTCCGTCTGTGTTATTTTAAAATATTAAATGATCAATAATTTAATTTAAGTCTACTCAGTTCTTCAGTAGACTTTCACTAAATACTTTCTAATCTTGGGTAATTTCTTAGATGTTTACCTTTTATTTTTACTTTAGTAATTTTATTATGAAGTATTTCTACTTTTACTTCAGTAAACTTTCTGGATTTTCTACCCACTGAATGAAAAACAAATACGTTTTAACCAAAAATTCACCAAAAACCTGCAGTTTTTGTTGCAGTTTCATAAGATTTTTATTGAAATAAACTGATTTGGAAAAATTTAGTTTTACTTTTTGTAATTTCTATGGTCCCAAAATTTTCACTTTACTTTATATATGATGATGTAATTTTTAAATATTAAGTGATTGATAATTTGATCAGTTACTCAGTTATTTTACTAAATACTTTTTTATTCTTACTCAAGTAATTTCTTAGATGGCTACTTTTTACTTTTACTTGAGTACAACTTTTGAGCGTAACTTCCAAGTTTTTCATGCGAGTGATGATTGTATTTAAGCTAAGAGTTGAGTCCAAAATAAAGACAAAGTTCAGAAGTTCGGCATTCCTTTATCAAAGATATTTAAGGTTCAGTTTCTAAAATAATAAATCAATTATTCCGATGCTTATTAATGGTGTTTTCAACAAACCGTCTTTTCGCAGAAAGACACGGACGATGAGGTGAAGGAGCATTTGCGTCAGAACCTCCACCTGCAGGAAAAGGTGAAATCATCTTCAGCATTTCAAGCAGAAGAAAGCAGAAATCCCTTGAACACAATTTGCTTGATTATTGATTATTTTTTTTAATTCTAGTCTGATGATCCAGCAGTTCACTGGCAGCTGAACCTTTATAAAGATGTAGTGGTGAAATCGGAGGAGCCGTCGGATTCGGAGCACACGGTGGAGAGAATCCAGAGCATCTCTGCAGCAGTCTTCAATTTGGAGCAGGTAGAAATTATTTTAAATACATTCAAAATAAGGAATAGACATATACAAGAACGCAAAACTACGCAGTAAAAACACCAGTGTTAAATTAAAAAGTGTTAATTTAACACAAAGTGTCTTTATGTTTGTGCAGAAATTATTTTTTTTTGTGCCGCTATCATTTTAAAGATATTAAGAAATGTTTCCAGAGGTCATGAAAGGTCAACCAGCCCTCCCACCTTCTTCAAATCAGACAAACAATTATATCAATCAACTCAACTACTTCTGTGCTGGTTTGTGCAGCAAACGTTTTTGTTGTGCTGCTTTGGTTTTGAAGATATTAATGAAATTTTAAAGGTCGTTTTGATTTTGTCAAAGTGAGAGGGGCTAGTTGACCTTTTGACCTTTAAACTTTCATTAGTATCTTCAAAACCAAGCCAGCACAAATGGAAATTTTTTGCTGTACAAGTAGAGGGTTGACCTTTCATGACCTCTGGGAACATTTCTGAATATCTTCAAAATGAAAGCTGCACAAATGAAAATTTTTGCTGCACAAACGCAGCATTTGTCACCATTTTTGCATTTTGTTTGCTTTCGGGTGTCACATTAACATTACGATGGTGTTGGTGTTAAATAAAAACATTTTTTTATTTTGATATAAATACACACATCACTCCCTTAAAAGCGTTTCACTTTTTTCAACAAATTTTAACTCATTCAGATGAAATTATTTTAAAAACTGTTGCATGGATTTATTCATGGTGAAACATTCCCACAGCATGATGCTGCCACAGCCATGAATTTGTACGCATGTGAAATTACACATAAGTGGGCTCTCTTAATAAAATGACTACTGAAGGTAATTTATTGTACTCAATTTTTTTAGGGGGTTTTTGAAAAAGGGGGGTAAATATAAATGCACGCCACACTTTTCAGATTTTTTTCCTTACACTTTTTTTTTAACTTATATAATTTACATTCAACTTAACAAGCTTTCACATAAAATCCTTTTTTTTTTTTAAATAAATATAAATATTTATTATTTTATTCCCGTGTTAAACAGCTAAGCAAACTAAGTCAACAAAATCACAGATTTCTAATGTGATGATTGGTGTTTTATCTGATTTTAAACTGACTTTTAAGGCAAATATTTCCGTTTTGTCACATATTTCTTCCCTCCCAGGTGGAACAGCCTCTGAGGAACAAGAAGTGCATCGTCCAGAAGCTGCTGTCCAAGCAGCGTAAGCGGGCCGTCGTCGCTTGTTTCCGCATGGCTCCACTCTACAATTTGCCCAGGTGAGCGTTTATTATTCAGTTTTTAAACTGTCAATTTCAACACTTAAATAGTGGCTTTAAAATAATATAAAGTACAGCTTTTTCTCATCGTCCTAGACGTAGGATCTGTTACTTAACCAGTACAAGCCTTCATCCCGTTCCCGCTGACCTTCTCTCCTCTGTGTTGTTTTTTTTATTTATGTTTTTTTAACACCGCCTCACCCTCCCTCCTCTCAGATACAAAAATAATAATTACTTCCTGAATGGCTATCGGGAGGTTTGGCTGGAAAGGGCGTTCAAAGCCTCGAGCTTTGACCGCCTGTTCTCCCTGCTGACGGTAAAGTGACGTTGCAAAAGCTTCACGCCTTCAAACCCCTTCTTCTCATCCGCCAGGCTGTGGACCAATGGCTGCCTAGCAACCAACTGCTGATTCTGATTGGTCGGCTAGAACGAGCCTAGAGAAATTGATGTAGTGGCAATAATTAAAAACGTTTTAGGCTATTTGCACTGCAAAAACACAAAATCTTACAAAGTATTTTTGGCCTAGTTTCTAGTACACTTGAGACTATAACAAAACTAACTCATAGCTGCTTATTTTAGGTCAATAATTTTATAATAGTGATGAGAATGTACTAGTTTCACTGGCAGATTATAAGTCACGTGTCAAACTAGAGGCTTATAGGCCAAATCTGGCCCACTATAACTTTTTATGTGGCCCTCTAGACTAAACACTAAATGAGTTTAAATATCATGTTATCAATCAAATCAATGCAGTTTTTATCTGTTTACTGCCAAATTATATTAATCAGTCTCTCCAGGTTCTTGGGAATTATTGTGGAAATTCACACAAAATCAACAAATTGAGCTAAAAACTGGGAGTTTATTGCAGATTTTTCTCAAAAATTGTCAAAAACTTTCTTACTTGTACTAAACAGCTGCCTCAGCTTTAACTGATGTCAGATTATATTCCATGAACTATACAGTAAGTTATAAAAAGTCGCATTTACCGTCATAAATAAGCGTAAATATTTCCAAAGTAGTACCACAAACACTTTGATTTTTACTGCAAAAAATCACAAAAAGAATCACGAAATCCTGGAGGGTCTAAAAGACGTTCAATAATATTATTTAATGTTAAGGGTTTAACAGTTTGTGAACAGGTTTTATCAGTACATTTTGGCACAACCAGCCCTGTAAGAGCATTCACGATTCTAATTTGGCACAAAACAAAAATGAGTTTGACACCGCTGTTGTAAAACCAATTTAAAGGAATTATCAACTTAGAAACTAGAATAAAAACTCTTGGTATAATTTTGTGTTTTTGCAGCGTGTGAAATGTTTTTCAGCTCTTAGTGGAAGAATTCAGTAAATCTTAAGTAATTTTTCCTCCTGTTTTGATTGAAAGATTGCACAATCTTCCTAGATTTGTTCATCCTTTTTAAGAAAATGGGTTTTGATGCCCAAACTTGACCAGTCAGAAGAGCCAGTGGATCCTACATTGACCAATCACAACCCTGCCTGAAATGCACCTCCTGTAACCCTCTCCTCCTCCCTGACATCTCTTTTTCTTTCTCCTCACAAAAAAGGAGAGAATCCTCACCAGAATCCATCCTAATGCCACTCTACCTCCCTCCCACCTCCTCTTCATCCCTCCATCTCCCCTAACCCCCTCCCCAGGCATCGTGCTATCAACTTCTTCATCCCGGCCTATGAGAGACTTTGGATAGAGGCAGAGGAGTACTCCTTTGAGGAAAAGCTAGTTCAGGACCTGGCAGTAAGTACGGGGCTCGCCCCGCCCCTGCCCTGCGTTGGCACCCCTCTGCCGGTCCTGTTTGCAGAATGCTTCCTTAGATTGGCGCCCGTTGAGCCTTGGGAGCGAGTCCGGGCGGGGATGCCGCCCGAAGCGCCCGGCGGGCTTCGCTCCAGGCATGCTAAGTCCTTCAGACAGAGATCCGTCAGGAGTCAGAGGCTGCATGACGAACTCAGGAGGCGCAGGGCCAGAAAGGCGGGCTGTGGCGTTCTGACGGCAGCGGTAAGGCGGGTTCTCGCCCCGCAGCAGGAGGCTGCCGTAGCTGTTTGGCTGTCGGACGCGGATCCAACCCATCAGTTGTCTTTTCGCTGCACTCTGTAAGAAGTGTGTGACGGTGGTGTTGCAGTGCGGTTCTGTGGCGGTGTCGTCAGTGGGCATGCTCGCCTCGGCTGGTTGGAGATCACACGTCATATTTTATCTCTGTCAAACTGTAAAACGTTTTCCTACCGAGTGTAAAAGTTTAGGTCTAGTTTTCAATCCGTCACGTTAGTTTGAGATTATGAAGGTTACCGTTTTGGACGAGGATCATTCTTCATTTTAGCAAAAAATACAAAATCTTACCAAGTATTTTTGGTCTGGTTTATAGTGCAAATTTCTTAGTGCACTTGAAATAAGACAAAACTGACCTAAAAGTGACTTATTAGTAAGATAAAAAGGCTTTTTTCAGTAAATAATTCCTTAATATTGATGAAAAAGTTCTAGTTCCATTGACAAATTATTTAACTAATAACAAGACATTTTCCCTTGTTATGAGTTAATTTATCTGCCAAAGTAACTGGTACTTTTTCATTAATATTAAGGAATTACTTAAAACAAGCCTCTTTATCTTACTAATAAGTCACTTTTAGGTTAGTTTTGTCTTATTTTTAAAGATATTTGCACTAGAAACTAGACCAAAAATACGTGGTAAGATTTTGTGTTTTTGCAGTGTGCTTGCATCTGTTTGTTGCATCATGCATGCTTTTAAAAATCCAACACAGCTCAAATTTTTTCATTCTCTCCACGAATCACCTGGCGAACAAGATCTGCATGCTGGTCAGACATAACTGACTCGTTCATGTGTTTTAAAGGGGACCTGTTGTGCTAAATTCACATTTTTTGTACTTCCATTTTGAATTTTGAAATTATTGTTGACTTACCATCCAGAAACCACTTGGTGAATTTATGTTGGTTGTGCAGGAGGCTCCAATTTTGCTTTTCAAAGATGTATGATTGTAACCTTACACATCTGTTTGCAGCCATAAACGTTGAGTTGGGGGGCGTGGCCAGCAGCAGCTTATTTGGATTTAAAGTGACAGAGACCCAAAAACATTCTGGAAGGGGCTCAAAGCAGACAAAAATCTGATGCAAAGAATGCAAAGAACATGATTTGTTTAGGCCACAGATTTATCCTAATCTGTTCAAAGAAGCATAATAGGTCACCTTTAAATAAATAATTTCGATTATATTCAAGCTTGAGAGGAAGAAGAAGGAGTGAGAAAATCTCCTGCAGGATGAGTGATAACGATGCAGTTTGTTGACTCCTGTAGAAAACCCCGATGAAGATTGTGGAGGAAGAGGAAGAAGAGGTGGCTGAGATCAAGCCGGACCCGCTCCACCAGCTCATCCTCCACTTCAGCCACAACGCTCTGACGGAGAGAAGGTGAGAGGGTGAAAACTCTCCTCAGAACCGCAACACGAATGTCAATTAGTACAAATATACTGTATGTGTCTTTTTTAAAATCTTTTTCTCAGTTAGTGATGTTAAAGCTACAAATGTTAGTGATTTATTGGGAAGTAAATACTTTGAAGGACAATCTTAACCACGGTCACAACTTTAAGTTTTTTTATTTTTTTCTGGATTTATATGTCTACTGTAGAGAGAGAAATGTTTGGCAATTTTTCTTCACAAAATCAACTTTCAAATCATTTTAAACGTTTGCTCAGGTGGACTCTATCTACTTATTAGGAATTTTATTTTGAGATTTCAAAGTTAAAGGCAGTGACAATCACAATTTTCTGATTTTAAATGTTTTTAAATTAATAAACCAGGTGCGTCAAATTCATTTTCGTTTTGGGCCAAATCAGGATCATGAATGTTCTTAAAGGGCCTGTTGTGCCAGAATGTATTGATAAAACCTGATCACAAACTGTTAAAATATCAATGAATTATTAAAATTAAATATTATTGAAAAATTTTTCAGTTCCTCCAGGATTTCATGATTCTTTTTGTAATTTTTTGCATTAAAATTCAAAGTGTTTGTCGTACTAATTTGGAAATATTTGACGGTAAATGTGATTTTTTTTATTACTCGCTGTACAGATTATGGAATATAATCTGACATCAATTAAGGCTGAAGCAGCTGCTTAGTACAAGTAAGAAAGGTTTTGACAAATTTTGAGAAAAATCTGTAAAAACTCAGTTTTTAGCTCAATTTATTGTTTTTGCTTTAATTTCCGCGATAATTCCCAATAAACTTGAGGGACTGATTGATATAATTTTATAATAAACCGATAAAAACTGCATTGATTTGATTGATAACATGATATCTAATCACACTTAGTGTTTAGTCAGAATCTAGGGGCCACATAAAAAGCTATGGTGGACCAGATTTGGACCACGGGCCTCAAGTTTGACACCTTGAGGCCCGTGGTTTGACACCACGGTTTCTAACATCTAACTGTGGTTGTAATACCTTTTCATAATATTCTGATTTTTCTCTTTTTCAGCTACCTGGAAGTAGATCCTTTATATATCGCATATGCAGACATGATGGCAAAGGTATTTTCCTTTTGAACAGCTGCAACATTATCTATTAATTAAATGTTTTAAATTGTGGCCCTGTATTTTGTCAGAGCTGTGCAGAGGATGAGGAGGAAGAGGAAGAAGAAGGGCGGGAAAAGACATTCGAGGTACTTGGACGTTGCTGCTTGGCACAGCGGCTCTAAAACTGTTTTTATGTCTTTTTGTGAGGCACATTTTTGCTTTTCACCTTCAGGAAAAGGAGATGGAAAAGCAGAAGATCCTGTACCAGCAGGCGAGGCTGCACGCTCGTGGGGCTGCAGAAATGGTGCTGCAGATGATCAGCGCCAGCAAAGGTGAAAATGATCCGGCTGGAAAAAGTCTGCCTGCTTGTAATCATCTGAACGTCTGGAGGAATAATTCAGGAAGGATCTGACTTTATGCTAGGATGTATTTTGGAAAACTAAGCTTTCATCTCTCAGCTTCATTATTCTTTTATGTTGAACGTTGATTTCAAATGTGTTCAACCCTTCACATTAATTTTAAAATATAAAATGATAAGATTCAACTGGAATCCAGGCCACATTTTCTGTACAACTTGCAAAATTCAAAACTTGCAATTTCAAGGAAGGAAGGTCACAAATCTGGAAAGAAAAGCTATGAGAAAGGGAGGAAAAAATGATGGAAGGAAGAAGAAATGAAGTACAAAAATGACTCGAGGAATAAAAGACAGAAGGAAGAAGAAAGAAAGATGGCGAGACTTGTTTTTAAAAAGTTAGGAAGTCCTGGAGAAAAGAAAGGAGGGACACAAGAAAGAATGGGAAAAAACACAAATTTTAAACAATCAGAATGAGAATAAACTCAGAAAATTCTACTTCCTTTTTTCCTCCATTTTTATCCAGACCTGGAAATTGCTAAAAATCAGATTCAAAACTTTTTATGCTATGTAGAAACTTTGTATTTCATTGGACTGAGTTTTCATGAGATGCTTTTAGATCACGTGTGTCAAACTGAAAGCCCGTGGGCCAAATCTGGTCCATCCATCCTTATCCATCTTACACCCTTGTCCCTTAGAGGGGTCGGGAGGTGCTGGTGCCTCTCCAGCTAATGTTCCGGGCGAGAGGCGGGGTTCACCCTGGACAGGCCGCCAGTCTGTCGCAGGGCAACACAGAAACAGAGACAGACAGGACACACAACCATGCACACACACACACCTAGGGAGAATTTAGAGAGACCAATTAACCTGACAGTCTTGTTTTTGGACTGTGGGAGGAAGCCGGAGAACCCGGAGAGAACCCACGCATGCACAGGGAGAACAGGCAAACTCCATGCATAAAGACCCCGGGCCGGAAACCGAAGCCAGAACCTTCTTGCTGCAAGGCAACAGTTCTACCCACTGTGCCACTGTGCAGCCCCTCTAGATTCTAGACTAAACACTAAGTGTGATTAAATATTATGTTATCAATCAAATCAATGCAGTTTTTATCTGTTTACTGCCAAATTACATCAATCTAGTTTAATCAGTCTCTCCAGTTTCTTGAGAATTATCGTGGAAATTCACACAAAATCAACAAATCCCCGAAACTTCTTTGCACTAATACATAATTGGGAGTTTATTGCAGATTTTTCTCAAAAATTGTCAAAAACTTTCTTACTTGTACTAAACAGCTGCCTCAGCCTTAATTGTTGTCAGATTATAGTCCATGATCTGAACATATATAGTAATAAAAAGTCATTTACCGTCATAAATAAGCACAAATATTTCCATATTAGAACCACAAACACTTTGATATTTATTGCAAAAAATCACAAAAAGAATCACAAAATCCTGGAGGGACTGAAAAGATGTTCAACAGTATTATATAATTTAAATGATTCATTGATATTTTAGCAGTTTGTGAACAGATTTTATCAATACATTCTGGCACAACCGGCCCTTTAAGAGCATTCATGATCCTAATTTGGCCCAAAACGAAAATGAGGTTGACACCGCTGCTTTAGAGAAACAGGATAAAAAGCGGCTGATTACAACCTTTATCTCTCCACCATCAGGTCGTCTGGGCCCCATGGTGACCTGCACCCTCAAACTGGGCATCTCCATCCTAAATGGAGGCAACGTGCAAGTTCAACAGGTGACCTTGATCCAGATCTCTGCTCCCGTTCAACAACCTGCCATGAGCTGCATGATTGCAGAGTTTTATGAACTCATAATCTTCCTTTATCACAGAAAATGCTCGGTTACTTGACGGACAAAAGAGACGCAGGCTTTTTCAAGAGTCTGTCAGGACTGATGCAGTCTTGCAGGTAGGGATTGTTGGGGCAAAAAGCTTTGAGATGGACAGAAATGTTTTCTTACCAACTCTGTTGCTTTTATGTAGCAAACTGTGTTGTTTTTAAAAGTGGGAGCCACCAGGGGCTATAAATCATATATTTTTCATCAGAATTTTTGTTTTCTGTTACTCAATTAATTTTAAATAAAATATAAGTCAAAATAATTAATTTTAATGTTATTTCTGTTGCTAATTTCCTGACTGGCTGCCAAATTCAAATTGCTTTACTCCTTAACAAGAAACGACTTCATATTTAGCTAGTTCATAGTTAGCTTAATATTTAGCTAGCTCAGAGATAAATGTTTAGTTAGCTCAGAGCCAGCTTAGTGTTTAGCTTGCTTGGGGTTAGTTTAATTTAGCTAGCTTAGGATTAGATATTTAGTTTGGAGCTAAATAGTTAGCTTACTTACTATATTTATGAAGCTAGGTGTTTTGCTCGCTAACTAGATATTTAGCTTACTAATTAAGTATTAGCTTTAAACTATTCACTTGGGTGGCTAACTAAGTGCTCCATTTGCTAACTAGATATTTAGCTTACTAATTAAGTATTAGCTTTAAACTAAATACTTGGTTGCTACCTAAATGTTTGGTTTGCTAACAAAATAGTTAGCTTGCGAACTAAGTATTAGCTTTGAAGCAAATATTTAGCTTGCTAACTAAATATTAGCTTTAAACTAAATACTTGGGTTGCTAACTAAGTGCTCCATTTGCTAACTAGATATTTAGCTTGCTAACTATATGTTAGCTTTAAACTAAATACTTGGTTGCTACCTAAATGTTTGGTTTGCTAACAAAATAGTTAGCTTGCGAACTAAGTATTAGCTTTGAAGCAAATATTTAGCTTGCTAACTAAATATTAGCTTTAAACTAAATACTTGGGTTGCTAACTAAGTGCTCCATTTGCTAACTAGATATTTAGCTTGCTAACTATATGTTAGCTTTAAACTAAATACTTGGTTGCTACCTAAATGTTTGGTTTGCTAACAAAATATTTAGCTTGCTAACTAAATATTAGCTTTAAACTAAATACTTGGGTTGCTAACTAAATGTTTGGTTGGCTAACAAAATATTTAGTTCATAAAGAGATTTTGAATTATTGTTTTTAAGGGAATAATAAAAACCATGACAGCTTCACATGAGAAATGTGTAACAACCCTGATTGATGAAATCTTCCAGAAGTTCAAGAAGAAATGTTCAGGATGCTAAAAAAATAAGAAGCTAGCAGCATGTGTCGATCTCCTGAAGTGGAGCTAACTATTTTTATCCTACTTTGTTTCTCAGTGTCTTGGACCTGAATGCATTTGAGAGGCAAAACAAGGCAGAAGGACTTGGCATGGTAACGGAAGAAGGTTCAAGTAAGTCTGAAGACTTTCTCCTGTTATGCATTTTTAAACTTTCCATTGCAGTTGAGACATTTGCAGCTGTTGAGTATCAATGTTTGAAACGTGTGGATCAGTGCCTGCCTGGACTTTTGAAGAATCAAAATGATGAATTTTGATTCGGTTTGCTGCTTGTCTTGGGGTCAGTGAAGTTTTCGGTGTGATGTTTTTCACCGCAGCCCTGAAAAAAATCCCACTTTAGGTTAATATTCTGATATAACTGGAGCGAAGATGAGGAAGACTTGGTTTAGCACTCAAAGCTCTCACCTCTCTAACTTTCACCACAAACCTCCCGTCTCATCAAACTGTTTGTCTCCTCATCATCATTTCCACTGAGATTTAACACTGTAGCTACTGTTGTCTCTGTAGCCGTTTCAAACCTTTCACCATGACTCAGTTCCTGTTTTGTTAGATGCAACCCAGACCACTGGTTTCCCCCTTCGTCCTAAGCAGCATGTCTTTGTTTTTCCACTCGTAGCTGATGTATTCATATCTCTTTGTATTGTAACTCGGTGTCCTCTCTTTTTGCTTGTGTCTTCGTGTGCTGTTTGTCTCCTTCCTGTCATTTTAAAAACCCATCGATGGCAGTCCACACTCGGCGGGGTAAATAGCAAATTTAGATCATC
The DNA here is from genome assembly GCF_002775205.1 of Xiphophorus maculatus. NCBI lineage: Eukaryota > Metazoa > Chordata > Actinopteri > Cyprinodontiformes > Poeciliidae > Xiphophorus > Xiphophorus maculatus. The sequence continues at coordinate 5,725,056 of NC_036457.1, forward strand.
GTGATATGGCTATGCTTCCTCCCTGAATGTTCCCTCCATATATGTGGTCCATCCTCCCTGCTTTTATTTGTGAAGCTCCTCCTATAGGGAGCATGCTGATGGAGAACACCCAAAGTGGGCCATTAAAATCAATCCACTGGCTGTTTTCCGTTTTATTTTGCTTTTTGTTCCAGTTTCCCTCCCATGTTAACATTTACTAATGCCAGTCCTGATTAGTGCTGCTCAGATATGTTGGCTTTCAGTGCCACTCCCAACAGGTTTGACTAAATAGGTCTGTGGGCTCTTCCACAGCTCAAGCAAAGCTTTGGCTTGCTTTGGATTTGGGGGCTATTCCACAAAGCTGGTTCCGTTTCGTAATTATCAACTTTCACATGGCGTCACAAGCTGCTTTCTACGACGGCGTGGTTGGGCTACTGTGGGTAGAACAACAAAAGATTACATTTCCCCCGCTTTTTCTGCCAAAAAAACTCAAATGTTTTGGAAAAAACAAGTTTGAAAAGTCAAAACTTTGCTAGGAAAGTCTAAGAAATTTTTTTGATACACCTCAGAAATATTCTAGAAAAAAAGAGCGAAATTTATGAGCTTCAAAAGTTGAAAATATGCCCCAAAAAAAAACAAACAATGAAAAAACGGAAATTTTGAGATTAATCTCAGAAATGTTTTAGAAGAAAGTATGAAATTTGAGTTTGAAAATTTGTTGAAAAAAACTCGGACATTTTGAGATTAATCTCAGAAATATTCTAGAACAAACAACAAAATTTCAGAACTTCAAAAGTTGAAAATATGCAATCACTGATTGATTCCTGTTTAGGAATCAATCAGTGATTTTTATTGGTATTATTCTTTATATTTTATGCTAGAAAATCTGTTTTTTTTTTTTTAGATTAACCTCAGAAATGTTGTTGAAGGAAACAAGGAAATTTCTGAGTTTGAAAAGTCAAAAATTTGGAAGAAAAAAGATTAATCTCGGAAATTTTCTAGAAAAAAATAAAAAGATTTCTGATTTCCAAAAGTTTAAAATATGCTAGAAAAAAAATTAGAATTTTTTAGATTAATTTCAGAAATTTTCTAGGACAAACATGGAAATTTCTGTTTCAGAATTCAAACAAATTCAAACAAAGAAAAATTCAGAGATTAATCTCAAAATGTAAGATTTTTGTAGCTAATTCTTGACTTTTCAAACTCAGAAATGTCCTTGTTTTTTTTCTAGAAAATCTTATAGGTTAATCTCAAAAGTTCTGAGTTTTTTCTTGAAAATATTTGACTTTCAAATTTCTTGCTTTTCCTAGAAAATTTCTGATTTTTTTTCAAGCAAATTTTCTCTCTTTTCTTCTACCTACAGTGGCCCTGTTATTCCATCGTAGCTTTCAGATTTGGAATCCACCTGATTTAATTTATTCTGACTGGATTATCCAGTTAAAATGATTTGTAAACCCGTTTGTCCGCTGTTTTCATCGGGCCTCTTCACGGCCTGCATGTGAAAGTTTTCCAGCTTCCTCCAGCTTAAGGAAATGTCCTGGTGTTTCGTTGGTGTTTTTTATTTTATTTTTGTTTATAAAAAACTGCTCTTTGAATTCAGTTTTCCACCTGTAATCTAAAGGCTCAGAAACCTTGAACATAAGAAATGCCCGGCCTGCCTTTTATATGACACAGTGCTTTGCGAAAGTATTGATTCCTCTTAGACTTTTTAACATTTTGTCTCATTACTACTGGAAACCTCATTGGTTTGGGGGGATTTTATGTGACAAATCAGAACAAAACAGATTTACAGATAAAATGAAAACAGTTTTTACAAAAGAAAATGTTTTATGCATTTGTGCTCGCAGTTTTTTAGTCAGCTGGCACATTTCATCTTTTTAAAATAGTTTAAGCTCAGGCAGGTTAGATGGAAACTGTAAATATATATTTTTATATATATATTCTCAATTGGATTTAAGTGTGGACTTTGACTAGATCATCCTAACAGAATATACAGCTCTGGACAAAAACACTGAAACCCCCATTGAAAACCTCCTGGTTATTCTACCAAATATTGATTTCTGAACTCTTCCTGAGTTAAAACATTAGTGTTTCTAAATTGTCAACTTGTTGTCTTTGCATCTTAGTTAGATATTTTGACCATTTCTCATTTTCTGCAAAAAAAAACAAAATTTTTGCTTGAAAATTTGGAGACATGTTCATAGAATAAAAGATCAATGTTCATTTTACTCAAACATAAACCTATAAAAAGTAAAACAAGAGAAACCGATCATTCTTAGTGGTTTCTTAATTTTTTCCAGAGCTGTTGTTTTTACACGTTTCAGGACTACACATCCATCTTTCCATCCACCATGGAGATATTTTTTCACTAAGATGTTAAGTTTTAGTTTGAAATTTTCTGGACAAAACAATAAAATTTCTGAGCTCCAAAAGTCAAAAATATGCTTTAAATAAAGTACTGATATTTTTAGATGAATCTCAGGAATATTCTAGAAAAAATATATTTCTGAGCTCCAAAAGTTGAAAAAAACAACAACAACAAAAAAAACAGAAATGTTGAGATTAATCTCAGAAATTATCTGGAAGAAGAAAGGAAATTTCTGAGTTTGAAATTTGGTAGAAAAAAAAATCTAATCTCAGAAATTTTTATGGGAAAAAGAACAAAATATATACCTATAAAAAGTAAACTCAGAGAAACTGGACATTTTAAGTGGTCTCTTAATTTTTTCCAGAGCTGCATGTTTAGTCTTTTGTGGCCACTAAAAGATTTTCTTCCAGAACTACGCTTCATATGCCTCCATCCATCATGAAGATATTATTTCCACAAAGATGTAAAGTTTTCCATCACAGATTTTGGATATTTGTTAAAAAAGTTTATTTTTCTAAACAGAAGAACTGAACATTTTATGTGTTGCTCTATCAGATAAAATCCCAATCAAACATGCGGCTGAAATGTGACAAAATGGGTATGAAAAGTTTTGCAAGGGATTATAATTTCTTGTTTTAAATAAATGATTTAAAACTTTGGATCCACATTTATGTAAAAATCTTTCTTTAAGGCTCCAAGGTGCTTCAGAACGACGAATTCACCAAAGATCTGTTCCGCTTTTTGCAACTTCTCTGCGAGGGCCACAACGGCGGTGAGGAACGGACTGAAAAACAGGTGCATTAAAGCACGGATTCATTTTCAAGTTTAACATTTCCTTCTGTCAGATTTCCAAAACTTCCTGAGGACCCAAACTGGAAACACGACCACAGTGAACATCATCATCAGCACTGTGGACTACTTGCTCCGCCTCCAGGTGGCGAACACGCTCACATCCTCCTCTTCATCATTTCTGTTTGTTACTGTGATCATATCTGCTGCTCTTCATCTCCCGTTTAGGAATCAATCAGTGATTTTTATTGGTATTATTCTGGGAAAGAGGTGATTGATGAAACTGGGAAGCACAACTTCTCCAAAGCTTTATCTGTAGCCAAACAGATATTTAACTCGCTCACTGAGTACATTCAGGTAGGAAACTCATGAATAAAGTCATTTATTGATGTTTTTATCGTTTATTTCATGGTGTTTTTTCTGTCCTCTCTCACCTGCAGGGGCCTTGCATTGGAAACCAGCAGAGTTTAGCCCACAGCAGACTGTGGGATGCAGTTGTTGGCTTCCTGCACGTGTTTGCAAACATGCAAATGAAGCTTTCACAGGTTAACCTAAAGTCATGTTTTATTTTTGTCACAAATTGTAAAAAACATTATGTGTACGTTGATACGTAAGCCTGAGTGAAACCTAACAGTGTTCAGATTTGACTTCAAGTAATTAGTTTGAATTGTTACGATGTGAAAAGAGGAAGCAAATTGAAAATTGTAGGACTTCAATCTTAGGGACGATTTGAAATACACAACCAATTAAAGCTACTAAAACCATAAACTACAATTATCTGCCTAAATAGCTGCCATGTGGCAAAGATCCATAAGTCTAAATAGTCCAACAGTAAGTGATTTACAAAACAGTTTTTTGCATTTTTAAACCATTTTCTCTCTATTTTGCATTTTTTTATCCCATTTGTACGGTGGCCGACAGGTGCAAATGCGCAGCAAAAGAGAAAACATGCAAACAAAAAAGAAGACACCCCCGAATGAAATGCAGCAAACAAAAAGAGAGACGCAAACACCCCCGAATGAAATGCAGCAAATAAAAAGAGAGACGCAAACACCCCCGAATGAAATGCAGCAAACAAAAAGTGTTGAAAACGGAAGTGCTCCAGACCACTAGGGGGAGTCAAAGAAAATAGTATTCATTTCTATGGGACCAGATGCAAGATTCAGAGAAAGAAATTTGAAAGAAAGTAAAGGTATCTCTCTGAATCTTGCATCTGGAAAGTGTGATTATTGTGAGAAGTCTGAAACAATAGAGCATGTTATTTTAGAGTGTTGTAAGTATGAAGAAGAGAGAAGATGCATGCTGAGAGAGTGTGTAGGTATTAAAGAAAGGTTTAATTTAATAGAATTTTTGAGGAGAGATTTCGGGAGTAGACATATTCAAATAATTATTCGGTATCTTAAAAAAACAAAGCTATTTCATAGGATATGAGTAGAGCAAGTTGGGTGTGAATGTGTAAAGAATATCAAAGAGGGGTATATAAAGTTATAAGCAAGTTGGATAATATAAGCAGGTGTGTATGTGTGGGGGTATGTTTAATCAGGAGTTAATGGAGGGAAAAGGTAGAAAGTGAAAGTTTATAGACCATCTCGAACCACACTCCATACTGGTAAGTGGCGGTAATGCTACTGTAAGTTTGTTGCCAACCGCCAATAAATACCAAGAAGAAGAAGAAGAAGAATCTTGCATCTGGTCCCATAGAAATGAATACTATTTTCTTTGACTCCCCCTAGTGGTCTGGAGCACTTCCGTTTTCAACACTTTTTGTTTGCTGCATTTCATTCGGGGGTGTTTGCGTCTCTCTTTTTGTTTGCTGCATTTCATTCGGGGGTGTCTTCTTTTTTGTTTGCATGTTTTCTCTTTTGCTGCGCATTTGCACCTGTCGGCCACCGTACATTTGTTTCCTTCCACATTTTCGCAAACTACATTTTATTTTAGATTAGCCTTTTAAAATGCAAAAAAAATGTGCTAACGCACTGAAAAAACACAATTTTACAAAGTATTTTCAGTCCAGTTTCTAGTGCAAATATCTTAGTTTTCTCTTAATTCAAGTTTTCTTACAAGTAGCTTCTCAGAAAGATAAAAAGGAAGTTTTTGTTTTAAGTAAAACAACATTGGTGAGAAAGTTCTAGTTTCATTGAAATCATTTAAAGCTGAGGCAGCTGTTTAGTACAAGTAAGAAAGTTTTTGACAATTTTTGAGGAAAATCTGCAACAAACTCAAAGTTTTTAGCTCAATTTGTTAATTTTGTGTGAATTTCCACAATAATTCTCAAGACACTGGAGGAACTGATTAATATAATTTGGCAGTAAACAGATAAAAACTGCATAGATTTGTTTGATAATATAATATTTAAGCTCATTTAGTGTTTAGTCCAGAATCTAGACGGCCACATAAGAAGGTATGGTGGACCAGATTTGGCCCACGGACCTCGAGTTTGACACGTGTTCTAGAAATTAGACCAAAACTACTTTGTAAGATTTTGTATTTTCGCAGTGCGTAGGTCTGCTTCCATCAAATATCTGGTTAATTTCAGTAGTTTTGTTTTGTTGTACAAACAGAAACAAATCCTAAATATTTGTTTTAATTTTAAGGATGCCAGTCAGATTGAGTTGTTGAAGGAACTGATGGATTTACAGAAGGACATGGTTGTCATGTTGCTGTCTCTCCTTGAGGGTAAGATGATAAAAATGTTACTTTATTTAATTTAATATGATTTTAAAGTCATAAAGTAAGCAGAGTGGTTTGGTGCCTCTTCAGGAAACGTGGTGAACGGGACAATCGGGAAGCAGATGGTCGACACGCTGGTGGAGTCTTCCAGTAACGTGGAGATGATCCTAAAATTCTTCGACATGTTCCTCAAACTGAAAGATCTCACGACGTCCGACAACTTTAAGGAGTACGACCCGGAATGCAAAGGAGTCATTTCCAAAAAGGAGTTCCAGAAGTCGATGGAGAGCCAGAAGCAGTACAACCAGTCAGAAATCGAATTCCTGCTGTCGTGCGCGGAGGCCGATGAGAACGACATGTTCAACTATAAGGAGTTTGTGGAGCGATTCCACGAGCCCGCCAAGGACATCGGGTTCAACGTGGCCGTGCTGCTGACCAACCTGTCCGAACACATGCCCCACGACGCCCGGCTCACCACCTTCCTGGACCTGGCCGAAAGCGTCCTCAGCTACTTCGAGCCTTACCTGGGTCGCATCGAGATCTTAGGCAGCGCAAAGCGAATCGAACGCGTTTACTTCGAGATCAGCGAGTCGAGCCGCGAGCAGTGGGAAAAGCCGCAGGTGAAGGAGTCGAAGCGGCAGTTCATCTTCGACGTGGTGAACGAGGGAGGAGAGAGCGAGAAGATGGAGATGTTTGTGAACTTCTGCGAGGACACCATCTTTGAGATGCAGCTGGCCTCGCAGATCTCTGAGCCGGACGCCGTGGAGCAGCCGGAGGAGGAGGACGAGGAAGAGGTGCACAGCATCCTTGAGGAGCTCTCCGGGGGAGAAGATGGCGCCCTGGAGTCTGCCTCGGCGTTCACCACCGCGTGTCGTTCGGTCAAGAAGAACATTTCAGAAATCCGGCAGATTTTCACCATTAAAACCGCGCGCAAGCAGTTCAAGAAAATCAAGAAGCTGAGCATCAAGGAACTCATCACCGGCTTCTTCTCCTTCTCCTGGATGATCTTTATTGGCTTCTTTAAGGGGATTTTCAGCCTCGTTTTTGGTTTCTTTCACGTCATCTGGTCGTCCATGTTCGGCGGAGGGCTTGTTGAAGGAGCCAAGAACATAAAGGTGACGGATATCCTGGGCAACATGCCGGACCCGACGCAGTTCGGCATCCACGGGGACGTGGGAGAAGGAGACAAAGTGGAAGCCATGGAGTCGTCGGGCAGCTCGGACAAAACCATGGCTCCTGCAGGAGACGCCACAGAGGTGGACGTGATGCTGGAGATGCTGACGCCTAAAAAGGAAGGAGGAAAACACGTGGAGCCGGGCCTGGGGGACGTGTCGGAGCTGAGCGGGGAGTCCTCCACTGCAGACAGTAAAAAGGTGCTTCAGCTTCTTCTATTCAACTAGTTTTTATTGAAAAACATAAAAAGAATTTTAATCTCAGAATTTACCTTAGAGTCAGAATTTTAAGATTTCTGATTCTAAAAAAAGGTCCGAATTCTGCAAAAGAATAAAAACAATTCTGAGAAAAAACAAAAATCTGAAAAAACTTAGAATTCTGAGAAAAACTTGCAATTGTGACAAAAAAGGTCGGAATTCTGACCAAAAAAACGGAATTCTAAGAAAAAATTTGAATTCTGAAATTACAGTCAGAATTTTGAAACAAAAAAAACCCCTCATAATTCTGAGAAAATAACTCGTAATTTTGACAAAAAATTTAAATTCTAAGAAAAAAAAAACTGAATTCGGTAAAAAATAAAAATTCTGAGAAAGAAGTTTGAATTGAGAGAAAGCAGGATTGTGAGATTAAAGTCATAATTTTGAAAAAGAATATTTAAAAAAAAATCTGAATTCTAAGAATAAAATGGTAAATTTGACAAAAGTTTTGGAATTCTGAGGGGAAAAAAACTGAATTCAGAAAAAAAAACAATTCTGAGAAAAAAGTTGTAATTCTGAAAAAAATGACTGATTTTTTTCTCAGTTGCCCCTATCATCTTGTGTTTACTGTTCTGCTCAGACAGTAATTTCCGTTGTCTATTAAAAATGCTTTCCAGAAAGCCGCTGCCAAGACAGCCGCGCCCTCTGAGAGCGAGACAGAAAAGGCAGAGTGAGTAACAGAGTGAACTTGAGCTGAAAGTCAGCCGCCTTGCAGAGTGACGTCTCCTTTTTACACACATTTATTTACTTGTTGCTACAGCACAGAGACCCGGGAGAAGGAGGACAAACCAAAGGAGGAGGCAAAGGAACCAGCCGTGGAGGAGAAACCCAAACCCAGATCCAGTCAGCCCAAAGAGGCGTCTCCAGCCTTCATGTCAACCATCTTCACCATTCTTGACGTCTATCTGAATAAGATACTGGTGAGCGAAACTAAACTCAAAATGTTTTGCAATCAAAGATCAAGAGTTGTTTTCTGAACAGAATTAGAAATTTGCTTTAATACACAAACCAGGGAAACTCATTTCAACCTCTTGTCTGCAGGATCTTATTCTTTGCACTAAATCCTACCGAGTATTTTTGGTCAGTCTATAAATGCATTGGTGAGAACCATATGCAGCACTTTGATGCACTTTTTTCAAGTTTTATTTCTTTCTTTCACGCAGAAGTGGGATAATCTTTTCTGTTTTATTCTAAACTACTATCTCTCTTAAGGATCCTGCATCATTTTTTTCTTCTTATGTGTTTTAACCCTTAAAGAAAATGTCATAAATTAAGAATATTGAGCAAAAAGTAGGAAAACCTTAGTTAGTGCGTTTCTACTCAAGACCACAATGAAGACGTTACAAAAAAGACATCCATCTATTATGAATAAAAATAGAAGAAAATTAGGGAAAACTTGAAGAGTATTATTATTGGATTGTTGTAAAGCCGCCATTCTCACTCGTAACAAACGTTTTTATTGCAGAACTACCTGGCTCGTAACTTCTACAACCTCCGTTTCCTGGCTCTGTTCGTTTGCTTCGCCATCAACTTCATCCTGCTCTTTTACAAGGTAATGAATTCAAAAATCTTCCCAGGATTTTCCACAAAACTTCTTGCTAAAAAATGCTGCTAATTTCCACAGCATATTGAGGAGTTAAGATGAAACTCACGGCCTTTTGGCCTATTCTGTACACTTTCTTGTTTAGGTCACTGGTGAAGCTGAGGAAGAAGAGGAAGACGAGGAGCACCGTTGGGATGAGGAAGACGACGAGAACACACTGTTCGACATGGACGAGTTTGTGCTGCAGGAGAGCACCGGGTACATGCTGCCGACGCTGCGCTTCCTGGCCGTGTTCCACACCGTCATCTCGCTGCTCTGCCTGGTCGGCTACTACTGCCTGAAGGTGCAGATTTTCATCAAACCTCCAGCAGAACCAGCCGTTTGGGTTCGATTAGATGTGACAGTCGTTGCACTCTTTGTGTTTTGCTGTCAGGTTCCTCTGGTGGTGTTCAAGAGGGAGAAGGAGATCGCCAGGAAGCTGGAGTTCGACGGTTTGTACATCACTGAGCAACCGTCCGACGACGACATCAAGGGCCAGTGGGATCGACTCGTCATCAACACGCCGTAAGTCAACCGAGACGTTTGTCATTTTACTGATTTTAACTCAGTAAAATGTAGTTATTTTTTTGGGATTTCAGATCTTTCCCCAACAACTACTGGGACAAGTTTATTAAACGCAAGGTGAGTGTCTGGCTCAAACACACACACACACACACACACACACACACCCACACCCACGCACGACATTTTGTGGTGTGAAACTTTGGACATTCCATTTCATTACTGGATTGCACAAAAAGCAGGGACTTTTATTAAGAGAAGTTTCGGGAGCTCGGTACAGATACAGTGAAATGTAACATAAAATGTAGTTTAAAAAGTTTTTAATGTGTTCAATCTGCAGGAACAAAACTGTCTAGTGAACGGCAACGAACATCCGACGTGTGTTTAACTGTTGAGACCCGTAGAAGTCAATTTAAATGTTTAGATACAAGTTTGGTTCAGTGTCAAAATGTAAAGCTCTGAATAAAAGGTTTTATTTAATTCCTCATAAATATTGATTTGTTGTAGTGGAACTGTCTTGATGTTTTCTGTTGTTGTTGCCTTTATGACGCTCTCTCAGTGTGTTCCTATGCAAAGCTACACGGCTAGCTAACATCTGAGTTGGAAAATAACCCAGTCCTTGACGGTTCCTGGTTTTATTTGCTCCTGTTTTACATTAAGTTCTTTTATGAAGCTGTAACAAAACACAAAATGAAGTACGTAAAAATATGGAAGGCAACTAGACCTCAGCTAATGATGTAGCTTAGCTTGAAAATTAAGCTGGAAGACGTAGAAAGAAGTTTTCTATTCTACACAATATTCAACTAATTAATAAAAATGAACTTACAGACAAGGAACAAATGTATCTGAAGGACAGCCAGAGCAGTTCAGCTCAAATGGCAAATGCACTGAATGTCCACTAGGTGGCAGTACGGCTCTATTATACAACTTCTGATTCAAAGTAAAACCATTATGATGGAGTCAGCGCAGCACTGCTAACTTCAATGTTATTGTATTCATTATTGGCACATCATTGAATGTACTGTATTAAGAAATAAACTGAATGAAGAGTGAATGTTTACCTTTAAATAGGATGAGATGATTTTGTGATGTTACTGGAGAAAGGTTAGGTTTTAATAAGTTTATACTTCTACCCTCAGCTTTCAACGTTTATTGTTTTTCTGTAATTTTATTTGTAACTTGGCGCGTTCAAAAAATACAAAGCCATCAGGAAATATTTAAATTAATATTTTTTTATGCTTTCCTTAGCTTGATTCGAGTAATATACTGTACTTCCTCTGTGCATGTAGGTGATCAACAAATATGGCGACATGTACGGGGCCGAGCGCATCGCTGAGCTTTTGGGCCTGGATAAGAGCGCTCTGGACTTTGACCCCACCGTGGAGACTGTGGAGAAGGAAGCGTCCCTGCTGTCCTGGTGAGACCAGTTAGACCTTATAAGGCGACTTTAGACTGATTTGAAATGAAAAAGCCAAAAACAGACACATGCCATATTAGAAAACAATAGAAATCTCCTTTATTGTCCCTCAGTGGAAAATGGAAGCATGCAGTTTAACACAAAAATAAAAATAAACTGTGAAGTAAGGGCAAATCTACAGCAGTTATTAACATAAATGTGCACATATATTTGTGCTTAAAAACAACAACATGCTATGAGAAATTAAAAGAAAAAATGTGGATAATGACAGGAATGTAAATACTTGAGTTTGTTCTCACAGCTGCAGGAGGAAGGATCTGTGGTAACACTTCTTTATGCACCAGTTCAATAAATTAGAATCATAATTAAATGCTGATTTATTTTAGTAACTCAATTCAGAGTTGATTTAATTACAGCCTTCATTTCTGGTAATTCTGAAGATTTTCTGCTTACAGCCAATGAAACCATGGCATAAAAGATATCAGACCAATAAAAATACAGAAATGTGGATTATTTATAACAAATAAGCCGTATCCAATACATACTAGTTATTTAGTAGCTTCAAAATGAATTTGGACTGATGGTAGATGCTGTTATGTCTCCCCCATTGTGGAAATATTTTTAAACCTTCACATCACAGTCAGGTTTCAGGTAATTATTTTCACAAAATTGCAGTTTTTAAATTGCTGTTTTTCGAGTCATAATGTGTTGTATTCAGTAATTATGTGATTTTTATTATATTGTCGGGTTTGTAAAACAAACTGCTGGTTTGATATTTCTATAATAAACCTTTTCCTCCCTAACAGGTTGAGCTCTATTGACACAAAGTACCACATCTGGAAACTGGGAGTGGTTTTGACTGACAATGTGAGTTTATTAATCTGTGTAAAATAACATCACAGGAGCCAGCGGCGGCCATGATGTTTTTCTCTAAAGACAGGCTTCTGTCCGTCTCTGTCCTCCAGTACTTCCTGTATCTGATCTGGTATACCACCATGTCCATCTTTGGACACTTCAACAACTTCTTCTTCGCTGCACATCTGTTGGACATCGCCATGGGCTTCAAGACGCTTCGCACCATCCTGTCCTCCGTCACTCACAATGGCAAGCAGGTGAGTGCGCCAACCACTAGAGGGAGCCAAAGTGTTTTTAAATATTTTACTCTGTAAGATCTTAACTAAAAGAACAAAATGACATGATTAAAAAGAATAAAGTAATTTGATTTATTGAAGATTTAAGACTTGTAGAGCATCAGGAATGTCGCTAAACCAATGCAGCTGGATGGAATTAAATATGATTTACTTTTATTATTAATCCAGGTTCAAACTAAGAAAATTAGGCGTTTTTGTAACATGTACAGTGGAACATCTCAAACTCTTTACTGAAATTAATTTACCCAAACACAGATGCATATGTGTTGTCTAGATAAATTAGCGACTGGAAACAAATATAACTTCATAATTTGGATGGGTTATAAAATGCAGACTATTCTTCAAACAGGTTTTTAAAAACAAGCAATCAGTAAGACGGAGAAAACACATGCATGCATTACAAGGAACAAAAATAATTTGTTTGCCACCACTTTTCTGTTTGGAAAGAAGTGAAGACTCAATCCAACCCCTTATCTCAATTTAAGGAAATATATTACTTAATGACTCAAAATGTGTTAATAAATTCATGTTAAATGTTCATGTGCCTGTTCAGTATACTGTGCTAAAGAGCAAATAAAGAAGAACAAATAAACTATATTACATAAATAAAATTCTTAAGATGAAGTTGATCAGCTGAGGTTCATAAATTCACACCTGAGGAATAATAAACTAGAGAAAATATTGAAAACAGTGACACAGGAAACATTCAGTTCTGTTTATTTACAAAGTGTCAATTCATTTTGTAAATAAAAAAAATTCATTTTTGAAACGTGGTTTCAAAAATGAAGGTTAACTAAATGTAACCCAAATTGAACCTGGTTAATAAACATTACAGTCAGTTTATAATTCGGTTTGGTTAAGAAGTTTTTAATCCGAGGAAACTCAGCAGTCTGAGTTGACTTGCAGCAATCATGGATGAAAACCGAAACATTGGAGAGTAGTAGGAAAAAGTAGCAGAGTGAGAGAATTGGTCAGTTTATTCTGGAAAAGTCTTAAGACGAGGCATGGTGTCTGCTTCACAAGTGTGGACTCAAAGTGCACATTAAGGTGGCAGTATGATTTTATTTACGTTTTTAAACTTTATTTTTATGCAAAATGCACCAAAACATGAGGGCTAAGGGAAGCAACAGAAAAATACTCGGTTAAAGTCAACCGGAGGAGCAAAAAAGTTCAGGAATCAACAATTAACTGCTGCAAGTCTTTGGCTATAAAACAATCCCATTTTTCCCAAAGTCTCTCTCCTTCCTTCTTATGGAGACGTATTGAAAAACGTCCACATCTCTATGTCATGGATAATGTTCATAATATTTATAAAAAGCTTCAGGGTGGAGGGGCATCGCTGGAGCCAACATTTAGTATTTAGTAATACTTCTGAAGGAAGCAGAAGTATCAAAGTTATGCCCAGGATTTCTTAGATTTCCTCTCAACATCAGTTTCATTTTAAATGTACAGTATGCGTTTATTTTGCTTTCCAAAAGTTGTTGCAAAAGATATTTGGCTGTTCAAATGTGTTCCGTTTTGACTTGTCGAATACAAAGAAAGGAAAAATGTTTAAATACTTCACATTTTAATTCAAAACGTCACATGCAGCAATGAATTGTGGGTAAAAGACTTCATTGAAGTCCACTGCGATGTAGGCTTAGGCGGTGTGTGGATAAAAGGGAGAATCTTAAATTGTATTCTGGTTTTGACGGGGAGCAGAAACAGGAGAAATATGATCTCTCTTTTTGATCTTAATTGAGTTTTGTGAACTTCCTGTTAGTAAACAGCTACAATAGTCCAGCCTTGAATGTGTGAAGTAGTTTTTCAGCGTCACTCCTGGACAGAATATTTGTAACTTTGACTGGAGGTAAAGGAAGGAAAGCGAAGCTTAATGGTTTCCGTTTCCCTCAGCTTGTGCTGACCGTCGGTCTGCTGGCCGTGGTCGTCTACCTCTACACTGTGGTGGCCTTCAACTTCTTCAGAAAGTTCTACAATAAGAGCGAGGACGAAGACGAGCCCGACATGAAGTGTGACGACATGATGACGGTACGTCTAACCTCTGTTTGTTTAGAACAAAGAAAAGGCATGAAATTGGAAAATAACTTCACGTTGTTTGTAGCTGAAAGAGATTCCTCTGGCTTTTATTCTGAACCGATGACGATCAAGTCCTGTTGGCCTTGATCGCGGCATGAAGACACGACTACCAGACTGAGCAGAAAGAACGTTTCTTAAGCTTTTAATTCCTTTAGAATATTCTTCACGGCCTTGACAGTTTCCAACGCAATCGCGCTTAACATTTATTAATGACATAAACGTAAAGCAGTCTTCAACAAAATAATGAAAGTTTCAATGATTTTGTCCTTTAATTGGCTTTAGTGCTACTTGTTCCACATGTATGTGGGCGTGAGAGCCGGCGGAGGCATCGGAGACGAGTTGGAGGACCCGGCCGGAGATCCCTACGAACTCTACCGCATCCTGTTTGACATCACCTTCTTCTTCTTCGTCATCGTCATCCTGCTAGCCATCATTCAGGGTAAATATTTACTCCCAGTCAGAGCAGATCCAGAAGTACTTCCTGACTGTTCAGAACTCCCCAACCTGCCACAGGTTTGATCATCGACGCCTTCGGGGAGCTGAGAGACCAGCAGGAGCAGGTTAAGGAGGACATGGAGGTAAGACTCACGTCTAACCTGTGAAACCTTGAAACCCCCTTTAAAAATGCTCATAACTGCATGTTTTAATAGCTCAAAGTGGAAGCCATCTTGGCACTGAAACCAAAGCTAGCATCGACAGTCTTCCTTGTTTCTTGGGAGCCCGAAAAATTTTTTATGACACTCCTGGATTTTCTGGTGTGCAAAACGGCAGCCAATAGTGTGTAGGTTTAGTAAGACAAACTGTTTTATTTTTTTTAAAAAAACAAAAAAAAACTGAATTTGTGTTTATTTGATTTTTTACTTTGGAAAAAAAACTAAAATTTTAACTGATTTAATCAGATTTTTAAATTTTTGATTACAGTCTCATTCACAAGTTTTTGGTTCTGCATTTCTAAAATATTTTGGGGAAAAAAATGCAGTTTGAGAAACAAACGCAGACTTTCCCACAGTGTGTTATAAGCCTGGCGGGCCACCAGGCTTAACATTGTTTATTTATTTTAGGTTTTTTAAATTATTGCCTTTTTAAAGACTTAAGGTGTTAATTTTCCAGTCTGCCAATACCGCAAACTATCAAGTGATCTTTTCAAATTTCCTGTTAACTCAAAAACATGGCGGCCGGCTGGATGGATGACTGCCGTAGCGCCTCGGGCTTAGCAAGTTTTCTGAGGAAACTCTGTTGATTAGAGATAAAACAGAAAAATTTGGGGTATGATCTAAATGAATACTTTTACATTTTTCTTATTTCTAGATGATAAATTGTCCCAGTAATTATTGCGATAAACAAGAAAATACAGTTTTGGGACCATTTTCAAGTAATATAATAATGGCCAAGAATACTTAGTACTGGAACTGGGAAATATTTTAAAACCATTTAAAACCAAAACCATGATTAAAATGGGTCATGACATCTCAGTAAGCAAAGCTGCATTTCAAAAAATATTGTAATGGAAATTAGCATGCTCATGCGATTAATTTATTGCTCAGTACTCACAAAATAAAAGTAGGGATACAGAGAATATATATATAAATGCACTTTAAAGTTCTAACAGTTTCTAAAATCCAAATATGTAATTCTCAATTACTTCCGTCAGACCAAATGCTTCATCTGCGGCATTGGGAACGACTACTTTGATCGAACGCCTCACGGGTTTGAAACTCACACCCTACAAGAGCACAACCTGGCCAACTACCTGTAAGTGCAGCAACACACTTGAACTCTAAAACATGAATATTTTAAATATTTTAAATAACTCCTGCCCTCCTTTGTGCAGGTTCTTCCTGATGTACCTAATCAACAAGGATGAGACTGAACACACGGGTCAGGTACGTGAAAATCTCCGCGTCTGTTGTTGCCTCTGCACAATAAGACAGCAAAGCTCCGGTTTCAGGTTTTTACTTATGCAACATTTCAAGTGGGCTGAAATGTTGCAGGGGAACGAAGCAACGCGTGGGCTCGCTTTGACAATTTTGGTGCACCTGAGATTTAAGTTGTTCTTATTTGATATGAAGTTTCTAAAAAAACTAATTCAGAGATTTATAGAAAACAGATCTGCAGGTTTGTTGATCAGGCCTGTGAAACAAGTGTTTCTTTTTATGTTCATAATCCCATTTTGTACAATTGTGAATTCAATGGAAATGCAGCTACTTAAACTAAGCCAGCGGAGTCCAAAATGTGGTTAGGGGGCCGTTTGTGGCCCTCAACAACAGGATGCAGTTTGGACATTTTAGTTTTGGGCCAAATCCAGATCAGTGCTCTTAAAGGGCCGGTTGTGCCAGAATGTATTGATAAAACCTGTTCACAAACTGTTAAAATATCAATCAATTATTAAAATTAAATAATATTATTGAACATCATTTGGGAAAAATGTCTTGTTATAAGTTAAATAATCTGCCAATGGAACTAGCCTCTGTTTGTGGCTACAAAGCTACTTTTAAGTTAGTTTTGTCTTATTTCAAGTGAAGTAAGACATTAGCACTAGAAACTAGACTAGCATTTCTTAACGGGAGCAGTACCGCCCCCTGGGGGCGTTCTGAGGACGGCGCTGGTGGAAATGTTTTCAAGAGGGGGGCTCTGAGATTCCTTTGGGGGGCGTTGGCTCCAAGGTAAACTTTACACCTTAAATGCACAATAGCAGTTTTAGACTTTGAGCAACTTGGTAAAACTGTATTGTGCAACATTAAAACATCCTTGGCTGCAACTGTATCGACGGCAGCTCTTCTTCTCTTCAGTGTTTCTGTTGGCTTCTTGCTGCAGCTCCGTTCTCCTGCTACTGGAAGCTTCACCGCGTCAGTTCAGCGTCACACCAGACAGATTTACTTGTCTGGTGTCTCATTTTCAAATATTTTATGTTTTATTGAGGATTTTTGTACATATGTTTCGGCAGTGCTGTGACGTATATTAAAGTGTTTTAATGTTCGTCTGGATGCTGCCCGCTCGGCCACTTCCATGGTAGGACAACAGAATGTCGCTCTTATAAACATGTAATGACTAAAATCACAATCCCCTCACTGTGTGGATACATTTCCCCGTTTAAATAAAGAAATCCCTCCACGCTGTCTGTGGTGATACCGTGGCAGAGAGCGTTCATTTTATAGAGTTAACATTGGTGCTGTAAGTGATCCGGTATGAAACGGTAATACCAGCACTTTTGAATTTTAATCATCAGAATACGGGGATTTTTTCCCTTGTTTTAAAAGGTTTACGTCAGTCTGTTTTTCTCCATCGATACGCTCCCCGACCGCTCCGCACCATGGGGGGTAAAAAATAAATAAATAAGCAAAACTCTGAAACAGGACGTAGAACTGAGCGACAAACTAGATGTGAATCAGGATCAGAGAATCCGACGGCGAACAGTGAAAAATCAATATGAGTGTCAAATTAGGTGAAACACATGATGCGGCACAGCAGGTGGATAACATGACGAGTGAAGATTACTGGTGGAGAGCGTCAATAAAAAAAAGATGAAATAAAACTAGCAACAGGAAAGAAACTAAAGAGAACATAACAATAAACCAAGAGAGGATAATACTAATCAAAGAAAACTAAATGGAATTGAATGAAGAACAAAACGCAAGAATAAACTAAGAAACTAAAGTAAATACAGAGAAGAGCAGAAGCTATAATTAATGTAGATGCAGTTATTGGCAGATTGTACGTCTTTTATCTGGTCGTTTTGTGCAATATTTAACAACTAACATCAGAAAATGACACAGAACAAGAATACGTTTTTCCACTCTTTCTGTTCTCTGGGAAATTATTTTTGATAATAATTACAGAAACAACCATAAAAATTAAAACATCAACAATAGTAATAGTAATATTAATAATAAAATGTTATTCAGTGCAAAGTAGCCCACAAATTCTTTGACGGATCCGGTTAGGGACCTGGATAACGGCTGAGAAACACTGAACTAGACCAAAAATACTTGGTAAGATTTTGTGTTTTGACTGACCTGGTTTTTTTTGTTTCGCTTAATGTGCCGGAAAATATGGTATTGATCAGATAAGATAAAAAAGTCAAACTTTTGTGAAAGTTTGGACACCACTGGTCTGATCAGACGTGTTTCTCGCCTTGCTGAAGTTTTCATCCCAACTGGATGCACTTGCCAAAATAATTCTTGATCCTTTACGGTACAGCGTTAAAAGGTTTCGTAGTTTGGGACCATTTTGATGTTACATCAGAAAATAAGGGATTGGTTATCACTTCGTTGTTGTTTCATCCAGTTCTTTTCAGTTTCTACTTGATCTATCTGAATCCAAATTCAGCTGAAATTGACTCTTATTTTACTTTCACATTATGTTCTGCAGGTTAAGTGTTGCATATGTTTGACAGAACTTATTTAAATAAATCCACCTCTGCGATGCTGATGCCTTATAGTGCCAGGCATCAGAGTGAAGGATACACCTGGGATAAACTCAGGTATATTCTACAAATTACTCAGTTGCTTTTTATAAATTATTTCATATAAATGTATTGTTTACTTCATTTTTTTTCTACAGCAGGAGAAGTTGTGTCAAAAAAACGCAAGACTAAATTTCAAAATGTTGGAAAAACTTTTTTTTAATGAAAATTTGTGAGAGAAAAAAACTGTTCACAAGCGAATATGTTCACTTGTTACATGTTCACATTATTTATTGACTGTAAGAATATAAAATGTATTTTGAATTTAACTGAAAATATGACTTAATACAATATATAATATTCAATAAAATACAATGACTTAGACTGATTTGATGACCTAGTCTATACAATAAGATTTGTCAACTACATTTGCCTGTAGGGATTTTTAATGTCCAGCAGGTGTCAGTGTTCAGTATCAATGCAGTTTGGGGTCGAAACGCTTCATGACGCCTCGTTTCCCCATCACTAACGTTTCCCATTTCCTCTTCCAGGAGTCGTACGTGTGGAAGATGTACCAGGAGAGATGCTGGGACTTCTTCCCTGCCGGAGACTGCTTCCGTAAGCAATACGAGGACCAGCTGGGTTAGGAGGGGGCGGCCACCGCCGGCGCCGCCCCAAACGCCCCTCCCCTACTCCACGTCGCCCTGTTACCAGAACCTGAACGCATTTTGAATTCTACCGCTCACTGGACGCTCCGGATTTGTGCATCAAGTTTCTTGTACGTCCTGTAAC
Source organism: Xiphophorus maculatus (assembly GCF_002775205.1). Classification (NCBI taxonomy): domain Eukaryota; kingdom Metazoa; phylum Chordata; class Actinopteri; order Cyprinodontiformes; family Poeciliidae; genus Xiphophorus; species Xiphophorus maculatus. The sequence goes on from NC_036457.1 coordinate 5,744,234, forward strand.
GACGGCTCATTTATGCAAATCTCTTTGCTTTGATTCTGAATCACATTGCCTTTCCCACTTGCTTAAACCCACCATGTGTTGTGTGTAGACATGTGAAACACGGCTAAGGGTTACAGCATGACGACTGAATGTCCGTAAATGCACAATTTCTCGTCACCACGAACCTGAGTGGATGTTTGCTCCTGGAATGGATCAGAGCTGATTGAGTTAAATGATTTGCCTTTTCAACGCTGGCTCAAGCGTGTAACGAAACGAACGTGGTTCCGTCAGGACCAGAGACGACTCTGTTAGGTATTTAACAAGTACCGACGTGCCTTTGGAAAAATTAACTATGCAAAAACGAATCTTTGTTCCTCTTAACACAAGCAGTGCTCTAGTTCTGGTCTTAATCACATCGGTTTTTTGGCTTTTAAATGAACAAAAAAAAATTGTTGTATAAAATCTAGACATTTCTTGTGTAAATGTTGCTTAGTTTGGTTGTGTTCCTACACTGTGGTGTCCTGCCCACCCTGCACTTCTTCTCCACAGTAGACGAACCCCACAGCAGAGGAGAGTTATGAAACTCGGTTCAATGATTTATTGGCTGAAACTGTGCGGCCATTTGTACGTATGTAGGAGGAAAATAATAAACTGATGCAATATGATATATTGTGTCATCTGTAGCCTGTTTGACCATCAGCCTCTGGCAGAGAAACGTACGGTACTGAACACACATTGCATCAAAGGTTGGGATGCGCTGTCCTCTCTACACCCTCTGACTTCGGAAACATGCCGTCTGTCTCCAGCCAAAGAAACGCAACACATTTCTGCAAACTTCTCAGCAGATGGCCCAGTTTTACCTCCGGTCTTTAAATTGTGCATCTTCTTCATGGTCAGGAGATCATGCTGTCCAGCCAGTCCTCCAGGTCCTCCTCAGTCATCGACTCTTTGACCTCCGCAGGCTTTGGAGGGGCAATATCCTCGTCTAAAACTTTTTCTTCCGGTGCCGCTTCTTCAAATCCTTTAAAAGTAAATATTAAGGTAGAAGGAAGCTTGAATCCACACAAGATTAAAGCATCTCAGTTACCCTATAACATATAAAGGGCTGGGCGATAAATCTATTTTTGGTTTTTGAATATTTAAGTTAAACTTTGACATCAGCACAGCCAGAGCCGCCATCTTGTTTTTCAGCTTCTTATTATTTGGACTTTGAATTCATGTTTACTCTGTGACATAATATCAGGGCTAAGTAAATTAATTTTTTTTAAATTATGAGAATAATTTAAATTTTAAAATTAAGAAAGTTCATCTCATCAATTTTTACAAATAATATATATATTTTTTTAATTATGCTGATATGCTAAAAAGTCATCGGTACAATTATGCAAACAACAGTGTCTTTTACAAAGAATTAACCACAATAATGGCTTTTTTCTTGTAAACAAAAACATCTTGTAGTCTTGGCCCTAATATAATTAGGTTTATGATTCAAATAAACTAAATTTTTTGTAAATAATTTACATAATTTCTTTTTCAGAAAAAGTGAACTAGCAAAATAAAAATCTGACTTTATTTTTAAGTTGTAATGCTCTGCCCTCTAAATATTTATTTTTCTAATAATAGTTCTCATAATGTTACCATGTGAAGCATTAGCATATTTACTGTTTTGATACGACTTGTTGATAATTCTGCTCAACATACTTCAACTGCATATGAACAAGATTAGCAAACATACTCTTCTCTTCTGTAAGTTTCAAGAATCCCTCTCCACCATGAAAAACCCAAAATCAACATTTTTAAAATTGGTGCAAATTATTTTCCGAAAGGTTTTTCATTTTTCATCAACCTGCAGAACAGATGATAATAAAACTCGCCTTTCTCTGGCGATCGTCTCTCCTCGTTCGGACTGCAGATCAGCTGATGTCCTGCGTCATCTGAACCGGGTTTCTGTAAACCAAGTAGCTCATCCAGCTCTTCATCATCCTCCTCCTCCTCAGGTTTAACAGCCACAGAGGAAACCTGGGAGTTTAAGCCCACTGCTGGTTTCTGACTGGTGCTGAGGCCTTTAAAGGCAGCAGGCGGAGGAGGAAATTTGGGTACTTCCTGTTTAGGTGCGAGGCTCACAGCTGGCAGCTCTACTGGTGTCGAGACCTGAATCATGAAGAGCCCAAGAGTAAATAAATAAAATAAATAGTTAAAAACACAGATCAGAATAACTGGAAGTCATTTTCAACCTTTCTAAAGTTACAGACACAGTTAAAAGCAAATAGTAACCGTACACCATGTTCTTACAGAGCTACGCTAATGATAGCTAAAAAAAAACAAACAAAAACTTCTTAGAAGCAGCATTTCTTAAAGGTTATTTCCAGATAACTCTCTTTATACACTTGTTTTAAAATCCAAAAGACAGAAATATCTTTAAGTGATAACCTAATTTTCTTTTACACCACAACTTTATTTCTGCCACTTCAATTCCACCTGAGACGTAAGAAGAAGCTCCAACCTGAACCAGTTCAGCTTCTAGATTCAGTCTCCGGTGGAGAGGAACTTGTTGGAGACTCTGGGCGAGAGCAGGGAGGTCCAAAAGCACCGCTGACACCTGACGATTAAAAAATAAAGAAAACGGAGAAAATGATCAGAATCAAACGCCTCTGAAAGGAAAAGATTCAAAGCAGCCATAAAACAAAAATCATGTTAGCTTAAAAACTTCGAAGTTGTAACGACTTTACATTAGGCAATAAACGATTATTAGAAACAACTGACAGTTTATTGCTTAAAGATTTGGATCCATAATAGGCATCAAGTATAAATGAAAAATATTAAAAACAAATAATTTATTTCATGAAAATATTTGTTGAACTAGATGTTGATCAAAATGAGCTGCTATCGGTAATATGCAAAGTATTTATTTTTTTTTAATTACTAAATTTGATGTAATTATGAGACTTTAATGGTAATTTATTTTAACTGCAACATTGTTTTATTCATTTTCCATGCTTATGTGAATTTAGACAATAATACTCAGATTTACTGCTCAGGTCAAATCTTCAGCATGGGAACAAAGGGAAGATCTCGTGTTATTCTGACAGGATGTAATATCAACACTGCATCACCACATCCAGGCTGAAACACGGCGGTGGCAGTTTCATAATCTGGGTTTTTAAATTGACGAGGAAGCTGTGTTTTCCTTCAAACAAAGTTATTTTTCAAGAAAACCTTTGAGATTATTTCAGATAATTTCAACTTTGTACGTCATGAAAGCCTGCTTCTTCAAGGATATGTATTTATTTTTACTCTCAGTAAACGTCCCTGTGGCTTTTCACCAAAACTAGTGTTGGTTAATCTCAGCGTTCGGCCAGACAGAGACAGATTTTGAGCAGCTAGATTATTCCACAGCTTTTCAAAGTCTATATCCTGGTGATCTCGACTGAGATTTAGAATTGGTTCAGGTCAGAAGTGTCCAAGCCTTTTCACATGTGGGCCGAAATTCTAGACTCAAAAAAGCCCAAAATAAAAGTAACCCGATTTTCATTTTAAATTCTTTCGATTTGGATATTTACTGTAGATCCAAAACTTGGAAGGGACTTTAACAAAAGTTAAAAGGCAGAGTAAATCTCGTGATTGATCTCAGATATTTTCTAGAAAAAATTTGGAAATTTCTGAATTTCAAACATCCAAAATGTCCAAGATTTTTGGCAGAAATTTACAAAAAAATTTTATTTTCCTCAACAACAGCCCTGTGGCAGATTTTGCAGTTTTGATATATATGAAGATCTGATCATCAGTTTCTTTTGGGCTCGACTGAATATATTTATTTTCAGTAGTAACAGGATTTGGTTCACATTCTTTCAAAAGGCTTGCCATCATTTATTAACTTTATTAAAGACACAAATAGGTCCATATGAGAAAAATAAATCACATAAGGATACATTTAACCTAATTTAAGAAAGCATAAAATCTGATTTTATGCAAGTGGTGCATGAAAGTCTCTGGATAAACGTGGTTGTACTTTTTCTTAAAGCTCGGATATAAAAAGGCAAATACTTTATAAGAAAATTATGTCAGTAATAATTTTACCCCGTTTACAAATTGAAACTCTCCATCTGCAAATATGGGTCAAATTTGTAGCATTTTTGAATCGTAATTGGGGGCCGTACAAAATCAGTCCAAGTGCCACAAATGGCCCCCGGGCCACAGTTTGAACACCCCTGATTTAGGTTAATGAAAGCGAAAGCAGAGTTTGACCTGATTGGCTGCGAATGGATCCATCTCCCAGTCCTTCTCTTCTGCAAACCGGAACTGAGTGAACGAATCCCCTGGAAGACAAACAGAAATAACGTCATGAGCATCTGTTTCAACTGATCCGTCACTTTGCTGCAATAACATCTGGAAATGTTTTGGAAGTCAATCAGCATCTTTGTGTGAACTGTTGGAGAGCTACAGCAGCACCAACTTTTCACAACATTAACAGCAATAGCTCTGGTGTGCAACACTCCACAGACACCGAGAAAGTGTTATTAATAAACAGAATCAGGGTGCTAAAACTCATAAAAAAAATAAATAAAAGAGAAAACTTGTGGTGTTGAACGAGGCACAACGCTGCAGCAGAAAGCTCAGAGTTAAATCACAACATCCAGCACAACAAGGACACAGTGTCAGGTGTGAAGCACCACTCTGCCCGCTTCATGCATGTGGTTATCTCCGCAGCGCTGCAGAAGGATGTCACTTCGGATGGAATAAAAGGCCGCTGTGGGTATTTTTACACAACATGATGAAAGGCTGCCTTTGTTCAAAAAGCAAGCTAAAAATTCTTAAATGCAAAACAGAGAGGTAACAGTAAGTCGGCCCTTTTCTGTGAGGTAGAAGGAGAAGAACAGAAACATTTTAGCTATTAAAGAAAACAGACAACAAAACTGGGACACGTCAAAAAAAATAACAACCGCCTACAAATTTGAGAAAACAGAAGAACTGTAAGAAAAATGACAGGTTAAGTGCTGATCCTTTGCACGCGACGTCACACTCTTAGAAACTCGGCCCGCTCCGCCATGACAACCAATGCGCTCCACTTTACGTGGCCTTTTGGAGGCTTTATCATTCAAAAACTCACCAAACTTGACAGAAAATTGTTTCCCCGAGGAAAATCTTTGGATTCCGGTGGAATTGCAAGTGGGCGTGGCCAAACTGCTCTACAGCGCCCCCTAACGTGAGATGGGAGAAACCGTAGGTCGTAGAGATCTGAAACTCGGTATGTAGGTAGATCCCCCCAAATCAAGAAAAAAAGTCTCTTGGAGGTACCCTCTAAAATGCACAGGGAGGTGGCCATTTTGGGTCAAAGGTCAAATTTTGGCAATTTTTCACTTTTACTCACGTCGAACTTTAACAAACTACTCCTAGGGATTTTGACCTATCGGCTTCATTCTTGGTCAGAATGCAGTTGAGGCATGGGGGTTTAAAAGTTATCAAAAAAATTGACTTTTTGTATATGTTCAGGGGGCGTGGCGGAGCGGCGAACTTGGCGTACTCGCCAAAACAAATGAAACGCTATAACGTTCACATAAAAAGGTCAACTGGCACCAAGCTTAGTATGAATGATCCTGGTTGCATCCCTGACGATCCTGTCATCATAGTCCAATGTCATCTAAGCCCCGCCCCCTCAGAACAGGAAGTTACTTTTTTTTTTGCTTGGAAAGTATGTATATATATACTGAATTACTTGACAATTATATTAATAATTGTCAACTAATTCACTAAAAAGAATTACAAGAAGTGATGACCTGCGTCAGAATCTTTTGATGGCATCAAATTTACACCATTTTTTTAACATCGGCTGGACGCAACATAAAATTATTTTGAAGGCCGCCCTATTAAGAATAAAAGTACGCACCAGGATTTTGATTTCATTATCTGAGCTGCAGTTTTCTCAAACAGTTGAATGCTGTTTCTGGTTTTCAGAGGAAATATGGGACACGACCAGCAGCCTGGAAGCTCATGTTTCATTTTTGTTAGATCTCCTTCTTATTATAGTAATGTCTATTTTTAATTGAGCCTGCCATACGCAGACGGACAGTCAGCGGGAGACAATGTACGCCGTCGGTCGCTGCTGCTCACTTTACTCTCCTGCTTTACACTCGGCCTTCATCGGCACCATCTGCAGTTGTCCTTGATATCTTGGCTGTATGAAAAGTGAGTGAGGTCAACCCGCCGCAGCTACAGGAGGGCTTTGTGTCCGTCAGACCGAGTCCGGCTGGCGTTTCGGAGAACACAGCGACTGTGACGCAGATGGATAAGAGAAGGAAATGTGAATGTCAGCTTGAAGTGAAGGCTCAGCGACGGATGCCTTTATGTTTGACCATGAGCGTGATTGATATCAGCAATAATAGCTGATCTTTTCAGGTCTTGCCACATAAATCCTGCCTGGGGTGGAAGTGAAATCGATTTTAGCCCCAGATGGTATCTTAAGCTGATCAGACGTCAACAGATAACAATATTTAGTGAAAAGCGGGATCTGTGATAACATGAAAGCAGGCGTTGGTCTTTGCAAAACAACTAACTAGAACCTAAAGAACCTCGATGCCTGGTTATCAGACTTTAACATAATGAAGCCTAGAGGTTACAAAAGGCTGGAGTCAGAATTTTACGCTCATTTCAGATCTAATAAATCATCAGTAACTAGAAAAAGCAGTTTTCAGAAGACTGAATGGTAACATGTGATGGGGTGTGCATAATACTGTCATAAATTTAATACCAGTCTTCATGAATGTCTATGACTGTTGTCATGAAGTGTCATTCAGTAAATAATGACACTTTCAATGCAAAGTTGCACTAAAACTTGCATTAAAAGTACATTAAAATGGCCAGCTTTGCATTATTCGGGTAAAAATTACTTTTAAAGCAAAGAGCCGGTTGTGCCAGAATGTATTGATAAAACCTGTGCACAAACTGTTAAAATATCAATGAATTCTTACAATTAAATATTATTATTGAACATATTTTCAGGCCCTCCAGGAGTTTGTGATTCTCTTTGTGAATTTTTGCAATAAAAATCAAAGTGTGTCGTCACTAATCTGGTAATATTTCCAATATTTGCGCTTATTTATGATGGTAAATGCGACTTTTTAATACTCTCTGTATAAACCATGGACTATAATCTGACATTAATTAAAGCCGAGGCAACTGTTAGTAAGAATGTAAGAAGATTTTTGACAATTTTTGAGAAAAATCTCCAATAAACTCCCAGATTTTAGCACAATTTGTTGATTTTGCATACATTTCCACGATAATTCTCAAGAAACTGGAGGGACTGATTGACATAATTTGGCAGTAAACAGATAAAAACTACATTCATTTGATAGATAACATAATATTTAATCACACTTAGTGTTTAGAATCTAGAGGGCCACATAAAAAGCTACAGTGGACCGGATTTTCCCCACGGGCCTCGACTTTGACACACGTGCTCCACAATCACTCCCACTCTGTGGTGAACCACTATAAAACATAAAACTATGACGTCACATGATGAGTTTGATTGAATATTCAGTGAACTTTGGACAGCGGCTAAAATTACAGCTGGTATTAATCTGCACCGTTTATCTCATATTCTTTTATTTGTAAAAAATCCGACCATCAGCTCACACAGTCATTTTTCTTCTCCAGCAGGTTTATGTTTCTACAAAGTTTCATTTTACATTCAGATATAGGCAGAGACATGAGTTTGAGAGAGAACATGAGTCACCTGATAGCTACATTCCTCCAAACCTGGCTTCATTATGTAACAGATGATATAAGAGAGAATAATAATAAAAAGTTAAGGATGTGAAATGATAAGGATCTGATGTTTTTTGACTCCAGAGCTCCACTGCTGATCAAATAAATGTAAATCAAGGCCTTTAAAATTATCCTCTGTTCATTTTGGAAATACATTTATATGAAGAAAAGAGAATAAAAGTCAGAGACGTTGTAAACGATCTTTGGGAAAAAAATATCTTCAACGTCAGTAATTCTTGATTTCAGAACCCTACCTTATGTTTTCCTTTATATATTAACAACGCATTTCTTCACTACTGTTGCAGGACTTTCATTGGCAGCTACATGAATTTAAATCACCATGATGGAAATCCAAAGGTGCCAATAATCATGAACAATTAAATATCTCGTTTACTGATGTTTTTGATTGGTTTAATTTACTAATAATACTGCTTAGACCAGTCAACATAATCAATGACATCAACATCAGCACTTTACGTCATGTGTCAAACTCGAGGCCTGTGGGCTAAATCTGGCCTTCCGTAGCTTTTTATGTGGCCCTCCAAATTCTAGACTAAATGTGTGATTATATTTTATGTTATCAATCAAATCGATGCAATTTATTTCTGTTTACTGCCAAATTATATCAATCAGTCCCTCCAGTTTCTTCAGAATTATTGTGCAAATTCACACAAAACCAACAAACCCTCTGCACTTTTGTGCGCTAAAACATAATTGGGAGCTTATTGCAAATTTTTCACAAAAATGGTCAAAAACGTTCTTACTTGTACTAAACAGCTGCCTCAGCTGTAATTGATGTCAGATTATAGTCCATGATCTATAAAGCGAGTAATAAAAAGTCGCATTTACTGTCATAAATAAGCGCAAATATTTCCAAATTAGTATCACAAACAATTTGATTTTTATTGCAAAAAATCACAGAATCCTGGAAGGACTGAAAAGATGTTTGATAAAATATCAATGAATTCTCAAAATTAAATATTAACAGTTTGTGAACAGGTTTTATTGATACATTCTGGTACAACCGGCCCTTTCAGAGCATTGATGATCCTGATTTGGGCCAAAACAAAAATGGCTGACACTCCTGCTTTACTTCAACATACAATTTTTAATCTTTCTGGTTTTTGGTTCAATTCTGCCTTCTTAAACTAATGTTCAAACTAGCAGTTTCACCACAAGTTAAAGCAATCAGTTTTACAGTATTATAATCCTGCTAAAAAAAAAATTTTCAAAAAAAGTTAAAAATATTTTTAAAAATGAGTTTTTTTTGTTGTGATGATGAGGATGTCTACTGGTAGAGTTTTGAGGGTTTGGAAATATTTAAATGTTTCCAAAAATGCTCCTTTGATCTGTTTTAAACACAATTAACTAATTTTATTATTTTATTAACTTAAAATATAATCAAATAACCCAATAAATTATATGTACAGGTAATAGATAGAACGGATATGTTGTATCTATTGCCTTGTTGCGTTTTACGTGGGGTTTTAAAAAGTTAATAGAATCTATTTCTATTTTTGATTATTTCTTGTCTGATTATATTTGACATTCAGGCTTTTTAAAAACACTTAAGACACAAAATAAAACCTTCGTATTTATTTTATTACATTAGAGTTTTATAATGTTTTTGTGGTGTGCAATAAATGCCATATCTAGATTGTAACATACTAAAACAGGGGTGGGCAACTCCAGGCCTCGAGGGCCGGTCTCCTGCAACTTTTAGATGCATCTCTACTTCAACACACCTGAGTCAAATAATGAGGTCATTAGCAGGACTCTGGAGAACCTGACTGCACTTAGGAGGTGATTCAGCTGTTGGATTCAAGTGTGTTGGACCAGGGAGACATCTAAGAGTTGCAGGACACCGGCCCTCGAGGACCAGGATTGCCCACCCCTGTACTAAAATAAAACGGCTTTTGACAAAACAGTAGGAGTAGCATAAAATTTAAATAAAGTATTTAACCAAAATATTGTTTTAAAACTCCTGTGAACTTATATAGTTTTGTTAACAATAAAACTGCAATCGATCGTGTTTGAACTAAAGAGTCTGCCGACTAAATGGAAAGCGAATAAATTGTGTAACTGACTCAAGCTCTGTTTCACACATTTTTAAAAACATTTCTGGACAAATCTTGTCTAAAACTTTGCCGGTTAGTCAGCGGAGGCACAGCAGATGCGTGGGCGACGGCTGAATGAAGTCCAGAGCACATTTGTGTTCAGGCCGCTAAAAGAGAAGCCACCATATGCGACCCAGACCACATTTGAACGAGGTCAGCGCCGTCCGCCGGCTCCTCTTCACAATTTAACGAATTAATGCAAATGCTGCATTTGGTTTGACTCATTTGTTTACTTTTTCTTATTGATGACAGTGATATTTGTGAATCTACACCTCAGTGGCATCAGTTAATTCTTCACAAAATACCTAATTCTGTTTTATTTATTCACACCAAGTCGGGTTTTTAGATAATTACATGATGCAGTAAAACAGCCTTGTTACCTAAATCCCAACTTTCTGTGTTAAAAGGTGAATTTGCATTAAAGCCAAACTGCGTCTCACTTTGAAAACACTTCAGTCTCTCACTCTCACATTCCATCTGTTTCCGGCTCCTGCTTCTCTCTGTTTAAAATCTTCCTAATCCTCCTTTTCCTCCCTCGGCGTCTTTGTTCGATCTAACGCAGAAACCTGCTGATGTCTCCCACCTACACTGCCTGTGTCCTCCTGATCTGTGTCCATAGAAATAGCCTTGCATGTCGGACCGACAGAACCATAGCAACAGATGCAAACCAAGACGAGAAAAATGGCTGTCAAATTTCCAAAACACAGGAAAGAGAGTCAACTGAATGCAACATTTAACGTTTTAAGCGCTATAATAAATGCTTTGTTTTTAATATTCAGGTGACTGAATGGATATTTTGGAAGTTTAGACGAGTTTATCAAACACTCATGAACCACTCATTACCTCACAATAACAAAACATCTAAATATATACAACCTGAAATTAAATTATTCGTCTCTTAACTCATTTTCTTTGTTCCTCCTGAAGTGAAAAGGTGGCATTTTTTGCAAATGTGACTGGCCACAATAAAACCATGAACAAGTTGACCTGTGGCGTTTTGAGTTATTTACATGAAACGCACGGAAATCAAAAATGTTTTTTACTACCAAGTGTTGTGTGCATTAACATTTTAGGGCTGTTAGTAATTTTGAAACACAATAAGCACAAACATTTTCTTTCAGACAGAAGATAGCCCAATGCAAATAACTTTATTTTAGGTGTTGAGATGCAGCGTGGGGCGCAGCACTGTCCACACACCGTCACCATCGTATCGCATTCAGCAAAGTCACAGACCTAGATCTGCATGCCTGTGGCATGCTATGCATCGTAATAATGTTCAAAAACAAAAGTTCTGCAAACCTTCAGGTTTTCTTTTTAGTGACCTGGCCTTCAGTTATTTATCAATTATTAGTTTTAAAGACAATCCTTCGGTAAGCTAGCTGTAGCGTAGCACTATGAGCTGACATCATGGCAAATAAACTGTTAACATGCAGTACCTGTCGGCCCACTAGGGGGCGCCCGCGGACCACTAGTGACAAATACTTTTTAAAACCTGAAACCAGGCCTGTTACCATAGCAACTGGTACGATAATTGTCCCAGAAATTACTGCAATGAACAATATTGTCGTTTTGAGTAATAGAATAATTAGGGATGCGTGATACAAAAATCACGCATATTGATTGATACAATATCCTAGAAAGGCGCTTTTAATTGAATATCCTTTCTAGGATATTGTATCAATCAAATCAGCGTAAAGAGCCATTTTAACTCTTGAAATCTCAGTGCTAACAGATTATCATTTTATTTGTTACCTGTTCTCCACTCACATTTTATATTTTGGTTGTTTTGCTCGCCCTCGCTGGCGTCTGCTCTTTTCCTGCTCCACTCAGCGCCGCCGTGTTTTCACTTCCCTGCTGCTCATCTTCACCCCATCTGTGCGCCCGCCGCGCTTAGGCACCAAGGCTCTGCATAAAAATAAGGACTGCTGGATCTGAATGACTTTTTATGAACAGCTTTAATTATAAATCCTAACTTTTCTCTCCGTTTTCAACAAATTAACCTGTTGAAAGCCAAAATCATGTAGATGAGATTTAAGGTGCGTTCAATTTAACTTCTCTTTACCAAATGAGAATTTTCTTTAAAAAATATCTCGTCAAAATTTTGGGAATTTCTGTTGAACATGAACAAAATAGACAAATTACAGGTACATTTTAGGAAATTAGGATTTGTACTCTGACGAGGCTCATTTGTCTGTCTAAAATAAACTTGTGAAATAACATTTAAGAAGTTATTACTTTTCATTAAACCCCTATTTTTGTACAAACGTTTTTTTAACCAGTTGCAGCTGAAACAGTGTTAAAAATCAGCAATGCATAAATAAGATAAAGAAATTATAAAAAAAAGCAGTTAAGAAGATAAAATCAATACCAATAAAAAGCAAAAAAAATAAAATAAAAAATTAAAATCAGGTCTCAGTTGGGTTGAAGGCCAATGAGTTTCCAGTCGGGTTTTAAAAATGGTCAGGTGTAGTATTTTAATCTTAAATGGAACAACATCCTGATAACTGAAATATAGGGTTTAAAAAAGTGTAGTTTATATAATGTGTTTAATTTATTGACTGAGTTAGTGAAATAAAATAACCTTTCAGTATTTTCTAATTTTTTTAGATAATCCTATGCTTAAATTCCAACTACTTATCTGGAAGAAAAAAATAATTTAATTTTGTAACATAAATTAACCAATAACTCCTTAAATTAAGTTACTGTGAAACTTAAACGGCAAACGGCTGAGTTTTAAAAAAAAAAATATTCTTACCAACTAGCCTTCTAAAATCCATGAATTAGGATTATTTTGTTCTGAATATTAAAGTAACATAATATGATAATTCCATTTGATTGATATAAACTGAATTTGTATCCTTTAAATTGAACTTTCTATATTGTTAAGTGATTTCAGATTATATTTGTTGTAATTTGGACCAATATTTAAAAAGACAAAGCGTTTTGCTCCTGAACTTTTCAGCCGTGCCGTAACGAAAATATAACTTTGTGAAGAGGATAAATAGTCCTGACTGAGTTCTAGACTGTGCAGATTCAATATGTGGGTTTGTTGTTTAAATAATTTACACTCTGCACATCCGCTGCTTCACTGAAGTACTAAACCTCTTCAGTCAAGAGCTTCAAAAAGCCGAATTTGGAGAGAAAATGGGATGTTGTTACGGACAGAGAAATCAGGACAGATTCTTTGAGGTTCGTGAAACCTTTGTTTTATTTTACTTTCATGATGCTTATTTCCCTGGCCGTCATGTTTATTTTACCACTTCACAGGAATTGATTCTGCGACTAAAGTTGGAGATAAAAGAAAACCTACGCAACGACATGTTTCTCAAAACAGTGTTGTGTTGAATCTCACACCAATTTTTGGCTCAAACATTAAACTTAAAAATGTACAGAAACTGTATTTTCTAAAGCCAAAGGAGGTCGATTTGTGATAAATAGTGTTTATTTCCATCTCACTCACATTGTGAAAACATGCATACCAGTTGTATATGATGTCTACATCATATACAAGGATCTTTTTCGAGTAGTGTTGAGTAAAACTGTTTTTTAAAGATAATTAAACATATTGGCTTGTTTGGGGGGGAAATTGACAAAAATTAAAATTAGGAATAAAGTGTGTTTAGTTCCAAAATGCAGTGGAAATAGTTTAATAAATGCAATAAAATGCATCCCCAGAACCAGAACCAAACGCGGAACAAACTTCCAGAAAACTACAAACCAGCCGAAACACTGAGCTCCTTTAAATTTAAATTAAAAACCTGTTTAGAGTCCGTTTTGTACCGTAATTAAGGAAAATTTTAATATTTCAATTTGTTTTTATGATTCTGAAATAAGCTACACAATTAACATTTTATTTGATTTTGATTAATATTTTTTAAACAATATATTAAACCAAGTTACTTTAGATCGAGCCTACAAACCCCATCTGTGCAACAGTGATCAACATAAAGGTCTGGAAAAACTAAATGCTCAGTTTCTCTGATTTTACTCTTCATAGGTGTATGTTTGAGTAAAATTAACTTTTTTCTTTTATTCTATGAACTGTTGACAACATGTCTCCGAAATTACAAGCCAAAATTTAGTATTTAGAAAATGAGAAATGGTCAAAATAAAAAAGATGCAGTGCTTTCAGAGTTCAAATAATGCTAAGAAAAGAAGTTCCTATTAATTTAGAAACAAAAACACTAATGTTTTAACTCAGGAAGAGTTCAGGAATCAACATTTGGTGGAATAACCAGGAGGTTTTGGTTCAGTGCTGTGGGCTCCTAATTTTTCCAGAGCTGTTTTTAATGTGTATTTGCTTGATAATTTTGATGTTGGCACTTGACAAAATGTAATGTTTATTGCTTGTTTGATAATTGGTTACTGTATTATGTTTTTATCACAAAAAGAAAGCACTTTGAACTGCCTTGTTGCTGAAAAATAATAAATAAACTTGTGCTAATTTAACTCTTTCATGCATAGCGGTCACTGCAGTGGACAGCTTTCTAAAAGCCATTTTCTTGTGGATTTTTATGTTATAAATGCACACAGACCACTGATACTAGTGCATCATACAATATACTGCCAACTACTGGACATATGCTGTAACCTCAAGACATTTTTTGTTAAATCCAATATGGCAGACAGACAAAAAAGCAGCTCAGGAACATCCAGTCCTTCCTTCTACTGTAGAAACTCTCGAAGGTAAAAAAAAAAAAAAAAAATGTGATATCAAGTAATTTTCCAAACAACTTTGTATTTCTTGAAAATTACAACTGACTGTTTTCCCCCCCAAACATTTTTTTACAATTTTTATGCCTTAATAAAATCAAAAACATTGAGGAAAAATCCTGACATAAAAGACCATAATTCATGCATGAAACAGAGACTGTGAATCTGCTAATATGTCATCCAAAAGATTTTTTATTTATTTATCAGAAACAATCTTAAGCACACCTCGGGTCTCCATGGTTGTGTTGTGTTGTGTACAGCGTTGCTAATACTTTATCCAAACTTTGTCACTGCTCACCGTCACGCAGTGCAAACAGCACAGCGGTTTACTCTGAACGGTTAGGATACTCCCTAAACACACAACCGTCACACATGAACCTGGAGCAGCCGGTAACTGAGCAGAACCAGGAGGTGAAACTTTCCCACTGCTCAGTCTCCAGTAACACTTGTAATGAAATGTTGACATTTCGTGTGACTGGAAGAGGAAAACTCGTCCTCTGCCCCTGCTTTCGCCTCCATTTGTCTGTAGATTAATGGGCCGACATCAGAGAATGATTTCTTCTCTTTTTAAACACAATGTCAGCAAAACCTTGCAAGATACCAGATGAGATCAAGCAAAGCAGCTTTCAAGAAACTAGGAGCAATTGAATGCTATTACAAGCCTGACAAATCAGATTTGATGATCTGAGAAAGAGGAGAGAGGATGGAAATATCTGTAATAACTGCACAGCTTAAATTATTACAACTAAAAACCAGCGATCAGACCCGAAATCTGGGTGTAGAGATGACCCGTACCTTCAGAGCCACATAAACACAGTTACAAAGTCAGCCTTCTATCGCCTGAAGAACATTTACAGGATTAGAGGACTAATGTCTCAGCAAGATCTAGAGCAGGGTCAAACTCATTTTCATTTTGGGCCATATAAAAAAATCTCAATGTTGTTAAAGGGCCGGTTGATAAAAACCCATTGAACTATTAAAATATTAATAAATAGCTTTTTGTTTCAGCATTCAATAAGTGTTTCTTAAAATGTAATATTGAAAATTTTTCCACAGTGATCAAGTCTCTCCAGGATTTTGTGATTTTTTAAAGTGGTTTTTGCATTCAAAATTAAAAATGTTATGGTGCTAATTTATAAATGTTTACAAGGAATTTTTACAATATCAGTTGTAATATGTTAAATGTGACTTTTTATTAATCAGAGTATCGATCACGAACTATAACTTGACATCGAGTAAGTCAGCAGTCACTTAAACCCAATGTTTTTGATACATTTTGAGAAAATACTCCAGTAAAAACGGAAAGAATGTGTGAATCTGTTGATTTTGTGTGAATTTTGCAGGTTTGTGAAAAACTGAAGGAAGTTATTGAAGTTATTGACACATAAAAAGCTCCAGTGGGCCAGATTTGGCCCCTGGGCCTTGAGTTTGACACCTTTAATCTAGAGAAAATTGTCCATGAGTTTATCTTTAGTCGCATCGACTAATTACTCAGACAGCTGCAGCTGATCCAGAACGCTGCTGCTGGAGTTCTGACTAAAGCCAGGAAGTTAGAGCACATCACCCAGTCCTAAAGTCCTTCCACTGGCTCCCTGTTGCTCAGAGGATAGATGTTAAAATACTATTGTTAGTTTATAAATCACTGAACGGCTAAGTAAGAAAAAATCTAATCTTATGAGGTGAAACACTTTGAAATGCCTTGTTACTGAAACGTTGCACAGAAATAAAATTTTATTAGATTTTTGATTTGAAAGGTGAGAAAGAGAGGAGAATGAAGGGAAAGTTACAAACTTCCCTGTAGAGTTGATGTTCCCGCTGAGAGCTGCAGCACCTCCAGCGCGCTCCCTGTCACGCCTTTTTAACCAAACCAATTAGTCCGCCATGACATGGCGCTGAAACCCACTACGCGTCGATAAATCACTGTCGGAGCTAATTGCAATTAAAATCTGGAGCAAACCAGGCGAGGAGATGAAGGAGCGAAGGTCTTTGCTCTTAACTTTTAATGGTGAGGCTGTTTGTGTCAAAGTCATATCAGTGGAGCGCCAATCCACCCGAGGCTCTGCTCTCATTAGGCGTGTGAGGTTTTTTATTTGTTTAGAGGCGAGAGGCTCAACCACTTCCTACTTCAAAATTCATCAATCATAATAAATTTCTGCCATCTTCTCTGCTGGACATTCTTGGTTAAGAGCCAGTCTGGCACTGGTATATTTACATAATTTGATTCTTTGAGTCAAAAAAAACACAACAAAAATCATGAAAGTAAGATGATTTGTCCTGCTGCTAGCTACAGATATTTACAACCTCGATTCCAGTTTCATAAATTTAGAGCTATTTTACTACAATATTTAAGTAGATGAGGCAAAAAATGTAAAAATTAATAAACTGAGTGAAGTATGTATTCCTGTTCAATCCATTCAAATGCAATATTCAACAGATTAGAATATGCGTTTGGAAGAAGCTTACTTATGAGATTAATAGTACTTTTTGAAAAATAAAATTAAAGCGGATAATAAACGTACTTTTAATTAAGCCCATAGTTCTGTATTGAAAATGTTTTTTATTGCTCTGATGTAAAACTTAATTATAAATGTCATAAAATGACAGTCTGTGTGTAATTAATGCGTTAGTACTTTTCAATAATATTAAAATTTATTGAGTAATACTATACATTATAATTTATCCAAGTTCAGTTTGTTAGATAAAATCAGATTTGAAGCGCTCTACAAAAAATTATGGGCAGATATTTAAATAGTTTTTTCTTGACACAATAATCCAACTTCTCTGTCAGTGTTTTATGTTGTTTTACATAATATTTTGCACAACTTTATGTGGACATTATGTGATTACAAATGTTATTTAGTAATACTAGTAATAATTTGTTACTACAAATATCATGCCGTTACTAACAGACCCTGCACGATTGCAGTTTCAACCTTTCTGCAAATTTGTGACATATCTGTGATTTTTTTATTTTATTTGCTCGTAACTTAATTTTTTTATACTGACTGATTTGTAACTATATGAAAAGTGGTACCGACATAGACCCCCAGGATGCTGGATAGGACAAACTGAAAATATTCTTATCGTCATTTTTTTTAAGAAACATATTATGTTAAACTTTAAAAATAATACATATTGAAATATGTGTTTACTTTTATTGATATTTACTACCATTGTATCTCCACTACTTAAAATGCCATTCCCAAAGGAAAAACAGCAATAGGACAACCAACCTACTTACTATTTATCACAAAATTAAACGTAAGCCATAAATTAAAGATTACATAGAGACAATTAAAAATACTCTATAAATAATTATTGGGGAATGAAAAACTATTCCTAATGCCACATTTTGTGATACAAGGCTTATATTCTGTAAAAGGTTGTATGAATAAGAGGGGACAGAAGTACCTTAAAGTTTTAACTAAAGGTTAAAACTGCAGACAGATTTGCAGCCTTTTATTGTCAAAATAATTCTGTATTCAACCCTGAACAACAGTTTTAAAACCTCACATTTTGTTCGACATCTCATCCAACCAACCCTGTTAGTTGGATGGTTTTTCCAAACCAAAAGCGTCACAAAGCTACTCTGAAACAACATGCCGATATTTTCTCCAATTTTTCAGGCCGTCAACTCCGACACTAAATATAAAACCAGAGTTGTATAGTTAAACTATTTCAGGTTTGTTGTGACATGACTCCACAAGCTGATGCGTAATGAGTCAGTCCTCCAGGAAGTTAGAGTCTATGAACCAACTTACACTCTTAATCGGTCTTCAGAGAAGTTTTTCGCACCTAAAGCTTCTCAGAACAAGCCAAGCAGGACATACAGTATTTCCTCAATGAAATGGCAAAATGCCTCACCAGAGCGGGTTGTGATTCATTAGAGGACTTCACTGATTCCACTGGATTTATGGCGGCAGAATCCCACAAATGAACAGCTGCTGCTCACAGAAGGAGATAATCTCATCTGCAAGTAAGCGCAGATTTTTATTCTCAGCTCATCTTTGTTTGTATGCCGTTTTCAGCTCATCTTTGTTTGTATGCCGTTTGGATAAGTGCGCTTCACATGCACAACTACATAGAAATAACACAGTGATAGTGTCTGGCAGTGGTAATTTATACTGTGTTTTGGTTAGTTTGGGAGAAGGGAAGGTGTTAAATAGTAGCATTGGAGCTTTCACTGTGCTGTAGTATCTGCTCTAATGCGTCATTTTTACCTGCCTGCTCCAATAACGTGTTGAGGGTGGAGCAGAGCGCTTTTGTTTTTAAAATAACTTTCACATTCACAACCCATTTTGCAGATCAGCATTTCTCAGTTTTTATTTTTGCAATGCACAATGGTGTAATCACTATTCCATTGGGTTTATTTGTCAATAATTGAGTATCAGCCATACTGTCAGTGAATTTGCATATAACAGAGTATCCCTCTGAGTTTTGAATCATCATTAAGGTATGTTGAAGCACAGAGAAGTTACATGTCTGCTCCAAATGTCCAGGTTTGATTATTGTGGACACCAACGTACAAAAACACGTCTAGAAAACTCACTTTCTCTGGAGTACAAGTAGAAAAAACATCAATCTACATTTTCATTTGTTTTCCAGTTCTAAGCATTATTCCTATGTGTAGTAAATAAAAAAACTATTTACTTTTTGTATCTTTGACAGCAAAGTTTACAAATTTAGAATGATATCTTCACACAGAGTCCAAACTTTTGCTTTCGCTCCAAAGGGTTTAAGTACAGCAGATGTTTTGATTCTGATATGTTTATTTCAGGCGTTTTGGTGACTTTGGTGCCGCTGATTAGCAGGTGAAGTTACTGTACCACTAAATATCTTCTGAATTGATTATTTCTATATTAATATGTTACTCTGTGTCTGAGTATCTGATATTTTTCTGCACAATCAACGCTCCATTAAATGGCTTCTGTTCAACAAATTCAGGATAATGCCACAAAATATTTAACAAAAAATGAAGCCAATGTATGAAAACCAAGATTATATTGAAAGAAAGGCTCCATGCAGACACACGATAGGAGCAATTTGGACTGTTCTGTTGCACTCAAAGCAAAACCGTCTCCATTCTTCCATCAAAAAGATCCGCAGACAAAACAATCAGAGTGAATGAAAGGCTTTGATCATATAGTTGATCAGCAGCAAATGACTCTCAGTGACTCAGAGATTCACCTCCATGAAGCGTGAAGACAGCGAGGTCTGCATGTCTGCTGCTCGTCCAGAGAGACGTCGATTCTCATTACACATGAAAACCAAGAGCACACGTGTCAAAACTTAAGGCCTGTGGGCCAAATCCGGCCCGCCGTAGCTCTAGATTCTAGACTAAACACTAAGTGAATTTAAATATTATGCCATCAATCACATCAATGCAGTTTTTATCTGTTTACTGCCAAATTATATCAATCAGTCCCTCCAGTTTCTCGAGAATTATCGTGGAAATTCACACAAAAACAAATCCCTGCACTTTTTTGTGCTAAAAACTCTTTGTTTATCGTCTCATTTTCAATCAGTGTGAAAATGCAAGTCTTATCTTTTTTTATTCAGTAAATGTAAGAACTAAATATCTTTGACATAGAATTGCATAAATAAAACTTCATGTTTGCTGCATAGCTCAACATACTTCATTAAACTGAGATAAGAAGTAGGATTAAATAAGTGTTCACTTCTTCCTTTTCAAACACAAAAGTAGTGGTACGCTAATTATTTTGTTCCTGGTTTTTCTTGTCCTACTGATTAATTGTTTTCTTGTTTTCAAAAACCTGTTTGAAATAAGTTAATTAAATGAAATGAAACCAAATAACAGAGTCAACTATGAATTTTACAGTGTATCAGAGGGTGTTTGAGAAAATCCAACATAATCTATTAAAAAATAAAATAAAATTTAAGCTGAAGCAGAATTTTAACTGGAACATGACAGTGATCCAAAACTTAAATGCACGTCCAGGAAGACATTAAAAATATAAAGTCCTGATCCGATACAAAGCCCAGACAATGTTAAAGTTTTTAATCTATCTTACCAGCCTCTATTTGACTAATTTGTGAACATATCTGATTATAAAGTGAAATATTTAAATATAAATGTTATTCATGCGTTCCTTCTACCTTCAAAAACAAATATGGACTCAAAAGGACAGAGAAAGAGGAAAAGAAAACGCTTTCGGGCATCTAAATAAAGATCTGAGGATCGCCTTAAATAAGTACCAAACTCAAACAAAGCGTGACTGGATGCATTCCACGAAGCACGAAGAGTCAGAAGTTTAAACACCACATCCAGACCGGTCACACAGGTTGGTGTCTTCACCGTTTCCCTAAACCAAGAGACACTGAAACTTCTCCTGAGTGAGAGTGGCGCTGCGGTCTGGCTGAGTCAAACCAAACGCTACACAGTTAAACTCTGTAAAGGCACGCCTACAGGACATATAGGATCGCTCACCGTGTTCCCAGCTACGCAAACACGCAATGCAAGGATGTTTTTTCTGCTGAAAACCTCCACCACCTGCTAAGCAGGTTCTTCAAGGTCAGGTGATGTTTTTCTTCCTGTCTAGACTGATAATACAGATGCACCCATCACGGCACATTTCCTCGAAGAATCCTAAGATTCTACGAATTTTGGGAAAATTCTTGTAATTTATGAAACTAAATTTTACCTGAACGGCAACACAACTTTGGACTTAAAGCTGCAGTATGTAACTTTTATAAAAATATATTCGTTTTACATATTTGGTAAAACTATCCATGTGTTGTGACAGTATGAGACAGAAACAACCAATCAGAGCTAGGAGGTGGGTCTTAGCGCTGTCAATCATGTCCTCTCTGCTGTTGACCACTAATAGCAGACAAGCTGTTTTTCTTTAACAGTGATGCTGCGTTCACAACAAACGCGTTTTGCGCGTCAGAAACATGTCTGATGCTTTAATTTTGATACGTGTGCATTTTGAAGTCAGATGTTAGCATTTTGCTGTAGATTCGTCAAAATTGTGCTAGTCGGACCTTGAGAGGAAACTCCTTGGCTTAAGTGTCCCTCAAACTCTTCCACCATCTCCTGCATATTTCATCTAAATAAATACTTTTAACATTTATTTAACATCTATTTACTGTGGCTCAACATGACTCAACGTTTTAGCTGGACGGATATGGGAAGCTCAAATACGGGAAAATATTTACCCCAACTTCCTCATTGATCCTCTTCCAAGCAAAGTCCTTTATATTCCTATCTCTGTAGTCATAACTTGATTGGTCAAGATTATAGGATGAGAGCAAACAGTGACCATTTGTTTATCCTCCATAGTTTGTTATTTTTTTTAGATCACATTGAAAAATGCGCCACTACTGATTGGTTGATGTCCGCATTGAGCGGCGAAAGTTCGGCTTTTTTGACTCCAGCGTTGGATGCGCCTCAAACGCTCTAAACGCTTCAAATGGCGAAGCGATAGCCGCGCCTCCACATAGACTTTGAATGTAAACCAGATGTGTCAAAAAGCGTTTGGTGTGAAGGCACCATAAGTTGTTTCTCCGCTATTGGCACATTTAGAAGATAGTAGACATAAGGATGATTGGCAGCGCTAAGACCCTCCTCCTGGCTGTTGTTGTTGGTCGGGAGAGTTGCATTCCTTCAGGCGGTAATAGTAGCTCAGGGAGGTGGAGGAGATCAAGATTATCTGTCTCAACATTGTGGCAGTTTTAACAAATATGTAAAAAAAAAAAAAAAAAACAAGGTTTTTTTTAAATATAAAAGTTACACACTGCAACTTTAAGAAGCTCCTAAAATGTTAGGATTATTAGTGAGACTAAAAGTTTCTTAAGAGGAGAAGATGGTAGAAAGAAAACCTGGAACAAACTTCCAGAAAACTGCAAAACAGCTGAAACACTGAGTGCCTTTAAATCTATCCGTTTAAAGTTATTTTTGAAACAAAATTAATGAAACAATCAAGCTTCAATTTCCTGAGGGAGTCTTCCCAAGGGATCAATAAAGTACAAGTCTAAGTCTAAGTTTCTGCTGTGTAACGACGGCAAAATGTAATGTTCAGTCGTTGACTGTGTGTTCAATAACTTTGTATTTTTATGATATAAAGCCTTGTTGCTGAAATGTGATATTCAAATTTCTCATACTCCATAAATATACTCCATAATATGAACAGAGTATCTGTGCCAACAGCTGGCTCTGCTCCTCCGTCCTGTTTGGTTTTCGTGTCCTTTACCTCCACCTTATGCATTGGTTTTCTTGCCAGGTCAAACAAGTTTATACAAGCAGGGAATCACGGCGAGTTGCTGACAGCTGAGTGTCTGTGTAAAAATTACATTTCCGACTCAAACAATGACGATTTTGGGTCTGGATATTTCACTGTAATGCTGCAGTTAAAAACAGCAACCACCGTTCAGTTGCATCAAGAAAATCAAGTTGAGATCGTAAATCCGCAGGGAAGAGGCGTTTTAAAATCCCAGCCTTACAAAACTTAAGAGACTAATATAAGCAGACAAGGGACTCAGAGTCTATTCTTCAAGAGTAGAGGATGTAAATTTGTGATTTTTTAATGAAGCATGAGAAAGAGCAATGTTTCCATGTAATTTAAAATCCTTGTCTACCCACCCAGATGGGTCATGCTGTCATATGCGGGTCAGAAGGCCCGGGTCATCAAGTCAACAGCAATTATCCCAAACAAGCTGCTCATACTTCCATCTTTCCCTCAGTGTTTCTCTATAAATCTGGGTTTTCAAATGATAAAACAGAAAAACAAATAATTTTATCTCCTTCTTCTTAAGCCTTAATGGCTGTCATTCATCTAGTTTGCCTCAGACTTACTTTCATATTCCAGATTATGTCTAATGGGAGACAGTAAAAGACAATCCAATCAATCAAGTTAATAATGTATTCCCCACATCAGGCAGATTATCATGAAAGTATCCCAAAGTAGTTACAGCTCCTTGAGACGCTGCTTGACGTCTGCAGTGTCCGTTTGCAGAAAATGGTCTGCAAACGGTTTGACGTTTGTCTAACTGATGAGGAATTTTACGTTTGGTTGACCACAGCTAATGAGAAGCCCGAGTTGATAATAAAAAGCTGAAAATATTCGGAGAGACGCCTGAGACCGCGCTGCTGGTGGAAAGGTTTATGCGTCGCAATTATCGGTGTTGCTATTGTTACTTACCAGAAGACAAGCAGTGTGGGAGATGTGAAGTACACAAAGCAATTATCGTTAATTGAGGCTGGGAAGCGCATCATTAAATGACTAATTTGTTGGGGTTTTTTATTGTATGAAACGTACCGTTTAGTTTTTTTTTTTTTTAAATAACTGGCTCAGGTTTTGAAAATTAAACGGTATTACAAAGCATTACTCTGGTATAATTGCATATAATCTACTGACAAAAGAAACTATAGTCTGAGTATTCAGTATTCAGCTTTGTTTCAAACAAAGCTTTGTTTCTGAACAATGAAATTTCAACGGTATCTCCTTCAACTTATTTTTTTCTGCTGCTGCAGCCTTTCTGCTTCAAGGTTGAGCTGCTGTTGCCTTTCTGTCGTCTTGAACCTGTTTGCTTGTTGCACTCTGATGCCTTGCATCAATAAGGGTCCACACAAGATTGTCTCAGAAGGTCAACAGTTTCTGAAATACTCAGAAACTGCATATTTTTAAGCACAAGTTTTTATATCTCAAATTCCAACAAGCGAGTAGAGAGTTTTGCAAGAAAAGATTTGCTCAGAACAGAGACTAAGTGTGAGCGGGAGGAGAAGTTTTGAGTACAATCATCGGCAAGTTTTGAGAAGAAAGACGTAGAATCCTGCTTTCAGACTGAAAATGTGTGCTCTTGGGTTATTTTTCGGTCAAAACGGACCAACATTTGAGGAACTTGGTCACCTGAATCTATGCCACAAAAGAATTAAAGCAGTTCAGAAGGCAAATGAGGATCAGGTCAGTGAAAGTGACATGTACCAGATTCAATAACCGTTTTTCAGACTCATCCTGTTACTTCACAGATGCCCAATTTACAAAATCCAACAATTACAGCGTATATGCAAGTCCTAATGACCTATCAGACAAATACAGCCCACATGTCTACTGGAATACTTTCTAAAAACTAAAACAATACCAACAATCTGACGCCTAATCATAATTAATTATGATTTTTTTTAACCATAAGGGAAGTACATGTGGCAAAACCACAAGGACTGACCCCATTTCCCAGACAGAGAACAAAGAGAGTCTACAAAGAAAAACCATGATGCCTATAAATATCTATGAACCCAAATATAAGACAAAAATAACATCAACTACATATTCATCTTCTTTGCTGCCTTGAAGTATGATGTCATTTCTTGTATTTATATATTTAGTGAGTGCTAACGGCATTAACAAAAGTCCCTAAGGGTTTCTCTACAGAGTGGAAAATGCTTCCTGAATTCAAACACAACAACCTGTGAGCCTTTATCGCTGAGTATTTTTGATTCACAATGATTCATTAGGACATGTATTAAGTAATAAGTGCCTTTATTTAACCAGATAGTCCAGTTTCTTGAGATATTGTTCAGGTTAATTCATAAACAATTCACCAAAGTCCAAAAGAGAATCTCATGAGATTTCAGACTTGAGTAAAACAGGTCTTGTTTCTAAAAATGTAACTCAATTTCAATTTTAATTTAGACACAATAGTGAGCTCCTTAAAGGAAAGTGTATCACCTATGGTCACAACCAGGTACTCAAAAAGAGTTGACCATCTCAATTTCTGCCCTATTGATAGTCTTCATTGTTGGAATAACTACGGGTAATGATTTGTTTCCATTTAAAACCAGCTTAAGCTGAATCTGATGCCACTGAACCTGATTAAAAGTAGACTGAAGAGTTTTAAAAGTCTGCACAAAAGAAATGCAAGTGCTGTAAATGATTATAATCATCTGCATAAAAATGATAGATAGCTTGTAATAAATCCTTGCAGACATCATTATTGAACAAATATTGAATAAAAGTGGTCCAACCAGTGAGCCCTGGGGAACACCCCTAGTTATTTGGACTCCTGGTTACCATGATCGGGTCATTTGTATACACTGAAAAATGTTTCAACCATCTGACAGCCTGGTTGGTTAAGCCTATTTGTCCAGCCTTATGCAGATTACTTAAACAATGACCAAGTAAATCCTTTAACAGGATGTGGAAAAATGGGAAAAAAACAATACAAATACCAGAAAAAGTTTACGTAAATGCATGTTTGACTGAGTAAAATATGGGTTAATCATAAACATAAATTTTGTAATGTTTGCTGAATGTTGGCCAGCTTTATTATTGTTATAAAAATGTCAAGTTGCAAAAGCTTTTTGTGGAGCAATAACAGCAGTTTGCAGCTGAAAGCTTAATATAATTTAATAGATAAATCTGCGTGACTAAGCGTTTGCTTTCCTAAATTTTTCCTCTCTGAGCTGCACAAATATGAATATCAGTGAGTGTAATATTTACTGGGTTATTATATTTCATGTAACAAAATTTCATAATCTGCAAATCAATAATTTGACCAGAATGATTGGAGAGCAACGGCCCTGTATATTTTTAGTGATTGACGTATATTTTATTTGGGGGAAAAAAGTATATATAATCTATTTATTTGCTGGCATGTTCAACTCTGCATCACAGCATTATGTTGCATTATTCTAACTGATGCAGGTTTCCACAGCTCTAAAAGTCTGACCATTATGCGGTCGCATTTCGAAGAATCAGCACCAGAAAGAGCAGAGGAGGCACAGCAGGGTTTAGTAAATAAATAAGCTAATCTGTTAATTTGTGTGGGAATATGGCGATTAAAACACAAACGTTCAAAATATGATATTCTGTCTGCACCACAATAAATCACTTGCTGTGTTTCTTACAGGGATGAAGAAACATCCCTGTAAGAAATGTGATCTTTTAATGCAGTGGTTCCCAAAGTGTGGGGCGCGCCCCATAGGGGGGTCGCAGTCCCATTGCAGGGGGGGCGCGGGAAGCAGAGTGAATGAATGAAAGAAAAAAAAAACAAAACAGTTACACAAAAGTGTTTCACTGTAAAGATGGTTTGTAGTGTGTTTTGATGCAACCTGAAGTGTAAAATAAACTTCAGTAGAGTTTAAAAACAAAATATGTGTTTAGGTTTATGTCTGGTTGAACGATGTGTGCGCCCAGTTGATTTTTTGGGGGGGGGGTTTATTGTAATCCATAGGGCCAGAAAATATTTCGGAACCACTGAACTTAAAACTTTTCAGCAAGATATACGCACTTGTTTAAGTAAATAATTTCTTTACTAATGAAGTACTTGTTCCATTGGCAGATAAATTAACCTATAACATGGGAAAAATATCTTGTTACAAGTAAAATAATCTTCCAATGGAAAAGAACTTCTTAATCAATGTTAAGGAATTATTTACTTAAAATGAGCAAATTATTTTACTTATTTTAAACAATAAATAAATCAAATAATTATTTTAGGTACAAAACATCTACAGTAGGTACAAAGATGCTTTTAAGTTAGCAAACTTGAAATAAGACAAAACTAAGACATTTGCTTTAGGAACTAAACCAAAAATACTTGGTAGGGTTTTGTGTTTTTGCAGTGCAAAATAATCATTTACTAAAATAATTGTTAGTTGCAGCCTGAGTTTCTTATACATATATAATGTTATTAGGTTCTTGTTCTATAGTGTCAGAAATTTTGTATTTTGTTACACAGTGTTTGTTTAAGTACAAATAATTGCAGATTTTAGGTTATTTTTAATAAAACTCTTTAGATTTTAGTTCATTTAACTGCTAGATTAATCAGAAAGGTAAAATAAATTTAACGTTCCAATTAACACACTGTTCTTGTCCAAACCATGCCAAAACTTTCTAAGGAATCTTTTTAAATAATTGTGGTTTTAATGTAAAACAATAACTGCCATCCTTCTAAAGAAAGTTAAATTGAAGGAGAGCATATGAGAGCATAAAGATCTGCTGCTCCGTCATTGCATCAACATTCAGATTTTCCTGAGGCACGACAGACACCCACATCAACTCCTCCTCTAGCTCCTCCCCTCTCCGTTTCATCCTACTCCTCCACCTCCTCCGTCTCCTCCACCTCCTCTTTCGCGTGTTGCTCGAGGCTCTGAAGCAGCATCAGAGGTCCATCTACAAGGGAATGTCATGCAACAGCAACTCACGGCTGAATCGGGATCCAAGCAGCAGTGAGGTGACAAAAAGTGATTCATCCTGTGCAGCCTTGAGGATTAACACTTTGTCTTCAATTTAATTCCAGCTGGAGAAACTTTACGCAAACTACGACTGATTCTCCAAAATGCAGATCTGGAGAGGGCATGGTCGGTGAACTGTGATTACTGCTCCCAGGAATCAGAAGTCCTTCTTGGTAGTTTGCGTTTTTCGGGTGAGAAATCTGGGCAGAGGCTTCGAAGAACCACAGCTGGTTTTGTCACGCAGATACTCAACAGCTGTTGCTTCTGCCACCTCGACTTAAAGAGGAAAAAAAAAGCTACAGGATGCAGAACTCGAACAATCCTGACAAACTTGTTTGCATAAAAGTGCTCTGTTCTTAGCAACTGGTGAGGATGAGAGATGCCGTGGCGACCTACCTGTATTTGATAAGTGTGTTTTTCACCTCGTTGGAGAGGAGAGCGCAGAGGGAAAAAGTGTGCAGGAGTGAGCAGGGGAGGGGAGAGCCAGCCGGGAAAGGTGCGAGGCAAACGCTTTGAGAGGAAAAATGACTCGCACCGCGGGGAGAAGAGACTGAACGATCGCTGCCAGACAGAAGGAGGAGGGAGGGAAAAAAATTCAGACTTGGTCAAACGCCCATTTTGTTCTGGAGCGCCGCGGTGAGTATATGTTCTATTTGAAGTGATGAATATAAGAGCAGCGTCTGAAAGAGCAGACTTCCAACAGCATTCGTTTTTAATTGCTGTATCGTAAATGCATATAAAATATGTCAACTTTTATTCAACTTGGGTGGGAAACTGCATTTTCTTATACAGAAGGTTATTTAATCAATGCTTAACTTACCCAAACTGCTGAATAATGTTACCTACAGAATTAATTTCAGATTATTCAAGAATAAGGAGCATTAAAACAGTTTTAATGTTCCTTAAACTAAAAGCAAAACATGTTTAAAACCCCCAAAATTATACTTTCAGGGGAGAGGAAGACGAAAAAAATATTCTGCTCATTATGAAATGTTGATGCACAAAAATTTACATTTATATCAAATTATGATACTAGATTATTTTTTTTATTGCTGTACGTTTTGTTAATAAATAAAATTTCTGAAAGGATACTCTTGAAGAAACCCAGATTTCCTTAAAATTATTTTTTTTTTTATAAAATTTGCAGCTCACCTTACACTTGGATTTAAAATTAAAAATGAGCTGCCTTTCTGACTCAACATACAAAACCCAAAAATTCCCTTCAGCTCTTAGAAATTGTTCAAAATCTGCATATATATTTTTAAAGATCTAATATTTACCCTGTTCATTTTGTAAATGAACCGATAAGGTTTTTGCAGACTAATGACGATTCCTGTTTTTCTTGCTCTAACATGCCAGTATTTGATTTTTTGTAAACATCTAAGAGGAAAAAATGTCATCCCTCTTCTTTAATAGAGGAATAACTTTTAGGTACAAAAAAATAAAAGAATTATAGGATCATAATCAAATCAATTGATCATAATCAATAAAAAGTTGCTGTTACCGTCATAAATAAGTGCAAATATTGCAAATATTTTCAAATTACTACCACAAACACTTTGATTTTTATTCCAAAAAAATTACAAAAATAATCACGAAATCTTGGAGGAACTGAAAAGATGTTCAATAATATTTAATTTTAAGGATTCATTGAAATTTTAACAGTTTGTGAACAGGTTTTATCAATACATTCTGGCACAACCGCCCCTTTAAGAGCATTCAGGATCTGGATTTGGCCCAAAACAAAAATGAGTTTGACACCGCTGATCTAAAGGAAACAGCTATGAATTCAATTCAGGTTTGGATTTTTTCTGGGTTTTGTAAAAATGACTTCTTCTCAAAATGATGACTATTTTTAAACAACTCCACGGATTGTTCAGTGGGCTGTTCCACATGTCAGTACTTGGAGACAAACGGACCAAACACCTACAATGATTCACTTCCTATTTTCGTCCAACCTCTAATTGAACGACTGCAGTCATTCCTCCGCTTTGAGTCCAACCTGTTCAGTCGTATTCTTAACCAAACTGGAAAATCTTAATTAACAACATGATTGGGAATATTTGTCTCAGTTAGGAAATCGTCCTTGCGTTTGTTGATCCAGTTGGCCAAATCAGTGATGCCGTAATGCGATTTCCTTTTGTTTCATTATGATTGAGCCTTGATAGGTGCCCATTAGCGGCCTCGGTAAACTACGGCTGCGGGGGAGGAGGATTGATCCTCGTGTTAATGTGTGCAGATGGATTACAGCGTCAGGATGAAAATAACTGGGCAGCAATTTCCCCAAGTCTTACAGACTCAAAATATCAGGATGGCACCATGTGCACCGACGACACAATCAGCATGACAAACAGAACGTCATGAATAAAAAATAAAAACACTGGTGCAAACCAAAATGAACCAGGTGATGAAAATCTTTCTCAAAATACTTAATCAAGTTTTCAACCTTGAAAAATATCCGCTGCTTTGTATCACAGAGGACACAAAACGTTCATTAAATCCAGCCGGGATGGGTTTTAAAAAACACATCGATGATGCATGAAAACATTCAATGAGGCCTTAAAATCTGAAATGCACCTGACCTTGAATTTAAAGCAAACAATTTGTTTACATAATTTTATGTCATTTTTCCTAATGCCACACAGTAAAATGCAGATTTTAATAGCGGTTATAAAAACACTGGAACTTTAATATGTAGCTTCACTGCAAAAACACAAGAGCTTAACAACTATTTTCGAGTGCAAATATCTAAGTAAACCTGAAATACGACAACGCTAACTTAAAATGAACTTTTAGTAAGATATAGATCTTATAGATTCTAAGTAAATAATTCCTGAACATTGATCCCAGATTCTCAGGACACCGATCCATATGTGAGAACAGGTCAAGCATTTTGATGCTCATGTTGTTCCATAGTTCAGAAAGTTGACCCGATGGAGCAAAACCGACGTGATTTTTGGATTCAGCACATCAAAATTGCCCTAAAACAGTTGAAAAACCCCAGAAAATGTTTTGGCTGTTGACAGAAGTTACAGGTGACAGCAGAAAGCTCTTTGAAAATGTAGTGGGTGGTGAATGCTAGTAGCTAACCTCAAATGCTCATATAAACAGGAGAGACCACTCTGGTAGGTGTCTTAATTTCACAAAACAGTTGTTATTGGTTCTGTTTTTTCAGCTGATCATCATGTTTTTATTTGGAGTAACTTCAAGCAAAAGTGAACATTTGAACCTTGTGTCAATTGTGCAACAATTAGTATCAAAGACGTTATGTTCCTCTGTTTTCTAGATCTCCTAGTTCTCGTAATCTTTTTAAATAAAAGGTAGATCTACGCAGACGTACAGATGTACGGCTGAAAAAAATTGCACCAAATTAAAGGTAAAATTGTAGACTTGACTAACATGAAGTATAATTATTCTAGTCGACTGAAAAAGTGCAAGTTGTTTTAAACTGCTAAAGTCAGCTATAACAGACTGAATACATGAGAAGCTTTAAGCTTTTACTTCTCTGAAAATGTATTTTTAATTTTCATTTTTTCCTTCAAACTCTCACAGATGCAGTTTTTGTAGAGTCTTTTATTTATTGTGGAATCATGAACCTTAACTGGGACATGGCTTTGTAACCTTTTGCCGACTAATATATGTTAATGGCTTTGTTTTAATTCAATCAAATTCAAAACTATTTTATTTATTAGAAAATGGAGATTAAAAGTTGCCGTAACTCATTAAAGGAGGATCTCCAGTAGCAGTCAGTGTTGCAACAATTTTGAAGAAGCCTCTGACATCATCAGTAGTTGGAAAGCACTGCTAATCCACCTCCATAAGATGGTTTGAACTTCCTCTTTCTCTCCCTGCTCTACATTCATGAAGCTCCAGTTTCAACTCCTCAGGGAATTGAGGTTCTAGTTCAGGTGTCATTTGAATTTTTGAGATGCTAATCAGAAGCTCTCAATTGTAAAAAAAAAAAAAAAGAGTAGGAAAAAAAATGCATTGTTGCCATGGTTA
Source organism: Xiphophorus maculatus (assembly GCF_002775205.1). NCBI lineage: Eukaryota > Metazoa > Chordata > Actinopteri > Cyprinodontiformes > Poeciliidae > Xiphophorus > Xiphophorus maculatus. The sequence continues at coordinate 5,776,007 of NC_036457.1, forward strand.
CACATCTTAACAACTGCCTGAAAGTCCAAACCAGAAGAAAAAGCAACGCCTGAACAAGAAATTCCTCACTGTATAGACCAGCGAGTAATTTCTTCTGACATCAATAAAAGCCGAGGCAGCTGATTAGTCCAAGTAAGTTCTTGACAATTTTTGAGAAAAATCTGCAATAAACTCCCAATTATGTATCAACGCAAAAAGTGCAGGGATTTGTTGATTTTGTGTGAATTTTGTCTGATATAATTTGGTAGTAAACAGATAAAAACTGCATTGATTTGATTGATAACATAATATTTAAGCTCACTTAGTGTTTAGTCTAGACTGTGGAGGGCCACATAAAAAGCTGTGATGGGCCAGATTTGGCCCACGGACCTCAAGTTTGACACACGTTTTCTATAGACTGGGAAATTTTGTGGCACTTTTACCCGTCATGCTGTCTAACAGAAGCATGAAAAGTAAAATTTAACCAAAATCTCATTTATCAGTCTGTTTATGTTTTAATAAAGTGAACAATTATATTTTGGATGATTGACTCAGACTTGGAATAAAAAACTTGACTGAGAAGAAAAACGGCGACTGAACATCTCTGTGGAGTCAACATGACTTTGTGTCATTTCCATAAAACAAAAGGAATCATTTTTAAAATATGACCACAATAGTTTCCAGGAGCCACATTGTTCATATGCAACATATTAAAACTCCATATGTCCGATTTAAAACTGCCTTCATTTTTTAATAAAATCAAAATTATATTTTACTTATTTAACCAAGTTAGTCCCATTGAGATATTTTACCTTTTTTACAAGGGAAACCTGTAATAAAAGCAGCTACACTGTTGCTACTTTTGCATAACCTGGTATACCTTATGGCTAATTTGCATTAATAATGTCTTTAACAACAGGCAGGGAGCGCTGATCTTGATACGTTATCAAAGATTTAAATATTCAGCAACAGCAAACCTGAAGAACAGGTTGCATAAGAGTCATCCGAAAAGAAGAATGGCGACGTCCAGTCCTTATATATTACTTTCAGAGTTAATAAAATGTCAAAAACTCATCCTGGAAATATGAGTTAGGTGTAAGACTCTTGTCAAAAAACTGAATTTAAACTGAATCTCTGAAGCTCTCCTTTTGCAGAATCTGCTGTGCAACAAACAATACTTCAGCTTGTTGATTAAAATGTTGAAAAACCTTCCTATAATGAAACTCCTTTCTAACGCCTCCACCATCGCCGTAAGTAGAGCTCTGCTTTCAACCTTTCTGCCCTGAGATTTTTAAAATTCGCAAGCCTTATGAGATACATTACAAAATGGTGAGAAACATTGCCGCAGGCCATTCCTCTCCCAAAATACAGAAAATCTCCAAATACTTCTGTTACATTCTCGCCAGATTTTACTTTACAGCAGAAAGTTGAAGCCTAATATGTAATCTATCGTAGCTCCAGCCAAAAGGTGACAGTAGAAAGGTGTTTTGTAGATTCCAGTTTTTGTTTTTGGGTTATTTTTGGTCACATCATATGGCGAAATAAAAGAAAACAACTTGTGAAAGCATTACCGCCCACGAACAATTATGTCTCCTCTAGAGAGCAGCAGCAGCCTCTTGCTGTATATGCCATGACTAATCCAACAAAACACAGAGGCAAAGAAGATGAGTAAAAAAAAACTAAAAAAAGAGCAACTTTACATGTACACTACAACAGCCAGAAAGATGCTGAAACACTAATGCTTTAATGTACAGCTCTGGAAAAAATGAAGAGCCCACTGCACTGAGCGCCATTGAAAACCTGCTGGTTATTCCACCAAATGTTGACCTCTGAACTCTTCCTATTAGTATTGTTATCTCTAAATGAATATGAACTTGTTTGAAGCGTGAAAGCTCTGCATCTTTTTCATTATTTTGACCATTTCTCATTTTCTGCCAATAAAAACTAAATCATTGCTTGTAATTTCAGAAACATGTCAGTAGTTCATAGAATAAAACAACAATGTTCATTTTACTCAAACATATACTTATAAAAAGTAAAACCTGATCATTTTAAGTGGTCTAATTTTTTTCCAGAGCTGTATTAAAATTTACAGTAGAAAGAAATACACCTGTGTTCACTTTTAGGTTTTCAAATAGTTTTTTGTTTTTAAAATAAAATCAATCAACAAAAACACACCAACTCAGTTATGCCACAGTAAGAGAATTAAATAAAAACTAAATAGCAAAAGCCATTTGTTGAAAAATTAAATACACCTTGCTACAGTGCAAAAGTGTAAAATATTGACTGGAATGAGAAAAACATTAGACAAAATGTGGTGTAAAGACAAATTACCTAAACAAAAAATAAATCAGTTTTTGAATAATCCAGAATAATTAGAAAAATAGTGAACAAGAAGAGATGTTACAGCATGAAATTAATTTATTTAGTTCGGTATATTAAGGATGGATGAGACCATAATGCATTAGCACCATTAGGAAAAAACCAAACCGTATATTATGACCTAATGCTGTTAAACTAAATACTGCATGCTAATTGTCAGGTGTTGGAAAAGTTAGGATTTGTTGTTGTTTTTTTCTTTTTGTAGATGTTGCTGAGTAAACCACAGACTCCTCTGAAACCCAAAGCATTATAGAGATAAAACATGAGACCATCTGTCTGACAGCTGAAGCTGGGCTCAGACTACAAAATGGTCCAGTCAAAGCCATCGTCCCAGTAAAAATGCTGTGGTGGGACCTTGAAAAGGTTCAGTTTGTCCGCAAATCTCAATTAATTCACACAAAGAAGAGCATAAATTCTGCTGGACAATAAATTATTCCAGAAGTTATTGTGATAAACGATAGCATTGCTGTTTTGAGATAATTTTTAAGTAATATAATGGTAATGACAAAAATATTCATGAAAGAGCACATTCTAAAAGATGAGTAAACTTCAAATTCTAATGAACATTTAAACACTGGAACTGGAAGACATTTTTAATATCCCAAATAAATAAACAAAACAACAAAGAAAATGAACTTTGAAGTCTTTGTAAACAAAATTGCTCTTCAAATAAAAAGGTCTAGTTGAGACCAAAACACCAAACTGAAAACTTTTATCATCCAGTTTTTGGTAGAAAGAAAGAAAAACGAGAAACGTTAAGGCATGTCAAGGGAAATTATTAAGTTTGTTTTAATTTATCAAGCAATTAATTGGTTTATTGATTGTGACAAGCCTAGTTGCTACATGAGCCTATTTTTCCTGATGTGTCACTTCTTTACCCTGTCAGGTTAGTTTACTACTTTTATAAATTGGGGAGAACTTATTACTTTAGACCAACATCTAGTCTTTTCATCAGAACAAGACTTGGAGAGAAACTCCTGTTGGTCTACAAATCTAGAACAAACTTAGAAAGTATCATCTACTTAACAACCCAGGACAAAAATAAAACATGGAGAGCCAACATTTAGCTTTATGTTGTACAAATCTAGAACCCAGAACAACTAGAACCAACATTTAGTTTTATCAGAACAAAAATCCTGTCAAACCCCCACTAGTTTATAAATTATGGTCTATTTATTCTTATTAAACATGGGGAACCAATATGTAGTTTTACACTTTTTCCTTTCTTTTGGTTTTGTTGTTTTGCTTTAATTTAGTTCTAGTTCATGTAAAGCACTTTGAGCTGCCTTGTTGCTGAAAATGTGCTATACAAATAAAATTATCTTTAAACTTGGCTGATCAGAGATGACTTTGGATCATATGCAGACCCTCCTGAGGCACAATAAGAAGATAAATATCAAATAAACTACCAATTGGATGGTTAGTTTATTTACCTAAAGTGCCTATAGACTTTTTCTTGTTAGAGCATTTCATTCTAAAAGGTACACAAATTGGTCTTTAAGGTCTTTTAGACATTTATTATAATGCTGCATGTTGCAGTAAACGCCATGAGAAGTTTTTCCAATTCATATTAAGACGCAGATATAAATATAATCCAATGCTCTAAGATCAGAAGCCACTTATTAAACTGCTGTTTAAAAAACCCAGCACAAGTAAGTTAATTATGTTTAGCAGTCTGTAATTCAAATAGTGTTTGCTGCAAATTGTTTCATCTGATTTTTATGAAGTGAACCAGTTGCCAGAACCTAGTGAGGCAGGCAGTCTGTTGGCTCACTGTGTCCTTTGGAGATATTTTGATGTTGACAGAGAGAAAAGAAAGACTGCAACACATAATGATGTGTGCTAAGCAAACAGAGGTGTGGAAATTGTTTTGCAAATATCAGAATTACTCATAAAAGAAGCCGTTGGCTGCTTGGAGAGTGAGACAACAAGAAGGCTAAGTGGATTAGGAAACATGCTGTTTAATTTGAATCTGTCAGGAAAAATAAATCGGCTGTTGGAAAAAAAAACAAAAGCTTGGTAGGGACATCATATGATGATATTTTAGACAAATAGATTGTTTAGATTTAATTCACAATTTTTAGTTTCTGTTGAAATGCTTAAAAAGTGTTTTTTCCCCCTTGCAATCACTAAAAAACACTATTTAGCATCAACTTCTGATGCATTTAAATCTTCCATCTCACTGTAAGATTTGACTGGAAACACTGCAAAATAAGTCAACCAGCATTACTAAAAATTAAATGATTACAGACTTTTAGCAGTTTAAAAAAAATCTGCCACACGCCAGAGAGAAAACACAAACAACTCGAGCAAACCGATCGCAGCTCCCACAGGCCCCACTGATTGGGATTTCTGAGGAAGATAAATTGTCAGTAGTTCTGTCAGAGATGACACAAACAGTAAAGATCCGGCCTGAAAGCGAGGAAACCGTTTCAGGCTTCAAAGTGCAAAACATCAGAAAAATGCAACAAAATTGCATCCGTGAAAATGAGAAGCACAAAATTAAAGTATGAAAGCAGGCAGAGGTTGAAGGTCCCGGCCACACCGTGCAGACCAAGACGAAGAGCTGCAGATTAGAGAAGAGAAGTAATCGGTCCTTATATACTGATTCTGGAATTTTCTACAACGTAAACGTGACTCAAACATAGAAGGAAGATGGCAGGGATGCCAAACTGATTTTTGTTTTGGGCCAAATCAGGATCATGAATGCTCTTAAAGGGCCGGTTGTGCCAGGATGTTTTGATAAAAACCTGTTAAACTGTTAAAATATCAATGAATTCTTAAAATTAAATAATATTATTGAACATCTCTTCAGACCCTTCAGGATTTCGTGATTCTTTTTGTCATTTTCTTACAAAAGTGTTTGCGGTACTAATTTGGAAATATTTGCCATGTTTGCCCTTATTTATGATGGTGTGACTTTTAATAACGCGCTGTATAGATCATGGACTATAATCTGACATCAATTAAAGCTGAGGCAGCTGTTTAGTACAACTAAAAAGTCTTTGACAATTTTTGAGAAAAATCTGCAATAAACTCCCAATTATTTATTAGCGCAAAAAAGGGCAGCGATTTGTTGATTTTGCATGAATTTCCACAATAATTCTCAAGACACTGATTTATATAATTTGGCAGTAAACCGATAAAAACTGCATTGATTTGATTGATAACATAATATTTAAGCTCACTTAGTGTTTAGTCTAGAATCTAGAGGACCACATAAAAAGCTACGGCAGGCCGGATTTGGCCCACGGGCCTTCAGTTTGACACATGGATTATGGGTTACATAATCGTTGATAATTACCTGCTGATTAAAATAACAGTCTCCAGTTTTTATGATACTTTCAGTTTATTCCAAATAAAGATAATATTAATCTAGTAGAACACAATAAAACAATTGTTTTAATTAGGGGATTAATTCTAAAAAATTTAAATATGAAAACAGTTTTAATTAAAATAAATTCAATTTTTTTTGTTATGAAGCTGTACAACTACCTCTACCTTGGTTTAGTGGAAACTGTAAAACTGTAATCTGTAGGATTAATCCACTATAAAGTTTCCTTTTCAAGCAGCTGATCTGAAGAAGCAGGAATCTGCTTGATTTGGTTGCAGATGGAAATATAGGCAGTTTTTCCCCATCAGTGAGAGCACAACTAGGTCAAATTACTAACAAACATCTTGAGTGTGGATGGCATTACTGAGTGAAGAAGGTAAAAAATTAGCAGTTCCCAGTATCAGTGGGTCCAAGGAAAACACAGAAATTTATGAAATTACACCAATTTTTCTTCATCCAGTTGTATAGATAATATGAATAAATTTCAGAAGATAAACTGCTAAATAATACACTCACTTAAATACTAGTAACTAGTGATTTATGGTATTATATTTTACCTAGAAGTTGTGACAAAGATTTGGCTTTTCCTTTTAAACTTTAGGACTCTGATTGACCTGAGAGTTATTTTTTATTTATCACTCCAGGCCACATATTTGACATTGTAGATGTGATATTTCAGTTTTTCTTTTTTCATAAATTTGCTAAAATTTCGACATTTCTGTTTGTTTTTTTTGTTTTTTTTGTTGAGATGGGATGCTGAGTGTACGTTCATGAGAAATAATGTGAACTTTTTTATTATAGCAAATGGCTGCGATGAAACAAAGTCAAAGATTTTTAGAGGTCTGAATACTTTCTGTACCGACTGTACAGAAAAGATAAGAGATTTTTAAATATTTGTTTTATATATTTTATTTGGCCCTTTACTTAATTCATTTTTTAAAATATTTTTAAAAAACACACATTTAGTTTGTGTAGTGATCTAACCAGCCTGCAGAGAAAATCTGTGAAGGAAGCTGAAGCTTTGACATTTCAAGTGGCAACCTGACAGATTTAGAGAGTTTCTGCAACAAAATCAGAAACAAATATAGTAATTATTTCCTCCCACTGTAAGAATAATGCCACCACCATTGTTAGTTTCCTTTCAATGAACAAGCACTGTAAATTTTTTCTTGATCATTTGCAGTAAATAATTAACAAAATCAAAGGGTCCACGAGATCCAAACAAAACAAAGCAGTCGTCTAGGCAGCATAGCCGACACGAGAACCCTCACAGAGCAACACAACGTAGTCAATTAGAAAACAAAGACCATCAGGGATATTCAACAACAGATTTTCTCAAAGTAATCAGCAGCAACATCAGTGAACAATCTGAGATATTGGAGCAGAAAGAGTAGAAAGTAAAACAAAAGTGGATCTGCTCTTACCCGCTGACTCCAGCAGCACATGGAAGTCGGTTCCTCTCTGAGACGGCGTGCCGTCGTCTTCCTCCGCCCTCTCTGATGCCTCGTAACGGTCCCAGTTGGACTCCAGTTTTCTTCTGGAGAACACCGCCGTCCTGTTGTCTTCATCTTCGAGGTTCTCCCCCTCATCTTGGTGCTGAAGGAAAACAAATCAGAAGTGAGATTATTTGGAAAAAAAAAAAAAACAAATGGAAAAAAACTAGGAATTATTATTGTAGTGTTCCTTCAAAACAATCACAAAACTTGAACTGATTATATTTTTGAACATTTTTCCTGTTTAATCAAATGACGACTGTTTATGGTTTTAAGACAGAAATTAAGATACTAATCAAATTTTATCTGCTCAAATCATTCTTTTATAATAAACCACACTTTTGAAAAGGACTGCAAAGGACTGTAAGTACTACTTACAGGAAGTACTTCCTGTAATTCACAACTGCAAGCAATGCCTACTGTTAAAAGATAAACAACATCCAATGTCAACAGTAGACTCATTAAATTTGTTGGGAGTCGTGGCTCTTCCTGTTCATCTGCAGTTATTCCAGTAATGATTCTCTGGAAACATGCTAAAGTCAATTTTCTTTCTTCCTTTCTTTTAAATCAAGCTAAAGGATGCCCATTCTCGCCCCCAGCCACGTCATTAAACACCACACAGCAGGCATGGATGCACCAGGGAGATTTTTATGATTGCAATCAAGAAGCCCCAAGTAACAAAACTTATTTCTATGATTGCAATCAAGGAGCCCCTATTGTTTTTCCTCTAATTCTGTCAGAAGCATCACATGACTCAACATCTTGGAGGATATTAGGTTTAATTTCAAAGGCTGAGGTTCTGCACGTTCCTTGTAAAAGTGTTTACTGTGTCGCACATGAACATTAAATTTATTTAGAGGAGACAACAGTTCTCAAAAGTCAATATCCTGCATATTTTAGATGTGTCCCTGTTCCAATACAGCTGTTTGACCAGCAAGTTCAGTGCAGTGGTCTCGTAATGAAACATTCATTCAATTCAGGTGTTGAAAAAGGGGACATCTAAAACATGCAGGACTTAAGCAACTCAACTCCAATCTATGCCGAATTGAAGACAACCTTATTTTTAAGCTTCAAATATTATCTATAACCGAGTTTGTTAGCTCACAGACAAAAAAGTATGAGTTTTAATATTTTTCAATGAAGTTTGGTGCAGCAGTTCTCACCTGCTGGGGAAAGTTTGCTGCGGCGTGGTAGTCTCCACCGCGTCCGCGTCCCCGGTGGTCTCGCCTGCCCCTGCCGCGGTGTTGGCCGCCTCTCCCCCGGCCTCTGTGCTCACTGTTATTGCCGTCGCCGTCGTGTCCACCCCGGCCGCCTCTCCTCCAGCCGCCTCCCCTGCCTCGCATGACTCTACCTTCCATAACAGTTGTTGTTTACTGAGTGTCGGACACTTTAGCGGGTGGCACCGCCTAAGAGGTACTGCCGCAAAATATGTCCCGTAAAAATGTTTCCGGTTGAGTTTTTTTTAATTTTTTTTATTACTGCAATGAATATTCTCTTCAGAGTTAAATACTTACAGTATAATAAAAATAAAATACAACATGTATATATATATATATATATATATATATATATATATATATATATATATATAATAAAAAAAGTAAAGTGTTTTTATTATAGCAGCTTTGAAAATAACAAAAGCTGGTAATTGTTTAATATGTTAAATGTTTTTTAACATGAAAAATCACAATACTAGTACTTGAGGGTAGTCAGAGTCAGACTACGGTTGAACCCTTTCCACCTTAAATGCAACCCAAACTGGACTTTTCTGAACACAGAAACAGTTTAAAAATCTGAAATTACTCAGAGCTGGTAGCAGCCCTTTTATCTCTAAAATCACTAAAAAGTCATTTTTAAAAAAGTTCTTGATGATTAATTAAGTGTTTTATCATATATTTTCTATGTTAATGTCTCAACATTGTTGTTTTTGTTTTATTTTAGGCTGCCAACTTGATGGGGACACAAAGAGGAGACTGCCTACTATTAAGGAAAAACTAATAACAGAAGACAATGGATGTCCACAACAGCACTTTACGCAATGCGACAGTTCCCTACAGCCTCTTGGAGGTCATAGCCATCGCTACAGTGTCAGCCATCGTCAGTCTGATAACTATAGTTGGAAACATACTGGTGTTGCTCTCATTCAAAGTAAATAGCCAGCTTAAGACTGTAAACAACTACTACCTGCTTAGTTTGGCCTTTGCTGACCTCATCATAGGAGTGCTGTCCATGAACTTGTACACCATGTACATACTGATGGGCTATTGGTCCTTGGGGAACATTGCCTGTGACCTCTGGCTGGCAGTGGATTATGTGGCCAGCAATGCCTCAGTCATGAACTTGCTTGTGATCAGCTTTGACAGATACTTCTCCATCACAAGGCCACTGACTTACAGGGCAAAGAGGACACCGAAGAGAGCCGCCATTATGATTGGACTAGCTTGGCTGGTGTCTTTTGTCCTTTGGGCGCCACCCATTCTATGCTGGCAGTACTTTGTAGGAAGGAGAACAGTTCCTCATGACGAGTGCGAAATCCAGTTTTTAACCGAGCCTGTGATCACGTTTGGAACGGCAATTGCTGCTTTCTACATCCCGGTCTCAATTATGACAATCCTCTACTGGAGGATCTACAAGGAGACGCAAAAACGGACAAAAGACCTTGCAGAGCTTCAAGGACTCACAACTGGGAATGTCCCAGAGGGGAATAAACCACAGAAGACAATGATTCGGTCTTGTTTTCATTTCCCTAGAGAGAGAAGAGACCAGAGTCAGGCCTCCTGGTCTTCGTCTACTCAAAGTAACGTTACTAAAATGACCAGCAGGTCAGGTGAAGCATGGGTGAAAGCAGATCAGATCACTTCTTTCAACAGCTACACATCATCATCAGAGGAGGAGCATCGGGTTTCAATAGAAACCCCACAAGGATCATTCAAAGAGCAGCAGACGGAACAGAGTAATAAGAACGGGGAGGTTCCAGATTATCCAGAGGAGGAGTATTGTTCCACTCCTCAGAAGAAGAGCCATAAAAGCTTAATTTCTTACAAGTTCAAAGGCATCTCAAAGGGTAAAAATGACAATCCACCGAGTCCAAAACCGTGCCCTCCAGAGCCCGAGCAGCCGGTCAAAAAGCCGTCTACCTCTTCATCCTCCACTGCTTCTAAGCCCATAGACTCCGCCATGAAGAACAGGATCACCAAGAGGAAGAGGATGGTGCTTGTGAAGGAGAAAAAGGCAGCCCAAACCCTCAGCGCCATCCTCCTGGCCTTCATTCTCACATGGACGCCGTACAACATCATGGTGCTCATCTCCGCGTTCTGCTCCAAGTGCATCCCAATGTCCCTTTGGCACTTGGGCTACTGGCTGTGCTACGTCAACAGCACCGTCAACCCAATGTGCTACGCTCTGTGCAACAAGACCTTCCGGAAGACCTTCCGCATGCTCCTGCTCTGCCAGTGGAGGAAGAAGAGGCGAGGCAACAATAAAATGAACTGATGTGGTGGTTAATGCTTTTTATCCCCACATAACGGCATCTCTTGATATTTGCTAGTATTCATTTGCAGTGTGGTGGTTTTTGTATTTAATATATGTTGGTAGAAAATGAGAAAAAGTCAAAATGACTGGAAGGAACGTTTACTCAGCATATTAAAGTAGATAAGCACCCTACAAAGAGAAAGATGTGTAAAAAACTATATTTTATAGCAGTAGCAAACACTGAGAATTTGCATTTAGAATTTCACAAAGTTCAAGAGGAGAAAGAGGAAGATCTAATCAGTTTAGTCTCTTAATTTAGGTCTAGAGGATGAGGTTGATTTTGTGTCTCATGAACAATTTTTAACCAATTCTGCCATGGAAGATTTGGATTATTAATCTGCTTCTAGACTATTAACATTTTTTCTGACAGAGACTACATGTTTTAGTTTTAAAAAATCTTGTAATTTCAAATATGTCATGATGGCCTGCCTTGCATCAAGGTATAAGAAAAACACGCCTCCGCCATTTTAAATTGCTGGAGTGCTTACAAGTACAGCACAACTGATTTGGTCCTATAGCTATTTTTACTATTTTTTATATAAATTCAGAGATCACTTAAAATGATCAGTTTCTCTGATTTTACTTTTTATAGTTATATGTTTGAGTACAATGAACATTGTTCTTTTATTCTATGAACTGCTGACAACATGTCTCCCCTGCTGTAGAGAAATTCAAGCAAAGATTTAGTATTTATTTGCAGAAAATGAGAAATGGTCAAAATAATGAAAAAGATGCAGAGCTTTCAGACCTCAAATAATGCAAAAAAAAACAAGTTAATACTCATTTAGAAACAACAATACTAATGTTTTAACTCAGGAAGAGTTTAGAAATTAACATTTGGAGGAATAACCAGGATGTTTTCAATGGGGGTCAGTGCATTTTTTCCAGACCTGTACATTTCTTCTCCTTTTTGTTTGCATTTTTTAACCCTCAATAATTGTGCTCAATATAAAATCTGGATTTTCTCAATTTTTAATTGTGTGAGTATACTACTGCAGTAAAAGACGGATTTATTTAAAGGCTTTTTGCACATCTTTTTCCAGTATATGTGTGTATTTAGAAGGAGCTAACGGCTTTGCAAAAGTTACCCTGAATGAACATATCTCAAATTTTCAAACGCTTTTGTATAAAAGAGCCAATGTGAACGCATGAAGGAACCAAAATCTTTCTTGAAATGTATGGCTTCAGATTATGATGCCTCCAAATCTCAGAATGAAGAATTTGTAATTTGTGTACCATGGTGGTTAATGATGCTGCCACTATTCACAGCAAAGAAAAACTGATTAAATAAGAATAATTCAGTGTATTTTTCTAGGTGTTGTCTTCAATCTGTGTTTCTGGGTCCAGCATAAGCTACACAAGTGCAAAAAGCTTGAAGTGCTCATTTATGACAGCTGTTAATGTCATTGTATTTGTTGCATTGTACTGATCTTTTTCCATGCAGAGTCAGATACACAGGTTGATTTGAGAAGATGTAATTATTTTGTGATGTATCTGAAAAATGTCCTTATTCTTCATCCCGCCACATTAATTTGCGTTTTCTTATTACGAGATTACCAATCATTCACATGCTTATTGCTGCTAATGCTACTTGCATTTCCAGTATTTCTATTCTTGTTCTTGATGTGTTTTATCTGGAAAAGTATTTTTGTTTTGAGACTCACAACTCAGTTGTTAGTTATGTCTTCTGAATAAAATTCTAACTATGACTATATCAACAAGGGGGATGTGAGGTATCTGTGATTGTGACTTTACAAAAAAAGAAGCAAAAAGTGGAGTTCAGTCACTTTTTCTCAAATTAAGATTGAAGAAAATAAACTTTCTGTATTTAAATGTCAAAAATTGCAAATAATTACACTATAGTTCTCAAAGGTGTGCAAAAACCAGCCAGGTTTTTGTGATATGAAACCAAAATAAAGCTTTTTTGACTTTATTTTATATGAAAAATCCTGTACAATTCAACTTTAAATCAACTTAGTATTTAAAAATACACTGATCCTAAAAGAAACACTTATTCCAGCTTTTAATTTTATCCACAACAAAACATTTTTGTAAGTATGAATAAAGGCAAACTCTAGAGCATGACGCTGCCACCACCTTGCTTCACTGTGTCTGTTTTGTTCCTGATTTGTGTACTTTTTCAATTTGTGCCCCAAATGTTTATTTTCTGGTTTCATCAGACCAGAAAACATTCTTCCATCTAGTTTTAGGAGATTTTATCCAGGCCTGGATGTTTTTTTTAAAAAAGAAAAAGATTTTATCATGGAATCCTATTCATATATCCAGATATGTAGAGCACAGGTGTCAAACTCAAGGCCCGTGGACCAAATCCGGCCCACCATACCTTCTTATGTGGCCCTCTAGATTCTAGCACTAAGTGTGCTTAAATATTATGATATCAATCAAATCAATGCAGTTTTTATCTGTTTGCAAAAAATCATAAAAAGAATCACAAAATCCTGGAGGGACTGAAAAGATGTTCAATAATAATATTTAATTATAAGGATTCACTGATATTTTAACAGTTTGTTAACAGGTTTTATCAATACATTCTGGCACAACTGGCCCTTTAAGAGCATTGATGATCTGGATTTGGCCCAGAACCAAAATGAGTTTGACAACCCTGCTGTAAAGAATAAAGGAGACAGAAATTTATTCAGCTTCTTCTCTGTTTCTCGTCTTTTAAGTAATTTTGGAGAATATTCTGGATGACTGAGAAGACTTTCTCAGAGTGGTGAATTATTTCTGCGTTGATTCAGTTGTATGTTCAGGATAATCAGAGAGTTGAAAGACCAAATGAAGCCCTACATTCACGTTTCTGGTAGAGGCTACAAGATTTCTTCCTTTGGAAGAGAAAGAGGCCCAAAGCATCATGGATCCTCCACTGTACTCAACAGTAAACATGTGCATTTGCCAGATATTTGGAATTTGTTTTATGCTATGTCAGACTTATTTTCATTTCAGGCCACATCAAGATCAAGAATGTCTTTAAATTAAAATTAGAATATAAAAACAGTGATCTGTAACAACTTGACTTTAGTGAGCAGCAACATGGACTTGTGTTTATAAATGTACAAAATATAGATAGCAGTAGTGTTTGTCTATTCTGTAGTTTCATCAACTAGATTGTTAAAACAGGGAGATTGAATTTGAAAAATAGCCATTGTTACTGTTTACTTATAATTTATATATTTAACTGTTTAAATTTCCCAATCTAAAGTTGTATTTTATACTGTTCTGTAAGGTTTTTGTACAAGATTCACAATGGTTATAATGTTAAACTCTTCATATGCATTCAAAATGACTGTTGCTAAGTTTTAGCGAAATGCTCCATTCCTCAACCGAAAATACAGTAAATAATTAATCTGATTAATTATGTATAAAGATTATATTTACCAGTATAATTTAAGTTTCACACCCGTGAATATTAAATGTAAATTTCATACACTGTTTGGGTTTGGTGATGTTTTCTTCTGTTCTGTTTCTGGCTTTTGGGAACTTATCTTATATTTAAGGGTTAATTGTGCATTTTGTGAATTATGTAGTTGAACAGTAACGTACATGTGAGATTATTTAAGGATAACAGCCCTACTAGTATCCATCATGTAAAAAATATTTTATATGTTTGAATGATGATTTTGTATTGACCCTTTGCAACAACGTCACTAAATTATTCGAGGCGCCATGATGGACGGCGGAAGTGAGGGACGGGAGTATTGAACAGAGCTACTGAAATTGTTTTCTAAAGTTGTTTTGCCAGTTTATTCATGGCTTCTACTTGTTCAAGTTCAGCTAATTTATCTATGAATGTAACACACCTGGTTGAGGCTCATAGACGGAGGTATTTATAAAAATTGGAAGCAGCTAGCTTAGAAACGACCAGTACCTCCTCCCTCCTGACGTGTTGATCAAATTACCGACTTTGCCTGAATTCACACCACATAATTTATGGGATTATATCATAAACGGCGATTCCCCTTTACACAGAGGAAGCCCTAAAAAGGTAGAAAAGACGAGATGCTAACCACTTCTTTCCATCATGCTAGGCTACATGATGGCGCGGCATTGTCTCCATGGTTGCCAATGGTTACACGAACATAATGTAATACTGGATATCATCTTTCTAATCATACTTGCATGTGAAGTTTATAAAAGTTAATCTTCATACCTTGTAAAAATTGTTCACTGGAAATCCGCGGTTACACCAAGGGCCGACAGTCATTATGATTAACGGCTGGTGTCCATCGCCGCTGCATTGTTTCTCATTAAAAGTTACAAAATAAAATGACAAGTTTAGTTGTCACCCTTGTCTGTTTGTGCAGCAGACCGCGCAGCAACCCGTGACCATTTTTACTGCGAAATCGACTAAATAACAGTGATATCAGGCTATCAGATGTGCGTTTTTTGATCGGCTTTGCGGGAGCTCGTTGGTGGTTTTGACGTCCATCATGGCGGAGCGGGAGGAGTTCTGAAGGCAGTGACGTCACGCGCAAAGGGTCGATACTGCTCCAACTGTAAACCTGTCACTGTTGAATTTACAGTTATAAACTCTGTGCCTTTTGTTTTGTTTATATATTTGTGACTGAATTTGTGCTGCTCTGAACTTTTACATTTAGAATCCAAATAAATGCAGAAGGAAACAAAGTCAGACAGACGTTGATAAAGACTCAACAGCCTGATTGTCATGTTCATTATTTCAGCAATTCTTTTTCCAGGTAGGAAAATATTACGGTTGGGGTCAAAATTATTCGTACCCTGGCAGATTTAGATTTCAAGTCAGTTTTATTCAACCAATAACTAAATAAGTCGGGCATCTTTAAAAATATAAGATAAAATAGTTCCATTTTTGAAAAACAATGTTCTATTAATTACATTTTTAACTGAAATAGCATGTCAAAAATATTTATAATTTTCTCTAAGGCTGGGCAATATGGCCCCAAAAGATTATCACGATCAAATTAATGAATGCTTTTTTGTTATTGTACCGAACCACAACAAAATTTATTTCAGTACACCCCATCCAGAGAAGACAATAAACAGAGGAAAACAGGGGAGACCGGGTGCATTTTATTTCAGTGCATATAAAAAATTACTGATTAGTTTTTGTTTTACATACCCATTACTGCTTAAAAATAAAACAAATGGGGGTGATCAGAGAAAATGAGAACAACTCATGAAGAAATTGCAGATAAAAGAGGAAAGGTCACATCACTAGTTTAGCAGTACAGTACTTTGGATATTTAATACAAAAATCTAATCAGTAATTATTAATGTCAACTGATAGGAATGCCAATATCGTGATACGTTTTTCAGCCATATTGCCTAGCCCTAACCGTTTCCCCCAAATATGTTTGTACTTAAAAAAAACAACAATGATTTTTATATATATATAAGTTTTGCATTTTAAATAAATAAAAAAGAACCTTTGTAAATATATTTTACCCAGTACTCCTCAAGTAAAAGTGTTTGCTTCACTTGGTTCAAATTCTGTAATTGCTATTCAATTAATCACAATATTGAAAGTATTTTTTTAGATGCGTGTTTTGCTACAAATAAAGTGTATGTTAAAGAAATGTTATGCTGTTGCATTTTGAGCAAGAAAATGTTTATTTTCTTATTTTTTAAAAAAAGGAATTGAATGTTTCAAAATTAGGTTACGTACGTTACGCCTTAGTAGAAATGATGTGTGATTTTCACATCAAGTTATGATGTGAAAATCTTAAATATGAAGAAAGAAAATAAGGACATTTTACACATACAACTGAGTTAATGATTTTAATATTGACTTTACTTCCCACTTTATTAAAAAGCAAAACCAGCAACACTCCGCAGATCTGGAAAACCAGCCACACCTCCTTTACTCTCTAACCTGTCAACCACTGTCGCTTTAATTTATACACCTCAGGCACATCATGTACAGTATGTAAGCATACAGTGCACTATAATAATTCATAGAATGAGGTCAAATCAGATCTTCTCAAGTAAAAAAAGGTTATATAGCATTTTAATTTATTTATCTATACTTTTAAATAAGAACTCATCTTAAATTTCAATTTCATTCACAGTCGGATTACCAAAACTGTCCAGGAAAAGAAAAACTCTGAATATGTATATAGGCTCTTTTTTGTTAGATAGAGGAATTTAGCAGCAGTGGGAAAACTACACAAGTAGGAAAGACAAACAGGAAGTAGGAATAATAGCTTTAGCAAACATTTTCCACAGTGCAGCTTGAAACCAAAAACACTTAGCTCCGTTTCAGACAGTATATTGGAAACCACGGCGTGCTCAGAACATTTACAGATGGAGAAAACTGTACAGCAGACCCAGGTGAATGGGGAGGGGGGGGAAATGACACTTGAAAAATCTTGCTTTGACGTAGTGAGTCAGTTCCAGCAGGTTGGTCCGGTACTACCTCCGTTTGGCTGCGGGCCTGCTGCCCTTGCTGCCGCTGCTGCTGCTGCCGGCCTTGCTGGAACCCTTGGAGCCGGAGAAGAGCTTGGTCATGAGCTCAGAGACGTCTGGAAGCTCAGGATTGGGGTTCAGCATGTTCATGGACTGCTCCATTTCCTGCAAACATGGAAGGGATTTAAGAAACTACAGACTAACATCCTTCGGTCGTCTGTAGCTACCCACTGAGGTAACGCTTTGGTAGAAGGGGTGTGCAGAAGACTGTCATAAACAGAACACCTGTTATGAACATGAAGGAGTCTTCATGAAGTCATGAAGTGTTGTAATGACACTTTTAATTTACCTTTAATGCAGATTTTAATTGAACTTTGCATTAAAAGTGTTATTAGCGAATAATGCAAAGTTTTAGTGAATCTTTGCATTAAATGAGTCATTACTTACTGAATGACACTTCATGACAACAGTTGTAAACATTTCTGAAGTCATTCATGTTCATAGCAGGTGTTATGTCATGTTCATGGCAGTCTCATGTCAGACTAATGCAAAATAAGTCAAATAAGGTGCTACCCACATTGAAAACAACTGTGTAGTCACCAATAACGTCTACAAAAGCTGTAGTTCACTATCATAAGTCACTCTGTGTTCATGCCTCTTCAGGACCATTTCCATTCTTTTTGCAAAGTCTGCCCCCATCTGTCTTTACCCTAGACACCAAACCTGCCCATCACCTCTGTTCCCATCACCAACTCAAATCCTACTTGCAGGGAATAACCACCAACAATACCCAACATTTCCCTGAGTGTATTATAAGCCTGACGGGCCATCAGGATTTACTTGCTTCCCCACCAGGCTAAGCATTGTTTGTTTAATTCAAATAGGATTTTTAATACACCATTGACAGTAAAGACAGATTAAGCAAGGGGGTGTGCATTAATTGTGCGGCCCCTCCATATTCCTGTTGACCTCACACTATTATGATGCCTGCTGGTGCATCTTTGAGTTTTTATGACTTTTAATATTTAACACAAAATCACGGTATGCTGCTGCCTCTACCACCAGGCTTAGCAGGTTTACTGGGGGAAACTCTGAATACCGATCATGATTCTTTCACATTTTGAGCTTCAGGTTCATCAGTCGATCTGAAACTCTTTTCACAACCAGAAAGTTCTGAATAAACTCTTCATTTCATCTACACTGAAGCAGAACCATGAGAGCTCTGCTCCTCATCTTCTAGCCTTGCTACCTTTCCATCTGGTTTCCTGACAGATCTTATACCACCCTTCTTTTCTGCTTCATGCCCAACTCTCTAACTTCACCCATCCTGGTTTTAACATTCAAAGTCCCTACTGCCAGTTCTGCACTGTTGCTTTCCCTTTTCTCTCTTTGCTGTGATCACACCTTCCTCCTCTCCTCCAAAGCAAAGTAAATAAATGTTAAACAAGAAATTGACTGTTGACCTGGATCCGATAAAAAACTCAAAAACCCTGCAATCTTCTGTGGCCAGTTGTTGCCCAGCAAATTGATATTATTCCTTACAGTTCTCTAAGAGAAAGTTATTCCATTACAACTCAGTACAATGAGGTCAATATTTAAACACAAGAATGCCTTTTACGCCAGTTAAAAATGCTGCTTATTATGAACATAATAATACATAATAACATAATATCGGAGACGTGAATGTGTCCCTTACCTTCCTCATCTCTGGGTCGTTGGTGTTGACGACTTTGGGCAGCAGAACAATTATGAGCAGAGGTAAAACCATCATCATCACCTGCACAAGCAACAAACATTTAAATGAGGAATTCACCTGGAGCTCAATTCACTGTTGACAAAAGTCTAAACAGGTTCATATGTAAACTGAAGATGACAAAATCTAAATCACAAGTAGTGACAATTCATTTTACAGGAAATATAAATAAGTTTATTATTCCTTTTACATGACCTGAGATCTAGTATTGCTTTCCGGATATTGTGATTTCTAAGTGAGCCACTAATTAGTTTTATTACCATCGGGTTCATGAGGAAATCTGTCCAGCCCCAAGTTTCTCTCTTCATGAAATAACTGTGAGGACCGCTGGCCCTGATCTGAAGTGGGTAAGGCTGACGAATCACCTCTGAAGTCTTAATGTAGTTTACAAGACGCGCCCTGTGGAGGAGACATGGCCTCAATATGGGTTACAGCTGTAAATAATGTATTTCTGGCTTAAATTATGGTAAAGCCTTACCTCATTTTCCCCTTGGAAGTGATATCAACACGAACTGGTTCAAATCTATATGTAGGGGTCACAACCTCCACAACATAAGATCCTGAAGGGATGTCATTCACTGCAAAACTCCCATCCGTTCTGTAAAAACAAAAGGGCAACATTTTTGCAAGTAATACAGTAATTTTTTTAATATTTCTATATTATTGAAAACAGATTTAAATCATTTAAATCACACATTCTCCAACCACAACACAGCTTATCCTTAACATTAAAGCAATAAAAATATATAGCATCAAAATTGTGTTGTTTTTGTTTGAGATATGCCAAATAGTTGAGTGAAATAACACTGAAAGGGTGTGAACACGCACTTTTCTGAAAGACACCAACCTCCTGTACAAGAGTGACAGCTGTAGTATCTGGGGTAACATGCATACATGGCAATAAATATTTAATTTAATTTAAATATTTAATTTAATAGTTGTGTTCAATTCCAATTCACTAATAAGTGCATTTTGAGTTGTGACATATGGGAAAATCACTGTTCCTTCCAATGGGATGAGGAGAAACTGCAGCAATCTAAACAGAACTACACCTGGAAACGAGTGTTCGGTTTATATCCATAAAAGATACGAAATTGAAATGACTGTATTGTTATGTACTGTGAAGATGTTATTCTCATTAACTCCAACATTTGAAAACAACTTTTCAGAGAATTTTTTTGTGTAATAAGAAGCCATTACCCGTCATGTTTTGTAGAAAACATTGGTTTGAACTGTTACTATGTTAACAGACTCGACTCTCAAGAGGCCCACACTTAGCATTTAGCATGGGGGCCTTAGGTGCACTTTATGTCGAAATTAACCAAATTCTCGTACATGGTTAATATAGTTACATCCAGGTGTATTAATCTGTAAGTAATCTTCCAGGTTTAAGCCATTATTTGTGTTCCGCATCAACCGTGCGATCACCTGATCTTGAGATGCTAACCAGCAATGCTAACACTAAATACTTAGCAAACAAGCTAACCGCTGGAGCGTCTTTGGTCATTTCTTACCTTAAAAACCCCACATATTCCTCGCCCTCTACCAAGACTCTGGCCGTAGAGACCCAGTCTTGCGTTTTCACGCCAGGAACGATCGCTCTTCCCTCGATTTTGAACTTATCTCCGTTCGGCTGCGTCGATACGCCCGCACCAGGCCCCGTTTCCATGTCGGTGAAACAGCTAACCAGGACGAGGCCGGCTTGAATGAAAAGCCATAACAGCGGCATCCTTCCCCTCTGCGACATGCTGTCCGTTGTTGTTAAACTAAAGCGACCTCGAATAAACTTCGCAGTGACATGTATGTGATGGCAGGTTGTGGGAGAAGCGCTTATTTCAACATCAGCTGTCTCTGCGGGGAAGTGACGTCACATGTGGAAAAGCGATATACAAATTTTGGTACCAAATGTTTTTTTTAAATCACCGTTTTATTTATGACCCTTACTATAAAAACTGAATTCAATTCAAAAATTATTTTATAATCATAGAGACAAATTAAGTTGTATTTTAACTCACATTAAATAATTTCCTTCCTTCAGAGAGTGGTAAATGCTGTTGGCAAGAACATCTCCTGTAGCGGTCAGCATTACAGCGAATAGGTGAAGCCCCTGACTGACGGAAAAAAAAGAAAAGTACACATTTCATGAAGACATTTTTTATTAATGTATCATTGATGATTGTTATGTTAGACATGTAATCTGTGTTTAGTTGCCAAAGATTTGTGGGGACAATCTAATATGCTTTCATGGGCCTTACCAGAGGGGCCACTTTTCATTGGCTGATGCCCATTCTAGCTGGTCACGTGCGTGGCCGTCTCACAAACACACTTAGCTTCCCGTTAGCTAAGTACAGCATAATGGCAGAACTGATACAACTTCTACACCTTGAAGCCTGTCTGCTACACAGTCTGACGTTAGCTAAACAGATCAATATGTAATGTGTCTGTATCTGACATACACAAAAGATTTTATTTTAGCAGAAAAGGCTTTGGACTAAACTGTTACTCATGTTAGCCACTCTAGCACCAAGTACAGCTAGTCAATCAACCATGGCTGTGTTCAGGGAAGCACTGATTAATAATCGAGAAATAAATATCAAGCCTGGAAACTTGATATTGTAACAGACTGAATGTTTGCATACTTACTTCCACCTACTAAAGTGTAAACATTTGGCAATAATGTTTCTAGCTTAAGTTTAGAGATTTAAAGTTGCATTTACTGTTTATAACTTGTCTTTGAGAATATTTTTGCTGTTTTGTCCAAAACTGTCACCACAAACTGGACATTTTCTTTTTTCTCAAGGAGAACCAAGCAGTTTTTTCTAGCGTTACAATCATACTTGACTAGAGAGGAGATATCCAATATTCTGAAAACTGCTGTTGAATGTCACAGAAGACTGGTTCAACAGAAATGAGTAGACAAACCATAGAGAGAAGAAAAGCAATAGTGTTTTTTGATTTTTTTTAGGAAATTTATTTAAAAGAAAATTAAAAGAATCACTTGTTTGGACATTTGTTGGTCAAACAAAACAAGAAGAGGCAAGACAACTAATAACTTAAAGACTCTTGGAGATTCAAGTTCCTGATTCCAAAGAATCAGGCACACAGAAGAAAAAAACAGGGCATTTCAAAGACAAGTGGTTTAGTGAGAGACAAAGATATTGGCACTTCATAGAGCATCAAAACGGTAGGTTTTATGAGGTCCACTAAACATGCCCCTTCACAAGACGGTCCACTTCAATGTGAAGCAGTCATTTTCTGTGCAGGCTTGCTGCCCTCCTCCAGAGGAGTCCCCAGCTCTAGGGAGGAGATTTGTCTGAATGATCAAGTTCAGTCCCAGTTAAGAGGTTGGAGTGTCCGCAGAGTGAACCAGTCCATTTCTCTAGCAAACATTATCAGTTCAAAATACAGCCATGATCAGCAGTAGTGGTCACATGTGCTACATTTATTAACTGTCAGGGCAGTTGAGAGAGATGAGAGTCAATGGTCTGGAATACAAATGAGAGAGAGCATGATCATTAATTAAACTATAACATGTTTTTAAAGTCATTAAACAATATTAAAACTGAATAAAAATATCTAGAGACTGCAGTTGAAGGAACTTACGTTCGCCAGCTCTCCCACTGATCCTGAAACCAAACATAATCGAGATCCTTCCTTCCACAAGTCCTTCAGTCGCTGCTTCATCACATCGACATTCCTGAAACAAACACAAAAGTGTAATCTAGTGGTTCTTACAGGCTGACAACTGACAGCTGCCAACACCAACCAATACTTTAACTAGGACCTGGAAAACTACCAGAACTTACAAACTTAAAGGCATGGTTTTCCCTGGTGTATTATAAGTCTGGAGGGCCACCAGGCTTTACTTCTGCCCCCACCAGGCTAAGAATTGCTTTTTTAAAAGTCTTTTTAAAATGCTTGCATTTTTTAAGGCTGGTATTAATCTTCCAATCTTTTAATGATACATAATTATCAAGTGATATTTACAAATTTCCAGTTAACTTTAAAAAAAATTCACTCAAAAACACAACGAGCTGCTGGGTGAATGACTGCCCTAGCGCTCAACCACCAGCAGGTTTTCTGAGAGAAACCTTGGATGATGACCCATTATGCCTCCTTTAATAGGTTAGGATAGGCCTACAAGTATACAAAACATGTTTAATAAATGTTGTACGCAGAATAATTCTTAGATAATCAGATTTCCATATACTAATGAGCTCCTTTCAGAATTAGCTGTTTTTGGGCCTCTTATCACTTTAAATCCAAATAAGTTGCTCCAAATATCAGCATTTACACTCGCATGTGAAAATGGCTGCAAACAGATGCACAGTTATACAACCATACATCTTTGAAAAGCATTAGTAGAGCCTCCTGCACAACCAACAAAAATTTAGTAAGTGATTTTGGGAAACGCTTGTCTTTTCCAGCAGCCATTGTACAACGGTTTAACCTCCTGACCAAACATCCTGAAGCTTAGCTCTGGTTGCTAGGTGACGGGATGGGCTTTCCTGTGGTTGCTAGGTGAGGGGCAGTGCTTGTTGTTAAGACAGGTATTAATCTTTTTGTGGCATTACATTCCAAAGGTTTTTGAAACAACTCATTTTCTAGACACCAAAATACAAACTTATTGCCAACAAACATCTGGTTAGTTTTTTTAAAAGTGTACACAGCAAAGTCTTGACCCTGTCTTTTAGTATGAACTAAGGAAAGCACTAATTTCAGCTGAACACATTTCATTTTATTCTACATTCAGCTGCTGTCGTCAACAGAGCTAAATGTAGATTTAGTTGTGATAAATCTGAGATATCAAGCTGAATATTAATCGGTAACAACATTAAAGCCGTCCACCTTAAAGGCCACTAGAAATCCTCGCTCATTCTGAAATATGAGCGTCACAAGACGATCAGAGGTTCAACTTTGGAGATTCGTTAAGATGGTAATCAGCATGGCACACCCACCTGTCCTCTGAACAACTGTCCTGCAGTCTCTTCTCGGCTTTGGAAAGTTCAGGCCACCATTTCCTGATGACGGACTGAACCCAGCGTAAAGCCACCGTTATGTGCCTGTCAAAAAAAAAAAAGAAAAAAGATAAATGCAGTAGTTAGGCCTGACCGGTTTTCACCCCATCCCAGTCATTCTTAGACATAAACAACAGGTTTGTATAATGTAAGAAGAAGAGCGCCCCCTCTGGTTCTGTAATGGCTAGCAGAATTGGCTCAAGGCAGATCTAAAAACTCATTTTTCAGGGAAATAATTGTGGCGTTTTCACTGCAGGGACTTTAGTAAGTTTTTTCTGGACCAAATCAGAAAAGAGCAGGTAGTATTGTGGTGGACGGTAAGTATGGCTCCTTTACTTTAGTCATATCATCCTCTGCCCGTCATAATTTTTGGTAACATTATAATGACATCAGTTTTATATTTTTACTTCCGCACAACATCGTATCCCATGCACAATGATTCGGTGTATTAAAAACACTGAATAAGTTTTTTAAATCAGCAGTTTATGTTGTCATACTTTCATTAAGTGGAACTGGAAAACTATAATGAGAGGAATTTCTGCTTCAGCGTTTCCTCAGATATGGAAGGAAAAACAATCTCTGAAGTCCATAAAAAATGTTCACCCTTATATTAAAATATTTTCTCACAGTTTACACTCTCTGTCCAAGATTGTCATCTTCCTCCTTTTCACAAAAACGAGTATTTCTACTGCTACATGGTTGGGAGGGAGAAGCAAGGGAAGAAATCACAACAACTAAAACTTCTTGGATGGATGTGGTGATACAATACTGACGATATCAGAGGAACTTACTCTTCATATTTGCTGGAAAGAATGACTTTGACTTGGGGCAGCAGGTCAACACAGCAGCCAAGTGACAAACATGGCGCTTCAGTTTGAAGGCTGATAAAAATCAGAAAAAAAGAAGCATAAATAATGAATGGATGATGATTCACAGTCGTACACCTGAATTTTCTGTAGGAGGCAGAAAGGTAAAATACTTTATTTCAGTAAAGCAGTAGACTCTCTTTAGCATCTATTTACGTCACACATTCAGTTCAGCCATAAAATAATAAAACACAACTGATATTTAAATGAAATGAAGAAAAAGAAGTTGAGGTCACTAAAAACTACATTGATTTTTATCACTTATTGTGGTATTTATTGATATGCAAGTGTTTTTATTTGTATTAATATAGTATAATATATATTGACAAGGTACAGTTGAAACCAGAAGTTTAAAAGAAATTTCCCTGATATATAATCTATTCAAAAATAGTCACACAAAAGAAATCTCAATAAGTTTTCCAACATTTACCAAATAGAAATAATTTTAGTACTTCTGACTGACAAAACCAGAAAAAATTTGGTCTAATTTAGCTTCAGAGAGTGATAAGAAAATTGTGTATGTATCTTTATTTGCTGTATGTAAACTTATGGCTTCTGCTGTATAATCCTATTACTGACATGTTACATTTTAAAACCACCAGTAGTGAAAAAAAAACTTTCAAATTTAACATCTGGGCTATAAAAACGAAATGTGACTCACTTGTTAGTTAAGATAGGTAAGCAGTCAAGCAGCACTCCCGTGTCCTGTATTCTGAGGAGCAAAAACAACAAAAAATGAGTCACATGGTTCGAGAAAAAGCCCAAAGCACCAAACAATACGATATAATTCTACCTTATAAGGTAGGATACCAGCTCGCTGGCATTTCTTCGCCATAGTGTCAGAGCTACTTTAAGTCGGAGATCTCTTCCAAAGAGAATGTGGGTCATAGCTTCATGGTCCTTTGATAACTTGTGAAAAATAAAAAATACTTGCGTGTAAGAGAAAAACCAAGACTGTGAATGTTCTTTTAAAAGTCTGTTTCTCACCTCGGTAAAGTCTGCGTACTTGGAGCTGGTCCCTGCCATCTTGGAAGCCTCAGCAGGGTTCATCGGCGGCCTGGAGTGAACGCCCCGCACGTCATCGGAGCATGTCACCTCATTTTCCTTGTTGGCCATGCCGGGGCCACGGAGACGGCCTACATTTGATGACCTTCGGAGCAGCTTTGCGCCCACCTCCACCGATGAACAACTCCTCCTCTTGCAAGGCAACGGGCGCTGTGTTTTGCCTGGACTCTGCACTCTGTGATGCACCTGGAATCTGAGGGGAGAAACGCCAAGATGGGCCAAAGCAGCGGTGGTTCAGTCAGGAAGTGAGATTCAAAGCCACAAATATTCTGTGTTGATGGAATGGGAAGATGACTTACAGGTGCATCTCAATCAATTAGAATATCACTGAAAACTAACTATATTAATTCTAGATTATGACCAACGACTACTGAAAACACAAAATTCAGCTTTATTAGCCCACCCAAAACCAGGAATCTTCAATCTGCTGCTCTTCAGACCTTCTTAATAACTTTGACTAAAAAT
This sequence comes from Xiphophorus maculatus, assembly GCF_002775205.1. NCBI lineage: Eukaryota > Metazoa > Chordata > Actinopteri > Cyprinodontiformes > Poeciliidae > Xiphophorus > Xiphophorus maculatus. The sequence continues at coordinate 5,802,295 of NC_036457.1, forward strand.
GGCCAAACTATTATTAAAACTTAATATTTGAATCTTTTTAAATAAAGATTTAAATATCAAGTTTTAGCTGTTTGTGGAATTTTTTCCATGTTTGTTCGCATATTTTTATGGGGATCTATTTTTCTTGTGAGTTCAAAATTTTGAGGTATTTTTCATCATTTCCAAAGAAGAAATTTTTACCCATCAGTTTTTGGCAAAAGTTTAATGTTTGTCCTTATGTTGGCGTCTAGAAATAGAAATAAAATGGGGACTGTTTAAAAATGACAAGAAAACAGGAAATTGGTTCTCAAAATTGAAAAGCCCATAAAATTTGTGGTTCTAAATGGGTTTTATTTAACTAAAGGTTGGAGAAAAAGAAAAAACGTTTTTAATATACACAGTACAGAAATGTCAGCCTTTTCAAATGTATGCCTGTACAGGGTTTCCCCCAGAAAACCTGCTAAGCCCGGTGCTCAGGGCGCTAGGGCAGCTGTCCGCCATGTTTTTGAGTTAAAAAATATTTAAAGTTGACAGGAAATTTGAAATTACTTGATAGTTGTGCATTTGTTTAGGTATGGAAGACTCATACCTAAACACCAACTATAAAGTCTTTTAAAAAAAAGGCAAAATTAAAAAAAAACCTAAGATAATTTAACAATGCTAAGCCTGGTGGGGGCACAAAGAAAGCCTGGTGGCCCGCCAGGCTTATAATACAGTAGGGAAACCCTACTATTCAGTACTATGCCAGTAATATATGTGTTGATGCGTGTTGAGATCGTCTCAAAAATGTTTTAAAAGCTTTAAGATACTCTTGTAAACTCATTAAAAGATTACAATAAAGTTATTTCTTCTACAAAACTTCAGATGGACCCAGTTGTAACTCTTTTTTTTTAACCCAGTTGTAAAACAGTTTTGTGTTGTAACAACACAAAACTGTGTTGTTTGGATCAAAGTACATGTAATTATTTTCCAGTAACTGAGTGGATTTTTATCTAGAGTTTATGTTTACAATGAACTCAAGTCAGTCACAATCCATCTTATAAATATACCCATTTGAATGGACTTTGCCTCAAAAATATTCTCAAATTTCTAGGTGTCCCTGTTGCTTCTACATTTATGTTTTTCTACCAATTTCCTTCCACACAATTTGAATGAATATGCTTGGATACGACAAATCAAAAATGTACACCAATTCTTTTAAAAACTGAATGTTGTGTTTTGATAAGGTGAAATTAATAATAGAAATTATCTTGAACTATCCAATTCTACATTTAAAGATTATGAAACATATGAATGCTACATTTTCTTATTTCAATCACTTAAAAAATTTGATGATATTCTAATTTCTTGAGGTCTACCTGTAATATTCCAGGGCGAAGAGGGACTAATCTGTGGGACGGTGAGAGAATGATTATATTTGGATAAACCCCACGGATGTGAAATTAGAGACTCACCTGTCCTTATCTAATTCTTCCTTATTAATAAAATCCACCTAAAACAAAAGGATAGGGGATGAAGGCACTACCACTGCTAGAAACCACTGATCTACACTTCACGTTCACCAGGATTTAACACACAAATTTACTGTATTTCATGCATTAAACCAAAGTTCTTGGTATTCATACCTGCTTCATGTTCTTTTCAGTAGAAACATACAGGCAGGACCGCAGAAAGCCATTGGATTTATTGCAGTTGACCTTAAAGACTTCCCGTTGCTTACAATGGTTGCCAGCTGCCATAATAAGGGACACTGTTGAACAAACATAATTATTGATAATATAACTCATATATCCGGAGCTGGCAACTAACATTAAGGCTATCTTTTAACACAAGATCAACTAAGAATGTGTTAAAAGGTAAATCCAAGTGTAAACGTTTTAATTAAATAGGCGTTTCCCGATTTAGACTCGTTAAGCTGCAACAAAAGTCGAAATTAAAGTTCAGAATACACTTCTAGCTTTCATAAACATGAAAACAGGCCATGTAAGGAAGTGAACATTAACCGATAAGACGGCAATTTAATACTACCCAACTGACGTTATAAGTGGCTTTAACTTTTAGCATTTAGCTCAACTGCGAAGAAAACACGGAGACGTTAAAAGTGACGAGCTGGGCCGCTGCTACGAGCTAGCTAGCTAGCAAGTTAGCCTCGCCACCTTCAGGGAACATATGGCTTCACACAAAAACAAAGGGTTATTCCGACAAGCTACCGTTTTCACCATTTACATCGGGGGATTGAATACCAACCAACTCATTTTGTAAGGTGTAGTAAAGGCTCCTCAGATGTGCAAATCCACAAAAAAAAACAACGTGAAAAACTGGTTAAAGTCAGACCGAAAACTCCACCTCGATGTTAACGCCTCACAGTTTAACCATTCAAATGAATACACCACCGGTGTGCGGGATTGTGGGATTGATTTTGGCAAAGAAAGGAATGGAGTTTGGGTAGTTTTAGCGACAACTGGTGGACGTTGACAAACAAGCATTTGTAACGCCACGCTATGGCGCCATCATGTGGTCGGTAGTCTGCACTGCAGCTTAGTAAAGGTAGAGCGCCATTTTCACGGCGCTTCTGGACGATTTCTAAGTAAAACGACTCATGATAATGTCAAAGTTGTAACTTTCAGTTTAATCGACAGCTGTTGTTAAAACAATAGTAAAAGTCTAAAATAAATAAGTAAACCTGGTCTTGTGTGGGGTTCTTCTTACAGTTTTCTGTTTTGCTTTTAATGACAGAGAATAAGTCCTTCTCCAACTTTCTCATGTTCTCAGCCAGCCACCAAACACTGTCTTCCAACACATTTTGTGTGTTTATATTTATTTTTTTATTATTAATGCTGATATAAAAGGATGGAAGCTAGACAGATGGTCATGAAAAATTAGACTTTATGAAACAATAAGTGTATATAATAATCTTTCAACAATTAATGTTACCTTAGATAACTTATGCATTTCAATATGTATTTGCTATATATTAAACTAATGGGTATCTTCAATACATAACTCTATAAACTAAAGATACTTACCTTCAATGTCATACAAAGAAGTTTTCCTTTGCATGACATATTTTTGTTGCTCCTCCTTTTATGTATTAGCATGGAAATATCTGAAATTCTCCCCAGAAAAGATTATATTCTTATTTTATTGACGATCTGGATGCCAGACATTTTGATTCTCTTAATTCAAAGACAATAGGAACAATAACAAACCAGTGACCTAATTTTCTTTGGAAGGTTTAACGGTTCATTCATTGTGGCAACACATGTAAAGTCCAGCCAACACATACTGGAAGAATTGAAAATAAAGCAACGCACATCGACAGGGCTTTGTTTTGGAGAAACTTGCACATTTAAAATGTGGACGTTTCTGTCTCCAGACAACCACAAAAATGAACATTTCTGGTAATCTGTAGCAGATCGTGATCAGCATCCAGCTGCATACACTGACACAAAAACATCAAATTATAAGTTTCTCTTGTGAGACAAACTGATCAATATTCCAAAACAAATGTCTATATTTGATTAAAGTTTTTCTTTTATTTTTCTTAGCTTAATCTGTGGTGCAATAAGAGTCCAAGTCGTTTGATTTCAATTTTATCTGAGTCCAATAATGGAAGATATTTAGACCAACTCTACTTCTCTAAGCATTTTTAGTGACATTTTTGACTAAGTTATTTAGAGTAAGAGGTGCTTGTTTTATTTCACTGTGAGAGTTTTGTAACAAATAACAGCAAAAAATCAAAAGTTATTGATTAAACTAAAAAATACCAAACCAGAGGGCCCTGCAGATGACAGTGAGGGAATCTGAAAGAGTGACTGGAGTGTTTTTAAGATTTCAGACATTTTTGTTGATGACTCTTGATGAGTTTAGGTAAAAGCAGGTTGTGAATAAAAAAGTAGAACCTAAATCAATAATTTTATAAGGTCGTGAAAAAATATTTCAACATTTTCTGGCCATTCTATTGCAGTTCTGAACATCTAGATATAAATTAATTATATCACAACAAACCTTGTTTATTCCAGCTCACTTTATTGGCTTATTGGAAACATTTTAAGTAATAACTCGGAAAGATTTCAATGTCTGGATAAAAACAACCACCCACAAAGAGACTAAGAGCATTATCAGATTTACATCAGCAAGGAAGGATTTGCATTACAAGGTTTCACCCAGATAAAAGCAGAGTGTTTGCTGGAGTCTGTGGCTGTTTGAAATTTAAGCTGGAACTTGGCTGAGGTGCAGAAAATCCCCTCCATACTTGTGAAAGGGTGTTTAGTCTCTTTTAGCAGGATGTGCTTACTGCTAAGCAAGGCGTTTGCGAGTGCAGAAGAAATCTCTTCCGGCTCTGAGTGAAAGAAACTGTTATTTAAACGACGCTCAAAGAAATCAACTCCAACTTTCTGAAAAACATGACCAATAATTCTGTAGCACTTATGTAATAATTAACTAAAATTGACCGGTTTATTTGACAAAACCTCTGGAAATCTAAGTGATTTCTGTTGAGACGCTTATCAAGGACACGCACACACAGTTTGTTACACACATGGCATGTTTCACTTTCACACAAACCCCTTTGTAGAAATAGCAACTTTAGCTGACGTACGACATCAGGCAACCACTGGGCGTGTTTTTAGATATGACCAATGATTCAGATGCTGTATAATTTCGGTTATATTCACTCCACAACAAATTAGCCTGTGAGGGTAAGCGTCTCTCTTTTCTAGCGCTAAAAAAGAATAAAAAAAAGTAAACTCTGATTATTCTGTGTGGCTGGTTTCCTGTTCGCGTGCTCACACGCTTTTGGTCCGTCGAGTTTAAATCACAACATTTCCCTTCCTGCTTTGTGTTTTGGTTTCACAGGTAAGTATATTACAATTAGCAGAGAAAACATGACATTTTTGTCAAGTATTCATGAAACAGGAGGACATTTCAGGCCTAAAAGTGGAAAATCTTGAAATGATGCAGATCAGATTTCTTTTATTGAAAAATGAAGAAGAAAAAACTCTCAATATGCAGATTACTATTCAGAGTGCCACTGGAAAAAAATAGAATTCTGACTGTAATCTCTGAATTCTGACTTTAATCTCAGAATTATGACTTTAATCTCAGAATTCTCAAAACAGTCATAATTCTGAAAAATTTGAATTCCGAATTTAATCTCAGAATTCTGAGGAAAAAGTCTGATTAAAAGTCAGTGGGCCTAATCCTCTTTCGTATTTCTCTTATTCTTCCCTTTGTTTTTTTATATATTGTTAAATAAAAAAATGATTGCCTGTATGACATTTTCCATGTCACGCCGTCTCTTCTGGGATTAGAAATGTTTTTTGATCTGCTGTCCTTGCATCCAAAGCTTTGTATACAGTAAATAATTCCATTCACATCATTTGGAAATTCTTTTGAAATGACAGCACCTCTGTTGTCCAGTCAGCTCAGTGCATAAACAAAAGGCTTCTTGTTTGCAAAGTGCAAAACCACATGAAATGAAAAGGATGACAAAGACATCAAGACAGCAGCGGAGGCAGAGATTTCAACATTCCTGGGTGAATATCTCAAAGCAGACAGAGAGCGTCGGGGCTCATTTAGATGCTCCAAAAACATAAAACTCCCTCTTAGCCCAAGTATACATTTCTATTATTCCCCACAGATCCTGTGTTTGGTGGAGCTCCTCTTCTCATCTGGCACCAAGAGAGCGTCATCAGAAAATCAGCAGGAGACACACTGATGCAATTTCCCTGAAATAAAAGCCACCAGCTGGATGAGTCAACGTGGGAACATTTACACTGTTCAGAAAGTTCATCTGTATCTCAGATTTTTCTCCTAAACAGAACCAGGCTGTATGTGAGTAACTATAACTTAAAAACAGGACTGGTCTTTAACTATGCCTTTGAGTGGGAATAATAAGTGCCATAATTCTAAACGAATATGGAAGAGGATTAGGGCCACTGGAAAAAAACAAAAAAAATTCAAACTTTTGATTTCCGAATATTAAAGTCAGGATTCTGAGAAAATAATAATTCTGATTTTAAAATCAGAATTCTTGATTTTAGAGTTAGAAAAAGTTAGAATTCTGACAAAAAAAAAATAGAATTCTGAACAAAAAGTCAGAATTCTGAGAATAAAATTAGAATTATGAGATTAAAATCAGAACTTTTGGATTAAATTAGAATTATGACCAAAAAAGTCAGAATTCTGAGATTAAAATTAGAATCATTATTTTTTTCTGCAGACTTTTACCATCTGTAGATGAATAACACAACAAGACTTAATAAAACTATTCACACCCCTTGAATCTTCTCACCATTTTTAAAATTTTGACTTGTAACTAGCCTAAACCTTCAGTATATTTTATTGTGTTTTTGTTACTGACACAAAAATGGAGAGAAAATCATAAATTTTACAAATAAAAATATGAAACGTTTGGCTTATTTACGAACTAGAGGCTTCTGTAATTTCATTTAGGGGCATCAGAGTAACATGACTAATTTTTACATCATCACCATGTGTCATTTTCTTTGATCTCACATTGGTATGCTACTGTGAGATGTAAAATCTAAATAAGATACAGTGATGATTATAACTTGACAAAAAGAGAAAACACAAAGTTCAAGAGTATTTGAACCTTTTGTATCAACATTTAAGCTTTTTCAGACCATCAAAATGTCGCAGCGAATCTTTTTTGATAGTCTGGTGAGATGAATCTCAAAGTAGGTGGCCCATCACAGCAAACAGATGAGAATAATAGACACTGAGAGATTGTTAAATGCACATTCCAGCACTAGATGGCAGCGTTTGTCTGTAACTGATCAAAGCTGGTAGATCCAGCTGTTCAGACCTCCTTTAATGGTTTCACTGGGATTTTTTGACTGCCAAATGATTACCAAAGTCCCAGAGAGGTTTTAAAATCACACGCCAAAATAAGACAATTACAGAGTCAAAAGAGTTGGCATGGAAAACACGGTTGCATATTTTGTCTAACAGGATTATAAAATGCTTTATTAGATTTAGGGTGTATTCACACCAACCTAGGATTAGAGTCCCGAATCAGACTCTAATCCGGTTGTCTAGAAAGTCCGAGTTTTTGGGGGGAGGTCTGAATGCAAATTTGAATTCCAAAACGGACTTAAAAACCGAACTCTGATCCGCCTAAAAACCCAGGCCTCGGTCCGGTTGAAGTGGACTCTAAAACGGTAGAAAACCTGTCTGAATGCGACCGGACTAGAGACCGTTTCAAAAGCAGGGATTGAGCTCCAGTGCAGGACATTCTGGTCAACACATCCCTCTCTGCTCTGCGGGTTAACGGAGATGTTGCGTCGGTTGTCATACCAACGGGTTTGCGTGCGGACACTACGCAAGGACAAGCAGAATGTAAATGGTTTGTAGTTGTTTTACAGCTTTTTATCAGCTTATGGTCCCGTTGTTGTGGCGCTCTGCACACAACAATTTTTAAACTTTTAATAAATGACAAAAACTAGCGTTAGCGGCTAACAGTCGATGTCCGAACCAGTAATGTATATCAATGAAGAAATCCTGCAACAGCTAAAATCTGACACTGTTCCGTTTTTGTTTACTTTTTGTGAAGAAGGAAGTTGCGCTGGTCTTCTTCAGAGGTTTTGTGTCGATTTCTTCAGTAGTTGTTGGTGCAGCGCCCCCACAGGCGACGGGGGGAACAGGTTTCTCAGTTCGTTTTAGTCGTTTGACATAGTGCAGTGTGAATGCGAACTAGAGTTCTGGAAATGTAACAAATGTTGCAATTTTCGGTCCCCAATCGAACCGAGTCTACCGGACCATCCGGTCTGAAGGCACCCTTAGATTTGGACTTGTTTTCTCAGAGGTTAACAGGTCACCTATACCAAATCATTTAGTTTTGGGCCGAATCAAGGTCATGAATGCTCTTAAAGGGCCAGTTGTGCCAGGTATATTGATAAAACCTGTTCACAAACTGTTAAAATATCAATGAATCATCTTTTCAGTCCCTCCAGAATTTTGTGATTCTTTTTGTGATATTTTTGCAATAAAAATCAAAGTGTTTGTGGTACTAATTTGGAAATATTTGCGTTTATTTATGACGGTAAATGCGAATTTTTATTCCTCGCTGTTTAGATCATGGACTATAATGTGACATCAATTAAAGCTGAGGCAGCTGTTTTGAAAATCTTTGAGACAAATCTGCAATAAACTCCCAATTAGCGCAAATAAATTGCAGGGATTTGTTGATTTTGTGTGAATTTCCACTATAATTCTCAAGAAACTGAAGGGACTGATTGATGTAATTTATCTGCAAACAAATAAAAACTGCATTGATTTGATTGATAACATGATATTTAAGCTCACACACGTCATGGCGGGCCAGATTTGGCCTACAGGCCTTGAGTTTGACACATGTGACCTGGAAAAACCTTGTTTCTAATGAGTGAGCAGGGCATTTAGACTCTGAGCAGATAAGGTTCAGAGTGTTTATGCTGACTTACAGCTAAAACTGATAAAAACAAGCCATGATTGTTGGTAAGGTTCATATAAAACAGCAAGATTTACTATAGTTGATAAATGAAAAAAATTCAGTTTGAACCAGTTGCATGTGTGAACATCTTTTCACTTGATTGCCAAATTTAAATCAGTTTTTGCCATTTCTAGGTCAAAAAAACCCCATAAAACATGTTTTTGTTATCTCCAAAAAAATATTTCTTAGTCTGGGATAGTGACCTACAAAGCGCAATATCACAACAAAATAAATTATCATGAGATAAAGAAGGAAGTTTTATGCTTCACAGAAAAAAAAGAATAATCTGAGAAAGATTTGATTATCCTAATTGCCTTTGCTTTGGAGTTTCTGTTTTTGAGCACAATATTGGTAGAAGCTCAACCAACAAATGGGGTTACACAAGGTATTCATAATGCTAAAAATGTTAGGAAACAAGAGTTTCACACATTCAGAGGACCTAAAAAGCTGGATTTATTCATCACAGGAGCAGCATTTTCCAGGTAAGACACAGTCCACCTTGTAAAAGCTTTAACCACACTGCCCCACTCACACGACCCGTCCAAATAAGAAACTTCCTTTCATCAAAGAAGAACCAGCCCCTTTAGATTCTTTGATGACAGACAAGAAAAAAGTTTTTCCACCTCAAGCCTTTTTTTTTGTTGCTTCTTTCCTGCTGTGTTTTGGTAAGCCCAGAAATTAAAGATGCTTGCCTGAAAGAAGCCAAAAGAAGACATGCAAGAGTGACCCAGCACAGGACGTTCATTGTGCCATTTCCAGCACCCAGGAATGAAGTCGGTATACAGCAGAGTGTAGGTACAGGTGAATAAACCTTTAGGATTTGCATCGCTGACGACAAAAAATAATCCTTAATTTTGCAATCCGGACATTAACAGGATGTGGGTGGATGTGTGAGAGTAACAGGTAAGGCTGCAACGCCAGCAATAAATCCAACGTGGCAAACTCTAATTTGTTGGAATTGGGAATTAAGGCTATAATTTTAATAAGGTTTAGATTAAAGTTTGGATTCTAAATCTTATTTTACTGGTTAAACATTAGGTTTATACAAAAAAATAAGAAAGTAAACTAACTGGAAGTCAATAAAAAGTCTTGATGTGGCCAGAAATAGACTGGTTTGAGTTTTGTAAAACATCACAATTTACTTTTTGTAAGAAATTTCTGGTTCTAAAACTTAGCATTAGGAATAAAATTGTGGGTTTTTTTGTTTCTAACTTAAAACAAATACATTTAGGTGTTCTTGAAACTTGACGATTCGCTTTTTGAAATGTCATGTTGTGTCTTCAGACAAGTTTCCTGCCAAAAATGTCTTGTGCTTGGTACTAACATTATCGATATGCTAATTGGTAAATAAGTTATTCGGTTTCAGACAAAATATGATAACCTGTAACAGTATTTTTACTTTTAATGTTCCATCCCAGCTTTTGCACCACCTAGTAATAAATTATAGAAGCTGATTTTGTTTATATGCCAGCCGTGAGACGGCACAGAAAGAAAGAAATGTAAAAGCTGAAGATAAAAATTAGAAATACGCGAGAAAAGCAATAGAGGACAAGAGAATACGAGGTCTGTTCAATTTATATGTTTATTTCTGTAATTAATTGTTAACCCTTAGATACAAAGTACAAGAATCAGTTTTGATATGTTATCGTTTTGCTCGTTGTTTTCTTTCGTGAGCAGTTCTCACGGGTTCTCAACACCCTGTTTTTTTGATTCTACATTGTGCATAAATCCTTGAGGGTGCTACATAAACTAATGAGAATTTGTAATTTCTTTTATGCTTTTGTTTTTTGCTATACATCTTTCCCTGAGCTGCAGATAAACCTGGAGGGCGAATGTGCTAGGTTCGTCAACATGTCCGTGTCTCGGTGATTTCCATTTCCTCCAGTTCTTCTTCCACGCAGGTGCTCAAAAATGCACCATCCTGCCCCAACTGCTCCCTCACTCACCCTTCAATTCCCACTTGAGTAGTAATGAGGCACACCTGGCATGTATCACGGATCACTTCACCAAAAAAATATCCAGCCACTCTTTGGATCAAATATGCAGAGCTAAAAGGAGCTGAGGGAGTTTTAGATTCTCCTCCACAATCCATGGAGAGGTAAACATCTCTGTCAATGAGCCACAAGCCTGAGGATGTGTTGAACCATGAGACTGTTTGAAGGGAAAGCATGTGTCCACCCAGCAGACAAGACCACCAACTCAATCCACTGGGGTTATTTTATCTTTCTGTGAATGTAATGTAAAGTTTATGTTGGGTTTGTGGTCAAATCAGCTGATGACTCTTCTGAGTTTAGAAACTATGAAAACAGAATACACCAACTGTTCTTAACAAAAGCCCAACAAAAGTCGTATTTATACTTCACTGTAGCTCCTAGAAATAGTGCGATACTTTTATTTTTTCCCTTTAAATCTTCATCTTATTGACATAAGAGGAGGAACAGCCTCAGTTTCGAGGATTACAAGAAAAAGGTTGGAGGTCAAAGCTGTCATTTGTGTGTTAAAAGCTGATGAAAAAAAGACGGAAGGTTATTAAATGTGTTTGCACGAGTATTTGTCTTTACAATAGACTCTAAACAAGAAGGTTCGGTGCTGCTACAAAAACAGCACACTCAGACTTTCTTTTCTTTTCACTTTTTCAGACCCAGTTTATCAGCTGCACGTTTGAACTTGTGCTCTTACTTCGAAACATTTAAAATAAGAGTTACGACCGCAAACAGACTGCCAGGAAAATCGATTATACTGCCGATTTTCCACAGGAAATGTATGCAGGCTGGTGAGAAAGTTAAACAACTAAAAATCACAAACAGAAAATTAATGGCCCAGTGAAAAAAAACAGGACATTATGTCCATAAGGTTGAAGTCTGCATCATGTTCCAGGGCAGGCTGTCACGCAACTTGTGACCAAACATGGAATAATAAACATCCAAAGTCACTCAAGACACAAAACGGAAATCAGAGAAATAATATGTATGTTTTTATTGTGTGAATAATACCACAACTATTAAAACAACTACTAATGTTTTAGAAAAAATTACACTTAACACTCCTAACGATTTCTACAAAATATAAAGTGTTTTAAAGGTTTCTACTAAGTTTTTTTGTTGTTTGTTTTCTTTTTTTAAACTACAGAAAGGCAATAAAAAGAAAAACTATGGCGGAAGAGCACCTGCGTGAAGTTGCTGTTCAAATCAGACAAAATTGGTGTCAAATGTTTGTGCTACGTTTGTGCAGGAAGAATCTTCAGTTGTGCTGCTGTCACTTTAAACATTATAAGAAATGTTTCCAAAGGTCATGAAAGGTCAACCAGCCCCCTCACATTGTACAAATCAGACAAAATTGGTGTCGATCAACTCGACTAAGTTTGTGCTGGTTTTAATGAAAGTTTAAAGGTCAACCAGCCCCACACTTTTACTAAAGCTAAATGACCTTGAAACTTTCATTAATATCTTCAAAGCCAATGCAGCACCAACCGAAAATTTTGCTGCACAAACCAGCACAAATGCAGTCGAAGTGATTGACACCGAATTTATCTGGTTTGAAAAAAGTGGGAGGGACGGTTGATATCTTAATATCTTTAAAATGATAGCAGCGCAAACAAAAAGTTTTGCTGCACGAACACAGCACAAACATGCTACACCAATTTTGTATGATTTGAAGAAGGTAGGGTGCCATCTTCACTCAGGTGTGGAGAGATGGTGATGCTACGGGCTCATTTCTGTCTCAAAGGGTCAGGGAGTGTTGTTAGAATGCACAGCATTAAGAATTACATATTTTTGAAAGCCAAATTTTGAAGAAATTGCAGATTTGTTCAAATGTGGTTCTAGGAAGAGCCTGTAAGAAGTCAATAGCTTAACCGTAAGTAAGCATAACTAATTTAACTAAATACTGGACTGTTTTACTGGCACAAAAACAAAAATCAGAGGCGAGAAAAGACTTACGAAATCTCAAAATTATACCAATCCCAAACAGACCAAAGTAGCTAAATCAAACAGTATTTTACAAACTTTTAAGAACAGATTAACAGCACACACACCACTTCGGCTGCAAGTAAAATGCATTCCGATCCTCTTTCACGTTGCTTGCTCCAGGTTGCCAGCTGTGATTGCTCTCAAGGCTTGTCGATGTTTTATTCCTGGAGTATCTGAGGTCATAAGACTTTAACACCAGCCTCTGGACCCCGACGTCCTGCTTGCCAGGTTTTGTCTGTTAATACTGTGAGTTACTGAACAATTCCAGGCATGACAAGAATGGGTGTCCAGACGTGGGCTTGTCTTTAGGCTGCAGTTACTGTTCAGTGGTTTCCAGCCTGTTATTAAATTATATACAGCTCAAACCTTGATAGAGCAGGGTGGATGCTCTGTGGTTGCTTAAACTGTCTGGGAGTTCATTTAACAGAGAAATCCATAAATACTTCATAACCAACCTATGAATTTGTGGTTTCATAATATAGAAACATTTAATAAAAATATATTTTTTTCTGTCTATTTAAGGGGTTTTAGTTTTGTTTCAACTGAAATGCAAACCTTAAATCAAAAATGAATCTCTCTTTTCATGAAAAGCTTCAATTTATCTAGCATTGTATGCTTTTAATGGTCCCCAATTTGCACTATGTTGTTCCACTGAACTCGAGGATCCAGGGATTGCTAGATCACCTGGACTGATCTAGACTCGAAGGAGAGAAATAAGTAATGGCTTTGATTTCTACCAGTAAGTTCAATCTTATGAATTCAGACAGAAGATTAGATCGTTCTCAGATCAAGGCAAGTTTATTTTTAAAGCACATTTCAGCAACAAAGCAGATCACATGATAAATACATGATACAGTAAAGGAACTCAGCGTTTCGGCTGTTTAGTAGTTTTATGGAAGTTTGTTCCACATTGCTGCTTCTCTATGTTTGGTTCTGGTTCCGGGGATGCAGAGCAGAACCAGAAGACCTGAGAGGTTTGGAAAGTAAAAAAAAAAAAAAAAAACCTATTAAGCCAGAAATCCTACCAAGTATTTCTGATTTAGTTTCTAGTCCAAATATCTTAGCAGACTTAAAGTACGACAAAAATAACTTACAAGTAACTTTTTGAGGAAATATAAGAGCTTATATTCAGTCAAAAATTCCTTAATATTGGTGAAAAAATACTTGTTCCATTGGCAGATAAATTCACTTATAACAAGATATTTTTCCAATGATACAGTGAAATAATCTGCCAATTGAATTTGTATTTTTTTCACCAATATTATGGATTTACAGACTTAAAACTCATGTTTCTTGCTGAAAAGTTACTTGTAAGTTAATTTTGTCTTATTTCAAGTCTACTAAGATATTTGGACTAGAAACTAGGACAAAAATACTTGGTAAGATTATGTGTTTTTGTAGTGTCTTTAATATATTTTAGTGTTTTTCAGTGATTTTTAAGGTAACATTCTCTGAGTTACAGGGAGCTAGAGTAAGGACTGTAGAACTGAGGTGATGAGCTTCATCTTCCTGGTTTTAGTGAGAACCTGAGCAGCAGCATTACTGCTCCACACCAGTCAATGAAGAAGTAGATGGAAAATACCAGCACATTTACACTGCAGTACATGACAGTATGGGATAAAATTTTGTTTTGAAATGCAACAACCTACAAATAAAACATCAAAGTAGTCCTTTAGTAGTTTTCAGGAAGGCAGATCTAATTACTTTCACCCAATTTGGGCATTTTAAGTTGCAAAAAAACCGCAATCAATGACATTCATAGAGGATCACATTACCCACGTCAGGCCAGGAGGAGTGTGGCGTATACTGTACACGTTATCAGCTCACTACAAGAACCTGTTGAGAGGCTGACCTTTTTTGAGGTATAAACATGATGAAACTGATAACAGCTCCTTTCTGGAGACAACGTGATGAAGCACAAACCTGCAAAAACTAAACTACTGCGTTCTAATGTGACATTCGATCTTCACAGGAAAGCGTTTCTCAACATGAAACTCTTGGTATGAACACAGCAACATGCAAACATGGGATCAACACAGATGTAGAAGTAGCTCCTTGTTGACTTTCAGGATAAATAAACCCAAATAGCTTCTGCATGCTTCTTTGATCAGGAGGAAACACAAGAACTCCAGTCAACAGCCTTTCACATCAAATACCACTGGTTAGGGCACAACAAAGTGAAATAGGCCTGAAATCTTAACAACAATCAGCCAGTATGAGCGCAATGTTTAGCTTACTGAATACAAAGGACAGAAAATCACATGCTTGGAGGATTTTGTAAAATTATGGACTCACATGTGCACACTTGATAGCAAAAACAGAGAAATATTTCTCTCCAACATGTAGTAATTCCAGCTACAAAACCAAACAAACATCAATTAACTAGACAAGTCTGGTGGTTTGCACAAATCACAGGCACTATTAGAAATTGAATAAACACAAAGTGTCTCATAAGTGGCATCAACTGCATTTCAAAAATGTTTTTCAGATATTGAATCCAGCTGTCGGATTCAAGAGAGGACAGAAAATATTGGTGAAGCAAGCAATGGCAGCTCCCGATTAGTTCGATTTGAAAAGAAATTCAATAAAAAGTCAAAGTTACAGAAGCAAACTTTATGATTAAAGTTTAATCTACTACTATTATTTAAATAGGAGTCATATTATTTCATTTTGGATTTGGATCATTCATTTTCAGGTACATCCCACCAAAAAGACAATGTGCCTTCAGGACTGGGACACCAGAACCATTTGAGGATGGTTGCTGGGAAAAGTAAGTCTGCTTCTGCCTCTTGGATGTCTCCATTCAATATTAGATTAAAAGAAGACAATGGACGGATCAATTAATGAATCAATGGATGGATAAAACATGGTATTGTGCCAACCTTTTCTGATTTTCAGGAATATTCAGTTAAAATGCCCATATTGTTGAACATCGTTCAAAAGGAGGGACAATGTTTGCTTTCTATCACATTTTAAGTCCATACAGAACTTCATAGATGATCAGATGCTGAAAAGACCTAAAAATAAAGATTTAAAATCATTGAAATTGATACATAATTCCAAATATTGTGATAAGTAATTTTCTCTTCCCTTTAGCTAAACCACATACATGCTTTTGGTTTGACCGCAGCAGTTTTACAGATACAACACAAACACTGAAATTTTCTTTTGATTATGGTTTATGTCTAGCAGTAAAACACAGATATTTGAAGGTTTTGTTATTTCTTAGTCTTCAGAGGTTGTATGGAGAAGTGTGTGTGTGTTTGGTTCCAGTCTACATTATGTTTTTTCTTTTAATTATTATTATTTTTTTTCCTTCAGTTTTTTTTTGCTGTTTGATATATCAGCCCCAACCAATTTCTTTTATATTTTCAGTTTGAACTTCTCAGTGAAGATATGGTACTTCAGTTTAACTCATGTTCAGATTATCAGTCAGGTTTATTGGTTCCCGCTTGTTTTGGTTTTCCTTCATTTCAGTTAATTTTTTAAAGACTTTTGAATCTTGAAGATAGCAATAACCAGCACAGAGTAATAGAGGGTAGAAACGGTGTGTGCACATGAGGCGGCCTACAGAAAGGACTCGGTTATACCAATTCTGTCAGGAGGAATGGGCCAGAACTCCAGCAAACTACTGTGAGAAGGAAACTAACCCAAATGGTTTGACCCAAGTCATAGAGTTTGAAACACATTTATCCCTGATACTGACTGAATGTGTAAATTTCTGAATTAAAAGAAAAAAAAAATCTCTAAATATGTTCTCGCTAGGTATTCTGCCATTTTGCAAATAGAAATAATTTTGGTAATTCTAACTACCGTATTTTTCGGACTGTAAGCCGCTACATTTTTCCCACCCTTTGAACCGTGCGTCTTATAGCCCGGTGCGATTTTTATGTGGATTTTTCTTCAACCACCACGAGGCTCTTTAGCAGGAACTGAAATATTGGAAGTCAAAATTGGAAAGAAGAAAGCACTAATATTCACGTAGAACAAGCACATGCTAGCAGCAGGCATGACGGACAAATTTCTTCAAACTCATACCCCCTCATCATGGAAACCACATGAAGAAGTTCATATGATGCATCTTTTAAGTTGAAGGCTATCGATCTGGCAGTACAGACCGATAACCGCTGCATGTAAACCCAGCGTGAACAATTCCATGATTCGGCGTTGGAGACGGAGACTGAGAGCGGCGGAAATATCAGAGGTGGAGATATCAGCGTACATATATAGTCCGGTGTGGCTAACATATGTACTTTTCCAGTTTTTTAAATAAAGTTTGTAGATGCAACTTATAGTAATGTGCGCTCTATAGTCTGGAAAGTACGGTAAACTAAAACAAGAAATGCTTGGTCAGATTTGACTTCAGACAGCGAGAAAAAATAATTTTAGTCAGTGTATTTACATTTCTTCTTTCAATCGTATATTTGAAGTTTTATCTTGTCACATTATGTAACTTCTTTAAATTTGAGCTAAATGTGATATTGAAAATAAAGTACAACTTGTGTTCTTTTAAGGCTACCTGCACAATATTGTGTCTCCTTTCCCATGAGGGAACCACTTTGAAAAGACATCCCTGCCTCACCCTCATCTGTCTGCACGTCTAATCTTCACTGTCTGCTTCTGAATCGACTCAAAGCTTCGCTTATGTCCCAGTTCAGGCTGTGTACCTTACAGTGGAGATTCAGTATGCATTAGCAAAAACCTGCACAACCCGCTCATCAAAGAATCACCTAAAACTGCGATATGATCAAACAGACCTGACAGATTTTTAAATGGTTTTTTTTCTTGTGTAAACATTCTTCTTCAGTGGTTTGCGTGACTCTGCACTGACTGTGTTCATTCATAAGGTTAAAGAAGGATGTACTGAAAGCAGCACACTTTTTTTGTTGCTATGTTAGCTTAGGCGCAACGAGGAAGACAAACATGAACTGACTTGCATTCAGTACTACTGTACATATGTAGGTTTCAATACATACGTACAAAGTTGAACCCAGATATTTACGTACACTGTATGAAAAGACTTTATTTCTCATGTTCTGACGTTAAATCAGACTAAGCTTTTCCTGTAGGTCAGACAGGATAACTAACATTTTTATTTGCTTAATGCCAAAATAATCAGGATTTTTCTATACTTTCTTCCAGGTCAAAAGTGGACAAACTAACATGACTTTCCCTTTAAACTACTTGGGAAATTTCTGATGATGACACCATGGATTAGTAGGATTCACTAGATAATTGAGTTAAATTGAGGCACAGGTGTTGATATTTTAAGGAAAACATAAAAATTAGTGAGTAAATTTTTTTTTGTCTTTTTTTTTATACAATGACCAGTTTTTATTATTCCACAGAACAAGAGGAATAAGTAGAAAGAAGCTGAGATACTTTCTTTATGTCTTCCCTCACTTCTTTCTATGCCTGTTTTCTGTCTGGTAATAAAAAAAAAAAAACACAAAAAACCTTGGATAATTATGATTTTACATTACATATGACCATTTATTTTCTTTGTTTTCTTAATTTCTTGCAGGGTCATTGGGTTCCTTTCTTTGACCAGCTCTAAATTTAACTCTAAAATACTTAGACTTGTTAAACCTTGAATGAGAAGCATGTGAGGAGGAGTATATGTGTTACAAGGTTTTATTTTAACAGTATTCTAGACATGAAGTTTGTCAACATTTGTTTATTTATTTTTTCAATTCATTTTGTTTAGTCAAGAGGTTGTTTCTCCAGACTTTTATTGCTGCATTAAGTTCTGTCATGCTGCTTTTGGCTGTTGGTGGTTACCATAGCAACCAGTAACCGACAGCTCAGCGCTCTTGGCATTTGGTGGTTACCATAGCAACCAGTAACCTACAGCTCCTCCCCCTTTTTCCTGTTGCTCTTTGTAACTGTGCTATGTGTATTAGGATCAGCTCTGTGTTTTCTTTAGAATCATTATATTTTAACATACATTTTAGACAATTTCAATAATATGCAGTGTTCCATGAGTAATTTTGCTATGTTTTTAACTGTTAATCAAATTTTTTTACAAATGTTTACTGCTGCTAACTGCTATTAGCTGCTGTCAGCTGCTCATTGAGAGCTATTGCTTTGTAGTTTGTTTAGGTTTATTTATTATGTTTTATTTAACGTACAGGGGCAGAAGCTGCTGGGCTGATGTTAATCACCAACTTGATTTCCTCTTTTCTTAAAATAAATACAATGAACCTGAATGTGTCTGTTGTAACGACAACCTATTGTACCTGAGACAAACAGAGAACGGTTGCACATAAACGGGTCAAAACAGGACTAAGTTTTACTCTGATTACAAATTTGAAACAAGGAGATTCCTGCTTTTTGCAATAATGTGAAGGTTTTACAACATGTATGCTTACACCCTTATTTTTGTGAATTGCATATTGCACATCACAAGCAGAGGAAACCGTTCGAACAGGACAGAATTTGTGCAAGACCTTTTACTGTCCTTCACCAAACATGTTCTTATTTTTTGTATGTTTTCATGACAACACACAAGAAGCTGGGAAAGTCCAAGTTCTTTTGTACAACAATTTTAACTGTGGATCAGAATAATGGTACTTGTAAAACAGATTTATTGAGTTGCTACGTGTTTAAGAGCCAATGCTCTAAAACATCCAGGTCGAATAACAAGAAAGGATTGTTCTTGTGCAAAATAAATCTAAATGCATAAAATTTTTTTAAAGGTGTTCACTTTCTGAGACTCAAAATTGGTGATCTACAACTTACAAAAAAAACTATAAAGTTGCTACTATAGGATAACAAATAAACATTTTTTGCCAGTCATTCGTGACAAGCTGTAGGCTGCAACTGAAAAAACTATTTTGCAGATAAGACCCATTAAAATTAGCCTTTTCTCAAGGGTGTCTGGCCTAACCCTTTGAGATGTAGTGAGCAGCAGACATGGCTGTAGAGCTGCTGCTTGTTTCTATCTGAAGCAATTAAGATTGTTGAGATTCCATGCAGACAGCTTCCAGATGAGGTATTACAAGCATGTCCAACCAGAAAGAAATCTCAATTTAGGCACAAAGTATGGAAGACATTAGGGGCCAAACTTACTGAAACAGGCAAAACAAACTGGCATTGCAGCCCAGGATACAAAAAAAGCTCATTGCTTTAGTTCTTGCTACTATCCTTACAATGAAGCTTGCAGATGCTCAGGTAGTTTGAAAGTGCTCAGGTGAGATAATAAGCAAAAAAAAATCCTTAAAGAAGACTTTACGACAGCCTATTTTCCCTCTGCTCCTACCTAGGTAATGAGGAAGTGATTTGCATTAAATGTTAGAAAGGATGTATTTTAATTTGATGCAGATGTGAATAGATTAGATTAATTGTTTTCCAGTTTGAATTTCTCTTTTGTCCTTTTTTATGAAGACTTCCAGAAGCAAATATTTTGTTGGAAACAGACATCAAAAAGCCAAACTTACGTGATAAATTCAACACATGGTGGAATCAAATGATTGACTCCAAGAAGGCCGACCTCATGCGTCAGAGCTTCTGCAATGAAATTTTTACCAGCCTATTTTTGATTCCCTCAAAATCACAAGCTGCTTCACAGATTCTCGGGTAATGTGAGGTAATCTGTTAGAGATCAGCCAGAGCGTTTTGTCGATGGCTTGCGGTCACCCTTTCGCATCATTTGGCGGTGAAGCTCCTGTACACAAAATCTGCAAGCAGGAGCCGTGAAACAGCCTGCAGAAGTTCATTATGTTTTATTTCCATGGGTCAAAGTTCATTCTGACACTGGCTTTCTGAGTCACATTAAGCCATGACCTACTCTCTTTCACCTTCTTTCATTTCAAATTAAAGTGATCACTTACAGTTTTATCAGTACTGCATAGTCAGATCAGTGTTTTGAGAAAGAAGTGGTTTATTTAAGGTAATCCAAGATTAGGTGAACATGTTGTAATTTTCCTAGTAACTAAAAAAAATAGCTGTGACACGAAAAAACAAAAAGAACAGTGGGAGAGAGCAAGAGACAAACACAATTTCCAAAGGACCTACGTTTGTGGTCTCAACATTTCTCTCCAAAAGACTTTGAGTCATTTGTATGAGGAAAACTGATGAAGGCTCCAACAGGTGATCACTATCTTAAAGGGATCCAAGATTAGTTGAACATATTGGCTTAACTTTGTTGTAATTTTCCTAATAACTAAAAAAAATTCTGTTTGTGACACACCAAAACTCATAATTATTCAAAATTTTTATATCTTTTGTTATATTTTTCAATCATGTAAGTTGCCATTTTCCAGCTGCTGGGTTGATGATGCGTTTTGATCCAGTATGTACTGGAATCTACAGAGTAAACACATAAAGGCTAACATTATCTCATATTGCCTTTGGTGTAATTTTAAATAATGTGTCACTGTTGTCTGTAAGTAAAAAACAAAAATAAAAATCAAACAGTGAGATGAATCTTAATTGCTTCCCACACGAAAAAAAAAAAAAAAAAGAGCACAGTGGGAGACAGCTGAAATCAAACACAATTTCCAAAGGACCTACATTTGTGCTCTTAACATTTGTCTCCAGTAGACTTTGAGTCATTTGTATGAGCAAAACTGATGAAGGCCAACTGGTGATGGTTACATTAACAAGGTAGAAAGAAATGCTGTACCAGTTTTTATCCACACAACCACTAAGCCCCACAGTGAAAAACCCTGGGAGGAACAACAGACAAACCGCACTGGAAGCTCTTTAAATGCTAACGGAGGACGGAGTTAGTGCAGTCGGACCTTTAGACATCATTTACCCAGAATGCATTGTAGGATAAACATGGCAATGTTCTTATTAAAATTTATAAAAACTAAACTTACAGTATTACTACTGTATTGTTTTTACATCTAAAATAAATATTTCTCAAATAAAGTCTATTGTTATCATGGATACTTTTAAGGTGAATGACAAGGGCTCAATAAGAGGGCAAAGGGAGACAAACAAAAACCAAATATGCTTTAAGCAAAACCTAATTTTTCAATTTATTGTATAGTGAATTAAGGGACATCTTGGTTGGGCTACAGTAGAACATGGTGATCCTGGAGGGTGTCGGATGTTGTGACCCTTTAGTACTTGAGTCAGGTAGTTATACAATGATCCTCTCTGTCTGGGCTGCTTGGCAAGGAACGGTTTGATATTGCTCACATAACTCTTCAGATATGCCCTGAGGCTACAGAAACAAAGGGGCCCAGGACTTCAACATATTTTACCTTCCAAGCTTAACTTCGTCTGATGACCTTGTGATCAAATCTACCTTTCCTATGTTTGGGGAGCAGAGCAACATCCTTTCAAGAAGGAACATTATTAACCTGTATTGTACTGCGTGTGGTAGTCAGACACAAGCTCGAAGATGCCGGTGGAAAGTTGCTCAGGGGGAGTTTCAGAACATTAGTTTTTTAATACTGCTATGATACATAGCCACATGCATGCAGATCTCGGTCTATGGCTGTGCTGAATACCATATGACAGTAAGGAGGTGGTGAGCAGAGCTGCTGATTAAATGCATCTTAACACCTAAAATAAAATTATTTGTTGGGCTAAATACTGTTTTTGCCGACGCAAGTCAAGTCTATTTTTCTTTTATTATGATTCTAAATTACAAATAGCCCTAAAATGTTATTAGTGCACACAACACTTGTAGTAAGGAACTTTTTTGATTTCCATGCGTTTTCTATCATTGGAAAGCTTATAATCCATGCTTTCAGACCCTGTAAATAACTCAAAACACTCTGAGAAATGTATTCATGGTTTAACTGTGGCTAATCACATTTACAAAACAGTGCCACCCTTCAAAGAATGAGTTAAGGTAGTGGTCCCCAAAACTTTTTTACCACGGACCGGTCAAGACTTGGCAATTTTGCTGCAGCCTGGGGGGGGGGAGGACCGTCAGATAACGCTTCTGCATGTTGGTGTTCCCGCTAAAGCCTGTTTTTTTTTTTGCCCCGATTTTTCCTTTACGACAATCTTACTACGTCCTGCAGTATGTGGTGTGTTACTTGGTGGTGTGTGTCTTGGCCTGATTATCTCAGCCGTGGGGTTTTCCCTGACTGGGAGGAGAACGCAGCCTGTTGAATGTGACAGGTAGCCAATCAGAGAGCGCGGTGACGTAAGAACGGAGGGGAATCCCAAACAGTTGACATGGCGCAACGTCAGAGGTAATATGTGGAAATGTTTATAACTATATGTAAAGGTCAGTTTTAGACATGTTTATTATATGTGGTTTTGTTTATTCAGTTAAAAATGTTAACTACGAAGAAACATAACTCACCTCCAAATCATAGTGCAGCAAACAGAACGGCTGCTCCCGCCGTCTTTTATCAAACACCTTTTCTTTTTGTTACGTTTTTTATCGCTTAAAATGAGCCACAAACTATCACTGCTGCTTCTACATCGTCATCCGTGTTTGATTACTCTAAATTCACCTATGGTATGTTGGGGGTTTTACTGAATTTTCTTCAGGAATCGGGATGTTCGTGAGTGGAATCGGTTCTGTGGTGTGTTGCTCCTGCCGTGTGGCTGGACACATGAACCGACTGAACCTGTTGGACTTTTATCGGCTCTGTGATCACAGAAGTTTGGAAAATCGGCTGACAATCCTTAAATCGTGCCGTGTGAACCAGACCTAAAACTCACAAGCTCTATTCCTCTCATCTCGTCTCTCTACCACTGCTAACGCTCTCTGACTCTGGTCGCTATGGTAACGTTTACATATCCCTTCAAAATAAGATACATATGCGCCACAAAAACGAACATTTTACTTTCGTGAAAATTTTAACTCACGATAACGAATAATGGAGCCCTGAGCTTGTTTCTCTGCAACCAGACGGTTCATCTGGGAGTGATGAGAGACAATGACACCAGAAGTGTTGCTGATGCTCAGGGAGCTCATGGTCTCTAGTGGCGAAGCAGTTTGAAGCTTCATTGCCTCATCAACGAGTCGGTCACCATATCATGCAGAGCTCGGAATGTGGGAATCACCTACCGGGATAAATCCATTCTCCTGTCTCTTCTCTGGGCCTTTTCCCTTCGCAAAGAAACTTTCCAAAGAATCTGATCTGTTTCTTACTCATTTTGCTGCTTGTGGGCTCAATGTTGGCGCGCAAGACGTAACCGAGAGAATCCAGTTAAAGGATTTTCAAAATAAAAAATCCTCCAGACTCAAATAACACATAAAAAGGAAATATTTAATTATTTCTTGTGTGGCCCGGTACCAATTGGTCCACGGACCGGTACCGGTCTGCGGCCTGGGGGTTGGGGAGTGCTAAGTTAAGGGACTAATATTTTAATTTCAGGTTGTATATCAAGATGTTATGCTATAGCGGGGGCAAATTCAAGTTAGGTAGTTTGTGTTTGTTAAATGGGGCAAGTGGTCCTCAGCCTGAAAAAGTTTGAGAAACACTGCTCTACACAGCACAGACAGCGGACGGTTTGCAATTTTTTTTTCATCCTCATTACTCATTATCACTGCATATAATGCCAGTGTAACAAATACATGTTGCATTTGAACTGTAGACAGAAAACCTAATTTTCTGTCGGTCTCCTAGCAACAAGGCTATTAGCATAAATCTGTTATTATGTGTGGAATAGGAATGATCACAGCGGTGTGTTCACTGGTGTGGATATCACGGGTTGTTCATTTCAAAAGTTCCACTTCAAATCTTCTCCACCTGTGAGTTGCTATGGCAACCATGTCACCTTTCTCTCCAGTCTTGTGTTTTTAAGTGGTCATCTGCACCAATTGCTCAGAGCTTACAAGTTAATATTCGAAAATGCAGCAGCGGTCAGGTCAGGACACAGCAAAGCTACCAAGAGTTCTGTATATTTTTAGTCCATAATGTTGCTTTAAGTACAGCTTGAAGTTATTGAAACTGTACGAGTAAGGCTCTGTTTTCTTGGAGACGCTGATGCAGCCTTGGACAAATTTCCCACACGTGTGTTTGATCGGAAAAAAGATTTTGGGGCCTTGCTGTTTCAGGGTCATGCATCAGTGTCTATTAGAGAGGCGTCAGTGCTCGGTCAAAGGACCATCACACTGAGCATCTGTTGAGCTGTTATGTAACCGTTAATAAAGCTGCGGTTTTGGGGCTTCAGACAGAGCAGTGCTGTGCACAGGATGAATGAGGAGTGTACTAGCATTGGCACACCTGCCTCTGTGAATTTGAGAAACTCTTTGGTAAGCTCAGCAAAGACATGCCAGAACACCAATAAAGTGGCATATTATTGCAAGCATATGTGGCAACCGGCATGGGAGTTTACCGTTGTGCCTTACCCAGAGTTGTGTACAGTTGTATGAAGACACAAAGATAATTCTGTGCAGAAATCTTCTATGCTAGCTGCCACTGCTACCTTAACAGATGATGGCAGAGCAGATTGTTGTCTCCAAACCGACCTATTGACCCTTTGACGTCACACTATCCAGAACCCTGCCCACTCGGCCATGATGGATGTCAAAACTAATGTATTCCTTTAAAGTTAGTCTAAAAACAGACATCTGTAACCTAATATCACTTCTAATTAGTTAATTTCTCTTTAAAAATGGTCATAGGATACTGTGCGGTCGGCTGCACAAACAGACAAACGTGTAATTTTATTTTATAACTTTTCATGAGGAAAGATACGAAGGCAATGGATAGCAGCTGCACCCCATGTACTAAAGAAAATTCAATGTAAATTCAAACTTGGATCAATCATTAATGCCTCAAATTAATGACATTGATCCTCATGATGCATGTATTTAAACCAGTTTAATTTTATATTGTAGTTATGCTTAATTAGCTGTTAGAATAAAAGGAGTCACATTGTAATGGCCACAAATATTAGTTTAAAATAAGCTATAACTCATAAATCTGATGGAAAAAGCTGTCTTTTTACAGCTACAGCATTTGCTTCACTCATTTCAATACCATAAATTTATTTTAAATGAAACTCCATCTCTTCCTGGTACAAGAGGTGAGGGTTCAGGGAACAGAGGCCAGCCTTTAACCCGCCACACTGAAGCTTTTGGAGGCTGCTTGGTCTCTTTTATTCCAATCCAGAAGAAGGAAAACTCAATACGCTGAGCGGAAGGAGGCAGAGGAAGTTAGTAGGTAAAAGCTGTGAGACAGGCCTGTGGTTGTCAGCCAGCAGAGGGATATTTGCCCAGCAACTCTTGCAAGGAAGAGAGAAAATAAGTGGCTCTGTGAATGGGTGATATAACTGTTGCAGATGCTTTCCTTGTGGCTTTTATTAGTGGTTTATGAAGTTGCCATTTTTATTTACTCAATAAGTTGGTGAAAATAAACTTGTCTGTTTTATTGAAGCCTGTTTTACCACATTGTTCAAATAATTAGATTCTTCTGCCACACTAAAAAACATTAGAACTTGCATTAAGTGGTCAGCAAAACATACTTCCTAAAAAAATTATTTCTTAATTTTTGTGTCATGCAGAACTTTGAAAAAATTCTCACCACTTAAAGCTTTTCAGTTTATTTTATCATATTCTAACTACAATAAACAAATTGTAGTGCGATTTTATGTGACAGAAAAACAAAGGGGGACTGGAGGTTTGATTTTTTTACAAATAAAATTTTGCAATGTGATCCACGTTTACTCTGACACCTCTAAATAAAATGGTTCTGTCATGGCTTGATTGGTGTGTTAGTGAACAAAAAGCATTATTGATACAGATAGGCTGGAGAAGTTTTAAGTAGGGTTAAGTTATGCAAAAATATCCCAAGATTTGAACATCTTAAATAAATTTTCAACTCATTATCTAAAACAGAGAGAGTATGGAACAGCTGGAAACCTACCAAGATATGGCTGTCCATCTTAATTTGCCATTCAATGTAAGGAAACATGAAGCAAATGTAAGGAAACGGTGAGGAGAGAGAAGGAGAGGTGGTTAAATACTGGAAGTGTGATTGATGGAACAATGGATGAAGACTAATTACTAACTGAGTGCAGCTGTGAGGGTGGAGAAGAAGGCAGGCTGAGGGAGAGAGAGATGAGTAGTAAGGGGAAGTGGCTGGGAAAACATAAATCTAACAACAACAAAGAATACCTAAACACGGGACACAGATCTAACTTAAATAAACAACAACTACTAAAAAAGTGACCAAATGTAAAGACAGAAACTAAGGCTAATTACAAATAAGCAAGAAAGTTGGGAAGCAAAAGCCAAAACAAACCCGAACAGCAAAAGATTCTGACACCTACACATTAAGTAAAAAAAAAAGAAAAGAAGTAAATACAATTTGTAATATTTGGTAAGATGTGTAAATGTTATGTTTACAGCAATCTAACTGAGCTTGAGCTACTTTGCAGAGAAGAAACAATTCAGACTCCAAATCTTCAGCCTTAGTTTTACCAAAGATTAATGCAAAATACAGACCAGCGTTTCACATTTTTCCTTATAAAAATAATTCATGATTATGTGTAGTGTTTTTTTGTTTTTACATAAAATACCAACAAAATATGTACTGTTAGAAACTTCCCGTGCATATGAGACTGTAGTATTGGTATTGCAAACGTGGAGATGGAGACTGCAGAACAGCAGTGCATTGTGGGTGGATGTCCTGGCTCTGCACCAGAGAGCAAATTTGTTGAAGTGATATGAGCTGCAGTACAGTCGCTGCTGACCCAAATCTGAAACAGAATTCCTCACAAGTAGAAGAATCTAATTCATATTCTGTTCACACCATCCACAGGAAGCAGATGTAGGCGGAACTGGGAGTGAAGCCAGACCACGAACATGTGACTGTCTGTTCAAACCCGACAGAAATCAAGCTAAATCAGGGTCTTCAGTTTGGCAAGGAAAAATTATTGTATTTCACTGATTATAACAATAACAATCCCTTCACCCGAAGAACACGCCGCACTCGTTTTGATTTCAGGAGCCTTTGTGTGGGTCAGCCTTTAATCAGTGCGGCCATCTTTGGTTATAAAACATGACACGTGTGGCCGATTCTGCACATCTGACTGTTAACTAATCATATTAGTGTATATTGTCTGCATCCAGATGAGTGTCATTTAATAGAAATTGCTTCAGTAGCTGTCAGTCACACATGTTTAACTGTAACCACAAAGGCCTTGTTAAACAAACGTTAACAATCATGGTAATGTTACCAAATTCTGTTGATTAAATTGATGGAGAACATACAGACAGAAGCCGACTCCAAGAAGTAAAAAGTAATTTTTTTGTTATGTAGCATCAAAAAAACATACTTCATACTAACAAAGTAGTTGACCACACCTAGTAACTGTTGAATTCAAGTTTCAGTCAAATCAGTTGTAATACAATGAATTACCAATATTTGACCATCAACTATAACTGATATTATTTGGAAATTAAAAGATTTCAGAACAATAGCAACTTAGAGGCCGGACAATTACCACAACAAGGTGCGTTAAAGTCAAACTACAAACACAAAAACGTCAATATTAGGGTTTCTCAAAGTCCGGTTCTGATCCAGACTGAACAAAACGTCAATCCAAGAAATAAAAAAAAACAAGACAATAATTTAATCAGGCCCATCAAGGTACAAGACATGAGGAGCATGAATCATGTTATACTTAAAGTTTGATATTTTATATTGTTCTAGAAACATTACTTCCTAATAAACAGCTGCTCCACAGTTCCAAAAACATTTAGCTTATTTTTTATTTATAAGTAAAATTTTCTACAGTTACCCTGTGATGAGGTCCTTTCTAGGGTTAAATATCGTGCTTGGTTTGTAATACAACTTATGAAAAATTCAAACAGAATATAGAAAATAAGAAAATCAAAACTGGGGGCGGGGGGAATAATCAAATTTAATAGAGTCCTAGCTTGACACAAGCAGTGGTTTTACTCTTGCTATGTCTTGCTTCACTTTATATTCAGTGTATGTATTGATCTACAACTTTTATTTGTTGAGACACGAAAAGCAATTAAATGGGTCAAATTTAGGCTCAGTTTACATATGAATTTAGAGTTTATTGACTGGTAATTGTAGCCCAAGTTAAGATAAGTCAGCAGTGAACTTAGCTGCCAAAGACACAAATAGGAGAGTTTCTGCTCTCTTCTGTTCGAGGTTCAGACCAAAATCCTGCCTTGTCACAATGCCACGAACCACGGCTGTCTCACAGTGGGAACAGCTTGTTCACAGGCACTTTGACCTTCAGCAGAATACACTGAGGTCCTGCTAAAACTACCTCACACCAACTATGTTTACTCTACCTGTGGCACAGGAGCAACTGCAAAGGATACAGGCCAAATCAAAAAGGCAGTTCTGCTACATGGCTCACAAACAATGGTGCTGTTGATGCTTGAGGGCCAGACGTTGCTGGCGTACACTGAAGAGAAGGAAGAGTTCTGCTTTATTTTACAAATTGATGGGTTTTTTTAGATAAAACATTACAGTAGAGGCTGCAGGTACTGATGTTAATATTCTACATTTGGTGCCATCTGCAAAACTTCCATCAGTTTTAAATACAAGCTCCCTCTATCATTTGCATCAATGTGGAAAATGTCCCATAAAAGTAATTGCTTGCTATGCATAACTGCTTGCCCATTTCCTTGCAGAGCATTGTGGGAAGAGTTTGATCTTAAAATATTTATTAGCATTTCTTAGAAGTGAAGTTTCACACTCTAACATATGAATGACTGATGACACTGTTCAAGTATTTTGGCAGTTCAGATTTTTGGCACTTTCTCTGGTCTCCGTCTGAACTTTTTAAAGACAGCAGATCATATTCATTCTTTCCTTCACCTAAAAGTGTTTGTGAGAGCAGCTTGAAAGAGGAATATAGCTAAGAAAATAAAAGAAAGGGGATCGGATGGACACCACATGAGTTTTTAAGGCTAGCCATTGCTGAAGTGATGGTGTTGGTTATCTCTGTCTGTTTCCATTACAAATGTGTGCAAAATGTTGTCAAAATTCCATTAATGTCCAAAAACCCACAATTTCGCAATTGCTGTGTTTCAGTTAAATAAGAAATGCAATTAAAATCACTCATAAATAAGTTTGTTCATGCAACAAGTCATTGAAAAACATCATTGATGTGCATCGTTATTCTGCAGGACGTAAACCATGGCTGAAAAAAACTATAATCAGAAAATTATGAAGGAAGTTTGTTCCACAACACAATCCCACCATTCCTATAGCAAGGTTTTATTTTGACAATATTATAGATGAGAAGTTTGCCAGTTAACTGTGTTATCAATGTCATCCAGTTCTTTTAGCCAGGGGTATCAAACTCATTTGATCAAAAACCCGAAAGTTCTCAAAGGGCCTGTTGTGTGCGAATATATTACTAAAACCAATTAAACCAATATTGATAAATAGCAGTCCCTCCAGGATTTTGTGTTTTGGGGTTTTATTGGAAATATTTGTAAGAAACTTTTACAATATTTGTGCTAATGAATGATGTTAAATGTGACTTTTTATTACTCGTTGTATCAATTACAGACTATAACTTGACATCAAGTAAGGCTGAAGCAGTAGTCACTTAAACTCAATGCTTTTGACCAATTTTGAAAGAAATTTGCGGTAAAATCTGAAAGAAATATGGAGATTTGTTGATTTTGTGTGAATTATGTAGATTTGTGAAAAACTGGAAGAACTTATTGACGTAATTTGGAGTCTAGAGGACCACATAAAAAGCTGCGGCGGGCCAGATTTGGCCCCTGGGCCTTGAGTTTGACACATGTGGTTTAAGCTGTATTTTGTACTTGACAGTTGAAGATTACTAGATTATTACACAAAAGTAAAAAATATTCTACTCTTTTCTCAGAATTGTATAATGTGTAGTTATATAAAGTTTATTGGATCATGTCTGTCGAATTTCCAAGTCTGATCTTTTGAAATAAACAACACACAGAACATTTTGTGGTATGTTAATGCAGATGAGAATAATTAATCTCTCGCAGATATTAGCTGCAGTGTTTCCTTTGCGTCTGGCTCGACTACACCAGGTTTAACATAATCCTCCGGTGGATCAATCCAGTCCGGGCATTCCAGCTTTCTGCGGGAATTCTTGCTCCGGCTGGGCACTCAGAAATGTCCTGGGACATTTTATCTGATGGGCTGTAGCAGTGCTGCTGCGTGGTAAACTTACCTAACCTGCCCCTGGTCTTGGGGACAGTCTGTACCACTAAAAGTCCCTCAGGACGCAGACCGGCTGAGGCAGTCAATGCTCTCTGAAACTTTATCACACCTAACATACAGCTGGCTCTTTACAAAAGTTTAAATGTCATTTAGGATCTGATTTAGAGACGAAAAAGTGACTGAGTTTTAGTTTTTCAGCTTGATTCTGCAACATTAGGCCATTAGGCATGCTTAATGCTAACAAAGGTTTTCACTGTAAAACACCTTTTATCATTATTATGTTTTTCTTCAATTTGCAGGTAAAATTTGTGAAATTGAACTTTGTAGAGTCAAATGTTGTGTTTGCTGATGCCTTTTCAATCTTTCTAAACTTCATATAACCAGAGCTTGTAATGCAATGAACACAGTGTCATTTGAGAGGCGTTCACTAAATTACCTGTGAAAAATGTCCATGTTTGCAGAATCTTTCGTAGGACATATCAAAAATAATTGAAAATGCAGGTCAAGAAGCTGAAATATCTAAGCGAAGTTTTCCTTCATATATTATTGATTTGCATTTGTAAACCAGTTAACCCAGAAACTGATTAGCTGTACTAAGCAAGCGCGTCAAACATGGAAGACATTGGATGTTTGTTCTGCTGTGGTGCTAAGATGGTTTCCACTACATGTGTTTATGCATATTAAGGTATATTTAGTGCTGCAACTATTCAAATAAGCACATACAAGCATTTTGAGGGAGTCTTACCTACAGTAAGTTTGATTGTTGCTTGTGAATTGATGTATCATTTCTGAATTTGTGACATTTGTTTGCTTTCTGGGCCTCAGTTCTTCTTTCTCTTTTGTCTCATTTAGTGATGGTTGTGTCATTAAACCAAAAGGCCAACAGTAAGTCACCAACCAAATATAGGAAACCAACATTTTTATCCCTCTTTGACGTTCATATCCGTTCCTCCAACAAGAACAAACTTTCTTAAATTTGGACTTTAAATATCGTCTGTTGTTTCTGGGATGCTGCCAAGGATTGTAATCCGTACTACCCAATATTTTCACTTTTTTTACTAAAGCTGTATCATAATGTACTGTGAAGCACTGTGAAATAACCTGATAAAAATGCTTTTGGGAGGATGAGATCTGATGTTTCTTGGTGTGTAATCTAACATTTATTATTTTTGTTGCTCGAACCTTGAAGCTATCTCTCTGCAGTTCTTTTTAGCCATTTACCACATCAGTAAATGCATCATTCTTCCAGTTTAGTATCATAAATGTTACCCCAAATTAATGCTATCAGTGGTATATGATAGCAACACGTAGACAAATGTACAGCATTCTGAGAAAAATGGTGCAGGTGAATACCAATTACAAAACAAAATGAAGAAACTACCAGGATTTTTTTTAAAAACTCAAGACAATTTTTACACCTTACCAGTTTGTATCTTATCTGAAACAAATAAAAATCCCTTGCTGTTAATATAAAGCACTATAAAACATCACAATCTTCAAACTGATATCAATTTCCCTCAGCCGCTCACAATCACAGTTGTACACTGTAAAACATTTGACCCATATTTAGTTGTGTCTACTGTCTTCTACTCTTTAAGTCAAATAAATGTAGCCAGTTATAGATTTTGAACCTAAATGTGTGAGTTTGTGAAAGATAATCTTCCAGCAATAAGTTGTGTTAACTTTTTATTAGTTTTGTCAAACCTCCAAGGAGTTGAATACACAAGAGTTTTTAGGTTTGCACTTAAAAAAGCTGAAGAAAGAAAAATACAGGAGTGGGAACTATTTTCCAGAATGCTTAGCGGTGTGTTTTTATATCCTGAGATGGAAGTGTGCTGCATTGATCTGACTCTTATGTTTTATTAAGGTAAATAATTATTTCAATGCCATTCTCAGTTTGCAAAATAAATAATCTGGTAATAAAATTTATTACCAGATCAGAAATTTTGTTCTTGCAATTTGAAACAAGAATTTAAATTATTCTAAAGGAAAATAAGTATTTATTTTAACTTGATAATGTGAGTAAAATAATAGAGAAATGTGGCTCTTTAACCAGGTGAGGACAGTTTTTTTTTCTTGCATATTTTTGAAATAATTATTTGGTTTAAATTGCAGCATTAAGTTAAAACTCACAATTCAAGATTAATGAACTTAAATAACAATGTTTAGACAACTTGTCTCTTGTTGTTAAATCAACTTCATAAACTTTAATTTCTGAGTTAAAACCAAAACAATTTTCTCGTTGACTTTAATTGCATTTTTAAGGCAGCAGGTGGACTTTCAGTTTCAACTTAAACCACCTTCAAATGTCTTACAGTGTGTGTGACACATTAATATGGGAATATGGTGGCCTTCGTTTGGATTTTAGAGGGCCTGCAGGTAAGAGCAATTCCAGTTGTGGAGGTGAGTTGATGAGGCACTTGCTATAGAAAGTAGTGGAGTATCCAGGAAGGCGCTTTAAGGGCTGACCTCTCGCTTACAAAGGCCCATTCTGCAGAGACTGAAAGAGGAACAGCAGCCCTGAAGGAAAAAAATGACACGGGATTTTCAGGTAAACATTTCCAAGGCGGATCGACTTACAACTGCATGTAAACCTCTGTGCACTTGCCTCTCTTGTTCACCTCTGGCACACTCTAAATTGAGGAGATTTTCGGTGTCTGGTGTTGATGCATGGCGGTATATTTTTTTTCTCTGTGGAAAAAACATTCCAGGCGAGGGCGAAGCCAAGCAACGGATTAAGAATGAGGGGGAATCAAAGAGGCTGCAGGGCTGTGGAGAGGTATGAATGGTTAAAAGGTGGAAAGTGCAGTTAGTGGTATGTACGAGGGTTTGCAAAGGAGGAGTGCACGGATGCAGGGCTGCACGCCAGAAGAGGCAGACCGCGAGAGCTCCCTTCGCAAACAGAAAGCTGTGTGTTCGGCGGGGACTGCAGCAGGGCCCCCTGTGCGTTCATGAAAGCTGCTTCATAAATTGGTAAGCTGAGACGGCCGGCTCCTGGTTGCTTTTCCCCCCTCAGCGCTTATTTTCTCATCCCACTTCATTAATGATGATATGGGCAGAGGGCAAACATGGCGCAGACAGACAGCTCTTTATGAGTCTGATACACACCTGCAGGAGGAGACGCTGTTCTTTAAGTAATGCAGGGAGATCTTCTGTACAGTGTGTGTGCATAGAAGCTGCTTTTTGTTAGACAATATGCAGTAAAGTGGCACTGTTTGAATAGTTCAAGAAAGGGGCAGTCTCATATTTGAGAGCAGTGGCCTTCAATAGACGTCAACTACAACGTGGGTCTTTAACAAAACACACGTTGTGCAGGACAATGCAAAAACTATGCACCACACCAAGCAACAGGCATCCAATAATATGGAAATAAATAAAAATATTAGAGGTGAGCCAACCACCGATCATAATCGGCCGATTTCCGTGAATGATCGGTGATCGCCGATCACCGTCTCTTTGTCGATCACCAAAACCGATCGAATTTATCTCACTTCGCAGCCTACGTGTGAAACTGATCTCCTCTTTCTGTCACACCGCGCAAGCGCGCGGCAACAAATCCTGTCGTGTGAAGCTATAACGCTCTGAGAGTGAATGGGGGAAGTTTGCGTGTTGCGATGGAAAATCACCTCGGGGGGTGAAGCACGTCAAAATGCATCAACACAACAAATCCAATATGGCATTTCAAAAAACAAGCACTTGACGGAGTTTAGCTACATCGAGGCTCAATGCAGAAAAAAAGGACCAGATAACGGGTAAAGCAGCGCACAACTACCAACACTCACCTGGATCAGCATCCATTTTGCCAGGTAACATAGTATAATTTATACCTACACCAAAAAATGAACAGGCTAGCAGAGAAAGCCCTGACAGCCCACCACTGTTTGATAGTCACTGAGACATACTACTGTCTACTTTTTATTTCATGGTACCATTTTTGCTGAGTGGTTGATAAATTCCTGAATCTAACGTCAGAAAAGCTGAGTGCCAACAGTAAATTGAAGCTTTTTTTTAAACAGTGATGACATTTTAAATTTATCACACAGATCGAGATAAATTAGGCCTGTCTGCTAAACTCTCTGCACCCCTCAAGTCTTTCCCCAGAGCTCAATGCGTCTTCATCAACATCGCGGTTGCATGAGGTCATTTTTTTTCTTCTGATTTCTAATTTATCTTTATTTTGTATTTTAGCTGCACATCTCAAATAGATTAACTTCTGTCTTTTATCACCCTTGGGTTTCTGTAATCTGAAGACCGATAGTCTGCATTGTTTGAAGGAGAAAATAGTTTCAGAACTTCATAACCCAATGTGAGAAGATGAGAATTTATAGGATTGTTGATTGCCATTGTAGATTCATCAAACATGCAGAAAAAGCTGTAAGACTTGTGTGTTCTGGGGATGGATTTTTATGTTGTACTGCAACAGAAGCTTCATGTTGGTGGGCTTTGTTGCAAAACCACCCAAAAATACATAAATTGGTTAAAATTTTGTACGTCTCTCAGTTATGTTTTGAGATTTAATACCATATATTTGAACTTATACTGATTGTAAATTACTTGTGGTATTTAAACACATGCAGGTTGTTTGAAAATGTAATTTAGAAAGTTATTTTTGTCCAAATATAAACCCAAATGATTGACACTGAACTGGACAAAATTAGATTTTCCCTTATTTTGATTTAGTTGTCTTTAATAAAAGTAGTTTTAAAGTTCACCTGTTGTCAACTTTAACATTTAAATGCCATCTAATCTTAATCAGGTTTTAAAATTACTTTAATCTGATTTAAAGATTACAAAATCCCACAATGCATATTCCACTATTTCATGTTATGCCTTCAGGCTTTAAGGACTGAACTACATACAGGAAAGAAATAGATGGGTATAGGAACTACTAATCCCACAATGCACTGCAAAAACCCACTTTCAGAGAGCTCCAGCAAGATATTGTGATAAGATTTCACAGAATTTGACCCGAGTTAAACAGTACAAAGACACAAAATCTTCTGGTTTTGATGACATTTATAAATAAATCTCAGAGAAATTCTTTCATTGTTGTGGCATTTTGCAAATAGAAACAATTTGGGTAATTCTAAACAAGAGAGGTTTGTTAGGATTTAACTTTAGGGAGTGGGAAAAAAGGTGTTTGTGTGAATTTGATGCAAGTAAACTTATGGTTTCAACTGTATTAATTCAGGGCCCTCAACACAAATGCACAGCACACTTTTCACATTCTTATTTTATAGGATGTTCGGAAAATTATGTATCTTTGATCTTCCAAATCTCTAGCAATATTCTTTTAATGCATTCAGTGCTGAACAAAATCATCTGTGATTAGTTTGAATTCCTCCACTGTTAGAAATCTCACATTTAAACATGTTCTGATTCAGTTCTGGGTGAATTAAGGCCATGTTTGAAATCTTTCCAGCTCACAGTTGACATCGTGGAGTTTCCATGTCCAAACTTGAGGTCTGGACCTACAGCACATATGATGTGCTGGTGTGCTGGCAGCAGAAAGATCCAACAGGAAGTGGGCACAGAGCTGGTGCCGCCAAGCCAAAAGAACCTGAACACGGAAAGGTTGTGTTTAATATCACAGAGAAACTGGCCTTTTACTGGACACAGAGAGGGAAATGGCACCGATTTATCATAACAAGCATGTCTGTGTGTGTGAAAGAGAATGAAAAATGTATTAAGTGTAAAGTCAAAAATACTGGGGTTGGCAGACGCAAAAGGAATCTACAATCTGGACAAACAGCGGACATAATGTATCTTCCTTTATGGTTCTTTTATGACCTGTTCATGTTTTACTTTCATCCTGACACCAAACCTTGAACTCCCATAAAATTAAGTAGTTTTCCCTGAAATGTGTCTCGATTTAAAGAATATAAGCTACCAATTTATAAGTGTTTGCAGTAGTGTAGCTGCAAACACACACAAAAAGTTTTAAAACTTGCTTGGAAACTGTTTTTGTGTTTTGAGAAAAGTGAAAACAATCAAGTATATTGGTTAATTTATTATAGAACAAAAATATTTAAGTGTGTTCCAGAACGTTCACTCACCTCATCATGCTAAACGCTTGATGTTGTCAGACCTATTTTCTGAATAATTCACCTAATATTTATTTCACCACTTGGTGGCGCTCATAGACTTTGTATAAAGTGTTAAACTTTTAGTCCCAGAAGTTGATATGGGGGCGGAAAAAAGTAATTTACTCTTTAATTACACATGAAGTGTATTTTAACGAAGGGAGTAAAATTTACACTCTTTTAGTGTATTCATTAAAATACAATTAAAAAACGATATACAACATAAACTGCATACATGCTTCAAAAGACTGGATCAGGAACAATTATTTTCAAGTTGGTCTTCAATGTTATTTAGGTCTGGGCTTTGACTGGACCATCCTAGCAGCACATGATTTTGCTTTGTGTGGACCATTTTAGCTCCAAACCATTATGTTGAGGGTTTTTACCTAACATTATGTTGCCAGCTTCTCCTCTTATATTAAGGATAATCTTCTGGAAGAAAAGAAAGTTTGTTTTCCACATTCAAAATGTCTCACAGCACGCATTATTTTTGAATAAGTGAATCACTCTGTGCATTTTTCAGATTATTTATAGAAGGTAATCTCTGGCTTCACTCTGAGCCAGATAAACTGGACGTAATATTCATTCATTGAAGTACTTATAAAGCAAATATCCCCATTTACAAGGAATAAATAGAGCATTCAGGAATGTACATACAGTAAAAACCTTGTTGCGTATTAGGATTTAAGACAGGATGGAGATATTTGTAAGATATAACTCAGCAGCGGCTTTATTCATGCTCTATAATCCCGCTATCATCCCACACAGCCCATATTCCCAGACTTACTCCATCTTGGATTCACAGGGTTTCCCCTTTGAACCTCAGAAAAAGTATTTATCTAACCTTCTGCAGCTTTAAGTCAACATTTATTTTCAGCCGGGAACACAAAACAGGGTTCACACACACACAGTGACCAGCTTGTCTTTATCGGCAGGATGCTAAATATGAAACTGAACGCTTCAGAGTCCAGTAAACTGCAATAAATCAACGTTCGCGGTTGCACAAGTAAACTGTAAATGGATGACTGAGCAGCGCAGATCCATAAAGCACCGTAGCTCTTTTAGAGCTTACTGTAAATGTAAACCTGGACACTAATTGGAGTCAGTGGTTCCTCACCATCTTTAGGATCTTTCGGTCACTTGAGGCCACAGATCATTTTGGGCCTTATGAAATATCATGGATGTTCTTAAAGGACCAGTTGTGTCAGAATGTATTGATAAAAGCCCTTTAAAATGTTAAAATATTAATAAAGCTGTGTCTGCACCCAAAAAGAACTTCTTAAAATGAAATAATATTGGACATGTTTTGAAACTGATCAGTCCCTCTGATCAGTTAGTGATTATTATTTTTTGCAATCAAAATCACTGATTTGTGGAGCTAACTTAGAAATACCTGCAAAATATTTTGTAATATTTGTGCATATGTATGACAGTAAATATGACTCTTTGTTCGACTGTGGGCTCTTTGCACCTGCCGCGCTGACGTCACAACCGCATGCGCAAATGCGGC
Organism: Xiphophorus maculatus; assembly: GCF_002775205.1. NCBI lineage: Eukaryota > Metazoa > Chordata > Actinopteri > Cyprinodontiformes > Poeciliidae > Xiphophorus > Xiphophorus maculatus. The sequence continues at coordinate 5,840,400 of NC_036457.1, forward strand.
TCTCTTGTTTCCGCTTTGAGTTACCATGACAGCTAGAAAAGACAAAGTCGTATTTCAGACGCAAATAAAACAATCCTATGAACATTTCTGTCTTCCTAATATAATGGGCTTTTAAGTTTTCATGGATTTCCAAGCGATCCTGAATTAAGAAGATGAGGGCTTGTAAATATTTATCGCTACCAGTTAAAGCTAACGCCGCACAGCAAAGTTTACAGCCTTCACTTCACTCCGGATCAACTTCTTCAGCCTAAAGCAGAAGGTAAAGGAGCCTCCTGTGTTATTTCCATGGAATCACTTCTGTATTCAGCCTGAAAGAGTTTATGGGAACGAGAGAGCAGACCAGAGCCAGACAGCAGAGCAACTGATCCGCCTGAACACACTGCTGTAAACACCGTCCTGCTTCACAAGAAGCATGCACAACTAATAAAGCGAAGTAACAGAGACCTTAAGGAACACGGCCATATTTTTCTAAATGCAACAACTTTGAACCTGAACAGTCAGCTGAACTAGAACTCAGACACCAGAGCTGCTCTACTGTTAAGCTATGGGCTTGTTGTTCCTCAGGCTTCAGAAGCAAAAAGCCTGAACCGTAAAATCCCCGTTACTTGGTCTCTGACACTAACGACAATAAACGCACGTAATATACTTGAAAATATGGTAAAAACATTGTCCGTTAGAATGGATGAAAAATGTTTAAATACGTAAATAGCACATTTTTACAAGAAAAATGTCAGAGAATATTTCCTACTAGCATAAGCTAAAGCTAATGTTAGCCACAAAGTTTAAAGAAAGTAAAACTCACCTTCGTATCTGTGTATAACGAGGCGAACATCTTAAAACCTTTCTCCAGCTACTTGTCGGGGCTTCGGATTGATGTACATCATTAATTGTTACCTTGGACAAGCCCTGAAAATACCGAGCGTAAAGAGCCTTTTTCAATAGATTGGAAACGATTGAGCCGCTTTTCCCCAAACGCAGAAGCTAACGTGCAAAGAGCCCATAGCTTGACACCAAGTAAAGCTGAAGAAGTGCAGAAGAAGTTAGAAATACTGCCAACTGCAGGTGGGATTTTGCATCACATAAAACACAATGTTTCTGACCATGTTGGTGGAAAATTTGCAATAAACTCACAATTTAAGCATTATTGAAAAAAAGCGTTGATGTTCCATGATCGTGGAATTGCAAAATGCTTTGATTTGATTGATACAATAATATTTAAGCGCACATATTATGGAGCCTTGGCCAAAATTCAAACTGGGAGACTCGATCAGCTTCACCACATCATCTAATCACTACGCCCGACCGCAGCCAATATGGACCGGAGCTTCACGCCACTCCAGCCAATCGTTGTCCAAAGACACCTTCAAAAGTCCAAGCTACCCTGGGGTCTTCCTGCTCGTCAGCCATGCTTCGACCCACCTCCTCCCCTTCTCCACCTTCACCATGAGGGTCGTCCTCCAGGATCACCTTGTGCTCTCCCTCTCCAAGCTCTGCTCCACCACCAGTTTCGGTCCCGGGGGGGAAGACTATCCCGAGCTCGCCGAGCAGACCGCCTGCTCACGGCGATCCTCGGCTCACGGTCTTCTGCCGGGTCCGAGCGCCAAAGAAATTGTACCATTAAATCTTTTTAACTGCTATTTTCTTCTCCGTGTGAGTCTCTCCAGATTGAAATGATGTTATAGGTTTTATTTATGCATTCCTCTGGCTTTATGTAAGTATGGAAAAGGAGCAGACAAGCAGACGGTGCTTAATGCTGACTAAAACAGGCACATATGAGTGTTTCATAGAATGGAATAGCGCCGCTGGCTGCCTTTTTACTTCAGGAGGTATTTTCAGGAAGCAGGGTAGTTTTCTTGAGCTATTATCAAACCTCTGATTCAGTGAACCTACCAGGGTAAAAACAGATTACCTGAGTAATGCTTTCAAAATTACCAGGAACCGTAGAGGTGGAGCGTTGAGGGGGAAGGACTGGGAAATATCTCACATTCTCTCTCCCACATACAATTACAGCAGTAAGTTGTGTTAACTTTTTATTAATTTTGTCAAACCTCCAACAGTTGAATAAACTAGAGTTTTTAGGTTAGCACTATGAAGAAAATACAGGGATTTCTTTTAAAAACTCAAGACAACTTTGACACCTCACTACTGTTAGTATGGCATCTAAAACAAACAAAAACCCCTTTCTGTTAATATAAAGCACTGTAAAATATCACAGTGTTCAAAATAAACTGACACATCAACTTCCCTCACAATCACAGTTGTACACTAAAACATTTGAGCCACATTTTGTTGTGTCTACTGTCTTCTACCATTTAAGTCAAATAAATTTAGCCAGTTTTAGATGTTGAACCTAAATGTGTGAGTTTGTGAAAGATAAACTTACAGCAGTAACTTGTGTTAACCTTTTATTAATTGCTGAATAAACCAGAGTTTTTAGGTTAGCACTTAAAAAAACTGAAGGAAGAAAAAGACAGGAGAGGGAAGAATTTCCCAGAATGCTTAGCGGCTTTTTTTGTGTGTTACATTGATCTGACTCTTGTGTTTTATTTTAAATAAATATTTATTTTAATGCAATTCTAGTTTGCGAATAATCTGGTGATACACTTCATTATCAGATCAGAAATTTTGTCCATTCAATTTGAAACACTTTCAATCATTCTAAAGTAAAATAAGAAATTATTTTAACTTGAAAATGTGAGTGAAAATAAAGGAGAAATCTGGCTCTTTAAGCAGGTGAGGACAGTTTTTTCTTGCATATTGTGAAATAATTATTTGGTTTAAGTTAAAACTCACAATTTAAGATTAATGAACTTAAATAACAATGTTTAGACAACTTGTCTCTTGTTGTTAAATCAACTTCATGAACTTTAATTTCAGTTAAAACCAAAACAATTTTGTTGACTTAAATTGCATTTTCAAGGCAGCAGGTGGACTTTCATTTTCAAATGTTTTACAGTGTAGCATTAACGAGGACTGACTCTCTCAACATCACTGGAAAAATTGTATAAAACTTTACTTTATCTTGCAGTTTTGTTGTTTGGGTCAGGCAGTTTGTGATATGAAGTTGAAAATATTAGAAAAGCAAACAAAAATCGATGTGTCAGAATACAAGTTTCACCTGCATGTAGCTTCTGGACAAACAGGATGGAGGTTTGTCTCACCTTTACAAGAAGCATCAGTAGACAAATATCTAAAAGTGACTTCAGTCTACATCTGTTATCAGTCTCCGCCATGTGACATCATGCAATCTTCTGCTACGACTAAGCAGGAACACGATGTTGCTATCGAGAGACGACTGTGAGAGGCGATGGCTGAACAGTTGCAAAAGTTGAATGTGAAAGCAATTCAAAAGGAAGGCTGGGAATGTTTAATTCAACATCTGGATGCTATTTATGAGCTTCATATTGATGGTAATTGCTGCTGTGAGAGTAACAGTGGATAACTTCTGTCATGTGAAGCCAGACTTCGCAGTTGTTTTTATTCTCACACTCAGTGTTTTGGTATGAGTGGTCGTCCTGAAGGCGGTTTCTCTCCAGGAGAGCTTTCTGCATCTTCACTTGGGAGACCTGCTGAATGCAAAAGCAGGAGGAAAACTCTGTCCTCTGCAAGGAGCTATAAACAAAAGATATTTGGGTTTATTTCTAAATTAATAAAAGTTTCTTAGAGTGTTTAGGTCTGTTTTATTTTGTTATGGAGTTGTGTCAAAGTACAGTAATTTTATAATTTTTACCTCTACATCTTTTTACTCAGGATGATTAGCTTCTTTTTTCCACAATGTCTGAGCCAAATGAAGGAGTGCTGCTGTCCGTCTGTATATCAGCATTTTAACTTGGCCATCTGTCACATGCATAGCGTTAGCTTAAATTGACCTAACTGGGAGAAAAGGTTTTGTATAAGACAACTAACTTAATGGTTACCATTTATTCTGGTAAACTATTGAATTTAAGTATTATAGAGGTGGAAGTAAGTATGGAAAAAGGCAAAATATGTGTTTTCAGATTCCATTTATTTTCGTATTTGTCAAAAAAGTTGCAACCGATCATCCATCTTTGTTTTTTGAATTGGTATTGGAGCTTTTTGATCTTTATATCGAGTGCCACACTGTTAGTTCTCTATGTTACTGATTGTCTAGTATATTTCTTGACTTCCCCTGGTTCAGAAAACAAGCTGCCTTTTTTGAATAATCTCTAGTTTAAAGAAAACACTTATGAATTGATTAAAGGTTTACTGATCCATACGTACTGCCGTAACTCCTCGTCAACCTTTTGCTGCAAGTTTCTTGACTTTGAACTTGGAAGTGAATACTCCTCCTATGACCTAAAGCATATTATCAAACAAATCAGCTCTGTGTCACGTATTACGTAATATGTAATAAATTGGAATGGTACAGAGAATACATTTGAATAAAAGCATGTGGAAAAAACCCCATTAAACCTTAAATCTGTTTGTGTTTAGAAAGCTTTCCTGCTGTTAAATCAATATCAGCTGGTTTAATATTAACTGATGGTCTATGAAGAGGGTTTCTCATTACCAAAGCACTGCACATAACCGCAGGAAAACCTTCTAACAGCAAATGGTTACAGCAGTATTTCTGGACTTCCAGTGAGAAATAAGAAGAGAGCGAATAAATACATTTTCAGTCAGTTTTTTGCATTTCACTGAGGCTTTCTAAATCTGTATATATTTGAAATTTTAAATTGACATTTGTGACTGCATACAAAATGGACCAGCGTGTATTTCCTTACTGCAAGGGAACACAAATGAAACATTTTTCCCCTTGGGGGATCCGTACCATTCCAGTCTTTTACCCGTAACATTTTTTGGGGGATCAATTTGTTGTTTTGTTTATTGTATTTGTTGTTCATAATCTGTGTGAATTTCATGCCAACAGAAAAATAGATTTACTTACAAAAACTGTTAAGGTTTTCACTTCCTAATTTAGCTTCCAGTACTAATAATGTTCAGCTCAGGACCAATAGTCGCTAATGTTGACTTTATGTTTTATAATACAAAAAAATCAAAGAAAAAAGGAAATGAAAAGAGAAACTTATGAAATCCTTCCCCACGTGTTGGAGTCTAAACTTCTCCAGTCTCCAGGAATTTTCTGCATCTGTTTTATTTCTGCCTCTCCTGAATAACACCTTGCTGTTTCCCTCCTCATCTTAAAACAAAGCGACGAGAAGTGGGCCTCAGAAAGCGGAGCGCACCGTCCCCTGGACTCCTTTGTTCTCACGTCTGCCTAATGTAAACCCGCTGCATGTTCAAAGACGAGGACAGAGCGCTCTCCCTGGGGATATTCTCCAGGAAAGCCCTTACTTTACTATCAAACAACAGCAGGAGGGTGAGTGGGTGTCATCACAACTGTCTCATCAACAGTGGATCAGGCTGGAGCCCTTGGAAGACGAGGAGGAAGACTAGTCTTACTGCGAGAACCGATTGGGGTTTCATGATTCATCTATGAGAGTTTTCTGTCTCCTTGCACTCAGATCTTTGAGGAAAACAAAGATCAGAGCACAGATCTTTGTTTTCTAGTCTTCTTCTGCAAGAAGACTGGTCTTCCTGCAAGAACCGATTGGAGTTTCATGATTCATCTAGGAGAGTTTTCTGTTTCCTTGCACTCAGATCTTTGTTTTCCTCAAAGATCTGAGTTCAATGAGACAGAAAACGCTCATAGATGGAAAACAATGAAATGAGTGCTGATCTTTGTTTTCTAGTCTTCTTCTGCAAGAAGACTGGTCTTCCTGCAGGAACCGATTGGAGTTTCATGAGTCATCTAAGAGTGTTTTCTGTCTCCCTTCACTCAGATCTTTGTTTTCCTCAAAAATGAGAGTGCAAGGAGACATAAAACTCTCATAGATCCATCATTTATGAGAGTTTTCTCTGGGGAAAACAAAGATCAAAGCGCAGATCTTTGTTTTCTAGTCTTCTTTTTGCAGGAAGGCTAGTCTCCGATTGGAGTTAAACAATCAATTAATCTACGAGGGTTTTCTGTCTCCTTGCACTCAGATCTGTTTTCCTCAAAAGTCAGAGTGCAACAAGACAGAAAATTCTCATAGATCAACCATCTATAAGAGCTTTCTTTGAGGAAAACAAAGAAATGAGTGGAGATCTTTGTTTTCTATTCTTCGTCTTGCAGGAAGACTAGTCTTACTGCAAGAACTGATTGGAGTTTCCTGATTCATCTATGAGAATTTTCTGTCTCCTTGCACTCAGATCTTTAAGGAAAACATTTCTGGTGACTATTCTTTCACTGGCAGGGGAAGCCTAAAGAGAGGAGTTCAGTGTTGCCAACTGGGCAAGCATACGCAGCACAAAAAGTCCCATTAAGTTATTAGCTTGGCATGAAAATGAACAAATTTAGTAGTTTTCATGGCATTTGTCAAATAGGTTAGATTAAGGTTTCACCTGGCAAAAGATTCATGTGAAAATTTTTTCCGAACTTTGTCTAAACAAAAGTATGCCTATTAACATAAAAATATTTCTACTCCCAAGAGTTCATGACGTTCACAAGAGCATCATTCTCATATTTTACTGACCTAAACACAGTGGAGGATCCGCTAAGTATTTCCAAGTATTTTCTTTTACAAGTAAAAGATATTTTAAAGCTTACATTCATCTTCCTCTGAAGGGTTTTTCCTCTGGGGCAAACAAAGACGATTCTGGTTGCAGCCGTAGCAAAATTGTGAATTTTACGAAGCAACTTGTAAAAGTGAGCTCATCACAGTTTTCCTACCTGTTTTTTTTCATCCATTTTTTTACCCTCAGTTGCTGCATTTGAGCAAATTGTTACTAACAAATATGATGGTTGCAGATCACTGCTGTTTGTTGTTAAACCGCCGATATAATTATTCTTATCATTAAACAATCAACTGGAAATGGTGTTGATCTATTCTTTTAAATCAGAGAATGGATGTGAATACAGCTGTAAAAGACTATTACATGCTTCCAAAACATTATCTTGTAAAAACTCAATTCTTCTCCAGTTTAAAATTCAGTTGGTTTCTAGAAAAAGTATAATCAATTTCATGAAATTTAAGGAAAAATATGGCAAAAGTGGTAAGACTTTAAAATCAGAACCTCTGAAAACCAACGAAGAAGAAATAAATAGAGGAGTGGGTGATTAAAAATAGATAAGTGAATTTTTCTATTGTTTCCCAAAGACTTATTTTTCCTGAAAATACTTTTCTGAAATCCCATATTGTAGGGGTGTCCAAACTTTTTGCCAAGTGGGCCAAAATTGTAGACTTCAAACTCCAAAGTCGCCGTGGGCCATAAAAACCAAACCTAAAATCAAGCAAATAAAGCAGCTCAATATTTATTGGAGATCCAAAACTTGAAAGGGATTTTTTATGACGCTGTATTAGGGCCATTATAAAGGAGTCAATTTCCTCCAAAAACTCTGAAATTTTGTGATTAATCTCAGAAATTTATCTGGAAAACTTGTAAATTTTCTAGACAAATTTGTAATAGAAAAACTTTGACATTCGAATTTCAGAAATTTCCACCTTTTATAGAAAATTTTCTGACATTAATCTAAAACGTAGATTTTTTTTCTAACAAATTTCCCAGTTTTTTTCTATAAATTTTCTGAGATGAGTTTTTGTGGCAAACATGTACTGGGTGCAGCAACGTTGGATTTTCAGTAAAAGTCTCTGGATAAGCTTGGTTACAAAAACACAAACAAAAATCTGTTGGCAACAATTTTTACCTTGATTACAAATTAAAAGTCTCCATCTGCATCTAAAGGCCAAATTTCTATCAATTTTAATTTCAGTCTGGGGCCGCACAAAATCAGTCCAAGGGCCACAAATGGCCCCCGGGCCGCACTTTGGACACCCCTGCCATACTGTGTCAGTCTGTAAAGAAAGTCTGTGAATGTAAGCCCATTCCGATTTGACGCCTTTCTAATAACACGCTGAACTAGTTATTAATTATTTATTCTATTGACGATAAATCATGAGGTGAACTCTTCAAAGTAATTCCTTAAAGCACCATTCTGGGAAATTCATAGGGATTAATGTCTAATCAGCTCAAACATCTGCACATTATAATAAAAATAAACACGATTAAATGAGCTTCAAAATTAGGCTTTCATAAATTTATTTTAGATTTGGCGAGGCATCAAACGCCTCTCGTTTATTTTCACAGATACTGGTGTAAATGCCAGCATGAAACAAGTAGCTTACCGGCTGCTTAAGGTGATTAATGTGTGCAAAGATGGAAAACCAAACGATCGGTGCAACCGTTTCTGGGCTGGTTATACGGCCGGTGAATACGACGAATTAAATTTTAACGTCCGAATCATCGGTTAGGAATGTAATCCCCTGCAGGAGCAGAGAACGGGTCAGCGCCGTGTGGGGTTCCTCTGCAAACAGGTTTTCTCACTTTGGTTAAATTTTATCTAAGGTGAACTTTCACTCGCAGTCTCAGCAGAAACCAAACGACCTGAAAGCACACTGCAAAAAAATTACGAAGCCAATTAAAATGATCCGTTTCTCTGATTTTACTTTTTATAGGTTTATGTTTGAGTAAAATGAACATTGTTCTTTTATTCTGTAAACTACTGACAACATGTCTCTGAAATTACAAGCAAAAATGTGGTATTTATTTGGAGAAAATGAGAAATGGCCAAAGTAACAAAAAAGATGCAGAATAACATAGAGAAAACAAGTTCATGTTCATTTTGAAACAACAATACTAAAGTTTTAACTCAGGAAGAGTTCAGGAATCAATATTTGGTGGAAAAACCAGGAGGTTCAGTGCAGCTGTATGTTGTGATAACCTAATTTATTAAACAGAAGTAAGTCCTGTATGTCCTGTATGCAATATGATTAGTGTAGAATAAAAAATAAATACATAAAGAAATTATTAACTCAGTTAGTATGCTGGTTTAGCGTTTGGAAGTATCAACAAAATGTCATTTTGGAATAAAACAAAGTTAGTTTTCTTTTTAAAAAAACTCTTTAAAAATTAATTTGTTACACTACTTCAATATAACCTTTGTCTATATCAATGAATGTTTTGTTTTTAAGTTGAAAAAATCCTTGTTCCTCAAAATTATTCTTTAAATCACAATTTTTCTAAAGCAAAGAAGGCTTTTTATTTACCACAGGACGTGACTCAGTTCTTCAGTGCTTCACTTGTTTTTGTATGTAAGTATTTGTATCTCGATCTGCAGATTCTTGTTAAAAGCAAGTTGTTCTTCTCTACTGTCCCCACATGCTTGCTCAGGAGTCTGGATTGCAGCAAAATCAATAACTTGGATTAATTGGCTGAGCTTTCACTGCACTTTTACAATTTATCATTCAATTATTTGTCAATAAACTCATTCAGATTCTTGTGCAAATTGTAACTTATGTCTTAATACTTTCCAGGAGATCAAACACTCTCAGCTGAGAGACATTCATGGGAAAAAACTTTTTTTTTTAAACAACTGGCTCTGTCCTTATATAGACATGAAGGTTTTCAGATATTTAGTTTGTTTTGTTTGTTGGAAGACCATCATTGTTGTCAAATAAAAAGCTGCCAGAGCCCAGATATGGACATCAGTCATGTTACAGACGGAAATTATGTCCTTCCTTCACACAGATATGCTGATAATGTCCATTTAAATAAGAACAATGTATCAAACTTCTTATTTTCCTGCAGATATGATGCATAATGTCCCCATATCACAACAGCTGCATGAAAAACACGAAGCTGTGAGAGGCACAAACGCTCCATTGCTAATCCCACAAACATGTCAGCACTTCTTTTAATGCCGTTTAGCAACCATGTGGTTTCATTAGGAATCCAACTGAGAAACTGAGCCGTTTCGCTTAGTTGGATCCCTCATATAGACAAAAATATGTCAAATTTAGACCTCACTCAGCTTTATCAGGCTAGTGATTTTTATTTTACAGCTTATTTATATTCAGTATTTTGATGAATGAAAATGATTTATAGCTGTGTGCACTTTATGGTCACTTTATGTTTGTGATTCTTATTTCTTTTTGAGCTTATCAGCCCTTATTATGATGGACACAATACATTAGAAATGGAAAAGCACAAAAATAAGAGTCCAAACCAAACGTCAAAAGAGCAAAAAAGCAGGTATGATTTCTCAGTTTTGATTGTTTTGCTAAAATCCCAACGTTTATTCAAACAACTTGTTAAATGTGACCGCAATCAGACTTCTGTGTGAACAGTTTACAACGCCAAAGCAACCTGCATGTGCAGCGGAACAAAGGCTTCAAAGCAGCACATTGTTTACGGACGTAATAATGGATGGAGTCGTTGAGCAATGGCAGCCGATATGACTTTCACAAGTTCATAACAACAAGAAGGAAGCTAATAAAAAGAAAGCACAAGTAATAGCAAGGGTATTTTCTGGAACGCTGACTGCGACTACAGTAGGGAAGTCTATTTAGACGCAGTCAGAGCCAAGAGTGGCGATTCAGAGACAGATTTTTTCAGAAAGTTCAGAATTTTTACAATTATAAATTTCAGTTTACATCCAGATTTACTGGCTTCCTAATGTGCAAAATTATGATGCATGTCTCACATCAGTGACATAAAACTCATAAAATGCAACATGAGCGTTCAGAATAATTGAAAACAATCAAATATGCATTCAAACTAAATTCATATGAGATATTAAACAAGATATGGATTGCATTGATTGATTGAGGTTGTATTTGTCTATCCTAATTGATGAAAACAACAATTGAGTGAGAGAACCAGAACGCAAATCATATATATCTAAAAAAATATATAATTAAAAATCGGACAGACTAATCCTACAAAACTGAATTCTCACAATTCAATTTACGGTGATTAAACGTTGAACTTAACAGGCTCAAAATAATTCAGAGTTAAGAGTTTTACAGCCTGGAACTCTGAGTCCTAATTGAGGGGAAAAGCTTAGAAAGGATTATTAATAGCGCCTGCAGTAGGTCAGACCAGGTTGTTTCCTTTCTCTGAATCACGCCGTTTCAGTTCCAATAGCAAGTCACTGCTAATAACAAAAATAAACAATCAGTACCCTGTAAAACAGCTGAAGTTGGTTTAAGTTGAAAATAAAAGTCCACCAGCTGCTTTCAAATGCAACTTAAGTCGACAAGAAAATTGTTTTGGTTTTAACTCAGAAATTAAAGTTCATGAAGTCGATTTAACAACAAGAGACAACATTGTTTTTTAAATGTATTAATCTTGAATTGTGAGTTTTAACTTAATGCTGCAATTTAAACCAAATAATTATTTCACAATAAAAAGAAAACCTGGTTAAAGAGCCACATTTCTCTATTTTCACTCACATCATCAAGTTAAAATAAATACTTATTTTACTTTAGAATGATTTAAATTCTTGTTTCAAATTGCAAGAACAAAATTTCTGACATGATAATGAATTTTATTAAATTCGGCTCAAAAACATTTAGTGTGAACAGAACATTATCCTCAAGCTAATAAAACACAAGAGTCAGGTCAATGTAACACACTTCCATCTCAGGATACAAAAACATGCCGCTAAGCATTCTGGGAAATTGTTCCCACTCCTGTCTTTTTCGTTTTTTAAGTGCTAACCTAAAAACTAGTTTCTTCAACAATTAATACAAAAGTAACACAACTTACTGCTTTACGTTTATATTTCACAAACTCACGCATTTAGGTTCAAAATCTAAAACTGGCTAAATTTATTTGACTTAAAGCACACGTGTCAAACTTGAGGCTCGTGGGCCAAATCTGGCCCGCCACAGCTTTTTATGTGGCCCTCTAGATTCTAAACTAAACACTAAATGAGCTTAAATATTATGTTATCAATCAAATCAATGCAGTTTTTATTTGTTCACTGCCAAATTATATCAATCAGTTCCTCCAGTTTCTTGAGAATTATTGTGGAAATTAACAAATCCCTGCACTTTTCTACACTAATACATAATTGGGAGTTTATTGCAGATTTTTCTCAAAAATTGTCCAAAACTTTTTTACTTTTATTAAACAGCTGCCTCAGCTTTAATTGATGTCAGATTATAGTCCACGATCTATAGAGCGAGGAATAAAAAGTCACATTTACTGTCATAAATAAGCGCAAATATTTTCAGATTAGTACCACAAACACTTTGATTTTTATTGCAAAAAATCCCCAAAAGAATCAGGAGATTCTAGAAGAACAGAAATAATGTTCAGTAATATTTAATTTGAATTATTCATTGAGATTTTAACAGTTTGTGAACAGGTTTTATCAATACATTATGGCACAACCGGCCCTTTAAGAATATTCATGATCTGGATTTGGCCCAAAACAAAAATGAGTTTACCACCGCTGACAGTAGACGTAACTAAATGTGGTTCAAATGTTTTACAGTGCACTGGCCTCTCTTGGTTTCAGCAGTTGTCCCATTAGATTTAGATTTGGGTGAAATCCGTAAAGTCTAAATCAAAATGTTAGTTTTTAACACTTATACCTTTCCGTTGGTTGTTTTAAAGTTAAATAAAAAATAAACGTCCATAATATCAGTTTCCACTGTGTAAATTATGGACTTGCAGTATGCGAGGAATGCCTCACAAACAAGACGGCGACCATAGGAACCCAGTGATGCTTTCAAAGCCAAGAAAGAAACACAGAGCAACTATTGTTCCTGCTGGCGCTTGTCCGGGCTGCTGCCTTCCACACTCCCATGTTTTGTAACGGAGGGTTTTTGTTCCAATGTGAGAACCTCCGATGTGAAGATCCTAATTATTTACAATTATCACATCAGCACTAATTACTGACATGTCCAAAGAAAAACCTAAAAGGTAAGTTTCATTGTTGTGTGATTCACTAGAAACACACGTAGGCCTTCGAAGCTTCTTAGCGCATGCTTCCTGTAATCTATCAGCAGCATTAATATTTTAATGACCTTATTAAAGGCTTGAGAAACGCAGTGTACTTTCACAAGCCTTAATTCAAACCAAACTCAAAGCATATACTTTGGGTTTCTACTTTTGTCTTCTTGGTGAAACAAAGACTATAGAATATTTATCCTGTGATCAATCTAAATCTGGCAGTCGATAGAATATCCCCTAAATGTTAAATTTATTGCACAACAAGTCAACACAGAAAACCTCAACCTCACTTTGGGTTCCCAAAAAGCTTGAACCCAAGAAAATGGAAAGCTCTCATTAGCCATGAATGCAGTTTATATGGCATTTGCTCGAGCTTTAAACAGTTATAAAGCAGCTTTGGGTTGGTCAACTTACATCTGGCAGGTTTTCAGCAGCTGGCAAAATGTGGCAAAGTATCACACAATATCTTTACCTTCAGATTTACTGCTTTCACTCAGTTATCTGGACCTGCTGAAACTAGCTGTCCGCCTCCTAATACAGACATTGAATTGTGTTGTTTATATTTATGTCATCAAGTTAAGTGGGTTTAAACCTATTTTTGGATAGGCTGGTGCTGGAGGGGAAAGGTTCACAAGTATGTAATAAAACAAATTCACACATAAAATAGATGCAGTTTGTGTCATAAGTGAACTTTGTTTTCTATCCAAGAAGGCACACGTCTGTTATCGATCGATATGAAACTCCTAATGTCATTTTAAAACAGTAAGGCAGTCAAAATAATCCATATTTTAACCAATACTTAAGTTGGTAGATTGTATATAAAAAGAAAAGGAAGCCATTCTACTGGAAGGCACAATAAACTGTGTGAATCTGGTAATAAACATGCATAAAACCCCAAAATCCTGACTGAATATTTTATGTTATTGTTGGTTCCTCCTTTATCATCAAGGGTTTTGTTTAGTCAACCATCAGTGTTTAATGATAATTGCTCAGTTCCTCTTAATTTCTCTAAAATACCGCAACTGTGGACTGAATCTTCATTTCCAGAACATCTGAACCCAGCAGTTTGTCCCTAATTGAGTTTCAATGAGAGCCTTTCCAGTATGTTGATTCCCACATTAAGGAGTGTTTAGCTTCACACACTTATGAAGGCCGATGAGCCAACAGTCCGACCACAACAAAGGCGGATCCTTCAGTTTTTCTACAATGTGGTCTCTTGGCTGCAAAATAGTTTTTTTTTTTTATTATCAAACTCTGAATTGAGAAACCAAATATGTACAAACAGCTTCTGTCAGAGTGTGAACGACGACTTCCTGTGCCAGTCTTCTCCATCTGGAAGGAAACCAACTTTTCCTGTCTGTGCAGTTTCACACTGAAATCTACCAGACTTAAAATCTACCATGCGACACACATCCAACATCTAAACCAAGCCGCAGGAGATAAAGCTGGGATGATGACTGAGGGTTTCTCAGAAGCATCCGGGGGTGAAGTCCATGTTTGGGCTGCACTGGATGGTTGGTGCCAAATCATTTCCTGTATTTGATCACATACAAAGCTCCATTTTGTGTTAGCTGTGTTTTGTATAACCTGAAATATGAAAATATATACCTTTATTCTTCAAGGAAATAAATAAATTTTAAATATTAATCTCTTTTAAAGGATATTCTACTTATAGAATTGCATCTATTTACATTAAATGAATAAAACGCTGGTATGAACCGAAGTTACGCATTTGGAAACAAACATAAACACAAATCCTATTTAAACCCTGAAACTTCAACCAAAAAACTTGATTTGGTGTATTTCTGGTGTAGATATCTCTTTTATATATCCATATTGTTAAGCAGTGGTTGGTTTATAAATGCTGACTTTGTGATTTATTAAAACTGATACTGTACCAATGTACTTTGTTCAAAGGAAGGCTCATTAATGTCTTTTTAGTAGATGAATAAGTGTGATCCTTTATTTTTTGTCATATTTTGTCTTGGTAGTCTTTAGTGTTAATACTGTGAAATTAATAAATTATTTGCCAAGTGTTTTAAGTTGTTGTAATCATTTTTCCAATTTGTTGCATGAAAACTTTGCATTCCAATGATATTGGCCATATTAGCATATCTACAGACCTGGCAGAACCATATAAAGCATTTTATTTTGCCCTACAGAGAACGTTCAACTGAAAGTCCGCTGGCCTTCTACTGGTGTTTTATTTTGACGTCCGGAAACGTCATCACGCACGTTCGGCGAACGTTCAAATCTGAAGGTTCCGCCATGCTAACATGCTAGCTGAGTCCAGTCAGCGTCAGGTTTTGGTTTTGGTCAGAAAGCACACAAGACGTTAACATTTTTTTAGCTACTAAATCATTTTTCGTGGGTCATTTCTTTTAAGTGTTATAAAAATCCATCTAGCTGTTTCCGACTGACAAAATAAAGTTGATGGGTGTTGCTGGGCAACCTGAACTATTTCAAAAATATGTCCAAATCTGGGTATGAAATAATAACATATTTACAGAAGTGTATCTTGGAATCGAACACTCAGAAATGTTCCCTAAAAATGTAGCTAAGCTGTGCGGATGTTAGAGAAAGAGTCATAATGTGATTTATAAACAGTTATTTTAGTGATGCGTCGGTCGCGAACGATCCGGCTCTAAGAGCCGGCTCTTTGAAGTGAACGATTGGAACCGGCTCCACAATGGGAGAAGTTTTAGGATCCTATTTGGGAGCCGGGTTTTTTTCTACAGTATATCGCTGTCTCTCCGCCTCCCTGTCGTTGTGCTTGTGCTCTGCAAGTGCCAGAGCCGATAGTTTTTCCCCACATCGTTTTTTTTTGTCCTGCGGTGCCTCGCTGTCTCTCCCCCCCTTCTCCCTCTCCTTGCGCCTTTTGCTCTTCTGCCAGTGCTAGAGCAGAGAGTTTTTTCCCTCGGTCGGTCCACTGCCCTCATGTCAAGCATGTGCTCCACACATCTGACCAATCACACATAGTTTCAATTAATAATGTGGCGGGAAAACACTGAAAAAAAAGTTTATCTCCACTTTTTTTGTGGAAACGGCAGGCAATTGGCCAAGCTGTATAGCGTTCGTCGGCAGGTGTTTATGTACAGACACTCACTCAGCGGTCAAGAAGCACAGAAAGAAGGGGAGTCAGTGTGAGAACTGAATAGGTGAAAGTAAATGAGTGACAGAAAACGGAGCAAGATTTGGACTCATTTTAATGCTACATCAAGCTCCAGGGCAGAGTGCAGACTGTGCAAAGTCAGCATTTCCTATCGTGCAGGCTCAACAAACAACCTGCACATGCGGACATCACACGCATCGGTATTGCTATAGCATTGTTATGCGGCATTTTTACTCATCATAAGTGCTTAACAATGTCAATAATGAAACAAAATATTATAAAATTAGGTTTAAGCTATTAATTAATTAATAATGTCAAAAATATATATGGGGAGCCGAAAGAGCCGGCTCTCCACAGTAAGAAGAGCCATTAGAGCCGCATCTCAAAAAGGAGCCGAAAATCCCATCACTAAGTTATTTACATTTTAAAAAGTCTCGTTTCACTCCGCCGCTCTCGTGGGTTAATTTGCCCTTCTTTGTGTCTGACAGGCGGGAAACCAGTAGAGGTGGGTCAGATTTGCTCTGCGTATTGTCTTGAAGGCATGACACCAGGTTAAACTGTGGAACAGATTGGTTTTCCTCCACACTTTGTGAAGCTATGTTATGTGTTTTATTCAACTGCAAAGAAATAAGTGTTAAGGAGAAGTATTTTGCAAAGCGTGTTCATTTGCCTAAGGTTAATTATTTAAGTTAAGGCTTGCAGATTCTTTTTTTTTTATGCCCAGAGTGAAAGGAAAGCCAAGATTTAAGTGCTGAAGTCCTTAAACATTACAATTTACTAAATTGTTAAAAATAAGTACAGTCTGAGTCAGCTGTAATGTCATCATAGTGGTCTACTCCAGCCTGGGTGAGTAAAACTCTTTAGGTAGCAGCAGTAAGGTGCCTGCCTCCATCCCTGAGAATAAGCTCACCAGTTCTCCTTGAATTCATCAAGCAGAGAGAGAACATTCTCCTGACAGTAAGTGGACCCGTGTTAAAACAACACAGAAAACAGCATGTGTTTCCTTTCGTGCTGACAGTCACTGATAATCTCAAGAGTTCATCCACCTCGTTCTTTCCATTGGCGTGTCGGCCAGGGATAGCCGAGCGCAGCGAGAGGAAACCTCACCAAAAGGAAGAAAGGGTTATGCGCGCCACTGCCGGCTCTTGCAGGATGTTTGGTAAAATAAAACAGTTCTCTAGATTCTCACGTAGCTGAGACAAGGCCTGCACTTTCGTCAGAGCAGTTTAAGAAAGTGCAGAATGCAGAACAGGACAGGATTGTTTTCAGAGACTAAACGAAAACGTACACTCGCTCCTGTTCAGAAAACAGGAGCATACACAGTCAGAGCAAGAAAAATGCATTTTTTAAGCAAATATAGGAGTTACTTTGTGTTGAGGGTGAAATTTTAAAGAGTGAAAGTGAAAAAAAAAAGAAGATTTGACTGTTTTTCCCAGTACTAATAAAACTTGGGAAAAAAACGTTGGAGACTATTTCATAATTTCTTTTAGATCCATAGAAAAACATTTGAATGAGAAAAACTTTATGCTGGATTTGGATGAAAGGAGGGTTTACCTGTTTTGGCACTTACAGTAGTTCCCTTTTCAATGCCCAGATGGTATCGTTATAAAAATGAGAGTCCTTTCAGTATTTCCCAGATCTGAACAAGCATGGAAAAGTATTTTATATTTTCAGATTTTATTGCTCCTCATTTGTTTATCCGTTCATCTCTCCCTTTTTATCTATCCATTACTTCATCTGTTTCTCCAATCTGCATCTCATCCATGTCAGCCTGACCTTGATAGAAATGTATTCATTAAATTTATGGAGAATTGTTGTGTTCATACTGTAAAACTGAAAATTTAGATAATTTGAGTCTGAAACATGTAGGATTTGTTCAGGAATAATGTGTGTGAAGTCAGTTGATATCATTTTCTAAGATAATAAAAATAATTCGTTAACACTTTATTTGACAGGGTGTGCATAAGACTGACATGAACATGAATGACTGTTCAGAAATGCTTACGACTGTTGTCATAAAATGTCATTTGGTAACTAATGAAACTTTTAATGTAAAGTTCCATTAAAACGTCCATTAAAAGTCAATCAAAAGTGTCAACTTTGTATTAAAAGTGTCATTATTTACCGAATGACAGTCATAAGCATTCATGAAGACTCCTTCATGTTCAGAACAGGTGTTATATTATGTTTATGACAGTATTATGTCAGTGTTGTGCACACCTCTTGAAATACAATGTTACCAATTTAAATTGTTTACTTTTAATGAAGTTTAGTTATATTTCGTCAGCAAAATTTTAGCGTTGAGTTTAAAACCATTTGGTTTCATCTACCCACCCATCATCCATCAGAAACCTTCCACTAATACTCAAATTACTGACTCTAGTCTTCACTTTGCTCATTACTTTGACCAATCAAAGCGAGCGATTTAAAAAAAAATGGTGAATGCTTTCTAAAAGCCACATTTCCAGACTTGTGTGTGACTTTTCTCACACGGTTTGCATAAACACACAGTCTTATCTTCTGCCTGTGTTGCTTGGCATTGACCTCATCAGCTCCCTTGGCCCGCTGCTGCTGCAGTCTGAAAGGCTCAGGCCACCCACCGTAGCCGCCAAACAAGCCCAGCTCTGTAGGAGGCTGGTAGCAGCGTGGCGTTTTCCTGCTCTGGGCTCCACGTAGGAACGCAAGCGCCAATTATCTCAGCATGGGGAAATAGACACGTCTGTGTACAGGAAGCAAAGACTTCACTGTTGCAGAAAGTTATGCCACAAAATGATTCAGATAGGCAAACATGAATTCACAAAAAAATAACTAATTATGATTTTTTTTATGGTATGGTATCTTAAAAGAACAAAAAGCTAAGTAAAAACTAAATGTTTTCAGTTTATGAAATGATGTTTGATGGATGTGGTTAATGATCAAACATGATTGAATTGGTCCATCTTGTTTTATGGGAGAAGATATGTGAAAAAACATCTACAGTTCACTTAATAGTTACTCGTAAAATGCAAAAAGATACAAATAAAATAAGATAAGACTAACAAGTCTGGTCTTATTGCCTCCATGTTATTAGTTAGGCAGCAAAAATGCTTCTAATGTTAATCAGGCAGTAAAAGATCATAAATAAAATTTAAAGTCATTCAAAGTTGATCTCTCTTATCGCTGATTATCTGAAACTAGCTTTTCAGCAATGCATGTCTAAAATGCTTCCTGCAAAAAAAAAACAACACAACTCTTCAAATGCCAAACTGTTGATCAAGTTATTAACTGAAGGAATAATTATTTCATAATTTTACAGTTAACATTGCATTTTTAAAATTTTTTTATGGAAGCACGTCCAAACAATTTCCAGAAGCCAGAGATCCTCTTTTCCAAAAACTATTCTTCTGGTGGATTCCTACTGCTAAAAAAAAAAACAGCCTCAGGTAAGATGACTCACGGCTTGTGTGCCAGACGAAGATGGCGTGGATTATAGGCAGCTGCTGAGAGGAAGTGGACTGAGCGTCTGATGTGAAATGAGCAAAGACGACACAACAGACATATGAATGAATCATATTTCCTGAAGTTCCAGGCTTGAAATGTGATGTGAATGAAATATCAGGGATTCACAGTACAGTTATCTAATGTTTTTATGCCTCAAAACAACACTGGTTCATAAGTTGAGTTTAGGAGCTGCTTTATGGCTGAGTGATTCATATGTCAGAGTCACACAAACAGGCAAAACGTGTCACGTACAAGGTGGAAAATAATAATAATAAAAAAGCATAACTTTGTAGATATTAAAATTTTTTTTAGAAATGGTTCTGCCTAAATAGGGTTTTTCACCATCTGTGCTAAAACGCACAACAATGACAAAGCCGCTTTTATGAGCTGAATATTAATTTAACTTCAAATGGAAGCTGAAGAAGTTGATGAGTGAGAGAAAAGATGTAAGCAGTGGCCAAGAAAACTGGAGTCACACTTGTTTTTGGAAAGATTTAGCGTAGCACCGCAGAATACTGTGATGTTTTTTTTTGTGATTGTTTGCAGAGCCTTTTTCAAAAAGTGTCGGTTAAAGTTGAGATTTTTTTAAGCTCCGTTTTTGCCATGACATGGATTACAAAAAAGTTGAAATTGTTGCACATGGTTTTCCCAAAATGACAAGATTTGTAAAGTGCAAATAACATTTTCAGGTACGTTACAGAAATAACATTTAAATGAAATCATGTCCCGAGGAGCTGTCGAAGTGCAAATGAAGAATTTCATATTAGTCGTTCAAGTTAACATGAAAAGTTTGCACAGGATAAAGAAAATCTGCAAAAAAGGGAGAAATAACAAGGTTAAATTTTCTGTGTAGCATCGCGTTTTACCAAGAGGCGTCAAGAAACAGGAAGTTAAATTAGACGGGGGGCTAAAGACATTCGTCAAAATTCAACCGAGTTGCTGAATTTTGAAAGAAGGAAAAATGACAAATTTTGAGGAGACGTTGTATCAAATAAATGCTATGTATATTCTAATTTCAGCTATTTTTTTACCGGTTTTGTCCAAATTAATGGTGATAAAACTACAGAGCGTGCTGATTTTCATCTCAGAGAAAAAGTTTGAGAAGACAGCCGAGTTAGCAATCACTGCACCCAGATGTGGAGGCGTTTTGCTTTGGACTGCCTCAATATGTGCAACTGAAACTAAATTGAGAAAATTACACATTAGTGATTTTCATCCAAATTGGAGAAGCTTGAATCTGAACTTGCTTTCAATAATTTTTTTGATGATCTGCTGAAATTTGTGGCGTATTCACAACAATGGCTTGGTAACAAACAAATCTATTTTTATTAAACCCGAGCCCATGATCAAACACATTTCTCTGCTTAATCTAGATAGGTTTCCAACCCTATTATTAGACATTTCAGAGTTATACAAGGAATTTGTTTTCAACACAATCACGCCCCGTGCTCCAAAACTTTGGTTCAAAGTCTTTAGAAAAGTGCCCGATTAAAGCTCTGTGAATGGTTCAGAGTGAGGAAATGGAGTGTGCTACAAACCATCAAATTAGAAGCAAATGGGCCAGAACTATATTAGGGGAAATCACATCAAAGCTGTCCAACTTTTAATGGATTGGGAAGTGGATTAGAAAATAGAAAAAAATGAATTAGCAAATTTGCCAGGAATCTGTTTCAGTTTGGAAAAAGTTATGTAACATGTACACTTCTCTCTTTTTCCTCCTTATGGTTAAATGGTTCCCCATTGATCCACAGCGTCTGCTCAGACAAAGAAAGTGAACAAAAACCTGCTTATCGGAGTTCTTTTTTTTGTTGGTTTCTATGCTCAGCAGGGAGTCACGTTTATTACTGCTTCATCATAGAGAGCAAATAGCGAGAAATACAGCTGATTAGGACAGATGCTAACCTTTCAACAGCTAATCCACAGAAGACGTCAAGTCAGTCAAAGAACATGAGTATTTTCACTGAGATATAAATCTAAATCAATCAGTCAGGGTGGATTGAAGAACAAATCTAAATTGTTTTAAGCATGCCATTTGAAGAACAATCAGATTATATTTAGCTTTCCCATAAAATCATCAATAATAATAAAAAAGATTGATTGTTCTTGGATCACAATGGTGCACATGTGAAATCCATGAGATGAGATGCAATAAAAAGATCTTTATGTAACAACATTTCAGCAAGGTTTAGAGAATTTCTATCCATTTTCACCCACAGTCTCAGTCTTACGTCCTTGGGAACCGTTTTTTTTTTCTGACACGGCTTCAGTTATGTAAAATACCTCCACTAACGGAAATAAGATGTTAATCTCGTTAAAATGGCAGGTGCAGGTTGAACTCAAAAGCCTTAGCCAACTTCAGCCAGCGACTCTTGTTCTCCTTTATCCCAAAACGCCAAAAAAATGTCCACTTAGGTGCACAGCTTTATTATCTTGACATGTAGCCGTTGTACCAAGGACAGAATGATCTCTGTTAGACTATTTCCAACAGTAACAGCTCCTCTCTCTGTGCAAAACAGCAGAACTAGGGGATTAAACCACATCCTTCCGATTTCTTAAACTTACAAGCAAAGGAATGTGAAACATCTCAACCCAGTTGGTATTAAAAAAAAAGTTTAATTAATGTTCTGTAAGTTACAGCCAACTATGTTAGTTAGTATGGATGAACACTAAATAATGCTGGGCTAAAAACAAACCAATCTGGGTCAAATTTGGACCGACCCAACATGGATTATTTTAACTCAACTGGGTTGGGTTGATGGTTTGACCCATATTGGGTTATTATGGCAACCACCCAAATGTTGTGTTGAATTGACAATTTTTAAAGTAAAAATGACTCAAGATTGGGTTGAAACTTATAACCCATCACAAAGGTTATTTTAGCTCTATATTTGGCTTTTTAAAAAACACACCATATAATAACTGGAATAAAAATAATCTGAATATCCTAAAACTACTTTTATTTCCATATGGTGCACATATAAAGCCAGAAAAATTCATTAACAAAAGTTACAAAACATGAAACGTTTTTAAAAAGTATAATTAAATCACTTGAGGAACTGCACTGTGGGGGAGTGTTTCTGTAGTTTACATGTGCCAAACTCAAGGTTCGTGGGCCAAATCCAGCCCGCCGTATTTTTTTTATGTGGCCCTCCAGATTCTAGACTAAATACAAAGTCGGCTTAAATATTATGTTATCAATCAAATCAATGTTTATCTGTTTATTGCCAAATTATATCAATAAGTCCCTCCAGTTTTTTGAGAATTATCGTGGAAATTCATGCAAAGTTAACAATTTGAACTAACAATTGGGAGTTTATTGCAGATTTTTCTCAAAAATTGTCAAAAACTTTCTTACTTGTACTAAACAGCTGCCTCAGCTTTAATTGATGTCCGATTATAGTCCATGATCTGTACAGCGAGTAATAAAAAATTGCATCGATAACACTTTATTTGACACGGTGTGCATTAACATAAAACCTGTCATAAACGCGAAGGAGTCTTTATGAATGTCTATGACTGCTGCCATTTGGCAAATAATGACACTTTTAATGCAAAGTTGCTCCAAAAGTTGAATTGAAAGTCCATTAAAAGTGCCAATTTTGGATTAAAGTGTCATTATTAACAAAATAATACAAAGTTGGCACTTCTAATGGACTTTTAATTCAACTTTAAAGCAACTTTGCATTAAACTGTTATTATTTACCGAATGACACTTCATGACAACAGTGAGACATCCATAAAGACTCCTTCATGTTCATGACAGGTGTTATGTCATGTTTATGACACTGTCATGCCAGTCTCATGCACACCCTGTCAAATAAAGCATTACCGTTGCATTTACAGTCATAAATAAGCAGAAATATTTCCAAATTAGTGCCACAAACATAAAAGAAAAAACACAAAAAGAATCATGAAATCCTGAGGGACTGAAAAGATTTTCAATAATATAATTAAATTTTAATGATTCATTTATATTTTAACAGTTTGTGAACAGGTTTTATTCTGACACAACCGGCTCTTTAAGAGCGTTTATGATCTGGATTTGGCCCAAAATGAAAATGAGTTTGACACCGCTGCCGTAGCTGAACAGAAATATCACAGTTTGTGCTGAATAGATTTTAAACCATACTACACCTGAAAAATGCAATGTAAAAATGGTCGTAATGAGTATTATTGACATCTTATTAACAAACAACCCTCCTATGCCACATCTAAACCTTTTCATCCAAAATCTATTGTGAAATGCAATAAAAGAATAGTGGTGTCGAGCCGTGATGAACACTATAACTGCATTAAGTAAGTTTAATACTGTATGGTCACGGTTTGGTTTTTTAAAGTCAGCCAGTGTTCATAATTTCAGCTGGCAGTAGGGAACAGTCAGTGCAGTGCTGCTGTGGGTGATTATATAACATCCATGAAATGGATTAAATTCAACAGATATGAGTGTCTCAATACATAAGAAGTTTTGGTATTGACATTTTTTTTCTTTTTGGAAATTTTTCAAGAGATATTTACAAAAATGTGAGTTTGTTTTTTTTTGCCAGAAAATATACAATCCCCCCTCAGCAGAATCATGTGCTTTCACTGCTTAATGATTCACAAGGACAATTTTAGAGAAAAATAAAGCCCTTAGATAACAGAAAACTTTACATTAATGTTGGTTTTATTACAACTTTAGATCCCTTCCTAATGATGACATCTATGAGAAGTGAAAGTTTTAAAACATCTTGCACTTTTTCACAGCTTGAGAGAACTTTTTTGTCAACATCTGCCAAATCTACGTCAGATATTTTGCTTATGCATTGGCTCGCGCAGCGGGAAACACTTCAGAACTCAACTGGAAGTCAGCACTTGGAGTTCTCAGTTCTGACAACCGTGATGCGGTCCGACCCAAGAAAGATTTTATTGCGCCGCTCCAGACAGGAGCTTGGAGAGGGCCGGTGGATGAGAGGAGGCTCGACGCCGGCGATGACAGTGAGTCAGAAGGACAAAGGCAGAGCCAGACAGTCTGAGCATCGCCGCAGTGACATGACGCTTTTCATGTGCCGGAGAGCTGCAGCTATTCCCAAGAGTATCACTCGCACTGAAACCCAAACGTTCTCAGAGAAAGAGGAGGTCTCACACAGCTCAGAGTCAGGATATGTACAAAAGAGAAAACAAGGAGTGACGGATGGTAATCTTGTGCGGGTAAATCGTTAACGAGGCCCTCATTGGAGCAATTAGCAAGATGTGCACTTGTAATTTAAAGCAAGAATAATATGAGGAGTAACTTGTTATGTAGACTTCTGGTGTTTTCTATTATGACAGCTTGTTTTTCAAGTGTCTGACCACATTTTCACAAGAGGAGGAATTAAATAAAGTTATCCACCAACATTTTCCATCTGTAGCTCTTTACAACTACTCAGTTACGGGCATTTATGATGAGATGTTTCAATCATTTATGGTATCTAAGGAGTAGCAATAACGTATAATGTAGGCCTGAATGGCTCTCGCACTTTAAATAACTGTTGTTTGGACGGAGTCTATAAATCTTTGGTGAGCATGAATGCATAATGTTTATAGTTTAGGAGGAAAACTAAAATTGTTTATTAATCATTGAAATACATAAATACATTAACAAAATCAAACCAAGTGCTTTATTGGTTGAAACACAATTCTCAAGATTAAGTTTGTTAGCATCATGGAGAAAAATCACTGCCTAGTGTTTCTGTTGCCTTAGTCGGCTTGATGCGACTTTTTTTTGCACGTTTTTAGCACTGTCTGTACCTAAAATACACAGAAAATGAGCAACAATAAAAATAAAAAGACAGCATTTTTCCAAATACATTTTAGAGCATCAGAATAACGAGTTACGTCCAGTTTCAAAACTCAACAATGATTGTAAAAGTCTCAAGTTCTTAATTGCTTTGTGCATGTTTATTTGTGTGTAGGAGTAATGCAGCTAAACTTAGTCAGGCACAATTTATTAAAGCCCTAAAGTGTTTATTCTTTGTTTTGATATGACTTGTTGCTTCATTCTCCAGATGAAACACAAATTGAAAAAAGCTGCAGCACCCGATACAGTCGTCTGCTGTAAGAAACACTTAGATTGTCATGAAAAACTGAGATTGTTTTGAATAACAAACTGGTGAGTGCTGCATAATACAACTGTGAAAGCCAGAAAGGTTAAGATAGTCTAAGATTATGTTCCATTTGAATTAAAAATGTTGTTCTCAGGATCTGATATTCATCTTAAAACGTTTGAAACCCATTTATTACTCAAACTGTTTGAAACCCATTTATTACTCAACTTTGTATAAAAACTTTGATCAAGCCAAAATGGTATCTGAACTTAACGATTCAATTTGGAATTGGAATCTCCTAATTCTAGGTACCAACTGGAAGTTTAGTCGCAAATCAGAGAATAGATATTCCAAAAACAATAACAAAAAATAAAAAACGTGTGCAATAACAAGTCATTTTTACCAATTGTTTTGGGTTATGCCCAAACAATCTTGAAATCTTGCCAACACTCACGGTTTGCATTAACAAGGCGGTGTTATGAAGATTATTTTCCAGCTGCTTCAACCATGATTAAATCCTTTTATCTTCCAGGTTCAGAGGGAGATATTAAATCTGAGAAGTATGCTGACCCCGCAGGCACAAATTCTCCACTATTCTCTCCAACAAGCAACATCATAGTGTGACAAGCTTAACAAAAGCCCAACTTAAGCGGAAACCGTAGACAAGCAAAGACAGAGAAAATCTGCTAATGATTTTTGCTGAAAACCATTCCAAGAACAAGTTTGCTGGAGAGAGAAAAGCAAAGAGAAAGCAAATCAGAGACTGGACATGATCTGACAAGCCTGAACCTCACAGATGACTGAATGCAGATGAGAATTTCTCCTAGACTGTGCAGGTCTTTCTTCTTTCCTTTGACTAATGATTTCTTTTTTTTTTGCTGTGACTTGTTGAAGCTTTATTACAATGTTTTGATTAGTTCATAGCATTGAGAAATAACAATGTGCTGACGGGCAAGATTATTATTAAATGAAAAACAAAGCTGCAAATCAACTTACCGCAGTGGTTGTGCCTGGAGGAGTTTTAATTATTTATTGGAAGTAAAATGGTAAGGCAATAATATCTTAGCTTAAGCTTTGATGATGATGTTTTATACCACAGCGTTTTCGGGTCATTATAGATAGAAAAAAAGACATACCTTTCTGCCAAAATACTCATTCTTGAAAAAATATGGAAGTTTGAGTTTGAAAAGTTAAAAATTTGCTAGAAATAAATTTAATTTTGAGATTCATCTCAGAAATTTTCTAGAAAAACGCAGAAGTTTGAGTTTGTAAAGTTAAAAAATTGCCAAGAAAAATTTTGATTAATAAAAAAGAATCTAGAAAAAATATATTAGTTTCTGAATTTGAAAAGTTAAAAAAATGATAGAAAAAATTTTTACTTTTGAGATTCATCTAAGAAATTTTCTAGAAAAATATGGAAGTTTCTGAGTGTCAAAAGTTAAACATTTGCTAGAGAAAAATCTAAAATTTTGAGATTAATCTCAGAAATTTTCTAGAAAACATATGGATATTTCTGAGTTTGAAATTAACATTTTTTTAGGAAAAAAAAGAACTTTTGAAATTTATCTCCAAAATTTAATAGAAAATTTCTTTTAACTTGAAAAGTTGAAAATTTGCTAGAAAAATCTAAAATTTTTATATCTTAGAAATTTTCTTTAATTATGAAACTCAGAAATTTTCAGGAAATTTCTTTGGGAAACATTTCTGAAAATTTTGGTCAGAAATGTACTCTTCTTATATATATAAATACAATAGCCCTAATATGCCGTTGTAGTTGCACATGCTATTTCATTCAAGAAAAGTCATACATGTTGTGGTGATGTCCTGCCATGTTTCATGGTGCTCTTTTACTCTGTGCTTTCTGCTCTTGTTGGCTACTGGTTGCTCCACTTATGCTAATCCACTGGTCCCAGTATAGCAATGGGACATTATGTGAAAGCAACCAATAATAGCCTGAGCAATTAACATTGTGTTGTTGAAGAAGAGAGTTGTATGAAAGAGAATTAAAGCCTGAAACTGAAAAAGAAAAGTACTTATCTCAGCATTCTGACTGTAATTTCAAAATTAAAGTCAAAATCCTGAGAAAGAAGTCAGATTTATTTTGTTTTTCGGTGGCACTAATCCTCTTCCATACAGCCAAACAAGATTAGAGGGTATTAAAATGGCTGTGATCTGAATATGCTGCAATTAGTGATGTAATGAGTTGTTGTGGCATGGAGTGAATACTTCATTGTTTGAAACTCCTTGGACTAGTTTTGCACTTTTTTAGATAGTTTTATGAAAACTTTAATCAGTATCATAAGAACTTTTGTCTTATTCTTGTGGACCTGGTATCATGTTTTGTGCGCTGGATGTATCACACCCACAGCTGCTGTTATTAAAACGAGGAAGAGGTGGGGATTTTGGAGTTATTTGTGCAGTTTTTTCACGCTGAGGGAAGCTCTTTCTTTCTATGTTGCCGTGTTGACTGAGTTTCAGTTTGTGATGGTGGCGGCTACAGACATTAAAAGTTTCCAAAAACTCCCAGAAAATTTTAACACCTATATAACATTAAATTAGAGGCCGAACGTGTCATAGTACAAGAATATGTGTTGATTAAAAATATGTAATCATAATCTTTAATAAATGGACTCTTTACGCTTATTACACACTTTCTGTCTGAGGAGTGACACAGGAATTATGGTCTATTTTGGGATTTTAAACAAGGCAGTGGGGTTTTGTAGGGCGTGACCTTAAGAGTTTGACGCAACACTTTGTCAATATTTGGTGCCAGGAATCTTCATCTGTAAATAGGCTTGTCTGGTTGACTTCACGGTTCTCCGTCCAAAAAGTTTACATTGCACACATGAACTGTTGGACCACCTCTGTGATTCAGTGAAGACCCCTGAATTAGTTGACCATGTTGGCCTAGATGTATTGTAATTTTCCTATTAACTAAAAAATAGATGTTTGTGATACCCCAAAACTTATAATGACTTTAAAAATGTACATCTTTTGTTATATTTTTCATCCATGGAGGTTGCCATTTCTTTCACCCTGTCGGCCGATGACATGTTTTGGTCCATTCTATACTGTAATCTGTAAACACAGGAAAGCTAATTTTACCTCATATTGCGTTTGACTGGTGTAATTTTAGACAATGCCACACTGTGTCACTGTTGGCTGTAAGCAGAGCACAGTGGGAGGAGCTGGAGCCGAGCACAACTTCCAAAGGACCTACATTTGTGCTCTCAACATTTCTCTCCAGAAGACTTTGAGTCATTTGTATGAGCAAAACTGACAAAGGCTCTAGCAGGTGATCATTACCTTAATGACCTAAAAATAAATGCCGTGCTGAGCCAGGCGGAGCTGGAGGCTCTTTGTAATGCTATCGGAGCTGTACTGCTGCAGGTACTGAATATGAAACCACCGATCCGACTTGACCACGGCTGGAACCTAAACAGCTGTTGCCGAACCAGACACAAAGCTATAGAAGTACTTACTGGATCACACAGTCCGACCAGAGGTAAGTGTCATTCATTGTTTCATTTACAAAACGGAAGATAGCAACAGCAGCAAAACACCAGCTCCTACAGCCAACTCTGTCCTCTTCCTCCGTTTGGTCCTCATCTTCATCACCTCTTGTGATTTCTACATTCCCATTGATTTCAACACGCTCTGGTTCAAATTAAAAAGGCTTAATGACTTTACCCATCGTTGTTTTGGCTGGACGTAGCTAGCGCAGTTGGACCATTTGACGTCATTTACCCGTAATGCATTGGAGCGTGAACAACTTGGCAATATTTGTGTGACAATATTTTATTAAAATTTCTAAAACCTAAACAACCTACAGGATTATTACTGTATTGCTTTTACATCTAAAATGTGTAAATATTTCCCACATAAAGTCTATTGTTACAACTACTCATGGATCCCTTTAACGTAAGCCTCCATTGGAAATAAGAAGCAGCATGTCCCAACAGAGTTCTAATGAGGATGACAGAAAAAGATGAAATGCTGCCCAGAAAAGCAGAGTTCAGAAGATTGAATTTTGAGTGAAGCTTCTCCCAAAGTCACAAATGGCTTCAGTTACTGAATCACAGATGGTAAGTCTTCGTTGCAGTCACCTAAAAGCAAAAAGTGGGTTTTTACCAAGTCTTATGTCACTGTTTGGCTTAAAATTGTGACAAAATCCCCAAGGCAGTCATTTTTATCAAACATTGAAAGAGTCACTAAGAAACAGCCACTAATGAGCTAACAAGGGACTGCAGAGGGTTTGGTCCACCAGAAATTTTATTACCCCATCATGCTACAGCCATCATCCGGCAGTCAGAAACTGCTCCACATGTTTCAGTTCCAATAAATCTTGAGCAGTCAAAGCCAATGACAACCTGCACATCCTTTCAACCTGTGCTTGCCTGGAGACAGTTTGGAAATGCACAATCACAAGGTATTGGAGGATTTATGTTAACTGGATTTTCAGTTTCACCATTCCAATGTTCTTACTTTAAGTCCTTGAAATTAAAACTGAAAGGAGAGGTGTGTATGTGTGTGTAGAGTAGTTTATGTCACCACTTTGTTGCTACAAACACAGAATTCGGGAGTTAATTTACAAAAGCACAAAATCTAACCAAGAATTTTTGGACTAGTTTCCAGAGCAAATATCTTAGTGTGCTTGAATTAAGACAAAATTAACTTACAAGTAACTTTTCAGCCAGATATAAGAGCTACAATTATGTAAAGAATTCCTTAATATTGTCTCTTGTTGTTAAATCAACCTCATGAACTGTAATTTCTGAGTTAAAACCAAAACAGTTTTCAGTTTTCTAACTCCAGCACTTCCAGTGTTAGATGACATTTTCAAGGCAGCAGGTGGACTTTTATTTTCAAGTTAAACCACCTTCAAATGTTTTACAGTGTACGTGTTTTGGGGCTACTTTGCCATTTTGCTTAAGGATTCTCATTTGTAATATGTTTTGTATCATATTTATGTCCAAACAAGAATAATTTATATATATATTAGACTATAAGCTTGAACTTCCTATGTTTTTTGTAGTCCAGATTTGAT
Organism: Xiphophorus maculatus; assembly: GCF_002775205.1. NCBI lineage: Eukaryota > Metazoa > Chordata > Actinopteri > Cyprinodontiformes > Poeciliidae > Xiphophorus > Xiphophorus maculatus. Next base: position 5,870,905 of record NC_036457.1, read on the forward strand.
ATCTCATGAACCAGCTAATAAGTTAGCATGCATCTCACTGCCAAACCCCTGGGTTGTGTAACAATCAAAATGAAGTAATTCCTCTTACACCGTTTTAAATTATCTTCATTTCTGCTAATAAAGCAGCTGCAAACTAAATAAACACATGGATAAACATGTTTCTTAGGAGAAACTGAGACCTCAGATATTATTTCACATCTTTCTGTCTTGACTGAGCGAGAGAGGCTGTTTTTGGCTTTTCCAGTGGTTTAATAATGACTTCACTGCTCTCAGCTTTCTGGGTCAAGATCACAGACTAACTGAAACCCAATTGGCCTTTGACAGCGGGTCATGGGAAATTAAACAAACCCCGCCACCCCCAAGAATTTAGCACATTTTGCAGGTCTAGAAAGATTTTGTCACTTCTTATTTACAGAGATATTTTAGGAAACCCTTTGGTTGTTTTGAGAAAAAAAAAGAAATCTGATGCTCCTTTTAACTTAAAGTGCTCCAAAAAACACACCCATGCAAATATTTGGACAGCTGCGATTCGGCCAAAGAAACTCAATTCTTACAGAAAAGATCTCTCACATTTACTGAAACCATCCAGTAGCTTAAACAAACTCTCCATACACCTTAGTTTTGATTATAAATTGCATCAGATTCACACACAGAAGTTTCCCTCGCTGCCTCCTACCAGGCTGGGTCGGTGCACAAAGCGACTTGTGTGAAGGGTGGTGGTGTGAAACACTGACATACAGTAAGCGAAAGCCGCGGAGGAATGCCAACAATGCAAACCCAAACATAGATCACGTTACCAGATGTGACTTACAAAGAGTCCTTCAGTGCTGCAGGTTTTTTAGAAAATAATCCTCATCACTACACATCTGACACATTACCGGAGGAGGTTGGAGTACCCAGAAATTCTACTCAAGTAAGTGTAGTACTACTTCAACATATTTTTACTCAAGTTAAAGTAAAAGGTTTCCATACAAGAAATTAGTAAGAATAAAAAGTATTTGGTGAAAGGTAAAAGTACTCAAGTACTCAGTTATCAGATTATCAATAATTTAATATTTAAGTATAAAATATAAAGTTAAGTGTAAATTTTGGTATTTTACAGATGAAAATTACAATAATTCATATTAGTAACAATATTAGTAGCAAGAAAATGAAAAATCAGGCAAAATAATTTTTCCAGATCAGTTTCTGTCATTAAAAAACTTATAAAACTTTAACAAAAACTGCAGGTGTGTGTCTTGAGTCTGGTGGATTTTTGGTTAAAACGTTTGTTTTTCATTCAGTAGGTAGAAAATCCAGAAATTTTACTCAAATAAGAGCATAAATACTTCATAATAAAATCTCTCAAGTAAAAGTAAAAAGTGCTGCGAAGTAACAAGTACATGTTTTTTTTATTTTTTTTTAAAGTTACTCAGGTAAGTGTAATCGAGTAAAGGTAACTAGTTGCAACCCAACTCTGGACATTACCAGAGACTGATATTTCTGAAACAACAAAAACATATGGATGTTTTAAAGATGATTGAAAGATATTGCAGATGCTCAAAAATCCTATTTTTCCACCTTTACAATAAGACCATCATCAAGACTTGAATATAATAATAAAAACGTTAAAGGCATTCTAGTCCTAGAGATTCTTCTGTCTTCACAGATAAATCTGAAACATATGGAGGGAAAATATTTTTGATTCTTTCACACAGCAGATGCTCAACACTGAAGACATAAAAGCTGAACTGTAATAAACTCAAACGGTTGAAGATAATTCTTTTCCATGAAGACGTCAAAATCTTCTTCTCTAGTTCCACCGGCAGATTATTTCACTTAAATCAGCGGTGTCAAACTCATTTTCGTTTTGGGCCAAATCAAGATCATAAATGCTCTTAAAGGGCAGGTTGTGCCAGAATCTATTGATAAAACCTGTTCATAAACTGTTAAAATATCAATGACTCCTTAAAATTAAATATTATGGAATATCTTTTCGGTTCCTCCAGGATTTCGTGATTCTTTTTGTGATTTTTTGCAAAAAAATAAATAAATAAAAGTGTTTGTGGTACTAATCTGGGAATACTTGCGCTTCTTTGTGACAATAAATGTGACTTTTTATTTCTCGCTGTATAGATCATGGCCTATAATCTGACATCAATTAAAGCTGAGGCAGCTGTTTAGTTCAAGTAAGAAAGTTTTTGACAATTTTTGAGAAAAATCTTCAACAAGCTCCTAATTATGAATTAGTCCAAAAGAGTGCAGGGATTTGTTGATTTTCACAATAATTCTCAAGAAACTGGAGGAACTGATTGATGTAATTTGGCAGTAAAGAGAAAAAAACTGCATTGATTTGATTGATAACATAATATTTAAGCTCACTTAGTGTTTAGTCTAGAATCTAGAGGGCCACATAAAAAGCTACGGGGGGCCGGATTTGGCCCACAGGCCTCGAGTTTGACACGTGTGACTTAAAACATGTAAATAATGTTTTGATATAAGTGAAGCAATCTTCCTGTGGCACTAAAACTTAATCAATTATTTAATCAATATTAAATAATTACTAATATAAACTCCTACATCTTGCTGAAAAATTACTTTAAGTTAGTTTTGTCTTGTTTAAAGTATACTAATTTATTTGCACAAGAACTAATCCAAAAATACTTGGATAAGATTTTGTAATTTTGCAGTGTAATTTGATTGTTTTCTCTATTGCTCCTGTAAAAATGTGCTGGTAAAACTAATAATAAATAAAATCCAGCTATTCTCCTCTCTTCAAAGCAGAATGAATTATGACAAACACCCTCAAAGGCCAGCAGACACAACACCGCTCTAATGATTTCTTCTGGTTCACATTTACCGTGACCGGAAAAGCTTGGCTGCTACAGCCTGCTGCGTCTCTCCGGCTGTTGCACCAACACAGACCAAATATTTGGCACAAAAACCACATCAGAATAATTACCCCCGCTGTACCAGTTGTAACTTTTTTTTCATCTTTCTTTCAACAACGTCCGATCAAAGCGAGTAAAGACTGCAAGAGAGCGCAGAGTAAAGGCTGAGGTTTGAATGCAGCACATAATGAAAACCACTGTGTGAAAAACAAAAACATGATTAAAACCTTGTCCACAAATAAGTATCTGTGAAGCAGACTAATGTTGTGTTTCCCCCCCTGGTACAAAGTAAGAGATTTTTTAGATCGGGAGGATAAAAAGCACTGATTGAAGTGTATTGTGAAAGTGCTGTGTTTGTGTGATTTCTTTCCCTCCTTAACAATGAATGATGGTCTAAGTACAGCAAGCAAAATAGCTGCAGAAACTTTTAATGAGTCGCCTGTTTCATTGCACTACACACTATCAACACATTTTATGGAAGGGGTTGGTTTCTCTGCTACTGTAAAACACAGTGACAACAAAAAAAACCTCTTAAATTCTTCAATATTGACCTTTTGTAACTACGTCACTTAATCATCCGAGGCGCCATGATGGACGGCGGAAGTGAGGAACCTGGGTATTGAACTGAGCGCCTGAAATTGTTTTCCAAAGCTAAGTTATTCTTGCCAGTTTATTCATGTCTTCTACTTGTTAGAGTGGAGCTAATTTGTCTGTTATCGTGACACACCTGGTTGAGGCTCATAGACGGAGGTATTTATAAAAATTGGAAGCAGCTAGCTTAGAAACCGACCCGTTCCTCCTCCCTCCTGACGTGTTGATCAAATTACCGACTCTGCCTGAATTCACACCACATGATTTATGTCACTATGTCATAAACTGCGTTTCCCTTTAAACCGGAGCAGCATCAAAAACATACAGAAGACGAGATGCTAACCAGTTTTTTTTTCCCATACATGCTAGGCTACATGACGGTGGGGCACTGTTTCCATGGTTACTAACGGTTAGACGCGTACCTTCGCCATAACGCAATATTTCATATCTTTCTAATCATACTTACTTATAAAGTTTGTGAACGTCAATCATCTTACCTTGTGAAAAAAAGTGTTCGCTGCAAATCCGCGGTTACACCGAGGGCTGACAGTCATTACGATTAACAGCTGCTGTCCTGCGCCACCGCATCTTTCCTCAGTAAAATGTAAAATTTCCTTTTCATCCTTGTCTGTTTTTGCAACCGCGCAGAAACCTGTGACCATTTTTACTGCGAAGTCAACTGATAAAAGTGGTATCAGGCTACCAGATGTGCGTTTTTCGGAGCACATTGGTTGTTTTGACGTCCATCATGGCGGAGCGGGCGGAGTTTCGAAGAGAGTGACGTCACGTGCGAAGGGTCAATGCTTTGTATGCGCTCTAATGTCAACATCCGCAAAAAACCCCACAAAATCTTAAGAAGTATTTCTGGTGCAAATATCTTAGTACATAAAGAATAAAGACAAAACGAACTATTAAGAAACTTTTCAGCAAGATATAAAAGCTTGTTTTAAGTCTAAAAATGATTAATATTTATGAGAAAGTACTAGTTCCACTGTTATACTGTTATACTAGTACTAGTTCCACTGTTATACTGTTATACTAGTACTAGTTCCACTGTTATACTGTTATACTAGTACTAGTTCCACTGTTATACTGTTATACTAGTACTAGTTCCACTGTTATACTGTTATACTAGTACTAGTTCCACTGTTATACTGTTATACTAGTACTAGTTCCATTTCACTTATAACACATTTTTTCCATGTCATAAATGAAATAATCTGCCAGTGAAACTATACGTTTTTCATCAATATTCACAAATCTGACTTAAAACAGATTTTAAGTGAAAAGCTACATGTAAGTTCGTTTTGTCTTATTTTCAAGTGTACTACTTGCACTAGAAGCTACACTGTAAAACATTTGAAGGTGGTTTAACTTAAAAATGAAAGTCCACCTGCTGCCTTGAATATGCAATTAAAGTCAACAAGAAAATTGTTTTGTTTTTAACTCAGAAATTAACGTTTATGAAGTTGATTTATTAACAAGAGACAAGTTGCCTAAACATTGTTTTTAAGTTCATTAATATTGAATTGTGAGTTTTACCTTTAAACCAAATAACAAAATAACACCTAGTTAAAGAGCCACATTTCTCTATTATTATTTTACTCATATCAAGTTAAAATAACTACTTATTTTACTTTAGAATGATTTAAATTCTTGTTTCAAATTGTCCATCCATCCATTTTCTTCCGGTTATCCGAGGTCGGGTCGCGGGGGTAGCAGCTTCAGAAGGGAGGCCCAGACTTCTCTCTCCCCGGCCACTTCTTCCAGCTCTTCTGGGGGAATCCTGAGGCGTTCCCAGGCCAGCTGGGAAACATAGTCCCTCCAGCGTGTCCTGGGTCTTCCCCGGGGCCTCCTCCCGGTGGGACGTGTCCGGAGCACCTCACCAGGGAGGCGTCCAGGAGGCATCCAGACCAGATGCCCGAACCACCTCAACTGGCTCCTCTCAATGTGAAGGAGCAGCGGCTCTACTCTGAGTCCCTCCCAGATGACTGAGCTTCTCACCCTATCTCTAAGGGAGAGCCCAGCCACCCTACGGAGAAAACCCATTTCGGCCGCTTGTATCCGCGATCTCGTTCTTTCGGTCACGACCCAAAGCTCATGACCATAGATGAGGGTGGGAACGTAGATCGACCGGTAAATCGAGAGCTTCGCTTTTTGGCTCAGCTCTCTCTTCACCACGACGGACCGGTACAGCGCCCGCTTGATGGCAGACGCTGCGCCAATCCGCCTGTCGACCTCCCGCTCCCTTCTTCCCTCATTCGTGAACAAGATCCCGAGATACTTGAACTCCTCCACTTGGAGCAGGACAAACCCCTGACTCTACCCTTTTCCGGCTCAAGACCATGGCCTCGGATTTGGAGGCACTGATCCCCATCCCGGCCGCTTCACACTCGGCTGCGAACCGCTCCAGCGAGAGCTGCAGATCACGACCTGATGAAGCCAAAAGGACCACATCGTCTGCAAAAAGCAGAGATGAGATCCCAAGGCCACCAAAACGGATCCCCTCAACACCTTGGCTGCGCCTAGAAATTCTGTCCATGAAAGTAATAAACAGAATCGGTGACAACGGGCAGCCCTGGCGGAGTCCAACTCTCACCGGAAACGAGCCCGACTTACTGCCGGCAATGCGGACCAGACTCTGACACCGGTCATACAGGCTTCAAATTGTATGAACAAAATTTCTGATCTGATAATGAATTTGATTAAATTCTGCTCAAAAATATTTAGCGTGTACAGGACATTCTCCTCAAGCTTTGCATTAAAATAAACATTTATTTAAAATAAAACTCAAGTCAGGTCAGTGTAATGCACTTCAATCTCAGGGTATAAAAACACGCCGCTAAGCATTCTGGGAAATAGTCCCCACTCCTGTCTTTTTCTTCTTTCAGTTTTTTTAAGTGCTAATCTAAAAACTCTAGTTTATTCAACTCATAGGGATTTGTCAAAATTAATGAAAAGTATAAATTTATCTTTCACAAACTCGCACATTTAGGCTCAAAATCTAAAACTTGCTAAATTTATTTGACTTAAAGAGTAGAAGACAGTAAACACAACTAAATGCGGCTGAAGTGTTTTACAGTGTACCAGATGTTTTGTGTTTTTGCAGTGCAGCTTTTCTCAGATTATTCCAGGATGCCCTGCTGTTGGTGTGACGCTCCTGCTGCAGACGTACTCAGCCCAGATCCTGTCTGCAAACGAAAGCACCAAGGAGCCGCATAGCTCAGTGGCAGGCCTGGTGCAGATAAAGCTAATAACACCAGGCGCAGTTCGAATCACAGAAGCCGTCCGATTGGGCGGCAGACAAGGAGCAGTGGAGGAATGTGTTCTTTTCAACACTCCCGATGTGATTCCATCTAAACCCAAACAGCCACCAGCGCTCCAGTCGTTACTCAGCAGCGTTTACTTTCCGTTTGGTGCCTTCACGCCATCACTTTAACAATCTGTTGATGAACTTGCAGTCGTTTATTATGCACTTGCATAACTTGTCCTGTGTGCACAGTTTTAAACAAAGCTTCACTACATTCTGGCTGCTTCAGAAATTTTGGTTACACTCTATTGGAAAGGGTATGCATAATACTGTCATAAACATGACATAACGCCTGTTATGAACATGAAGGAGTGTTTATAAACGTTTACAACTGTTGTCATAAAGTGTTATTTGGTAAATAATGACACTTTTGATGCAAAGTTACTTTTAATGCAAGTTTTAATTGAACTTTGCATTAAAATGTCATTATTTACAGAATAATGGAAAGTTGACTCTTTTAACTAACTTTTAATGCAGCTTTTAGTTCACCTTTGCATTAAAAGTGTCATTATTATCCGGATGACACTTCATGACAACAGTTGTAAACATTTATGAAGAGTCATTCATGGCCATGACAGGTGTTATATCATGTTTATGTCAGTCTGATACACACCCCTTCCAATAAAGTGTTACTGAAATTTTTACTCAAACCATACAAAAAGAAGACAAGTCTTAAATCTTCAACATTTTACTGCTCCTACTCCTTTTACAATTAGTATTAAACACTGTTTTATTGAATTTTTGCTGTCATTTTTTAATTTTTACTTTATTCATCCCAGCAGGGAAATTATTTCGCAGTTACAGCACACGACAGGATCTGTGTCTGCAGGCAGCCAGCTGAGCCGGCGCCATTTTTTTTTTGAAGGAGGACATGCGGCAGAGGTCGTCGGGACCGGGAGTCGAACCCGCGACGTCCGCGGGTCTAAGGCCTCCAAACGTGGGGCGTGCTAACCCGCTGCGCAGGGGATATTCATTTTACTTAGCGAATCAGAGTGACATCTCCCAAGCTCATAAAACGTCTCTTGGCTTTTGTTGGCGTTCGCTAAAGATGAGGATGTGACACTTTTTGTCTCGAGGCTGTTCTTGCTTTTTAAGGCATTTATGATTTTTATTTAATTTAAAGAAAAACGAGAAAAAGAGCTGTGACATCATTCAGAAAAGAGAAACTCTGGTTTCCCTAAAAGCTTTGTGATTAATATGTGAAATGTGAAGTTTGTTCAGAAATCACTTTCTCTATGAAAACAATCACTTATTTAATTTTCCAAAGCCGACACTTATCCAAAGGAAAGAAAAAAAGTGAAATAAGGTTTCATTTTTGCTATAAATCCATTACTCCGCGGGAGGTTAAAATCATAACCTCCCATGTGACGGCGTGACGTTATTTTCAACCAGATTTTTGTCTTTAAAACAAGAAATATGATCCAGATGTGCAATGCGTCTAGAATGGGACAGTTTGTCGGATACTCTACAGTCAAACCGAATTCATAAATACGTTTTTTGGACATGTTTTTGCTGCTAGTTGAGTTCAATAATGTCCAAATCCGTCGTGCATGTTTTCTTGTATTCCTTGTGTTTGGGAACAAGGGTGCAAGGAAACCCGCTCAGCGAATCAGTCAGGCGGCTGACAGCGTAATGGGCTCATTTTTTGGATCTGGAATGAGAAGTCTGCCAGATTTCTCCAGTACAAAACATTTTAATGACTTGTTAGACAGCCGTCTGGTAGCAAACAGCAGACAGAGCATGTCTGCCGTTTATAGGCCTGATGTGCAGCAGATAATTACAGGTGAATGCAACATGCTTGGAGGATAATCATTACCAGAACAAGTGGAGAAGAGGCTTGCAGCTGCTCAGTGTCTGGATTGAAGCAGGACGTTGTGACATCCTCTCATATTTGGTTTTATTGAATTACTTCTCATTTCAGCTTTGTTAATAATCCTAAATCGAACAATAAAACAACTGTTAGATTACTGTGAATGTCTGTATGGAGTGAGATCCATCTTCATTTAGCTGGTTGGACTGTTGGGAGTTTTTCCTTCCCATCAAAGAAGATCTGATTCCATCGGTTTGTTCATGCCTTGACCTCCTGACCTCAGCCATGTGCGTGTTTTTCTTCTTTTCACATAAGTCAGGAATAGAGGAACTGATGGATTATCCATACAGTAGAGGCTTACAATCAATTTTCAAAGAAGCAAAACATAAGAAATCCTAAACCAGCTCATTCAAAAACCCTGAGATTTAAACTCTTTAGACTAATTTCTTAAAGACCATTTTATTTCAGGAATGTCGTTAATTTCCTGCTCGTGTTTTCGGACTTCGTCGGGTTTCGGACCTGAGGTGTAAAGTTTGGCAGAAATGCTGAAGATTTTCATTCTTTGTCAGAGACGGTGAGGAAAAATGAATGCTGATACTCTCAAATGTAATTCCATCTTTATGAATGAAGCCGTCATTTTTATCTGGAGTTATTCTTAACCTTGATTCATGCTGGCAGGAATTGCAGAGTGTATGCAGATTTGAAGCAAGTGCATTTGTAGTGGAGGATTGACTGTACATATCGTGAATTTGTTGAACTAAAGAAGATTAAAGTGTATTCTAAAAAGATGATTTAGCACTCAGAAATTGAGAAATGTTTAGAAAATAAGAATTCCCTTCAAGACGTGTTTTCCATGTAGCTGAATGTCAAATAAACTGAAGACATTTAACGGATAATTCAGTATTATTAAGTCTTTGTGTCTAGTTTGTTGTGCAAATATCTTACAACTAAACTAACTTACAAGTAACATTTCAGCAATAAATAGGAGCTTATATATTTTAAGTCAATAATTCCTTAATATCTATGAAAACGTTCTCGTTCCACTGAGATTACTCCACTTGTAACATGGGAAAAATGTGAAGTAATCCTGTATATTGCAGAAAAGGTTCTCATAAGTCATTTTTTGTCTTATTTCAAGAGTACGATGATATTTCAACTGAAAACTAGACCAAAAATACGCGGTAAGATTTTGCGTTTTTGCAGTGTAGGTGTCAATGTAACTGTTTTTAAGACATAAAAAAAAAGCATTTTAAATTTTAATCACTTCTGAAAAGTCAGTCTTCCAACAGACAGGAAAGTGACAGAAGAAAACAACATTAGTATACTATAAAAGAAGAAGAAGAAGAAGAATTACTTTATTCATCCCAGTAGGGAAATTATTTCGCAGTTACAGCAAGAATTTTTTATACACAGATTAACACACACACAACAGGAGCTGCGTCTGCAGGCAGCCAGCTGAGCCGGCGCCAAAATAAATATGATAGACAATTGAGATTGGTTATATCTCAAAGAATGCTAAAAATCTACCTCAGCTTATCTCATTCTATGTAATTAGATTATTTCTTCTGGAAAGCAAACACTTTTATTCAGGTATTTCACAGTTGAGCGCCTGTTCCAATAATATCCTCACAACACGCATTTTTCAATTAGCTTAAATTTACATCCTTCAATTTCTCTTCAATGTGGGATTTTCAGCAAACACAACCAAACCTTTATCCTTCTGGAAGACTTGCAAAAAAGAAAAAGAAATAAAAAACAGACTAAACTTTTCTTGCAATCTGCTTTTTTATATGTTAGGTTGTTTGGATTACTACAGATGAAAGTAAAAGGCTAAATGTCATAAATACAGAGGAAGTGAGATAATATTTAATTTCAGCACTGCTCACTTTTGGTAGAAAAAAGAAACTCCCACAGCTCCCAAAGGAGCCACTGCTCTTATTTTACAATACCAATCATATTTGAATATAAAGAAGCAAATAAGGACTGACGAAGGCAGGAAATAAATTCCCAGTGGACTGATAAGAAGTTAACATTTATGGTTATTTCAGAGAGCCTGTTGTTGCTCAGCATCTGTTTTAGTTTCCTCAAAAATGCAAAAATATCTTTGCAAACCGAAAAGATTACCTTAATAACTAATAAGAGCACAAAATGATGTGTTTACTCTTATTTAATACTGGAAGAATGCAAACATGTTCACCAAAATGGCAAAAATTTACCAACACATGACACATGAGAAGGGCTGTCACAATAAATAATTACAATTAATTGCATGATAAATTAAAACGAGTTCAATCGTTCCCATTTGCATGATTTATTGTTTTTCTCTTTCAATCAAAAACTGGATGATAAAAGTTTTCAGTCTGTCGTTTTGGTCTTAACGATCCCTTTTTCTGGAGGACAAATTTGTTTACAAAGACTTCATAATAATTAATTTTATTAGCTTTTTCTGATTTTTTATTTTACTCACATTATCAATTTAAAATAACTACTTATTTGAAGCTGAAGAAAGAAAAATACAGGAGTGGGAACTATTTCCCAGAATGCTTGGCGGTGTGTTTTTATATCCTGAGATGGAAGTGCGTTACATTATTTATTTATTATTTATTTATTACATTATTTCAATGCCATTCTCAGTTTGCAAAATAAATAATCTGGTAATAAAATTCATTACCAGATCAGAAATTTTGTTCTTGTAATTTGAAACAAGAATTGAAATTATTCTAAAGGAAAATAAATAGTTATTTTAACTTGATAATGTGAGTAAAATAATAGAGAAATGTGGCTCTTTAACCAGGTGAGAACAGTTTTTTTTTCTTTTGATTGTGAAATAATTATGTGGTTTAATTGCAGCATTAAGTTAAAATTCACAACTCAAGTTTAACGAACTTAAAAAACAATGTTTAGACAACTTGTCTCTTGTTGTTAAATCAACTTCATGAACTTTAATTTCTGAGTTAAAACCAAAACAATTTTCTTGTCGACTTTAATTGGATTTTCAAGGCACTTTCAAGTGGACTTTCATTTTCAACCTAAACCACCTTCAAATGTTTAACAGTGCACACAATTAAAATGAACATGTAAACCTTGTTTGTGAATGAGAAATAAGTTGTGTTGTACCCAACATTTTTTGGTTTTAGGTCGTCTGTAAAAATGTCACTAAAAAATTATTTAAAAAAAAGTCTGTCTGCATCAATCACCCACTTCGGATCAGATTTGGCCTCAGGACTCTGCTATTCCGTAAGTAATAGGTTTTTATTTAAATAACTGTTTATTTCAAAGGCGACAAAAGTGTAAAGATTATAAGATAGCAATTGCTTTAACTTTAACAGATTTGAACAAAACACCAGTCTTAGTTTCTGTTGGCTCATCAACCGAGAAAAACAAAAAATGACTGCCAATACCAACCAAACAAGACAGTACAAAAATATTATATATAGATCCATTGTATTGTTCGCTTTCTTAATGCCCAGTCGATGTTTCATAAGCTGTAATGAAATAAGGCCTCTCAGAGAAAGGGAAGGCAAATAGATAAAGAGTGACTGTACAAGTTAATTAAAAAACCCATTCCGGGCATAAATGGGTTTGGCAAGTGTCAACGGGATTCTTATGCAAGCTAGCACCTGGGATCCTTCAAGCATGCAAGACATTCAGGATGTGTTCAGGTGCTGCGAAGAAACCAGGTCACCTGAACTGTTGGACGCTGAGGTTCCTGAACAACAAAAAGAGTTCAATTTAACCAGGTTACCTCTTTATCACCCCTGACAGTGAACAAGTGGATCAGTCAAGAGAGATGGTTCTGGTGCAAGCTTCGCTTCTAGGAAAAGAATCCAGTATTTAGCTGAAGTTGGTTCGTAAAAGACTGGTGACTTTGCAGCATTGTGATTATTTAAACTACTTTAAAATGGTTTCAAATTTAGAAATAATTATAAGAAGTTAAATATTAAAGAAAAGGATGTTTATTTTAGTTTGGGCTCATTATTTAATTCAGGAGTTTCAAACTCATTTTTGTTTTGGGCCAAGTCCAGATCCTGAATGTTCTTAAAGGGCCGGTTGTGCCAGAATGTATTGACAGAACCTGTTCACAAACTGTTAAAATATAAATGAATTCTTAAAACTAAATAATATTATTGAACATCTTTTCAGTTCCTCCAAGATTTTGTGATTTTTGTGTGTGTTTGGGATACTAGTTTGGAAATATTTGCACTTATTAATGACAGTAAATGTGACTTTTTATAACTCGCTGCATGGACTATAATCTGACATCAATTAAAGCTGAGGCAGCTGTTTAATACAAGTAAAAAAGTTTCGGACAATTTTTGAGAAAATTCTTTTTAGCTCAACTTGTTGATTTTCGCGTGAATTTTCACAACAATTCTCAAGAAACTGGAGGGACTGATTTACAATTTGGCAGTAAACAGGTAAAAACTGCATTCATTTGATCGATAACATAACATTTAAGCACACTTAGTGTTTAGTCTAGAATCTAGAGAATCTACGGCCGAATCTAGAATCTACGGCCGGCCGGATTTGGCCCACGGACCTTGAGTTTGACAAACGTGATTCAAGTGAAAAAGGAACATATAGGACAGTTAGCTGAATAAAAGCATCCAGAAAAACAATTTACGTGGGAAATTCTTGACTTGTTCCGCTTTGATTGTACTCTAAATGTGCTTTCAGACTAAAACATATGACGTCAGTAAACAACAAATAGGAATTTGTCTTCCATGAAGCCATTCTGTAAACAGAAGGGTTCTTGTCTTTCGATGTGTGGCTGCTGTGGTGGACTACAGCCCATCAAAACTGACAGGAAAATGGCCGACTTACCACAGACCCTTAAAACACAGAAAAACTCCTCTGTCTTTGTGCCATAATTTTGTCTGCAAAAGTCTTCCTTATTGTTTAAAGGATGTCAGGGCTCATCTCATCACTTTTTACAGGCGGTGACGTAAAGTAGTATAACTCAAATCCCAGAGGAGATTGAGCAGGAAAGTTTCCTCCACTCTGCAAATAGAACATTTATTTCTGAATATGAGAGAATGTAGAATAAAAATATAACTTGACCACAAACTCTCATAAAATTGTTTATTAAATGGCATATGTTGTGAATTTTAAAACTTTTCTTTTTCAGTTTTACATTTTTTTTTATAACTAATAACTATATAAAAAATTATATAGTTTTTAGCTATACAATGGTAGCTAATAACCATTATATTCTTTAATACTTTTTGTATCAGGATGAAGATAAAGACAGCAATCCATGACTTTTCTCTTCTTTTAGGCAGCCATGTTACAGGCAAAAGAATTACAGTACATATCTGAGTTACCGTTACATATTTTATGAAAAATAAAAAAAGTAAATTTGTATAAATTGTGCATAAATTAACAGAAACTTATAGACAAGTGTGGCCCATTTATGTAGACTTTTATTTTATTTTTAAAGTTTCTGGGTGCAGATTATATTCAGGTGCACTCTATTCAGAAACTACCGTACATTTTCCTCTTAACATAGAGCTTTGACGTCTTACATGTGGCCCTCTTGAATCGCAAATTTATGATTAATTAGAAATTTTTGCAGACAAATAAAATCTTCTTAAAAGCTCCAAAAGCTCCAAAACAGGAGCTTTTGGAGACATTTGTTCAGACAAATAACAAATTTCTGTCATTTGTCTGACAAATGTCTTCAGAAATAAGTCTTTTCGGTTTTAATTTTAAAAAATGTGGCCTTCGAGTTCTTTTAACTTGACAAGTTGAAAAAAAAAAGTACTACCTTCAAACCAGTTGTAAACCTTAGCAAGTAGTTTTGGTCTAGTCTCTGGTGCAAATATATTAGCAGACTTCAAATAAGACAAAACTAACTTACAAGTAACTTTTCTGAAAGAAGTAGGAGCTTCATTTAAGTCAGTAACTCCTTAATATTGATGAAAAAGTTCTAGTTCCATTGGAGCCGTTACCTAGCAACCCCAGCCACGCTCAGCCCGTCACCTAGCAACCCAATTCTAGTTCCACTGGCAGATTATTTCAGAAAGATTATGGCAGAAAGAAAGTTTGTTATAAGTTTTAAAACAAATATTAAGGAATTATTTTCTCCTACGTTGAGCTGAAAAGTTACTTGTAAGTTAGTTTTGTCTTATTTCAAGTGTGATATGATATTTGCACTAGAAACTAGACCAAAATGCTTAGTAAGATTTAATGTTTTTTTTCAATATGTGGGTGGTGAAACACATCAGGATCTGTGTATTACACTTTTTAATCAGTAGTTGAATCGTTCTCCCTGCTACATAAACATCCTTTTTGGCCTCTTCCACTTATAAATGACGGAGTCACTGCTGTCATGCGCAAGGACAACCTGTTCATTGTGGTCCATATTTTCCCAAGGATTACTGTCACTGCATCACTCACACTGTACCTGATTACAGTCACTGGCAGATAATTGCTATTCACCTCTGATTCCTCCTTCCCGTATTTTGGGAAAAAAGAAATCCAGAAGATCTTCTCACTTTCCGTTTTTTCCTGTCGGTTCTCTCTCCCATGCTCGCTAGCTACACAACAGCTCTATTCTCCTCTCCTTTAGCTGCTTTGATAAGCCATTAAGTGATTTAATGACTCAAGGAGCATGGATGATTTCAAAGGGAACCCCTACAACCTTTGGCATTAATGAACTTGTGTAATCACAGATTTAAAGGTATTAAAACCTCTCTGACCGCCATTTTAAAGATGAATCAAAGGTAAACGACATTCTCCCATGGAGCTTTTGATGGGATAAAAACGCCAGCATTCGAGGGTGTAAATCTTTCATTAGAGCTCTGATCCCAGGGCTCCAGTTTCATAACATTTGGAAAACTTTCAAAATAATCCGATAAGGTGAGACAAAAAAAAACCCATGATTAACAAATTATATCTAAATACTATACAACGATGTACACATCTGCAGTCTAAAAACAATTAGAATGCATTCTGAAAATAGGAAGATAGGCTGTCAATATTTAATGCCAGGCATTGGCTCATAAAATGATCTTACTAACAAGAAGCTAAAGATGAATACTTACAATATGTATAAAACACAAAGGAATGGACTAATATTGAAGGCTTTAAATGGCAAAACACCTCAAAGTAAACTAAATACCAAAGAAAAAGAATCAGGCACCTCACAAACCCAACTTCTGCCCAACTTCTTGGAGTGCAGCTATATTTGCTCACATTGCTTGTAACAAAAGTTACAACTTAAGTCCTTTTAGACTCAACAAGCAGAGATTTTTTCTTTGAAGAAGTCTGTGGCACCCTTAGGGAAGGATTCATGGAAAGCCAGTCATGTTGCCCAAATCAAAAAGGTTATCAGTGATTGCCAAGACTCAGATTTACCTGGAGTAACACTGCAAAGGTGACCTCTTAGTGTTATGCTTCCTTGAACAGGCTAGGATAGGTCTATGGACTGTTAAAAAAAAACAAGTTTGTAACATTTTGTGCACAAAATAATTCTTCTGCTCAGTTCTTTCCTTTCATAATGAGCTGTTTTAGGGTCACTTTAAATCCATATAAGCTGCTGCTGGCCAGGTACCTGCCACTCAGCGTTTACACTCGTGTGTGAAAATGGCTGCAAACAGATCTTGTGCAATTACCACAGGTGTCAAACTCCAGTCCTCGAGGGCCGCTGTCCTACAGCTTTTAGATGTGCCACAGGTACAAAACACTGGAATGAAATGGCTTAATTACCTCCTCCTTGTGTAGATCAGTTCTCCCAGCCTTGCTAATGACCTAATTATTCTATTCAGGTGTGGTGCAGCAGAGGCACATCTAAAAGTTGGAGGACACCGGCCCTTGAGGACTGGAGTTTGACACCCCTGAATTATACCATTGAACATCTTTTAAAAGCAGAAGTAGAGCCTCCTGCATAACCAACAAGAATGCAGCATGAGGTTTATGAACGGCAAGTCAACAAAAAAAACACTTGTCTTTTCCAGCAGCCATTGTACAGCAGTAAAACCAGCTGACCAAACGTGCTGGAGCTCTGGTTTGGTTGCTAGGCGACGGGCTGGGCTTCACATGCCAAAGGTTTTTGAAACGGCAAATTTTCCACACACCAAAAAAACTTAAACTTATTGCAAAAAAAGCAGTTTGGTGGTTTTTTAAAGAAGCAGTAGAGGTCCAAATGGAAGCATAAAAACGTGTAAAATGTGAATTTTGCGTAACAGATCCCCTTTAGCGTAAGAAGCTATGTTATTCACTTTCATTGGTGCTAATATCGTGGCTAGTATGTTGGTTACTGCTTACTCTGTTTTATTTAAATAAGTATTTACTTTCCAGTTTGTAAGGTATTTATATCAGGCCTACCAAATGTGAACTTTCCAAATAAACATAAGCAGCCAGTAGTTCTAACCTTGCAGTATTTGATTTTTACAGATATATATAATTTTGTTAAGCTTATTTTAACAGTGAGCTGTTAAAGACCTCACTAAGTTCTGCTTCCACGTTTGAGATGTATCTCTTTCACCTGCGTTAACCTTTCTCTGGATCTTTTCAACACTTACTTATAGTAACTACTTTCAGAAGGACTCTTCATTACAGCAGATTTGCTCACAACCTCTAACAACAGGTTCTTGGGTGCCTGCCTTGACTTTTAATGACCACTTTGTGGCCCTGCATTTTTGCAGCTGTTTTCATGATGGCGGTTTTGAACGGCATCCATTCTGACATCATGTCCCCGGTCTCCCTTTAAAACACAGAGAAGTGGTTCGCTCAGAGTTCATGTAAGAAGTGTCAGAAAGAGGCATCAACGCAACTTCAGCTGCTGGATCTTAAAAAAAAAAAAAATCCTATATGATGGTGATGGTGATCAGTTGGCAGCTTTTCTTATGGCTGTCTACTAACCTTAAACCAAACCAGAGAGAATATTTATATGGACCACTTGGTCTCAACTTTAAGGTTGTTGTTCATGAACCATTGATTTGCAATGTCACTTTATTGCAAGTGACATTGCAATAAAGGGATTTTAGCAATTTCTTTAATTACTAAAAGGAATTACTAATTTGGACAGGACTGCATCAACTGAACCTAATGGAGTGAACATTAAGTTCTTGCGTTTCAAATTTGTTGTTTTGCAGGAAAGTTGCATCATTTAATGTAGACGTAAAAAACATGCAGACAGTTAAAAGTAAAGGAGTTCACTGCAAAAACACAAAATCCTACCAAGTATTTTTGTCTAGATTCTAGTGCAAATATCTTATCACACTTAAAAAATACGGAAATAATTACGAAAGTAACTTTTCAGCAAGATGCAAAAGCATGAAAAAGATGGAAATGTGCTAGTTCGCTGGTAGATTATTTCGCTTGGAACGTGGGAATAATGTCAATGTCAAATTTATTTATATAGCACTTTAAAAAAAGCCTAAACGGCACCATAGTGCTGTACAAAAACGATAACACAATAGAATAAGTTGATAAAAAGAGAAAAAGAAAGAAATAATACAAAAAAAATTTAAAATAATAATAGAAATAAAATTAAAATAAGACATCACAACAGGAAAGTTACAGTATCAGGCCTCAATTAAATGTCAATGAATAAAAATCAGCTTTAAAATGTCCCGTTATAAGTAAAAGTAATACTTTTTCACCAATATTAAGCAATTAGCAACTTTAAACAAGACTCTAACTTGCTGAAAAGCTACTTGTAAGTTAGTTTCTTATTTCAAGTGTACTAAGATATTTGTAATAAAAAGTAAATCAAAATACTTAAGACTTTGTGTTTTTGGAGTGTTGTAAAGTTTGTCACTAAACAAGGATGTAAAGATAAAAGAAATCAGGTAAAAATGTTCCTGAAAGTCTGCAGTAAAAGAAGGTATTTCTCCAGTGTTTACCCTCAGGTAAACATTTACACCGTTTTCTATTTGTGCAGAAAATGTCAACAACATTGTTTCCAAAAGAGGTTTTAAGCTTTTGTATGTGTGTGATACTAATGGTCCCACTTATAAAGCAGCTTTGGGGTTTATTAAACTACTGCTGCTGTGCTCTGGAAACCTCCTCTTACATGAGACCAGCGATCAACATTCAAGTGTTTGATCTCAGCGCAAGAACACTATATGTGGGGGAAGGAAACAGGCTCAATGTAATTATGGGAGAACTCATTTTTTTCTGGTTTCCTGTTATTGGGAACATTGTACAAAATAGGCCGACGGCACGGTATCAGCTTTGTTAACAATGTTTCCTTTGACTCGGTCACTGCAGCTTTGATCTGCTGAGAGAAAGTCGCACTGATTCCAGACATGGCAGGAAAAGAAGAGAGAGACCGATGAAGACAGACTGGAATATTTTAGAGAGAGAGAGAAACCAATTACTCTGGTTAGAAAGTGCTGAAGGACTGCAAACAATCTAATTTATTAAAGTCCTTTTTCACCAAATGGGAGAAAGAAAAGAGAGAAGTTGCAGTTTTACACTAAATATTTAACTTCCATGATTTAGTACTTTGGACCTAATAGAAGATCAACAGGTTGTGATTAGTGTCCAAAAGAATTGAGGAAACTTCACAGCAAAGTAAAATGTTTGAAAGATGCTCAATTGAAACAGACTCTAGACTCAAATTTATTGTAAATACTGTTATAATGATTTCATTAGGAATTACAGAGAAGATGACAGAAGTTGCGTTTCCATTACAAATGTGTGCAAAAGTTTGTTAATATAAAAAAATGTAAAAAAACAAACAAACTCAATTTTGCAATTGCAGTGTTTCTACTAAATAAAAAAATGTAATTAAAATCACATGTGCATAAGGTTGTTCACATGATTATTCATTAAAAAAACAATCATGGCTCATCAA
The DNA here is from genome assembly GCF_002775205.1 of Xiphophorus maculatus. Lineage (NCBI taxonomy): Eukaryota > Metazoa > Chordata > Actinopteri > Cyprinodontiformes > Poeciliidae > Xiphophorus > Xiphophorus maculatus. Next base: position 5,890,293 of record NC_036457.1, read on the forward strand.
TCATCTTCCTCCGACCACTTCCTGTTGTCTTCTTCATCTTCTCCACCAGTAGTAACATCCGGTTGTTGATCACATGACTTGAGTGACATTAAAACTAAACTTGCAAGTAACTTTTCACCAAGACAGGAAGTTATTGTATTAATATTAATGAAAAAATAAAGTTTGACTTAAAGCAAACTCCTATATTTTGCTGAAAAATTACTTGTAAGTTGACTTTGTCTTATTTTAAGAAATTATACCAATAATACTTGTGTTTTTGTTCCTTTCATGAACCTTAGCACCAATAACTGCTGAAGTTGAGAGATTTACGCTTTTTTCCCAAACTTTTATCCACTGTATGTTTAGTCATACAGTGGATGCAGCAAGTCTTGAAATGAATTCAAACATTCAAACGTGCTGCTAACCTGTGGTCATTGACCTAAATGGAAAATTATAGAGCAAGCATAAATTAGGCAAGCAATAAATAGAAGCAACACATGTGTAGCTGTGTATATTTAATCCTAAATTGAGATGTTTGCATATAGCATTCTCCCAGAACTTGTGGTGTCCCGCTGCTCCCTGGCGAGAGTTAGAAGCACCAATCCAACACTTTTGATCATTTTAATACAAATACAATTATAAACATGGAATCTGCTGCTACTAATAGTGGTGGGGATATGAAAAACAGCGACAGAGCTGTGACAAGTTGGCTTTTTATTGCTAAAAAGTGAGTGGCAGCTGTGATTTCAGGAAGCCAATCATCTCTAAAATCCAGAAAGAATGAGGGAAATATTAGACAGGAATGCAAATTAAAAAAGGCCACAGAACGTAAGAAAACATGGGTGCTGTCCAGCTTCTGGACGTCTGATAGATTCTGGGTGTATCGAGTTTTGATATTTCCTGAACTTTGGCACATGTATGGTTATTGTAACAGTCGGAGTTACCTTGCTTCTGGCAACATGAAACTGCAGAGGATGATTCCCTGAGCTCACCACAAGCTGCACGTTCAGGGCAGGTACAGGCAACACATGGTGACAAACACATAATGCCTGAAAAATGCAAATTATAAGGGAGTTCCTTCATAGCTTCGCTTTACAAAACAAGCAAGGGTGTGAATATTTGCATTCTGACTCTTACAACTGTGTTTTCAGATGCCAGCTGGCAGTTTGATCAAAGGTACCACATAATTATCTTTTATTCTCAGATTAAGAGGAAATCTTTTTTTTATGTTCATAGTTTTCTACTTTTTCTTCTGAACTCTGAAAATAAAGAGGTTGGTGATATAAAATACAAAACAAGTTTCACAGATCAATGTTAATATGAATTTAGAAAGAAAGTTGGGGAAACCGAGAAATATGCAGACCATTACAATTTGAAAGTGTAATTGTGAGTCTGTGAGGGCAGGAACGCCAATGCCTAAATGTTATGGAAAGGTTTACTTATGTGGCGGCTTGGAGTTTGTCTGCAAGCTGAAAATGAATGAGCAGAGTTTGAACCCTCCTGTGGATCCTGCCTGAGCTTTTTACCGCATGTGGTTCTGGCGGGGTCACCCGTCTATGAGCCTTTCTTTTTTTGTGGTTTTGCAAACTGAAGAGCTGACGGGTCACCTGGTTAGGTGACCGTGACATCTGCTGCGCTCGTCCTGAGCATCACGCTAAGGTTAGATCTAGTTGAAACGTTACCCAAACATTTTCCTCCTCTGGACGTTTGACACACCACTTGAACCTGGGAATCTCCATCCTCCTTCTCACACATGTAGGCTTTGCTTTCATGTCTTTATTATTTAGCATAATTTGTACAAAAAAAGAGGTGCACCTGTATTTGCTTGTGTGACCTGTTTTGTGTGGTTTAGGTCTGTGCTGGTTTTGTGTGACACACACATGATGCACGTTGGAGATGTGGTTGTGTTCTTGTGGGTCGGGTGCAGTGATAGTTTTGTGCGTAGCATCTGAAAATATCCTGCAAGCGCCCCTGTTTATGGGAACTCTAGAATTGCCCCAAAATAAGCAACATGCGCTTTCTTCCTCATGTGCGTCGTATCATCCAGACTAATGTTCTAGATGTAAACGGGATCTTGGAGGAGCATTGTTGTGATGACGTGTGTCTGAAAGAGCCAGCGCTTCTCAAAAAGACAAAGGCCAATTTCAATGTGTTGAATTGTGAAGTCAACTTATGTTTTATACATACAGTATTTTTTTTATAACAACTAAAGTTAACATAATTACTTGATTATGCTATAAAGTGGCAATATGTTCCTGGAAAATACATAATACTGCCCCCTAAGACAAATCTTTCAGAGTGAATTTGTTTGTAGGTTAAAATTTGAAAATCTGAGCCTGGTGAATTTTCACTCAACATTAAAAACAAATATTGTAATTTGGTCAAAGATGGCTATAGCTTTAACACTTAACCAGTAAACCTGGGCATATATTTGTTTGCTTAACTGTAAAATAATGTATTTGAAATATGGTGATTCCCAACATCCTACCTCTGAAATAAAGACAGTTTCAATGGTTTATTTGGGATTTTCTTTATGAACAACTTTCACTCAGATGGCAGACATTCTTTGCATTCTTCCTCAGTTGGGTTTTCAAAAGCCAGGCCTTTATTTTTATTTCTCCATCAACAGCTTCACCTATCAATTGAATCATCTGTCGTTGGTTTGTCTGGGCTGATGCCTCTTTCATGTGCTGCTCTTTTATTCACCCAACAAGATGCTGCAGAAGACACACATAATTTCCCTTCTGTTGTATGGACCAGTGATTATATAACAGTCACTGGTCCAAATTCATGTGTCTGTGCACCAACAGTAACAGTAAATTACACTCAGGGTACAGCAGACATTGGTGCACGTGTAATAAATTGAGAAAATACAGTCTTTACATGCTCGATCACTGTGACAAATACCCTGCATACCCCTGGAGCTTATCCACCTGGCATGTAATAGCAGGTTGTAGAGAGAAAAGGCAGGGAAAAGGCTTAGTCCCTGTTGGACTAACAGGGCCGAAGGCCTTGTAGTAAATCAGTAGGGTGCAGCGGCTTAACACGACTTTTCTTCTTGCAACTACAAAGTCTCCTGACACACAGATTTTTGATGTATGATAAAAGAAGTTAAATTCTTAACATTCATCTAAATGGGTCAACTTCACTTCCCTTTTTTATTCCTAATTAATATCAACCAGTTTAATCCACAGTTTCACCAAATCTGGTTTTGGCATAACTATAATAGCTTCAATGAGACGTCTGTGTTTGCAGACTTGCAAGGAAAGAAGAAAAACTATAATTTAAAGACAATTTTAAAATCCTAATGGTGCGTTCACACCAAACGCACCCAATGCGTCAACTTTGAATGCAGATACTTGGCATTTTGCTTCACACCTAGCGTTTTGTGCATCTGGTTTACATTCAAAGTCTGTGGCGGTGCGTCAAACGCGTCAAAATCCCTCTAGCCTTTGTTTTCTATTGCTGGCCCATTTGTCGGACATCTTGATGCATCAAAAGCTCCAAACAGTTCAAATCTTGCTGTGCTAGATGCATGAAACGCATCGGCGCGCCTCCACGTAGACTGTGGACGTAAACCAGACGGGCCTGACGCTCAAAACGCGTTCGGTGTGAACGCGCCATAAACCTGCATTCACTGCCACACCTGTTTGTTTTTAAATCTCACTGTTGTGTTTTTGCCATATCTAAATCAAAACAACTGGAGATAAATCTGCAAGGATAAGCGAGTAAAGTTTGTGCTGTTTGATACAAACATTTGGATGTTCCAGATATAGATGCGGATTGAAACAGTAATCTGGTGCAGACAGCACACACTGTGCTTCCTAATTATATCTTAGTCCAAGGTCATCAACAAGATGGAAAAACTGTTTGCATTCCTAAGCTGTATCGTATGCATACAAATACTATGTATTTGTAGTTATAATTTGACTTTGTACAGCAAAAAACAAGCGAATGGATTAAGATTTAGCTTCTGAATTAAAGGCTTCGTTACATAAAATGCTGCCCAGACAAAGAGTCACATTAACAGCTCAGTTTTTAAAAACCTTGGTAGAATTCTGCATTGGAAATTTGTTATTTTGTATGTTATTTCTGCTATAATCATACAGCTACACCTCTAGACATTTATTCAAAATTGGTGTAATAGTCAATTAAAGAGACTCCTACATAAGTTTGATCATGATGGGGTTTAGAAAGCAAGCTGATAGTTTATCATTTTTGAAAACTCAGAGCTAAAAATGGTTTAAACAGATGTTAGGACCTCCAGTTACTTCCATCTTGCTAACCTGAAGACTTTATTTGTCTTCAAATATTTTTATTTTATAAAAATAAACCTCATAAGGTTTCCATCAGACAGCTGAGGGAAAGTGAATGATTGAAACAAAAGAGGTGAACTAAGACTTAAATCGCTAATTCGAACAAAATTCAAACGCAAACGAACGGAGAATAATTAAAGAAAAACAAAGGGATAAATTTATATGGCAATACTTTACTAGCAATAATGATCAGAGATAAATGAACAGAATATGGCAATATGTGATAAAGATAAAAACCAAGAAAATATTGAAAATACAAAAGCACATGAAACCTGAAACCTGCAGACACAAGGACCATAACAAAAGTTCAGATTTTAAAGTAAGCTCTACAAAATTGAGCAATTGAGTTTAGTCCATTTTAGAGGTACATGGTGTAAAGTACATTACTGCTGTCTTTAACACCGCTAGACTTTCATGTGTTGATCTAAATCTGATTTTAGTTTATTGTTACATACTGAAAAAAACACCTAAGATACAGAGTTATTCAGTGTCAAAAATGTCTATAAAATTCTGTAAGTATTTTGTCTATGTTTATCCTTTTTTTCCACTAAAAACACCAAAACAACATTTGCTCTGGACATGCAAACAAATACATAACTGGAAACGTGTCAACTCTTTTAATGGGATTAATTTTTGGAAAATTCTTTGCCCATAAATTAAATGTTTTTAGTAAACATGTACCAGCTCTGCTGTCTACTTTGTCAATTAATGCTTCTTTTAAAGTATATAACCTTTACATCCAGTTTCATATAAAGTTATGATTATGCTGCGTGCGATGCACCTATTCATGATTCACAATATGCACAAGGGTTCAGTCCAAAAAGCTTCTCAAAATAGCAGGTTTACTATAAAATAAGTTTAATTAAAAATCTCTTTCTAAGATAATAAATTTTAAAAAAGATGCTATGAAGCATGCTGTAGCTGAACAGCTGGGCCACAGGTGTTGTTATGCTTTGCTTCACTGTTATTAAACATATTGTTGGTGCACAGAGATTTAAGCAAAGAGAGTTTACCCTGATTCAACCCCATTTTTATGGGGGAATTTTATAATTCGAGAGAAACACATTTTCATTTTAGTGGAAATCCATCAGTTAACGGACGAGTAAGGGAGAGAGGGAGGGTGTAGAGCAGGTTGCTACAATCGATCGTAGCCACACAGGCACGCCCACTAGAAGGAAACAAACGCACCCAGTACAACACTTGCATTCTATTGGCTGAGAGGTTGCTAGGCGACGCTGCTGCTGGAGGAGAAAAGTTTGAGAAAGCAGAATGAATATTTGAAAGAAAACAGAAGTTTTGAGTAAAAGCGTTGCAAGTTTTGAGGAAAAAAACATGAAGTCCTGCTTTCAAACTACAAAACGTGTGCTCTCGAATTATGGCATTGGAGAGCACACGGATGTGCAATGCTTTACCAATATTGTAATTTAAGCAAAAGAAGGCCCAAATGCTCTGAATTTTGGGTTTTCATTAAATGACATGAAATGAAGGCTTGAAATATTTCCCCATATGTGTGTGAATTAAAAATTTTAAAACGAGACACAAAAAATATTAAACTTTGCCATGATATTCTAATGCACATGTGACAAACTCACATGTTTGTGAGTTTGTCACATAGAGGGCTTTTTATGTGGCCCTCTAGATTCTCGACTAAACACTAAGTGAGCTTAAATATTTTGTTATCAATCAAATCAATGTAGTCTTTGTCTGTTTACTGCCAAGTTATATCAATCAGTCCCTCCAGTTTCTTGAGATTTATTGTGAAAATCCCTGCACTTTTTTGCGCCATAACATAATTAGGAGTTTATTGCTGAAAAATGGTCAAAAACATTCTGACTTGTACTAAGCAGCTGCCTCAGCATTAATTGTTGTCAGAGTATAGTCCATTATCTATACAGCGAGTAAAAAGTCACATTTACCGTCATAAATAAGCACAAATATTGAAAATATTTCCACATTAGTACCATAAACACTTTGATTTTTATTGCAAAAAAATTTACAAAAAGAATGCCAAAATCCTGGAAGGACTGAAAAGATGTTCAATAATGTTTAATTTTAAGAATTCATTGATACTTTAACAGTTTGTGAACAGGTTTTATCAATACATTCTGGCACAACCTTTAAGAGCATTCATGATCTTGATTTGGCCCAAAACAAAAATAGTTCGACACCCCTGATTTAATGTTTTTTTTAGATGTACCTGTATTGTGAATACCTTATAGTTTGTTTACACTTACAATACCTTAAAAAGCAGCAAAAGTATTGATGTTTAGAAAGTGTATGGTATGTTTGTAACTCTAGAAGTGGAAAAAACTACTCCAACTTTGGAAGCATTGCATGACACTGTCCATGTGAGTGACGAAGCTTTGACTATTTATCTTTCAAATGGACGTCAGAGCTGCTTTAAATTCTGTTGTACTGTAGAGTTTTACGAGTTTAAGCAGAAACATAGAAGTTTCCTGTGTATATGTCAACATCTTTGCCCTCTTCCTCGGAGTTTAGGTCCTTTTCTTCTGGGTTCATGACCCTGAACCGGCTCCCTTTGTTTGGTTGTTGTTCTGCAGCCAAGCTGCTCGGTTACCCCATCAACAGAGGCCTGGTTAGTCTCAACTCTGCTAAAGGAGGAATTTAAAAATCGTTTCCCGGAAATATTTTCTCTGAAATATTGTTATATTTATCGTGTGTTTACTGGGGTGCGTAGTTTGACGAGATGTTCCAGGAAGCACATTTTTTCCGATTGTTGAAGTGTGCAAACGATGAAGAACAGAACCTCAAAACATTTCTGTAAGGAGTAACTTTTTCATCAAACTCCTTTGAGCCTAACAAGTGACCTAAGTGGTAAGAGTACATTGTCCTTGACACACTTTTAAAAGATTTCTCAATCATTTTTTTAGGAATAAGCATGTAGCTGTAAATGTTTCTCATTAATTAATTCATTTGGAAAACTTTTTTGTTATGTGTGATTTGATTGTTGTGCTGTTTCTCGCCCTCTCTTAACCTGCACTGTCGGTCTGGAACAAACTGGTATCCCAATGTGACTTTTACTGGTTAAATAAAAAAAAGAAAAAGATGAAGAAAAAACACATTAAAACTGTCGAGCCAGTGAGAAACCATCTCCACTCGAAGGGATGCAGAACCAGAAACTCTGGAATGTAAATGTTTGATCCACTCTGTCAAGGTAACTTTATTAGTCTCCTATTGACCCTTTGCATGTGACGTCGCTCTCTGAAACTCTTCCCGCTCCGCCATGGCGGATGTCAAAACAACCAATGCGCTCCTGTAAAGCCTGTGAAAAAAACACACATGTGGTAATGTAATATTGCTTTAATTTAGTTGATTTCACTTTAGAAATGGTCACAGGGTGCTGCGCGTTCGGTAGCACAAATAGACAAAGGTGAAAACTAAGCTTGTCATCTTATTTTATAACTTTTAACGAGGAAAGATGCAGCGGCGATGGATAGCAGCCGTTAATCATAATGACTGTCAGCCCTCGGTGTAACCGCGGATTTGCAGCGAACACTTTGTACAAGAAGATTAAAGGCCATTTATTTCATAAGTAAGTAGGATTAGAAAGATATCAAATGGCGAAGGTACGCTACTACCCGTTAGTTACCATGGAGACAGTGCCGCACTGTCACGGAGCCCAGCATGTTTGGGAAAAAAAACTAAAACTAGTTACCACCTCGTCTTCTGTACGTTTCAAAGGCTGCTCCGGTTTAAGGGGAAAAGCTGTTTATGACATAGTGACATACATCATGTGGAGTGAATTCAGGCAGAGTCGATAATTTGATCAAAACGTCAGGATGGAGGAGGTATTGGTCGGTTTCTAAGCTAGCTGCTTCCAATTTTTATAAATGCCTCCGTCTACGAGCCTCAACCAGGTGAGTTACTTTCACAGACAAATTAGCTCGACTCTAACAAGTAGAAGCCATGAATAAACTGGCAAAAACAACTTTAGAAAACAATTTCAGTTGCTCTGTTCAATACTCCCGATCCTCACTTCCGACGTCCATCATGGCGCCTGGAATGATTAAGTGACGTATTTGCAAAGAGTCAATAGAAGAAATATGTGTTGAACAAAGGCCAGTGCTGCAACACGGTAGAAAAACATAAACAGTACTTTTTAATTGAGTAAAAATCTGTATTTAGTGGTGCTGCTCTTACTTGAGTACAATTTTTGCTTACTCTCTGCCTCTATCGAGAACAAGAGGTTTTTCATCAGACTGAAAGAATTTTCATTTACTATTCCTTCTTTTAGGGAATAGAAATCTTGGCTGTTTTGAAGCTATTCTAGCAACAAAAGTCTTGGATAGCAGGGAAGAAAACAAGCCAGAGCCACCTTTCACTCTTCAGGTTACAACTATGGTTTTAAAATTGCAGCTAATTGCAGTGTGGTTAACCGGCCAGACAGCTTTACTACTCAAACAGCCAATAACTAAGTATTTAAATCCTGTGAGGCATTTTTGCTTTACTTTTTTTGAATAAATGCTGTGTGTGGTATTCTTATTGAAAGTTAGACTCTGAAAATCTCATAGCAGCTCATGGAAATGCACAAGCATGTCAGATATTTTTATGAATAACAGGAATCAGGAAGAACATACTTACAGGTGTCGAGGTTACGTTTAAGCCAACGACGGAAAATGAAACTAACTAAACTTGCACTTTTCTTTATAATAGAAATTATTTTGAATTTATCTGAGTTGTCAGAAGATAACCTTTCCTCTAGACCACATGTGTCAAACTCAAGGCCTGTGGGCCAAATCTGGCCCGCCGTAGCTTTCTATGTGGCCCCATAGATTCCAGACTAAACACTAAGTGAGCTTAAATATTATGTTATCAATCAAATCAATGCAGTTTTTATCTGTTTACTGTCAAATTATATCAATCAGTCCCTCCAATTTCTTTAGGATTGTGCAAAATCAACAAACCCCACACGTTTTTGAGCTAATAATTGGGAGCTTATTTTCTCAAAAATTGTCAAAAACTTTCTTACTTGTACTAAACAGCTGCCTCAGCTTTAATTGATGTCAGATTATAGTCCACAATCTACATAGGGAGTAATTAAAAGTCACATTTACCGTCATAGATAAGCTCAAATATGGCAAATATTTCCAAATTAGTATCGCAAACACCTTTATTTTTATTGCAAAGAAAATCACAAAAAGAATCATGACATTCTGGAGGGACTGAAAAGATGTTAAATATTATTTTATTTTAAGAATTAATTGATATTTTAACAGTTTGTGAACAGGTTTTATCAATGCATTCTGGCACAACCGGGCCTTTAAGAGCATTCACGACCTTTATTTGGCCCAAAACGAAAATGAATTTTACACTAATTAAACTGTTAAAATATCAATAAATAGCTGTTTGTTTCAACTTTCAATAAGTGTTTCTTGAAATTAAATAATATTGAACATCTTTTCACACTGATCAATCCATTCAGGATTTTGTGATTGTTTTTGTGGGGAGTTTTTTTTGCAATCAAAATCACAGATTTTGCTGTGGTAATTTAGAAATATTTGAAAGAAACCCAATGTTTTTGATCAATTTTGAGAAAAAAATCAGAGAAAATGTGAGGATTTGTTAATTTTGCGTAAATGTAATTTGGAATCTAGAGGGCCAAAATAAAACCTACGGCGGCCCAGATCTGGCCCTCGGGCCTTGAGTTTGACAAATGTGGGCTAAGGGATAAACACTTCTCAAAGTACACAAAGGAAATTTCGGTGTGTACCCAGACAGAATAAGCGCCATGTGCAGGTGGAGTAAGAAGCTTATGCAGGAAGAATTAGTCAAAATCCCCCCAAATAAGAATTGTGCACTTTTGCAGCCAAGTATAAAAATTTGAAGGTGGAATGTTTACCAAAGGGGTTTTCCTGAGTCAGAGAGATCTGCGTTTGTCATGAACTGCTTAAAAAGTTCATATGTAAATGATCAAACATTTTCTTATATTTCAGTGACACCTGCAACTCAATTATGCAATGAAACAGAATAATCTTAATAAATGATGCATTTACCAACTTGTTTTAAACTAAATCGGTTTAAAAGGCTGACTCAGAGTTTGCAGAAGCTATTTTAAAATACAGGGTCAATCAAAAAGCTTAATAAATTACCAATACATACATAAAACTGAATACATTCAGATGTAATAGAAGTCACTTTAAGAATTTTTATTTTGGTACAGTGACGCTAATACTCAGTTGTAAAAAATAAATGGCAAAATATTTTCCAAAAATAACATTTTCAAAACCAAAATTTGATTTATCGCCAAGTCATAAGAAGACAAAAGAAATAAAAAAGGTTTAAAAATCACAAAATTCTGTACTTCCACAAGCTTGATTAATAACATAAAGAAATGTTAAGTGTAAAAACATTTGACATTTCATCAAATCCATCCAGTTACTAAAAACAAAACTTTAAAAGCCAAAGAGTCAGTGCTGAACCTCAACAATCTTGACAACATTGAGTCGTTTTCGGTAATCAAGACAAAGACAAATGGTTCAAAACAAACAAAACTAATCTGAATCTAAAGATCAAAATCAACCCCATACTTTCTATTTCCAATCACTGGTTATTGAAAACCCAATATCTACACTAGAAGTCACCAGCTCTGTTTTTGAGAGCCACTACAATGCAGATTATAAATGTATTCCTATTCAAAGGCGCCTGAATGGTTTAATTAGTTACTCGGTTTTTGATATGAAGCTCTGCAGGTGTCTAATGAGCCATTAATTTGATTCAGGTGGATCATATAGTAACAGAAGCTGCTGAGAACTGCAGTTTAAATTGAATGAGAGGCAAATGAATCGTTTTCTGTAAGCCTGGTCGTTAGCCAGCACAAATCCTTCTGTTTGACTTTCAGTGTTCACTCAGAGACACAGATGTATTAAAGATTAGCTCCGTAAAACGTTTTAAAGCAACATTACAAAAGGCAGAATCTATCTTTTTGTATCTGAATAGCTCTCATGGAGACTAAAACAACACATTTTGGAGGAGGCAGTCTGCTTCAACCGGGTTTATCATGCTAAAGCCAGGGGATAAAACGTTAAACACGGACCTGCAAACAGAAAGGCTCTGAATAAACACTGAAATGAATGCCTGCGTGACAGAAATGCTAACATCTGTTTTGTCAGACAGATTTAGTAAACAAAGGAATTGTTCTTCAGAGACCAAACCTTCTGAAAGGGGGTTCTCGGCCTAAAAACACGGGCCTCTTATAAGCCTTTTGTAAAGAAACTGAACTCCAGAGCAGGTAACTGCTAATTTATCAGTGAATCTTCATGTACAGTTCATATGAACAAACATAATAAGATGCTCAATCAACTTACAAAAACATTACAAGGACTTCACAAAGCTGTGAAGGTTTGTTAGCATGTGTAGCCTCCATATTTTTGTTGGTTTTGCCAACATGGAATATGCATCAAAACATTGTTCATACATCCATCCACAAACACCTTTATTACCAATCCATTATGGGTTTTTTTTCCCATTTTCTATCTGTAAGTTAGTTTTTACAAACCCCCTTTGGGGACATGGGGAAAAAAATTGTCTTGTCTTAACGTTCTCTCGCAATAATGAACTGATCAGTTCATGTGGTATGAACTGATCAGTACATCAGACTGAAAGTCTTTCTTATGGTGGCCACCGTACTTTCTACTATATTGTAAGGTTTTCATGAGGTTTTTCCATCTCATTTGTGAGATATGAAGTTTTATATTGTTACGCCCCCAAGGTCTAGAGGTTCAGGGGCGGTACCATAAAATGTGTCCTGAGAAAATAAGTGGAATGTAAAGGTTTTTATTACAAAGGATGATTTCACAAAACCAAAACACAATACAACTTAACCCAATTAAAACAAAAGAAAAGGGCTAACAAATTCAAGAATGGTTAAGTGCAAATTAAATTACAAAATGTTCAAACAAGTCAGTATAAAGTAAACTCAAAACAACCCAAAATAAAGGACAAAAAGGGAGCACCAAACCTCACAAACACAAGCTTCTAGCTTGTATAAAATCAATCTAAAGCAGATTCAAACTACTTAGCAGAACAAGCAAGAACAAATAGTTCAAAACTGCCCAAAGCAGTTGTAAACACCAAGGGTGGGGGACAGCTTAACAAAACCTCTTCCTACTAGCTGCCCCACTGGGGGAATTATTTCAGGAGCCTTTTATAGGGAGCAGGTGAGGCTCATCAAGGTCTGATTGGCTTGCAATTCTCTGCTGGTCCAATGGGATGGCTGCTCTCCTGCAGCCTCGAGGCAGCCAATCAGAAAGGTGTGCCCTCACCGCTGAACCTGCATAACAAAAAAAAAAAGGAGCCTGCACAGCCTCAAGAGGCCAGGGGCCGTAAGATATATATATCTTTTTCTTTAGGACAGAAATGCACCACAAGCCTATGTGCAAAATGCAAAAGCAAAATAGGCCAAACATGGGATTTCCATCTCTTTCCATCCCTTCTAAGATGCAAGCAAACTTTCTGTAAGAAAGAAAAACTACATCCAAACTATTTCTGAGTTATTTTCATGGGATACTAAAGTTATATCTGACAGTTTTGATTGTTTTGTTTGTGTTGGTAGTCTTTACTAATGGTCAACCTTACACAAACAGACAAACATTCAGTGAATAAATTGATTTTTAATCAGTTTTTGCACCAAAGAGTTAAGAATATAGAAACATGTTTTCACTGAGGCTCTATAAATATTTATATATTTGAAATTTCAAATTGACATTTGTGACTGTATACATAAACTGGGAACTCAAAAGCATTGCGAGGTAACGCAAAGGAAACATTTTTACCCATGTTCCTTAGGGGGCTCCATAATTTTTCACCATAGAATAAAAACATTTCATTTTCCTTCCCTGTTGAGTCAGGTTATTATAGTATAATAACCCCTGTTGAGTCGGGTTATTATAGTATCAAAGATAAAAGTTAGTAGTTCCCAAATGGCTCATCATAGTGATAAATAATTGCTTTGTGGAGGTATACCTTCAGTTGAAACCAGATTTTCACACTTTTAATAAAAACCTTTTCTTCCCCATTGTCTCACATTAAATCAGACTAAACTCCCTGTTTTAAATCAAGTAAGATTAACAAAATTATTTCTTTAAACACCTGGTTTTAAATGTATGCATAGTTTTAGTTTTTTTAGGAATCCACATGACAAAACTTGAAAATGCATATTTACGGAAACTCTAAGATTGTGCAAAATAATGTGTAGGCACATCTAAAAAGACTTTGAGGTTGAAAGATGACAAAATGTGAAAAAAGTAGATAAAGAGCGTGAATAATTTCGTAAAGTACTGTGTGCTACATTACAGAATAAATCTGGTTTCTTTGCTTGGATTCATGTGAATGAATGCAGGTGTGAGACTCTCTTAACTCGTGCCTCATTGTTCACTAATAATTCATTACAAACTCATAATAGTGCACTAAATCTCACACGTGAGAAAAGTAACGCAAAGAAAACCAATATCTAATAAAGCACAAAACAATCTGAACAGCTGCAGGTCAAAAACATAATGTTCCCTTCAGACTAAGGATCAGCCAAAGCATTAACCTTCAAAGCAGAGCATGGCTAACGACAGCAGGCTCAGACACAAGGAGTAAATGAAGCACGTTAAATATCTTTCAGCAAAATGATTACACCTTCTATGATACCAGGATGAGTAACCTTTGCTTCCCCGAGCTTTTAAAGAGCCTGTACCTGCAAGCACTGCACACATAACTCTTATTAAGACACTGGTTTTATATATATTTTTAACTGTGCGTGTCACTGCCAACTTTTGATCCACGCCCAACTCCAAGCAACTGACAACACTCATCTAACTGTGTTGCTTTATTTGGCCCAGCAAGTCTGGACTGATACACTTCTGCTCATGCTCGTGCTTTTTAAATATATATTTATAAATAAGCTTAGAAATTATCTTGGGGGAAAATGGCAGCACTGAAATCTAGTCAAGGTGAAGAGAAAAACAGAAAAACATTGACACCTCTGAACATCAAGAGGTGTTCAAAGGTGAACACCTCTTGGATAGGGCAATCATTCATCCAGCGGCTCGTCGTGTTTTTGAGTTAAAAAATGTTTAAAGTTGACAATTTGAAATATCAAATAGTCAAAGTGATATTTGATATTTATTTATTTGCAAACTCTGGAATTGTTAGTTTCTACACCTCTTACTTTCAGCCGTAGATTGTTGACCTACTTTTCTCGTCTTTGTTTAGTAAGTTTTTTAAAATGAACTCCCTTGTAGCCAAGTACCTTCGAAACACAAAAATAACGTTTATCTTTCTGTCTATTAGAACGGCTGGAACAACCATACATGACACAGATTTTAGGCATTTTGAAGCTGGATCAACAGAAGTAAACAGGCTGCGTTTACAACCCCCATCTGCTACGTCATCTAAAACCCACCAATAAATGTTGAATTGTTGCTTTTACAGATTATTAGTTTTGTGTGTGGCTAATAAAACTGAACACAACCATAATAAATGTGATTAATCGCAGTTTAATAATCGTTCAACCATAAGACCAAGTGGATTTAGATTTTTTTTGCTCAACAAATTAGCTCAACATTTGAAAACAATATTTTTTAATCTGCTGTCTACTTTAGTTTTATTATTTGACATTTGACAAAGTAGTAAAAGACATGGTGCTTGGAAGGAGCCCCGGGGAATATTTATGCGCATTGCCAAGGTGTGTCAAGAATGTTGACGCAGAAAGTGACCTACTCTACTTTATGTTCTGAAAAATGTTGTAGACAATGTCTGTTGCTCTTCTTGCTAAAGTCAATACAGTTTGTTTGTTTCTGGCAGTGTGGAGCCAGAAAAGGCTGTCCACTGTTTGACATTTTCCTAGAGTTATGTCTGCGAGAACAAAAACTAAACTCTTTAAACTTCCAAACATGATTCGTTTTATGACGTCCAAACATGTGAGGCTCTGGGAGAGTAAAACCAGGAAAGAAATTGAATATTCAAATAACTCCCTTTATCGTTTAGGCCAAATCCAGACCAGTGGGTTTTCATTAACATCTATTAAAACAACCTCAACTCAATCAACCTGTCACTTAATACCGTTGATGTTCTCTGATCTGACTTCAATGTTATCCAGTTACATTTAATTGGGTCAACAGAACAGCAACAAATTTTAATGTAGATTTGAGAATGCACACACACACATTTCTTAAACTGGGGGGATTATTTTGGGCTCCAGGAGCTTCGTGCTTTCTTTGCTCTTCTTTGGTTGTGTTGTAGCACAGTTTCTAGAATGACAAATTGCTCAAAAAGGAAAGATTCATTTCCAAAGCTGAAATAGATCCAGAAAAATATGACCAACAATGGCAAAAAAATACATATTACTAGCCAATTGTTCGGCTATTAAATTTGAAGACAGTGAATAAATGACGACTGGAAAAGAAAAGCTGTGAGTTCGGACAGGAATAGCCTTCAGCTAGCTAGCTGCATAGCCTGCGCATCAGTGTAACACATGTTGCCTAGCAACCATGACAGCGTGAAGCGGAGGAAAAAAAAGAACAGAGCCGAAGTTTGTTTTTACTGTTTGGTTTACTTCAGTGAAGCAAACATTTTACAACTAGAACTGGAATATTTAACTTCCACTCATCGGGGAAAGCTAGAGGGAGTTTTTATAACAATGTGCCGAACCTGGACCGCCCGGCCAGCCGGCAGCTGGCGAGGGGAGCGGCCTGTTAAAGCAGCGGGAGCAGACATGTCCGAAAATGTCAGCAATCTTGCAATTAGGTGATGTATTGATGAACCGAGCAGATATTTGAGACTTACAGAGCTACATTCTCGCCTAAAAACTTTGTAAAAGTCATCTGGTGTCATCTTAAAGTGTAGTGTAGCAAAATAATTTGCCACTCTTCACCGCCGACTCGCAATGAATTATGGGATACGGTGGGCCGTGAAGGATACACCGGACCTGTCCTTCAAATCTGGGGAAAAGAAGGACGCATTTGGATGTAATCGACCTACAAATCCGGCCTTCCAAGGATGCAGCCCCTGAATTTGTTCACGGCTATAAATACAGAATGCTAAGCTAATGTCCTGAACCAGTACTGAACTGGTTGCCATGGAGACTCAATGCACGCTGGTGAATACCGTAGCTGCTATTCTTGGAAAACTGACATTATTGACAAAATATGTGGCAGGAGCTACTTTCCTTGCAGATATTTGGACATTGCTAATTGCTAACTAATAGTTTCATTAGCATTAGCCATGCTATACCATGTGGCTATTTAAATAAAACACAAACAAAACAGCTTTATTTCTATGTTTTATGCACAAATTGTGATCTTCAATGTCACATTTTTTGTTTTCTGCTGTCAAATGTAATAAATATACCCTACACAAGAGCAATATCACAGGCAGTCTAAACTAAAAGTTTTAATTTGAAGGCTACTGGTGGTGTAACTCCGAAGTTAGGAGCAAACAGCTGTTGAACAGCTTTTTGTGTTAACTGACCAAATTTGGGGAAAGCATTTTACTGGAAGCCCCATTAGAATAAACTTTGCAGTTACGCTCACAGCCAGTATTAGATGATTCAGAACATCCAAACATCTTTTTTTCCTCCTCCACCCTGAGAAATACAAATTACACTGCCCACAGAAATCCATGAAAAGAAGCTGGATCACATCATAACAGCCGAAGACCGTGACGATGGAATTGCATCAACGTAGCATTCCTATACATTGTTAGATATTTAGATTTCACTGAGCAGCTGAACCTGTTGCTGCCAGAGTCTTTTCCTGAGTAACTAATGACCCTGACCTATTATAATGTTATGGATAAAGACTGCAAGGATTAAGTAATTTATTTTAATTAATGGGAGAAAAGAGAGGATGGGAACTTGTCTGAAAACAGCGCTGAAAAGAGATTTTGCGGTACAGAGAATATCATGTCTAGTTGCATTTGTCATAAATAGTCTGAAAAGCAAAGGTCATCTTTTTATTTTGAAGTATTTTAACATTCTGACTTAAAAACAAGTTCAACTACACAGAAAAGAAAAATACAATTTACTTACAATTTTCACTGATGTGTTGAAACAAATGTGTTTCAAGTTATTTGAGTAATACAGGAGTACACGTGTCAAACTCAATTCCCGTGGGTCAAATCTGGCCCGTCGTAGCTTTTTATGTGGCTCTCTTGATTTATCAATCAAATCAATGTAGTTTTTACCTGCTTAGTGCCAAATTATATCTATCCGTCCCTCCGGATTCTTGAAAACTATTGTGGAAATTCACGCAAAATCAACAAATGTGTAATACATAATTGGGAGTTTATTGCAGATTTTTCTCAAAAATTGTCAAAAACTTTCTTTCTTGTACTAAACAGCTGCCTCAGTTTCAATTGATGTCAGATTATAGTCCATGATCTATACAGCGAATAATAATAGGTCACATTTATCGTCATAAATAAACGCAAATATTTCCAGATTAAAACCACAAACACTTAGATTTTTATTCCAAAAAAAACCCAAAAAGAATCAGAAAATCCTGGAGGAACTGAAAAGATGTTCAATAACATTATTTAATTTTAAGAATTCATTAATATTTTAACAGTTTGTGAACAGATTTTATCAATACATTCTGGAACAACCGGGCGTTTTAGAGCATTCATGGTCTTGATTTGGCCCAAAACCAAAATGAGTTTGACACCGCTGCAGTCGTTTCATGTCGTACCTCAAGTGGAAACCGGTCAGTGCCAGATAAATAATTTTAAATGTGCAGTATGCTAAATATCCAGCGCTATTTTGGCATATTTGAGGTTTGACAAATCAAAAATCCGGAAATAAAAAGACGCAAAACAGGTGAGAACAGGAATTCAATTAGACATAAACTAAGCGCCAAAATGCTATAGCTGTTCAGCTGATTTAGCTTTTGCTTCTGTTTGGTTCAAGTCAGGCACAAATTAAAATATTTATTTTATTTCAAATCATGTGAGAGCTTTTTTTTTTAATTATGGCATTCTTATTCTCATTCAAAATGGAGAAATTAAATTTTTGCAAAAAGAAAATGAAGCCCAGGTTTGAGTTTCTTTTTAAACCGGATCCAAAACATGACGTGCAACATGAATCCCCGTTTAGCCCGCTCTTATGGATACTGTAATTGATTTGTCAGCACATGTGGTCAAAGGTTTGGCCGTTATCAGAAACTCATTGGTGATGAAAATGAGAGATGATGAAATCTAGGTCAGTTCTTTTTCTTCGAGCTCATCTGGAAAGAATAACTTTGCTCTTTTTAAAGATTTAAGCTGTTTTCAAAATATTTTCAGAGTGAAAAGAGCGAAGCCCAAGTACAGGCTGGACGCAAATGTTTCTGTTTTTACATGATGAATTCAAGTGGAACATTTAAAAAGTGCAGCCACAGCGAATATCAGAAGTTTAGAAATAGGAAATTATTAAGATTTGGGTAAAAGTTTGAAGGTAATGTGGTTACGCTATTAGAATTTGGTTAATGCAAAAAAACAAGGTCATGGTTGGATTTTTGACCACTAACAACTCATTTAAATTTTGACAAAAGACAACTTTTCATCTACTCCCAGAAATTCACAAAAACTTACCAAGTATTTTGGTCTAATTTTAGTGCAAATATCATAAGACCAAACAAATTTACAAATAACTTTACTTGTTTCAAGGCAATAAATCCTTAAAATTGATGAAAAATTACTAGTTATAAGTAAAATAATCTGCAAGTAGTACAAGACATTTTTACAGTATCATAAATTAAAATGTCTTGTTCCTCTAGC
This sequence comes from Xiphophorus maculatus, assembly GCF_002775205.1. Lineage (NCBI taxonomy): Eukaryota > Metazoa > Chordata > Actinopteri > Cyprinodontiformes > Poeciliidae > Xiphophorus > Xiphophorus maculatus. Next base: position 5,909,345 of record NC_036457.1, read on the forward strand.
TGATTATTCCACTAATAACTAAAACTCTTTTGTTAATATTAAGGAATTATTGCCTTAAAACAAGCTCACATTTCTTACTGAAAAGTTACTTGTAAATTTGCTTTGTCTTGTTCAAGTGTACTAAGATATTTGCACTATAAGCTAAACAAAAAATACGTGGTAAGATTTTGGGGTTTTTTGCAGTGAAACATTGCATTTCTGTTTTTTTATATCAGACCTGCACATAGTTGTTATTATATCAAAAGCCAAACATATGAACAGTCGTTGTGAACGGACCAAAGAGTAACTTGCAGCTCCAGACTTGCAGGCTGCAGAGCCCTGAATTAATTATTAAAATTTTAAACAGTTGGAAAAAGTCCTCCTTCTTTCTTTTGCATCCAGTTTGTGCAACATCAAATCTGCAGTCTGTACTTTTTTTTTAAAATACAGATTAAAGCTTTGGGGAGAACATTCTAGATAACGTTATCTATTTAAAGAACAGCTTTATGTTTGTTTTCATTGTGTCCATATCTGTATTTCTCTTCTCTGCTCCATTTTTGCTAATTTTTTTTGTTAAAACAAACTCTCCTGTTTTTTTCTTTTATGAGGATGATAGGAAACGTTAAGAGATTTAGCGTAAAAATGAGCAACTGACAAAAAAAAGGGACATCTAATCTGTGATAAACTGCAAGGAGGGACTGTGGAGTAAAACAGGAACACACTAATGTTGATAGGTTTATCTGGATGTTGCGCCATCGACCCAGTTTCGCTGTATTCTGTGAGCGGTGCTGGAATTCATCCCAGTCAACAAGCAAATTACTCCACCTGCTATCACTTCCTTTTAGCTTGAACACAGCCAATCAGGCATTAAGTGTTTTTCCAGTGAATACTCAACTTTGCTCATCCTCTTTTTGACACCAGAAGGTGACTTGCAGGTGTCAAACGCCTTCCTGACGTGTCAAACGATCAAGAATCAGAAAGAATCCTGAGGCCGGGTAGAGGAAGAGAGCAGGGTGGAGGTCACGGAAAATTTTGTTCAGCTGTCATAAAATGTAGCTCATCAATTTCCTGTACGTAAATTTTAATGACATTCGGGTGACAACGTGTAGACACTTGTACTTCACAGTTTTTTTCTTTCTTCTCGTTGTTTCTACCTTTCCTCTTTGACCAATTTCTTGAGGTCAAAGAACTCAGAAATTTCGACATTAATCTCAGAAAGTTTAGGAAATTTCTGTTTCAAAAGTTAACTTTTGCAGCTGAGAATTTCCCCAGTTTTTTCTAGAAAATTTCTGATATTAGTCTAAAAGTTTCTGTTTTTTTCTAGAAAATTTGCAGTTTTTCAAACTCATACATTTTCAAGTTTTTTCTAGAGAGTTTCTGTGTTTTTTATAGCAAATTTTTGACTCAGAAATATATATTTATATATATATTTTCTATTAACTTAAAATATTTTTGGCGGATTTGTTTTTTTTGGTGGATGTTTACTCCTCCTTTTTTCTGCCTAAAATGTGTTGTTGTATTTTGTAGACTTCCTTTCTATCATTTCTTGTTTTTTAAAATTTTGATCAGGTTACTTTTTGCTCATTTTCATTCATGTTTCTTTTTGTTGTTGTTTTTCTTTGCTATTTAAAGCACAATTTATGTTCTAATTTTACTTTATGGTCTCAGCTTTCCATTTTAAAACTGTTCTCGTTGTGAGCGCTTCTTCCCCAGTTTGCATTCAGTTTGTCATTTGCATAAATTTAATACTGTTTATGCTGTTTATAGAGACAATGTACAACATTTCATTAACCTTTTAAAGTGAGAGATGCAGAGATACCAGATTATAACAAAAAACATGCTAATTTCCACCTGCAGGGTTTACAGACCAAAAAGCTGATATCGGCAGAAGCTCAGATTAAGAAATAAACCAGACTCAAATCGCCCTTTTTGCTTAAATCCATTGTGATAAATCTTTTGTATTACACAGCAGGCCAGTTAACTATCAAAATACCTGTAGGAGTAAAACTTTCTCCTCCACAGGCTGAAACAAGCACCTTAAATGAAGAGTCCTGATCCCAGACAGACTCTCTGGCACCAAAGAAGTCAGGTTGACTTTGACCTCAGGGTACCGCGCCATCCCAGGACATCTGAACTGGCCTTCAGCATCATCCAGTTCCTCCATATCTGTTAAAGCACAAAGCTCTGAAGCCTATTACAGCACACTGACATGTGTGGGTCTTACAAATCAAGAGGAAAAACTACGCAGCTCAAAGAACTTCACTTTCTGAATCTGTCAATGTTTGATGCCACTCAGAAAGGATGGTGCTCATCATTTTCTTGTTCTTTATATTCTTTAATCCTTTTTATCTATGTCACTTTCTTCTAAATATCTTAAACATTTTTATTCAAATTAAATCTGGTTGTCATATGTAGGAGAATGCCATATTGACCCTTTGCAACCACGTCACTAAAACATTGGAGGCGCCATGATGGACATCGGAAGTGAAGGACTGGAGTGTTGAACAAGAGCGAATGAAATTGTTTTCCAAAGATGTTTTTGTCAAGTTTATTCATGGCTTCTACTTGTTCGAGTCGAGATAAACAGCGTTTTCCCTTCCACTGGAGCAGGATGGAAAACGTACAAACACGTGACTCTGCGGCACTGTCTCCATGGTTACTAACGGCTACAGACGACCTTCTCCCTAATGCGATGATATCTTTCACACTTACTTATAAAGGATATGAACGTTAACATTCTTACCTTATAAAAAGCGTTTGCTGCAAATCCGCGATTACACCGAAGGCTGCCGGTCGCGATTAACGGCTGCAATCCATCGCCGCTGCGTCTTTCCTCATTAAAAGTTATTAAAATAAAATGACAAGTTTGGTTTGCATCCTTGTCTGTTTGTACCGCGAAGCTCCATGTGACCATTTTTACTGCGAAATCAACTAAATAGAAGCGATATTAGGTTACAGATGCCTGTTTTCAGACTAGCTTTAAAGAAGCTTATTGGGTTTTTCCCCCCTTTTTTTGACGTCCATCATGGCGGAGTGGGCGGAGTTCTGGATGGTGTGACGTCACGTGCAAAGGGTCGATATCTAATATTGTTTGGAGTTCTGGGCTTTCAAACAAGTCTTGGTTTGAGTTTGCTAATTGTCTTTTGTTATTCTAGTCCAGTGTTTTAATTCGTGCTTCTTAAGTGTTATGTATAAAGGTTTCCTTAGAAATCTGCGTATTTTTATTTCCCTAAGGGATGAATGTTTTGAGACACCAAATCAAATCTCCTCATGCATTAGGAATATTGGTCATTCCAATAACAAGGAGACCCAAAACGTTTGACCCAATAAACTACATAAAACACAACTCTATTGTTCAAAATCAGCCTGGTCTAAAAGATAAGAAAAACCTGTTGATTTGGAACAGTTTTAACTAAAGAAGACTGTTGGATACCAACAAAATTTATATAGATAATAAAGAAAAAATATGGATCTGGATATATTCAGCTTGTGTGAGATGTGTCCTTTCCCACTAAATAAGGATACAATATTACAAATCTAACACTCTGTGCAGTAGCGTATTTAATAAGCACCAAAAATATCAATGAAATCCCCATAATAAGTCCAGGTGTTAAGCAGCTCCACCTTGAAAAGCCTCAGGCATTTCTGCTGTGAACTCACGTCGGCTCCTACTGGTGAAAGCTGGAACTGCAACTAGGCAATCCCAGAAACTGAAGCTCACCAGTCCATCAGAGAACATAACACCAAATTAAAATAGAAAAAAATACCCAAAATATATAACAAATCTGTTTGTACAAAGGTAGAAGATTAACAAAATATATTTTATTGAGATATTTATCTATTGAATCTGATTCTGTTCAGCTCACTGAGTTCTCCGACTGATTTTTAGAAGCTTAATTGCTAATAATTGTGAAAATATGAGTTCTGAAATATTCCGAAACACTCTCTAAGAGGTGAAAGTGCCTCAGAGATGTGATGTGTGGGAGCTGGAAGAGGAAACACAGCACCATTAAGGGTCTGATTGCGGCGCACAGACGCAGGTCCCTCGTCCAGTCCCCCTCCTCTCTGTCTCCCTCTGCGCACTAAAAGGATAAGCTCGTCCCTTTTTCTCTCCTTACCATGATTGGACGAGGCCACGTCTTAGGAAAGGCATCAAACTATTTAAATAACACTTTGTGCTGCCTGGGCTTAAAAAGGGAGTTTTTTAGCGGTGGATACCAGGAGAGGCACATTTTCAATTAGGCAAAGAGGAAAAAGACGAGCAAGATTTCACAATTCCCCCTTTCACTGTGGATTTTTAACTTTATAAATAAGGACGTTGGAATTATTGCAATTTTTTAACACATTTTCCAAGGGATTTTATACTTTTGTAAGCTTTTTCTTTCATTAAAGGGAGCAGGTGAGTGTCAAAAATATTTCACACTTTGCTCAACTTTGACCGAAGTCCTAATTTGTCGGATATTTCAATGTACTTGTGGCAGCAGGTTTGTGCTGCACCATGAAGGTGACAGGAATATGTTTGCTGTTGATGCTTTGTTCCTGTGAAGGTGCGAGAGTCGCAGGTGAGCCTCAACTATTTAAATACCAGATTATTCCAATTTCCCAACATTTAGTTGATTTCAAAAAGCCGTAAAAGATTTAACATGTTGTATTCACGCAGACAAAAGCTTACTGTTTCTTATTATTCACCCGCAGAGAGTCGAGACGACAATAGTGTGTTTGATTTGTTTGAGCTCATCCGAGTCCCCAGTAAGAACCACGGGGTCACCCTGGCGAAAGGAGACGACCCGTACAGCCCCGCCTACAAGATCCTCAACCCGGACCTTATCCCCCCGGTCCCCGAGAGCGCCTTCAGGGACCTGATCGACTCGGTCCACGCGGAAAGGGGCTTCCTACTTCTGCTCAACTTCAAGCAGTTTAAACGGACCAGGGGCAGCCTCCTGACAGTGGAGAAGCGAGACGGCTCCGGAGCCGTCTTCGAGATCGTCTCCAACGGCAAGGCGAACACCCTGGACATCGTTTACTCCACCGAGAACAAGCAACAGGTGGTTTCCATCGAGGAGGTGGATCTGGCCACGGGTAACTGGAAGAATATCACGCTCTTCGTGCAGGAGGACCGGGCGCAGCTGTTCACAGGATGCGAGGAGGTGAACACCGCCGAGCTGGATGCGCCCATCCAGAACATCCTGACGCAAGGCACTCCAGCCGGCGCGCAGCTCCGAGTCGGGAAGGGAGCAGTGAACGACAGGTTCATGGTGAGCGCAGAAGATTGATTCTTACTCCGGAACGCCTTGTGTTTTCTTACGTTTTTAGAAGAAAAAACGCCTGAAACATTGGATTCGTGCGCATTTACGCACACAACTCAGGATCGATGGACTGAGCAATTAAGCGTTTCTCAAATATCCAGCATTGATAACCACTTTTCCTTTCTGACATTGATGCTTTTAGGGAGTGCTGCAAAACGTGCGGTTTGTGTTTGGAACAACGCTGGACGCGATCCTGCGCAACAAAGGATGCCAGAGCGGTAAGTAGTCGAGTCCAAGAAGCGCAGTGCTCTTCATTATCCGCCAGACAGTGCCAACACAAAGCAAGCTGCTGTCAGTGGGGAGTTGTTGTTTTGGTTGTAATTTACACGCTAATTACTTGGTAAAAGCTTAAAAGTGGTTTACTTGTCTCTGCGTAATTTCAGGGTACAAATCTCTCTGACGTCTTGTGTTTTATCTAATTACATTTGACATTAATTTAAAATGTGACTAGCTGTGACATTAAATAAGCACATAGAGATAAATGGGGATCTCTTGGAGATTTTATGACTTTTTGCCTTTCAGCTGCTTCAAGTGACACAATGATTGTGACTAACCTGAACGGCTCCTCTGCCATCAGAACAGAGTACACTGGACACAAAACTAAAGGTAAACACTATGTAATACTTGGACTTCATCATCTTTGTAAGTGAAGCTCTAAAACTGGCACGACATGGGTTGATACGAGATTAATCAGTAGTTACTGAAGTATGTGAAAGAAAAATGTATGACATGATCTGACTGATCTTAAAATGACAAAAGTGTGACAATTATTATGCACTGGTAGCAGTTGGTATGCTGCCAGAAGCTTCCCAACAGCATTTTATAGCAAATTTATTTATAGTGATGGGTGGTGCTCCTTTAGCTTTTACACCATGGCTGTCCGTATTTTTATGGACCTTTTTTCTTACATAAAAGCAAGGGAACAGGTTTAGAAAATTACTTTAAGCCAGCTGACCAGAAATATACATCAACTTGTACGCTACATACAGAAGTGGAAGATTTTCAACAGTTTTAAAGCAAGAACTTAGATATACCTTGTTACCTGTCTGCAACAGACTTATCTAAACGGTGTTTTTTAAGACCTGCAGATGGTGTGTGGCTTCTCCTGTGAGGATCTGATCAGCATGTTCAAGGAGCTGAAAGGCCTCGGTGTCGTGGTCAAGGAGCTGTCCAACGAGCTCCGCCAACTGGTAAGGATGAGACATGAACGTTTTAGTTTATTCGCTTAATTAACAGGAGCAGTTTGCATTTATAAATGTATAAGAGTGAGGCAAACGGTTGTTTTTCAAATGTGCTACAAACAGTTTAATCCACTACCACTTGAGTGGCTTTTAGAATAACATAAAGACAGTTTTAGACCCTGTGTAAAATTACTCATTGAGTTTGTTAACCCTTCCAGACCGAACAGCGACGACACAGCCAAATTTTCAGTACCGTAACTCTGCGATATTTTTGCGCTTTCTGAAAAATTCCAGCGGTTTCTGAAAGGGGAGACGTTGCGCTTTCCAGCCAATATCCGGTTATTACAGTAATTTCACCCCCACCGTAGCACGGACACTCTTTTAATAGACGGTAAATTACGAAAATAACTTGCTGGATATTGAAAGTTCCAGTTGTTATGGATAAATGGGCAAATATATTTACTCACAGGATATTTAAAGAACTGCATTCAGTTAAAATAAGCAAAAATATGCAGGCGGAGATTTGAAACTTAGGTCTAAAATGGTTAATTCACAACCTGTGTCATGCTGTGTTTGTGTATATAAATTGCAGTATCATCTGCATACAGTTTGAACTTACAAATGATATAGTATTAATATAAAGCAAAAACAGTCTGTCTTATCCACAGGATTCACTATTCCATTGAAGGGTATGCATGTTGGGTTACTATGTCTTTCTGCTAGATTTGGTTCAGTTTCTATAAATGAAACATTTGTGATTACCCACGCTAACTATGTTCTTGCTTTTCAGCACTTAGTCTACTTATATAATCTCAAAACCCATTACATCGTTGCATTTTTCTCTTTTCCAGACAAATGAGAACAAGCTTATTAAGAACCGCATTGGCATACATAGTGGCGTCTGCATCCACAACGGCATTGTGCGCAAGAACAAAGACGAATGGACCGTCGATGACTGCACTGAGTGCACTTGTCAGGTGAAACCCTTCCCCCCAATACCTACCATTTGAGTCTGCTACATGTTAAACTGTCACACAGATATGAAGGGTTTGTACCTGTACACAAACTCTTAAACTAAGACAATACAGATTGCATGAGGAGCACTTAACCATCACCTCAGCTACTGGTGTTGGTAATTAGTAGTTTGTTGGTTTTGCAGAAGGTAGACGGTCTTTGGTGTAGTAATGACATGTCTCTTGTCAGACATTCAGCATGAGTGTAGCCTCTAACAGACTTTAAGTGATGTCCATAATTAGGAACAAGACCTTGGCTCTGACAAAGGGGGGATACTTGGCAGGAATCCTACAGACAATTCAATCCTATAGGCAGTTTTTTCTCTCCTACTTCTCTCTATTTCCACATTGTTTCCTGCCAGTAATCAAATCCAGGAGGGTGAGCATTAGCGTGCAAGCCTATAGAGCAGTTGTGAGCCCAGACTCACTTATGGTGTTGTGCTAGAAGGCAATATTTAATTATTTGTACCCCTGGATCTTTAAAGCACCAATGTAAGTCTGATTTTATTCAGGATTTTGAGCTTATGCCAACCCTCTCCTGATCCAGAGGGCAGGTGGTTATCTGCAGGGGGTATAAACTCCCTGCCAGGGCTCTGTGTTTTAACTTTTCTGGCATGGTTGATTTGACCTAGGGATGTAATGTGTTGGTTGCACAAACAAACATGTAAATTTACTTTTTACTCAAGCACAATATGAGTGAAAAGACAGTTTTCTTAAGCTCAATGCAACCTCTGAACAGTGATCTGTGCCAGAGCAGATAAGCTGAAGCAGAGATTTCAACACTTAAGTGAAAGTTACTCCCAATCACATTTTTATTTAATGGTGTGGTGCCTGTTATGACGGCTTTGTCAGTCATTAGGGGGCAGATACAAGTTTTTAGAGTCAAATTCTTGTCAAAGTTTTCCCCTTAATCTCCTACCCACTAATCTGATTATGAGCTTTCTTTGTGCAGAACTCAGCCACCGTGTGCCGCAAAATCTCCTGCCCTCTGATCCCGTGTGCCAACGCCACCGTCCCCGATGGCGAATGCTGTCCTCGTTGTGGAACACGTAAGAATTTATATTTTCTGTGTATATAAATAAATGGACACCATATGCTTGCATATATACATTTTAAATTAACAGAAGATGCATTCAAACACTGCCACATTCACTGAATGACCCATTTGTTTGCTTTACCACAAAAATGCCCAGGATGGAGCGCTTTATCTTTAAGAGAAGGCTTTCTAACTTTTAAGATAATTTGACTGCTAAAAGAAATACCAGTTGATGTGAGAAAGGGGCTTATGTGGTTTGGTACTTTGAGCTCTAAAATATTTTACCATTTTGCAGAGGTAATGGTGGACTGAAAGATTCAATGTCACCAAAAGCACAAAATCTTACCAAGTATTTTTGGTCTAGTCTCTGGTGCAAATATCTTAGCACACTTGAAATAAGACTAAATTAACTTAGAAGAAACTTTTCAGCAAGAAATAGGAGTTTGTTTTAAGTAAATAATTCCTTAATATCGACGAAAAAGTACAAGTTATTTCACTTTTAATAAGACAATTTTCATACTTATTTACTTGCTGAAAACTTCCTTGTAAGTTAGTTTTGTCTTTTTCCAACTGTACCATGATATTTTCACTAAAACTGACAAAAAAACTTGGTAAGATGTTGTGTTTTTGCAATGTTTTGCAGTCATTTCATCCTGAGTACAGTCAACTTTTCTGTTTCCCTGACTTATCTCAGTGTTAGTCATCTGCCTTCGCTCTAAACAGAAAACGTTTTCTGCTTCTCATTCCCAGCTAAATCCTCTCTATTAGCCCTCCACTTGAAGAGCTTGCCCTCTTTGTTTATGCTCAGGGGTGTTTTAAAAAGGCTTGCTGCCTCTCTGGAATACCATTTTAATTGTTTCCCTCTTTTTTTGTATTCTCTCCCACTCCCTCCCTTGCGCAGCGAGTGACTATGCTGAGGACGGCTGGTCGCCCTGGTCTGAATGGACTCATTGTTCTGTGTCATGTGGGCGGGGCATCCAGCAGCGTGGGCGCTCTTGCGACCGTATCAATAATATCTGCGAGGGCACCTCGGTGCAAACCCGCGACTGCTACCTCCAGGAGTGTGACAAGCGCTGTGAGTAACAAATATATCACTTACTGGAAGCTTTGGTTTTTTGTCATGAGTAAAACATAATTGGCTTTAGTTATTAATCCAACCCATTACTTGCTGCCTGTTGACCTATGACCTCTTTTTTTTCTTCAAATCTTCAGTCAAGCAGGACGGAAACTGGAGTCATTGGTCACCCTGGTCGTCGTGCTCCGTCACCTGTGGTTCTGGTGTCATCACTCGTATCCGCCTCTGCAACTCCCCCACCCCTCAGCTGGGAGGCAGGGACTGTGTGGGAGAGGGCCGACAAACTGAGAAGTGCGAGAAGTCTCCATGTCCCAGTAAGCTTTAACATCTTGCATTAGCCGCGTTTTCCTGACAAATGTGCACAAATCCTCGTCAACGGCAGCAACGGATGTAAACGGTTACATGAGATATATTCATAATTCAGTCATGGCGTCAGTGTTCATCATCACCATCAATCATCAAAGGAGACGTCGGCGTCTTATTCGGCGCTGGAGTGACAAACCCCTTATACCACATGTCAAACTTAAGGCCTGTGGGCCAAATCTGGTCCACCATAGCTTTTTATGTGGCCCTCTGGATTCTAGACTAAACACTAAGTGTGATTAAATATTATGTTACCAATCAAATCAATGCAGTTTTTATCTGTTTACTTACAAATTATATAATTAATTCCCTGCAATTTCTTGAGAATTATCGTGGAAATTCAACAAAAAAAAAATCAACAAATCCCCTTTTTTTTTGCACTAATAATTGGGAGTTTATTGCAGATTTTTCTCAAAAATTGTCAAAAACTTTCTTACTTGTAATAAACAGCTGTTTCAGCCTTAATTGATGTCAGATTATAGACCATAGAGCAAAGGTCTATACAGCAAGTAATAAAAAGTCAAATTTACTGTCATAGATAAGCTCAAATATTTCCAAATTAGTACCATAAAAATGTTGATTTTTATTCCAAAGAAATCACAAAAAGAATCAGAAAATCCTGGAGGAACCGATCTACCTATCCGTCTTGCCGGATTCTTGAGAACTATTGTGGAAATTCACGCAAAATCAACAAATGTGTAATACATAATTGGGAGTTTATTGCAGATTTTTCTCAAAAATTGTCAAAAACTTTCTTTCTTGTACTAAACAGCTGCCTCAGCTCTAATTGATGTCAGTTTATAGTCCATGATCTATACAGCGAATAATAATAGGTCACATTTATCGTCATAAATAAGCGCAAATATTTTCAGATTAAAACCACAAACACTTAGATTTTTATTCCAAAAACCCCCAAAAAGAATCAGAAAATCCTGGAGGAACTGAAAAGATGTTCAATAACATTATTTAATTTTAAGAATTCACTGATATTTTAACAGTTTGTGAACAGATTTTATCAATACATTCTGGCACAACCGGCCCTTTAAGAGCAATCATGATCTTGATTTGGCCCACAGCAAAAAAACGCTGCCTTATACATATGCAGCGTTTTGGGGAAACTGTAGTTGCCAATTTTACAGAAGAGTAATGGATTCAACACGTTCGAATGACACAACTTTTTATGAACTGTGCGATTCTGTCAGAGCTATGGTGGAACCAGAAAAAAAACAAAACGTCATCCAACTTCCTGTCATCTTCTTTGTGGTTTTCCTCAGAAGTAACATCCAGCTGTTAGTCATGTGACTTTTGTGATGCAAAAAAAGTATTTCCATTGCAGTTTTGCAAAATACATCTATTTCAATATGGCTGAAAAAACACCTCATCCTGGTGCAAATTTTTTCTTTTATCACAACCCATGAGTTTTTAAAAAATGTAAGCAAATTTATTCTTGTCATTTCATTTTGCGCAATGTTATGCTTCATGGAAACACAGCTACTGACTTCTTGATTTCACTCCTGGATTTTGCAGCAAGGGTAGAAACTGATCATGATTTCCTCTCTTCAGTTAATGGGAACTGGGGACCCTGGTCACCTTGGGGTACGTGCACCCTCACCTGTGGGGGTGGAGTTCAAACTCGTGAGCGCCTGTGCAATGATCCTGCCCCACTGCATGGTGGTAAAGAGTGTGTTGGCGATGCCATAGACAGACAGATGTGCAATAAGAAAGCTTGCCCAATAGGTGAGTCATTTTAAAGCCCATTTTAAAGCCCACTATAGCCCACTTGAGTTTTTATTTTTCACTTAAGCATTCTTAAGATTAAAAACATATTATTGTTGTTGTTGTTTTCAGATGGATGCTTGTCCAACCCTTGCTTTTCTGGAGCCAAGTGCACTAGTTTCCCTGATGGTTCCTGGAAGTGTGGGAAATGCCCAGTTGGCTTCACAGGAAATGGCATAAAGTGCAAAGATGTTGACGAGGTATGAGTTCATGATTACAGAGCAAAAATGATTACCCTGGAAAAACAATAAGGATTTTTATTTAACCACAAAAACAGTGCAAGGAGGTACCAGATGCGTGCTTTGAGTTTAACGGTGTGCACCGCTGTGAGAACACAGAGCCAGGATACAACTGTCTGCCCTGCCCTCCTCGCTACTCAGGACCCCAACCATTTGGCAAAGGTGTTGAGCAAGCTGTTGCTAACAAACAGGCAAGTGCACACCTGGCGTTTCTGTCAAGGAGAGTCCAGAATATTTATCAACCTGTACAAACTCTTTCTAGTTATTGTTAATGATCGTCCTGACATTGTCCTGCTGCATCAGGCAAGAGTAACTTAAATTGCTATGAAGACACTTTCATTCTTTCTTCTAAACTTCTTAATCAGTCTATGGATGACAAAATCATTAATAACTGATTGAAACTGCTGTTTGAAACAAGTTGAGCATTGGGAAACCAATTTAAGCCAATTTTCATCAGTACAGACAGAATGTCTGCATAATGTATTCTGAAATTGAGTAATGATCAGTCATTTCTACATCTTTTGAGTAGCACATGTCCTCAATTTATTTCAGTAACACATTATGTAGATTAAGTACACTCAGGCTGATGTTTACAAGCATTTACCTCTGTTGTTAATAATGATGATTTTGCACTTACAGCTAATGAAAATATATGATTTTAAAAATGAGAATGTTTCTAAACATAAATTGGGTCTCAGTGGAAAGTATGTTTAATAATTGCTCATTTAATCTGACAAATAAGCCTAATCAGAATGCATATCAAGATGTATTATGAGTTATTCAATGTTTAAATAAATTGTGACAAGCTAATTTATGTTGTGAATGAACTATGTGGGACATATAATAGTGTGATGTAAAATGTAATGACTTAGAATGGTATAATTTGTCTGATTACTTCGTGTTTAAACCTTTCAATCTACAGGTGTGCACACCCCGTAATCCTTGCCTCGATGGAAGCCATGACTGCAACAAAAACGCTCGCTGCAACTACCTCGGACACTTTTCCGACCCCATGTTCCGCTGCGAGTGCAAGCCTGGATATGCTGGCAATGGTCATATCTGTGGAGAGGACACAGATTTGGACGGATGGCCCAATGGTGATCTGGTCTGTGTGGAGAATGCCACCTACCATTGTAAAAAGGTTCGTCACAGTTGGGAAGAAGCGATAAACTTAGGTGTAATGTTGCCTTCCAGCAGCCCGTCTGAACATATTTCTTGTCATTCAGGACAACTGTCCCAATCTTCCAAACTCAGGGCAGGAAGATTATGATAAAGATGGAACTGGAGACGCATGTGACGATGATGATGACAATGATGGTATTCCTGATGACAGGGTTAGTATTTGTGTTCTGGTATCTTAATTGTCATGCACCTCAAAAGCTGAGGTGGGGCAAGAAAGCAAATGTTTTTCACTGATTCTCAGCCAAAACCATAAATACCAAAGCTAAGGCAGCGAGCAAAGGCACCTGCATTGTTTGACACTAATCCCAACATTAGAACTGAGCCTGAAAATAAAGCAGCTTTTCATCCTGCTCTGCTTGTGCCGTGTACATAGACAGGTCCAGACAGCAAAAGATAAGCACTGCGACTGAAAACTTGTCATCAGCTCTTCATTTTGTCTTTGTGAAACAGGACAACTGTCCGTTTGTGTACAATCCCAGGCAGTATGATTATGACCGCGATGAAGTGGGGGATCGCTGTGATAACTGCCCTTACAATAGCAACCCAGACCAGACAGACACAGACAACAACAGCGAGGGAGACGCCTGTGCTGTGGACATCGATGGAGATGGTAGGCCTTCACATTTTTCATATAAAAAACCCTAAAAACGTTACTTTGGTGTTTCTAATCTTTAAGGTTTTATTGTTGATTGCCAGGAATACTGAATGAGAAGGACAACTGTCCCTATATATACAACGTTGACCAGAGAGACACAGATCTGGACGGAGTGGGAGACATGTGTGATAACTGTCCTCTGGAACATAATCCCGATCAGGTGTGTGGGCACAGACACAAACACCCTTCCCCATTTCCTTCCGCCTCAGCCACCAACAATAATCCACATTCAGATCCAAGCCTTTCTCTCTATATCTGTCTTTCAATTGAGAGAGAGCCCCGGCGATTAGCCCTGTGTGGCTGTCTAAGCTTTATCACGCCATGTAATGGTGGAGCAAATCCCGCATGCAGCTCAAGGGCACATTAGTTCAATAAGGCGTGGTGGTGGGGGGGGGGGGGGGGGGGGGGGGGGGGGGCAGGAGGCCTTTTCAATGGCCCATTGACGTTGGCTGGCTAATGTGAGGGAAGAGGCCCTAGGCTGGATATTATGGAGGAATTGGGGTATGTGCATGCCATGTCAATTCAGCACAGGCCTGCTCAGTCCACCTGTGCCATGCTACACTGAGAAATAGGAATGTGTTGAACAGCAGGAATTGGGCAGAGGGTTGGGGGAATGATAGGGTGTGTCAAAGTGTTTTTTACAAACAAATTGCGCGCTGCTTTAAACGACTAGAAGAGACTTGCTTACCACTACTGGACGCATTAGTTCTAATATTTTCAAATTTATTAAACAAGTAGAGCTGCAACTAATAATTATTTTAGTTATCAATTAATCAATCAAATTATTCTGATGATTAATTGATTCATTGGTAAAAAAAAAGAAAGGGGCAAATATTGCACATTTTTCAGCTAAGCCTTTTTTACGCAATAGTAGAAATCTCTTAAAAGATGCAAATAAATAGTTCAATTCCTTTTTTTTAATCCAAAAAGATAGCATTCCTTTGATGTACACTTGATTGTTTGGGGCAAAGGACGCATCTGCAGCTAAAAAATACTTGGAATAGTACTAATAATACAAAAGTTGCTGAACAGATTATTTTTTAAAGAATTTGAACCGGCTTAATCTAGTTTCAGCTTCAGGAGACATATAAAGCTAAAACTAGCTAGTTAGCTGGCTACCTAACTAGCTAGTTTTAGCTAGCTTCCAGGTGAAGCTAGTTTTAGCTAGGTTTGGGTAGAAGATTTTTACAGACAAAGATTTTTATTATCTTAAATTCAAAATGGATATATTGTTTGTATAAGTTTGGATTAATTATTGCTCTGAGTATGGTCTTTCAAAAATAGCCCTTTTTTGAGTCTGTACATTCAAGTTAATGTTTAATCGATTACTAACTTACCTGACGATTATTTCAATAGTCGATTCACAATGATTAATCCAATTAATCATTTCAGCCCTATCAGCAATGCCATTGAAGGTCAATTCTAATTAATCTCAACAAAAACACAAGACAAATCAGTTGAAATGCTCATGTTATTCTATCCAGTCTAAACCCGTATTATGCTGTAATATAGATTACTTAACATTAACTGAATGCAGGTGGATTCAGATGATGATAGAGTGGGAGACAAGTGTGACAGTAACCAGGACATCGACGAGGACGGACACCAGAACAACCTGGACAATTGCCCATATATTCCCAACGCCAACCAGGCTGATCACGACAAGGATGGCAAGGGAGATGCCTGTGACCATGATGATGACAACGATGGCATCCCTGATGACAAAGACAACTGTAGACTGGCCTTCAACCCCGACCAGCTGGATTCTGATGGTAAGAAAATTCTGAAATATATCCCACAATGTGCAAGTACTTCTGGA
Source organism: Xiphophorus maculatus (assembly GCF_002775205.1). Classification (NCBI taxonomy): domain Eukaryota; kingdom Metazoa; phylum Chordata; class Actinopteri; order Cyprinodontiformes; family Poeciliidae; genus Xiphophorus; species Xiphophorus maculatus. The sequence goes on from NC_036457.1 coordinate 5,924,969, forward strand.
AAAACATTCTTAACTTAAACCAAATTTCTCAGGCGATGGTCGTGGAGATGCTTGCAAAGACGACTTTGACCAGGACAACGTTCCTGATATCTATGATGTTTGTCCTGAGAACTTCGATATCAGTGAGACAGACTTCCGCAAGTTCCAGATGGTTCCTCTGGATCCAAAGGGCACCTCCCAGATTGATCCTAACTGGGTTGTCCGGCATCAAGGCAAAGAGCTGGTTCAGACTGTCAACTGCGATCCTGGAATTGCAGTTGGTATGTTAGTTTACTTTTTATTTTATTTCTCTTAAGTCTTCTTCTGGCCAAAAATGGAATTAGAAAAAGTCTTCCAGTAATTGCATTTGTCTTTTTTGATTCACAACTTCATGAAAACGTTTTCTCCGGCCCCTTTTCTTCAACAGGTTACCACGAGTTCAACGCCGTGGACTTCAGTGGAACTTTCTTCATAAACACAGAGAGAGATGACGATTATGCTGGCTTTGTGTTCGGCTACCAATCCAGTTCCAGGTTCTACGTTGTGATGTGGAAGCAGATTACGCAGACCTACTGGTCCAGTAAACCCACCAAAGCCCAGGGATACTCAGGCCTGTCCATCAAAGTAGTTAACTCCACCACCGGCCCAGGAGAGCACCTTAGAAATGCTCTCTGGCACACGGGCAACACCGCAGGACAGGTAGGCTAGATTTAGATTCTTATATTTAGATGTCAGGCAGACTGAACTGCAGATGCTTTCTTCTCGGTTGTTAGGTCCGCACTCTCTGGCACGACCCTAAAAATATCGGCTGGAAAGACTTCACTGCCTACAGGTGGCATCTGATTCACAGGCCAAGAACAGGACTGATCAGGTGGGAACAATAAAACGCTTCGCAGCTTTTTATTATTCATGAACTCCAATCTTTGAACTTATTCAGTTGTATTTGTCTTTCCACAGAGTTGTGATGTATGAGGGTAAGAAGATCATGGCAGATTCTGGTAGCATCTACGACAAGACGTATGCAGGTGGCAGGCTAGGTCTTTTTGTCTTCTCACAAGAGATGGTTTATTTCTCAGACCTCAAGTATGAATGCAGAGGTGGGTAACATTGAAGAAAGTGTAAACATTCCTCTAAACACCGCAAATGTATATGCTAAGTCCTGTTATTGTCTCCTATCTTTCAACAGATGCATAAATTGATGGTCAAACTCTCTGAGGAATGCACCTTTTATTTGTAAAGTAAGAACATATTTTCTTCTACGAAGTCCAGAAGCTGATTTATTTCTGCCTTACTTTTCTTTCGTGGCATGCACTCTCGGATGGGGCGAAGGGCGTACTGTTAGCCTCAGGGTAACTTGAAGTTGGTTTGGGCAAAGCACCAGCTAGCCAACTTCCGGTTGAGGGTCAAAGGTCAAGGGGAGCTGAAAAGACTCTGACTTTGCAAGATGGACACCAACATTGGGAAAGGTTCCTCAGAAAAAAATGCACTTCACTTCAATGCCTTTTCAGTACTCTGTTTCTCATCTTCAGCCTGTGTGCCTCACTTTTTGGATAGACATCCCAAAGAAAGAAAAAACATATACTCTCTGTTCCTTACCAGACTACTCTTTGTATGATTTGTGAATGATACTTTTGAGGATTCAAAGAATGAACACAGCACATTTTAGGACTTGAAATGATTTAAATTGCGGGAGGTATGTGTTTATTCATGAACATTGTGCGTGGACGATTAGCAATGAATGGATAAAGAAAATCCTTCACCTGTCTACCTAAGAATTTCTGTTGAGTAGAGAAATTAAGTCTAGATTAGTTCTAGTTTAAACAGAAGAACCACAAGCCGATGTCTGAATTTTTGACTCAGGATAAGATGAAAGTAACAATCTTCCGATATTAAACCAATGAGAAAAATCGATTCTATCAAAAAGCCATGATCAATTCTAAAATTACCATTTAGTCACTGAAGAGATTTCTGTCCCTCAACTTTTGAGGATTTCAAGATGAAATGATGTAAATACATCTAGCTTATCGACTCTTGCCTACAGTGTAGGCAGCGAACAGTAGTAGTACTAAAATGAGTAAAACTCCTAATATCTGTTTCTTTATTCTAGTAAAAGCTGATTTCCAAGGTGAATTGGGTATTCCTCAGAACTTTTTGTAAAATGAAGTTGGTGTGATTTTTGTACCTTTTCTGTAGAGAGAGATGACATTTTCAATGTACAATTATTACCTCATTGCTGTTTATAATCTGATAAAACAAAACAATGCTTTTTCACAATCTTCTGAAATGTTGGACATTCTAGTGCTGCGCTAGCATAAGCTGTAAATAGTTTTTGTATCGAAGAAGCAGAGCAGAGTTCCCAGGGCCATGGTGTACCCCAGTAGAAATGGGAGATTTTTTATACATTTGCTTTGCCACATATTTTCAGTGCTATTTTTAGCAAATAAATTATTGTTTTATTTGTCTTAGCTGTTTGTGAGAGCTTGATTTGTGTGTGCGTATAGATACATGCTATTTAAATAATTTATCAGGATGTGAGGTCTTGTAAAAGGTGACATGTCCGTCTGTATAAACAGTTTGCACACTGACGCAAGGATGTTCTGTTCTTTATTGTTTTACTTTGTTTTGTTGTTGTGTACCTGTTTCTATTAGTTTTGTCTGTAAACATTTTCTTAGTTGTATAAAGCAAAATGCTGTTTTTATTCATTGCAAATTTTTTGTTACCAACTTTAGAAAATAAATAGCTGTTAAAATGTTAAAGACTTATGTTTTGTTTTGGTATTAAATATTCACCTACAACATATGCACCCCTGGAAAAAATTAAGAAACAACCTAAAATAATCAGATTCTCTGATTTTACTCTTTATAGGTTTATATTTGAGTAAAATTAACATTGTTAATTAGGAGGTTATTCTATGAGCTACTGACATGTTTCTGAAATTACAAGCAAAATGTTAGTATTTGGGGCGTGCCATGGTGGCGTAGCGGTTAGTGCGACCCGTATTTGGAGGCCTCAAGTCCTCAACGCGGCCGTTGCGGGTTCGACTCCCGGACCCGACGACATTTGCCGCATGTCTTCCCCTCCTTCCCCGTTTCCTGTCAGCCTACTATCACATAAGGGACACTAGAGCCCACAAAAAGACCCCCTGGAGGGGTAAAAAAAAAAAAAATTATTTATTTGCAGAAATTGTGAAATGCAGTGCTTTTAGAGCTCAAATAATGCAAAGGAAACAAGTTCATATTAATTTAGAAACAACAATACTAATGTTTTAACTCAGGAAGAGTTCAGAAATCAATATTTGGTGGAATAACAAGGAGGTTTTTTTATTTTTTTCCAGAGCTGTACATACAGCATATAATTGGTTCAATGAATGTCAGCCTATTAACTAAATCTTTAAAACGACACCGTTGATTTCCAGTGAGTTAGAATAACATCTATTTCAGCTTACACAATAATCCCAAAAAACTGCTGACAATTTATCAATCAGAACCAGAAGAATAGCAAATATACATTTCATTTTGGCAGCTGATGGTCTTATTGGTCAAAGCAACGGCCATATTGTCAGCAAAACTTAAGATCACATACGTATACAAAGGGAATGCAACCAAACCAAAGTCCTAAGTAAATATGCATCTAGTAGTCCTACCATCACAAACATAAATTTGTTGAACTTTACTACAACTTAATCATGACTAACATTAATCTTTTCAGCTGCTTTCTATGTAGGCATTGGAGTAACACAAGGAGGAGACATGAAAAAAAGCATCTACTTAAATTTAAGTAGTTTGGAGGATCTGTAGTGCTGTGGCTGTCTGTCTCATTCAAAGGCCTTGGGAACATTGTTGAAGTGCCAGAAGATGGTGTTCTTCTGGACAAAAAAAGCAATTACGCTGAATATTTCACAGCGTATATTCCGGAAAAAGTGGCACTGGTAATAAAAGTCATCCATCCATTGCAGGGCCTGGAGGGAGATGGTGCTTATTATGTTTTATGATGCATAAGCATAGCAAAAATTTGTTTACAACTGGAAGCAGCTGATTAACAAAAGCTGAAGAAATAAATCCCAGATGAGTCAAAAAGACCGTTTTAATTTCCCTTTGGGACTAAAGAAGTATTTTTGAATTCAAAACAACAGTTAACTATTTCTTGATGTATTCTTTAATCAGTAAGTTATTGACTAAAGAGTACTAGTGGATTTATAGTATTTACCAGCTACTTCCAGTTTTTGTAAAACGTTTAAAAGGTAACATCTCTGTGTTTATTTTCTGAAATTATTCAGAAAATAATTTCTGAATCCCAATGAATGTACAGATATACAGCTCTGGAAAAAACTAACAGCCCACTGCACTGAACCTCCTGGTCATTCCACCAAACATCGATTCCTGAACTCTTCCTGAGTTAAAGCATTAGTATTGTTGCTTCTAAATTAATATGAACTTGTTTTCTTTGCTTTATTTGAAATCTGAAAGCCCTGCATCTTTTTTGTTATTTTGACCATTTCTCATTTTCTGCAAAAAAATACAACATTTTTGCGTGTAATTTCAGAGACATATCAGTAGTTCATAGAATAAAAGAACAATGTTCATTTTACTCAAACATGTACCGATAAAAAATATTTATTTTAGTGTGAGAAGATATCTTTTTTTATGTTTATACTGCTTATTTATTTATGCAGAGACAACGTACAACATCACATTAATCTTTAAAAAGGAGCGATGCATGGATCCCATTGCATTTTTTTTTTTTTGTTTAATTTAATTGCTAAAGCAGCGGCTAATGTTTAGTGCACAATGACTATACACTTGCAAAACAGAAATCGTTTATTTGATCCTTGCAGGAGAAACCATGTGGAGCACCATCAGGTGGAAACGCCGAAATATCCTCAAACCTCACAATTAAAATCTGAAATACTTGATTCATATTCCACCAACCAACGACGGTCTGATTCATGCTGAATCCCACTGAAAATAGTGTTTTATTAATACACTTTCCTGCAACCTGCTTCTGTAAAAACAAGGGCTTTTGGGTAACACCTGACCATACAGTTTTTGAGACTTGAATTAGAAAAGAATAACATTTTCTAAGATAATAAAGCTGTGACCAGCATAAGTCTAGAATGTGGTTTGGTAGATGTTTTTCTACTAACCTGGATTTACGGGTCGGTTCTGTAAATTCTGGTACGTCGGTTTGCAAAACGTTTATAAAAATATCCACCTTTCAAGCATTATATACAGAAAAAGGTGAGTTTTAAGATCAGAGGTCCCAAATCCAACCTTTAGCACAAACCCAGGCCAATTATTTTATTTTTCTAAATCACTGCAATCTTTGCATTTACAAAACAAAGACATTACTCTTTTAATTGTGTGACATAATTACCACATAATCGCATAAACACCTTGGCTACTTCTCTGTAGTTGCTTTCCGTAATCTGTCATGAAAAACTGTAAATCCCCCAAGAGAACAAAACAGTTCCTGTGATTGTTGGCAGGAGCGTCGGGATTCCTGACAAGTATGTGCTCTGACCTTTGACCCTGGCGCTGCCTGATCCTGAACACCTCAACCAAGAAGATAATATTATTTTTGTGAAACAATAATAAAAAACTGACCAGTGACGCAACAGAAAGTTGGACCTATAAATGGTTTTCTTGGTTCTTTATTTTTCAATGCATTGTGAGTAAAAATATAAAATAAATGACAGAAAAAAGGTAATTATTTAGAAGGGGATGTTTTTTTAAATATTTCAACCTATTAATTTCTTAAATGTCTTGTTTGTGTTCCGATTTCTTTATTACGTTTTGGCAACAAGTGAGCAAAAAATAAGATTTACATAAGCAGAAATGTGACTTTAAGTTATCCAAGTTGATCTTTCCTGTGAACTATAAGTATCTATCAGTTAAAAATAACCTTGTTGAATTAAATACAGTCATTCTTTTAATTAATGAAATGTTGAGTGGAAGGAAAAAATGTGGTTGGGTCAGTGAAAATGTTTTATCCAACCCTTACATTGAAACTTTTTTTTTTATTTCAAAAAGACAAATAGTAAAAACAAGAAAAACAAATTAAAACAATTTATCATGCCCAATGCAATTTCACATCATATGATACAAGATCTTATGATTTCCTGCCCCTCTCATAATCATAAACTTTTATACATTTAAATCTCCAAACACCAGATATACATAAATTATTTTCACATTACATGACACTTAAATCTCACATTCTCGTTCTTAAATGTACAATTATTTATGCATTTTTAAAAATATCATCAATAGCATTTTTGGTCTTTGAAACATTCATCTCATACAACATATTTCCACACTAATAAACAAAAACTCTTATTGTTCTAATACGTTGCTTTTTATTTCCTTCTCTTAAATTATAACTGCCCTCTCTGTCACAAAATAGGTTTAGTATATTGTATGGAAGTTAATGGTTTCTTACTTTAAACATGAATTGCACAGTTTTAAATGTTAGAAGGTCCCAGAATTTCAGTACATTTTATGAAAAAAATTATGGGTTTGTAGGTTCGAATTCATTTTTGTTAATACTTTATTTGAAGAGGTGTGCATAAGATTGGCATAATACTGTCATGAACATGACATAATAGATGTTATGAACATGGAGTCTTCATGAATGTTTGATCGTTGTCATGACATGTCATTCGGTAAATGACACTTTTAGTGCAAAGTTGACACTTTTAATGGAAGTTTTATTTCAACTTTGCATTAAAAGTTTTATTATTTACCAAATAATGCACAGTTGGCCATTATAATGGACTTTTAATGCAACCTTTAGTACAACTTTGCATTAAAAGTGTCATTTTATACTGAATAACACTTCATGACCACAGCTGTAAACATTTATAAAGACTCCTTCATCCTCAGAGATGTTTTGTCATGTTTATGACAGTATTATGCACACGCATTTAAATAAAATGTTACCTCATTTTTTTTTGTATGAAGTACAAAAATTCAGGGTTTCTCCTGAAAACCTGCTAAGGCCGGTGCTCATCCAGCTGCCCGCCTTGTTTTTGAGTTTAAAGTTGACAGGAAATTTGAAAATATAATTTGATAGTTATGCATTTTTGGAAGACTTGAAGATTAATACCTAAACAGCCAACTATAAAGTCTAAAAAAAATGCAATCATTAAAAGAACTAATAAATTAACAATGCTAAGCCTGGTAGGGGCACAAATGAAGCCCGGTGGCCCGCCAGGCTTATAATAGATTTCCACACAATATGTCAAATGTGGTACAATGAGTGAATTATACAAAGTAAACAAAGAAATTACATACTTTTTTCTAGCAGAAGTTTAAATTTCTTTTCATTTTAGTAAGTTAGGAAGGTGCTATGGTCTTAACCTGAATAAACTTATTTATATTGTCTACATTTGTTGTTAGTGCACTTTAAAAGAATAGCAAACAGCATGTTCTATGGTAAAGCACAGTGTTCAACTGAGACAACAGCTGAGAGGAATGGCCCAAAATCCTGTTAGTTTGCTATTCATTAGCTGAGCTGGCAGCTGATGAGAGAAGCAGTGGCTTTTAATTTCACGAAGGGATCACGCCCTGCTGCTGCTGCTGCTCTGTTTATCTGCCAACCTGTAATTCCTTCTGGCCCCGCTCTTGTGTCGAGTTACAAACTTGGCTTCAAAAAGAGCGCGCCTGCCACAGCAAAGTCACTGTGTGCCACTCCGTATGCCTCACCTCCGTGAGCAAGTGCAACACAACCATGCATTAACATCACTGTGAAACCACAGGTCTACTAATGACTGCAGGAGCTGGCCGGCCAGCTGCAAGTGGTTTACAATGATTTTAGACGGCTACGTTAGCGGTGCGTATTTCTGGGGATGTTAATCCTATTGTGAGTTATTTTTATCAGCAAACTTGTAAAACATATTTGCCAATGTGAACGTAACATTCTCTTAATCCAGTGTTTCTCAGTTATCTTTTGTCATAAATTTTTTCACGCCCTCCAAATTGAAATACTCTTGGGAATCTGATCATATTGAATAATTTATCTGTACAAATAAAACACTGGATCCAGCATTGTGTGACCTGATTATCAAAACGGTCTCAAAATAATGTCCAAGTTCAGTTTATTAAGTCATTAAGTTAATCAAGACTACCCAGTCTGAAAGAAAAAAAGTGCAAATGATTCACTGGGATATGCATTCTTACAACTGTAAAAACTGTAAAAACAATAAGGTTGTTATATAGTTTAACTTTTATTGTGCAAAATGTGCAGCCATATTGCTAATATTTATTTGTTTCTGGCCTTTTTCTGAAAGCTACAATTATTTGTTTGCAATGGAACTCAAAGAGTTTTTTGGTTTGTGTTTTAAATACAGGTAAAGTTGTACGAGAATAAAGTTGTAATTTTGACACTATTTGGTCTAAATCAGACGGTACCATTTGTTCTAAATTAAAACATTGGACAAAGAAAAGATCCCTCAGAGACCACAAATAACATTAAAATTTATCCGATGTACAAAAGGCAAGGCTGCCGGACTTAGTTGCCCCAAGGACCCGAAATAACAAACTCAGATCTCAGAGATACCTGCATTCACGACAAAATGCTCAAGAACCTTTAAATGTTCAACCACTCCACCCCTAAATCCTTCAAATTCACTTCTTCTTCATTTCACATGCATAGAGAAGAGTAAAAATAAAAAGGCTAATGGTGCAATCATCAAACTATTGTATACAGAAACCAGACGGACTCCCATTTTAGCTACATTGGGATTCATTGTCTCATCTTTCCTGGTTTGATAAACCTCTGCAAAACAAACCTTTTAGAGACTCACCAACCCTTAACCTCTAAGAGAGGTCGACCCTGGTCTAAAACATTTTTTATTTCCCTGCTTGCCATCATTAACAAATCCAACAGAAGATCTGATGATTATACTACAGCAGCCTATCTATCGTTTTTTGGCAATAAGTTAATGATTTTTGGTGTCTGGAAAATGAGCCATTTCAAAGAACTTCCTTATGTAACGTCACAAATCAGCAGACATTGCCCCTCACCTAGCAACCAAAGCCCAGCCAGTTAGCTAGAAACACCAGCAGAGCTCCAGCACGTTTAGACAACTGGTTTTACCGCTCTATGCGCTGTACAATGGCTGCTGGAAAACAGAAGTGTTTTGTTGTTGACTTACCATTCAGAAACCACTTGCTGGTTGGGAGGTTCTACTTCTGCTTTTCAAAGATGTACAGTTGCATAATTGCACATCTGTTTGCAGCCATTTTGACCTGTGAGTGTAAATGTTGCGTTGGGGGCGTGGCCAGCAGCAGCAGCTTATTTTGATTTAAATTGACAAGACACCCTAAAAGCTCTTGTTCTGAAAAGAGCTCACAGTAGGCAGAACTGAACGGACTGAAATCTCACTAAGAATGATTTTGTGCGAAAAATGTTTTGCACATAGCCCACAAATCTAGCCTAAGCTGTTAAAAGCGTAGGCTACGCAAAATAAATCACGTTTAAACATCTGTGATAACTCGTTCCTCACTATAAACACAACATGACTAACTTTAATAAAGTGGAACAATGGGTAGTCCAATAAAGATTGTATAGTTAGGATGAAAACAAAAATAGAAGTGAGCTGCGAAAACTAATGTGACTGAAGGTTTGCGTCAACTCTGTCTTGATTTAAAGTTTGATTTTCATACAATGAATGTGTCTACACTACAGGATGTATAATATCCTCTGTGTATTTGAAGTGAAATCTTCCACATTTCACTCTCAACACAAAGGTGTGAAATATTAGGGAAAGTTGTGGTAGACAGATGTCCACACACACTACATGTGTTTTCTGCAGAATGGTGTTTCATAAGACGAGGGGATTTCATCAGATGTGAACAGTTAAGACAAACACCTGTGTCCCTTCTGTCCCTCGCTGAATAGAGCCTAATGTAAGTTGATGTTGACATTTCAATGAACTGCCACAGGATGGTTTGGATTTGGAAGCTTGTACAAGAACTGGCTACGCTGAAAGTAGGTCGACGGAGTCACGAATGACCCAGAAACCCATTTTTGTGTTTGCCAGTATCAAATTGTTCTTATTCGCAAGAAATTGGCGGACCCATTGACACAAAAAAATCAATTGTAAGACTGGATTCACTTTGCAAGAACATGTACGACCAGGAACATCCTGTTCCAATATTAGTTCATCTGTTTATGTCTGTTTTGAAGGGTAACTCTTTTCCAACTGCTGGTACGTCAAGAAGGAATATAAAACAAATTTGAACCAAGTTGCATCTCACTACGAACACTTTGGTGACACCTTTGAGCCAAAAGACCTTCATAAACAGATCACAGAGGACATGAGTGTGATTTGGGTGGACACAGGGTACAGAATCACTTGTGGTACTGAACATGTTTTGAATTTTATTCCAGGACAAAACATAAACAGCATAGTAAAGCATTGGACATTTTTGCAAACCAAAAATATGTTTATATATTTTTTGTGGATGACTACGCATCACTCCATAGATTTGTTATACAGATTAGAGACATTGGGGCACCAGCATAAGACAAAATATCAGGAATATGGTTTAAGTCCAAGATGTGGAGCAACACGCTGTGGATCTGCTATTCCTGTTTGCTGCCAAAGTTATAACATTTCTGGGAAAGCTTTTTTCTTTCTCTCTGCTTGTTGAAGAAGTAGGATTGAGGGATTTTTTTTTGTCATTGGACTACCATGTATAAATTACACTTTCTTCTACAGTGACCCACTTTTCCACACTTTACAACCTCAAAAATCTAGATAATGTGTCTAGATTTTATGTAATTGATCAACACAAAGTAACATTTTAGTGGCACAGCTAACAAATGGTTTTGAACATGGGTAAATAAAACAATCCTTACACATCTACAGAGAATATCGTTGCTAATCTTTGTAAATTAGCTGAAGTTTGACATTTTCTGAACTGTACTTTTTTACTGTTAGATAAAGGTTTAATGCATATTGGTAGAATAATGGCTTTTTTCTTGTGACTGATCCCTAAAGTCAAGATTAGTTGAGTGAAAAAGGAAGAAGAATGTTGTCATCTGATTCTTCCAACAAAACTGTGAATCTCTGGAGCTGCTGCTTTGATCGAAGCTCTTCTTACTGGATCTTTTAGCTGTCCATTTTTTGAAAGTATTAAGTTCAAAAACTACTTTAAAAATCACCAAAGGTAAAAAACAAAAACAAAACAAGTATTGGATTCTGCCAGCCTGCATCTAAAATCTCTGATATAATAAGCGTAGCGTTAGAAGCACTCCACTCATATTGTTGTTCACTATTGTTCTCTGAATAACATAATTTGATCAAGTCTTTTCTAACATTACACTCTACCAAAAAAGTAATAAAGTATGTATGGTATCAAATTCAAATCGACAATACTGCTACCATATCAGAAGTGAAAAAAGTCCATACTCCATTTAACATCCAGGTGACCCTTGAAGCACTGTGTTTTATTCAAGAGTCAATGCATGCATGTTTTATACAATCCACACAAATTTGATTCTATTAAAAGCAATTCCTACAACACAATATGGGATGTAAATAATCTAAAGCTGTAATGATTCCTCGAACGACTCGAGTACCTTGATTATTAAAATTCCTCGAGGTAAATCATTTGCTTCGATGCATTGTTAAATTATGTTTTATCATTATTTGCATTGCGCAGCACTCTCACTTCCGCCTCTGAGTTGTTGCTTAGTTCTAAGTGCCAGCAGCATAACGTCCAATTTTCAAGTTTGGTCTGGGAGAATTTTATTGATTGATGATAATGTCTTGGTTTTATTGTTCTTCAGGGAATCAATAAGCATCTTTAAGTTGAGTACAACAAACTTTCTCCTCCTGGAGCTGCTTCCTGGTGGCGGACAAGAGCGCGGCGGGTGCATTTATACAGGTGAGAGGATAAACTGAACACAACGGCCTACTGCTCTGTAGTTGATGCTTAGCATAAGTGTAGCTTTACTGACGAACCGGAAAATTAATTTCATATCATCTCGGTCTCAACAAATGGGTGGCGGAGCGCATCGTGGCGGTACATAGCTAGTAGATGTGCTTCTGCGTGAGACGACAAAGGTGTCAAATTCTGTCACTAACATGGACACAAAAGCTATAAATAGTTCAAGGTGAGAGTTATAAACATTTTTTTAATCCGATTACTCAATTAATTGTAAGAGTAATCGATAGAATACTCAATTACTAAAATATTTGTTTTCAACAGCCCCAAAAGCTGAACACATGATGCTTTTTCAAAATCGAACTACAATATTTTCCGTAGCTACAACAAACAGTATTGGGATCTAAACCACACCACAAGAAACATTTAAGTGTCTCAGATCCATTCAAGGTTTCAAAAAGTTGCGTATGTAACCATAAGTCACTGCCTAAAGTTTGCTGTTTTGTTGGCAAAGACAAAAAGTCACATTGTTGTCTATTTTTTTAGTTATTTTCAGAGAAAATATTGAATAAAGAAAAATTTAGCTCACAGCCAGATCCACATAAAGCTGTCCGCATGAGACTTCTTACAGGCAGCCCGTACCTTTGATAGTGAAGGTCAGGATTGGTACCACACATATCTGATGGCAAATCTGTTTACCGGCAACATTCCTTCACCAATAAAAAGCTCATGTTTCAAGCTGTTGCTGGATAGGCCCTCTGTAAAACTCTGGTGGAGTGCCTGCAGAGCAGAGCTACTCAGAGGAAGGCATTCTGCTCACATTACCGGGTCAGCGGCATTGCTTTACTATGTAGCCCACCAGGGAAAGCTTCAAGTGTTAGCTCAAAATACCACTTTAAAGGTTACAGGAAGGGGGTATTGCTGTTTTTATTGTCAAGTTCCAGATAAAAATGGAGAATTACTGTACACTGAGAGAGCAAGTGCATAATTCAACACTGCTAAACAAATCCCGATTTTTTCATGTTTGTGACAGCAGCACTGACAGGGGGCAATGAGACATGTGATGGCGCTGTATTGGGTTCCCTTCAGACCCATTTTGTGTCCTCAATCGGTGGCCTTGGACAAAAGGAGCACAGAAACCAGAGCTTGAGGTAGAACTGCACTTTTACTGTGAGTGAGGAAGGCTAGAAGAAAGGAGTCCTTTCTCTGTTCATCCTGGTTAGCTGTACTGTACACCTCAGAGAAGCACTCAGCGCTAAAGGGAGATGGGTTGTCTTTGATAAAGGACACCCACACCCACACACACATCCCGTTCAGACTCATCTTTTCCTTCTAGACTCTTAAAAAAGGCAGTGTGGCGTTCAAGGACTTTGTATTGGCGAGAATTCATCTACTTGCTGAGTCACGACAATCACGTTAGTTTGGCGAAAGTTCAGACTGTGAGGGGATCTGTCGTCTTTGTCTCATCTGATACAGCAGGCTTTTTGTGGGAAAAAAAGGACTTTTCATCACCGCTTTTTGTAATTTCAGAGACAGTGGGTGTCGTGCTGACACATATACACCGCTCTGAGTGCATGCAGCTATTGAGACCCGACTTGTTTCAGTGCTTCTTTCACACAACCTGACAATGAAGTGCAGAGATGTTTATAGAAGAAGCCAGCAAGGTGTTGTTCTCATGGCCAAGAAAATGTTCTGCAAAATGTCTGAATGATGCCATAAGGTCTATGCCTTCTCCAGAACAAAAAGATGAAAATTAGTTCTTTCATACTGTTTTTTTATAACTTTGCTGCACACTGACACTGTCTGTATCACTGTTGCGTCTCCGCAAGATGGTTTTAGGTTTGAATCTCCCTCAGGTTCTTTCTGCCAGACCTTTACATTCTGTCCTGTTTGGTTTTATTTTGAAGCTACATGGAGGTTTGTACACGCTAAGATACAGGAAGACTTAACTACTTTGTTATAACAAAGTAATTGTAGTTTATTTAGTAATAGAACTAGTTACATAAGTTTCTCAAATATCTTTTATCCATAGTGAGTGCATATAAACTTGTGTTGCACTCACAGTCAAAGATTTTAGATAGTCGATTTAAGGTGTAGAAAAGTCAAGTTTATGAAGACAACTCTCTTGCTGTAATCTACCTGGTAGATTTGTACCATAACTTCAGATTGAAACTTTCTGTTCCAACCTAAAGTTATGGTGGAGAAGATATTTTGTACTAAAAGTGCAGCATTATGCAGTCAAGACAAACACATTGTTCTCAGTATGTAAAAATTAAAAACAGGGTAACGTAAGTTCCAAATTCGATTCAGAAAGTTTAACTTGAAGACAGGTTGTGAGTCAGTACGCTACCTTTTGATCAGTTTATAATTCCAAGAATTAAATGAATTACAAAGCATTTTTGTTTTGTGTTAACTTTTTTCTCCAGGTGAACATTGAAGTCAGCTAAACTGAATCTAATTGAATTTTCTTAAGACATTTCACCAAAGGAAAAAACACAATGTAGTGCTTACATATTCCTAAGTGTATTTACAATTACACGTAAATACACCACTTATCTGGAGACTATGTCTGAAAAGTGATATGAATATTTTGAAATTCTTAAACATTTGCATCAGACAGCATATGGTTGTTGATTTGAATTGATGTCTAAGCTGTGTTTGTAATAAATCTCATGTTACTAAGGCAGTTGGCAGTTCCATGCGCCACAAAAGGTGCCAATCTTTTCCACTTGAGCACCTCCCTGTGTTTCTTTATTGGTCCAAAAAGAGATAAACTTTTTATTGTTGTGAAAATTCAGCAGTAAACGGCCTCTAAATGGTAAGTGGTGAATGGCTTGTGCTTGTATTGTGCAGTAAGTTCAGAGGACGCCCAATTTTAATTTAGCTATTCAGCTTCTACCCATAAAAATTGCAACCTGTTGATAATTAGAAAACCCTTTTTTCTCAATAAAGCCAAAGTAGTGTGACATATCACACAATGATAAAGTCTGTGTTCTTGCAGACTTCCCAAATCTTAAGATTATGGAGCTAATTACTGGCATTCCTTCAGAAACTTACAGACTTCAGCTCTAAACGTGGCAGCTTAGGAGAACAGTAGGCTCCTTATATGCCACTGTAGCAGACAAACAACATGTTGTTCTGTTCCTCAACAAGGAGGTGAACCATGCATTGGATATAAAATAATGTTGCAGATAAAAACCTTTTTCAGGTAAGGCATATATGCCTACCTGCATCAAAACACTGAGCTGCTTTGGTGATCATCTTCCAAATGGAATATCAGGTAACTTTGACACCGACATTGAGCTCAGGCACTGAATACATACTGCAAACTTTGCTGGGTACAAACTATAAAAGATTAGTCTTTTAAACGATTATTTTAGTAATCAAGTATTCTATTGATTATTCTGACAATTAATTGAGTAATGTAATCGAATAAAAATTAGCTAAAATACAAAACTGGTCAATTTTACCATAACAGCAGTATTACAATCGGATATGAAGATCAGCTCAAATTTCATATTTTTACATCACTACCATAACTTTTCTGTTGTTTTAAAAGCTAACCAGTAACAATAATAGCTCACTTTTTAACCTGGACAAAAAGTTTACAAAAATCTGAAGTTTTATTCAATTTGAAAATAAAGAGGCAGGCTCACAAAGACACTTGGAAAAATTTTTTGATTCTTCACTCTTTAGTTTATGTATTCATTTTCGATCCATTTGATAGATGAACTCTAACTTTGCACAGTCATTTGTAGCTTCTATGTCCACGTTGGTGAAGGGATTTGGTTCCTTCGTCACACAGAAGCACAAAAAATGACAGCTATGTACTGCCGCCGTGCGCTCCGCCACCCATTTGTTGCGACCGGGATGAAATATTTATTTTCTGGTTCGTCCGTAAAGCTACGCTCATGTTAAGCATCAACTACGGCAGAGCCACCCGCAGTGTTCAGTCTATCCGTTTACCTGTACAGAAACACCCGCCGCGCTCTTCACCGCCGCCAGCTCTGGGAGGAGAAAGGCTGCCAAACTCCAGGCATCGCACTAGTCAGTTTAAGGATATCTATTGGTTCCCCGCAAAACTATAAAAACTCGGACATCATCATCAATCAATGAAATGCCCCCGAACTGAACTTGAAAATTTTACGTTATGCTGCTAACACTTCGCTTTTGTCAACAACTCAGAGGCGGAAATAAGAGCACTGTGCAATGCAAGTAATCACCTGCCCGGAACACGGCGGGTGTGCGCCGAGTAATAAACTTAATTTAACAAAGTTTCGAGGCTTGTACTAATCAGCATTCTGATTAACAGAGATCATTAGAAATAGGCCTCAAAATTATCAATAGCACTAAAAATAAAAGTATTACAGATGGAAAAAACACAACAGTTGCTATATGTGTGTTTTCCCTCTGTTAACCTTTTCTAGTTACTTTATGAATGAGTTTTGGAAAACGCCTTTTTAGCCCTGGTTAAACACACCGCTTTTGAGTCAGACAGCAGACACAGTGACCTGATTCATGCTTGTTGGTATGAAAATGACAGGCTCACAACCACAAGCAAGGACGGATGTAATGGCGCAATCTGGGCCAGTTTCTTTCATCTACTGTATACTTACTTTAGTGTGAAGAAATTATTACCCTAATTTGAAAGACGCATTAGAAGTTGTTAGCTGGAGCAGAACATCCTTCGTAATTACATGGATTTTCTAAAAACCTGCAACCACAAGCGGGAGTGGTGTGAATAAGGCAGCTGAGGTGTCAAAAGAGGCTGGTAGTGTTTATTATTCCACTGAATACCCAAAGTATTGACATAATTGGAATTAAGATGCACTTTTTAAAAAATATCACATCTGAAATCCATGCCATTTCAGGTCATTCAGTAGATTTATTAACTTTTCAAAAACTTCAACTCCCTTTACAATGATTGCTCGACTGATGTCACTTCACGTATTTTCATATTTGTCTTTTCTTAAAATTCCAAATGCCTTTGTAATTATAGTGTAGCATTTATGGTTTTCAACCATAAATGTTATTATCGACATGGCAATTAAGGAATCAAATCGTTTTAAAATGACGGCCACAAGAAAGCGCTGAACTTCTCCCAGTTTTTCCCCTCCCAACAACAGCTTGAGTGGCATTAGCAACAAAACAGGCGAAAAGAGAGATCTTTATTCAAGTAATTTACAGCCAAAGTTCAACTAAATGAAACACTCAGTAAAGTAAATGCATTTAATTTCTGGAGATGCAACATTTTCTGTTTTACTGCGAGGTTAAAAACAAAACATTTTTAATTTCCGCCCACAATTAAAACTTGTATTTCTTGTGTTTACACTGTTGCAATGAAATATTTATTTATTATAAAGTTTTTTATAGAACATTGTGAGGGACACCAATAACTGTGTCCCAATGCAGTTTTGCTTGTGGATAAAGAATGGTTCATCCAGATATTAAAACTGTTTTCTAAAAATTACCCTAAATGCTTCCGTATCGTTCAATACTCCAACAGAGGTGCTTTTATTTTGAAACTGCTGTGTTCAAAACAATTTGACAAACAATGCAAAACATTAAATACATGCAATCCACAGGCCTAACAAATTTGTACGATTTGTACGATACTGTACGATAAATTGTCCCTGACGTTATCGCGATAAATGATAATATTGTTGCTCTGAGACAACTTTCAAGCAATATAATATAAGCTGTCTAGTACAAGTAAAGTTTTTGACAATTTTTGAGAAAAATCTGCAATAAACTCCCAGTTTTAGAGCAATTTGCTGATTTTGCGGGAATTTGATTAATATAATTAGGCAATAAACAGAAAAAACTGCATTAATTTGATTGATAGCATAATATTTAAGCACACTTAAGTATTTAGTCTAGAATCTAGAGCGCCACATGAAAAGTTATGGTGGGCTGGATTTGGATCAAGGGCCTTCAGTTTGACACAGGTGGGGTAAACCATGATGAGGATCTTTGCAATTCAAGTTTAATTTTTAAAAATAAGGGAGGAAATTGAAGAATAAAATATCTGGGAATCACTGTCTGTTTCTTTATTCATGAACTAATCAATTCTTAGTCAAAACAATATGTGTGTGTGTTTATTTTGAACACCTAAAGAGGAATAAGAATCTGTTCTCCCTGGTGGGTTTAGTTAAATAAAAAGAAGAGAAAGTTCCTCTCCTTCGGCTGGATGCAATTAGAGTCCAATCTGAGAGGCAAAAGGTGGTAGGAATGTCAGAAATGCCCATTTTGACCAGACTGTGGCTGCACTAGCCAGATGCGACTGTGCTCAGTTCGCTCTGGCTCTGCCACAAATTGCCTGGCTAATGATTGCTGGCGAATGCCACAGCTGCAGGGTGTTCCAAGTGGTGAAAGCTTGCAGTGGGAAAACCCAGACACCACACCCCAATAAAACACAAAGGTTAGTCTAAGCAGAACAAACCTGTAGACTCAGTATTGTCTCAATGGTGGAGCAGGACTTAATTCATAATGCATATTAACAGGGTCGGTCACTGATATGGGTGTGATGGACACTCTTGTCTTGTCCAGTTGGTTTTACTTAGTTCTTAGAGTGTGTTTGCTAGTTTTAATTAGTCATTATTAGTTATATATTGTTTAGTTTTAGCTGAGGGAAGAAGTTTTAGTTTTTTCGTACTTAGCTCATTTTTAGGTGCAGAATTATTGTGCTGTGTACAGCACATATAATATAGTTCCCCCATTAAATACAGGTTTTATTTATTTCAGTTAACCAAAACATTTTTCTCAATTTCAGATTTTGAAATTACTGGAACCTTAAAAGCCACATGTCAAACTCAAGGCCCGTGGGCCAAATTCAGCCCGCCACAGCTTTCTATGTGGCCCTCTAGATTCTACATTAAACACTAACTGTCCTTAAATATTATTTCATCAATCAAATGAATGTAGTTTTCATCAGTTTACTGCCAAATTATGTCAATCAGTTCCTACAGTTTCTTGAGAATTAAAGTGGAAATTCACACAAAATCAACAAATTGCACCAAAAACTGGGAGTTTATTGAAGATTTTTCTCAAAAAATGTCAAAAACTTTCTTACTTGTCCTAAACAGCTGCCTCAGCTTTAGCAGATGTCAGATTATAGTCCTTGATCTGTACAGCGAGTAATGAAAAGTCACATTTAATGTCATAAATAAGTGCAAATATTGTAAATACAGTATTTTCAAATTATTACCACAAACACTTTGATTTTTATTGGGAAAAAAAATCAAAGAAATCACAAAAAGAATCAGAAAATCCTGGAGGAACTGAAAAGATGTTCAATAACATTATTTAATTTTAAGAATTCACTGATATTTTAACAGTTTGTGAACAGATTTTATTAATACATTCTGGCACGACCCTTTAAGAGCATTCGTGATCTCAATTTGGCCCAAAACAAAAATTAGTTTGACACCGCTGAAATAAACGCTACCAAATCTGAAGAAAGTAAAATGTGGTCAGGTATTTATTGAAATATTAGTGGAGGTATATGAATTTATTTGAGCTTGCATGTAAGTAGATTAGATATAGCTGACAGTAAATTGAAATGTTAGCACCCAGTTGTTTTATAAAAATCAGTGAAGCTCCTAGAGCAGTGGTTCTCAAATGGAGGTACGCGTACCCCTGGGGGTACGTGGAGGTACTGCAGGGGGTACGTGAAGCTTATCAAAATATCTTTAAAAAATCAGTAGGCTCCTCATAATAAGTCTTGGGAAAAATTATTTTGTAAAAAGTTCAATAAAATATAAATGTGTGTTCATGCACTGAATTTTATATTCAGTATTTACAGGGTATTTACAGCACTGCACCTCTATTTTATTCCAAAAATGTTTTGCCCAGGTCAGGGGGTACTTGACTAAAAATATATTTTTACGGGGGTACATCACTGAAAAAAGTTTGAGAACCACTGTCCTAGAGGATGAAGAAGCTTTAAATGAATCATAAAAAAACAATTTTTATTTGACCTTAATGCCCATAATGAGTGTATGCCAATATGAACTGGTTGATGGTTTACCTTGTCTTTTCTGCTATGGCTCTGAGTTTATTACATAATAATCTGAAGTCTTTTCTTCAATTACCAATTCGTTTAGTGCGTATCCCAAGTATCTTGTTTACAAGGATACAGTTGTAGAAATTGTACTTCAAAATGCTAACACAGCCAATTTGATTTACTGGTTTCCACAGTAATTATCCATTAGCAAAAAAGGCCATTTGGTCTTATAAAGCCCTGTATTCAACTTAGTCGTTTTGGGGTTTCCTGGCAAAGAGGAAATCACCGCACGGGGCTTTGAGTCTGAGCAATGAAGCGACGTAT
Organism: Xiphophorus maculatus; assembly: GCF_002775205.1. Lineage (NCBI taxonomy): Eukaryota > Metazoa > Chordata > Actinopteri > Cyprinodontiformes > Poeciliidae > Xiphophorus > Xiphophorus maculatus. The sequence goes on from NC_036457.1 coordinate 5,945,172, forward strand.
GCAATTTGCGGTTGAAGTCATTGGTCTCAATCTGATCCTCCGATATGGTATCTAGGAGGGGCAATTAGATGTTGTTTGTTGTGCTCTCTTGGAATAAACCCTGAAGCAGACACATTTTTCTGTAAACTTCAGATAAAAAAACAAAAACACACAACTCTGAGTTGATTTCGGCATGCAAAGGGAGTCCGATATCTACCAGTCCTCTTTTAACATAGAGTTCAAGGTCAACTGAAGGTGTTGCATAGCTTATAACACGGGTGTCACATTTAGAAAGTCTAAATGTGACTTTTTATCACTATAATCTGACATCAATTAAAGCTGAGGCAGCTGTTTAGTATAAGTAAGAGAAAATCTGCAATAAACTCCTAGTTTTTAACTCAATGTGTTGATTTTGCGTGAATTTCCACAATAATTCTGTGACTGATTGATATCATTTGGCAGTAAACATATAAAAACTGTATTGATTTGATTGATAAAATTAAATTCAAGCTCACTTAGTGCTTAGTCTAGCATCTAGAGGGCCACATAAAAAGCTATGGCGAGCCGGATTTGGCCCACAGGCCTTGAGTTTGACATATCAGGTTTATTTAAACTGGTAAATTTCCTGGCAAGCATCTCTTTTTGAAGCATAGCTCACACCGTCTCAATTGTGCTGAAGCTGGAGATTTTATGCCAACATTTGCAATGAAAAAACAACCCTGGCAACACATTCAACAAAGTGTTTTGTAAAGTTGCACATCAACAGCAATAATTTGGGCCATTTAGCCTGTAATTGCAATTTTTTTTTTCCTTTATAAACGTCATGTTTCAAACTAAATCAAGCTAGATATTTAGTTTACAAAGTAAAAAATTTGCTCCAAACTAAAATATAGTTAGCAAACTAATTATTTAGCTTCAAACTAAACATTTATTCAGCAAGCTAGTAGGTAAGACCAAAATCTGGTGTTTTGGTCTTAACTATTCCTTTTTTATATTTTATATTTAGATTTATATTCATATTTTATACTGTATTTTATTTTATTCTGGAGTAACCTCACAACATTGGAAGCTCAAAACACTGTCCTGAGCTGTATGCAACGAAATTTCATTCTGTATACACCCTGTGCATGCAAAATGACAATAAAGTCAGTCTAAGTCTAAGTCTTGAAGGACTATTTTCTTTACAAAGATGTTTTATTGTGGATATTTAAAAATTCTCTCTGCTTCAGTGTTATATGTTCACTAAAATTTAAACTTTATAAATCTTTGAGAATGTGTTCTTTCATTATTAAGCCTTTACCGTTATGTTGCTTGAAATGTGTCTCAAAGCAACAATATTATCGTCTATCGCGATAACTTCTGGGACAAATTATCATCCAGTAAAATTTGTTATTGTGAAAGGAATATATGCAGCTCTGAGCTAAATATTTAATTTGGAAGTTAACTAGTTTTGATTGCTAGCTACATATTTAGCTTCCAAATGGAATATTTAGTTATAAAACTAAATATGTAGATTCGGGTTTACAAAAAATATATATATATATATTTTTTTTCCATTTATAAATAAAAGAAAAAATGGTGAAAATATGGACCCGCATTTTGTTGTAAGACGCTAAATAACCCAAATTATTGTAGTTCATTTTTGTCTGTCTAAATATACCAACTAAAGCCCATAATTGAAAGGTTTGTGTTTTTTCAAATGTGTCCTGTGTGACTTTAAAACTTCCCACCAGAAGACATTATCCGTGTGGGAAGCTGCAAAGTTTAGTCAAGCTTGAAGGTGACAATTTTAGAGAGGCAATAATTTATGTTTTGTTTTTTTGTTGTCGTTTTTTGGTGAGTCTCCTCTCAGTTTATGGTGAAGTAAAACTTGATTCGCTGCGGAAAGACACTGAAAGTTGACCAGGAAATTCCCCACAGATGGATTTTCCAAATAGTCAGTGACCCCAAAATCTAAAGTGGTTTTCTCATGAATACATCGAGCTAGCATCTACTGAAATTTTGTGTCATAAAACCAAAGAAGAAATCCAAACATGTGCATCTCATAATTGTCACTTAAACATTTCATTATAATAAAAATAACATCATAGAAGCAATTGATCTATTTCTAAACATACATACTAAGCTATATCCACATGTTATTAATTAAATAAGAAGTCCAAAATTTAAAATAATTTCCGATGTAAAATATGCAAAACTTTGGAATTTATAGTGGCGTATATCTTATTTTTTCCACCATGAATTTAGGTGATGAATGCTGACACTGTTATCAAGCCACTTTCTATTATTTGTCAGATTAAGACCATTTTCTTTCTGTTTAAAAATGTCTCAACAACGTGCTTTCAGAGCAGAGTGTGAAAGAAAACCTTTTAGAGCCTTTGTGGTATCCAATCCAACCTCAATGCCAAGAATTTCCATACAACACACACGACTCACAAATGTCAGCGTACACAGAAAACAGGCCACTAATCGTCTTTTGTCACCCAGCAACATTCCTGATGTCCGCTCCCAGCAACCGGGACTTAAGGAAAGACGGGGATTTAGTTTGACAGCCGTGTCGCGGAGTTTAGTGCTTCTCAGGGCGGGGCTGACCGCCTGCGGACCGTGTTTATGTGCCAAAGACTCAAACATGGTGATTCTGCTGAATATCAAAACAAGGTAACAAGTTTGATTAATGAACTCGAGCGCTTTTTTCATCCAGTCTGAGGCGAAACTGACAGCTGAAAGACGTATCTACGGGGTAGAATGACAATGCTGAACCAGAATCCATTCTTTGGTCCAACCATTCATTCTTTTGGTCTTCAGATTCAAGTTTGTGGATGTCAAGAAGCTTTTCTATTTTGGCACAAATAAAAGTCTTAGATATCCTTCATAAAGCATTGTTAAATTAAAGGACAACATATTCAATAATAAATGCGTTATTGTAAAGATTAGAATGAAAATAAATAATTTCTCCTTCATGTTGACAAAACATTGCACATATTTTCTAATGCTGACATACAAGATTACAAATTTTTCACACTTTTGGCAGATTTGAAGTTATTTTCTTTCAAACAAGAATTACCAAAAGATGCAAACTATGGCATTTTTGTTTTAGCCATAGCATAACACAAACCAATTGCAGATAGATGCAGCTTTTCAGTGTTTCACCTTTTGAGTTGTTAAATTTCCAATCTACATTTTAATACTTTTACGGGTATTTTATAAGTACTTTAAAGTGCAGATTCTTCAGACCTATAAGACAGTTTAGGTCAGAATGTAAACACTGGAAATAACTAAGGTCTAAGGTCGCATCCACATCAGGAAAATCCGGGTCGCTACTTTTGATTTAATCTGCCCTGCATGAGCAGAAGGCCTGTATGGCAAGCTCATTTATTACTTAATCCAAAAAAAATGCACCGATTTCTAATTTCTGTTAGATTTCTACATTAAGGTGAGCTTTCTCCTAGAAATATATCACTTTCAGGAAGACTGTATTTATGGAGAGGTACAAACTAAAAAAATTGAGTCATTTGTTCTTGGAAAAATGACAGCTGACCTAGATGAAATGTTCATTTTGTATATAAATATTTATATTTTTGTATGTCTAAGTATATTTGTCAATAGAAATAACTGTTTTATGGATATTTGGTGTAAAAATCCTCCATTTCTCTCCACAAGCAAGCGTGCCTTCAGCTATGCCATGCTTCACAAACACTAAGTGAGGATTTTAGTTTTCTGATCACATGTACCTCTATTGTACGTGTGTCAAACAAAATCAAGGCCCGTGGGCCAACTCCGGCCCGCCATAGCGTTTTCTATGGCCCTCTAAATTCTAGACTAAACACTAAGTGAGCTTAAATATTATGTTATCAATCAAATCAATGCAGTTTTTATCTGTTTGCTGCCAAATTATATCAATCAGTCCCTCCAGTTTCCTGAGAATTACTGTGGAAATTCAGGCAAAACCAACAAATCCCTGCACTTTTTTGCACTAATGCATAATTGGGAGTTTATTGTAGATTTTTCTCAAAAATTGTCAACAACTTTCTTACTTGTACTAACCAGCTGCCTCAGCTTTAACTGATGTCAGATTATAGTCCATAATCTATACAGCGCGTAATAAAAAGTCATATTAACCGTCATAAATAAGCGCAAATATTTCCAAATTAGTACGGCAAACACTTTGATTTTTATTGGAAAAAATCACAAAAAGAATCACAAAATCCTGGAAGGACTGAAAAGATGCTCAATAATAATATTTAATTTTAAGGATTCATAGATATTTTTACAGTTTGTGAACAGGTTTTATCAATACATTCTGGAACAACCGGCCCTTTAAGAACATTCATGATCTGAATTTGGCCCAAAACAAAAATGAGTTTGACACCGCTGCTCTATTCTGTCCAACATGGACTGTTTGTTTTCTCTTAATGGAAGCATTAAGGGCTCACATATAAGCAAGTCCAGACCCGTTTTTAGTCGGACCAGAGTTTACTTGCTTGGTCTGGAGTTCACATTAGCTTCACATCTGCTGAAACAAAGCAGACAATCCAAGGATTGTTTTGTTCTGGTCCATTTAAAGGGGACCAAGCAGCTCTTGTGTTGAAACAACCTCTGAATTAAAAGGAAAATGGAAACCAGAATGACAACAATATTCCAAATCCAAGCTTAATCCGGGGGAATACTTGCAGGTAACGCCGGGATTTTGCATTTGTGTTGGAAAATGGGTCAATAATAAACTTGTGGTTGTGTGTTCATTTAAAGGTCTGATCAAAATTTACAGGATAATAGTAACTTTGTATATTTTATAATAGCAGCACAAAGTAAAACAGTTACAAACATTGCATACAAATAACATGCAACGTTTATAACGTTAATAATTTTAACACATACAAATATATACACTCCACTCAATTAATGTGTGATCTTTTTTCGTTTCTATAGTAAGTTTTGCACAAATCATATCGCTATATATTGCACCCATCACAATATATATATCGTGATATGAATTTTATGCCATATCGCACATCTCTATTCCAAAGTGCCCTCTCTGAATGAGCTAGCAGTGCTAATAGCTAATATCCTTATACATGAATAAGAAAATAGTGGCTGTGTTGTACTTTTAAAATGAACATTTTAAGTACGAGTTCACTTTTTATGCTTTTGTGTTGCTTCATATCTTTCGTGGGTCACAGGATATATTTTAAAGGTCAATGCTCAGCAGGTTTTCTAAATAGCCGAGTTGAAAATTTGACGTAGTCAACAAACCGGCATGACTTTCTGCTGAGGTCTTAGATATCATTTTTGTCTGTTTGGTACTATAATTGCCCATTTCATTTCCAAAACAGTTCAGATCCTTTCATTAGAGACATAGTCTGCTGAAAAACCCAAAATAAGCAGTAGTTTCCTGATTAAAAATAGCTAGAGCATAGTTTAGCTAGCCAGCAGAAAGGCTGTTTCATGTTAAACTGCTAGTGGCTATTCCTGTCACTTCTCCACAGGGTTCGGATAAACACTTCCATTCTGCAGTCTCGAAGACATAGTTAAGAGACCACGATTATAGCCTTGGGAGTGTTGTATAAATATCTCCTCTGGGAGAGAGCTGTGTCCTGACAGCCGCAGTTCATGTTCCCCGTCTCTATTTAACATGTTTCCAGCAATTTTGCTCTCTCAGGCTTGTTGACCTGTAAAGTGAACTGTTTCTGCACGTGCTGAGAGTTTCCCTTTTCCTAAAAGTAGGCCTGCTCAGACAGTCTGGCTCCATGGCTGTGGTTCTGTCTTATATGAGCAAAAGGAACTATGTTTATTCTTTCTAATCAGCTTTACATATTCATTCTTTCCTGAATCTTTATAAATATTCAGTTATTTAGCTGCACATGCTAAACAGAAGCAATTATAGCACGTGTCAAACTCAAGACCTGTGGATCCAATCCGGCCCACCACAGCTTTTTATGTGGCCCTCTAGATCCTAGACTAAACATTAAGTGTGATTAAATATTATGTTATCAATCAACCTGCCAAATTATATCAATCAGTCCCTCCAGTTTCTTGAGAATTATTGTGGAAATTCACGCAAAATCAACAAATTTTGGTAATAATTGGAAGTTCATTGCAACAACTTTCTTACTTGTACTAACCAGCTGCCTCAGCTTTAATTGATGTCAGATTATAGTCCATGATCTATACAACGAGTAATAAAAAGGCACATTTAACGTCATAAATAAGTGGAAATATTTCCAAATTAGAACCACGAAGACTTTGATTTTTATTGCAAAAAATCACAGAAAGAATCATGAAATCCTGGAGGGACTGAAAAGATGTTCAATAATATTATTTAATTTAAACAATTCATTGACATTTTAACAGTTTTTGAGCAGGTTTTGTCAATAAGTGTTCAAAAACTGGTATTGATAATCAAGATCATGAAGAACATTCATGATCTTTATTTGTAGTTTGATACCCCTGCTTTATAGCATCTTCTCAACAATAAAGGATTGCAGCTTTTGGGGGTCAGTATCTACCTGAGCAGCAGCATACATGTACAAAAAAACAAATAAAAAACAGCTTTCTTTGCCAGGTTTCAGTCTGCAGCTGAAATCCTAGAGGAAAAACAATGGGAAGCGGCTGAGTAGCGAATGTGGTCGACACAGGGAAAGCCGCCCTTGTCCTTTTCATGTGGCTTCAAGCTGTCCCACTGGCAGCCAGCTGCTTGTTGATTTACACCACAGCAGCAATTCACAACGCAAACACACCCCAGACAAATAATTATGTCAACTTGGCTCTTTTGGGTTATTAAGGAAGCCAAAGTGAAAATATTTACCACAAACGCCAACATTAGCGTAATGCAATACAAGAGATGATAGTAAGTGAACCGCAGTGACGGATCTACTGCAGTGCATGAGCCAAGGGAGGCTTGGGGAGCATCAAGCTTTACAAGTTCAATAAAGTGGTGCAAGTAAAATAAAAATAAAAATTTAAAGGAGGCATAAAACATTGCAAAGAAAACACCAATGTTTATGTAACCTTAACTTCTGAGGACTGGCTATACAAGGTGTTAGCATTTACACTAAATTCCTTGTACAGTTCAGGACAAGCAAATACACAAAAATTAATAATTTACAACAAAAATACTTATACAGTAAGATATACAGATGCAGATGTGTCATATTTTGGAATATTTTGTTTGGTATCTTCAAATTTCAATGCTGCAATAATTTTATATATAAACTAATTGAGAATTCATAAGATAAGAATAACTCTCTTATTCATATCTGTTAATGGTATTTTTATTTTATTTACAGTTTCTCCCATTAACACAGTAACTACAGCCTAAACTAAAGGTGCACCGATCCTCTTTTTTCACTTTCAATGCTAAACTAAACCGATATCTGAGGTTTACTATCGGCCAATTCCAATACGATACAGAAAAACATAGCTGAAATGATTTAAAACGCTTTATTTTTTTAAAAACACAGACATAAACATAGTGAATTACAAGTTTATTTGATAACTCTACACCAGTACAGCACACTTAAATACACCAATAGCTTCACAAGCTTGGTCAAACATGTAAAAAACAACTTTAATTTGTTCCGCCATTATAATTAGGAGTAAAACAGTCAATAAATAATAATGAAAAGATTAATCTAACAAGAACAATACGTTCTTGGTTTAACATGTAAAAAAAAAAAAAAAAACTGCTGCAAACATTTGTGAATGTGTGAAAATATTTTTCAAATAGTAAAAGTTATAACTTATGTTACTGGCACCAGACCTAGGGGAATCTGAGCCAGTATCAAGCGGTGCAAAGGCACATGAATCCTTTGCAACCAATTTCTGTGGATCACAGAGGAAGCGAGTTGAAACAATGTTACTCTGGCAGAGCTCGTTTATTCTGAGCCGCACATTTTCAATTAAACAAACACAACCACAATACAATTCAAATGCAGTCTACAACATCCGGAGTTTCCACAAAGAAATAAAATAAAATAAAATCCTCAAATAAAATAACATAATAGCAAAAGAAATTAAGAAAATCTAATCCTAAATTAACATAACCCAACTGAACAAAACGTTCCATCTACAACACACAGTAAACTGACACACCAACGTTTGTCAGTTACAACTGTGTTTTTTTAACGTTTGTCAGTTGTAACTGTTACAGCGGCCACAAAAGAGATCAAGCCCACCACAAATAAATACACTGTTATAAGAAACAAAAATATTATAATGCTACCCAAAAAATACTGACCGATCAAGTGATATAAATAAATTTAAAAATCCCCAAGGCTCCAACAACAAAAAGCAAGCTACACGCCGACACAGATCAATACAAAACTTTGCAATTATACATGTAAGTTATACAATAGACTCCGAAATTAATCTTTATATATGTACAGATCATTTTACATGGCTTATGAGAGTGGCCTTCTATCTTACCTGTGGATCACAGAGGAGGCGAGTTGAAACAATGTTACTCTGGCAGAGCTCGTTTATTCTGAGCCGCGCATGCCCAGAGCCAGGAAACTCATTCTCCTCGCTAGACCCACGGCGGCGCGAGAGCGCCCCCACTGGCAAGAAGACACACGCACACAACAAACACGTCTACACACACAGGAGAAAAACAAAGACAAGAACAACTCCGATAGAAAAATAGGGGGTGTATTTTCTATTTATTTATTGATTTTTTTTTACCTTTTTTTCTCAACCCACTACACTTACTCGACATTTCTATTCCTGTCTCTGTTGTCATAACTTGATTAGTCGTAAATTTTAGGACAACAGCAAATAGGCGCATCTGCAGGTTATTTTCGGAGGGTATGCACAAAACTATCACTGTACCTGACCCACAGGAGCACAACCACACCTCCAACACGCATCGTGTGTGTGTCACACAAAACCAGAACAAGCATTCCCAGGTTCAGATGGTGTGTTTGAAATTTCTGAAGGAGGAGAATCTAAAGCCAAAATGTTTGCTTAATTTCTCCTCTTTGGCAAACGTTTCAACTAGATTTAACTGTTTAACCTGCAATCTTAGCGCGACGCTCAGAAAGAGCGCGGCAGATGTCACGGCCGGCTAACATCATAGAGATGTGCGCTACATACAAGGTGTTTTGACATAAAATATCTTTTTTTTCTCCACAATTTTGTTAGTAGTATATAAAAACTCCAAAAATTATTCTTTTTTATTTTATTTAAAGGAAAATCTCAAGGTATGCACCGTGCGTATAGCCGCAGGTGCTCCTGAGAGCAAACAGTGACAATTAGTTTATCCTCCATAGTTATTATTTTTCTGAGATCACGTTGAAAAATGCACCACTTCTTGCTGATTGACACTCTGCGTCGAGCGGCGAAAGTTCAGGCCCTCGACCTGATAGACTTTGAATGTAAACCAGACGCGCCTCACGTTCAAAACACATTTGGTGTGAACGCGCCATAAGACTGGCTCTTCAATCTGTGAAGATATTGCTGTAAATGCTCACACCTGGACCTGCTGTTTCAAGCAAAAATGCTCAATCAGCTCAGGCTCATTTGAGTTCAGAGAGGGAAACTGGATTTTCGCATCATAACAGTTTTAGTTTGAGGTTGTTTCTTTTTTTAAAGTTATTTATGCTTTAAGTCTTTGTCCTGACTCTCTTTCTATGTTTAGAACTGGCCATGACACATTGTGTGTATATAAAAACAAACTTCTGTAACTTCAAGTGGTTTTCAGCACTGTCAGGTTTGCAGGAAGGTTCTAGGTTCGAATCCCAGTAAGGATCTTTCTGTGTGAAGTTTTCATGTGCACTGATTGTTACATTAATTTGCCACTTTAAATGTAAAAAAAACAAACAGCACATTTTACATACTTTTTACATACTGTAAACTTGAGCAAACTATTTGCCACAATGAACATTGCTATATTAGTATACAGTTTTTGATATACCTGTGCTACACTGAAAATGTTACCAAGTATTTTGGTCTAATTTCTAGTAGGCTTAACTAAAACCAAATTCACTTACAAGCTACTTTTCAGCAACATATAGGAGCTTGTTTTAAGTAAATAATCCCTTAATATTGGAGAAAAAGTGCTATTTCCTCTAGGTTATTTCACTTATGACATGGTAAAAATGTATTGTTTATAAGTGAAAAAATGTGCCAGTGGAACTAGTATTTTTTTTAATCAATATTAAAGAATTACGTTCTTAGAAAAGCTCCTATATTTTGCTGAAAAGTTTTGTCTTATTTGGATTAGAAACTAAACCACTTGGTAAGATGTTGTGCTGCTTTCATGTTAATAACAATAAGCTAAAAAAAGTTTGTGTCCTTAGTTTTTCAACTCAACATTATGCAAAAAAAAAAAAAACAAGTTTTCTGCCACAAGTTGCCTTTGTTTGAATGTTGCACAGTTCCATTTTTAATTTGTTTTCTTTTAGTGGTTTTTTAAATGAAGGATTAAATGACTATTTGGACATTACATTGTAATGCCCCATAAGTCCTCAAGGATGGATCAAAGCATTTTGAGTGCCCTCGTTTTTCTTATAAAAACACCATAAACAAGAATATTAGAAAAGAGTACAGCTAGATGAGGATGTGGCTGGTTTGTATTTCTTTTTTATATATTTAATTCTTATAAAAACACTTTTGCTTTAAAAGAACATGTGCTAAAAATTTTCATATCTACACTTCAAATGGCCAAAAGATGTTTCTTTCCAAATAAAATTGGAAACACCAAGCCAGCTCTGCAGCTTACTGATGCACAACTACAAAGGCTACACTGGGGATTTAATACGATGCAGATCTCCACTGTCTATGTGAAAAGGATGGGAACAGTCAAACTTGGCTCCTGCTGGAACTGAGACTATTTCTTTTTATCTTCCCTCTAGACTGCAATGATATTTTACCTCCTCTGCGAATCCATAAACCAGAACAATGACATCTTGTCATCTCATTTTTTTTTTTACAATATTTGCTTATACAAAAGGAGATTGTGGTAGAGATGAAGTGAATGTGTAATTTCTTAATGCTAGGAGACATGTCTACGCAAATGTGTAAAATTTAGATTATGAATGAAATGAGAACATTTAAAAATCTACTATTGCTGGTAAGAGTTTTCCATCTAGCAATGCAAACCCTATCCAATCAATCAATCAAGTTTATTTGTACAGCACATTTCAGCTACAAGGCAGTTCAGAGTGCTTTACATCATAAAACCATAAAAATACATAGTAGTCACCAATTGTCAAGTGCCAACGTTACACGTCAGATTACTGATTAATGTTTCATTTATGATGTTTTAAAAGCAACTCTAAGCAGCTGGGTTTTGAGTTTAAAGAAACTCTGGAAGTTTGCTCCAGATGTTCAGTTCTCCATGTTTGGTTCTGGTTCTGTGGAGGTAGAAATGCATTTGATCAAGCTTGAATCTAAAAAATTAATTAACAACAAGCCCTTAAATTAATTCAAAAGTTGTAAACGGATTAAGATTTCTGCGTGTGGTGGCATGAATCTCATTTTCAACATGAAGGAATCAAATGTTTGAGTCGCTGCTCTGCAGAACATTGCGGCATGTTGAAAAAAAATTTAACCATTTGATTCATATGTATTGGACTGAGGATCTAAAAGTTTCAAGACAGTTTCTTTTAATGACGAATTGGAAAACTCCTGCTTTGAACAAGTTTGTCCCACACATCCCACAGATACTTGATTGGACTTATGGTACGTTCACTCCAGACGTGTTTGCACTTTAAGTCATACACGGGTGACCAACTTGCATCATTTGGATTTACTGCTGGAATGAAATGAAGCTCTGAGGTTTCAAGAAAATGAAAAAAAAACAAAACATACTTCTTTAGAACAAATCTACAAAATATAAAATTACATCTTCCTGTGTCTTCCTGTCAGCAGCCAGTCACTGCATGTTGGCATTTTGGATCATTTCGCTCGGCTTGTTTCGCTACATTTAGTGCAAGACCTTCAATCTCCCCAAATCCAAACCACTGTTTGTTTGTTTGTTTTTTTCAGAAGGTGTGCAGAGCAGATTAACAAAGATAAATAAATAGAGACATAAATACACCATGCGGTGGTCACCTAACGAGATGAACCCGACGTTTTCCCTCAGGGCGATGAGTCGCTTGAAGCATGTGCATGTGTGCTGTTCACACATGTGTCGGACGTGCCAAAATCGCTCTAGTCAGGCCTTAGGAGGAGACTACTTGGCATACGTATCCTTCAAACTCTTCCGCCATCTCCTGCATATTTCATCTAAATAAATTCAAATGCTCAAAATGCTTCAAATCGCGCAAAGCTAGACCTGTGACGCGCCTCCACATAGACTTCGAATGTAAACCAGACACGCCTGATGCTCAAAGCGCATTTGGTGTGAATGTGTGACCGGTGGACTTCTGCATTGTGTGTGTTATGTGGTGATCGGACAAACCACAAGACACCAAGTCTGTGTTAGGAGGCGGTCTCCATTTATTTAATCTGTCAATCGGAAGATATTAGCATTAGCACATAGCATGTGCTCCAGTTCTCCAACCCGATCTATACAAAATAATAGTGTTAGCATGCATCAAATGTTATAAAGGTGTAACAGCAACTCAAATGAAAATATCCAAATAACTATTAATACAGAAGAAAAATAAACATTTGAACAATATAAATGAAAGGATTACAATGGATTATAAAACTTGCCTCTCCCCAGTGGAACAAGTAACAAAAGGGAAAAGGAAATTAATAACTTAATATTTATAATAGTCCTGGAAGACCCTGAACAAAAGAAGAAGAAAGTAAGGTGGAGCTGGAGGACCAAACCCCTTATAGCAGACACAGAAAAACACAAGAACAGTCAAGTATAAGAGGACAAATACATTAAAGAAAACATTTTGTGTAAATATACATCTATTAATATAGACCCAGTTACAAACCTCATGACAAATCAACAACTCAAAATCAACAATATGCACCTAAATCCATTTCTTAACCATTTTTGCTTTGCAATAGGGTGTGTTTAGGAACACTAGTTCCATAAAATAGTGTAAAGCGTCTGCAACATTGCTTATGTAAGTGGTGTGTGTCTGTAACATATTCATCAGTGTTTCTCAATTCTGGGCCTATATCTGCTTTTAGGTGGTCAAAGCTATAAATCTTTACACTCTGTAAATATGTAGAATCGGTATAAATCCTTCGTTTTCCTTTGCCCAGTGACCTCCTCCACTAAACAGCTTCATGTACATGTTGCAGAAACACCTGCTCACCTTTCAGAGCCTTCCGCCTGGAGACGTATGTGAACTGAGACGAAGAATATTTCAACAACTTAGCGAGTGGGCAGTGGCCCTGCATTCTGCAGGAAATCACTGTGTTGCCCTGTGGCTACATACTGTCAGCTGCTGGTTGTGGTTTTGTCACGTGCATAGGAAAGATTTGTGTCCAATAGAGTACAGTGCACACTCCTGAGCAGAAAGCAACACTGTGTGAAGCTTGCAAAGGCTTCACTAAACAGAGAAGTCTCAGTACTTTTGTGGTGTCGTCATACATGCAATGACATTAACAACAACTTTCCTGTCTTCCTGTGACACTCAATGTATTCAAAGCATGATCTCTGGGTGCAGAACATTAAGAATCAACGGCACAGGAAAAAATACACTTCCCAAACGGTCTGGAGAATAAAAGTCTTGTCCATGCTAACCAAGTCAAGTGAATGGAAGTGAGTGGGTTCCTGCTTTTCATTAGCATCTCTTCACTCACCACCAACCACAACCACACTTCCAAATGCTGCTTATCCCTGGGTGATCCCTGCAGAGATCACACCCTGGGGTTCGAATCTTAGAAAAGGAAACAAGCGCAGCAAGGAATCTGAACAACAGGACAGGACAAACTAGGCGCAGGAAGCAGAGCAGACACAAAGAACAAGGCGCTGCAGGGAGGTACGCCACATTAGCACCATGTCTGTTCAGCCAAAGTCTGGCAACACAACCTGAAACAGGCCAGGTGTACATCTGGGGATTTGGGGAGCCATATGTTGTTACTGAAGCTGATAATTGTTTACAGATTGTACAAAATAGCAGTGTTTTTCTTAAATGTCACCAAAGAAAGATCACTCTAAAGTAATATAGCTTAATTTTAAGTCATTTAGTTCTGCTACGTTTGACATGTTTAATTGGGACCAATTTGTCAGAAATCAATTGACAGGTTGTAGAAAGAGATGTACATCAGGTCCAAGTGGCTCTTTGCTTCTTCTTTGATAGTTATTATAAGTATTTTCTTCCCATATGGGATAAAATCAAATATTCTCTCATCGGATTGATACCAACTACACTACTTAGAGCACTAGATCTACATTATTTGACCTTTTCAGTTGTACCCTTTTCCATGGGACTAAAGGTCAACATTTTCTCTGCAGTGTGAATGTAGCCTAATCTGGTTTTTCTATTTAGAAGAAACAGTCTTGAAAAGCTGTAACCTCCCGAATGATGGCCTGATGTCTTGCATAAACATGACCTTGATCATTTTAAATCAATACAATCTTAATTAAAACACCATCTCTCATTATTCTGGCATTTAGCAAACAGAGAATTAGTTTGGGGGATGTCTTAAGCTTTAAATTTAGAGGCACAAGGGCACCCAGTACTTTGAATAATTTGGAAGTAAACAATGAAATTTATGTAGATGCTTCACTTAGAAGTGAAGAGTGGAGAATCAATTATCTAAAAGAGCAGAAAAGATGAGCACTAAAAACACACCACAGTAAATTGAAACTGAATTTAAAAAATAATACTAAAACCAACACAGAACTAATTAAAATCAGACAGAAGATGTTGCGTGCACTGGCAACAGTTATAATTGAATATATCTGTGCTTTGCATGTGCTATAATTTAAATGGATAACAAATGGTTCTGCTAAGGCATGCCGAACTTTAACGCAAGACGCCTTGTAGTTAAGTTTTAATGCTTGTCCAAAAAGTTTAATATCACAATCATCTTTAAGGCAACACGGCCAACGTCTTGCGAAAGACAAAGATTTATTTAAAGTCTCACATAGTTCAAATGAAAGCCATACAACAAATGTTATGTATCCTTTTTGAAATTGAAGCAGTCTGGAAAGAAAATATATTTTTTTTGTTTTTTAAAGCGAGGGACACCAATCAGGATTTAAAATGTTGTATGTAGATTCAGGACAGCAAAACTTTTGGATAAGCAGAGTTGTGCGTTTTTGCAAATACTGCAGCACATGAGTGAAGACTGAGGCAGTGGTTTGAGCAGCTTCAGTATGATATTGGTTGCCAATATCATAATGTTCTGACTGACAAGTGCTCTGCAGATTTGCGGTAAAAACGGTCATAAACGTGTCATCACTGACTGTACTGACAGTCAGTCAAGAATATGAATTGGATCATTGTTGTTTTACAAAAAAACACCAGCCAGATGAAGACACAATCTAAAATCGCACTGTGGCTCAGTAGACCACTAGGAAAGCATTATGTCAAATTTATCACACACAGAATGACAATAATTTGAGTAAGTACATAAAGACGGTGCCATTTCTTGATACTTGTTCAAATTTAAACTTTGCAAATGATGCTAATGTGCTGAACGTACAGAGCTTTATCTTTGATATATTCAGATCCTGTTGAATCCAGTCAGTGAGGTAAACTAAAATAAAAACTTTGGATTGTGGTAGAAAGAGTTCTATGAAAATTGGAGATTGCAAGCTTGATTGAGGGTGTCTTCACACTTGATTTTCCGGTAGAATTGGTTCAATTGCTACATTTCAGTTGGTGTGGTTTGCTTTCACACTGCATTGCGTCAAATGAACCAAAACATTTGAACAACCTGTTCCCCTCCTCGCCTGTGGGGGCGCTGTACCAAGAACCACTGAAGGAAACAACATCAAAATCTCTGAAGAAGACAGTGAGCGCACTTCCACGTTAGTTCTGTCTCCGCAAAACTAAAGTGGCATCAAATTTTGGCTTTTGTAGGATTTCTTTTTAGACTATGGCAAACGACCATGAAACATTTCTCCTGCTAGCTAGACTTGCGCCTTTGTTTTGTTTGTATTTAACCAGAATGCCCTGCTCTGTAGTCCACTTCTTCCCTCTGGAGCAATCTCCGGTCCACTTAGTATTCATATATGCATTCGAACAGCACCAGAGTTCACTTAAACCGAACCAAAACCTGGTTTTTATGGAGATCGCTGTTTTGGTCCACATCAGAGTTCTAGACTTTCTAGGCAAATGAATTAAGAGTTTGATTAAAGCCAACTAAACAGGGTTCTAGATCTAAAGGCCTCTTACACCAAAACATCACAGGTCTACCAGCTAAGCTTTACCTCCAGTCTTGACACAAACTTACATAAAAAAGAAAAGCTATATTTTCAAACATGCCACTAAAGCCTTTATATCCGGCAGCTTCTGCTCCAAGAAGAGGCCGTTTGCGTGACCACAAAGTTTCCAAAGTAGACCATACAAGGACAACGTTATGATAAATTTTTCTAATCTGTTAAGAACTACACAAGCCAATCTTTCAGTATCATATTCTGCCGATGAAATCATGAAAAAACAGATTACCATTGTGCTTCAGATGGGATACCGCAGCACACACTGCAGAGTGAAACACTCGAGTCGTAATTTCAACTCCAAGTGGTTCAAAATGTTTGACAGGGATCCACCGCCGTCCCTGGAGTCGTCGCTGCCAGTAACGCAGACAAATTGTTGTCATGAAAGACCACACAAATGCAAACAGCAAAGAGTTCATTAAAGTCGACAGTGAATGCCAGAACCATCATGAAAACAGATGAAAGTTGAGTATTTTGAGAACAAATACAGATTCAGGTCATACGCAAGTAGGTCAGAAACTGTATCTGTGTTTATCACAAATGAAAATTATGTTTTTGTTTGTCGTTATATTTTTCCAAAGCAGAAATGGATCACAGAAATTATATTATGTGTGTGTGTGTATGTGGTGCTGATCAGTTACTCACTTTTAATCATGATTTTAAATTCTGGTTTCCATTGTTTTTGGAACAACCAGAACCAAATGTGCACAAAATTCAAGTCCAGCGCCCTTGAGGATAACTCAGTCCTATTACTGAAACGGCCAAATACCCAAGCCAAAAAATACCAGACATTAACTATAATTCCCCAAAGATGACTATTTCCCCAGTCTTTGTTCTGCAAGGGGACCATGTCAAAAAAAAAAGAAGAAAAAAAAAAACAGGGCACTGTAGCTCTTAGGAGAAAATGTTTTAGTAGTCTGTCTGCAACTAATTATTGTTGATTCATTTCTAAAAAAAAAAAACCACTTCCATTTAAATGTTTTCTCGTCTTGGTATACAGTTTAGCTTTTACTGTCAGTCTAGACAGAACGGTCAGTTTATAAAACATAATTTTGGAAAAATATGTTCCAGAACTTGCAAAGGTAGCAATAGAATAAGAGGAGACAAGTGGTGACAAATCAATATGGGCTCGTTTTAAAGTCAGACAGGATTAGATGAGAGATTTAAAAGGCTTCTATAGCTGTACTATAAACATTGGTATTTTTTCCACATTAATCTTTAAATGCTTAATGTTAGGAGAGTTTCATGATCGTTTTCAACTGATGTTTAATTAAACTGTAATTATTAAGGAGTCCAAGTTGGATCTGGTCACACTTTCCTCTTGTATCTCATCAAGGTAAATCAAATCAGGGAAAAATAAAAGTCTGTAGCAGAAAATATGTTTATAGAGGGAGTACATTTAAAGTACACGTGTCAAACTCAAGACCCGTGGGCCAAATCTGGCCCGTTGTAGCTTCTAGACTAAACACCAAGTGTGCTTAAATATTATGTTATCAATCAAATCAGTGCAGATTTTATCTGTTTGCTGCCAAATTATATCAGTCCCTTGAGAATTATCGTGGAAATTCAGGCAAACTCAACAAATCCCTGCGCATTTTTGCGCTAAAACCTGGGAATTTATTGCAGATTTTTCTCAAAAATTGTCAAAAACTTTCTTACTTGTACTAAACAGCTGCGTCAGCTTTAACTGATGTCAGATTATTGCCCATGATCTATATAGCGAGTAATAAAAAGTCATAAATAAGTGCTAATATTTCCAAATTAGTGCCACAAACACTTTGATTTTTATTAGAAAAAAAATCACAAAATCCTGGAGGGACTGAAAAGATGTAGAGTAATATTATTTAATTTTAAGGATTCACTGATATTTTAACAATTTGTGAACAGGTTTTATCAATACATTCTGGCACAACTGGCCCTTTAAGAATATTCATGATCTGAATTTGGCCCAAAACTGATCTCACACTACATCATCTTCTTTCCAGATGATTCACATGTCAAGTTTTGTTCATTTATCCATTGTAATTACACTGGGTTACAAATAAATATTTTTTGGAAGTTGTCTATGTTTTTTCAACTGAATTAGTACTATTTTGTGCTGTTGAATCCAAAAATGACATCCATTTTCTCAATCACTTCGCAATCTCAGTCAGGTTTTTATTCCAATTTGTTTTAGAGAAATCCGATCTTCTGACTAAATTGATGACATATCATTTCATTTCCATTAATATTTCTCATCCAAAAACGGTTTTAGGAGAAAAAAACTTGTTTTCTAACAGAGTCTATTAATTAAATGTTACAAATGTGGATTTCTGCAAATTGAGTAGTAAACAAGTACATGTAAATTGAACATTACATCCTCATCTTTCTTGCAGCTCATCACTCATTGATCCCAGATTATCAGGAAACTGATCCATATGTGAGACCAAGTCATGCATTTTGATGCTCATGTTGCTCCATACTTCAGAAAGTTGCTGGAGCAAAACCAATGTGATTTTTGGATTCGGCACATCAAAATGACCCTAAAACAGTTGAAATACCCCAGAAAATGTTTTGACTGTTGACCAATGTATTCGATTTATCTTTGGTTATTTTATTTGTTATGCTGCAAGTTTGACTGCAGCTTATTTTAGTGCTGCTTTTAGTTTTTTTCAGCACTGCCAATGGAAACAACGCGAGCACTCACCCCATTGCTGGAACAACTTTTCGCAGGCCCACTTCGATAATCCTCTGCGACTACATAGTTGCGAAATTACCTGAATCACATGAGAGAGTACAAATAGTCAGTTGAGTCATTGTTTTGAAACAAACAAGAATTACAAACTGCTTTTCTCAAGTCCTATACCTTCTACTTGTGCTGCTGTGCTAACACTAGCTTGTACATAAACAGTAACGCTTGGTTTCAGCTGTGTTAGCATTGACTTTATCCTAACAATCAGACCTGAACAAGAGCTGTACTGCTACATAAACATCACAACACACTCTTTGAGGATGTAAACACAGTTACTGTGAGGAGAGCTGAATAATAGGGTGTACTGTCTGCATAGGTCACAGTGGGATTTTACTGTTACAAATAGGAGCATTAAATAAGGCGCAGATGGCCAGGTTACCGGAGTCAGGATTACAGGCCAGGGTTAGCTATGGGGCGTGGATGGTACTGATCTGGGGAAGCTCAAACACAGCTGGACGCAATACATTATTAAAACACCAAGAGGCGATACTTAAGACCCATCCACTGATAGATAAAAACATTTTGTCAATATTTATTGTATGCATTAAGCTGTATCAAGCCTTCATTACATTTCATTTACAAATAATCTAGTGTTGTTTTTAATGGCACAAATTTAACCCAAATCAATTCATGATTAACACACACAAAAAACAAAAATCACATCTTAACGTTAAGAAAAAGTCCAATTAAATCTGACGCCACTCAATTTTTGCTTTCATTTAGAGAAGAAGGAATTTGCACTCCTGTCTTCTTCAGATGTTTTTTATGTCGTTTCACTTAATTGTTCTAGGTGTAGCGCCACCACAGGCAAGGGAGAAAGCAGGCAGTTCATTTAACGCAGTGCAGTGCAAAAGCGGACCGCACCGGCTGAGAATGTAGCAAATGTTGCAGTTTTGGTTCCCAAACAAAGCGAGTCTGAAAAGCAAATCCAGTGTGAAAACATCCCAAATTGTGTGTTTTAGATATTATTATGAATGAAAGAACTGCAATTATCCTTAATTAAAGACCTGCATCTTTAATATGAATCATGAAGGGGAAACCTTAGCTAAGCTAATTAGCTACACCAGGAGACATTAGAGAAAACAACAGCATTATCTCCATGGACTGTGTGCAACTATCGATCTTAAGTGTTCATCGAGTGAACGCATGAGGGAAGAAAAGGTAAAAGTCTCAACAGTTTGTGCCCAGGATGTGTGGAGTCTGCAGAGTTTTTTGCTAGTTCTAGCTGTAGGTAACACTCTCTGCAGACCTGATTGTTTGTTGCAGTCTGGCCCTCACATGTCTTATGGCTGAGCCAAACCACACAATGATAGATGTGAACAAGACAAGCTGAGTAATAGGATAGAAGAAGATTGAGATGAAAAGTCCAACACTATGATGATCCTCCCATTGGAAAATGTTGCACAAATGTGTTTCAATAGATGAGATCTCTACTGAACAAAAGAGCGAAGTTCAATTCAGATTTTTTAAATTAGATTTTGAACATCCATAGGTTAAGTTAAACAAGAGCTACATTTCTGTGTTGCTGCCTGTTATTTAAAGTTTTTTTTTTTTTGCTGATTCTCAACCATCTAGTAACAGAGAGCATGGTGAGACGTCTCCTCATACTGTACTGTAGATGTGATTTATGAGTGGTGGCTAGAATATTTTTATTACCAAAGAAAATCCTGTTTATGGGAAATGTAGTATTTACAGAAACAAGACACGGAAATCTAAAACTGCCTGTGCCAAACCTGGAGTCCAAGGCAAGTCCCAGGAGCAGAACAAAACCCTTGACCCACTCAACGCGATATGATTACATCTGAACAGCGGTTCTGCAGAAACAGATGTGGTTTTAGTGGTTTGCATCATATGGCATTTCATTTTCTCTCCGCCTCTGAAAAAGTCTCTCCATTATGAAATTTAATCACCAATAAACGTCTGGTATGTTAAAAAGTCAAAGATGATTGATGCAGAAAGTTGAGAAACAAATGGCGACAAACATTTGCTATCTGGACCATGTCAAGAAATCCAGATACATATTGTAAATTGAGATCAAGGCCCACAGCAGCTCTTCAGTTCAACCGTAACGTTTTTGTTGAAATTACACAATACCAGTGACTGGAGCCTCTCACATCGGCATTTTTTGAAACCAGGGTTCAGAGTGAAACTTTTCTTTAACACCACTGGATGTGTCAAGATGCACATGTGCAGAAAGTACAGCCAAGGTTTACTCTATGTATGCACAGACAGATAGCAACATAAACAATTGACATGATACCACCTGCCAATCATTCTAGGTTTGTCTGCGACTGACCAGTCAGGGTCACAACAACCAACATTGCTGTGGTTCATCATTGCTAATGGCTGCGGTAACAGATTTCTAGGAAAATAATAGGAAGTCATGGTCCAACGTTGTCAGTGGTTAACATGAAACCCCAACAGCAATTACCCAGAACTTATAGAACGCAGAAAACTTAATTTATCATATTTCTTAAAACCCATACGGAGTGTGGAATAATGCAAGAACTGGATGAGGGCCTGCGACCGACTTCATGTCCAGTTGATTAAAACTGTGATCAACATCTACCTATGTTCGTCTGCACAGAGGTAAATGGCAGTAAGCATCAACTTTTTGCCATAATGACATTTTGATAGTCAAAACAAAGGTGAATAAGTGAAGGTAGTTATGCTTGATTTTATGTGTGTAAATTCCAATGGTAGCTGTATGGCAGCATGAAAACACGTGCGGGAGTAACTGCTGAGCACCTTTTAATGCCACTGTTTATTTTAAACCATTTTCCAAACGCAGATTTTA
The DNA here is from genome assembly GCF_002775205.1 of Xiphophorus maculatus. NCBI lineage: Eukaryota > Metazoa > Chordata > Actinopteri > Cyprinodontiformes > Poeciliidae > Xiphophorus > Xiphophorus maculatus. Next base: position 5,966,973 of record NC_036457.1, read on the forward strand.
AAAAGCCGGTATAGTTTAAGTCATTACTCACCAGTTTGGTACGTGCAAAATGCGTCGACGCAGCTTTCACATCCAGCGACACATCCCTTCATTCTTCCTGTGGCTGGAAAATACTTGGGCTTTAGCGCTGAATTATCCGTTGTTTCCTTCAAATAACTTTTCAGACCGGATGTAGGACTTGTTAGAGAATTTTCTTACTGCCTCTGTGGCAGTTTATAAGGAAAAAATATCCACTACCTCTGCCGTTATAACGCTGTTTGTTGGAGGTTTGCTCTACTTCCGCTTGAGGGCGAAGCCGACGTCACATCAGTTGTTCGACTTAACCTGTTTAGTTTAACTCCTTACCTTTAATTCATGACAAGGAATATGTGTGTTACATGAGCACTTCTTTCAGGAAAGACAAAAATTAGTCGTTGTTTACAGTAATCTCAACGCTAAGCGGCTAAAGTGCATTCGCGTCGGATGGCATATGGTAAAAGCAAAGTGCCATCTAGTGGTGTGGCGTGACTATTACAGCTGATTCAAGGTGTCTAAACAATAAACGTTTTCTCTATCAACATAAGAAAATACAGACAGTTTCCAGGCAGTATTAGGGCCATGGCAGATCGAAGAAAAATAGAGTAAATATCTACCAAAAAAAATGGATTAATCTCAGACCTTTTCTACAAAATGCAAGGAATTTGTATTGCAAAATACAAGGAATTTCTAAGTTTTTCTTTGCTAGAAAAACTTAGAAATTTTTAGATTAATTTCAGACCTTTTGTACAAAATGCAAGGAATTTTCTGATTCTAAAAAGTCAAAGCTTTGCTAGAAAAACTTAAAAGATTTTTTAGATTAATCTCAGAAATTTTCAGAAAAATAAAAACATGTTTAACTTTTGAAAACTCCACAATTTTTTCTCTAGAAAACTTCTGTGATCTCAAACTTTGAATTTTTTCAAGCAAATTTTCAACTCATCAAATTCGGAAATTTTCTTGTTTTTTTCTAGAACATTTCTGAGTTATTTTGGTGGAAATGTTTTTCTTTTTTTTTTTTTTTTGTTTTATACTGGCCCTATCCATACATAGCTTGAGATTTGAAAAAAAATATTATTGCAGAAATAATAACAAAATAATTGCCCCATTTAATATCCATAGAAGGAATATTTCAAAAATAAATTTTTATGTAAAACAAAAATATAAAAGTAGAGAAATAGAAACAAGCTGACTGACATATTTAAAAATATAAATGCTCTTGTTTTGTACATTGACAAGCAGATAAGAATCCCAAACAGCTCTGCCGTTCTTTACATGTCAAAGATCTGCAAAGACGCTCTTCATCTCTACGTGTCCAAGGTCAACAGAGAACTGCTAACTAATCAGCAGCTGATGACCGCTGGGATCAGGTCATTCTGTAAGCTGCCCATTATCATCCCCCTGCTGGAGAGAGACTCCCAGTGATGAAAAGGCTCCCAGGTGACCGAGGTCAAGTTCTGCTCAAAGAGTTACCGTTTCCCTCAGCTACCAAACAGTTAACAGCTCGAAAAGTATACGCATTGAAGTGAATTTTTTGCATCATTTTCAGTGGAACCTCATTTTTCAACCAGTTGTAATCAACATACAACTGGTTGAGTCGATGAATGGATTCAGTTTTTCTGGTTCTGTTTTCCAGGGGGTCTTGAGTCATGCATCTTCCTAAACTTAACCAAATTCGATGTATTTGAAGGTAGAGGAGGCAAGATGCAAAGCTCAGAACAGAATTAAAGTCCAAAAATGTTCCACATAGTAGAGAAATTTTAAAAAATGTCTTATTTTTAAGAATCAAATGGGATTCATTAGTTCAAAAACAAGTAATATTTTTTATGAAAAATGTAGATTTTGCTACTCAGTTATAGAAAGTTTTCCTCAGATTTCTGCTGACTTTATATTTGTAGTTGCCATTATTTCTTTTGTTCAAGCATGCAGATTAAACACCTTACATTTCTGCATAGCATTTTGTCCAATTCTCTTTTTAATCCATGTCCGGAGCTTAAATATTTTTTTTAAATAGTGATATTAACTATTTAGCAAATTCCTAAAAAAATAAATAAGTTGTCTTTAGATAAGGCAGACTGGCTTATGTTTTCTAGAATAAAAAGCAGGACTTAAGAACATACTTAACAAGTTTCATTTGTATTCTGTGTTTGTCTAAATGCCTTTTCTGACACTTATTAGTAAGTTTTAAATAGGATTTTGCAGGATGTTGCCACAAATATTCAAGCTGTGAGCTTCACTTTGAAATAATTTTATATTTTCTTTGCATTCACAATAGAGATGGGTTGAAAATCTTAATTAAAGTCAAAATAATCTTTACTGTTTTCTCAAAATAGAATAGAATAGAATTAGTTTATTCATCCCAGCAGGGAAATTATTTCTTGGCTCAGTACATGAAATCTGGAGAGTTCTAAACTAAAGTCAACTGGGTCAACTGCGTTTTTGTTACTGGTAAAACCGGCTACTGTACATACCTGCAAGAAACGTCCTAGTTTATATGGATATACTGCACAGAAACACATATTCATATAGAAAATTCTGTTTTTGTTTCCAAAAGGAACAAAGTCTCAGATTTATCACCTGCTTGATTTATCTTTAATAGACGTGTTTTTGCACAGAGAGCACAAATGAGAACTTAATGGCATGTACAACATGCATGTGGAGCGGAGTTCAAAAAAACAGCCATTCCTGCCATCCTGCAGGTCAAAGGTCACAATCAGCGCTGTGTTGTTTCACCAGCTGTACCTAGACGTTTCCTGCACTTCCTGCTTAGGATCATGGAAAACCCACTTTGCGCTTCCAGAGAGAGCAACAAAAAAAAATCCACTGCCTTTTACAAACGCTCACTAGGATGCAAGTGATGCAGAAAATCACAAAATTAACAGAGGGTCACACCTGAAAATTGCAGGGAAAACCAATAAAACAAGGGCATAAAAATGATCGGTTACATGTTTTTGATCTTGAAGTTTGGCCGCGTGATGACCACAGTGGAGAAAAAGCATGTTGAGTTAAAGATGTTAATTTATTTTTTAGGATTATGTTTTCATAGAGCATTTCTCCAGAAAAGCAAGGGAAATTTACAATGTGTGGTTTTGTGACTATGGGCACAGAGTACGCCAAGGATCGCACTTTGAAATTACAGGTTTATTTAAGTAAATGCAAGAACACTTTGTTCTGATATTAAGCTGCACACAGATGAGGTAGAGTACATTTTTCAGTAAAAGATTTAGCAGAAAAAAGGTTTTATTTAAACAATGCAATGAAGAAATATGAGCTTCTTTCCCATGAAGATGACAGTTTACTTGTTTTCAGAAACTAAAGACAACACTGATGAGCAACAATGATCAGGTGTGCCAAACTGTGAGGCCTAAAACTGACTTCCTGGAAAAGTCTCTTCAAAATAAAGTTAGGAAGGTGAAACTGGAAGCACAAAAAAAAAAAAAAACTCCACTAAACAACATCAAAAATTAAATCTACGCACTAGAACATTATATCGTGAAAATACTAATTCTCTTTAAACTCCACAGATACATGTAGATGAATATTACATAAAATCAGATTCTATAAAAAAAATGGGAAATAATACCTTAACTTTAGAATTCAACTTTAAGGTTTCATTAAACATAATATCTTTAAAATATATTCCACAATATGCAGCATGCTCTTAGTCTGAATAAAATTATTATTACAAGTCAATAAAATGTTTTATTTTAACCAGTAAAGGTCAAACAATTTTCATAATATTAAAAAGATAACTCAATAAATTCTGCTCTTTTTGTGATTTTGGATCTTGACTTTTCACAGATATATATATATGAATTATTTTTAAGGTTTGGTTTTTAAAATGCTGCACCTATATTATGTTAAACACAAACGAGATTTATTATTTGCAAGTTCAACTCTTGAAGACACTTACATAAACCACATCAGTTTCAGGGTTTCCCCCCGTGTATTATAAGCCTGGCGGGCCACCAGGCTTTATCCGTGCCCCCACCAGGCTTAGCATTGCTTATTTATTTCTGGGTTTTTTATGTTTGCATTTTTTAGGACTTTAGAGCTGGTGTTGAGATAATAATCGTCCAATCTTTCAATAACACATAATATTCAAGTGATATTTTAAAATTTCCTGTCAACTTTAAACATTTTTTTAACTCAAAAACATGGCAGGTCGCTGGACGAATGACTGCCCAAGAGCCCAACCACCGGGCTTAGCAAGTTTTCACAGTTGTGTTGTATTTGTAAAGTGCAAATGACTGAAATGTAAACTACAACTTGGATAGTGGGAACTTTGTATATTTTGGCAGCCTAAATTTTAATCAATTTATCATGGAAGATACAGAAATGCAATTTTTTTTTTACTTCGTTATTATTAAAAACAGCAACACAGCAGAGGAAGTCTGGTTTGCTGACCAAAAATAATTCACTAGCCTAGAAACAACTGACTTTTAGCACAGCTCTGCTCGGCCCGCCACACACTCCTGTCTCCTGCAGGAGGTGAGACCACCGTCAGCGCTGAAGCCCTTTCCAGAGCTTTAAAGTCGATACAGTAATAGATATTTTCATAAAATACTTCCAGAGAAAGTGTGGCATACAGTGGGTGCATTGGGACATTCTGCGGCCCAGAAACGTGTCCTAGGTTTGTAGGTCCTACATCATCCACAGGTGGAGGCATCAGTGTAACATCCCTGTGGTGCACTCGTGCCTTCACTGAACCTTAATTTGACTCTTTTTTTAAGCTAAAGTGTAACCTAACATTTGCTCAACCAAACCATTGTTTTAAAATCTGACCCACCTGTCCTGTGTCAGCAACTGATCAGCTGCTTTCAATTTGGTGCTGCAGGAAGCCCCCCTGTTGGCTTCCTGAGTGTTGCTGCACGTGTGTGTGGCTACTGCTGCTTCACCTCACTCTGCTCACCGGGCAGAGTGAGGCCGGCCCGCCGGCTTGAGCTCAGATTTTCCAGCTGCAAGTCGCTCCTGCTAATTAGAACAAGGACTCTCCCTGGTCTTTCAGGAAACCACTTTCACATGAGACGCTCTTTGTTTGTCCCCTGTTTATGTGCCCAAGCATAGGTTATTGGTGTTACGAAACACTTCCAACCGAGAGAAGACCCATTCCTCTCCCCGCACGCGAGTTTGGCTGAGCCAAATTTAAACACAAAGAAGTGGAAAGAGGCATAATCTGACCTTCATCCCTCAAACATTTTCACATGATCAGGTCTGACACAGAATAAGGTGAGTTTTTCCAAACCGCAGAAGCTTCAAAATAAGGTGGTGTTGATCTAAACATGAAATAACTCATGAGTCAACGTTTCCAAAATCATCCTGGGTTTGTCTGTGCTGCATGGTGAAGCAGCCGGTCTCCTGTGTCTGCAGGATGCAGCTCCATTAAACACACAACAAATGTTTGTGTGCACAGCAATTGTTGCAAAGAAAACCAAAATACAAGAAGCTACAAAATTGGACATAAATCAAATGAATATGAATATATCAATAGCGGTTTTTTAAAAAACATTATTTTTATTCAGTGTAAGGAAAGGCAGCTTCATTTATTTATAGCAGGGCATCAAACTCATTTTCATTTTGGGCCATGTCCAAAACCTGAATGTCCTTAAAGGGCCGGTTGTGCCAGAATACATTGATAAAACCAAGTAAATTGTTAAAATATCAATAAATAGCTGTTCCTCCAGGATTTTGTGATTGTTTTAGTGTTTGGTTTAGTTTTTTCAAGCTAAATTTCAGATTTTTTCATCTGCAATTTAGCCAATTTAGAAATGTTTGTAAGGAAATTTTATGGTATTTTCGCTAATGTAAGATGTTAAATGTGACTTTTTATTACTTCCTATATCAATTATGAACTATAACTCGACATCAAGTTAGGCTGCAGTCACTTAAACTCAATGGTTTTGAGAAAAGTTGCAGTGAAATCAGGAAAAAAAAAGTGGAGATTTGTTGACTTTGTGTAAATTTTGCAGATTTGTGAAAAACTGGAGGAAATTATTGATGTAATTTAGAGTCTAAAGGGCCACATAAAAAGCTACAGCGGGCCAGATTTGGCCCCCGGGCCTCGAGTTTGACTCATGTGATTTAAAGCATCTTTTAGCGAAAGGCAATTCAAAGTACATAAAGATACAACACATCAAACCAACAAGTTAATAGTCAAAAAATAAAATAATAATAATAATAAGCCAGGGTTAAGAGTAGACAGCAGCAAATAAAAATGTTTTTAAAAAAACTTTAATGTAGGAGTGTTCCTGCAGCGAACACAAAGATTTTTATTTGTTTTTTAAGTTTTGTCATGTGCATCTACTCAGCAAATGCATTAAACAAATTAACATTTGGATGAGTCTAAGTTTTCTTCAGTTAAATAATGAAAAACATGTTTTATTTGGTATGGATTGGGTTGGTTCTGACTTTCACACCACGATTACCTTCAGAAAAACATGATTTTGTGGAGCTAACATAGAAATCTTATATCTATAAGAAAAAAAGGATCAACAACTTAATAAAGAGATGATGGTGCAAAGAAGGATTTTACATAAAATCAAGAGAATTATGGACAAAACTGTCCATCTTCATCAAACTGTCAGAGAAAAGCAGAAAAGCTTCAGTCAGAGACTCCTTGTGTAACACAGACTGCTACAGAAGACTTTTCCTGCCCACAGCCATCACCATTTACAATGACATATTAAATGAGCTACAACATTTAATGTCCCTGTGGGAATTCAATAAAGTATTTTTGAATTGAATAATCTTATTAGAGTTAAGGGGGAATAAACTATTCCAGTGTAATTTTTCTGTCATTGCGTAACGTTTTATTTGGTTGGAGCAGAGCCAAGATGAAGACAGCCACAAGAGAAAGGCCTAATAATAAAAAAAAACTATAAAAACCAAGAGTTTTAATACAGAGGGAGGGATGGAAAAATAGAAATCAACCAGATGAGCTCTGGTTATTTCACCTGTGTGTCTCTGTTTAGCTCTGTGACGGGTTGGACCTGATCTCAAGGATTTTATATACTTAGTAATTTTATTGCAAGTCTGGTTCAGAACTATTAAGCTGCTTTTTTTTTATGTGAAATAAGTAAATACCCAGACAATTAATGCTAAAACCATTTTAAGTATCACTACTGTCTTGTTTTTAAAAGTTGACACAAAGTTCCTTGCAGTTAAATTTGCACGTTAGCAATAGCAACGGCCAGAACTAAAAAAACAACAACAACAAAACAAAACAAAAGCAGACTGTTAGAATCATTGTGGATTTTTTTTAATTTTTTTATGTGGACCACAGTAAAACTGGTTTGCTCCACAATGAGGTGACTATTGGAAACATCAAAGAAGGAACACAAGGTCTGAGTCACTTTGGGGATTGGAGAATGCTTGTAAACCCGAAAGCATCCCAAAAAATTACAAGGAAACCAAGAGAACACTGGCAGTGGAGCCAGGAGCAGAGGGAGTTGATGGAAAAGATTTAAAATGAGGAATACACACACAGGGCATCCATACAAAAGGCTCCTGTATCAGTAAATACATTAAGTCTATTTACTGTATGTGGTTTATTTTGACTTCCTTATGCCAAAGCATGTGTGTCCAGGTCCATGTCCTGAAGGGCTATTCCATCACAGCTGATTCAAATGTTCCAATTATCTCCTCAACATGACTTGAAATTCTGCAGAAACCTAGTAATGAACCATGCAGGTGTGTTGAGCCAGATAAAGAACTTATTTCAATCCGATGTTACACCTGATTTCTCCTTTTGACGGACAGTAAAGGCCGTTTGTATCAATGTTTCTAACTAAATACTTCATTATTCCTAGACCACGTTATGCATGTACAGAACCTACTATTATTAGCTCATACTGCAAAAACACAAAATCTTACCAAGTATTTTTAGTCTAGTTTCTAGAGAAATATCTTACTGCACTTGAAATAAGACAAAATTAGATTACAAGCAACTTTTTGGCAAGATAAAGGAGCTTGTTTTAAGTCAATAATTCCTTAATGCAGATGAAGAGACTTTTCATTTGTAATAGGAAATGTCTTTTATAATTGAGACATTTCTTCACTTATAGTGTGAGAAAATACCTTCGTATTTTTTCCTCATATTAGTGGAACCAATACTTAGGAATATTAATCAGTATTAAGGAATTATTGACTTTAAACAAGCTCCTATACCTTGCTGAAGAGCTATTTTTAAGTTAGTACACTTGAAATAAGACAAAACTAAGACATTTACACTAGAAACTAGACCAAAAATACTTGGTAAAACTTTTTTGCAGAGTACATCACACCGGTGTTATTATGGTTCTAGCAAACAAGCAAAGATTAAATAGAGATTGGTATATATAAATAAACCATATTATTTTGATTTTATGGCAGTGTGTAACTCACAGGATCTAAATAAACCTGTTTTGAGGCACATTTACAACGTAGTTCTGAAATATTTTAAAATAGTAATAGAGTTGATGTCTAGGTTATATTTTGCAGAGTAAGTGATTATTTTTCTTAATCTAAGCTTACCGGAAGTTCAAGGTTCTGTTTTGGCATCCAGGACTTGTATTAGAATCCCGTTTTTTAACGTTATAAATACCCAAACTGTGTTTTAACCCTGGATCCCAAAGTAAAACATCAGTAATATTTTACTATGCTTTTATCAGCATCATGCATTTTTCTGAGTCAGCATTTTCCAGCTATTCTCATCTATGCTATTCTGTGTGTCATCCTGTGCAATGTTTCAAGCGCACTGTTTTGCTGTTATATCCAGCAGATGGGGATAAAACTCCAAAATAGAGGTTAAAAGTAATCTTACTTTTAATCCGTCTCTTTAGAGCACAATGTTGCATCATTAGGGAAACTTATAGAATGAAGACAAAACTCCTTTTGAATGCAAATGTAGTCTTTCCAAACAGTACACAAGTATTTTTTTTGTCTAGTTTTAACTTAAAATAAAACAAAACTAACTTACAAGTTAAGAAAGATATAATACTTTGTTTTAACTCAATAATTAATTAATATTGCTGAAAAAGTATTAGTACCACTGGTAGAATATTTCACTTATAATGTGGGGAAAATGTTTTGTTATAAGTGAAATAATCTGCATCAATATTAAGAAATTATTTACTTAAAACAAACTCTTTCTTGCAGAAAGTGTGCTGAGATGTTTGCACTAGCAACAAGAAAACAAAACTTGGTAAATTTATGTGTTTTTTTACAGTGTGGCCACAAATCCTAATTAAATTCTGAAGAGAATTTGCTTTCCACAACACAATTTCCTCACCATGTTTCTGAGCTTGGAAAAATGCACAAGGCCCAAAGCAAAGCCAGCTCTGTTTTCTGGGTCACATCGGAAATGGATCAAATGATGTCCATGCTCATGTGGGCTGACTCAGCACAGAAACTGTCTAATCTTTTTGTAAATGTAAGGCCTTGCAAAAGTTTGCAAACCCCTTGGACTTCTTGGCATCTTGTCTTTGGAGATACTGGACGTTTACTTCATCTTAAAAATAATCTTTTTGGAAAGCGTTAGTTTGCTTTTTGGCTCATTATGTTAAGGGTGAGGGTGACCTTTTGACTTGATACCTGTGGTAACAAGTTAAAAATTTAGCCAATTGCTGGTTTAATGGAAATGCAACAATTTTTATGGCTCAGAAAGATGTTTCCATGTCAGAGGTCCAGCCCTGATCTTTTGACCTGCTCTTTTTATCTATTCACCTTCTTCTTCCTTTTATTTTTTCCCTCCCTTTACAGCAAAGAGTCTATAACTGTCTTGAGCTTCAACTGTTTAACTGCCTGGTAAAACAGATTTGTAGACAACCTTCAGGGTTTTCACTGTGAAGTGATAATGACTGCAGACCAGGAGACTTTGCTAATGAAGAAGACCATAATTTATTCCCTTAATATGAGGTTAATATGCAAGAGGATGCTCAATGTGACTCTGTAGCTAAATCAAGCATAATAAATGAGTTGGTACAGAAGTTAATTATCCAGGTGGATTTTTTAAAGAGGTTATGCATGATAAGGATGTTGTTTATTTCTCTTTTCACTGAAAAGTCCTGCTTTTTGTGCAACAAATCATCTCTTGGCTCTAATTTGTGTGGCAGAAATACTTTATTAGGCTTCTGTCATGATTTGTTGACGTTAGAGAGCTTAATTATTGTCACTAACATCTTTCCATACAGGTTAATCAATTTGTTTTGAGTCTATTTCAAACATGAGCCACATATATGAAAGCTTAATTTAAAAAAAATCTTAATATCCACAATATTTTCCTTTAGATTTCATCAATTTTACTTTGAATGTCAGTTTCTTCTGCATAAACTGACTTTTCACTGTAATTTCCCCATTATATCAATACATTTTAAAACCACCTGCCATGTTAACATGCAGCTTACATCAGCCTCTGCCTGCCTGCACACATCAAATGCCTGGCAGTGAGTCCGTGAGGGCCTGGCTGCTAAAAAAGATCGATAGGCATCTGTCAGCTTGGTGGTTGATCTCTGAGTCACAATGCTCCCACTCAAATTTCTCGCATGAATCTGCTTTAAACCCCCTCAAAACGCCGATGCTTTGATAGCAGCTGTCACGGAAACATGAAAAACAGAAAAATATGGCATGTGATGACAGTTATGTAAGTTTAATGATCAGAAATGCACCTGGAGGAGGAGATGTTCATCAGATCCGTGAACTTTTAACACTTATGTTGTCACCTAAATTAAAACTCTCCTTTCTGTTTGAGTACTATACGAGTCCATATAATAGATTCCTCCTTTTTCTGCCCAGTGTAATATTTATTAAAAGATTTAAAAGCTTTGCATTTTAAAGCATGGGAAGGTCTTACTTATGGGTAACTGCTGCCCCCTGTTGATCGATCAGTATTTCTTCTGTAGGTAACCAATCCTGGGGGGGAAAACAAAGAAATCGCGACTCATGATAGTAATTTTTAGGGCTGGATTTTGTTAAAGCTTTGAGATGCTTTATAATTTAGTTAAATGATCTTCTAGACTTAATGCTATGCATATTTTAGGCGTTTGCCTGCTTCTGCAAGGATTTCAATTACTGGCTGTTTAACAGTCTGTTGCTGAACTACAATTATCTGAATCAGGTGTGTTAAAGCAGGGAAACGTATAAAAACATGCAGGATTTTAGTTACCAGCTGCTTAATGCTGAGTTTTTTTTACAATTGACTCTCAGGGAATTGCACTGTTTGACAGTAAATACAGTTTAATCCCTGTGAAACTTAGATTATCAAACATTTTTTCATAAATTCAGCTGAAGAAAATAAAAATATAGTCTGTTTTTGTGATAGGCTGCTCAAAAACATAAACGCAAAACGGCGTTGTAGTTCCCTTTATCATGGGGTTTCTTCATCATAATGTCAAATGTGGGTAAATATAGATACAGTAAATCATTTAGAGAGATACAACACCTTGAGTATTTATCTTCATGTCTGGTTCTTCTGTGGATAAATTTAGAAAATGAAATGTCAAAGCCTATCAGTCTCATGTGTGCAAAAGAATTTGAATTACCGCCATGTTTCAGGGCTAAATGTCTGCTCTGGTAAATAAGACGGGAAAATCTGCAGCTTTTTAAATAGATGATTGCGATTTAAAAAAAAAAAGAAAAAGCCAAGGCTTCTTTGTTTTCTTTTTTTGGTACTTGTTAATACCTGCGCATTAACAGAGCTTTTTTGAATGAAAGCACAAATTAGATGCATAGAACCCAACAGAACAATGAACTCATTTTTTTCTCTCTAACATCAAAGTCATGTTTTCCCCACAATATTCATTGACGTATAAATGTAACAGTTTCAAACTAAATATTCAGCTCAGTAACTAAATGCTTAATTTGCGGCAAAACGTTTAAATTGAGGGTAAAAGTAAATAATTAGCTTTTATATTTTTTTATATTTAAATATAAAAAGCAACGGCGGGCCAGATTTGGCCCACGAGCCTTGAGTTTGACACACGTGATCTAAACCAGTGGTTCTCAAACTTTTTTCAGTGATGTACCCCCTTAAAAATATATTTTTAGTCAAGTACCCCCTGACATGGGCAAAACATTTTTGGAATAAAAAAGAGGTACAGAGATTGTGGACGTAAATCCCATTAAAACATATTTTTCCATGTACGTTCTGTACTTTGTCGGCTCTGGTTTTGCCTTCTTTTTCACTTTATCTGTACTTTCAGCAGCATTGCTGCTACGCTTTAGCCACGTCTCCATAGTTACAGTGTAATCATGATAACGACAGGTCGTTGACGAGTGCCCTGGGTCCGTGGGTCAAACTAACTTGGTGGGGGGGTCCGTTTTATTTTAAAGGATATTGAAACTAAATACTGAATATAAAATTCAATGCATGAACACACATTTATATTTTATCAAACTTTTTACAAAATAATTTTTCCCAAGACTTATTATGAGGAGCCTACTGATTTTTTAAAGATATTTTGAAAAGCTTCACGTACCCCCTGCAGTACCTCCACGTACCCCCAGGGGTATGCGTACCCCCATTTGAGAACCACTGATCTAAACAATGGCGATACTTGGAGGTACTGATTGATTTCAACCTTTAAATTACTCCTAATCAATCACAACAGAAACAGTGTGATTGTGTTTCTCCAAAGCCCTTTTCCTACTGCTGATGTCTGGATGTGTAATTCTGCTGCCGCTGCTCGACTCTGCCACAAACCCGGCATGAGAAGCCGAGAGCAGGAGACGCTCCAGGCGGTCGCTGACCTCCCAGTAGGTGGAGGCTCAGTCACCTAAATATCCCTGACAGGTGAGGAAAAGCCCTTTTGTTTTAGTCTGTCAGGTTTCAGCCTCTAAACAAGAGATGTGGTCATAACTGCAGATATTTAGAGCTTCATTTGTGCAAATGATTAATTCTCCATCATTACATCTGGGCAGAAAAAATTATTTTAACTTTTTTATTATTATTTCTTTCAGTGTAATGTTCTTTCAGTTACATAAGAGTTCAACCCACTCCTGCTTCTGCCATCATTATCATCATCATCATCATCATTTTGAGAATTGAGAGAAAGGTTTCCATGGGGATATTCTTTGGTTCACCATTATGGGTAATTGTTTGTATGTCTTTCTGCTTCTCCATTCACCACTTTACTGTCTGTCAAAGATTTTCCTATTAAAACAGAAAACGGATTTACGTTGCAAAGCTTGGAAACAAGTGGTAAGAATATGTTTTTCTACAAACTGTAAAGTATCTGCATGAGTCATGGCAATTTCCAAATCATCAATTTATGATCCCTACAGGCATTTCTTTTCTTTCTTTTTAGTATTTTGTCATTATATCCTCAAGTGTTTTCAAAGATATGAGGTGACGAATAGATTGAATTTTGTCGGATTCATATGCAGCAGCATAGATGGAGAAAATCAATCCCTCAGCTGAAGTTGCAGAGCACAAGAAATGTCAATAAGTTGTTCTGTTTAACATGTTCTCACTCTGCCATAGCAAACTTCTGCTATTAACCTTCCAGAAACTTGTTTTTATCTGAATCGCTTTGTTTATAGTTGCTGCAAATGCTTCACGCTGAAGTTTGTAAATCACAGTGGTTCTCTAAACAGAACATGTTGATTTGAAGGTTTTGTATAGGCTCTTCTCATACCTTTCATTCCTCATCACTTCCATGAAAAGCAGAACTCCTCCACAAATATATTAGTTTTTCATTCCTACTTTGACAAAAGCTGTGAGAATGAGAAATCTGGTTGATCCAGATTTTTCTGTTTCTTCTCGTCCTGCAAAAAATATATTTATTCCTGGGCACTGCTTTGTATTTGATGCACCTTTGATGCCTGGAAGATACTAAGAGGCTGTTAACTGGTATTTTTAACTTGTTGATCATCCAGTGAATGAGGGGATGAATTATTTCAGCTAAAAGGATACAGGCACACTCAAGTAGGAGACTGCTGTATTTTTGTTTTTGAGCAAAAAATATAGCAGGGATAAAGCTGTGATTCTGCTGCATAAAGTTTCTGTGGAGAAACTCTGACCAAGGAGGTGATGCGGAGCCCCATTGGGGACATGGAGGATTTTTTCTTCTTCTGAGATCTCTCGCAAAAATGTACTGATCAGTTCATGCGACATAATTGTATACTGAACGTCTATCCTATGGTGACTGTACTTTCTGCTATATTGTAAGGTTTTTGTGAGGTTTTTCCATCTCGATTGCGAGATATCTGAAGTTTTACATCTTTTTTTAGGACAGAAATGCACCACAAACCCATGTGCAAAATGCAAAAGCAAAATAGGCCAAACATGGGATTTCCATCTCCCTTCTAAGATGTAAACAAACTTTCCTTAAGAATGAAAGAAAGAAACATCACATCCAAACTATTTGGATTATTTCTGAGTTATTTTCCCGGTGTAATAAAGTCATATCTGACAGCTTTTATTGTATTTTTTGTGTTGGTAGTCTGAATGGTTAATAAAGGACTGTTTTCATGTGCAGGACCATCTCGACCTTACACAAACAGCCATAAACATGCAGTGAATAAATTGATTTTCCATCAGAGTTAAGAATATATAAACACATTTTCACTCAGGCTCTTTAAATGTGTATATATTTGAAATTTTAACTTGACATTTGTGACTGTATACAAAACAGACCTGGGTGTATTTGCTTATTGCAAGGGAATGCAAAAGAGAAATGTCTCCCCATGACCCATTAGGGGGCTCCGTAAGGTCAAAGCCGGTTGGTTACCATGGAAACTTTGGATGCAAGCAGGTGAAGAGACATTCCTGACAAAAAGCTAACCCATCCTCTCGCTTTGTCCGAAGTCTGTTTTTGTTTTTAGCTGAAGAAATTACTCATTTGTCAAAATCCTCCAGTCAACTGAAACGCATTTTTAAATAATTTTTGATCATATTTATTAAAAGGAAAGTAATTCAACTCAATCAAAGCCTCTAGAGTTGCTCCTCTGTTAAAGGAGCAACATGAGAGTCTTCCTGACCTTCAGTCATTTTCTGAAATGATTTCACCATCATTATTCATCCAGGAAGCAAAACAGTTTTATACAGTTGCAAGACATGTTTTCCTAAGGTAAAATGAGCCAACTTTGTAAAGTATGTACTTATATATTTTTATCCAGAGCATATCTTGAAGGGGGGTAGCAAACATGAACAGCCTGCTTGTAATCAGCTGTATTGGGAGAAATCTTAAAGGGCGCATAGAGGAAAGAACAAGGTGTTTCTGAGAGGCATGTAAGACCGAGTGATTCAGCCTCACCTCTGCAGGAGCCCATCAGAACCTGCTTTTATGTGTCTGTAAAAATACATCACTGGTAAGAGATGAGGTGAGGGGGCATCAAGTTGAATTTTGAGGCCCTGGCGTGTCCAAATTATGTCGATTTTACCTTGAGCAACTGTTTATCCCCATTGTGCAAAAAAGAATGCAAAATTGCATTTTGATGGAAATATTTCTTCCATAATGGAGCGTATTGAAAATCTCTTAAATGTGGTGGAAAATGGGTCAAAATGACCTGAGAGTTGTCACACTGGTTGCTGCTGAAGTACCGACACTCAAAGAGAAAGAGCTCTTCAGTCTGAGGCGCTGTGATGTTTTCTATTATACTTTCGCCCAATATGTTTTTCTTCTGTTTTTTTCCCCTTTAAAGACTTCTTGGCAGAGTCATGCAACATCTGCAGACCACATCCAGCCTGAAGTCCCGGTTTGCATTCACTCAGAGCCATCAGGAAAAAAGCAGACAAACTGATTTTTGTGTTTATGTGTTTTAAGTATCTGCTAGTAAGGAACAGAACCATAAAGTAGCTTGAATTTTGGGGAAACTGAAAGTCAGAAGTGTTGAAACTATGCTACTGTAGCCAATAATATGACTACAGTCATTCTATAATCAATAAAATGAACTACAGCCAAAAACACTTGTTAGAGTGCAGCCGTCGCAGGTTCGATTCCTGGCCTGATGACCTTTCCCCATTTGTCATTTCCCACTTTCCTGTCTAATTACTCTCAAATAAAGGCCACCCAAGCCAAAAAAAAACTTTAAAAAAGATCCTTTATTAGTTTACTTCTTTTTTTGAAGGAGTAAACTAATAAAGGACCTTTTTAAAAAAAGTTTTTAAAGTAGGACTAACTTAAATTTGTCATTTTTAAACACACTTAATGAATTCAGTAAAAACAAAACTTAATCAATTTAGTTGGATAAACTTAATTTAACTACTTGTTACCAATTGAAGCAATTCATTTAAGTTGGTTCAATTAATTTCTTTTTACAGTGTAACACAATGCAGAGGGGACAAACATTCAGCAAATGTTGGAGCTTAGCTACTATCTGACGATCTGTAAGAGTTTCTTAAACCATCTAGGGTTTGAGTCAGTTACCTTTGCATAAGCAGTGGTTATATGGGAATACTTTACTGCCATCAAGCAAACTCTTAATTCATCTGCATAAACACATCAACTTTATATTGGCATATTTTAAGATTTATTTTAGCAATTTTGATACAATGAAAGCACATTTTGATTTTACGTTTCACAAGTTTCAGCTGCATAGATCAGAAAACTGGACCAGAAATTACCCTTTCCTTCACTTTCTCTGGAGAAATGAAAACTAAGCTGAAGTGTCCGCTCCCATCTGCCATCAAACTGCCATTTGCAATACCATCACTCTGTGTTTTTGTCCCTGACACTTTACGTGAGCACAGCGGGAAACACTGGAGCTGTTTGCACCAGGAGCTGCTCCACAGCATCTGGGTTACCTGTTGTCTAGCAACCACCCTGTTTAAATCAGGCCCAGCTTCCAGTTATTCAGAGTAATAGCTACTTTAAAAAAAAAGAGAGAAAAGGGAAGTGGTCATGAGTGTGTGTTGCATCTGTTCCTGAGTGACGGCTGAAAATAGATTTCCCTGATAACATTAGGATTTATCTACTTCAAAATGAGCTCTGACAAGAGGAGATATAATAAACACGCATCTTTGTTATGCATTCATATGAAACAATCAAATGTAATCCAGTGTAACAATATTTCCAACTAACTGACAAATCCTGGCAGTAGAAGCTGAGAAGTAGAAAGCAGAAATGGTTTTGAAAAACGTAGCTGTGTGTTCATTTATTGTGTTAAACGAGAACGTTTCTACTTTAAGTTGACAAACGCTCCAGCAAAAAGAAGAAAGATTACCAGACGGTGACAGTATAGTCTAAATGGACATAATGCATCAGCGTTAAAACTTATTAGTAGCAAGTGGTACATTCTTTTTAAAAAGTTTCTCTCCCTGTCACTTATTTTATAGTTTAATAACACCACCGAATTGATTTTTTTTGCACCGACAGCAACCACAATACAAACACAATCTTACTTGACTACAACGACTTTCCATAGAAACAAATACATGGAAGGGAAAAACAGTCACGACCTGAATACCAGCTACAACAATTCCTACTTTGGTTACAAAAACCTAATGCTGATCACAAAATACAGATTTGTGCTTCTGTTACTCAATAATTCTTCATGTGCTTTTTCTTATGCTGCCTGCAAAGAAGATTAAACTGTGCTTACACAGTCTGGATTGCAGCCCATGTAATTTCCTGCGCTCTAAGAGTCTGTAGCAAACCTCTTTGCTGATTTCCTCTAGAGTTTCTTTGCATAGTAGATTAGGAGACACTCTTCCAGGCCAAAAGGAGAAGATGCTTTTAAATGATGAAATTAAGGGAAAAGTCAGCATTCACATTGGATTTCTGCTTTTCACAGGCAGTAAGCTCTAAACTCTTAACCAAAAGCTATTGCTTTCCTGCAGAGTCTGGCAGAGCAGAAATGCTTACAGAAATGTCCCCCTCATGTGCAACTTGATTGCACCATTTCTTGTGTTTTGTGCAAGAGGAAGCCAACCAACTTAAATTAATTCAGCCTAGAAAACTTGTCCATGGTTTAAGACAAACAACAACAATGACAGAAACGTCAAGCCCCAATGATCTTGTTGAAAATCATCAGGACTGTCCCCATAAAATATTTCCTTCCTACAAAATATGGAATAAATGCAACCGTTTTCTTTGCCGTTAAGAAACGAAAACATATTTGTGTTCTTTCAGCACTTTATGACTGCACAACTAAAAGGTTGTCATGTTTGAATAAGCCATCTGTGAAATCAGGTGGCAAATTTTAGGTCAAACCCAGAATAAAATTCTGGGAGAAATCAATGACACTGGTTTTTATGTCACTGTAAACCAACAACCTGCTTTCTAGGTATTTTATTATTGCAATGCTAAAAGTGCCAAATAAATATCAGAATTTCATATTTTTGTGCTTAAAACATATAGCTGTCAATATTCTTTTAAGCAAGGCGTGACACATTTTTCCTGATACCACTGGAGGTGGTATGAATCAGACGTTCAGGTTCTTTGTGGACATAGCAAAGCATTGTGGGTATCCTCAACAGAGGATACTGATCTGCAAATATTTGAGGTGCAGCCCAGCTCTGTTTGCCTCAGACAAAGGTTAAGGTTGAGTATAATAGCATAATACTATTGAATTATGCATCACGAAGAAGACGGAGCTAGAAGAGTCAGTTGGAGCTTTTGATGCTTGTGTGTCTCTGCTTGCTTGATTTTTTTTTTAGAAGAGGATTGTTGCAAACCTAAAAGAAGTCAGTAGAACACATTCAGGGCATTTAAATCACTCTTGTTTCTATAAATCTTACTTTTTACCCAATGCGACTACAATAAAAATGGAATCGGTTTGAGTCATTCAAAACCTGTATTTGGATAATCCACATCTGCACTTTTCAGCATATAAAACTCACATACAGTAAAAGAATGAACAATAATAATGTGTAAAATATTAGTAGAGACAGAGAACATTTCCAATTAGGAACCTGCAGAAAACATAGAGTAGAAATCAGATTGCAGATTTCAAATATTTCAGCGAAGACTGAAAAGACAAATTGTTACAAATGGTTCGAGATGTGTTCAGAAATAGAGAACAATCTCATCAAACTGTGAAACCAGGAGAGTTTTCTACAAGACTTAAGAGTCTTTATTGCAATAGCTTGTGGAAAGATATGCAAAATTTTTACATATCCGTCATTATGATTGGATTTCTTGTTTTTAATCGCAGACAGCTATGCAGTAGCTTGCAAACTTGCTCACACTTGAACTTTTGCACATTTTTTCCTGTTACAACCACAATCTTCAAAGGACTATATTGTTTTTTTTATGTGAAAGACCAACACAAAGTAACTCATGACATAAGAAAATGATGAATGGCTTTAAATAAAATCCCATCAGGGGTCTTTGAACATCTCAGATGTTCCACTCAGTCATCCAAAAATGGAAACAGTATGGCACAATAAACATACCAAGACACAACTTTCCACATGATACAACTCTGCCTTCCAGCAGGGAGAGGCTTAATGTGTTAGAATGGCGTAGTCAAAGTCATAGCCCAAATCCAACTTGGAATTTGTGGCAAAACTTCAAAACTGCTGTTCACCTTCAGTCTCTACCCAATCTGAGAGCATGAATTATCTTGCAAAGAAAATGAGACATGATGTATCATCAAAAGTCTTTCAGATGCAAGTTGTTTCTTTAAAGGTGACCTATTATACTTCCTTGATCGTGTCAGAATAGGTTTATGGGATATAAAACATTTTCATTACATTTTTTGGTACAAAATCATTCTTAGATATTGAGATTTGAGCCTGAACGTTTACACTCAGATGTGAAAATGGCTGCAAACAGTTGCACAATTGTACAACCGTACATCTTTGAAAAGCATAAGCAGAGCCTCCTGCACAACCAGCAATAATGCAGCCAGTGGTTGATGGATGGTAAGTCAAGAACCAAACACATGTCTTTTCCAGCAGCCATAGCACAGAGTACTGCTGACCAAATCTGCTGGAGATCCGCTGGGGTTGCCAGGTGACGGACTAACTTCACTAGGGTTGTGGAGTAACGGGGCAGTGCCTGCTGATTTGTCATGCTACTTTCAGAAGGTTTTTGAAACGGCTTACTTTCCAGACACCAAAAACGGTTTACTTATTGCCAAACACCAGAAGCAATAAAAACTCAAATCAAAGAACAAAAATGTGCAAAATGTGAATTTTGCATAGTAGGATGGCCTAAGATTACAGAAAATCATGCAGCATTTTTATTCCACTTAACAATTAAGTACTTACTTAGTGTTGGTCCATCAGATACATTAAAAAAGTCAAATAAAGTCAAGTTTATGAATGTAATGTAAAAAATCTTTCAAAAGCTCAAGTGCTATGAGTATTTCTGCAAAGGCATCTGTCGTCTCAAACATTTTATTATGTTCTATAATTATAAACCAGGATTAGTCAAAGCTGTGGTAAAATTGTCAACTTGACTAAAACATTACAAATAAGTCATATCAAACCGTTTTTCCTCCACAGTGCCTCTGGTTTAGTAAACTGGAAAGTCTGAGTTCGAGTAAAGAAAGGAAAAATCTTGTCAAAAATTAGAGTTCGAGCCAACCATATGAAGCCATTGTTGTTAAATGCCTGCACTGAGTTGTATCCAGTGGTGCAGACTCAGTTCACGGATCCACGACAGGAATCGTGCTGACCTTGTTGTTCCTGCTGATCCGCCGCTCGGACCGCTGCCTGGGCAGTTTGGTCTGGATCAGCTCCTCTGGCGTGTTACCCAGCGGAGGCAGCAGCCTCTTCTTGCTGTTTCTGGTCTCAGGAAGCCACTGAGGTGGCAGCTCAAAAGGTCCAAAACCGAACTGTGGAGAGTCCTCCGCTTCTGTGGGCGTAGCGGGCGCCACCTGCGACGAGGAAGTGTATGCGCATGCGTGAACGGGAGAGGCCCGAGCCACTTTAGCTGAAGCAGGGGCTTCTTTAGTGATGATCACCCCTCCAACAGGATCCTTTGGTATGTTCACTTCACCCTTTAAGCTTCCCAGCCTTGACCCATCCTTCTGGTTTTCCTTGCGCTCCGAGTTGCCTCCTGATGCTTCAGAAGGAATCTCATTCTTCACATCCTCTTCATCTTCCTCCTCTCCAGAAGGTCTAAAGATCTGCTGTTGGCCAATGTTAAACATCTCCAAAAGCTGGCTCCCAGAGCGACCAGCTGTATCAAGGCCCACTGGCTCCCCAACTGGCCCCTCGCCCGCAATAGACGCCAATCTGCCGGTGGTGACCGCGTTTCGGCGGCTGTAACGCCTGTGAATCCTGAACAGCAGATCCATGCAGCTGTGACGGGCCGAGCGGTTAACCGTCAGGAGCAGGATTGGGTTGGTAAGAAGCGAAACCTTGGGGAGCCAAAGGGCTGTGAGATAAAGTGAGACGGGTAACTCTTCAGTGTCTGCAAAAACAGTACGATAAACCACCAAGGCTCCGTAAGGGGCGCTGCAGGCTGAGAAAGCCAGCACGGCGGCCAGCAGGGTGGCGTGAAGCTCTGCCTCTCTCTGCGACACGTACGGGATGGAGATGCTGTTCTGCGGGGTCCGCAGCGCTGCGATGATCACCTTCTTCTTCTGGCTGGCACTGAGCGCTCTGCGGATCAGGAGCATGAACAGGAAGACCAGGGCCAGGGGGAAGATCACCGTGGTGACGTTGTAGATCAACACGAAGACCACGTGACCCAGGGAGCGGGCGTGGTCATCTGAGCAGGAGGAGGTGACGTAGACGTCGGTAACGTTGGTCACGGCAAACACGGGGAGGCTGGCCACGATTGCATGGACCCAGATGTAGATGACCAAGTCTCGAGATCTGGAATCGGAGATTTTCCTCTCTAGCGGGTACAGAACTGAGTAGTACCTGCAGACACAACGACAAAGAGTCAGCTTGCATGTAGTGTCACATAGTGTCAAACTCCGTTTTCATTTTGATAATAAATGTCCTCAAGTGTCAGTTATGCAAGAATGGATTGATGAAACTGTTAAAAATATTAATAAATAGTGTCTCTGCATTCAATAAGTACTGCCTGAAATTAAATATCAAACATCTTTTCGAACCAAAATTTCATGTTTGTTTTGTATTTTTTTGTAATCAAAATCACAGATTTTGTCGTGCTAATTTAAAAATATTTTTCAAAGAATTTTGAAATACTTGCACTTATGTCTGATGTCAAATATGTTTTTTTTGTCTCTAAATCTTGAAAACGCTGTGGCAGAAATGTGGTAGAAGAAAGACATACTGCCACCTGCAGGTGGGTGTTAGTAGTCTCAAACGGGTTTGATCATTTTAGCAGAAAATGTGCAATAAAGTCACAATTATGTATTAGCGTTGATTTTGCATGAATTTCCACAAAAAACTGATTGTCCATGGAAGTATGCAAATAAAACTGCTTTGATTTGATTGATAAAATAATATTTAAGCACACAATTGTTATCTTGAAGGTTATATTTATGTGTTCTGGAGTCTAGAGGCCCAAAGTATAAGCTACATTGGGCCAGATTTGGCCGCTGGGCCTCGAGTTTGACACATATGATCTAAGAGAAACTGTGATTTGTCTCTTCATGTCCCAAAGGTGTAGCCAATTTTTTAAAAACTGAAGGTAGTTTGAGGGTTCTGATGTGGTTTAAACCATTTTCTACTGTGGAAAAAAAAGGCCTTTTCATTGAGCCGAGTGTCGTCTGACTGCAGTCACGCCTAAAACGGCTTATGAAAATCTCTCTTAAGAGGATTTATGTGGAAATACAGATAAGCAGAGTGGAATTTCAAAGAGTGAATCTATTTAAAAAATATCCACATCAATAACAGAAACAACATGCATCCTGTTGATGTGAAGTTAGGCAAGCACAGCGGAAATTCACACAATCTCCTACTGATATATGAGCTTCAAGTGGTTTTACAGGAAAGACAGAACAACTCCAACATGAATGAATCCATTATATTTGCTGCAAATATTTAGAAAAATGGCTAAGAGGTGAATTTCTCTGTGAAATATTTATGTTGTTGCTCTATTAGAGGGAGTTGATTTGCCACAGCTAATTTGCAAGGGGATGGCCAATAGGAATATCTGAAGGATTTAAGCTGTATTTTTCTAATTTCATGCAAAAAGTGCTTGAGTTTGCAGTTTTCTTAAAGGTACTTGTATCTGTAATTAAACTTTTATTGTTTCCTGCATGATTGGTGGCTTGGCCAGGCCTTTTCTTCTGTCGTCCCACAACCAATAATATTCACAAGCAGAAAAAAAGAAAAAAACAAATGTAGATTTTATTCGGTATTTTCCTGCATCGATGTGTAAACGAGCCAGTAACTGTGCAGCACTCTCAACTTGGCTGTATATCTGTAGCCTTGATTACCCTTCAAAAGAATAAATAATCAAGTATTTGATATTTTTCTGACTGCGGTTGCTATGGAGCCAACACAATCTTTAAAGCAGTAAAATCCAGGTTGAGACGATGGCACAACAATATAGCAGCTGACTGCAACCCCAATGCAGAAAGTAAGCCAACACTAATTCAGTTCAACAGAGAATTTAGAACGTAAAAGAAGAGAGTAAATTATTATCTTTTGTAAAGCAGGGATTCTTTATAACCTGTTTTTCTGAATAAAGAAAAAGATTTAAATGCAATTTTATTTGGTTCCTCAGCAGTTAGTGTGAAAATCCTCTTTCTCGCTTCTCTGTCACACACTTTCAGTGATAGGTTAGGAAAATTAGTAACTCTTGAAAGGTTTGACACATTTACATTTACATAAAAATAGAATAGTATGGGTTAATACATGCCTGTAATGTGTCACATTTATTGTTGTGATTATTAAAGGCATTATCTCCCCACTATGCACCTATTTTTAGTGCTTCGTGTATTTCTGAAAATCGTGACAGTCTTTCATGGTGATGCTACTGGAACCATGAAATAATCAAATACACATATTATTTGCATCAGCTACGCTTGCATTTTAATGATTTAAAGACATTTAATACTTTTAAAATTAACATTATTTTATTGCATTCACATTTAATTGAATGTTAAATTCAGTAACTTCAATTCAATAAATTGTTACACAGTCTTTTCACTGGTTTTCACAGAATAGATTTAAAAAATCATTTAAGAATTCAAAACACTTGCCTAAGGTTGCCAGCAGGGGGCAACGTAGTGGGACGAAGACAGCAAAAATACATTTCTGTGATTAAAGGAGGAGAACTATAGCCAGGATACTGCAAGGATTTTTTTTTTGGGCAAACTGTGTGCAAGTTTGTTTTAACTGATTATTTTTTTTCATAGGTGCATGCTAATGTAAGGTAAGCATCTTAGCGACGTTTCCCACAGTTGGTGCAAGCTCCTTAACTCTTTCCTTCATTACTATAATGTAACATGAATGGGCTGAAAATGATTATTGTCATTTGTTAATTTATTATAATAAGGCTTTAAAAAGCTGTTAACAACAGCAGAAAAGAGCGCAGAACAGTTTTTGCTGCTAATGAAGCTCCTTGTCTCTCCCTTTTGTCTGTTCCTACTTAATTTTTGATCCTGGGATACCAGGACGTTTTGTTTATGCCTGCAGGTAATATGCTCACAGCATGTTTATCTGCTTAACACAGATTTGTGGCACATCCTTGATCTAAAATCGCAGTCGACACCAGAAGAACATTTTGGAGGTGTTCCCACAAAACTCAGCAGCACATTTTAGCATATTTCCACTGAAACAAACAAAATACATGTCTTTGTGAATACTAAAAATAAAAAAGGTCCATTACAGGCTAAATTCTGTCCTTCCACATCATTTTCCAAATGTTACAGGAGTGTTTTTACAACCCAGATCAATATGCAAATAAAAAAGATATGTTGGCCACTTATCAAAATTTTAGACGTGTATTTAATTTTATTTTCATCACGGTTCAACCCTTAAGTGAAAACATGACACAGATGCGCCTTCATGAATCAATTTGTATCAAGAAAATACTTCTTTTTCTTTGCTTTTTGCACTGTCCCTCTTCTGGTCTGACCAACTGTTTACTGCACCATTATTTATTTAGCTGAACAAAGTGGATGCTCGAGTAACCAATTCTGACAACAACAAGGACAAATGCGATTCCATTTTCCAGATGAGATAGAACACAGTTACATTTTAAAGACAGTGTGTGTGACTTTATGTGGGCAGAAGCTGCTATCTTTGGCAGCTTTTGGTTGCAGCACTTAACGCTGCAGGGAAGCTGGGACACATGCAGAATCAATCCCAGGGTGCAGAGAGAGACTTAAAGGACTATTCTGACAACCTGAAAAACAATTTTAGCTCTTATTTGAGACTCCATTATAATATGCAGCTAACCTTCTGCAATTGTACAAAAAAATATTCACTCTGGGAATGTTAGCCTCATGTGTGGACAAAGTGAAGAGCTCAAATCAAATTTGGTGAAGTAAGCAGGGGGTGCCCTTCATTATTTTTCAACTATGCGTTGACATTTAGGTTGTTATGGCTGGAAACTCCAGGAAGAAGCTTTTATTTTAAGAACAAACACAATTTATTGTAAGTAGAAATGCTGTAAAGACACATTTGCCCCCATACAGATTTTGCCTTTTTTTTTTTTTTTTTTTTTACATTTTTGTCACATTTAATTATTTTAGATCACTTGTCAAACTCAAGGCCCGTGGGGCAAATCCAGCCCGCCGTAGCTTTTTATGTGGCCCTATAGATTCTAGACTAAACACTAACTGTGATTAAATATTATGTTATCAATCAAATCAATGCAGTTTCTATTTGTTTACTGCCAAATTATATCAATCAGTCCGTCCAGGTTCTTGAGACTTATTGTGGAAATTCACACAAAATAAACAAATCGAAGCACGTTTTTGCGCTAATAAATAATTGGGAGTTTTTTCTCAAAAATAGTCAAAAACTTTTTTACTTGTACTAAACAGCTGCCTCAGCTTTAATTGATGTAAGATTATAGTGCATGAGCTATACAGTGAGTAATAGTCACATTTACCATCATAAATAAGCCAAACTAGAACCACAAACACTTTGACTGAATTTCACGCAAAATCAACAAATTGCGAACATTTTGCTGATTTTTCTTAAAAATGGCCAAAAACTTTCTTAATTGTATTTAACAGCTGCATTTACCATCATAAACAAGCTCAAGTATCGCAAATACTTTGATTTGTATTGCAAAAAGTCACAAAAAGAATCACGAAATCCAAGAGGGACTGAAAAGATGTCCAATAATATTATTCAATTTTCAGAATTTATTGATATTTTAACAGCTTTTGAACAGGTTTTATTAATACATTCTGGCACAAGCGGCCCTTTAAGAACGTTCATGATCTTGATTTCAGCCAAAACTAAATGAGTTTGACAGCTTTTGTTTAGATAATCAAAAAAAAGTTCAGAATTATGACTTAATTTATTAAAACTTCAGAAACAAGTTTTAAAAAGGCAAATGTAAAACTACTTAACGTTTTCATAGATTATCTGTCAGGACATAGTGACACAGTTTTAACAAATATGTAAAAACAAAAATAATCTATTTTTTAATAAAAGTTACCTACAGCAACCTCAAGGGGACAAAACTATCCAAAACTGTGATTTATTACATTCTGTAGAAATCTGAGTGTAATATCTCAATAACCAAATGTTGCTACTTTTGGGTTGCTAGGCGATGAGCTGGGCTTGGCTGGGGTTGCTAGGTAACGGCAAACTGTAGACAACAAAAAACATGAACTAATTGCCAAAAAACAATTTTTAAAAAAGCAGTTGAAACTCAAATGGAAGAATAAAATGTACTTTAGGTCCACTTTAAATAAGATTTTTTTTTTTTTTATCAAAATGACAGTATCTCAGGAAGCAACATACCATGCTGCAACTTAAAGAAATGCAGAAATTAATAAAGAAAGTAATTATCTGTTCATTTATGACATTTCTTAGGTTTTAGGACCATTTTTAATGTGAATTAAAACCAGTGGTGGGAAGTAACGAAGTACAAGTACTTCGTTACTGTACTTAAGTACAATTTTCGTGTATCTGTACTTTACTTAAGTAGATTTAATAATGGATACTTTCTACTTTTACTCCACTACATTTAACAGTAAGTATCTGTACTTTCTACTTCACTACATTTCTATATAGCGTTTCGTTACTCGTTACATCCAAGACGCATTTCAGTTTTTTGATTTGTTCGTTAGTTTGAAAGTATCCAATGGCGAGAGCAGAATCAGTCCGCTGAACCAATCCAAAGCGGGAAATAACCATTAGGCCCTCCCTCAAGAAGAGCAGCACAGTACGCAGGACCTGCAGAATCATTAACTCCCAGAATGGAGTCCAAGGATAGTCATCCTCCAGAAGACCTGCCCCACCCATGGCCTTATTTAAAACATTTCTGTGAAATAACTGGGTCAAAAAACGCTTCCTGGAGATTCCAATGCCGCCTTTGCCTTCCCCAAAAGCATGAAATTCTATCTTTCAAAAATTCACCATCAAATTTGAAAAAACATATTGAGGTAAGTTAAGTTGCTAAACGCTATCGATGTTAAATTAATTTGTGTTAGTGAAGTTTTATGTAATCTTAGCAAGCTTTTTGTTGAACTCGACTGCAGTAAATAAATACGATTACTGTATATTGTTATAAGCTAGCATGAACTTGCAAGTAACAGCATTGCTCATTAAAATGGTACATTACTGATTTATTAAAACTAAATACGATAGGTACACTTAATGACATTATATAAGCCGTTAGGTATTATGGTCGGCAAGTACTTTTACTTTTAATACTTAAGTAGTTTTAAAAGCTTGTACTTTCTTACTTTTACTTAAGTAAAATAATAATGTGGTACTTTGACTTTTACTTGAGTAAATTTTTGTCTGTGTATTTGTACTTTTACTTAAGTACATTGTATGAGTACTTTCTCCACCACTGATTAAAACCATTCTGCAAAATTCCGCCACAGCAAGACTCATTGCAGGTTATCGGAAATGTCTGATCGGAGTTGTTGCTGCAGATGTTAGTAAAACCAGTTAGGTTTAGGGTGCAGATTGGGTTGGGAAGCCATTTTTCTTTCACTCTGAATCAAGTTAAGATTTGCTCAAGGGCAAATCTTACTTTCACAGCACTGTGCAATGCCTTCCTGCTCTTATCCAACTACTTAAAATGCAAAAACTAAAAAGAAACGAATAATTTTGTGTACCTGTCGAGTGCGATGGCGCTGAAGCTGAGCACGGTGACGGAGCAGAAGAGTTTATGCAGGAATTTGACGACCTTGCAGAGCAGCAGCGTGTGCAGCCACAGGCAGCAGCGGGGACTGGCCCCCAGCGCCACGTCGAAGGGGACGCACACGAGTCCGGCGCAGATACCGGAGCACGCCAGGTTCTTGATGAATCGTTTGGTAACTGATTTAAAGACAGTCGTGCAGCAGGTGCACCACAGCACGGTCGCATTACCTGAGGAAAGGAGAAAGGGGTTGAGAGCAAAGACCAGACTTCCTGTTTGCCTGAAGTGATTTATTAAGCTGAATCAGTGTTAAACGAAGCGTTTGATGTGAATATTTTTGTGGTTTAGCAGATTGCAAAAGTCTGTTTACAACGGGTTCTTAGACTTTTTTGCTGGGTGTCAGACTTGACCCGGATGACGCGCGAAATTCAAATGGGGTCTGAATTTCGCGCCAATATCCTAAATGGGCTGAACAGGCGAGGTATCTCCATATGTAGGTCATATTTAGGATATGATCCATATTGTCTCGGTAAAAAAAAACAACTTATTATAATCTTGAGGATTTAACCGGAGTCGAGGCGATCTACATATCTGGTGCTGCAGACCTCATATTGTACAATGAGCCAGAAGAAAGCTTTAAAATGATTTAGTTTCGGGTTGGGACAACTATTTAGGATCACAAGAAGAATTAAACGGCTGTCGACTTGTTTCTGCTCAGGTGAGTAGTGAGTTGTGCTATTTTAAGTAATTAGTCTATGACAACAATGCTATTGCTAATGCTAACAACAAGCCAACCCATGTTATTTCTATGTGCTTGGATCTACTTGTAAATCATTTATTTCTCTTCTGTAAACCCAAATTCATGCTGGAGTTGTATGTTAATGTTGAGTCGTTCTGCATTTCTACAGTGTAGGTCATAGGTCAACCACTCGGTTCTACAGAAACCCCACTAAAACATGGTTCGTGGCCAGAGAGAGTGGGGAAATATGTCACAGCTCACTGTGGCTTGCATATGACTGCTTTTCTTTCTCAGTAACTGTCCAATAAAATATCTGAAAATGCAATTTAAACAATGCGATCGTTACCTGTTAGAAAGTGGAAACTCTGGCATTGTTAGTTTCCACACCGCCTGTTTTTAGCCGCAGATTGTTGACACACTTTTCTCATCTTTTTCTGGTAAGTTTTTAAAAATTAACTCCTTTGTGACCGACTAGCTTTGGCGAACAAAAATAACGTCCATCTTTCTCTCTACTAGAGCAGTTGGACCAACCGTACACTACACAGACTTTAGGCATTTTGAAGCTGGATCAACAGAAGTAAACGGGCTGCGTTTACTTCCTGACATCATTTGCATTGCATGACGTCGGTGCTACGTCATCTGAAACCCACCACTGGAAATCGTTAGGAAAGCAAAAAAAGGAATTAGCATTCATAATTTCTTAATGAATGAATTAAAACGATAAAGCATTTACTGTTAATTTCTTTTTGTTTTATATTTTGGTACGGCAATAAAATGCCTTTACATTGAGACATTATTTAACATTACTAGCCTGTTCATTTTAACCATGTTCTACATCATAACCTGGCATCAACCAGTTGATATACATGAAGTCATATCCTTGGACAGCAAAGCAAAGTGCTGTGTGGGATCAGCAACATGTTGTTCTGATGCGTTAACACGAACATCCCACGGGCTCCAAACAGCTGCAGGTTGCTCACATCAAGGGCTCCCTGAACACCGATGCAACAGTGACTCGCTCACAAAAATGACGTCTTGATGCAGACAGACAGCAATTTAACCTTCATCCTGCTCTCTTATCTTTGCCTTACAATACTCACCTGCTACTTGGCAAATACCGTGACAACCACCAACAGAGATAAAGACCAAACACTAAAACCGACTGTTTTTTCAACCCGTCAAATGCCAGTCCAGCCAGAGGGAGCAACATCAGCAGAAAGGACAGTTTGTGTTTTCTCTGGGTGTAGACTTAATAAGCTTCTATGTGTCTAAAGGTAGCAGCACAAGCTATTAAGACCAAATGTGTGACTCATTATCAACACATTTAACAGCTCCTTTTTTATTATTATTGCATCCGAGTGGTGCTTAATGACTCTATTTCCCATGGCAGAAATGTTTTGTGAATGATTAGCAGCAGATGGCTAACACACCTATTTTTTCTCTTGGTTCTGAATGAAGCTGCTGCTTTGTCTGCTGTTCTGGCTGCACTTCACCAGAAAATTGCACCAAAGAAAGATACACATGCAAGATGTTAAAAAGAGACTTCTTGTTTCTACACAAACTTTATTGTTTAACATTTTGTTGAGAAGGCTGAAACAGCATAAATTATCACTGAAAGCATTTGGCACGATAATAATAATAATAATGATGATGATGAATTTAATTTGTAATGCACTTTTCATTAACAAAAATCTCAGAATAACAATCAAAGCACTTGAAACTTTATTAAAAGTGAATAAAATTATTGATAATCAAGTAATGTTAGAAACTGTTATAACATTACTTGACTTTTTTGTTGTGATGCTTATAGGATTATTTTGCAATGATGCTATAAGTTTATTTTTAACAACTTTTTTCATTAACTCTCAGAATAAAAAAAAGTGATACAATTAGAACATCAGATTACAAATAAAATGGTTGGATGATGGTATTAATTTCACTAACTATTTTGTTTTATTCTTTAAAATACAACAACTTGTACATAACGTTAGATTTTTGCATCATTTTTGGACAAATAAAGCCAGATGACCTGTTTAATTAAATACATTTTTATTCTAATTTCTGACTTGAATAATTGTTTGGATGACTGCTGTTTTTACTGAATTGTAAAAACTGGACTACTTGGAGTGTTCTACTACATAAATATGATTGAACTAGACCAATGTAACCCCATTGTAGGTTTGGTTGTATATTTAGGTTTGTCATTTGGTCATTTTTACTCTTTCCACTGATATTTCAGTAATATTTTGCACCTTCTATCAAAGCTTGAGATTTTAACCAGTCTTAGGAAAACAGAACTTATTGTAAACAGATTAACAAAAACAATTTTTAGAATATATCCTGATTAAAGAACAGCCATTGCTGAATTTATTGCTGTAATACTAAAAGCAGACAGTACAAAATTAAGCTTCATCTTCAGTGTGATGGTGAGAGCATTTCAAGCCGTAACTGCTCCTATTTTCCCGGCTGTTTATTGCTTTCATTTTGTTTTCCATTTATGAATGAGACCCTATGCGGAGCAGTGAGCTACAATAAACATTATTCTATGTTATTGTCAGACTTTAAAGCACACAAGAGCTTTCCTCCTGCAAACAATATTAATGCTTAACTAGTGTGCACCAATCACCTCAAGCCATTTGCCTGAAATAGTAGGAACCGGTTATCTTCTAATCGAAACAAGAAAAATAAAAGGAAAATTCATTTTTTTGTAAATAAGTTGATTTTTAATTCTGCATTTAGTGTTTCCTCATAGAGCAGGAGCATCAAACTCATTTTCGTTTTGGGCCAAATCCAAATCCTGAATGCTCTTAAAGGGCCGGTTGTGCCAGAATGTATTAATAAAACCTGTTCACAAACTGTTAAAATATCTATGAATCCTTAAAATTAAGTATTATTATTGAGCATCTTTTCAGTTCCTCTAGGAGTTCATGATTCTTTTTGTGGTTCATTTGCAATAAAAGTCAAAGTGTTTGTGGTTGTAATTTGACTTATTTATGACGGTAAATGTGACTTTTTATTACTCACTGTAAAGATCATGGACTATATTCTGACCTCAATTAAAACTGAGGCAGCTGTTTAGTACTGTAAGTAAAAACATTTTTAACAATGTCTGAGAAAAATCTGCTATAAACTCCCAATTATGTATTGGCGCAAAACAAAGTGCAGAGATTTGTTGATTTTGCACGACTTTCCACAATAATTCTCAAAAAACTGGAGGGACAGGTTAATATAATTTGGCAGTAAACAGATGAAAACTGCATTGATTTGATTGATAATATAATATTTAAGCTCAATTAGTGTTTAGTCTAGAATCTAGAGGGCCATATAGAAAGCTACGGCGGGCCGGATTTGGCCCAAGGGCCTTGAGTTTGACACGTGTCAGAGGATCGCCTAAAAGAAGAAGCAACCGAAAAAGATTCAACTCACTCAATCATTATATGAATTACACATTAAGGAGAATCTGCTTATGATGTCTGCATGTTCAGAAATATATGTAAAAAAGTGAGACAACAAGCTAAATAAAGATTTAAGACTTTAGATGACATTTTTGTCTGTAAATTGTTAATATAAACACTGGAAGTTCAGCTGTTTATTTGCAGTGTTTTCAGGAAAGGAAGAGTCCACTTGTTCTTGATCAACATCTGAATTCAGATGATCTTTCACAAGTGTCCAAGTGAATCTGGTCCATTTAAAGTGGGCGAAAGCGACCTGATGTGGAACGGGAAAAGCTGATTTTAGCCACTCGTATCTGGGAGCTCATTCTTTCAGGCATTATTCGTATCTCATATCTGC
The DNA here is from genome assembly GCF_002775205.1 of Xiphophorus maculatus. Classification (NCBI taxonomy): domain Eukaryota; kingdom Metazoa; phylum Chordata; class Actinopteri; order Cyprinodontiformes; family Poeciliidae; genus Xiphophorus; species Xiphophorus maculatus. The sequence continues at coordinate 5,999,589 of NC_036457.1, forward strand.
AGGTGAGGACTGGAATGCAGGTGAGTCAGTAAATCAGGAAATGTGCCTTTTTCTACTTTGATGGATCAGAGCAGAAACCACATTGCTTCAAACAATGCATCAAAAACAAGAAGTCAAAATGAGCACTAGAAAATAAAATCTCAGATTCTCTTATCCTGGCCGCTTCACCGACTGCACATTTCTTCAATGCGTGCTGAAGGTCATAGCAGTGAGAGGACAATACAACCTCAGAGACCCTGAGATTCCCAAAGCAGACACTCTGCTCTCCATTAAGAGGATCAGAAAAAGGGGAAATCCCGACCGAGCCGAACATGTCCCCATTTTTGCAACGCACCGGTTAAACATCTGCAAAACTTTGATTCAGATGTGTCATCACATGAGCTGGAATATCTTAAATAAAAATCGTGGGATGTAATATCTGTAACTGGTGAGAAGGATAGCACAATTTAAAGGTGAGCAACAGGACTATTTCTCTGACGGGCTTTAATAAACGAAGGCCATTACCACAGTGAGACTGAATTTAAAACACAAAATGTTTTCTCACCTCTACTGTGTAATACAGTGTTGCATTAAAATAACATACGTTTGTCTGGAGAATTTACTTGAAGAGCAGTAATAAAAGGCCCAAACTAAAGAAGGTTTCTACAGAAAATATTAGATTCGTCATTTATATGCCGGCAGCTCTGAAAACAAGATCCATATTCATGAGGAAAATGTGAGGAAGCTGCAGAGAAGATTATATTTTAAAATATGCATGGCTAGTCATACAAAATATATATATAATGCTTAAAATATGCAAAGATTGGGGAAGTTATTAACTTCATTTAGTGGAAACTGGAAAGGCATGAGGAATATTCCCATTTTGGACCTGATGGAGTATTCCAGTCCTGGTTTATTAATTCACACATCGCTACAAAGCCTTCCTGTTTCCTTCAGCTCTTTAATGAAGTCAATGGTCTGTCAAACATACTGTTGTCATTTTATCTGATGCTCAATATGCATGTGTCTCTTACTGAAGGCGACCTTGTCTGTACAAGTTTATGGTGGAAATAAATCATTTTTATTCATGTAGCTCCCACATTATTACAACAATGGTTGTGCAAAACATTTCCTCTGTCATGTCAAGGAAAAGCTTATTCTTCTTTTCAATTAAAAGCATATTTGACTTATTGGTGTGTTCGCAACCCAACAGCTATTCATTTGTCTTTGACCTTGATGTGGTTTTGAGCCAAAGCCATGTCATTTCATTCCGTTTTGCAACATTTTTTTAAGTCAATGGAACCAGCGTTCATCACAATAAATGGGAACTTTGTGGCCTCTCCAAAACATCCAGCCTCTGACGAATCTCATACCTTTTCTTGCGACACACAAGCAATCTGGTGCAAGTGTGTTTTCGGCTCCAGAGAATCACGATGTCACGACCACATCCGTGACAAATGACACATTAATTTGCAGCTTTCATGTTGGCCAGAACGTTTGTGCTTCTGGCTGCTCGTCTAACAGCGTGTACGTCAAAGCCAGAAGCATAAACGATAGAGATGGAGTGATAGAGGTCCCTCAAGGCAGGGCAAGTTGGTCTGAACGGCGCTATTGAGACTCAGGGTAAGGTAACAGAAAGAAGCTTAAGAAAGAGGCGTTAAAATGACCAAATTTGAGAAAAATGTTCACTTCTCATCATTTGTGGATGGTTGAATATGCAATAAGTGGACGTACCGAGCAGCGACCCGATCAGGATGAGAACCTGGACGGTGGTGGTGAAGTCCCGGTAGGCTTGCTCTCGGACCAGGCGCTCCTGCTGCTCCTGCAGCCCGGTTCCGTCTGCAGGCGGACTGCTGCTGCTGTCCCACCGGCCCGATGCGTTCAGGAGATCCAGCCAGAGGCGGGCGGCTGTGAAATTCACCGCACCGTCCCCCACCGTAGCTGCCCGGCTCCAGCCATCCATCTCGACCACGCACAGATCCTAGATGATTATTTTTGGAAGATGCTGGCCACTGGAACTACAAAAGCATGTTCAGATCGCGGAAATTACGGTGAAAAAAAAAAACCCTAACTGCTGAACCGAGAGCTAGGAAAATACGTGCAGCCAATAATTTCTCAGCAAATATGTTAATAAAACGTGGGCAAAAATAAATAAATAAAAAAGAATCAGTCATCACAGCGCAAGGTGAACCTCAGCTTGCAGCTTCCGACCCACATTTCCCCCATTAGGGATGCATAGCAGAAAATGCAGGTCAATGAAAGCCATGCACGATGGTGCTCCCTGACATCCAGAGCACCTAAAACAACACCGGGCTGCGAAATGTCCACGATCCACAGGGGGACGCAGCGTGCGCCACCAAAAACACAAACCCCTCTCCTCTTCCCGGCAAAAACATCGTGGCTGCAGGCTGGTAGCTGCTGTAGAGGCTGTTTTCTTTTGGCGAGGAGAGACTGCGACCGAATCCGAATCACCGAATCAGCGTGAGGCGAAAGAATGGAGAGAAGAGGAGAGGAGAGGAGAGGAGAGCCCCTCCTTCTGCTGTTGCGCCGAGAAACTCCACAGAATCTTATGAATGGCACGCAGCATGACCAAACTGCATTCCAATTAAATCATTAGGATGAGTGGATTGTTAAACACTTCCCACAAGATTAATCCACCGGGGTTTTAAAGCAGCAAGCCAGACTTTTTCTGTAAAATCATCAAACTCACCTTTAGTGGCGGTTCATGTCCTGGATGAGCCACAGAACTCCGAATGTGACAAGATGGTTCATTGTTTACCTTGTTTATCCATGACGTAGAACACCTGTGTCAAACTCAAGCGCCCGGGGCCAAATCCGTAGCACATAAGTGAGCTTAAATATTATGTTATCAATCAAATCAATGCAGTTTTTTTATCCGTTTACTGCCAAATTATGTCAATCAGTCCCTCCAGTTTCTTGAGAATTATTGTGCAAATTCACGCAAAATCAACAAACTTTTTTTGCGCCAATGTAACCGGATCCTTTCTGCGTTGTGCTGGTTTTGTTAAATGATCAGGGCCGTGACACGGTTTGTCTTTAATATGGATGGCTTCTCGATTTATTCTGACGAGAACAACGAACAGAAAACAACCGCGTTACAGACAACATGACAAACGAGGAGGGCGCAAACAATTTAAAGACAATACCACAGAAGAAGAGATAAAAAGGAGGGGCTTCCATAGTTAAAACAATGACACTTTTAAGAGGTGTTTCAGGCAGGTAAGAAATAATACGAATAACCGAAAAAAATAACAATTTTCTGTAATTATAACAAAAGAGAAATACAACCAGGTTACACCAATACATAATTGGGAGTTTATTGCAGAATCTTTTCAAAAATTGTCAAAAACTTTCTTACTTGTCCTAAATAGCTGCCCCAGCTTTAATTGGTATCAGATTACAGTCCATGATCTGAACAGCGAGGAATAAAAAGTCACATTTACTGTCATAAATAAGCGCAAATATTTCCAAATTAGTTCCACAAACACTTTGATTTTTATTGCAAAATATCACAGAAAGAATCATGAAATCCTGGAAGGACTGAAAAGATGTTCAATAATATTATTTAATTTTAAGAATTCATTGATATTTTAACAGTTTGTGAACAGGTTTTATCAATACATTCTGGCACAACCGGCCCGTTAAGAGCATTCAGGATCTGGATTTGGCCCAAAATGAAAATGAGTTTGACACTCCTGATGTAGGAGATGGAAGCTACTGAGGTGGAAGCAAAGGGTCAAACACGGGTTATATAATTGGATATAAACAATATATTTTTCATGTTTATCTCAGTCTAAGGGTTTCTTCATTACAAAACGTTTAAAATATTTCCTTTTAATTATTATGTTCACAAAGTATCAACCAGTTGGTGTACAACCATATTTTCTTGCAATGGTTAAACTGTACACAACATTAGAAGACGCCCACTCCGTTTTGACTGAAGGACCATGTCAGTAAACAATAGAAAACCTGTTAAAGGTACAACCCCAAAACTTTTGTGAGTGCCTGAGCCAGCCCCTCAATGAAGATGTCATAAACAGTTACTGCTCACTTTGAATAGTTTCTTATGTTTGCAAAATTATGCATGCTTTTTAAAATAATACTTTGTTTTAATGTTTAATGTTTTAATACTTTTTTAACAGTTAAGTAAATAATCATTTAACTTTCTTTAAAATTAAACTATATATCTCTTATTATGTGCATATTTCCTTTACAAGATAAATCTCTATTTAAAAAAAAAAATCTCCATTAAAATTAGGTATACAGTTCTGGAAAAACTAAGAGCCCACTGCACTGAACCCCATTGAAAACCTCCCTGTTATTCCACCAAATATTGATGTCTGAACTCTTCCGGAGTTAAAACATTAGTATTGTTGTTTCTAAATGAACATGAACTTGTTTTCTTTGCATTATTTGAGGTCTGAAAGCTCTGCATCCTTTTCCTTATTTTGACCATTTCTCATTTTCTGCAAATAAATACAAAATTTTTGCTTGCAACTCCAGAGAAATGTCAGTAGTTCATAGAATAAAAGAACAATGTTCATTTGACTCAAACATACACTTAAGAAAAGTAAAATCAGAGAAACTGAGCACTTTAAGTGGTCTCTTATTTTTCCAGAGCTGTTTATACAGCTATTTTAAGGGCTTGCATTTTTATTCTTTCTTGTTTGCTTTTCAGATGTTTGTTTTTATTGGTGTATTTAATGAACAAAATTTTTAAACTCCATCCATCCATCCATCCATCCATCCATCCATCCATCTTCTTCCACTTATCCGAGGTCGGGTCGCGGGGGTAGCAGCTTCAGAAGGGAGGCCCAGACTTCCCTCTCCCCGGCCACTTCTTCTAGCTCTTCCGGGGGAATCCCGAGGCGTTCCCAGGCCAGCCGAGAGACATAGTCCCTCCAGCGTGTCCTGGGTCTTCCCTGGGGCCTCCTCCCGGTGGGACGTGCCCGGAACACCTCACCAGGGAGGCGTCCAGGAGGCATCCTGACCAGATGCCCGAGCCTCAACTGGCTCCTCTCGATGTGAAGGAGCAGCGGCTCTACTCTGAGTCCCTCCCGGATGACTGAGCTTCTCACCCTATCTCTAAGGGAGAGCCCAGCCACCCTACGGAGAAAACCCATTTCGGCCGCTTGAATCCGCGATCTCGTTCTTTCGGTCACGACCCAAAGCTCATGACCATAGATGAGGGTGGGAACGTAGATCGACCGGTAAATCGAGAGCTTCGCTTTTTGGCTCAGCTCTCTCTTCACCACGACGGACCGGTACAGCGCCCGCTTGACAGCAGACGCTGCGCCAATCCGCCTGTCGATCTCCCGCTCCCTTCTTCCCTCATTCGTGAACAAGATCCCGAGATACTTGAACTCCTCCACCTGGGGCAGGACACCCCCCTTGACCCGGAGAAGGCACTCTACCCTTTTCCGGCTCAAGACCATGGCCTCGGATTTGGAGGCACTGATCCCCATCCCGGCCGCTTCACACTCGGCTGCGAACCGCTCCAGCGAGAGCTGCAGACAATTTTAAACTCCCCCCCCAAAAAATTCTGAAAAATGTAATGTTTTATGCCACTTATTTCAGAAATTTAAACTTCCACATAACTCCGAATAGAGTCTCTTGGAAAATTAGAACACGGTGAAATAGTTTAAATTGGAAACTCGTAGAAACACCATAGTCAGTTAATTCACTCAAAACACATACAGGTTTCCTGAGCCTCTAAATGGTCTCTCAGTCTGAGTCATTAGGCTTCAAAATCATGGGGAAGGCTGCTGCCTTGACAATCTATGTCGAAATCTGTGGTAAGCCTTTTAAAAGCTTTGGATTTTGTGAAATCCTGCAGTACAGGAATCCAAACTCCATCTCCATGGTGTGTTTTTTTAATCATACATTTATTAGTGACAAAACTAAACCACACCAATGTATCTTCAAGTGAACACATTAACATTACATCTGAAGACGGACTGTTCTGTTCTTTAGGAAAATGCTTAACCTTTTAAAAGAATCTCCTTACACACTGCGGTTGTTGCCTTTAGTTCAGGCTTTAACAGGAGCTTGTAACATTCCTCTTGGGTTTGATGGAAATACCAGAAGTAGGAGAGAACATATTTCTGTAATGCAAAACAGTTTGCATAACAACAAACAACACACAGTACTGCATACAAGTCTTTCAGTTATGTTTTGTGTAAATAGTTTTACAATCTTTTCTGTACGTTTTTTTGTGGATTATTTTATTATTTTTGGTGCTTTTCTACCCAACTTCTGTTTAGAGCTTAAAAATAAGATGAAAAGTGGAGGACAAAGAAAGTACCAAGAATAAAAATCTCTTTCATAAGAAGAAAAAAATCTATTTATTACGTCATGCTGGACTGAGGAGGTAATCTAAGACAGTTCTTTACAAAAGTATTTGTACCCATTAACCCTTTATGTCCTAAATTTAAAATCTCCGCCTGGATATTTTTTGCTTCTTTTAATTGTACGCATTTCTTTAAAGAAAAATTTATTTTATAAAACTTTATTGAACATCTTTAAATAAGCAATTTATGAATAAACTTATATTATTTAAAGACGAATCAAAAGACACAAATCTATGGAGACTGAAGAGTTTTAATAAATTAATGACAAACTTAAATAATTATTACATAAGTTATTTATTGTCATTGGACACTCTTCACTCTCCGTAAGAGTCAGGACATACTGGAGCAGCAGTTTGGTATGAACTTGCTTTTCATATTACATGAAATATAAAAAGCAAGTTTATCTCTCATATAATTTTAGTGTTAAAAACTATGGATATAGTTATATTTATATATAAATACATTTTTACTGTTTTTCTACAATTTTCTTTATTTTTTCTAAAACTGTCTTAGCTTATTCTTAGAAAAATTTACATTTTGAAAACTTAAAAGAAAAAAAATCTTCAGTCCTGCATTATAAAAAATAAATATAAAATTTTGCTGTTTAAATTATTCTAAAAATATATTAGGGACAGATTATGAATAAAACATATAGTGCTATTAATATGAGTTTTATTAAAGGTTTAGATTCCTACTGTATCTTTGCACTTGGGCAGGTTTTACAGGTTTTTATACTGGAAAATGTCAAATCTGGCAACTGTGGCGAATGGCGCCATTTTGTTATTAATGAGCGTGACGCGCATGCGCCATGCTGGATAGAAATATGACGCAGTTTCTACGAGAGCGTTTTTAGAAAAAAAAAAAAAAAGATCCTGCTAGCACCTGGCCGCATGGAGACACGAAACTGTCGGTCTGATACTTAGAACTTTGGGACCTGGATTACAAATGATATTCTCTGAACTCCCACGACGCGGAATCCGAGTGGACGCCCAGCTTTATGCCTGAAACTTCTGTGGACCCGAATGAAATCGTGTCAGTGTTTATCGAGGCCTAGCTTGCGCCTTGTACTTGACCTACGAGTAGGCCGCAGTGATGGCAAGTAGGCCGCGGGAGCGCCGTGTTTGAAATCGCTGCGTTGGTTATTCGGTAAGTTGTTTTTCGGAAACCTTATTCCAAGCTGTTTGTCTTTTTCCACCAATGACCTTAGTGAGGTCATTTTTGTGTGTCTAAACAGAGCAGCACACAAGGAGAGACCCGACCACGGCCTCTCAGCGGCGGTGTGTTTGGTTGCTGGCGTCCCTGCGAAAAATAAATATAGTAAGTATGTTAAATTTTAGTATACTTAAGCATACTTTAAGTCAAACTAATCATGGGCATACTTCAAGTTCACTTAGGATTAGTTAACTTAAAGTGTGCTATTTTGGAAAAACGCTAATTTTGTGCTTAGTGTATTTTAATAGTATTTAAAATGTATAAGCACAACTTTAAGTGTACTTTCACGTACTTTTTTGGAACAATTTAAGTTATATTTAGTATACTTTAAGTGTATTGCTTTTTATCTACGTAGTATAAACGTGCTTGATTATTATATTTTGAGTGTACAATTTTGGGATTGAATTACATTTAAAATATATTTAGATTGTATTTTAAATGTATTGGCATTACTTATTTTATATATTAGTGTGATTACAGTATGCTACAATTACACTTTTGTATTTTAATTGCTACCGCCAACTGGAGTGTGAACTGGAGCTAATGCGGATCACTAATAGATCTTACATCATACATCTGAAAATGGATTGGATAAAGACAGCTTCTGTGTTTTAGTTAAAAAACTGAAAACAACAGATCATATTCGGAGATATGTAAAACTGAAGATACCTGCAACATTTAGTGTTAAGGACAAGTATTGTTTTTGTTGTAGAACCTCTGTCACTAAAGTGTCAATGTTTGATATTTTGAGGCATGAACACCTTATTTACTTTGTTAAACATTACATTAAGTTCCACTAAATGATTATTATGTTTTTATTCTTCCCCATTTTGACAAAAATAGTAAAAAATTATTAAGGCATCTAAAACGGCATACTTTATTAGCCTGAAGTATATATTCTTATGTAATTTAAAACATACTAAAATTTCAGTATATTTAGTAGTTCACTTCTCAAGTAAGCGTTAAGTGAATTTAAAAAAAATCTATTTTGAGCATAGATTTTAAAATATACGCAAAATTTCTTTAAAAGCATATTGTTTCATTGGTACACTTGAGCAAATACATATTTTCTTGACTTAAAGTATACTTTTATTTAATATAGTTCTTAAAAATGTATTTCGGTACAATTATATTTAAGTGTGTTTAAAGTTATAATGTCAAAATTGGTACAAGCATGCTTTTAGTAAACTTTGTATATATTCATACATATATTTATGTATGCTAAGTAATACTTAGCATACTTAAAATGTACTTTTATAAATGTAAGTATATTTGAAATATACTGAAGTATATATGCTTTTTTTCACTAGGGTGAAACGTCTGAGGAGATATGATGGCACTTGGAGCTAGCAGTTGATTGATTATGAATATACTACAATCAAGCTGAGGATCGCTGGCAGTTGATCGATTATGGATATACTACAATCAAGCTGAGGATCGCTTCAATCAAGCTGAGGATCGCTTCCGTCAAGCTGAGGAAACGCTACAAGGTGCCTGGCGGATCTGCCCAACCCATCAAAGGTTGGTTAAGTCAAAGAACTGTTCCAATGGCGGGTCCAGAAGACATCTCAGGGTAGGAGCTGTTGCGGGTTTTGCTACGCTGCTGATGCTAATGTTTGCTGAAGGCCAACGCTAGGCCTCTTGGTTTGAGAGTCAATGAGCTGAGAAGGATTATGCTGTTGTAAACCCTTCAGTCTTTGGGTTTTTCAGTGTTGTTTAAAGCATTTGCTGTGGTCCTGTGACCTGCGAAGGTTTAGGTGTAACTAGAATCTGATATGTATACAATCTGAAGTTCCTGGCTTAAAATCTGTTGTGATATGAAAGAAAGATGGCTGCCAAAGATTTGGCAAATACACTTTAGAGGCTGTAGAAAGTGATAGAGCTTAGGCTTAGTAAACCTTGATAACATGCCTACTTATCAGTGGTAATTTAAAGTGGCTATGTTGACATTAATATAGCTGCATTAAGATAATGTTTGTCTTTCTGATGAATATTATCAAATGTTTTGGGTGAAAATAAGGTCTTTACATTTCAACATGCATACATACCTATTTTTGTACCTACTTAATATTTAGTTTATTTAATCTAAATATTTCAAAGACAGGGTCCATACTTTAATAATTTAATAAGTCAAACGAATTTCATTTACGTTCAACAATTTAAACGTGAAAACCGATTAATTTTTGCGTCGAAACCATTTCTCGTGGAATTTCGTCATGCGATTTAATTTCTTCTGGACGACAACGATGACGGACAACAGAGAGATCTCCTGGAGCTGCAAGCCGGAGGCCACAGAGGTAATGTTAACACTAACCCACCAGCTCTTGCAGGTTTTCAGCTGAAGAGACGTTCGACTGGGAACTGTCCTTCATTGTTTAAGTCTATGTTTTTAACCCAGTTTCTCTCCTAGAGTTAGCTGCTGGAGGGCCGTTTGGTGCAAATAACTGCTTTTTTCCCCCTCATAGATAAAGCCACCAAAGGAGCTTCTACTGCAACTAACTCTTTTCTTCTATAGAAATACTTCAAGCAGCAGCTTTTTCTTTTTCTCTCTCTCTTCACTCTGTCCTTTCAAATCCCCCGGGGGTAGTGACAGATTGCCTTTCATACTGAGCTGACTTCTGGTTCTGCTGGAGGGTTCTTCCTGTTAAAGGGAAGTTTATCCTCTCTACTGTCACTACATACATCCTCAATATGAGGCATTGATTTAGCTTACTTAACTGCTGACCAATTTAAATAATTGGTGCAGTTTTGGCCTTTTTTCTGTTTTTTTTTTTTGTTTTTTTTTTTGTGGAAAGTCTTCCTGTTAAAGGGAAGTTTTCCTCTCCAGTCATCAATTGTATCCTCTGTAGGAGGCATTGCTTAAGCTTACTTTGCTTTTAATGAATTTTAAAAATTGGTGCAGTTAACCCTTTTTTTTTGTGGAAAATCTTCCTCTTTAAGGGAAGTTTGTTTTGTCCACTGTCAACAGAGGAATCCTCAGTACGAGTTATTGCTATAGCTTACTTATCTTTTAACCAATGTTTTATAACTGCAGTTTTTTTTTGGGACAGTCTTCCTGTTAAAGGGATCTTTTTTCCTCCACTGTTGCCATATGGATCCTCAACATGAGGCATTCCTCAAGCTTTTTTGACTTTTAACCAATGTTTGATAACCAGTTTTTATTTTTTGGAAAGTCTTCCTGTTAAAGGGAAGTTTTTTTCCCTTTCTGCTGTCACTACATGCATGTTCATTGTGAGGCATTGCCTTAGCCTACTTGTATAACTTAAGAAATTTAAATTGGTGCAGTGTTAACCTTATTTGGAAATTCTTCCTGTTAAAGGGAAGTTTTTTCAACTCCATTGTCACCACATGAATACTCAATTAGCAGGTGCTTTAGCTTACTTAACTTTTAATCAATGTTTGATAACTGCAGTTTTTGTTTTTTTTTGGGAAAGTCTTCCTGTTAAAGGGAAATCTTTTCTCTACTGTCGCCACATGCATCCTTAGTACGTCTGTGGTGATGGATAATAGTTTTGAGCTCATGGTTGAGAATTTAAGGCCTTGTCGACACCACATGGATTATGGAATGGGAAGATATCTAAGCCGAACAACAGTTTTTGTCAAGTTGGAGACTCCGAAGACACCAGATGGCCTCAGACAAGCAGGGAATGTGGATATTAAGATGCACTGGAGTGTGAATCAAATGACAGGAAATGTGGTTTGCTACTTCTGGTAGCCACTCCTCAAGGCTATGAAGTCATCGGATGAGTTCAAGGAAATTGGTAACAAATGAGTACATCAAAGGGGTCGATCCATTCCACATACAATGCTCCACGCAAGAAAAACACGCCATTTGAAAGGAAGGAGTTCTGATCTTGTGTAAAAAAAAAATCAGAACCAAACGGTTAGGGCTACCCTTTGGATGGGTTTGTGTGAAAACAAACTTCCGGTAGCCACTCCGACCAAAGGGTAAAGGGTTAGAGTTACCCTTTGATTGGGTTTGTGATAAAACCCGACCAAAGGTTTTAGCAAGCCCAAACCTTTTACCTGACCGACAGGTAAAGAGTTTGGGTCACCCTTCGGTGGAGTTTGTGTGAAAACAAACCTGACCGACGGATAAAGAGTTTGGGTCACCCTTCGGTCGGTTTTGAGTGAAAATGAACTTGACCGACGGGTAAAGGGTTAGAGTTACCCTTTGATCGGGTTTGTGATAAAACCCGACCAAAGGTTTTAGCAAGGCCAAACCTTTTACCTGACCGACAGGTAAAGAGTTTGGGTCACCCTTCGGTGGGGTTTGTGTGAAAACGAACCTGACCGACGGATAAAGAGTTTGGGTCACCCTTCGGTCGGGTTCGAGTGAAAATGAACTTGACCGACGGGTAAAGGGTTAGAGTTACCCTTTGATTGGGTTTGTGATAAAACCCAACCAAAGGTTTTAGCAAGCCCAAACCTTTTACCTGACCAACAGGTAAAGAGTTTGGTCACCCTTCGGTGGGGTTTGAGTGACAACGAACCCTACCGACGGTTAAAGGCTTAGGGTTACCCTTCGGTGGGGTTTGTGTGGAAACGAACCCGATCGATGGGTAATGGGTTTGGGTCACCCTTCGGTGGGATTTGAGTGAAAACGAACCTGACCGACGGGTAAAGGGTTAGTCAGCCCTTTGGTCGGGTTTGAGTGAAAATGAACTTGACCAACGGGTAAAGGCTTACGATTGCCCTTCGGTAGGGTTTATGTGGAACAAACCCAATTGACGGGTAAAGGGTTTGGGTCACCCTTCGGTCAGGTTTGAGTGAAAATTAACTTGACCGACGGGTAAAGGGTTTGGGTTACCCTTCGGTGGGGTTTGAGTTAAAACAAACCAGATCGACGGGTAAAGGGTTGGTCAGCCCTTCGGTCAGGTTTGAGTGAAAATGAATTTAACCGACGGGCCAAGGGTTAGTTACCCTTCGGTGGGTTTTGTGTAAATGAACCCAATCGACGGGTAAAGGGTTAGTCAGCCCTTCGGTGTGGTTTGTGTGAAAACGAACTTGACTGACTGGTAAAGGGTTTGGGTTACCCTTTGGTGGGGTTTGAGTGAAAACAAACCAGATCGACGGGTAAAGGGTTGGTAAGCCCTTCGGTCAGGTTTGAGTGAAAATGAATTTGACCGACGGACCAAGGGTTAGTTACCTTTCGGTGGGGTTTGTGTGAAAATGAACCCAATCGACGGGTAAAGGGTTAGTCAGCCCTTCGGTCTGGTTTGAGTGAAAATGAACTCGACCGAAGGGTAAAGGTGTGAAAACTAGCCAACCAATCTTAGATTCTTTGGTCAAATATGTGTATGAAATCTATTATAAAGGGTATTAAGAAGGTAACGATAAAAATTATATCACAGAGACCACAAACTTCGACAAGTCCTTTAGATGACCCACCTACTCCCCAACTGCTCCTTACGATGATCAACAGAAAAGGCCCTCATCACCCTGGCTCATGGATGACGTCAGTGACTCTACCATCGGGCTCAGAAGTTTTCCTCAAGAAATGCTGCAGGTATTTTGCTGTTAGAGGTACTTTGAGTCTTTGTAAAGTCACGATTTCAATCAGAGTTGTTAAAGGGTTTGACCTTAAACCTGCACCCGTCCTGTTGTCTTCCTGTCCTCCTCCAGAAATCCTCCTGGATCATCTTGTTTTCATCCTGGATTTCGCCCTTCATTGGATCCCTATCCACCGAAGGAAAGGCACTCATCGCCCCGACGACGACAGAAAAGGTCTTCACTCTTCCACCCCTTGCTGAAGGATGACCTTAGTGACCCTACCATCGGCAGCAGTCTTCCTCAAGAAATGCTGTAAGTGTTTTGCTGTTATTTTAGTGATAGTTGCGTGTGGTTTTGAATAGTGACAATTTCATTCTGATTTGTTAAAGGGTTAAACTTGTACTCATCCTGTTGTTGTCCTCCTTCAGAAATCCTCCTGGTTCATCTTGTTTTCATCCTAAATTTCGCCCTAAACCGGACCCCTAACCACTGAAGGAAAAGGCCCTCATCGCTCCAACAACGACGGAAAAGGTCTTCACCCTCCCACCCCCTGCTGAAGGATGACCTTAGTGACCCTATCATTGGCAGCAGTCTTCCTCAAGAAATGCTGCAGGTATTTTGCTGTTAAAGAGCTACTTTGAGTTTTTGTAAAGTCACGATTTCAATCAGAGTTGTTAAAGGGTTTGACCTTAAACCTGCACCCGTCCTGTTGTCTTCCTGTCCTCCTTCAGAAATCCTCCTGGATCATCTTGTTTTCATCCTAAATTTCGCCCTAAATCGGACCTCTAACCACCGAAGGAAAAGGCCCTCATCGCCCCGACAACGACGGAAAAGGTCTTCACCCTCCCACCCCCTGCTGAAGGATGACCTTAGTGACCCTATCATTGGCAGCAGTCTTCCTCAAGAAATGCTGTAAGCATTTTGCTGTTATTTAAGGGATATTTACGTGTGTTTCTGAAAAGTGAAAATTTCATTCCGAGTTGTTAAAGGGCTTGACCTTAAACCTGCACCTGTCCTGTTGTCCTTCAGGAATCCTCCTGGATCATCTTGTTTTTGTTTTGGATTTTGCCCTTCATTGGCCAACAGAGGAAAGTGACTGAACTTAAAACATTTATCAAAACAAGCCCAGTTTCTTTTTTTATTTTTTCCTCCAAAACCTGGATAAGTCTTCAGTCTGGTGCTTTGGCCTCAACTATCCATTGCTTTTTTGTTTTTTATGGACAATTTTGTTTAAAGACTTCATAATTTTATTTGTTGTTTTGTTTATTTTAGATATTTAAAATGTCTTCCAAATTCAGTGTTAGACTTTAATGTTTATTGGTCTTTGAGAATGTGTTCTGGCATTATTATGGTATTACCATGGTTATGGCATTGATTATGAAAAGGCTTAGACTGGTTTATTGTGATATATCTGTGTATTTATGCTGCTGTTTGTAATTTTCTGTGTGTACTGCATTATTTATTTAAACTGTTTTTGTTTTCTCAGTTATTTTTCTTTTCATAGATTCTACACTTCTTATTGGCTGTCGATTTTTCCTGGAGGAGGGCATTGGCTGTCATGAGTTCATGAACTTGGAAAGTTCTCCTGGATCAGTTGACCTGTGGTTGTGTGTCTGCTCGGTCTTCTCTCAGCTCCAGTTGGTCATGGTAGATGGCTGCTGGTACTGAGCCCGGTTCTGGTTCTGCTAGAAGTTTCTTCCTGATAGAGGAGAGTTCTTCTTCTCCACTGTCACTACATGCATTCTCTGTATGAGGGATTGCTGTAAAGTCAACGACTCAACACAAGCGACTTGCTGTCGATTCCTGCTGGTCATGAGGAGTGAATGCTGTAAGTAATGACTCCACACAATCTACTGGGTTTCGTTTGGTACAAACCTTTTAAACTTCTTTAATAGTCAACTGAGCTTATTGTACTGTTAACTAATAGCAATTGGAAAACGTGATTGAACTAAAAAATATTTCAAAATGCATTGAGACGACATTTGTTGTGAATTGGCAATATATAAAATTCAACTTCCAAACTAACAAATGAGCCCAACCAACAAACAATATAAAAAAAACAAACAAAAATGTTCAAAACCCCAAAAGTAGATACCAAAAACATTCAAAACCCCAAAAGTAGATACCAAAAACGTTCAAAACCCCAAAAGTAGATACTAAAAACGTTCAAAACTTATAATTATAATGTTAGTTCACAGCAATGTTGTTGTCGAGGCATTTTACAAAAAGTTGTTTCAATTCAGTCATAGATTACTATTGATCTAAGTTATCAATGCATTAGGTTTGGTTTATTAAATTTGTTTCAAAAGTTTGTACCAGAGGAAACCCAGTAGATTGAATGGAGTCATTACTTACAGCATCCACTCCTCCTGACCATAAGGGGTGACAGCAAATCGCTTGTGTTGAGTCGTTGACTTTAGAGCAATTCCTCATGCAGAGCATGCATGTACACTGTGTTCCAAATTATTATGCAAGTGATATTTTCTCAGATTTTCTGGAATGGTCAATGCAAATGATGGTTAGTATAATTTTCAAGTCATGAACTATTACAGTATAGATCAAATTTTACTGAACAAAGCTCCCCATGAGAACATTTTTTTCAAAAATAAAAAACTCAAAATGCACTGTTCCAAATTATTATGCACAGCAGATTTTCTAAACATTTTATGGATTATAAAGAATTCTTTGAATGTGCAGCATTAAGTGGTCACATGTACTAAAATCAAAAGCTATTTCAATCAAAAACATCTTAACAGACCGAGTTGCATGTTAACATAGGAGCCCTTCTTTGATATCACCTGCACAATTCTTGCATCCAGTGAACTTGTGAGTTTGTGGATAGTTTCTGCTTGAATTTATTTGCAGGATGTCAGAAAACCTTCCCAGAGCTGCTGTTCTGATATGAACTGCATTCCACCCTCAGAGCTTCTGCTTGAGGAAACTCCAAAGGTTCTCAATAGGGTTGAGGTCAGAGGAGGTTGGTGACCACACTGAGTTTCTGAGGTCAGAAAGAGGTCAACTGATCAGGAGAACTTTCCGTGTTCATGGAAGTGAAAAGTTAACTGCAGGAGAGGGACAAAGGTTAGGTGATGGCAGCATCATGTCTGCCAATGCCCTCCTCCAGGTAGGAACTACACAACGCCAGACCAGGTGTAGCTTCTATGGAGAGAAAAATAACTGAGAAAACAAAAACTTGAGTTTCTTTCTAAACGTTTTTGTTTGGAAAGTTTTAGTTTCTAACTGAACTCCGTGTTTAGTTAGAAACATCAGAGCGCCACCTTCTGGCCTCTCTCCAGATCAGTTCAGGTCAGAGAATGGAACTGTTTCTGTCTTTATTTTTCCCCTCCGTGGGCTGCCACCTTATCGTGGTGGAGGGGTTTGAGTGTCCCAGTGATCCTAGGAGCTGTCGGAGGTTTCGTGCCTCTATTTGGGTCGGGTCCGCCAGGGCAATCAGGTCCTAGGTGAGGGATAGGACCAAGAGCAGCCCAAAGATCGCTTAGAAATATAAACATAGATTGTTCCTGTTTAGAGATGGCGATATAGACGGGGTTCCTGATCCTGCACCTCTGACTTTCTGTAACATTTCTTAACCCAAACACGCAGCAGATTGCTGAGGGACGACCCCAGCAGCTCTTCCGCTGGGCTCAACAGGTTTCCTGGAGGAAACCCTGGAAGTGTTCCCAGGTGACGCTTCCTGATTGTTCACCATTTTGACTTGAAACTTTCTTAGCAATCTGCCTTAAACAAAGCTGCAGATATTTAGCTGTTAATTTAAGTAATATTTAAAAGTGAGTTTTTGAAAAGTGATTTCATTCTTGAGTTGTTAACCCTCTGATGCATGAATTATGATCCTTTGTGTCAGAATTTTTTTGCCATTTTTTAAAATTCTTTTCTTAAGGCATAAAAAAGGTAGGAAAATTTTTTTGTAAAAATAATTTATTTTTTATTTTTATGTGATCAATTGTAATTTTGTCCAAATACAAAGTTGTTATTTGAAAAATACATCAGTAGTATTGTTCCTTAGGGGTTATCTGATGTCACAATATTTTTTTTACTTGCAAGAGTCGTCTACAGTAGAAGGAGGGACCGGGTCGGTTCTCATGCTTTTTTGTCTGTCGGCCATATTGTATTTAACAAAAATAATTTCTTGCATTTGCAGCTGATGGCCAGTAGTTGATGGTATATTTTATGATGCATTAGTGTCCACTTCAGTGGTCTGTGTGCATTTATAACATAAAAATCCACAGGAAGCACAAGAAAATGGCTTTTAGATAGCTGTCCACTGTAGTGACCACTATGCATGAAAGGGTATTAAAGGGTTGAACTTGGAGCCTGCACCTGTCCTGTTGTTGTCTTCCCATCCTCAGTTTCCATTTACATGATTTGTTTCTCTGTTTCTACCAAAAACTGGATGAATAAAGTCTTCAATCTGGTGCTCTGTAAACAGAATTGTTCTTTAAAAAAAAAAATTTAGATCAAAAACTTTGTTTTATTTTGTAATTTCTGTTTATTTATTTAGGGTATTTGAAATGTCTTCCAGTTCCAGTGTTAAATGTTCATTAGAATTTTAAGTTTGAGAATGAATAGGACTCCTTTGGTCCTCCACTCAGCATCGTCTTTCTTCTCAGTTGGGTGTTAAAGTTTGATCTTTGGGAATGTGTTCTTGCATTATTATGCCATAGCCATTGTATTAGTTGAAAATGGTCTCATTACCGTTTACGGCAATAACTTCTCGGACAATTTATCATCCAGCAAAACTTGGTGGCAGTTGTCAACCTAAATTTTGCTGGACAATAAATTGTCCCAGACGTTATTGCCATAATATAGTGGCCATAGCATAATGGTGCAAAAGCACATTCTCACAGATCAGCAAACTTAAAATTCTAATGAACATTTAATACTATAACCGGAAGAAATGTGACCATTTTGATTTCTTTACAGGGATTTTCTCACAGTCTGCTAAAATGAAGCTAGAAAATCCTTGGAGTTTGTCTTTGAATGTGGAGATTTGACATGAAGATTCTTTTGAGATGACAGAAAAAGAGACAATATGAAACATTGGGCACAATGTTAACCCCAATGTTATCTCCAATGTTTAAAGTTGTCCAGGATGTTTAATGTTGTCCATTGTGTGTGAATTGTGAGACAGTTATTTTTTGTTTTTAAGCATATTCTCTGACTGATGGCACTTTTTAAATTTTGTTCTTGTGACAATGACAATAAAGATTTATCTAACTTTTTATTTCATTCTAGTGCTTAACATTGTCCTTGATGTTTAAGGTTACATCTGATGTTTACTGTAGCTGGCATTTTTTACTTTATCTCTAATGTTTAACTCAAAAGGAAACGTTTCTGGAGATGAAGGTTGACATCTGATCAACATTGGCAATAATTTTAAACATCAAGGACAATGTTGAGCATTATCCTTGATTAAATAAAAATCAAGGATGTTAAATATCCTGGATATTAAATGTTAAACATCGGTGGTTATAGCAAAAAATTTAAATTTCTACCTGTAGTCTTTGGACAGGTTGATGTAATCAAGTATGATTTAACAGATTATGAATTGGTGATAAGCTGATGTTATGCAGTAATTAATTGCATACGTGTTGGATAATTCATTATTCAGATCTCACTAAAACCAAACTACGAACTACACATTTGAGTAACTTGGGTGTAAATTATCTACAGAAATGTGTAAAAAAAAAAAATACATTTTCTCATTTAAACCTATGTCATCAATAATCTGTAAGTGGAAGGAACACTTTTTAAGATATGCCCATTTAAAAACACGAAATATACATGTCAATTTAAAAAAATCAGCCTTTCTTTTCATCTTAAATTGGAAATACAAGATGAAATATAAAATTTGTTGCACGCATACTTTAACAGGAGTTAAGTGTTAATTCAGGTGATAATTGGCACAAATGTTAAAATTCTTTTCTCTTCATTGCTTAACTAGAACACAAATTTGGACCTTGTGTAAAAGCAAAGAAGCCTGCCTGTCAGCTGCAGAACCAGGATTAAGTAAGTGGGTTGAACCAGTGCCATCCTAGCACCATCTGCTGCTACGATGCTTAATAAGTGTGTTCATCGTTCCATATTCCCAGTTCATAAAATATTTAATTCAAGAAAAAAAACGTTGAGGTTCAAATACAGGTAAAAGCATGTTTTTTATATATTTCATCAAGAAAGCTGTGAAGCCATCATTTAATATAAGACTGTATAATTTTGTTTCTTTCCAGTTTTATTTGTGAACAGTTATTTCTTTTAAAATACTATGTTTTAATAACAGTTTTTTAAAACACGAATAATTATTACTACCATTCTTTTTTATTATTTAGATGAATGTTGAAATGGAAACCGCATAGTGAATGCAATAACCAACAATGGCCACTAGATGTCAGGATAGACACGTGGAAAATTTGAGGGGTTCTCCGCAGCTTTCCTGGTTTTAACTTTTAAAGTATTTGGGAATCAGAACCAATAATATCCTTGTGAATCCAGAAAAATAGGAACAAAGGAACTATAATTTATGCAAGATTAGTTTTGTATGATCTAGTTACAATAACAGTTGACACATATTAAATATATTTTAATTTCAATTGGCTAATTTGAAGAATGCAGGTCCACTACATGTTGGTTTTCCGTAGAATAGATCTGCATGTATATCACAGAGGTTCTTTACAGGACATCTGAAGTCACAGTGTTAATCTGGACTCTAATCCCATTACTCACTGGCGGCTTTACTGCTGAGCTCCAAAACCAGTGCTGTGACAAGGAAGAGACAGGGGTTGAGAAATTAATTTTTCATATACAAACACAGAATAAAGGTGAGTGTGGAGCATGACAAAAATGGCTGACATGAATAATGTGAATTTAGGAAATGAAGATATGCAGAATCAGGGCCCATATAAGCTTACAGTGCTACTTCTTTTTACATAATCTTTACTTGATGGTTAATTTGCATTCCATATCATGCAATAATGTTTTTCGTAATTTCACACCACTATTCTATTTAATGTATGTAATTATTACATTGGATAGATATGATACCAGGTCCAGAAGTTTCTCTAGCATTTTGAGTTTAATTAATCAAAGGGTATTGTATCTCACTGGACAGTATGTCTTTTGAAACTGAAGCAGCTATGAAAAAATAATAGGAAGAACTTGCTGAAGAATAAACACAAAACTATGGTTCTGAAGTATCATTGCAGATTTTTTTTTCTTCCTGTGGGATCAAAGCTGACATTTTTACAAAGACAGATGGTGTTTTTGGTTGGTTTAATTTGATCCCTAAGCAAAGTTTATATATGAAGTGAAGCTTTTATTTCATTTATTATTGTATATGTCATCATTCTGTGCTTAAAATGTTTGTTCTCTGTTAGCTACAGTTGTTTATGTTTACGATACAAAGCTGTGATTTGTGTCATAAATAAAAAAACAACTCAGGACCTGGTTTTCTGAGGAACTAGTTTCAGTTAAAGGTGTTTACTTTATCCTTTGACCAGTAATGTTTTACATAAAAATGTTAATCTGTTTTGGCATATTCCATATTTTTTTTAACTTCATAATTATCATCATAATGTATGTTTTAAACATCTTAAATATTTTACTCAAAATTGAATTTCTATTGTATATAAGGTGATTAAAAATTTTCTTGGTACATAGATACATTTTCCCCCCCATAAATACAATATTTGATCTCTTTGTTGTATTGTGCTCTGTTTTTGTTGATTAGTTGCTCTTTAATTCTTTTGTCTCCAAACCTAGCACATGAGCTTTTATTTTGAAGCGCCATGACAAGCTGTAGGACCGCCCCTTTTATAGAGGTATCCATGGAGACCGCGCGAGAGCGAGGCAGGCAGCCCTGTAGAGTTCTCACAGCAGCGAGTGTTTCCGCTCACCTAAAATAAAGAGCTGGCGAGTCGAGGAGGACAAGGAGTGACGGAGCAGGGCAGACGGGACCTCGACGGCGAAATACTTCTATTCTACTTTCTTTTTACAGCTTTAGTCTGTGGGTGTCGTCTTTAAATCTGACTTTAATGCCTCGATTGTGAACCGGGGCAGAGGAGGGCTCGCCGCTGTTAACCTTTACGTTGGTGAGTTTTTTTTTGTTGTCGTCTTTTTTCGCAAGCTAAGCACACATAGGCCACTAGGAGATCTCAAACAGTCTCCCGTTCCGTCTTTTGTCCGTCTGAATTAGTTCACTTCGAAACAACAAACAAGACAAAAACAACTCATGTCTGGCAAACATTTACTGTTCTGCCAAAGAGAATAATGAGTTGTCAGTTTTCTGCTTTTCGATCTGAAACTAAGCTAGCCGTGTTCTTCCGTAAACGTTTGTCCAAAGACGCAATGTGTCTGTTTTGACGCACGTATGTCGTGTTTAAGTTTTAATATTTAGAAAAAAGCTTAAACTAATGTTATGGAGATGGAACGTAAACATTTAGAGTATCTTGTCGGTTCGCTCTAACAGCTGTGAGGGCTGATGTATTGTTAGACCAGTCACATGAACAATAAAAGGTACGAGGAAGTCATAGGTGTGTCGACTTTATCTGAGGTGAGTCAGTAAAATAGGACCTGAACTCTTATGTGTGTCCTGCTATTTGAGTTGGATTGTTTTGTTCTAATCATTAACTTCTGTGTGTCGATGTGTGTGATGTTGGCAGCCCACCACCACACTCTTTGTTTAAATACCTCACAGTACAGTTACACGTGTCGAAGCGTGTGACTCTGCTTTTGACTCACGTTTGATACAGTAGCAAAGATTTATTATCGAGCTTGGATGCCCCGTTTTTTTTTTTTTTTTTTTTTTTTTTTTTTACAGGGGAACCTCTCAGTAGTGTCATTTCCCATTCACTGGCCTTTGTTCCAGTTTAAGTATGACTGGCTTACTGTTAACGGTGTTTAGTAAGTTATGACATTTGATATTGCAAAGAGCAGGGAAGTCCAGATGTGACGTGTTTACATTGGAGGATAAAGTTAAGGCGGGGGCCCAAGTGTAGTGTTCCTCCAGCAATAACAATTTGTTGTGCTGTCTGATTTAGCAGAGACTTGTGTATTGGGATTTATATTGTAAAATGATTTAAGGGTACTGTCTAGTGGTGTTTTTGTTTTTCAATTCCAAATGCATACTGATAGTAAAAACATGGGTAATAAATTATGGATTTCCACTGCAACATTTCATAAAATGGAAAGTTTTAAAAGGTCAAACTAAACAAGAAAAAAAATACAGCAAAGTCTATTTTTGTGTCTTTGGGTTGATTACATCACAAGAGACCCAAGAATCAAGCTGATGGGCATCAGTAAACACTATTGCAAACTAGATACTTTGAACACAATCTTACAAACTTTCCATGGGGCACAATATTGCAAGGTTTTGCTGAAATTCCAGATGTGTTCTCAAACGTGGTATAAAAGTTTTTATAAGCATCTTTGAAGGAGGACTTTGATTTATAAGGCATGAAGATAGAGAGAGGACAAAAGCACAAAAAATACAAAATGAAAGCTGGAAAACCATTAATCAGCTGTTATATGAAATGTTGCTGTTTTTGGTTTGGCTAATAATAAAAAAAGCAGTGTTTATTTCCATCGTGTTGTCGTTTGTGTATCCATTTCAGGACGGGAAATATAAATGCATTTAAATGTGAAATAAATATCTGTTGTTGGCCATAACAAGTGTTGATATCACCCAAAAGTTTTATACCAGTGCATTCCTAATCCCTTCATCAAAACAGTGATTAAAGGTAAAGCTCTCCATTCTACGCATGTTGAAAAGGAAGTATGATTTGTGACCACAATAGATATGTGCTATCATAAAGTTGTGGAGGTTTTTTTGGCTTGTGGATTGTGGGCTAAGAAAACCGCAGTCAATGCAATTTGGATGAAATATAACATTTTACATGCATTTTGAGTATTTTAGCCTGATTGATTTTGGGATTTAATTTAAATGCTTTCAGAAGAAACTGACTATTGCTTGATGGTTAAGCACATGGGTGAGAAATGCCTAGGAAGTTTGAAATAGCAAGGTAAACTCGGGTCCTCTTCACAGTTACAGTTGTATTGAACTTTGTAATTAGTTCTTTAAATAACAATCAGTTGTGGCAATCTTGGGTAAGAAGCTACTTTCTTATAGGCATATCTAGGTTCATAAAGATTCTAAATAGGAGACATGACAACTTGTCTTTTTGTCTTTGTTTACAAGTATGAAATCATAACATGGAGGTAAAAACTGGCAGAATGTGTATTGACCCAAAGCTGTTTATTTTCCATGTGTCAGCACAAATACACAATGACTAGCAAGTCCCATTTGTTCTTGAAATCTTATTGAGAGGTGAGTTGTGGGAAAATTAAGTATTG
Organism: Xiphophorus maculatus; assembly: GCF_002775205.1. Taxonomy (NCBI): domain Eukaryota; kingdom Metazoa; phylum Chordata; class Actinopteri; order Cyprinodontiformes; family Poeciliidae; genus Xiphophorus; species Xiphophorus maculatus. The sequence continues at coordinate 6,023,006 of NC_036457.1, forward strand.
ATTTAAGTTTTGTCTTTATTTTTTTTTTTAGTTCCAACACACATATAGGCTTGTTGAAAAAGGTGCACCGTTAAGCTATGACATGTTATCTCTTATTCATTTGCTTCATCCCACTTTTCTTACATGTTATTTTTCCCTCTTTGTCTTGTCTCTAGTCTTTCTGTGTGTTTCTGTCCCTTGCTTGCAGCATTGGAGGGGGGATGCTGAGTAGCTGTGGGCCCTAACAGTACATACTACTGCATAACAAAGGCTCCTTTCTCTGCTGCCATGCAGAGTCCTGTCTCTGGGCTCCCTCCACAGGCCTACGCAGGCTCTAGCAGCAGCACTGGGTCCTATTGGGTGGAAACCTCCTCTTGGCTGTTTCTTTGGCACACTGAGTGCTCTCTGTTCCCGGACACATGTCTGTGCTGGTGCTTGCCTTGGCTCCCTTTGCATTCCAGGAGCCTCGGGCAGCTGAAAAACTGCAGTAGCAGCCTGCTGGCTGGCTGGCTGGCCGGCTGCTTGTGTTGCTGCTATCTGAAGTGGGGAGTTGCATAGTTTTTTCCCCCCGCAAGTGGATGACTACAGACGATTGTCTTGGCTTGTAAAATTTCCATTTCTTAAATCCTGAGGTCTGTTTTTTTTTTCTTTTGCTGATTGACACTTTCAATGTTTAGTTAATTACTGTGGATCTACATCGAAACGTAGTAGGACAGTAAAACTGGTACTGCCAGTTTTGATGGTTAGCTGCATGGCAGGTTGTGGCAGTTTATGCCAGTTTCTGGGAACATAGAAGAGATAAAACTGGAAATCAGACTGCTAACGTTGGCAGTTTTTTCCCCACAATCCGGTCACTAATTTACATTTCATTTACTTAAAAGTCCCAACCACAGAGATTTGTTTAGTAATAAAACAAGGAAGTTGATTTTTATTTTCTGGTGCATCCGTATGCAGTGCTGTAGTTGTTTTTAAATCTATTTTGTCATTTGAAATCCCTTCTTTTTGTCCTCCTTCTCAAATCTTGATAGTTGTGATGTTGTTCAGAGATTTTGGATTTTTAAGACATATTAAATCAGCTAATGTTGAGGATTACATTGCAGTAAAGCTTGATGCAAAATCCTCCATGGTAAACAAAACATGTTTAAAATAATACAACACATTTTAACATGATGCGTTGTGTTCAGCATTGCTGTTGGTATCTGACAGGACATAAATGCTGCTGCAGGTCAGGTTGACATCCAGACTTGAAGCATGCAGGATTTCCCCCCCTGTGAAACTGCTTGCTGGGATATTAATTAATTTATACCAGTAACATCCAGTCAGCAAATCTCAAGATCTGCAAACCTTTTTTTTTTTGGACAAAGTGCCTTCGCACTGATTAGATAAGTGTTTCACGTGAAAGCAGAATAATTCTGCTTAAGTTTTGATTTTTCTGATGATCTGGCCGGTCAATATTTTCTTTTAAGCTTTTTCCAAGAGCTCAGTCCAGCAGTGTGTTCAGCTTTAGCCACAAAGTGCATCTTTTCTATCCTCGATGTTTCTCATGCAGTTTATAAAGAACATCTAAAATGGCAAAGCCTTTACACAACCCAAATGTGGTCTAATTACAGTATGGACCAACTAGGAAATATCAATGCATCAGATGGCACGCTCAGGTCCCTCCTGTGTGCTTTTGACTACCTGCTCTTTGGCTGAACACACTACCCAAATTGTCCTGCCAAAACTAATTTGCGTCACTCTCTCCCACTAGCAGGCGCCACATGCAGGTATGCTTCCGTCCTGCTCATGCAGCGAGGGTATTGATGCTTGTGTGATTTTTCTGTGGAAGAGGATGATCAATCTAAATTTGCAGAAGCAGATGACCTTCTGATGTGAAGACAAATGATTAGATAAATGGCACTGCATCATACTAAAATAGCTGCTGTCAGTCATGCAACTATTTTGGTTTTTTGACTATGTATAAAACATTTTTACCCCAGTTGGACATCTAAGCAAGTTTTTTTTGTAGTTTTTTTGGTATAACTTTGTATATGGTATAGCAGTCATTAGCAGCACAAAGACAAACACTGCTCTTAAAAAATATTCCCATTTGTAATGCCTTGGTACACCAGTCACATAGAAAAGTGTGATTTGTATCTCTAATATGCACACAGCAACTGCATTAAATCATATTTATTGATGTTTGTTGATACTATTTGAACAATATGTGGAGAAAAATGGACAATTTTAGGGGTTTGTAAATATTATTAATTGGAATTTATCATGATGATGCCAAATCAAAATATTGTCATAAGAAATTTGTCACAAAAAAAACATAGATATGATATATGTCCACCCATACAAGGAAGTTTAAAACACTTTAAACAATTATGATACAAAGAGTAAACATTGCTGATCAAGTCATAAAGATCAAGAACAATCATCATCAAATATATTGATCAACGTTATAGTTATTAATAATCAAGGGCAACTCTAAACAGGTGGGTTTTTTAGTCTTGATTTAATTGAACTCGGTGTTTCGGCTGTTTTTCAGTTGTCTGGAAGTTTGTTCCAGATTTATGTCCTGCATTTTTACTCAGTTGCAATGCAATCTTGCAGATTCTATGAATATATGACATGATTAACAACACTAATACACAGTACTAATACACAGTATCCTCTTTAAGCTGTGTCACATAACTTTGAATAGCAACTATTTGCAACAAGGAAGTCTTGTTACTTTTTACTTTTTTGCCATATTCATCCTGTCAAGCAAGTGTTTGCTGCCGGCTGTCTGGATTTGTCCACCAGTTGTTGTTGTCATTTTCCGAGCCTCCACGCGAGCCATCCAGTAACACTTTTCTATAAAGAATTGGAGCGCTTTGATCACCCCCTCCAGCCTGAAGCTCAGCAACTTCAGTGAAAACTAGCCTCTGCACCTGGATGATTTGTTGCCACATTCACCTCGAAGTGATCAGGATCCGATTGATATCCATTACTGCTGGATCCTTTGAAGCAGGGCTGAATGACAGTTCAACATTTCACACTTGCACTCCAAAGCTAGGCATTACCTAGTGTTATGACCTATGGGAATGGGACTTAAGTGAAAACATGCCATTAATGTTGGCATGAACACTTCAGCTTTTTGGAATGCTAATAGGCTCCTTTCCCTCTCTTGAGAACCTTTTACCAAGCAGGTTCTTCAGAAAATGTGTCTTAGGATCTTCATCCAAATCCTGCTTTTAATGATTTTAACTCATTTCACCAAATGGATTTTATCAGTTGGCAGTTTTGCTGCTTTATAAGATTTAATTTTGTGTCCAGTGTTGCATTAATTAGTGTTTTCCACATCTGGATAAGTACAAAGAAGCAAAACAGTTGGGGAAAAAATAAGTATTTTCAGACTTGATTACCTTTTCAACTGTCTAAATGAAATGTGTTGGAGATTCAAATTAGCCTTGTGTTCTTCATTTTCTATGCAGGTTTGTTTCAAACTAACCTGTACAGAAAATGGGTACTCAAAGTCTGAAATAATCTTTGAAACAAAAACAAAAGTGAAACTTTGTAGATGGTTTTTATAAGGGTTGTAAAAGATATGAGTAACCAAGCAACGGCCCATATTTTTGTCTTAACATTTCCTTGTTTTATGCACTAAACTCTGCTGCAGCACTAGCCTGCAGCACAGTGTACAGAACTGACACAACCAAGCACTTTTTAACATAACATTTTAAGGTCTCTGCTGAAAACATTGTTAGTAATTTGTAATGAACATTTAGTAAATATTTCTACCTTCCTTTTTGCTGTAATAGTTTTAAACAATATGAATTATACATTTAAGATAGAATATTGTTTAATTATGACAATGCTATAATCAAATATAACTTTCTGAACTGTCTTTTTTTTCTGTGCCAAAGTTGAATGTGATCCACAATCAGATTTTTCCACCCCTCCATCTGCCTTTTGCCACCTTATTAGCGACTCTGATCTGTGTTGTTGTTACGTCATATACAACATAGTGTACTTACGGGCTTATGCAGATAGATGCTGTGCCAAAGCAAAGATTAGGGATTGAAGCAAGATGAGAAGAAGACTCAGATCGATGGCCTGTTGCTGGTGTACACTAATTATAAAACTCATAGGGGAGGAATACACTTATCCATAAAGTTGTGGGTTTTACCAGGCTAACTAAATATTGAACTGAGGGCATGGAGTTCTCTCTGACACGCTTGGTTTGTCAACCAATCTGTGTAGCTGACTCTCATTATATCCGTCTTGCTGTCTGTTGCTTCTGGTTACGTAATCCCGGCTTGAACGTTGATGGTAATCCATGCTCTTCCTCTTCCTCTCCCCCTCCCCACGCGTCCCTTCCTGTCAATGTGGCTCGGACAGGTTAAGCCGTAGAGGACTCTCACTGGCTGTCGGGGGGGGGAAAAGATGTGCGATGGAATGGTAGCGTTTCCGACGAGAGCCCCGTCCTCCTCCTCTGTAGCCCACAGACTGGCTGCCTCTGCACTTCTCCTCTTCATCCTGCTCCCTCATGGTCATGCATCAGGTAAGTCAGACCCCCAAACACACACACACACACTTTTTCTTTCTCTTTTTGTCAGTGTTCCCACATGGTGCACGCAGAATAAACCGCCATCTTTGACCATCTCTTGTGAATTGATTGAGGTATTTTCACCTTGCCTTTCCAGTCAGATTAAATCATCTTTCTCTGCCCTCTGGGTCATTCAGGTTGCTTAGGATTTCATTGTTGTGCTGCGTGAATTCATTTGCTGTACTAATTAGGCCCAACAATTTTCCTTTACTATTAAGTTAAATGGGGAGATAATGTTGCCTGTGGTCATACTCCGACCATGAAGTTTGATTCAAACATAACATCTACTGTCTATTCAGAGATTAAGGACATCTGACTAACTTTAAATGTTAATGTGAGTCCTTTTTTGTCATTCCAAGAGATCAAATATTATGTTTTAATTTGAAATATTATGTTGGGAAATTTATTTCATGCATAAAAGTTGAAGTTAACAGTGCCAGTTTCCAATACACCAGTGTTTCACTTCTTTACTGAAGACCCAGTTTACTTTCTTTGACCTGTAAGCGCTGGAGAGTCATTCCCCATACTGACAGCCTCCTTGCATGTATTATCCAGTCATTCACGTGCACAGACCACACATCACAAGCTTGTGAAATGTGCCAGATGTCCTTGCCACTGAGAGCCACTGTGCCTGTGAGAATATGTGAGGATTGTTTTTGTGAAGCCCTGACACATAGATAGGGTTCAGTTTGTCATTCTTTTATTGTTTTAAATAATTTGTTATGGGAAGAAGAAAAGGCAACATTAAGAAATAAAACAATCAGAGATGAGCCTCTGAGCAAAGAAGGGAGGGAGGTGCTGATCCGAAGCGCATCATCCCGTCCTGTCTTATGTAACACACGATTCATGTAAAGGCCAAAGGGGCTGTTAGTGTGCTTAGTTTCTGCTTTCAACAAGCTTGCATTTTTTCTTTCGATTATCTAAAATGTGCCTTTTGATCCAAAACTGGAGTCTGGTGATTCCTCATTTTCCTGACACTTTTCTCTTTTTATGAGAACACAATGTCCCCATTGGTCTCTGAGCTTATTATCTTTATTATCTCATCTCGTTTACATAAAGATGTAAACGAGGTTTGGACATTAATGGCAATTAGAGTCAGTGCAGCTGGCCAGATATGTGATGTTGCACACACTGATATTGCCACAATTATTGCTGTTAGATATATTGTTCAGCTTTAATTTCTAGAATAATTTTATTTTCCAATTGTAGCTGCAGCTAATATTAGGGCTGCACCAATCAAAATTGTTTTGCCCAGTCTGATTCCTTATTGAAATAAATGCTCCAAAGGAAAGCCATGCGTTTATAAAGATATATGAGATACGATTCATACAGCCTATTGTCTTGTTTGGGCTGTTATTTACTGCAGTGTTGGTTTTTGCTTTAATTTATATTCACCATTTTTCCTCACATTACCTTTTGCTAGCGTCGTAATTCTAATGCAAAAACAGAAAAAAATAAAATCTCAGTTTGAGTATGATATATTGTTGATCGAGCCAGGGATCAGTTTGATGAAAGAAAAGGCATATTATTCATAAAATAATGTGTATGGACTATAATGGTTATCTTAATAAAAACACAGATGGCATAACCTCAACAGGGATTGGGAATCTGATAAAAATCATTTAAAAATAACTTCATAAGTTTTTTTTTGATCATATCAGCAGATTAAATACAGATTTTAAGCAGTTTGGAATGTTAAAAACATTACTTTTTATATGAATGTATTATAAGACATCTTTACATTTTATTACGAGAAGCAAAAAAATGGCGATGAACAAAATGTTAAAATAACTTCAAATGAGCAAGATGCATGCCAGCTTCAACAGCATTAAAAATATGTACTGCAGCATTCATGATGTGAAAGTATGAAATTGAATTCCTAATCAGACATATTATCATACCGCCAAGGCTTTAAAGTGGTCATTAGTCGTTTCAATCACCAACCTCTCTCTCTCTTCCTCTCAGCATACATAATTTACATAGGTAATCCCTTGATATGTCCCATGGATGGTGAGTGAATATGAATTTCAGCACCAGTAGCTGCTCTGTTACAGGCATGAATAAAAAGCAGTTGACTGTATCAATGTTGTGGAGTTTTTCCCCTGCCAGGAATTTCTTTTTATTGACAGGAGAGTTGAGTATTAATTTCTTTCAGTCATAATTTTGCTTGGTTTCTTTATAGCCCGAGCCTCTAATTTTATTATATATTTTCTTAAAGTTTTCCTTCACAGTTAGGAAGAAGTGGAGCCAAGATATTTTTAGAATCAATCGCTTTCAAACCTTGTCTATTTTTTTTTTTTTGTCTGTCCAATTGTTCATTGTGATGAAGTTACCGGCAGCATATTTCCTGAATTAGCACAAGGGACTTTCTTGGGATTCATGTTTGCGATCATTGCTCATGATTATGTTTATGTTTTGGACATGCTTCAGATGTAGCCACCCTCTGAAAAAAGCAAAGTGTTCGTAGAAACGGAGCTGTAATAAACAAGCTTTTGCTGGGAAGCACCTCTGGCTTTCATCCTGCAGGATTTTCAGGAAATTACGTGGATGTTGCTTGTTTCTTAACATTTTTCTGAGCATATATGACATCCCCGCTGAAGTTAGCTGAGTGGAGCTCCATTCCTAATATGGTGTCAATTTCTTACAGTAAGCCTTTGTGGCATGTTTCTGAGGAAGTACGCCCAGACAGTGAGTCAGAGCTGGAAGAGTAAAGATGGGAACTCTGAGCACCAAAGGGTCAATTCCCATGATTTGTGGGAAAGATTTGAAGTGGAAAAAAGGTTCAAACCTTCCGTCTGTAAGCAGTTAAAAAGATAAGTATTGGCTTCTGAAACCCATTGTTCTGACGTTGATCTAAAGCTGTGCATGAAAGTGCGAGTAAAGGAACAGAAATCTCCCATAAGCGAGCCTGCTGTGTTCTCCGTATGCTGGCGACGTTGATATGTTAGTTTGTGAGAACGGGAAGTGGAATAACAAAAGAAATCCTAGGAAGAAGAACATATCAGAGGGAAAGAGGGAGGAGAGATGGTGGGAGTGGAAAGCTGCCTTTTGCATTTCTTTGGCATTTTGTTTTTGATATTTGGAGTTGTGAAAGATGAAGAAATATTTGTCAGCCTCATCAAAGACTATTGTATGAACAGATTCTTCTGTTCGCTCATGAATCAACGTGTTGAGCTGTCTCCACTATTCAAGTCAAGTTTATTTCTGTAGCAGATTTCAGCAACAAGGCAGTTCAAAGTGCATTACACCAGCAGTAAACATTACATTTAATCAAATGCCTTCATCAAAATCATCAAGCAAATACAAATCAAATAAGTTGATCAATGTTCCACTTATAACTCTAAAGAAGTGGGGTTTTAGCCTTGATTTAAAGAAACTCAATGTTATGCGTGGAGGATAGAAACTGAATGCTGCTTCTCTATGTTTGGTTCTTTTTGCAGAGTAGACTAGAACCAGAAAACCTGAGTGGTCTGGAATGTGACAGGTGGTATAGACTTAAAGTTGTACCTCAATATTTTGAGATACTGTTGTGAGAATTATGAATGCACCAATATGAAAATTCATGTTTGCCATCATTGCTCATGATTATGTTTATGTTTTGGACATGCTTCAGATGTAGTCACCTTCTGAAAAAAGCAAAGTGTTCGTAGAAACGGAGCTGTAATAAACAAGCTTTTGCTGGGAAGCACCTCTGGCTTTCATTCTGCAGGATTTTCAGGAAATTACGTGTATGTTGCTTGTTTCTTAACATTTTTCTGAGCATATATGACATCCCCGCTGAAGTTAGCTGAGTGGAGCTCCGTTCCTAATATGGTGTCAATTTCTTACAGTAAGCCTTTGTGGCATGTTTCTGAGGAAGTACGCCCAGACAGTGAGTCAGAGCTGGAAGAGTAAAGATGGGAACTCTGAGCACCAAAGGGTCAATTCCCATGATTTGCACAGCATGTTTTCAGCTTTAACATTGTTCCATCTGGTGAGAAGTGGAAAAAAAGGTTCAAACCTTCCGTCTGTAAGCAGTTAAAAAGATAAGTATTGGCTTCTGAAACCCATTGTTCTGACGTTGATCTAAAGCTGTGCATGAAAGTGCGAGTAAAGGAACAGAAATCTCCCATAAGCGAGCCTGCTGTGTTCTCCGTATGCTGGCGACGTTGATATGTTAGTTCGTGAAAACAGGAAGTGGAATAACAAAAGAAATCCTAGGAAGAAGAACATATCAGAGGGAAAGAGGGAGGAGAGATGGTGGGAGTGGAAAGCTGCCTTTTGCATTTATGTGGCATTTTGTTTTTGATATTTGGAGTTGTGAAAGATGAAGAAATATTTGTCAGCCTCATCAAAGACTATTGTATGAACAGATTCTTCTGTTCGCTCATGAATCAACGTGTTGAGCTGTCTCCACTATTCAAGTCAAGTTTATTTCTGTAGCAGATTTCAGCAACAAGGCAGTTCAAAGTGCATTACACCAGCAGTAAACATTACATTTAATCAAATGCCTTCATCAAAATCATCAAGCAAATACAAATCAAATAAGTTGATCAATGTTCCACTTATAACTCTAAAGAAGTGGAGTTTTAGCCTTGATTTAAAGAAACTCAATGTTATGCGTGGAGGATAGAAACTGAATGCTGCTTCTCTATGTTTGGTTCTTTTTGCAGAGTAGACTAGAACCAGAAAACCTGAGTGGTCTGGAATGTGACAGGTGGTATAGACTTAAAGTTGTACCTCAATATTTTGAGATACTGTTGTGAGAATTATGAATGCACCAATATAAAAATTCGGGCCGATATTCATATCCAATTTGTGATTTGTTTGATAACTGATATTTGCAGATATGTTTTCGTGCATCCTTAGTGACAATAAGAACTATTTATTCAATCTTTTTAAGCAACTGTACGACTGCAGCTGTGTGTCACAGCAATGATAGCCCCACAAACACAAATACTGCTCTTGAAAAACAGGCCTAGTTGTACTGTACTTCTTTACGACACTAGTCACATAAAGAAGTGTGATTTGTATCACTAAGCTGCACACTGTAACTGTATTTTCAAATTTAATAGTATTTATTGATGCTTTCATTGAAGAAACAGTGGAGAAAATAATAAAATTATCAATGACAATAAGCACAGTTTTTAGGTGGTTTAAACATCATCAGTTAGTGTTTACTGTGACAGCAATAAATCAAAATTCTTATAAGAAATTTATCATGATAAATGATACGATAAATGCCCAGCCCTAGTCTGGAAGTTTGTTGCAATAACCACAGATCTTTAATATATTTTTTTGCCTTCTGTTAGTTTCTGTTGTAAACTAACAGAAGTATTTTGAAGTCCATTCTCTGAGCTATGGGGAGCCAGTGGAAGGACTTTTTATGCATTTGTTTTCTTGAAGATTGGTCATAGGGACAGGGCTTGATGGCTCTACTGTATCTGTAGCAGAGCAAAGCCTCACTGAGCACAGAGGAAAATATCTGAATGTGCCATGGCCTTCTTCTGGGATCTCCAGCGGTCTTTAAAGTATGTTGCTTCATGTACCAGCAGAATGATCTGTATATACATCAAAAACTAATTGTGTCATTTCAGTTACCAGTGTTTGCAGCAGTAACAGTACGGCATGGGGATGTGGGGAATAGTGTTTCCAGTGCAATTATTCGTTCGGGACGATTCCCTTAAGTCTTATTAGCAAGGCACTTTGCAGACGGGTGGGAGTAAAGTAATGCGTTGACTTCTCTCTCCTTTCTGAAGTCCAAGAACAAACAGTGCATTTAGAGGATATTGGAGGCCATGGTAAGCTGCATCGCCAGTCAGCATTTAGATCTGCTAACTCACCGTTTCTGTTGTGACAGAGCAAATTGTGCGCTGTGCCAGGCCCCTTTTCTACGATCCGTCTCTCTGTTTTCCTCCATCTCGCAAAAGGTCTCAGCCATTAGCCAGGTGACACAGAGGGCCATTAAGAGCAGCCTGCTCAAATCCATCAGCCTTTCCCTTTCATTACCTGTGTGTTTATCACTTGAGCCATCAATCTTTGCTCTCACCCTGTGCCATTTAGCAGTTTCTCCCAGCCAATCAGGCCCTAAAGGCAAACTTTAGACGGGTCACCAAGCAAGGAAAAACAGATGCTGCAGTGTGGACAGGTGACGCAGGGGCATTTCATTCACTTTAAAGTGTGGTCTGGATTGTTCTAATATTAGAGAAGATCACAGATGGTCAGGATTATTGTTGGCCACACAGTGCAACCGCACAGCGTGGTAGCACAAGGCTTATTGGAGATTGCAATTTGTACTGCTTTGACTCTTGTTGCTTTCTACCATTTGCAATGCTTCTTCTTGATGTCCAAAATTCACATTGTGCTGATTACTACTTAACAGAGCTGCAACTAACAATTATTGTAGTAATTGATTAATCTACTGACTAAAAAAATTGGCACTTTCTACAGATTTTTCATTTGACCACTGATTGGAAATGCATTAAAATATGCAAATAATTCCAATCCTTTTTTAAATAAGAAAACAATTTTATTCCCTAAAATACAACACCATTCCTTTAGGAAATATTAACTGGGTGAAGTGGAAACTATACCACTTTAGGAGTTTGGGCTAAAACATATTTACAGATAATGTTGTCTTCATCTTAAATGGCTTCATTACTGCTCAATAATTATTTTTTTTTTCACCAAATGGCATTTTTTGTGTGTATGTTGCAGTTAAAGACTACTCAATTACTAAATTAGTTGTAGTTTATTTCAATAATCGATTAATCACAAGTAATCATTTCAACTCCACTGTTTTAGCTCATTGGAAATACGAGGAACATGGAAATATACCTGTGACACTTGCTGTACTGTAAATGTTAATGAATGTCAAACCAGGAAGTGATGCCACTAGATACAGTGTTATAAAATTGTGCTCACATACAAAGGTTATTTTGTGTAACAGAGCAGTTGTTTCCCTTCTACCCAGCTTACTTATTACTTATTAAATAATAATAACTCTATAACTAAATATCCTACTAGAAATTATTTGATCGAAAACTCAATCTGGTCATCTTTATTGCAGCCCAGACAAGCAGTCTCTTCTCTACAAACTTTGACCTTGGTAAATAAATCTTATTCTACCATATTAGGAAACTGAACTGCAATATGATTTCTACCTTTCAGTCATGTATCAGGTGTCAGCATTTCTTGCGGCAAGGAAACCAACGCGCTCATGGGCTTACAGTGTGTTCATAACAGCTAAAAATGATGAACAGCAAATTGTTATCATTTCACACACTGATATTTCAATGCTGACACATTGTGGAGTCCTTACTTAGACGTTCATGTGGCGTGACTTGACACTGGCCCACATTAGTAATATGTCGCCTTCAAAATAAAACGTTTGTTCAGAACTGACACTTTATACATCTTTCTATTCTCTCTTTTTTTCCTTTTTTGTTGTTTGCCATAAAATACCCACGTCTAATTTTTAAGGATTATTCATGAGTGTTGTTGAAGCTTTGTTTTCATTGAAAGATGGAGCTTGTATGTTAAAGCTTTAGTTTGGGATCAGTTGTTTGAATTTGACAATAATTTCGAGGAAACAATAAAGCCAAGCAGCAGAGATACGGTTTGTAAATAGATTTTCTGGGAAGCGAGTGTTGTCTGGAGCAGCATGCAGTCGTAATGATTTCCAAAGGGTCTCATCGAAGGGACCAGCCCGCTGAGTAGAGGACATCTCAAACTAATGAGCTGCTAAATATATCCCCCAGCCTCTCCTGTCTTCTGCTGCTTTTACTTCACTTTTTTTTTTTTTTGCTTACATCGAAACAGTCGCTCCTATTCTTGAATTTTATCTGATATCCTGAACTGAAATGGGTTTTTAGGCTAACGATGAGGTTGAAATGTCACAATGGCATTTATTGACGAGTTAAGTCTCTGGAATGTCACTAAATTATATTATAAATATCAATATTTTGAGATTGGATTTCAGTTCTGCTTTAAGTACCCAATGTTCTTTTTTTCTTGGTTCTTGTAGCTTTTCTCTCCTCTCCTATCTCACTTCCTCCTCGGTGCTGCTTGGTCTCCTCGTGTGTGGTTTTTTTCAGACCCACCGACAGTGTGGGTTGTTTTTGTCGTCACACGGTTAGTCAACACCAGCATCCTGTTCAAACAAGCTCCTCGCCTTGCACACGAGGCACAAGGCATTCTACACACATGCTGACTTTGCCTGTTGGTGAGACGTCCAAACTGTTTTAGAGCAACCACGACCAAAGCTCATGACGCTAACACGTTTAAAATATTATCTGAACATCTCGAGCTGCTTTCCTTTGTCCTACCGTTAAGATATTTTACAGTAAGATTTCCCTACTTTACAGCTTACTTGACTGTTAACAAAATGTTCCCTTTGCTGACTAGTTGTTATCATGATTGGAACTAAACATGATGTCTGGTTGGTTATCTTCTGCAGCAGTACAAAGCTAACATTCATTCAGGCCCCAGCACGTCTCAATGTGGGTAGAGTGGAAATATGGCAACAGTTCCCACAACTTTCCGTCAAGTCCTTCCTGTTTTTTCAGCTTTTTCTTTGCCACATCTTCAACTTTGGAAAGCTTTAAGAAAATAAATAAAGGCCTGTTTTTTTTGTATTATTTAAATAACTGGCTAAAAGTGAGTGTATATTAAGAACTGACATCTAGCTGGTATGACAGACTAGCTGATACGCTGCTTAAGGGGTAGGGCTGGGGTGTACATGTGCTAGCCTGCTACATTTACGTAACCTGTTGTCATGAAAATGAAGGAGTCAACGCACAGCTGTTTCACTTTAACCCCCTGCTTTTATTTTATGAGAACATTTCTTCTTCATTCATAGTGATTGTAAGTAGAAGAGGCGAACAATGACTGTTCCTGATTCCCATCTGCCCTGCTTTTAAAGAGCGGTTACACTAGAGATATGAACTGGAGTTTTCTCTTAAATGTAGCTTCATTGCTTGCACTTTGACATTGCTGAAATTCCCCTATTGAGGCCCTAAACAGCATTCAGTACTTACACATGACTCTTCATCCGGTCCCTGAAATATTTTGTGACCAGTGGCCTTTCCTCCACACTGATGCCCTCTGTCCTTATTGCCTCATCTGCAAACAAAACCTCAACGATGATGATCTTTGTAGTGGCTTGATGTGACTCCATTTAGGTCATCCTGTCAGCATTTAACTGTGTGCTGCTGTGTATTGAGAACCAGGTAAGCCAGTCACAATAATCAATTAATCGCATGATAAATTAAAATGAGCTTGAAAATTTGAGAATTCTTTGAAGGGCAATTTTGTTTAGACGCATCATAATATTTTTTTATGGTTTCGGTTGCAAGTGGTTTTTATTTCTGTATTATTTATTGTTTTTGGATGTTTTGGTTGTAATGAACAGCAAGTGTTCATTACAAAATTAGGTTTTATTGGTCTTCAGACGGGCAAACTTGCATTTTTATGCCATTATCATTATCTTAGTTGAAAATGGTCTCAAAATAACAAATATTGTTTATTGCAATAATTGTTTTTATCTTCCAGCAAAATCTGTTATGGTGACAATCCCAGTTACAGCATTTGTAACGCTCCAGCCAACTATTGGAGCACTTTAATTTGTAATTGCTGAAAGAAAAATGATATTATACTCTTTGTGAATATATTTATATTTGAGTAAATTACTGCTCCATTGCTGGATTGTTTAAAAAATGTCATAACATTGAAGTTGTGTTGATTGGAGGAGAGTGGTTGCGGTTTCCGGTTTGAATTTACTGCAGGGGTTATTGAAAGAGTTTGCAATTTGTGATTGTTTGCAAAACACACAGTTTGCCTGAAAGGTGACACAAATTCACACACACAGCTAACCGCATGCCTTTTCTCTCATCAGAGCAGGCTGCTTGTGTTAAGAGGTTACACAGAGATGCTTGTTGCCATTTTGTTCGCCCTCATGGAGACTCGTTGGAGCAGTTGGCCTGAGAGTCCAGTTGGACTTCATTACTGTGATGATGGACAAAGGGCTCGAACAGGAACAGCTTTGTTGCATAACAAACTGTAGAGAACTATTTCTGTCTCCTTTCGCTTTTGGATTGCACTTCTCTTACAATGAAATTTTGACTAGATTATATCGGTGAACATAACTTGTTTCAGACACAAAATTTTGATAACATTTTATTTGCGTTACTCTTAACCACCATTTGGACTGGGCGATAAATTGATTTTATTGACTAACTGAAACTTTGGTTTTTGGAAAAGAATTAACTCATTGGGTTCAGAGTGATGTCAGCACAACCAGAACCGCCATCTTATTTGACAGTCAAATAAGATGGCTTCTACGTATAATTTGGACATTGAATTCAGGAATGTAAGGGTTCAGGCTGAGATTTTAAAAAATAAAATCCTCATGTTACAAGATTACAGTTGTATTAACATGAAAATAAAGTCTTAATATTACCAGAATAAAGTTGTAATATTCAGAAAATGAAGAAGTAATTTAATGAGAACTCCAACACAAAAAAATAATAAATAATTTATTATTCAAGGTTTTTTTTTTTTTTTCATTAAAATTATTTTAAATTACTCTTGTCATTTTAAGACATTTTTCTGGTAAAATTGCATCTGTACTCTGGTAATTTTATGACAAACTTTTCATAATTAAACAAGGATTCTTGTAGCCTGAATCAAATACTCCGTATAATTCAAATAAACACTTCTCCATCATTTGTATTTAATTTTTTTTAGAAAAAACTTGGATCTTGTTAGATAAAAAATCAGAGATTTTATTTTTAATTCATATAGCCAGACCCTGACCACAAAGGACATGCAGACTCTGATAACCAGGGTTGCCTTCAGCCGACTTTCACCTTCAACCAGCGTCCCGGACTCGGCGCTCATTCCTCTTCTAGCTGGCAGGCTCGAGCCGCTGAAACACGATCAGCCCACAGTTACTTTGACAGTTTTTCAGTGAGGGGGATGTGATCGGCTGAGCACATGCACGTGTGTGTGTGTGGGAGGGGTCCCACACACTCTTTTGTTTTCTTGTGAAAGCCTAGAAGTAGGAATGTCTGCCTCCCAGCTGTCGTCAACGGAGACGGCAATGGAAGAGAAGAAGGGAGCGCTCGCTGTTCGCCACCTCAGAACATCCTCCCATCTGTTGTGTGAGGGTCGAGAGTGTGTACATGTTTGCATGTTGGGGGGTCACACAATGGCTGCCCTCACCCGCTTTGGCCTCACATGCATATTTAACCCTTCAAATGCAAAGTTGTCTGTTGTCCTTTTCAGAGGCACGCTACTTAAATCTGTCACTGTGCCCCGTCCACGGCGAGCGAGGACAATGGGGCACACGGGCAGCACACGTGGCTCACTAAATGCATCGGAACAGCAGGGGTGGACTGAATGAGGACAGGGAGGATTTTCCTCTGCATTTAGACGCTTCCATCTCTGGGTGTTTGCCTGTGCTTTTGCAACCTTGTGTTGCAGCTGCAGGAAGACGTGTTTTCTATAAATGATCTTTTGAGACCTGCAGCTGCTTGACTCATGTTTGCCGGATGGTTGCCTATTAACTGTTACAATGAATCTGGTAACTAACTAATAAATATCGTTTGATATTTAAGGGGTATATCACACATGAAACACAGATTAGGAAAACAAACCTTAGGAGAAATTGAAAAGTTTAGTCTTGACTGGTTCTTACATTTCGAAACTCTTTTTATCTTGGTGCTAGGACCTCCCACACACTCCTTTCTCTTCTTCATTGTTCTCATTTTAAACTTCTCTCTTTATCAGGTTGCTAAATCTTCTCTCAGAAACTCATTTCTGCAGAACATAATATTTTGAGGCTTCAGCTTTGTTCTGCATCATTTCCACCCTGCAGATTTCAACCTACCCTTTTGTGGTTATTATGTTCTCATTTTTTTTCTCAGCATGCTTCGTTCATACCTATTCTCTTTTACTAAACACCCAGATATTTTTTTTTGGTCCTCTTTCTGTCTTTCTACTGTGAGGTTTTCCTGAGGTGAATAAGAGAAGCAGTGGGTTTTGTAGGAAGGAAACTTAGAAGTTGTTCTGAAAAGAAAATGACCCTGCTAGTATCAATCACACACTATCTGTTTCGTGTGAGTCTCTCAGCTCAAGTAGCACCTCTTATTGCTTGAACCATGTTTGACTGCCTTGGCTGATGTGTGATACTTGAGTTGAAGTGAGATGGAAAAAAGGGATTTAAATTGCATGAGTTGGAAATGCATCCTTTAGTGTCGCACAATACGGTTCTGTGTGGACATTTAGAATATTGAGTTTTTCTATATTTATTACCAGTTGTCAAACCAAAAGTCCAGACTTTTGGGGTTTAGTTGAGTCATATGGCTTTTTGTTAACTTATTGGTTTAATTGTTTTTATTTCCAACAAAGAACAATTTGGTAATTGACGACTTATAATAAAATATTAAATTATTATACAAGATCAGATTTTCACTCAATGCTGAACTTTACCATAAATTTTGACTTCTTTAAATAAGCCTAAAGTTATAGATGTTTTTGAAAACAGGTATTGATAAATAAAATTCACCTAAAGTGATCCTAAATAGCTGTGTCCATGTTGATATTAAAGATGGAATAACTCTGATTTATTGATATTTCTTAGGTTTTTGTTGTTCTGCAAAGAAACTTTAAGCAACACAAAGATAAAAAACTGTATCTGGCATTTTAAAACCGTCTTTAGCATCGTATCATTAGTGTTCATTTATTGCAGTTAATTAGGTTAATGCTAGCCATAGAAATGCATTTCTTTGTATATACATTATCCATAAAATAAAGAGATGCTTACCTTAACTATTAGATTTCCTGTAGACTTCCAACATTTCCTAATACCAATCATCTTCCTTCTGAATTGGACTTTTTAGAAGCATTACTATCAGCTTTGTTCTAAAATGTTCAGATTTCTGTGAATTGTTGAATTCTCGACTCCCTGTTGTCAGCCTGATGAAACAGCTGACATGCGTCTGCAGAAAATAGTTTTTTTTTTTAGAAGCTGGTAAAAATTTTGTAGTATATTCCAAAGTAGCAACTTTATCACCAATGAGTGTTTTTAATGGGAAATTTCAGGAAATTTTCAGATGTAAAAGCACCTTCAGCTTCCAACAGACTCATGACTAATTGGGGGAGTCAAAAATACCTTCAGTTGAAATTTTCAGGTATGTTTACAAATTTTTAAGTTAAAAATAAAAGATATTTTCTGTGCAGCTTTTATTAAGTTACCTCCAATTTAAACACACTTGGAAAAGCCACAACTAAACTTACTCAGGCATTCTTTTTAAATGCTTCTAACCTATATGAGAGTAACAACACAAACCCCAGCTTTAATCCCCTGTTAATATTTACGACTGAGCTTATCTTTTAGTGGCAGAAATTAGTGCAAGTGCTGTTATTTTTCTGACACCACCACACCGTGGGCTCTGCTTCACTGTACTACACTCTAATAACAACAGCTTGGCTTAAAAAATCCCACGGATTAGCTGGAGAGACAAGAGAGCATGGAAAAACAAAAACATCCTGGTTTCCAAAATGATTGCAGTATCATCAAAAAAAACCCAACAACAACAAAGGGATTGGGCTGAAGCCAACTAATATACAAAACGTATTTATCAGGAAAAATGGACCACATCTTCATCTTTTCAGTTTGTAGCCTAATCCAAGCACAGCCCCCCTCGCTCCGTTATTTATGTAAACACACACATAGAGGAAAACACACCCTCTTTTATGGGCCATTGTAGAAAGCAGCATAGCCAGCTGACTGTTTAAGTAATCAGTATCTGATCTGCTGTAATGCTCTCCCAGCTTGTAATGGAGAACAATTAGAAATTTAATTTGCCTGGGCAATGATTGCTAAAACCCACATCTTTCTCCCACCCTGATTTTTTTTTTTTCTTCTTTCTTCATCCCAGTCCACCCCCCTCTTGCACTCACCAGACGTGTGCCATTAGCGACAGATGGGAAAGGAGAGATATTCACAGGCAGTCCGGCACCTCAGGGCTAGGAAGGGGATTTTGATGCCCCCCCGCCCATGGGCTGAGTGTCCTCCAGCACAGCTTTGCAGCTCTAGCTGTTGGGATTAGGAATCAGATTCACGGGTGGTGTGTCCAGGCAGAGTCTCTCTTCGATGTGAAGTTATTCTCTGATCTTTAAGCAACTAAGTGCTTTGATCAGCTTACAATTGTGTGCTCAAATGGACTCTAATAGTTTAACCTTTTTAAATGTCTCCTTCATTTTCAGAGCTTGGATTTCTATCTTATTTTTAAAAAATTGTCTTTCAGTAGCTTTCAGAGAGCACACACAACTCTGTTTTAGTCATTATTGCTTTTTGCCATTTCTTAAATTAAATTTCTCTCGCAAGACTCAGATAACAGCTTGTGTTTTCCTGTGACTCATTCCCTCCCTGAAAACCACAGAACATGATGTGCTAAAGTTTGACTAGGCAATGGAAATCAACTCGGTCGGTTCTTTTTATCTTTTTGTTTCGATATTAACTTTCGGCTAATTGACAGGGAGACGCACAGGTTGAATCGTAAACATTGCACACATTCTGGCCATCTGGACTGAGTTCATTCTTTCAGCTAACAGAACCTCTTCATCAGGATTTCAGCCTCACCTTCAGGCTATTATAATTGTCATGCATTACATCCAGAAGTATTGGTTCATTCTAACTTGCCAAAACATGTTTCCTTGTAGCTTGTAATTTCTTATACCCTATTTTCCTCCTGATGTTGTCACATTTCTCCTCCTGTCTCCATCTGTTTGCTGTTTTATGGCCTCATCTTTCCATTTACCCTATATCACTTTCTGTTGCAGTAGTTAAAGCATTTTAAGTTTCATAGTAGCCAGAGTGGCATAAATGTACAATTCCCACCTTTGGGATTGTTTTTCAGATGACCTGCGTTTCAATTTCTCTTAAAGAAATTGTGTGCGAGTGTCTTTGTTGGAGAGGAATGGTTTTATTTTTAGCCGGATTGTATTTAGATCCTTTGTTTTCTGTGTCTGTTCTTATGCAAGCTGTGGTGTCGTACTTGGTTGCACTGATTGTGATTAATTCAGACTGAAACTGTTTAGTTTCACATGGTGGTTTAATTGTGCTCTCAACAATGTGTTTGTGTTGAGAGCACAAATACATTTTTTTTTGGGGATTTATTTTTCCTTTATTTTTGTTTCGTCAGTATGATGATTTATGTTTAAGGAAAAGTTATGGAAGTTTTGAAAAAAGTATATAATGTGAATAAATGTATAATCTCCTGATAAAAAACAAACAAACCATTATGTAAAATATGAGTGTTGTGATGGTGATGGTCCAGCGCTCCGTAGGAGTTTAACTGAAGTAGCGATGAAGTCGGTTTTTTTTTGCTTTTTCTTTGAAGTTTCAAAGGGTGGTGAAATATATTTAACATGCAATATCAATAAATACTGATTATTGGCCATAACAGCAATATTTATATTGGTTATTGATATTGGACCAAATGTTCACATCGGAGCGTCCCAAGTTTTTTGCCTTCAACTCATTCTCATAAAGCCTTTCATTTCAATATGGTGTAAAACAATATTAACAATCCAGCCTTTCTTCTAGTTAAGATCTATGTAATTAACTCAGTTTTATGCCTGGGTTATTGGGAAAGCAGCCATACATAAAGGCACCCATGCATTTCTAATTTTAAGGCTCTCCCCCAAATAAAAGCATTTCAAAGGGGGGGAAAAAGATTAGTATCATTACAACTCATCTGTCCACATCAGCTCTACTGACCGCCTTGTGGGTCACCACAAAGGATAACAACAGGGGTTAAAGCTGCTGCCCTGAACTGCCCCCTAAGGCCTTTTTTGTCCCCTCCTGCCTCTCAGTCAGACGTAATCAATTCATCACCTTTACCACCTCCATTACCTCCATCTTCTCCTTGGAGAGCCGTTATTCTCCCCGATGCCTTCCAGGGAACAACTGCTCTGGTCACGGTGTCAAATAACATCCTGAAATGTGGATGTGCAGACGGCGTTTGGGTGTGTGAGTCAAAAGGAAGGATGTAGAAAGTTCAACTTTAAATGCATACATCTTGGTGTTGTTTTACCACATGAAGCACACTTTGGGGACAAATCTGAGATTGACCTATCACTGGAAATCGTTTTCCGAAAAGGATCCTGGAGGAAGAAGGATTTCTGTAACTTTGCATTTTATAAAAAATGTTGTAGAATTAATGGAAGTTAAAATTATAATATTTAATCAAGTAAATATATAATATTTTAGAAAAAGAACTGTTCTCACTCCCAGATAAATGAGTTGATAATCGATATATCTGTTGAGCAAGACATTTTATGACCTATGAAATATATAATCCCCAAGTTATGCAGCATGTTTTTATTTCTAAAGCAGCATGAAACCTGAATTTTATGACGTAGCTGTTATAACCCTGTGGTAACTGAATGTTTTGTTCATCTTTAAACCTCTTGAGTAAACACATCCAGTCTCTCCGCAGCAGAGTTCAGTAACACACCCACTGGTGTCAGTCTTGTCAGCCCTGGGCGTGCCTTTGTTTATGGGTGTTGACTTTGTTTCCCTGCATGTGTGTGTGTATGTGAGAGAGAGAGAAAGCCTCACACATTTGAGTGTTTGCATTTAATCTTCTGGTGCCAGCTTAAAGCGTCGTTTCTCTCTGGAGATTAGAGAACGTCTGAGGCTCTGCTGTGGAAATGGTCTCTTTTCAATCTCTAAATACACACTGAAGTGGGGCGATGTGGCTGTTTGCTCTGTTACTGTTTGTTTGTGACAGTCAAGTTGTCAAAAGTTTCAAAAGAGGATGGGTAATAAGATTTTTATCAAATTGAATGAGGAAAGTAGATTTTTACTCCCATTTTAATTAATAAAAGATTACTATGCAATGTTTAACTTTATAAAACAGATTAAAGAAGTGAAACAAAGAGTTACAATGCCAACATCAACCTATTATTAGAAGATTAATTTATATATGCAATAGTAATAGATCCGGTAATAGCCTTTTATATCTCATCATGACATTCTTGGTTTCTACTGAAGTCAAGCTCTAATTCTTACACACCTGTTTTACTTTGAGTTGTATAGGAAATCATGAAGCCAAAGGAAAAAGGTCTGTGAGATCGCCTTTGTTTGCATTTGACACTTTAACAAATAAGCCTGAGCAATATATCACAATTAAAGCAGTAACTGTATGGAATATACACATCACATAAAACTGCAACAAATCCTTTAAGTCTCATTCTTTCAAGCTCTCTATTGCTGCAGCTTTTTATGTGGTCCTTTAGACTCCAAATTACATCAATAAGTTCCTCCAGTTTTTCACAAATCTGCAAAATTCACACAAAAGCAACAAATCTCCACATTTTTTTTCTGATTGTTCTGCAAATTTTCTCAAAATTGGTCAAAAATATTGAGTTTAAGTGACTGCAGCCTTACGTGATGTCAAGTTATAGTCCATAATTGATATGGCAAGTAATGAAAAGTCAGATTTAACATCATACATTAGCGCAAATATCATAAAAATTACTTTCTAAATTGGCACCACAGAATCTGCAATTTTGATTGGAAAAAAGAACACTAAAACAATCTCCAAATCCTGGAGGAACAGCTATTTTTTTATATTTTAACAGTTTAATTGGTTTTATCAATGTATTCTGGCACAACCGGCCCTTTAAGAACATTCAGGTTTTTGATGTGACCCGTAATAAAAATTAGTTCAACCCCCCTGTACTAGATGGTCAGTTGATCCTTCGATATGGGGGGAAACGAATTAAATGACAATATCATGGTCTGAATACTGGATTCCACACTCTTGATCCCAACACACATGCACTGTTCAGAAGGGGAGCACTTACTTATAGATATGACTGGACATGTTTCACAAAATCCCTTTCGTTTCCCCACATTTAGACCTCCTTAATACACCAGCGTACATGGGACGACGGGAAACGGCGTGACAGCTGCTCTACATTACCTGCCATCAGGTGGCGTCACACCAGATTTACTCAGATTACTGTCTGGGCCCCGAGTTTTACTCAGTTTACACAGGTGCTGCAATGTTGTGTCAGATGTGCTGGATTTAGACGCTCTCCCTCGCCAGATCGTAGCTTTAAATGTGGGGGTTATTCCGAGGAACACAACACACATTTAGATGATTTTCTCTCACCGCGGTAAAACAAGGCTCCACAAGGAGCTGGCATTGCCCTGCTGCGCCGTAGATGAAGCCTGGGAAGGTGGATCAAAACATGATTAACTCTAGGCTACTGCCTCATCCTGTGTTTCTTGGCTTGCTCAGCTATCAAAGTCTGCCATTAACAGAAAATAAATGAACCCAGAGTAGGACCCAGACCTACTGCCAGATTGAACCATTACCAGTTTGGGAAGAGGGTGGTTTAATGAGCAGGAGCTAATCTAGAAGAATTGGATCTATACGGAGCTCACTGTGACATTTTAATCCTCTGCACAGTAGCGAGACTTCCTCCATCCAACTCGTCATCTTGATCCAGTGTTCCTCTTTTTGTGGTGTGAGATGCAGCAGAGTTTTAGTTACAATACCAGTGCACTTTAATTATCAGCTCTACTTGTCAACAGTTTCCCTTTTGAAAGGTCGTTTGACCCGACGACAGCTGCCTTCAGGGTAGACCAGGCCAAGGTTTATGTCAGCGTAATAAAACAGCGCAGTGACATTAATGCAGCACTCAGATGCCAGAGTGGCAATAAAACAATTCTTGTCTACACACTGAGTAAATTTTATGTGATATTTAAAAGTAAATCCAAATTATAAACAGAACATTTCTCCAAAGCTAAACAATTTGTTTCTCCACTTGGCTGGCACATGAAAATCTCTTCCTAAATAAAAAAATAATATACACCTCCTGTTTTGAGGCAAGCTAAACTCTGTTTACTTACATAGCACATAATTACTTTTTTATCTTGCATTATTAAATGTGGATTATGATCTCAAATTGGCTGCCAGGCTGCTGCAGGGAGTTGGTTACGTAAGCCGGAGGAGTGAAGCTCAAATCCCATTTGTTTCCCAATCCTTCCAGCAGCGAGCTGATAAATATTCCTGTCATTGTGTTGTGTGACTTTAGGTTGTGTGCCGCCACTCAGAGTGCAGCATGGAAGCCTGCTGAACCAGACCGAGTCCAAGCAGGTCTCCTACCCTCCTGGCTCCCAGCTCACATTTGGCTGCGATCCAGGATATACTCCAGATGGACCAGCTATTGTCTTTTGTACCAGCGATGGAGTTTGGTCCCGGTCACCTCCAAATTGTATCAAAAACTATGGTGAGCAGCAACCTTATTGCTGATTTAAAAGAAATGTTATTTCATGTTGATAAACTTAAAGATGGAGTACTTCATACCCCTTAAAATCTTTAATATTTTACTGCAAAAACAGAAATCTGACCAAGTATTTTTGGTCTAGTTTCTAGTGCAAATATCTTAGTTCACTTGAAATAAAACAAAACTAACTTAAAAGTAGCTTTGTAGCTACATAAACAGGCTTGTTTTAAGTAAATAATTCCTTAATATTCATAAAGAAGTACTAGTTCCATTGGCAGATTATTAAACTTATAACAACATTTTTTTCCCCATGTGTTAAGTTAATTTATCTGCCAATGGAACTAGTACTTTTTCATCAATATTAAAGAGTTATTTACTTAAAACAAGTGCCTATATCTTGAAATTGCAAAGTTTCTTTTAAGTTCATTTGTCTTATTCCAAGTGTACTAAGATATTTGCACTGGAAACTAAACCAAAAATGCTTGGTAAAATGTTGTGTATTTGATGTATTGCAATTTTCTATATTTATCACAAAATTGAAGTAAAGTGATGCATGGTTACTTTCAGACAGTAGTACAGACTTTTGAAGTCGAACTTCAGCACATAATACACGAGCAAACCCAAACTGAAAATTCTCTTCACCACGCCACTACACAATACAATAACACTGACAGAAACGTTTGTCCTTGAGAGTTGGCAGGAAGCAGCGTGTCATTCTCGGTAAACTCTGAGCTCTGAAGTCTCTCCACAGGTAGAAATGATGACAAACAGATTTTCTGGCCACAGTAATATTAATCAAACATCCATTTCATCTTGCTCTCTCCAGTGTGTTCGCCTCCTACGGAACCAGAGAACGGAGGCTACCGCTGCCACCCGACTCCCTGCCACCGTCTCATCCACAACACCGTCATCGAGTATTTCTGTGATGAGGGATACACGATGAAGGGCGACTACAAGTACCTCACCTGCCTTAACGGCGAGTGGGACAATCCCATGCAGATCAGCTGCAGACTAACACAAGGTTTGTTATCCTATTTATTGTTTTTTTTTTTTTTTATTTGTTTAATTTTCTCTCCTTTTTTTTTCTTTGAAGGCTTGAAAATGTGTAAAATTATGACGGAGGATAAGGGTCACAATAAAAAAAGAAAAAAGTCGTATTTGAACAAAGTCGTAATAATGCAAGAATAAACATATATTGTGAGAAAGTTGTAATATGATTTAAAAAGTCATTATGAGAATAAAGTCATAATATAAGAAAAAAGTCACATGACAATAAAGTCAAAATGATATGGGAGTAAAGTCATAATATTACCAGAATACAGCTGTAATATTAGTAGAATGAAGCAGTAATTTTATGATAATTACTACACCAAAAAAAATTATACAAAATAAAAATTAGTTATGTTGTGCATCTTATAAAATTATAATTTGGAAAGAATTGTGCAAACTACTCTGTCTGTTTCAAAGAAAGAATCGTGAACTAGACAAGCTGCCCACGTCAGATCTTGATCAATTTCAAAGCTTTTCTCTCATTAAAACAACTTTATTCTAATATGTCTTTCTTATGATGCTATTGTGTCATTATTGTTCTAATATTTTGTCTTTATTCTCATTACATTATGACTTTGTTCTTGTAATTGCAAAAAAAAAAAAAAACTCAGTCCGGCCCTAATACTCTGTCGTATTAAAGATTTGAATAACGTGTATATTTGATTTTAAGTCACTCACTCCCATTTTAGCAAGTTACAAATTCATTGTGAACCTTTCTATTTATTCTTATAAAATTGGTTAAAAGTCCGAAGATCTCTGGAAATGTGCGTATGAGTCAACAATCTTAACTACTTCTACTCTGATCTGTCTTGGGTCATCCAGACAAGGAGCCCAGCCTGCCGTTGGGGATGCCAGCTCTGTCCATCGTGTTGACCACAGCGAGTTCTGTGTTACTCATCCTGCTCTTAGTGGTGCTGTTTGTCCTTGTACAGCCAAAACTCAAGTCCTTCCATCACAACAGGTAAGATAACTTCCACGTCAAAGCTTTTCTTTTTCGTTTCCTCATACCACAAAACTAAACTGGTTTCATACAGTTTAGCCTATGTTGTGTTTTGTTTGTTACTGAAGAGAATGTTTTCTGCATCTTATACTAGGTGTAGTTGGTAATTACAGTGTTTTTTTTACCAAAATGTATTAAATCTATCAAATTAAAAGGTCCATATGTTCACTTCTTTTGCGCTCCCACCTGTTAGTCACATGTTTTGGTTGACTCTTGTTGTGTAATTTAGCTCGTGTATGACTTGTTCTGCAAGCTTTCATTTCTGACATTCCTGGCCAATAAAAATAAAAGCATTTCAAAAAGTTAATCTGATCACATTTGACAACTGCATCTGCTGGTGCTCTGTGGTAGAAAAGCCAGGGTGATTTGATTTGATGCTCATTGGCAGTCTTGTTGATTGTGTAATGGACCAGATGGCTTCGTACAGTCCGATAAACAGTCAACACTAATCACTATGAGATTTTGCTGCATTTCACAACATGTTAGACCTTAACCCAAAACTGAGTTTCGTGTGAGGGACCTATTATGTAAAAAATAATATTTTATACATCTTTAGATGCATAAAAAAAAACAACTTTTTTGCCAATAAGTTAATGTTTTTTGGTGTCTGGAAAAAGAGCCTTTTCAAAAACCTTCTGATTGTTAACTCACATTTATAGGGCACTGCCCTGTTACTTAGCAACCCCAGAAAAGCCAAACCCATCACCTAACAACCCAAGCTGAACTCCAGCATGTTTAGTTTGCTGGTTTTACAGCTGTTTGTGCAGTACAATGGCTGCTGGAAAGACAAGTGTTGTTGACTTGCCATCCAAAAAACCACTTGCTGCATTCTTGTTGGTTATCCAGAAGGTTCTACTAATGCTTTTCAAAGATGTATGGTTGTATAATTGTAACAATTTTTGTCTGCCAAAGGCTCAAAATAGGCAGACGTAAGCAGACTACAATCTCATTATCCAAAAATGTATTGAACATGTTTTGTATAACCCATAGGAAGCATAATATGTCAGATTTAGATCACTTTGTCCATATTCGGTTTAGCATTAAGTGTTAAATTATTCTGCGTTTGTATTTGGTCATTAGGAGGGAGCAGGGCGTCTCAGGCCAGACCAGCTCCATCGTGGTGGAGGGCGTCCAGGTGTCCCTGCCCTCCTACGAAGAGGCGGTATATGGAAGTAGCGGACCCTGTGGTATGTCTGGCCCTCCTCCTTCTCCACCACCGGCTGCAGCTTCACCAGAGTCGCGGGTCCCCATCGTGCTCTCCGAGGGGCTTCCTCAGGGAGCCGCGGGGGGCCAAAGCTCCAGCAGGAGCCGCCAACACAGAGAATTAGACTTCTGTCTCCCATCAACCTCTTCCTCCTCCTTCTCCTCCCGCCGTCACGCAGAGACGGTGTTGGTTCATCAGGCCCCCTCATCCTCCTCCTGCTCTTCTTCGACTTCATGGGCTAGAGAGCACCTTGCGGGTGCTTGGGCGGGCCCCCTACCTCTCCGTAGAGACTCTGAGAGCAGCGACCAGCACAGTCTGCTTTCAGTCGCCTCTGTAGACGAGTTTGCTGACGGTAAGAGGAAAATCTACTCAAATCTTTTACGAATATGACTTAATGATGCATTGTTTACATTTTCTGTTTGACTGATTCATTTTTTTATTTACATATGTTATAAATATTCACATCCCTTGAATTTAACATTTTATGTACGCATGTGCACTTATATTCAGCTTTCTTAAGTCAAAATCACTTTTTAGCAGCAACTCTTCAGGGTATGTTTATACTAGCTGGTAATTTTTGGTTTTTGAAGATTTAATTTTTGGAAAACCTGATTTTTATTTTATTTTTTATTTTTTTGGCCAATGCACCCCTTGGGTTACCATAGTTCATAGTGATGTCAGCACACACAAGGCGGCCATCTTGTTTGACAGGCGTGTTTTTCAGCTTCTGTTTATTTGAACTTTGAATTCAGGTCAACTCTATAATGGAGTCTATGTAAGGCTACAATTTTTTTCTTCTTTTTTTCCCCTTTCAATTATGAGAATGAAGGCATGATATATTAAGAATACAAATATTATTTTCACAATAACTCACCACAAAAAATTACTAAACTTTTCTTCATTTTATTTCATGTAATTTTAAGTCTTTCTGGTAAAATTGCATAATTTTTTTTGCTGAAATTATAACTATAACCTTGTTATTAATAATCCACAAAGGATTGATTGAAATAAAAAACACTTTTTGAAAACATCTTCTGTCATTTGTAATTTCTATTTTAGAAAACCCCCCCATTAAAATCAAGAAATTGGATCTGGTATGAAAAAATCTGCGATTACATTTTTACCCTGCTCTACTTTCAATGTACTCCAACCCTTAATTTCTTGGTGCAGAAAAAAAGTTAAGTCACACAATAAGAAAAGCAACATTTAATGTCATAACCTGCACAGAGGAAAGCAGAAACACAATCTGTAACAGAAAAATGCAAAGCTGGAAGTGAAAACATTGCTTTGCACAAACTGATGCAGTTTTGCACCAAAGTTGACGGAATAACCTTCGCTCTGCTCTCATATGACTCCTCTGTTCCCCTGCAGATATCCCTCTGTTGAAGGAAGCATGAAGCCTGCGACCCTCTATCAGCAGCAGCAGCAGCAGCAGCAGCAGCAGCAGCAGCAGCTCCTTCCTCTATCTGTCGCTGCTGTCCAGAACTGACTGTGGCTGTCTATTTACTTCCCCACAACTCCCCTCTGTCGTCCGAGCAGCCAGCAGAGAAGTGACTAGAACAATGCTCAATCTCCTACTGCAGCCTCTTCTGCTATTACTGTTTTCAAGCAAAACCAACAACCAATACTGCAATATAAGCAATGATGGAGCCCACCGGACCCAAATACTGGTTGAACATGCGCAAAGGCCAGATGCATTAAGTGGAACCCAGTTGACGTAAATCCTGTAGATCCTGTGAATAAGAGTGAAAAATTACTTATTGAGTCAGGATTGTTACCATGCACTTGCCTCTCGCCCAGTGTAGTTATCTGTATCTCCACTGCAAACAGTGTTGTTTTTTTTCAGCAAACGCTATAGACTCATCAGTTCTGATCAGAATCTTTGTTGATACAAAAAAAAAAAAGTTTGATTAACTTGTGATTTTTGGCTCCTGAAGCTTCGGCACTCAGAACCGTCTTCCCGCTGTACTTGAAAAGTCGTGAGTCACACTTGACTTTTCGCGGCCCTCTTCTGCGAATGCTGCATGTTGTTTTTCAGTTCACTGCTGTCACGGCGCGCTGAACGACGCATGAAGCCTCCTCTGTTTCCTTCGCTCTCTGTTCACCGCCGCTGTCTAGCAAATGGATTAGCCGGAGTGACAACCGTGTCACAAAAGCTAAAAGCAGCGCGCGGCGTTTCATTAAGCACCATATCACAGCTATAAAAAGCCCTGCTTCTTTATTTTCCGCCTCCAGCTGCAGCCGTATCTAGAGGCCACTGCTTCTGCTGCATGAGTGGGATTGATTGGTGTTTTGGCTGCACATCTTACACTTCTCGTACAGGGAGAGGGGTGACGTGGTTTTCTGCCTGAGCTGAAGTGAGATGCCTGTTGTGATCGGACAGCTGGTTAAACTTTTTAAGGTTCCTATCGTTAAATTTTTTTCCTCAATGTATTTATTGTTTGCGTGTGACTATTTGCTTTGAGTTGCCGAATCGGAGTGTGTATGTGTGTGTACTTCTTGTGTAGCCAGGCAGGAGAAAACATGTCCAGATATGGTAGGCCTTGATGCAGCCCTTTTCCTGGTTTGCTTGTCCTCAGATTGAGGACAATGTCCCAGTCTTTCACCATAGGAAAACATCCCTCCCATCGCTTAAAAAAAAAAAAGTCACATGAACAAACCAGCTTCACTTGTGGCATTGAGTTTGCAACACAATAAGGGTATTATTTATCCACTCTCAAGCTAGAATACGGCTGTAAAACTTCACTCTCCTTAAAGGAACTGGCTCACCCGTTTTCATGCTGAACTAAAGACTGTCCACTGTTAAGAATTGTGGAAACAAACTGCAACTGGTTGCAGTAAAATGAAGAAAAGGCTTTGTTAGATAGCAATACACCCCCTTCTGTCCCCCTCAACATACTCACTCACTCTTAACGCCAAGTGCAAATTAAAGAGAGAAACATGTCCTTCTGTTCGAAGTCATTATCTGTTTTCATTGCCACTTGAAAAGCTTTGAGCTGGCCACAGTGGAAACAGCATGGCTCAGACAAACCCTGACAATTACTTCTTGAGCTTTGAAAACACACAGACACACACGAGCCGTCTAAATAGTTGTTCTAGTTTTTATTTGGCTTTTTTTTTTCCTGTCATTGTCAGTGGCTACATTATTCATGCAAACAAAATGTTGCCTTAGATTTGTACATTTTCTTTTCTTTTAATATGTATAATCTTAAGCCTCCAAATTGATTGCTTTACAGTTTTTGCAACTTGTTATTTTCCCAATTGCCTTACTCTATTCTTTTTCTATTCTATGCATAAAAAAGTCTTTATTTATCAATACGTTTACTTCTGTTGTGGGCTCAACTAGGCGAATGTCTGTCCCTTTCTGTTCTCCCCCACTGTTTTTCCAGCAACTGTGATGATTGACAATAATAACAATGACCCTGAAAGCACCTATATTTCATTACCTTTTGGCTTCTTTTGCTGCAAGGCTTCAAGTTTTAAGACGACTGGAGGAAAACAAAAGTTCTAAAGAAGCACTGTTGTACGGTGTTTATTCCCCAGAAATAACAGGTTAAAATTACCCATCTGGACTCTTAATTTCAATGCTTTAAACTTTTTTTTCTCTCTGAACATGGCAGTGGATTTGAAGATAGTAATTTAATATTTGTATAAAGTTTAATTTAATTTTACAGTGTGTATATAACTTTCTAATTAAAGCTTTCTTTTAAATGTGGATGAAGGTGTGAATTTTGTTCAATGTCCTCCTTATTTCTTTTCATGATGCACTGAATGTTAAGGAAATATTCTTGCAAACATTTTTATATGGGCAGTTTTAGACCAGTTTTAAACAAATGCACACATAATTTTTGAAAGTGTATCATGCAAGCAGGGTTGCAAGTAACTTTTTTACATTTTGCTATGCTATATCTACAAATTTTAAGCCAATTTGAGGTAATTTGAGATTTATTGCAGTTTTATGAGGAACACTATATGTTTTACAAACAATTTGACAAATGAATGTCTGAGAAGTGGGAAAATGAGTGCAAATAGAGAACATAATGGATGACTATGATCATCCTCTTTACAGGATTGTTATACAAAAGCTTTGTTGTTAGTCAGAGGCTTAACAGAATCTCTGTAAGACAGACTGCTACTGGAGATCTTGCCCACAGCCATATCAACTCTAAAAAGAAACATGGATATTATGAGTTACAACATTTAGTGTTTGTTCAATTGAACGTAATGTCTGATAACTTAACCACTACACACTCAATAATAAATAAATGCATGATGCACTTTTAAAGTTTTGACTACAAAACAATGTTGGAAAAAATAGTTATCTTTCACATAAATCCCACTTTACTTAATGTAAGAAATACCTGAATGTGTTGAATAAATCCAAGTACATTCAAGCAGCTGAGGTTACATCGCATGTTTTCCTTCGGCTTTGATAAATTCATAAATCATTTGCGAATTTATCGTGGAAGACCATAATGTCATAGTTAAAGATTTATTTTAGGACTGTCTCTATACATGCTGTTTTGTGAGTCTAAAAAACGCAGTTCATCTTTCTTAGCCTATTATTTAGGTTGTTGAAAAGTTAAAGAATATTTAAAGAGTTAAAAAATATTTCTTTCGACGTTTATCACGTCTTTTGTCTTAAAAACGCAAGCAGCCATTGTTTGATTAAACTCAGTAGTGTGTCAGTGACCCCCAGTGGTCAAAAACTTAACTACATCAGTTGGAAAAGACGTGTTTATGACGCCATATTCGGAAAAGTTCGGAATACGTTTCGGGTTTGTTCGTGTTCTGCAGTCTGTGCTTTCGCTCTAGGTCACGTGAGGCTTTTTCTTTAAAAAGACTCCGCCCTGAAACAGCAGCGGCACCATTTTGTTTCATCTTGCATTACAGTCGACGGTTGAGGGGATAGAAAGAAAAAAATAAAAATAAGAAAGAATAGGTCTACAATCTTCCTGGGGTAGGTACATAAAGTTAGAATATTTATATTTTCACTATAGCGATTCTGCATAGTTAGAAGAAGCGGTATAAATAGTTTCAGCTGTTATTTTTGATGCAGTAGCTTGTAACACAGTTAAGGCCTCGCCGTTGACTAGCATATGCTAACGGGGGAAAAATGCTTAAAACATCTTCTGGTTGCAGCAAATTAAACTAAAAACTGTCGACATGAGCGGATGTCGTATCTTCATCGGCCGCCTGAGCCCGTCGGCCCGAGAGAAGGATGTGGAGAGGTTTTTTAAAGGATACGGCCGCATTCGGGACATTGACCTAAAGAGAGGCTTCGGCTTCGTGGTGAGTCACCGCATGAGAAAGTAGGTCACGGTGAAATTACTGTTTGTGAACCGGAGAGCGTCTAATCAAAGTGGGGTTAAATTATTCCAGAGATTTCCACCTTATAAACCTAACGTTTGACTGCAGAGGGAGTGATTTTTTTTTGCACCTCTTATTGAATTTTCAATGAGAAAAAGGAAAGGATGCCCCTGCCCCCTCTCCAAACCTCACCATGCTTCTCTGCTAGCCTGAGCAAGCACCAACCCGACATTTCGCATGAGTCTGAAGCGACATTAATGTACGCCTTGCGGGCAAGTTGAGCAATTAAAAACATCAGTTTTGCAAGCAATGATTAACTCAAACATGCATGTGTTAGAATACCAATCTTGCAAGAGTAAGATGTTGAGGTTGCATAGCTCTTTTATGAATGCCTCTTTGTGTTTTTTAGGAGTTTGATGATCCTAGAGATGCTGAAGATGCTGTGTATGAACTCGATGGCAAAGAGTTGTGTAATGAAAGGTGAGATTTTCCTGTTTTAAGTTAATGGACTTATTGAACTTGGTTCTGTTTTACACAATGTTCTTTCAGGCCGTATTAGTTCTTTGTTTCTGTACAGATGGGATAGCCACAAACCTGGATGTGCAAGGTTTTCCCCAGAAAACTTTCTAAGCCCTGTGCTCAGAGCACATGGGCAGTATTTCATCCAGCTTTTTCATCCATGTTTTTGAGTTAAAAAATGTTTAAGGTTGACATGAAATTTGAAAATATCACTTGATAATGATGCGTTATTGGAAAATTAATATCTGAACCCCAACTACAAAGTCTTAAAAAATGCAACAAAAATTTTTTTTTTATATAAATACGCAATGCTCAGCCTGGTGGGGGAACAAGTAAAGCCTGGTGGCCCACCAGGCTTATAATACTCTGGGGAAAACCCTAATGTGTATTTTATAGGGTTTTATGTACAGGGCTGCAAGTAATGTAGAAAAAAAGCAGAAAGAAAAGGATTGTTTTTACAAATAAAACCTGCTTAAAATCTTTAAACGCTTGAATTTCAAATAGTTTGTTTTGAAGGTTTACAAATTGCTTGATTTCTATTAAAAGTGAACAGTTAAAAGTAGAAGTTTTGTAAAAAGCCTAAATTTGGAAAATATTATTTAAAGTTGATATCAGATGTTTTCATACCCATAATAAAAATGCTTGCACGTTTTTTTGTCCATGTCTGACTAAACTTCTCTTACTGACTGTTTTAGGGGAGTTATTTTATGCAAGAAGCTTCTCTTGGCTGTAGAATATCATATATTTGGTGCTGGAAAAGTGCTTGAACCTTACTGTGGGAAAAAATGTACAAACCCTGAAAATGTAATAGAAATTGCAGGTATATACTGTTATACCAGCAGTTGCAATACTAACTAAACAAACTTATTTTGAGAAGACAGTGGTGAGTAATTGTAAGACATCCTGTTATACTGCAGTCTGTAGACGTGCAGACTTGGACCAAAACACTCATTTGTGGTGAATTATGATTCTGAAGTATTGACTCAGGAAGGGTTCAATGTAAATGCATGCCACTCCATTCTATCACATTAAATTAGAATCATTTGTGGTTGTAGCTTGGAGTTTAGGGAGTAAATAAGCACCAGCTTCCTACTCACATCGGCCCTTAATTGGCTTTCTAAATCATGCCTGTCAACTGAGCTTTTCTGTTTGTATAACTATGGAGTTTCTATTTTTTAAATCCAAAATCTTCCCTTGTGAACCGCAGGGTCACCATTGAGCATGCTCGTGTGCGTCTGCGGGGGGGCCGCGGGCGAGGAGGCGGCGGCGGAGGAGGAGGACGTTTCTCTGACCGCTACGGTAGAGGTTCCCAAAACAGTCGGAGGTAAAGAGAGGCTTTTACTTTCCTATTGTTTCTGTTTTATGGGTTTGTATGGGTGTGAGATATCCATTCAAACAGAACAACTTTGTAATAAAGTCCAATTTAACGCTTGATCTCAATCTCGTTGTAATCTGTAGATGACAATGACAAATAAATCTTGTCTTATCTTGATCAAACGCCTAAACTTGGAAAGTGTTATTTACAGTTGAAACCATTTATTTTGATACACCTTAAGACAGTTTGAAGTTAAAGCAGACTGAACTTGTTTTAGGTTATTTCTATGTGCTAAATATACCCCTGACACAATAAACAACAAATCAATTAATCGCATGAAAGAAGAAAAGAAACTCAATCATTTTCATTTGCTTGATTTATCATCTTTTTCTTTTATTTCCTCTCTTTTTTACCAAAACCTGAATGATAAAAGTCTTCAGTCTGGTGTTTTGGTCTCAACTGTCCCTGTTTTTGAAAGATAATTTTGGTTACAGAGACATCATAATTTATTTTACTTGTTGTTTCTGTTTATTTTTGGATATTTCAAATGTCTTCCTGTACCAGTGTTTAAATGTTCATTAGAATTTAAAGTTTATTGATCATTGAGATATTGTTTATTTCCTCCCTTCTTTTTAAAGTCTGTTTGGCTGTGAACACATAACTCTATAATTGTTTTTTTTTCTTGGGAATAGTTTTGTGCTACTTTTTTGTCTTGAAATAAAGGTTTACTTCTTATTTATTTTTTAATTTC
Source organism: Xiphophorus maculatus (assembly GCF_002775205.1). Taxonomy (NCBI): domain Eukaryota; kingdom Metazoa; phylum Chordata; class Actinopteri; order Cyprinodontiformes; family Poeciliidae; genus Xiphophorus; species Xiphophorus maculatus. Next base: position 6,058,000 of record NC_036457.1, read on the forward strand.
CTTCTAGCCGAAACCCGCCTCCGATGCGCACTGAGAACCGTCTGATTGTGGAAAACTTGTCCTCCCGCGTGAGCTGGCAGGTTAGCATTTCTTTTAAATGTATTATTTTTCACAAATATCACCACCTGCATTTATTTAATTCCAACAATACACATTCTTGTACAATTGACTGCTAAAAACCAACTTTAAAAAATGTATTTGTATTATCATACTTAGCCAGGTGAGTTGGTTTCAGTAATTTTGTAATTGTTTCAGAATTAAACACTTATTGATATTTTTTAAATGCAGTTTTAGCTAAACACAAAGCAACAAAACACCAAATTTGTTCATGTTTTCACATTTTAACCAATTCTCCACCCCTTTATTTGCCAGCTTGACTGTTGTGTCATGTGGAAGAGCTCGCTTATGGTGGAGTTAACCCCTTCTGGGTCCTTCAGTCTGGGTTGAGCCTGTGCTGTCAGCCAGTGTGTCCTACTCCTAGTTGATGCCTGCTGGTCATGTGAGCGCTCGCTCCACACTAGAGGCGCTGGCGGCCCTTCGCTCGCTCGCACCGCCTGCTGTGTGGTTGAGGGCGAGAGAGAGAGGAAACAGAGTTGGCAGAGAGAAAGCAGAGGAGAGAGCGAGAGTCGATGGTGGTGGCGTATTGATCGATGGTTCGTTAATTTGAGGGGCTTCGATCGATCGATATCCCCCCATCCTTCCTTCCCCCGTGGTGTCCCCCACTCATCGTGAGAGAGAGAGAGAGGGTGTGAGTTCCTCCCAGGGGCCCGTGGATAAAATCTGCTGTAATCCTGGTAATGGTGGGCTCGGAGAGCCTGCGGCCCACCCCAAAGGGTATCGCTCTCAGGTAGTAGTTTCCTCTCTTCCACCCTGTTCACTCTTTACTGAGGTGGGGTGCCGAGACGGGGGCGGTCCCGGCGCCCGGCACCACCCGTACCCTCCTTGTCGGGGGGGAAATGGGGCTCTTGGTGCCAGATGCTGCAGCCCAGTGGATGAAGATGATGATCATCTGTGTAGTTTTAAAGGAGCGATGAGCTCACAGATCTCAATGCTGCTGGAAGAAACTGACCTTGTGCTGCAGTGATCCCTGACAGAAAGGGTTTACATCAAAACAAACCCATTATTATTATTTTAATCTGTATTTTTTTATTTTTCTAAAACCAATCCTGTTAGAAGCACTGAGTCGGTGAGCAGCCATTGAGTTTCTTGGACTCATCCTCTGTAATTGCTGTAGTCTGTGTAGTTCTGAGAATCTAACTATCTCTCCTTTTGGGTAAATCAGTGCAGTTAATATCTCAGCCTGTGCTTGTTGCTCGCCGCACCCCTCCGAAAACTGACCTGAGTTTGCGTGTGTAGGACCTGAAGGATTTCATGAGACAAGCTGGAGAGGTGACATTCGCAGACGCACATCGGCCAAAACTCAACGAAGGGTAAGACTCAGGGTGCTAACAAGAACGGGAGGGAATTTATCCAGAAAAACTTCCCGTAAGAATTTACATTTATTTCTGTCTTGCACAATAAATCAATAACGGTATATAAACATTGTTAAAATTGTGTTTTTGTTCGTGTTTTCTTCACACAATGATGATTTATTGCCATCTTAAGGCTGGGCAATAAATAAATAGCAATATGTAATGACAGACAAGTGATCAATATCAATAGATGATACACCTGATGGCTTCCGTTTCATTTTCTTTTTTTAAAAAAAGTTTCTTCTATTTTCCCCTTTCAGGGTGGTTGAGTTTGCCTCTCATAGTGATCTGAAAAATGCCCTTGAAAAACTGTCTGGAAAGGAAATCAATGGAAGGAAAATCAAACTTATTGAAGCTTCCAAAAAGAGGTGAGTTTCCTGCATGAAGTTTGACTGAAACCTGCATCAAATTTTCCCTCTACTATAAAATTAAACATTGCAAAAGTAACTGTTTCAGCAAGGAAAGTATTGGCTATAACTTGAAAGCTTGAATTTCAATTAAGTATATAAGGTGCGGAATATCACAGTTTTGTAATAAAATGTAATCTAACGTTTTATTGAAAACCTAAACTTGGAAATCGTTACATATGGTTGAAACCAGATATTTTAATACACCTAATAATAAGACTTTTTTTCTCACTCTGAAGTTAAATTAACAAAACTTTTCTTCTTTTAGGCCAGTTAGAATCACCAAAGTTATTTATATTTGTCAAATGTAAGAAAACTTGGCGAGAAGATTATTTTAGAGATTTATTTTTTACTGCAACGTTCTTGGTTTTAGCGTTTAATTTGAGCATTGAGGTCATTTACCTCAACACTTAATTGTTTGGATTGTTTCAGTGCCTTCTTGATATGTATTTGAAATAAAGATTGGCTGTATAAACATTTAAATGTTTATACATTAAACATTATTTAAATAGTTTTTTGTGTGTTCTTGGAGGAGAGGCACTTCAGAACAGTTTCTTTGATATAGAATATTGTCACAAGACATTATTAACATATCATTTAATAGTGAATTGAAACTTGCTGGAAGAGTTTGAAAACATGCCTTGGAAAGTTCTTAAATTTGTCCAAACTGTGAGATTTTCCTTTCAGTTGTCACCAGTTTTCCATCCTAATTGTTTTATTTCTGCTTGTTTAGGTCAAGAAGCCGTTCCCGTTCGGACAGCTCGTCCCGCTCGCGCTCCCGTTCCCGCGGCCGCTCTCAGTCCCGCTCGCCCAGACGTTCCCGGAGCCCCGCCAAGGCCCACCACCGCTCCCACTCCCGCAGCGGCACGCCGGCGCGCGGCGCCTCCTCGCCCAGCCCCAAATCAAAGGACCCCAAACGCTCGTCCAAAAACAGCAAATCAGTAACGCCGTCCTCGCCGCCGGCGGCTCAGAGGTCGTCCAGATCCCGCTCTCGTTCAAGATCCCGCTCACGCTCCCGTTCTCGCTCCAGATCCCCACGATCCCGCTCTCCTTCTACCGACAGTCAACGCTAAACTGGTTTAAAAAAAAAAAAAAAAGCAACTAGAAAACTCCCAGTGCCTCCTGCGAAAGCGGCGAGATGAGGTTTTGTTTCAGATTTTTGTTTCCTTTTTGGATTGTTCTTGTGACTGTCCTCAAGTTATTTTTTTACCAACACAAACCAGGCTCATCTGAAATGATTAGCTGTCGTTTTTCCATTATTAATTGGCAGGATTTTCCCAGAATGCTTCTGAACTCGGAGTGACGCCTCACCTCTAATCTGTGTTATGTGTTACCTCTATATGTGTTATAACACAGCAGTACAGTTGCGATTACAAAGTGAGCCACCATAAACCTGGCTGAATTATGGGACCCGGTCATTTCTTTTTCTTCCTTTTTTCTTTTTCTTTTCTTCCTTCCTTCAGGATTTTTGTTTTCCATCCAGATTCACTCATCCAACCTCACATAAAACATGCTTTTTTTGTGCTTGAAGCTAAAATACAAAACACAGATTTTCCTTGCATTGGCAGCTTCTCTTCCAGGCTCACAACTGTACAGCTGCAGATTATTCCACTGGTTTAAACCTGTATATTCTCTTCATGTATGCTAGTTTTTTGTACAGAGGCAAAACTCTTGAGGATGAAGCTAACCCTTCAGTTGCCCTCTGTGAGCAATATTGTTGCTTATTGGAGTGATATTTCTTAAATTGGGGATTTATGTACATACTGCAGTCTTCTGCTAAGTGTTGAGATGTGTACATGTTACCACTAGGGTACTCCGACAGATGTTACTGTGTGTGTACATATAGACATGAATCTGAGGGGAAAAGTTTTTTTTTTTTTTTTTGTACATGAGGATTTTTATTTTCAGTGACAATAGATGTTTGTATGGTGTATTGAAAATAGACTTGATGAATAAATCAATTTTAATAAACCATAAGTTTTGTCTTTAATATGGCTATATGACACTTTTCCACTTGTTTAAAGTGATATTTTTTATTTGGGGGATGCGGTGGTCATGCAGTCTCTTCAGAAACCTCCTTCAGCTTCTCCTCTGTCGACGTCGGCCGGTATGATTCTGTTGATCAATTAAATTATTTTATTAAATAAAGAAAACATGCATATGGCTAAAGCTTTAATAAAAATACATAAAAGGACTCTTGAAATGGTTATGTTAAGGTTGTTTGTTATTCTGAAGTTTGCTTCCTGGAAATCTATAATATTTAATTTTTTTTTCTTAATTATTTCAGCCAACCTTTCTTGTCTAAGGAGCAAAATTATTCTTTCAGTTCTGGACATAAAACAGGAAATGATTAAACCAACCAGGAGCTAAAAATAAAACCTATCAAAATGAGGTACTTTGTGAATTTTAATTTATTTTAGTGGTAGTTGCAGTGTAAGATACAAATGTGAGTTTTGCCAGAGCAGAAACTACTTTTTGACTATTTTAACCCTTTCATGCATGATTTAGGATCCCTTACGTCAGGATTTTTGATTTTCTTGAGGCATAGAAAAAAATTAATAGGATTTTTTTTTCTAGGTGATCAGTTGTAATTTTCTCCAAATACAAAGTTGTTATTTGGAAAGTACGTCACCAGTATTAGTCTATAGGGGTTACATGATGTCACAATATTTTTACCTGCAAGAGTTTTACAGCAGAAGGAAGGACTGGATATTTCTGAGTCGCTTTTTCGTCTGTCTGCCATATTGAATTTAACAAATATTTTCTTGCACTTGCAGTGGATGGCCAGTAGTTGGCAGTGTATTGCATGATGCACTGTTGTCCACTTCAGTGGTCTGTGTGCATTTCTAACGTAAAAATCCACAAGAAAATGGCTTTTAGGAAGCTGTCCACTGCATGAAAGAGTTAATTATGAATATGTAAAGAAATAATCAGTGCTATTCCCATCTTCAGAAGGTGATAAATTAAAGATAAACCTACTATAAAAGTATTATTTTCTAAATTCATCTTCAGTGGGTCTCACCTTTTCCTTTTGTTGTGAACCAGTGGTAACACCTGAACAGAACGACGAGCAGCGCCGCCTCGGTCAACTGGAAGAACCCCAAGACCAATGGGAACAGGTACATGGGTCCGATCACAGCGGGGGGGAAGGCTACCTTCACTATGGTGGCACACAGTTGGATGTTCTGACAGCCAGTTTCCATAGCAACGGTCCTCCGCTCTCTGAGGGGTGAGGGAAGATTTATACATAAGTCATGAATGTATGTAGAGAAACGTTCATGGTTCACTGCTTAGCTGACGCAGAATCAGCATTTACACAAACTTAAAGCTGTATTATTTAGGTTTTTCTGTAGTAGACCAACACAAATGAGTGAATAATTTTAAATCGGAGGGAGATTTCACAAATTAGTATTGGTATTGAGCCACTGTGAGTCAATGCCTTTCACTGGTACATGTGACATTTTTCCCGTAAGAGAAATAATCTGCCAATAGGAAAATATCGACATTTTCGTCTCTATTAAGGAATTATTGAGTTATTAAAACGAGCTCCCATATCTTGCTGAAAATTAACTAGTTAGTTCTGTCGTATTTCAAGTGAACTAAGATATTTGCATTAGAAACTAGACCAAAAATGCTTGGTAAGATTTTGTGTTTTTGCAGCTTATTGTGCACTAAAACCAGTTTCACTGCTTGCTCAGGTTGGTGACACAAACATAACCCCATGAGAGTGCATTTTTTGACCTAAACTGCCAGAGAAGGTGGTGAGATTGTTCATGATTGACTAGGTCAATAATCGAGGTCAAATGTTTACGATTGACTAGGTCAGTCGTAAACAAGAAAAAACATTTTTAACCAATCCGAAGTCAAAAGAAAGACTTAGGCAAATATGGATTTTGGATTGTAGTAAGTGTCCTGATGATAGGCCGGGTAGAAAGGAGGTCAATATTATGCAGAAAAATTGCCTAAATATGACTCATGTAATTATGCTATGACGCTACCAGTTTGTAAAAACATTTGATTCATGCATCATTGTGCTTCTTTGTATTTCTGGGTTTCAGACACTTGACCCCGGTGACACACAAAATTCAGGTGGAGGTCAGAAAGTGGATTTCTGCGGTTCAAAGCAGCAACATGGATCACAGCGAGTACGCTAATGTCCTAAATGGGCTGGCACAGACGAGGTATCTCAACGTATATTTAGTTTCAGGTTGAGTCAAATTTAGGATCAAAAGAAGTACTAAATGGCTGACAACCTGTTTCTACCCAGGTGAGTAGTGAGTTGTGCTATTTTTGTAATTAGTCTTTGATAGCAATCCTATTGCTAAAAACAAGCCAACCCATGTTATTTCTATAAGGTTGGATCTCCTGGTAAATAATTTATCTAGCTTCTGTAAACCCAAATTCATGCTAGAGTTGTATGTTAATGTTGAGTCGTTCTGCATTTCTACAATGTAGGTCAAATATTCACAGCGATCTACAGAAAACCCAGTAAAACTGTTGGACCATATAGCAATAATATTTCTTACCTTACATATGACTGCTTGTCTTTCTCAGTAACTGTCCAATAAAATATCTGAAAATACAATTTAAACGATGCGATCGTTACCTGTTAGAAAGTGGAAACTCTGGCATTGTTAGTTTCCACACCTCCTGTTTTTAGCCGTAGACTGTTGACACTTTTCTCGTCTTTTTCTGGTAAGTTTTTTAAGATTAACTCCTTTGTGACCGACTAGCTTTGGAGAACAAAAATAACGTCCATCTTTCTCTCTATTAGAACAGTTGGACCAACCGTACACTACATAGACTTTAGGCATTTTGAAGCTGGATCAACAGAAGTAAACGGGCTGCGTTTACTTTCTGATCCCCATCTGCATTGCGTGACCTCGGTGCTACGTCACCTGCACAATAAGGTTTGTGGCTCTGACATAAAGCCACTATAAAATAAAATACCGTTGAGTACTTACGGCTGTGCGAGCCTGAAGACCCAGGAGATGATGTAACCAAAGGCGTAGCCAATCAGGGGCATGAGAGCGGCGATGGCCATGAGAGGAGGCGAGAGCATGTTAAGGAGCGAGCTTCCAATTTCAACGATGGAAATGATGCAGATGACAGGCATGGAAATCATCAAAACACTGAGGCCCACCTGAGAACGACAGAAACGAGAAATGGATCAGACTTACAAATTTGTAGTACAGTAGTCTCCAATTATTTCAATTTTTTCTGCTGAGTCATTTTACGCTCTTTTTTACACTCATTTATAACCAACTTAAAACGGGTTTAAAAAATGACTACCTAAAAGAAAAATATGAAAAAACTAGAATAAATTCTTTCCACATTGAGTCGACCGACCTTTGTGATTATCTTTGAATACTGCGGCCGGTAGTAGTTGATGAGGATGCCGGCTCCGCAAGGTATCAGGATCACAACCAGGGATGTGATGATGCCCACGTACGGCACCGCTTTCTGCAGGTTGGAGAAGCCGTGGCAGTACAGGTAGAGCAGCAGAGGCATCATGGCCAGAGCCAGCAGCGTGGAGCAGGAGGTCATCACAATGCTGAAGGGACAACAAAAAAAAAAAACAATTTCAATGCTTGGAAAGGCTTTTCCATCTTCAATATTTATCAATATTTAATATATTTAGGCTGGATTTAACTTTCATTTATAAAAAGAGCAGTTCATCAACCTGCAATCCTTACACTGAACACAGTTTTATTAAATTCAGATCAATTAATCACAGAATGGTAAGATTTAAAAAAAGAAACAGAACATTACCTACTTTTTTAATCACAAATAAACATAAACAACCTTTATTATTATTAATTATTATTGTGACTAAGTGCAAAGCAGAATTTAAAGTTTTTTTCCCACCATTTTGACTTTATTGTTGAAATTCTTCTATGTTAATAATAATAATAATAATAGTCTTTTGTCAAGATGACAATTAACAGTCATCTTGAAAGGTTAGTTCACACAGAAACTATTCCCTACTTGTTATTAAATGAGCAGTATTATGTAATCAACGTTTTTGAGTTTTACATCCTGTTATAATGTGATTCCCTCATCAAAAACATACCTGGAATGTTGCTGAGGTTATTTCATGTGTGCATTAGGCCTTGGTGGGGGGGACAGAGGTGCAGCTCCCCCCCCCCACTTGGCTCCTTCAGACTATCCAGCAGCAATTAGCAAACAACTTGTGGAAGTACACATCAGCAGAGCTCATTATTGACCCTTTGTAATTACCACTTAATCATCCACCATGTTGGATGTTCGAAGTGATAGACGGGAGTATTGAACAGACCGACTTAAATTGTTTTCCAAAGTTGTTTTTGCCAGTTTATTCATGGTTTCTACTTGTTTTAGTCAAAGTAATTTGTATAAGCAACGTAGCACGCCTGGTTGGGGGATCATAGACGGAGGTATTTTCAAAAGCTTCTCATAGCTAGCTCAGAAACCGGCCCGTTCCTCCTCCCTCCTGATGTGTTGATCGAATTACCGACTCTGCCTGAATTCACACCATATGATTTATGTCACTATGACATAAACAGCGTTTCCCTTTAAACCGGAGCAGCATTAAACACGTTCAGGAGACGAGATGCTAACCAGACATGCTAGGCTACATGACGGTGCGGCACTGTCTCCATGGTTACCAACGGTTAGACGCGTACCTTCTCCATAATGCGATATTTCATATCTTTCTAATCATACTTACTTATAAAGTATATGAACGATAATCTTCTTATCTTGTAAAAAGTGTCTGCTGCGCGATTTCACCGAAATTTCACCGCAGCAAACACTGTCATCATTATAATAATAATAATAATAATATTATTATTCTTATGCTGTCATTATTATAATAATGACAGCATAAGAATGCTGTCATTATTACTGACAGCAGCTATTCATCGCCTCCGGAAATTTCCTCATTAAAAAGTTAAATAGCCTATAATAAAATGACACGTTTGGTTTCTATCCTTGTCTGTTCATGCAGACCTGTTTATGCAGAACCCCATGACCATTTTTAAAGTGAAATCAACTAAATATAAGTGATATTAGGCTACAGACGTCTGTTTCTAGACGAGCTTTAAAGGAGCGCATTGGTTTTCGAGAGCGTGTTGTTTTGACTTCCTCAAGGCGGAGTTTCAGAAAGAGCAGGAGGTTTTATTTGCTGTCCTGAACATGTCTGTGTACCTGAGGTTCATGTCTCCCTTTATAGCCAGAGCCAGGATGTTGGACATGGCTCCTCCAGGACAGCAGCCGCAGATCAGAATCACCACAGCTGTGGCTTCAGGCACCTGGAACCCCTGCAACACAACAACACAGGGTATATGAGGAACATATCAAGACGAGTCGCGTTAATAAGAAAAATAAGCAGCTTAGTTGATGTCCTGCAGGTCATTCAACTCAATATATCAGTAATCAGGGTACTAGTTATTTATGAGTCTCTGTGAAAGACTCATAAATAAAGATGCCTGATGATTAGGAGAACATGTCAGCGGCGACATAAATCATTAGAGCTGAATGACCTGCAGAGCATCACCTGCAATTATTTGAGCTTGTTAGCACAGCTCCTCAAAAATATTTTAACAATTTTAACAGAAGCTTGAAATGTTGCGACTCAAAGTACCTGAAAAATAATTCTGATTTGTTTGCTTACACAGAAACTTTCTTGTTTCAGTCCTCAGATTTTCCCACATTATCTTCAGAATCGTTAAAAACATTCTGGTTTTTTTTGTTGTTGTTTGTTTGTTTACTTGTCAAACTTCTAAACGAACACCGCCAGGCTTGAATATTTTAACGTTTTTCTATTCTTTTCTGTTTTTTGTTGTGTAGTGAGGTTTTTATGATGATGCTTTCTCAGCTTTTGCAGGTTTGAACCAATTTACAAATGTGATTGAAGCCTGTAAACATGTATTTAGTAAATGAACAGATTTAAATCTGCTGTACAAACCTTAGTCAAGCAAAACGCTGTTAAAGGCATGATGCCATACTGGGAGAGAATTGCGATGGCCACACCTTTCGGTTTCAGTATGTGATCCTGGAAAGCAGCAGAGAGTAGAAATATTACAGTAATGTGATCAAGAGAAACTTTAAAACAGGTGGATTCATGTGGATGAGCTGCTTACTTTGATCTTGGTCACCTCCATGGTGCATCCCAGTGAAACCATGATGGTTAACAGCACTATAATCATTATTATGTTGATGGTTTTGTCCATCACTGGTGACAGAAGAAACGGGTAAAGCGAGCTGGTGTTGGCAGCTGTCAGATTGGGCGAGAAGCCATCATTTTTCAGAAAATCTGACTCAGAAAACGGATTTTCTGTGTCGCCCATGTCGAGATCCAGGCCTGAAAAACAGATCAAGCTGATGAAACAAAGGTACAGCCTCAACTGTCATCTGAATATTCATTCTGAAACTTTAATGGTTCATTAAACTGTTAGAACTTCCTCTGTTCCACAAATAGCAACCCATTATTATCAGAGAGCAGATGAAGCCAAATTAAGAAAAAAAATACTCTAAATCTGACACTTTTTTCAGTCTTTGCTAAAAGCAGACATGTTGCTTTTAGTCCGACAGGCAGGATTATTTCAGTAGTTAAGATCAGTGATTAAAAAGCGCTTCGTACGTCAGTTCAGAGTACACGTTTTATAGTCCTGGAGCCTTTGAACTTATGTTACACGAGCTGTTCTGAATCTGATTCTTTCATTATTTAAGCACAGATGGATCTTTGCGTTTTGGGTGACAATCAAGAAAACCACTAAGGTATGAAAGTTTATTTTTCCTTGTGTTGTTGGAAATGAGCTGGATTGAATAGTAATTGTACTGAAGTCTTTAAAACAAAAGACTGATAGCATAAGTATGAAATTAGACATAATTCATGCTCAGACTGGTTCGAGTTAGAATTAGATCAATCCAAATGGTTTAATTCAGACTTTTTAATATGAACAATTAGCTAAAAATACAGTGATATTCAGCAAAAAAATATAGAAACTGAAAACATAGAATCTGATAAATCTATCAACAAAGAATATGCATCATATGGTGTTTCTATTTATATCTGTTTCTGCCTCCATCTCCAGAACTGACAACCACATCCTCCCTGCAGGCGCACACGCATGCTGTGTGCAAACAAATAACTTTCACAGGATTTCTGTTTCTCTCTCTTAAAATTAAACAATCGTATGGAAAAAAAAAAACAAACTACCGATGCAAGAATGTTGTCAAAAGACTTACTGTACAAGGCTGCAGGTGAAAATTGCACACCTGTTTGAGGAGGTCAGATTGTAGGAAAACTGTGATTTCCCCAGAGACAATCACTCCTCAGCTGGGAGATGTGTTTGCAGCTTTTTTACCTGTTGGGCAACACGTTTCCTCTTATCTTCTCCCCTCCTACTTTACTCCTCTCTGAGATTAATCAGGTCAACTAAGTAATCTATGACTTATTTGAGTAAATTAGTTTAAAAAAACAACAACTCTTGGGTTCAATAGTTGTCTTTTGTCCTGAAAACTGGCATTAAATTAAAATATTTTCTGACACCAGTCCAGGAAATATATAATAAGTTACACTATGATAAGCCTCCCATTATAGTAACTTAAAATGGGAGACTATTTACCCGTTATAATCTTGAATATACATTTTTTTTAAACTTTGGAGTTGAAACGTCAGTGGAAATGACCAGTGCTTATTTGTGTCTGTTCCCCCTTTATTCAGGCAGACAACTTTTACTTGAATGTTTTTACTGCAGCTAAAATAACACATTGGTTTTGTTTTATGTTAAATAAAAATTTTAAAAGATACTATCATTCCTCTTTCTTATTTTGCTTAATGGCATTTAGTTCTGCAAGTCATCCCTGAAATTCTGATGCACAAGTCCAAGAGTAAACTGTGTTACAAAGAGTTAATACAATAAAAACATGATTATCTGCAGTATTATTCACTAAAAGAACACAGCACTGATGTATTAAATAAATTACACATACAGTACACTTAATGATATTTTTAGACCATTGCATTAGGGGATACATCCAACGAGCTACTTTCCAAACTTTAACTGTTTTTAAAAACAATTACTCATTCACTTTTAATCCAGCAAACATTGAGTGAGTAATCTGGAGCTTTGCTAAAGTACATTTTTGTCAATTTATTTGTACTTTTATTAAGTACAGTGCTGGAAACAGACAAACAAACAAAAAAACAGAATTATTTTGTAAAAACTCGGAAATGTTCCCTCAAAATGTAGCTAAGCTGTGCGGATGTTAGAGAAAGAGTTGTAATGTGATTCATAAACAGTTTTTACATTAAACAAAAGTCTCGTTTCACTCCGCTGCTCTCCAAGGTTAACTTGCCCTTCTCTGTGTCTGACAGGCGGGGAACCAGCAGAGGTGGGTCAGGTTTGCCCTGTGTATTGTCTTGAAGGCATGACCCCAGGTCAAACTGTGGAACAGATTGGTTTCCTCCACATTTGGAGAAGTTTGTGAAGTTATGTTATGTGTTTTATTGAATTGTAAAGACATAAATGTTAAGGAGAAGTAATTTGCAAAGCGTGCTCACTTGTCTAAGGTTAATTATTAAAGTTAAGGCTTGCAGGTTATTTTTGTTTATGCCTAGAGTGAAAGTAAAACCAAGATTTACGTGCTGAACTCTTTAAATATTACTATTGAGTAAATTATTAATGATGAGTACAGTTTGAGTCTGCTGTAATTTACACTATGTCAGCATAGCTGTCTAATGTCTTAAATATTCAATGTTTAATTGATATTAAATGTTTATTGTTGAGAAGATACATATTTGGATGTTATGAATAAGTTTATTTGAAGACACTGGAAAGGGACATTTTAAAGCACCCAGGTTTCAGTTATTAGAGACTACAGTATAGGAATTGGAGCTCAGGGAAATGTTTGAATAGAATAAGCTTTTGCAAAACAAAGAGATGCCAACTGGATGACACAGACGCAGATGACCATCATACCATTGGCGCTGGAAAGGTGGTTCGCCCAGGGCGCCAAACAGGCTGGGACCGCCTCTGTAAACAATTATGTAGACAAAAAGGAAACACTACATGGACAAACTAACTACAGCTTATCATGACTCAGTAGGTCATAAAACCACATTTATGTGCATGAACATGCAGTATCTGCTTTCCATATGACTCAATTTGTTTCACATCGATGCTTCTTGCATGACTTGGTTTGAGACAAACTTTAGCTAGAATAGAGGTAGTTCCTGTTATTGCAAAGCAAGTTCAAATCATCAGCCCTCTTAACAGCCGATATGAGGTGTGCATGCTGGTCTGCATTGCAGCTAAGCAGCCATTTTGGTCTCAAATGTCCAGGGGACACTGTTGGAGAACTCTTGCGGTTGGTTAAAATGAGGTTTGCTGCGCTACAGTTTTGTTTTTAGAAGAGAAGCTTTATTTGGAAGCCTCTGTAAACAAGTCAAACTTGTTCCGTATTTTTCATGAACCATAACATTTAAAACACCGACTGAAGCCCGCAGAGTTCAACATGAAGCTTCTGTATTTTGTTTTTCTCACGTTGGGTGGAATTTACTGGAACATGGACTTCCTGAGAAGACTGTCAGCTGTCCTCAACCACTCGTGAATATTCATTGTTGCTGCAGAATAATGGCCTTCAAACCATTTTCTGAAATTGCCTCATAATCCTTCTCAGGTTGATAAGCGGGGACAGTTGCCCCACAGAAGCAACCGCCGATTTCTTTCGCCATTTCGTGTTGCGTTAAAACGGACACATACGCTTCAGCGCAGCAAACTAGCATTGTTTGTGGCTTTAAAGTTGTTGATTCTAAGTTAATCAAAGCGATTTGATTCCCTTTTAGGTTCCCAACTGGATCAGTGAGGACTGAATTTGGATAAAATAGATTCAGTCAAATATGCTATGAATTGGACTTTGCTGAGAGGTTGTTTGTTGCAAACCAGCATTTTTTTTTTACTGGTAAATAAACTGAATTATATTATTAAAATTCTAATTTTTCTCTCTGACAGTAAGATAACAGATTGTTGGATTTAGAGAAAAAGGAGAATTTATGAACAATAAACACATCAGAGGACAAAATTCATTAATAATTTTTTTTTTCAAAATGCTACAGGAAAAGCACACATTCCAAAAATAAGACTATATTTAAAAAAAAACCCAAAAAACCCAACAACAATAATATCACCACAACTGAGACAAAACCCCCACCATCATAGCAATAGTTTGGTAAAATATCATCATTTAACTGAAATGTCACTACTATAGTATATTTTGCTTATGTGTTTTAAAAATATTTCATAGGTTCCTTGTTTGGTGATTGTTAAAATACTTTTGCCCTTATGGCACAAATTGTTCCTTTAACAAATACACTTAAATGCATGCAGTAGATGGCTTGAGACTTGCTGATTGACTATCCTGCTATTTTACATCTCTTTTAAGTCACACACTTACAACAGCATAAAAAAAGTGCCTAAATATTTATATATTATAGTCTGCTCTTTTGTGTTTTTCTTTATAAAAACTACAGGAGAGACTGGGCTTTTCTAATGCCAGTCAGACTTAAAATCTATACTCTTTTTTTACAATCTTTCTTCCTCTTTCAGTTCTATAATCAGTGATTTCCCATCAGACTGAACACTATAATCTGAAATAGAGCTGAAACTGTTCATTACTGAGCCCAGACCAGAGGGAATACACTGACTGTGAGGCAAGACTGAAGAAATATTTCCATTTTAATTAACACATTTTTCTGCACCATTATCCATGACTTTGGGAATAAGAATGTAATTGTGGTTTGCAGTTGTTGTTTCTTCTTGTCGTCTGTGAAAACGAAGAGGCTTCTCTGGATCAGATGCATTATTAAAGCCTGGCCTTATTACAGTTTCATGTTTTAGGCCATGCTGTCACATGCAATATTTCTTGGTAAACCTCTTCTTGCGTTTCAATGGCGCGGCCTTCAGTTTAATTCATCCCAACAGCGATTTAGGCGCAAGCGAGCGATTTGGCGGGATGATCCGCAGAGAGATGATAAGATGGAGGCCAGTGCAGATCTGCAGGAGAAGGAGAGGACAGCATGGCGTCTCCTGAAGCTGCTGTGGCCTCTTGACCTGCTAGTGGAAAAGAGAAAAGATGTTTCCAGCTTGTTCTGATCCACCGTTGCTGTGCCACATAATCCACACTGTAAGCTTCTTATCTACAGTGTAATTTGGTGAAAAAGGAAGAATGAAAGCAGATTATTTGAAATCTGGCAAACACATTACACTTTTAGCCAGCATGATGCGCTCAAATTAGGGCTGGGCGATAAATTGATTTGATCAATTAATCACATTTTTTCTTTTTAACGATTTCATTTTTGGAAAATCAGATATATAATTATCTTTTTTGCCAATTGATTACTTGTCTTTCCATCATCAGAGTGATGTCAGCACGCTAAGGACCGCCATCTTATTCGACAAATGTGTTTTACAATTTATTCATAGGGTTAGGCTATGTTTGTTCTTTTTTAATTTTGAGATTAAAGTTATAATATTACAAGAAAGCCGTAATATTAGGAGAAAAAGGTTTATGAGGACCCTAACACAAAAATATCAAAAAGGTCAAATGAGATCTGCTGAATCTTGTGAGGTTATGTAAAGTTTTATAGATAATACTTAATAATTAATAGAAATATGTAATCTTTTAACACATCAGCACCAAATTATTATCAGCAGCATGATTTTCAGCAGGAATCACAATCTATCAAAACTTTTTTTCTCATTAAAACAATTTATTTTCTTGCGATTTTAAGACGTCCTGGTAATATTATGCCTATATTGTCATAATTAAACAAACATTAATGTAGCTTCTCTCTGACTCATACAACTGACAGACGAGATGACTGGAATAAAAGTAGCTTTTTGAAAATATTTTTCTTTCATATTTTTGTTCTTTTTAGAAAAGAAAGCAAGAAAAAAATTACACCAAATCAATCAGCTCTAGCTCAGCGTAATTGTAACAGAAAAATAAAAACTGTGCTACACTCAGTATGAGTTAGATGTCTGTTTTAATAAAAACTGAGGAGGTTGTTCCCCACACAAGACAATCCACGTATGGACAGAGGAGCAGGAGCCTCATCTGCAATAACACTGGGCCTTCTCCAGTCCAAAAGGTCAAGATAGAGGTCATGATGAAAGGAGTTTGGGGCTAAGTGAAGAAGCTTATATGGTGAGGAGCTCCATCCGGACCTAGAACTATCATGTTGCGCTACAACAAAAATAGTTTGTTCTCATAGTATGTAGACTGGAAAATGTGTACACATTTTTAAATTAAAGAACAACTTATTTATTTTCATAGAAAATGGCATTTAAAAGGTCACATAGTTTACAATCTGCTAATAAAAAAAGAACATTCCTCACACAACTCGTGCTTTTCTTTGTGAAAATTCAAAAATTCAAAAATGTATTAATTCCAAAGGGAAATTAAGACGTGAATGTTGAGGTCCATTCATCCTCCCATCAACCCTGACTGGCTTCCCTATTCCTGCTGAAGAAAAGGTTCAGCGCAGCATGGTGCTGCTGCTGCCACCACGTTTCACCATGAGGATGATTTTTCAGGGAGATTTGCAGATTTAGCATTATTTTGAGATTTATATTTGTAAAAACGTTTTAATCAATCCAGTGCATTTTTTATTTCGCTTTCTACTTATAGGCTCATTTGTGATGATCTGTGACCTGAAATCGGTTGTATGTACATTAAAGCTATACAATTTATATGAAAAAGTTTGATTATGGATGGATGGACGGAAACCAGCATAAAAACCAATTATTATAAAGACATATCAATCTTTAATGTTTTTTCCCCTATTTATTTTTAACCTAATTCTTATTGAAGCCATCTGTGTTGTTTTTGCAACTCCAATACCGGCCATTTTAAAACAAAAAAAGAAAAGAAAATTAAAAGAGGCACAATATTATGACAAAATTTAATGTGCATTTTTTTTTTTCCAATTTTTATTTATTTACTTTACAGCCAGTAAGTCTAAATAAACTCAGATCATTGTCTTGGTAATATTCTCATGCTGTAGTCTATTCTTGAAATTCACGTGTCTCAGCCATGGCCTTTTTCAGCTCCTTTGAGAATACAAATGTGACTCAGACTACCACTCCCATAGAGCAACACGAAAAAACAAACGATGTGACGTCACAGACAGACGTTCGGATTTTGGGGCATTGTAGTTTAAAAAACAAAAGTTGCGTTTTTAATTAAACATCTTGAGGTATTTATGTTAATCGCTATAACGCTAATCGTTGTGAAATTGTATTAAAGTAACACTTGTTCGTTTAAATACTTGGAGAGTCCGTATGTTTTTGATTATTTGTAGAAGACGACGTCGTCGGACTACAACTCCCACATAAATGTCGCGCATGCGTGTTGCGCAGCAACAGTCGTGCGTGTGTAGTGTAATCACGTGGAGACGGTTCTGTCCAAACAGAAGGTGAGCTGCTGCTGCTAGCCGCGCCGCTCGGTGCTCAACTGATCCATGCTGTGTTTGTAGCTACCCGTCCCTTTAAAACCAGACTATTTCAGCGAAGAATGAGTGATAACGATGACATCGAAGTCGATAGTGACGTGAGTATACCCACTTTTTCGCTTTTTAGGGACGTTATCCGCAGCTAGCTGGCGATTTAGCATTCAACTAGCTGCCCAGCTAGCTGACTAGCTGCTCTTTTTTTGAGTTATTTTTTAAATCAGGATTCTGGTTAATTCACAAAACCCCTTAGCCGGCCTTGTTGCTAATAGGCTGAATTGTGTTACTTTTTAGAAACCTCAGCGTAATAGTTAAGAATTGCCGAGCAGTTATGGCTACAATTGTACTTTTTGTTCTGTTTTTTTGCAGGAAGAATCACCGAGATATCACTCTGTGGTGCGTAAAGCTGTGGGGGGATTTGTCCACTGTCGAGAAAATGTTTTCCCTGCTGTTCAGTTATTTTTATTCATCAAATTTGTCTTGTTTTGGTATTTAATGTTGCCCCAAGGACATGGCTGTAACGTTATAGCGTTAAGGGGTATTGCTTAACTAGGAAAATATTTAAACAATCACATTCGTGGTTGTTGCATCGAGAATTGAATTAATGATGCGTTTCTACTACTGAGGCGTTTTTGGCTCGCACTGTGCGCTGCAGGGTGTTCCCCTTACGGAGTCCACTCGTTCACGACGTCTATATTTAGACCAAAGCTTTATCCCGCCACAAAGACTGGTTTTGTTGCAGGTTTGTTATTTTTTCCGGTAAACACAAAGCTGTTTGTTCTCCGTGGCAGCAGCCTTCCTCCTCCCCCTCCTACCGGCGCTTGACTTCCCACCGCGGGGATTCCGCTTATGATCGGGGCTTTCTAGCATTTCACGCAGGCCATCATCTCGGTAAACAGAGTCGGGTTAGGATGAGGGAGTCGGGGAGGAGAGAGGCTTTTCTGTTGATGTTGTTTTGTTATTGGTGTGGTGAAGCCGCGCCTGCATCTCGGACTGCGGCGGGATGTTTTTTCCTGTATTGCAGCCAGAGATTAGAGCCATCTTCTCCCTACAGGCGGCTAAATGAATGACGTATCGCTGCTTCTCAAACCGGGAAGAGATGCAGCCAGCGCAGAACTTGGATGCTGCACGAAAAACACCTCCCTTTTTTTTTCTTTTGGCGTCTAAATTTAAAATGTTTTTATATTTTTTTTTAAGCATTAGAACTGGTATTATGATAGAATAGATTAAACTCTACAGAAGCGGAAAACAATCAAGTTTATAAAGTAAACATTCTCAGTTTCACCCTAAAAGCATTAAGCTGGAAACAAAACAAAACATTTAGTTTTTGAGGAGCTTTTCCCTCACCAGGAACAATCAGGGAGTGGCTGTGACGATTAACGCGTGCCACACTTTTCAGATTTGTATTTGCTAAAATATTCGCCACCAACACCTGGCCATCCACCGTAAGCGACAAATTTGTGGTCTGTGTTTTGGAAAACTTTACATCCCGCACTATTTCAAATAACCGTGACTATGGGGAAACATGTTGGCGGCGGCATTATGCTGTGGGAACCTTTTTTGTTTGTTGTTTTTTTTTAAGCAGGGAAAAGGAACAAGTCGGTGTTTAGGCTTGTAAGAAAACCTAGAGGTTGTTGAAGACTTGAATTTCACAGTTTTGTGGTTTAGCTCACAGCATGTTCATGTCCCAAACTGTTACCTAATTAAAAGCGTTTTGGCAGTAATTAGATTTTTGCTGTATAATCATTGTGAGCTTGAGCTACTTTGTAAAAAAGAAAAAAATGTTATAAAAGAAATTTGCTAAAAAAAACGGCTGAATGCCACACTTTACAGATTCTTTGTGAAAATTGTTTAATAAAATAAAAAGAAAATAATATAAATGCTACTTGAGTTTCTACAAAGATGCAAACAGCTAGACGCTTTATAATCAGACAAGTTATAATTTTGGACTCTTTGTGACACATTTTTGACAAAAAGGAGCTTTTACTTTTGACTTTAGTTATGAAAACAAGAACCAGTGTTTCCCAAATTCCCCATAGGCGCGTTCTGTCATGAGCTCTAACTGCTCCAGGTCAGTTACCCCCGCTGGCATTGTCGTTTTCTCTCGCTACTTCCTGTTTGTACCCGTAAGCAACGCTTTTCAAAGCGATGCTCCTTACAATAGCATATCAGTTTGTTTGGTTTTCTGTACAAGAAATGACCAAATCTACAAAGTTGCACAATATCAGAAGGCAACAACTTACCATATTTAAAATTATCTTAAATTATCTTAAATGAATAAAGCTGCTTTATTCATGCAGCTAAAATGACGTAATATTCATCGGCACGGTTGGAATCTCGTCTATGATCTTAGTTTGAATTTGAAACTGAAACTTGAGTGAAGAGAGAAACCTGTTTTGTGTAGCGCAACAATAAGAAGCTGATATATTAAACATTTCACTCATAACACTAATAAGACTTTTAAGAAGTCGGTTTCTTTCAACTGGAGAAATTGCATATATTTGTAGCTTTTTTGTTTTTGGATTTTACTCTGGATCTGCATGGATCATTAGTTTAAATATAATAGAAGCAGTAATTATTATGGGTTCATGTTAGGAACGTGTCAAGTTATGTTAGATTTATTCTTCTGCTTTATTCCTTGCATAAAGAAAGCACTCTGCTAAGGAGGAGCCCAGGTTTCCATACGCAAATGGTAAAGCGAAGGCGGCTTTGGGCTTGGCACCCAGCCCTCTTTTGTAAAGCTTCGCTGTCAAAGTATGTAAAGAATGGAGGAGCAGCGGAGTCGGCGTGTCCTTTTAGGTAGCTGGAAAAATGCTACTTTTATGTGATGAGTTAATAATCACTGCATCCCGTCAGTAATTTCATGAATTTTTCCTACTCAATTTGTCTTTTTTGTAAAGCTGAGAAGGCACAAAAGTCGTGTATATTTATAAAAGCAGACTTAGCATCAGTGAGCCTCCAGAAGTAGGTCGTTTTAATTAACTGAAAAGAAGAAAAATCTGATTAACATGGGTGTGTAAAGTGAAAAGAAGAGGTGAGTTCTGAGAGCCTTTATAAAATATAAAACACACATCTATTTAGGTGTGTGCTCTATAAATGTGTGATTTTATGTCAGAGACGTCTTAAATAATGCTCACTGTTGTAGTTTGTATCAATGAAATGAGGTTTTGGACACAAAGTTGGACATATTTTATCTTCTAATCTGAAGCTAGCAGGCCGATGTGAGTTGTTAGCCTGAAGCCCAACCTGCTGCTTCAGAAGAGGCCCCATTCCCAGATCTCGGTCACCGTTCTAAGAAACGTCAGCCCCCTCGCTCTGAGATCACTCTCTCACATTTAGCAAATGTTTTCCTCGTCTCCAGATGTGCGGAAAATTAGCTCTTCGGCTTCTGTGGTGGCGGTGGAAGCCGACGACCTGCTGCCCTCTCTGCACTTTTTTTCCCGTTGGTGCTGAAACCGTCGCTGCGAGAGCGGCTGCCAGACTTGTAAATGCACATACCTTCAGAGGTTAGTCATGTGTTTGTTTATGGCAGGGTTGATGCAGGGAGTGGATGCCAGGAGGCACGTGGAGTTTAGCTGATGCTATGGCAGCGTCACAAGACGCCGGGATGTGGTTGGTGGAATATTTCTGGTTTTTGCTGCAGTTTTAGTTTCAGATGAGTGACATTAAGGGTCATTTTTGGGCAGCGTGTTTCAATCCCTCGTATGTTGTGTATAATTTCAGAGACTCAAACTTTTGGCGGCGTCCTTCCCATGTTGCCCCTGAAACTGAACTTGTTTCGGCCTGCTTTATGGCTCATTTGTGGTCACTTTGGTTTGTCATTGTGACGCTTGACAGCATGAGTCACATGTCTGCTACCTCGTCTTTAACTCGGTTGCAGAAATCTCATGACCAAGTGCAACGTTGGCTCAGCTCTGCACTTCAAAAACACCAAGTTTTACTGAGTATTTTTGGTCTAGTTTTTAATGCAAGTATCTTAGTGCACTTGGAATAAGAGAAAACTAACTTTTCAGCAAGACATTGGAGCTTGTTAAAGGTTATAATTCCTTCATATTGATGGAAAGGTGCTAGTTATAAGTAAGCCTGTTGCAAAGAGCAATTAAAATGATCTTGATAGTTCCCATTCTGATATTTTTTGGAACAAATTTTATTTGTTTGTAATATTTTATTTTATTGTAATATATTTTATTTATGGCTTTGGTTGTAAGTGGTTTTTATTTCTGTTTTGTTTATTGTTTTATTTTTTATATTTAAAATGTCTTCCAGTTCCAGTGTGCAAAATTAAAGTTTATTGTTTTTTGCGAGGGCAAACTTCCAGGGTTTCCCCCAGTGTAATATAAGCCTGGCGGGCCACCAGGCTTTACTTGCCCCCCACATCAGGCTAATTGACTTTTGTTTATTTTAAATAAACAAAAGACACATATAACCTTATTTGAAAAATACTGTTGTATTTTTTTAAAATGCAAAAGTTATAGCAAAGACAGGTTAAGCTAGGTCTATACATAATAAAATCAATCAACAATCTTCAACAGACAATTGTCTATTTAAAAAGTTGATGGTGTTTGATTGTACATACACAACCTACAGAAAGATTTGTTTTATTTAATCTGCTGCTATATATATATATATATTTTTTGCTGTTGATGATTTACTTCCAAAATTTCCTGTCAGCTTTTAGCATTTTTTAACCAAAACACGGTGGGGAAACGAGTGGACCCTGCCACTCTGGACTTCTGGAGGAAACCCTGCACTTCTGTTGTTATGCCATTTCTTTCCAAAATGTCTTGTTCCACTGTTATTGCACTCATAGCTTAAACTTTTCATTGATTTTTAGGAATAATTGACTTAAACAAGCTCATGCCTTGCTGAAAAGTTGCTTGTTAGATTAGTTTTATCTTATTTTGAGCGTACTAAGGTAGAAACTAGACCAAACGTACTTGGTAATATTTATTGTTTGTGCCGTGTGTTTTATTGAAGACGCTCAGTCTGGCTCGTCCCGCCTCTGGTTTCAGTGTTGGGCTTAATGTCTGTGCCCTGAGAGCATGGATTAGTCCAGAAGCACGTTTGATTGGAGGATTTGATGGTTTGGCCTAAAAACATAGAAGTGAGCTGATCTCCAGCTTGGCTCTGGTCATGTAACAGTGGCAGCCATGTTGTGCCTTGTACAGGGCAATTATGATGCAAATCTGTGTTTTTGTGTCAGTTTCAAGCTGGTGTTTAATGATTGTACAAGAAGTTTAGCAAAATCAAACAAGAATGGCATAATTAAATGATGCATGAACAGAGAATTTGCACATCTTGGGTCTTTATGTTCTGGAACAGGAGCCATAAACAATAAAATATCCTAACATCGTTTTAAATTGAGTCTTTCGGTGAGATTTTGTTGCCCTTTTTTCTCTCCGGTTTGGTATTCATGGTGTATTTCGTAGCAGGTCTGAGAGACAGCTGTTGATGTGACCTGGGTTTGGACCCGCTGTGGGTTTTCAGGAGGATGAGGGTCTGATGTGCGGCTGCAGGACGAAGTCATGGTGATGGAGTGACAGGATGGTGACCAGGTCATGTGGCAAAGAAGTATTTATTCCTTCAAATGGACAACTAAAGCTTAGCGGGTCGTCTCTTTGAGTTGTTGCTTGGTAAACCTCAGAAGGCTTATGATTTTGTTTTTATCTTTCGATGGGTTATTAAAATATCCTTTTAGTCAGATGGGCATAAAATCTGGGTCGATATATTTGGCTTATTGGAGGTAAGTTATAGGAATTGTGTACGTATTTGTAGAAAATATGCATTATTTTAGCTTTTTATATTTATTACTGCAAAGTAAGAAGTGCACTATCATGATTTAAAGATGTTTCAGTTTAAAAAAACATGTTTCAAAAACAATATTGAACTAGTCAAGTGCCGCTGAACATTTTTGTCCCCAAATTGCAACCGATCACAATCTGATTCTACGTTAAAGTTTTAAAAGAATAACAACTCTTTGGCTTCAAAAGGTTGCAAACAAACACCAAAAATGAATTTCTGAACATGGCTTACGCTGTGTCGCACTTTAAATATCTGCAGTTTGTATTTTTGCTCGCATTGTTGTCCGCTTCCCTGTTTTTGCAGGACAGATTCAATATGCCTCCATAACAACGGGTAAACAATGAACACGCTTGGGTTCTGTGTAGGCTAACACATGAACATTGGGAATCTAGCATATTTCTGCAGGTCTGGTTAATTTTGTGCAGAAAACATTTACTGAAAAATACTTTCTGGTTCATAAATCAACTGCTTTGCTTTTCTTTATCATCTTTTTTGTCACTTTACAAGTAGAAATTGTTTTTAATGGGCTTTTATATGGCAAACTTGCACATTGTTGTGCGTAATTGTGACATGAAACAATATCTAGCCGTGTTGTGAAAATGTGTGATATTGCCCCTTAGATTAAAACAAAAATTGGATTGTGTTCGATGGAAATAACGGAATCATTTTTTAGATGAGCAAAAGGAGTTTTCAGTCGTGGAAAAAGACGTGATTATTGTCTGTAATGTACAAAAACAAGGCAGGATTTTTTTTGAAAATAAAGCCATGTTGTGATGACATCCTGAAGGCAGAGTTTCAGGAAGAACTGGAGTTCTTAAAGAGACGGATACAATTACAAGGCGTCAAATGAAAAAGTAAAATTTCTTTTAAGTCATATTTAATATATAAAAAGCCCTTTTATAACAACTTATGGTAACATAGTTACCGTACTTGATTGTACTATAAAAATTAGGGATGCACAATATTGGATATACTGAAACTCATTTAACCGATACCGATATATCTTTCCTATACTTACTTACTGAAACCGTATGGCTTTCTTTTCTGTGGATTAAAGTGCTGCATTATTTTTGTAAATTTAGCCTGTTACCAAATGCAAATGGTAAAAAGGAGGCTGAAAATGCATTATGTGTAATGTCAAATTTATTTATGACCTTTGCTCTCTCTAAGACAATGACAGCACTCAGTGCAAAGTTGACGTTATGCTGTTCTGCAGGTATCATTGTCTCTGGTTTATCTTACAAAATCTACGTCTTTTATATCAGCGAGTTATTTTGACAGAATGGACAATGCCTATTAAATTTTACAGCTAATATCGGCCGATACCGATAATATCGTGCATCCCTAAAAAAAAAGGCTCTGTAAGCCTAGAAAATATATAATACTGCTCCTTTAACTTTTGGACATTTATGAACTTTCCGTTTTAATCCACTGTACATTTTAGAAATTTCTGGGGTTTTTTGTAATTTCTGAATTTCCAAACTAACACCTTTCTGTTCATCAGTTTAATCGATGACTACATGAATTATTTCTCAGTAATTCCCAGTGAATTTAAATGAATAATTCTGCCTTTCTGTAGCACAGAGTGGATGTAAAGCAGCGTTGCGACGCTGTGCAGCGGAGCAGCTTGTGTAGGTGTGAGCGGGGACGGCCAGCTGGACGCCCGCTGTCCTCCTACCCACGCTGCCCTGCTGCCAGGCTGAAGGCCCTGTGACTTCTCATTGCAGGCAGACAAACGGGCACACCACAATGCACTGGAGCGCAAACGTAGGGACCACATCAAAGACAGCTTTCACAGCCTGCGGGACTCGGTACCTGCCCTGCAGGGAGAAAAGGTTGGTAACATTCAGACTCTCAGAAAGGAGAACTGCTTCATCCGATTTTTGTTTTTGTTTTAAATTGAATGTGCACCAGGGAAATGGTTGCAATGACTGGGAAAGGAGCAGATGGTGGGAGATTGTAGATTGGCAGCAATGAGGCAGTTTAAATACTTGGACCGGCGTCAGGAAGTTATTATGAGAACATTTTGCTGCTCACTTCCTGTTTTCACATCAGTGTCATTGAGAAGATTTGGACACATCGGGCGCAGAGTTTGTCATCACACCACAAAGAGCCCATTCAGGGATCTGAGGCAGAGCTGAGTTAGCTTTAGAAATGTTACACTGGGCAACAAATCAGTTTTAGCAATTAAAATCCAGATTGTTTTTCACTAATGATCTCCTTTGGTTTCCATAGCACAGAGCCGCCATCTTGTTTGACAAGCTTCTATTTATCTGGACTAGTTTGAAGTTTTAAATGACATTTAATAACTTTTCTACATATTTCTCTGAATCAACTTTTTCTAAATTGTTTCTCACTGTATGTAATTTATCTGGAGTATATTTTTGCGGCTTGTATTTTATGTGAAGCAGCTTAAAAAGTGCTTCACACATAAGGCCGTATTGTCTGAAATACTGAAATAATTCATGGGAGGTCATTTGTAGCAATATTTCAGTATGTTTAGGTATGAGATATCAAGCATTTGCATTAGCTTGGACTTTATGTTTCTAGTAAAGATTAGACTTAGTCATTCTGAAACTTTAATCTGGGAGTTTTACTTTCTGTTGTTGCTAATTGAATTATCTAGAGAAGAAGTAGTACTACTTGTTTACCTCCACGAGGAAAAACGTCTAAAACCGCTATGTTATTGCAGTTGCACAATCTCACTTTGGTCATTTTAATAAATTATAAACCCCATATTAAAAAACTAAACACCTCTAATAGTAGATTTTTATTTCTAATACGATGTTGTCTCAAAGAAACGAAGAAGGAATGCACTTTACTGAGGCTCTTTTGGAACAGAAAGAGGCCCGCAGCATCACAGACCCTCTACCATACGCAACAGTTTAACTTCAGAGCCACCTGGCTGCCAGAGAGAAATCTCACATCAATCAAATTAACAGAAGTGGCAGAAAAAAGCTTTTTCAAACAACTGGCTGAAATTGAGATGGTTGTCAGACAGCAAGATTAGGAGATTATCCTCCCATCTCTGCAGTCTAATCCAGGCTTTTCCAGTCAATCTAAGCTGTTTGCCTCTGGTTGTAGTTGAAGGTAAGTTAAGATTATGAACTTTTTAAAATTTATTTAGACTATTTATTACTTGTGAAAACATTTTCTCCTAATTGAATCGGTTGTTTTCTTGCTTTTTTACATTTTAAAGAGTGACAGTGATGGATTATTTAACTTCTTACACACTGATCAAATTAAAAGAATAATATAAATGCCTTTTCTGTATTTTCATGTGGTAAAAATGTAGTTTTGTGATTTAGCTGCTGGTAATTAAAATGCATTTTGCACATTTGCTAAGGGTAATTGTCTTAAAATATTATGTAGCAATAAAAATGTCATATATTTTTGTTTTTTGAGTTGTTACTTCACTTCATTGTTGTTTAGAGAATTTAATTTATTAAATGAATAAATGATGCTCATCTCTGGTTCATACTTGCCAATGTATTAAAGATTGCATAAGTGTGTTTAGATGTAAGGGGAATAATTTTCAGTGAAGTGACAGATAGCCACTGAGCGCGCTCAGAACCGGCGCTGTGAACCGTTCAGTCAGCCCGAAATGTGAAAGCGTCGCCCCAGATTCTCGTTTTTAGTCGTGACAGAAGCAGGGAGACTCTGTGAAAATGTGATGAATCCTCTGTGATGTGTGTGTCATTGCTTCACTTTCTGCATGTGTCACTAACAGCAGTCTACCAAACAGGCGTCTCGAGCTCAAATCCTAGACAAAGCCACAGAGTACATCCAGTACATGAGGCGAAAAAACCACACGCACCAGCAGGACATCGACGACCTGAAGAGGCAGAACGCTCTGCTGGAGCAGCAAGGTAACCGCTGCTGGAGGCCGGACCCTCCGAACGTGTTAGTGTTCATCTGCAGAGTTGCTGCAACTGAGAGAAAAACCTGGTGAACTTGATCCAGCAGAAAGAAAAATCTCTGGTTTTAGAAACTAAAAATATAGAAATGTTAGAAAGCTCCAAGTCAGTTCTTGATGGGACTTTTGTCGCTCTGAAGAGCAGTTTTCACATTGGACCTAAATCCATTTGATAAACTGGGTGCAGACTTTGACTGGGCCGTTTTAGCACATGAATGTGCCCTCATCTAAGCTTCAAAGTTCAGCTCTAAAGGGCCAGTGACCTGCAACTTTAAGATAGTCCAACGTACCTGGATCACATGTCAGAATGACCTCATCAGCATGCAGTCAGAGTCCTGTTGACCCGGTTATTTGAGCTAAAGGTTGCTCCTCAAGGATTGGGGTCTTATGGTGTTTTCACACCTGAAAGTCCGGTAGACTCGGTTTGTTTGGGGACAGAAATTGCAACATTTGGAAGGTTTCCCCCAGAAAACTTGATAAGCCCAATGGTTGGTGCCAGGGCAGTCATTCATCTAGTGGCCCGTCGTGTTTTTGAGTTAAAAAATGTTTAAAGTTGGCAGGAAATTTGAAAATATCTCTTGATGATTGTGTTATTGAAAGATTGGAAGATTAATGCCTGAACATCAACTATAAAGTCTTAAAAAATGAAAAATTAAATAAAAAAAGCATTGCTTAGCCTGGTGGGGGCACAAGCAAAGCCTGGTGGCCCGCCAGGCTTATAATACAATGAGGGAAAACCCTGATTTGTTACATTTTCAGCCACTGCGGTTTGTTTTCTCACTGCGCTGTAAAATGAACCAAACCCTTTGAAAAATCTGTTCCCCTCCTCGCCTGTGGTGGCGCTGCACTGATGGAAACTACATGAAACCCTCTGAAGAAGACATGAGCGCAACTTCTTTATTCATGAAATGTAAACAAAAATGAAGTGCCGTCAGATTTTAGCAGTTGTTGGATTTCACTTTTGTCTCTGGCAAAAGACAGTGAAACATTTCCCTTGCTAGCAGTAGACTCTTTTGTTTGTATTGGTTATATTTACCCAGAATGCCCTGCGCTTCAGTCTCCTTGCTGCTTTTCACAGATATTCAGACAACTAGAGTTTGATTTTTTTTTAAATACGTTTAGTGTGAATTTGTAAGCAAACCCTGGTCTGACCTAAAACCCCAGGGATCTCTGTTTGGTTGAAGTGAACTCTGGCACAGCAGGAAGCTGACTGTAAAGCAGAGCATTCTGGGTAAATTCAACCAAAACAAACACACCAGTCGAGTGCTAGCAGGAGAAATGGCTCTTGGATTTTAGATTGAAGACAAGAGACAAGACTTTTCATGAAGACATGCGTGCAATGTCTTCCTCAGAGGTTTTCATGGTGATTCCTTCAGGGATTCTTGTTGCAGCGCCCCCACAGGTGAGGAGGGGAACAGGTTTTTCCAAAGGGTTTGGGTTGTTTGTAAAAATGCAACAAATGTTGCAAATGTTTGGTCCACAATCGAACCGATTCTACCGAACTATCCCTAACCTCAATATAAACTCCACTGTCGCTCAGTCTCACATATACACTGCCTGGCCAAAAAAAAAGTCGCCACTAAAAAATGGTCACACTCTCTAATATTTTGTTGGACCGCCTTTAGCTTTGATTACAGCCCGCATTCGCTGTGGCATTGTTTCAATAAGCTTCTGCAGTGTCACAAGATTTATTTCCATCCAGTGTTGCATTAATCTTTCACCAAGATCTTGTATTGATGATGGGAGAGTCTGACCACTGCGCAAAGCCTTCTCCAGCACATCCCAAAGATTCTCAATGGGGTTAAGGTCTGGACTCTGTGGTGGCCAATCCATGTGTGAAAAAGATGTCTCATGCTCCCTGAACCACTCTTTCACAATGTGAGCCCGATGAATCCTGGCATTGTCATCTTGGAATATGCCCGTTCCATTTGGGAAGACAAAATCCATTGATGGAATAACCTGGTCATTCAGTATATTCAGGTAGTCAGCTGACCTCATTCTTTGGGCACACAATGTTGCTGAACCTAGACCTGACCAACTGCAGCAACCCCAGATCATAGCACTGCCCCCACAGGCTTGTACAGTAGGCACTAGGCATGATGGGTGCATCACTTCACCTGCCTCTCTTCTTACCCTGATGCGCCCATCACTCTGGAACAGGGTAAATCTGGACTCATCAGACCACATGACCCTCTTCCATTCCTCCAGAGTCCAATCTTTATGCTCCCTAGCAAACTGAAGCCTTTTTTTCTGGTTAGCCTTACTGATTAGAGGTTTTCTTACGGCTACACAGCTGTTCAATCCCAACCCCTTGAGTTCCCTTCGCATTGTGCGTGTGGAAATGCTTTTGCGTTCACAATTAAACACACTCCTGAGTTCTGCTGTTGTTTTTCTTCGATTTGATTTGACCAAACGTTTAAGTAATCGTCGATCACGATCATTCAGGATTTTTTCCCGACCACATTTCTTCCTGGAAGACGATGGTTCCCCACCATCCTTCCAGTTTTTCATGATGCGTAGGACAGTTCTTAACCCAATTCTAGTAGTTTCTGCAATCTCCTTAGATGTTTTCTCTGCTTGATGCATGCCAATGATTTGACCCTTCTTAAACAGACTAACGTCTTTTCCACGACCACAGGATGTGTCTTTGGCCATGGTTGTTTAAGAAATGAGGAGTTACTCATTGCGTCAGCTGGGGTTAAATAACTTGTTGCCAGCTGAAAGATAATCGCCTATGCAGTACTTATCCAATAGGAGGCTTGTACCTATTTGCTTAGTTAAATCCAGGTGGCGACTTTTTTTTTGGCCAGGCAGTGTATTTACCATGTCTTCTGCATTCCTCAGTCTTTTTTATTTTTATTTTCTCTGCCTGATGTTCTCAGCCGCTCATGTCTTTTGTTTGTTTGCTTTCAGTCCGCGCTCTGGAAAAAGTGAAAGGCTCCACCCAGATCCAGACCAACTACTCGTCACCTGACAGCAGCCTGTACACCAACCCCAAAGGCAGCGCCGTGTCGGCGTTCGACGGCGGCTCCGACTCCAGCTCCGAGTCGGAGGCGGAGGAGCCGCCCACCAGGAAGAAGCTGCGAATGGAGGCTAGCTAGAGAGTCAATAAGCTGAAGACTGCCGAAGGACGGGTGAGACGAGCTCCCCTCGTCGTTCTCTCTCGCGCTGGAGACGAGTGTCCCCTGAAATGTCCCACCACCGCCGCCGTTTATCCTTCCAGCAGAGAAGAGGGAGCGAGCCGGACGGACGGAGGACGACCGCTCGCTTCAGTGCGTCTAGAGAGCTTCAGGTTTCCCCAGCTTCCCCTCGTCCCCGTTTGTCTTAGTTTTTCCCTCCGTCGTCGGTGCCCACCCTGACCTGTTTCTTAGCAACAACAATCCAAAACTCAAAAAAAGGCAGCTTGGCAACTCAAAGACTTAAAGCTTTTTGTACCCCACCCCTCCATCGCTCCCCGTCTCTACTCCTCAAGATAAATTTTGGGGCGAGAGGGGGAACCAGGTGTCCTCTTCCAAGCACTGCTTTGTTGTATTTTGTTTATTTTTATGCTTGACTAATGAAAAAATAAACTGTTTAAGTTTTTACACACACCTCGATCTGTTGTCCTGGGAAAGAAAATCCACCTTTCTAAAAATGTAAAAAATTTCTAGTTTTCATGCCCCCCACCTCCACTCAAGAATGTGAAGCTGCTTTGAGCAAATGGCCGCCTCAGGTCCACAGAAGTGCAGATGTTTTCTGCCCGTCACATTTAACACAAAATTATATATATATTAAAAAAAGAAAAATCTAAGTCCTTTTGTTGAAATTGATGTTTTGAAGGAGAATATTCCTAAACTTTGTATCATATTTTGTCCTTTTAGCTTGAAGTAGTGAATGACTTTAGGTGGCTGGATACGTTAGGCATCTCATTTATATATTCAGATTGGATGTCTTCAAAACCATGTAATGCATTTTTTATTTTATTTTGTGGTAACCACACGATTCATGGAGAAAAGACCAATTTGTCGCACGTAGTGTTAACGGGTTTGAACTACAGTAGGTGTTGAATGTCCAGGTAAACGGAGGCCAGGTGAGTCCCTGTCGACGTGTTGTGCTTCACTCAGTAAAAATGTTGCTGACCCCTGACCCCTACACTTCATCCCTCCCCCCTCCCAAGGAAAATTAATATCTCTAGGAGACGTGTGTGTATGTATATTGTTTCCATTTTATTTCCACTTAGGAGGATATAATTAGTGTGGTAGGTCTGACTCCATTCCATGGAAATTACAAGTATGTTGTACATACTGCCAACAATTGTCTTGCAAGTTGAGGCCTACCTTTACTATGAAACTATAAAATAAACTATTTTATCCTTTAACGGGCTTCCTGTGGTTCCTGACGTCACGATGTAAAAAGTTTTCTGAAGCAGATTAGTCAGGAATCGATTAAAATAATACATTTTAATTTAAAGAAAAAATCAATTTGCTGAAAGAACAAAGTCAAAAATATTAATTTTGCATTTAGATATATAAAAAAAATGCTAGGGCTCAGTTTCAGCGCTATACTAGATTATTGATAAATTAAGCAGAAAGGGTTTTTCAGTTTTTTTTTTTAGATACAAATCAAGCAAATGTTAAAATGTTTTTATTTGATAAAGGAAGTATTTGTATTTACGTATTTCTAAAAAAAAAAAAAAGGGTTGAAATAAATTGATTATTGAAAGAAACTAATTTAGTTATCAATTAGTTAATTGGAGTATATAGACTCAAAGTCAATTTACCGAAACAGTCAGCAGTAATTTAAGCCAAAATTGTGCAAAAATATACATTTTGCATTTAAGAAAAATAAAATATCTGACAAAACCCAATTGGCAGTTGTAGCTTTGGTTCAAATTGTGTAAAAAATTTAAAAAGCACATTTTTCTGTCCGATTATTAAGTTAAAGAAAAAGTTAACCAGATTTGCCCTAAACTTGATATTAAATCAAACAGGGTGGAGCTTTTGACATGTTATAAAACTTTTAGCTGCAGATTCATCCTTTGCTCCAAATTATCAAGCATAACTAAATAATGCTTTATTAGGTAATATTTAAAAAAAGTTATAGGTTTATTTGTAATGCATTTAATATTGAATAAATGAGGCTTAAATGGGTAAAATAAAAATAGGAATTTTTATCTTAGAGTAATCGATTACTAAAATAATCCTCAGTTGGGTTTCATATTTAACCTCCCATCTCAGAAAAATGTCTGCCATGTTTTATGTTTACAAAAAGAGTAGAAGTCACTGCTGGAGGGGTGAGCACAACTCTTCAGTTCGCAGAAAACTTTGAGTCAACAGGACAAGCTTTGGTTGTACTGAGGATTATCAGGATTTATGACAGTACCATGATGAAAACTGCTGTATAAACCTTTATTAAGTAAGGTGATACTGAAATTATACAAAGTTACAATTTTTCCTTTCATAGGAATAAAACCATCTGCAATATGAGCAGGAGTTCCTCTGAATGTGTAAGCTGTCCAGACAATACTGTTGACCTGTATGGAGGTATAATGCTGCTAAACTCTGGCCCTCGTCTCTACCGAGGGTCCGTCGTCCTGTCTGCTCCCTTATTAAATCCTATTGGATCCAGTTCAGTACCCGGAGACTGGCGACCTAGGACTTAGGCCCAGCGGAAGCAGAGGCCGGTTCTGACGGCTCGGCATCAGCAGGAGGTCCCGCCTGCCTGCTGGCGCCAGGAACCGACAACTGGCGGAAGTGCTGCACGGCTTTAGCCACCTTGTCGGGACAAATGTTGTAAACTGGATGAGTGGGAGCCTAAAGAGAGAAAATGAAAACCAGGAGAAGATTTCAAATCCCTCTTCAAGTTTTTGCTCAAATTATGATCATTCTTCAGAAAAAACACAAAACACACACTGGCCCACTGACTGAATGTTGCCAATCTACCCTCCAAACCCTCCTTCCAACCTTTCTTCCCTTCCTAATGTCTACCTTGCTGTTTAGCTTTGTAAACACTGTTCTGTGGGATTTTTGCATTTTCACTCTTCTACAGTTTTTCGATTTGCAGGTTTTTGATTTTTGCAGCTTCTCCCCCTTAATTACATTTCTGCAAGTCTTCTGCAATTTTCACCAAGAGGCATCCAGCTTTCAGCATTCACACTGCATTTTCACAGGAAATGCAAAGTTCTTACAAAATTACTACTTTATTCTCCTAATATTACAACTTTATTCTTCTAAATAAAAATCTTATTTTGGCCCTAAAATTCCAGAGTTGACCTAGAAGCTGTAAAACCAAAAATGTGATTAATCAATAATATCCATTAAGTCTTTTTATCTCTTTGCACAGCGCAACTGCATTGTTTTTTCCTTGTATTTGGCATAAACAGGAGACCCCTAATGCACCATTTTTACCCTGTAAAATGAAACTTTTCCTTGCACTATGACCCCACCCTGCCCACTCACCAGGCGGTTCTCCTCCGTGCCGAGGATCACCTCGTGGTAATGCTCCTTGTTCCCAAAGTGCTGCGCTACGGAGAGGCCGCTGAGGCAGTAACATGTGTGGTAAAAGTCTCTGGATCTGGACACAGGAAGAAATCATAATGAAATGATGAATCCCACCTGATTGTGTGTGTGTCAGACGGCAGGGTACTGACTTGCCAGGCTTGTCCAGAAGGCCGCCTGTTGGATTCTGGCAGCACAGGAGGATGTACTCCTGCAGGGCCTGCTGGTCGAACATCCACCGCTGCTGACTCAGCTCCGACTCTCCTGCACCAGAGAAAACATTCACAAAAAGAATAAATACTCAAACACGACTCTGTTCAAACACACTGAAAATACAGTTTAAAACCTCTCTGAAAAATTCTAACAAATATGACAGACTTCCTTGCTTCTCTTTTATTACATTTAAACAAAATTTAGCAGTGGACTTAAAAAAACAACCAAAAACAAGTTAGGCCCTGCTGGCTAGAATCATTACATGAAACTGAAAGGATCTTTAACATTGAGATGCATCACTGCAGCATGAAATGGAGAAATATGCATCTAGACACTAAAGTGAAAGCAAATAAATTTGATGTTTACAAAGTTCGTAAACATGTTTCATGTCAAATTTCACCTTTTTCTAATTCAACATTTTAGAGCTCCTTTTGCCTTTGAGCAAGTTTTACATAGTATGGATACAAGTTACATTTATGTCGCAATTTTTCTTTTTCACAGAGGCAAAACTCTTAATATGCATATTGCAAATAGTAAATAAATCTGACAGACTGATAAAAACATAAAGAGATAGATAAACAGATGAACAGGAAAAAAGGGGGAACGGATGGGTCGACAAAAAGATGGACGGACGAGATCTCAAAACTGAACAGCTTTCCTTTACCTGAAATTTGAACAAACAACCTTTTTTGTTTTCTCAGCAAAAAAATGAAGTCCAACTGATTGTTACGCATCAGTGGAACGGATCTTAAAGTTACTCAGTCTGCTTCGTTTGAAGACACTGATCACTTTGACAACGTACCGTCGTTGAATAATGCTCTGTGCAGGAGAGGCAGGAGTCCAGCCTGCCAGAAGGAGTAGCATCCGTCCACCAGTTTGTTACAGCGACCCTGGAAGCCCCCTTCAAATCGCATCTGTCTGCTGATCACCCAGCGCTGGGGACGAGAAACACCTTTACATTAAAGACAAACCGTCAACACGGGTTCTAATAAACACTCACTAACCTGTGAGACAGGAACACTTTTTATATTTAGAAAAAAACTAAATATTTCACAGGAGGTGAGGGCAAAGAAAGTCCTTCAATCATGTCAATAAAAACCAAAATTTGTGTAACATTTAATCGAATACTGAATTAGTTCGCGACTATTTCAGTAATCGATTTATCATGACTATTATGCTTTAAATTCTTCTTTAAACATACGGATTGCAAGTGACTTTATATGTTTTCTGACTGATTTCTTGTGACGATGTGACCAAAAGACTAAAATAATAAAAACTATCACACAGGGACGTTAAACGGGTGGTTCAGCGGTAGTTAACATTTTATGGCTGCTGAACCAGAGCTGCTCACATGCACACTTGAATTATAACTGCATCTGGAGTGATATTTTAACATGTTCTCCTTTAAAGAAGCAGCAACACCAGAGCATAACATGGTTTTCATCCTTTCCTGATCCATTTTTATTTTATTTCATCACAGCTGGTGAATTTCTGACAATATTCAAGTCACAAAACCTCGGTAAAAACCTTGATTGGATTAATTAGAGAGGCAGAGCGGCCACTCACTAGCAAGGCCTTCAGATCCAGCATGTGTTCTTTGCCCAGGATCACGAGGGCGGCCGTGCCACAGAACGTGTAACCGCCATGAGCCTCCAAGCCTGGCACGCCGCTCAGGCCGCCCTCCCAGTTCTGACAGCTGCATTCAGGACAAAGACAGGAAGAAAACTGCTGTCAGAATAAAAACCGGGCGGCTGCTAAACAAACAAAAACACAAATCTCCTGTGGCGACGTTGTGGATGTACCTCAGGATCCAGTTGGTTGTGTCTTCAAACAGCGTCGGTGTCATGATGTTCGTTAGCGACGCTACAGAAGCGGCGCAGTAAGCGCTCCTGGGAGAGGAAATAAAAACCGGATTCAGATCCACAGAGATAGCTTTAAAATAATCTTAAATGTTTTACCTAAACAATACTAAAGTTTTACTTTAAGTTATTAAAATAAGTAGATTGTGGCAGCTTGACTATTGCCACAATGCCAGGTGCTGTGTTTGTTTGAAACCTGCTTGTTTTCTGTTCAGAGTTTTTAAATAAAGTAAAGCTGCGGTCAAAATTAGTGAAACAGAACAACAATGTTTTAAAATGTGTAGAAAAAATTAACTGATTTTGTGCGGCTTGTGAGTGAAGTTCAGGAATGACAAAACCGACCCTGCCACCACGGTTGGTTTATTTATACCAACAAATTCAAATCTTCTTACAGTGGAAAATGCCAGAGAAAACACAAAGTATTTGTCTTTTAATAACCTCACTTCTGCTTTTTGTTAATTTATTAAATGTAGAAAGAATTTTAGGAGAAAAAAATGACCACAGAAGAGACATTTTTTCCAGTTTCTTTCACTTGTGCACAGAATAATTCAGCAGCTTTTTTGTCTTTGGATTTTGTCTCGTTCAGTTTTCCCAGTGATTTTGAATGAATCTTTTCTTTTCTGACTTTACTTTATTAACCCAGTGGTGCATGCTCCAATTCTGACCTCTGTTCACGACTGCAAACTATTTTTAAGCAAAAAGCGGGTGGACTGTTTGGTTGTGAAACACTAACTCTCCTCC
The DNA here is from genome assembly GCF_002775205.1 of Xiphophorus maculatus. Classification (NCBI taxonomy): domain Eukaryota; kingdom Metazoa; phylum Chordata; class Actinopteri; order Cyprinodontiformes; family Poeciliidae; genus Xiphophorus; species Xiphophorus maculatus. Next base: position 6,094,382 of record NC_036457.1, read on the forward strand.
TACTAGCTGTTTGATCTGCGTCCAACACAATGACATCACTCCATCTCATCGAAAACCATCCAAAGGAACGCAGAATCCAACATACACATGAGAAAAGAAAACAGGAGGCAGTTAGCCCATAACTCACCTGACATCCACCTCTCCTCCAATGTGCATCACAAAGGAGCCGTCTGGCTGCTTCAGCGACCACAGGAAGTCCAAAAGCTTCTCCCTGAGGAAGGTAGAAGACATAAATGAGGAAATAACTAGCTGGAAAAAATCTTAAGTGCTAGAAAATATAAAGGAATACATTTAAAACGAATGTCAGGATATATCTACAGCTGTTCAGTAGCAAAACTGAGTATCTGCAGATTAATCTTTAAACCTGAATGTGTAGCTTTGCAGTGCGGATCGTACCTGTCTATCACGTTATAGGCCTCCTCTGTGCCGATGATGCAGAGGGCGTTGACGGCGGCGTAGGTGGGCGCGAGGTGGGCGTGTTGGCCAGGTCCGCCAGCAAACCCCCCTGTTGGGCTCTGACAGTGAGCCAGGAACTGACACACTCTGAGGAGACAGAAGATTTAAGATAAACGGAGTCAATTCAAAAAGCGTTTTCAGATTACAATTTCATATGTGGATAAAACCATAAAAAGCAGCCTGTATTCAGAGTAAAAGTAACTGCACCCTAAATCTAACATCTAGTTCTACTCCACCTGCTGACAACAATAAGTGGCAATGAGTGTTTTTCACTTCTGTGGAGGAATTCTGGCTCATTCTTCCCAGTAATTCAGATACACTGAAAGATTTCAAGCATGGTCACCTCTGATCATTTCTGAAGATTCTGATTAGCTAAAATTAACACAGAAAGTTATAAAACAAAATAACACTCGCATAAAACTTCCAGTAAAACTTTAAAATAATAATTTGAGAGCTTCAAGAACAAAGCAAAGTTCAAAACTTTGCATCACCTCGGCTGACGTGTCACAGCGGACGCTCTTTCCAGCCTCCACTGCAGAGAGAAATCAAAAAACTGCAAGGATCCCAGGAGCCAAATGAGTTGGAAGAGACACCTTCATTAACTCTGACCAAGCTGGTGCCAGTTCTGACCCAAGCCCAGTCACAGGACAGAGGAAGCAATCTGTCGTCGGGCTGCCATTGTTAGAAATGCTCAAGCTGGGCCAGCGCGCTCTGCGCGCGGCGCCGGACCGGCCGCTCCAGGTGGCGCCCCTCTCGGTCATAATGAGCGCGTAGGCCGGCAGCCTGGCGGCGCTGTGAACTGAGGTTTGCAAAGCGTTGCGTCTGAAAGGCAGTAATTTTAGCAGATGACGGTTTTTGTGTTTCTCTGTTTAACTCCTGGCTGCTTGGAAACTGTTGTCCAAAACAAACCTTCAATGACAGTGTGTTGCTCATCACACTGTCATTATTAGTGAGCAAGAATGATAATTACAGTAAAATCCTCCAAGCTTCAAAGACCTTCATTAGTTCTTTAATGCAGGGGGAAAAACAAGTTGTGGAAACAAAAAAAGGCTAAAATTACAAATAAGTTTCTGATTACTGTGGATACTGAAGCTTCAAAAGAAACAAAAAAACATGACTAATTATGACCAGTGCTTTATTCTAAACAACAAACCCAATATGACGTAAAAGAACACAAATGCTAATTTTACAGAATTCAGCTACATTGAAATAATTTGAATTCAATTACTAAAAACAGCTAGATAAGCTTGAAGAATTATTTCTACTGCAATTTATGTTTATGATTATTCTTTTCACAAGTTTTTTCACGATTTCAGTTTACTTTTCACTGGGTATGACGTTCTTTGATTGTGTTGTTGCTAATATGAAACTGAAATCCAAAATTCATTTCGTGACTTGATCATGGCAAGTGAGTTTATTCCTCGTTTTCTTCACTTTACTATTAAAATAGGGATTCAGCTGATGGGTTTTGTTGTTTTCTTACAGTTTCTCTGGGTATAAGCTGTTGCTCTCTGCAGTAATTGTGGTGTGTGTAAGTGTGAGACTCACTCAGAGGCGATGGCAGAAGGAATGGACTCCTCCAGTAACTCCAGACTGTGAAGGATCCAGAAGCAAAGCCATGGTCTGCTCGCATCCAGACACTAAAGGGAACATGTGTGATAAATTTAGCATATTCCGTCTCTAAACACAAGGAAATGTGTTTAGAGACACAAAAAGTTATTTCAGCTGCTTTGCCTCCAATAAAAGAATGAACTGTCATCATATCAGAAGCAGCAGTTGCTGATAATGATGCTTTAATAACGCAAAAATATAAAACATTTGTGCTAAAATAGTTGGCATGCAGAAAAAGAAAAAAAATTGTGATATATCCATCATAAGCAGCAATAAAATGCAAGGACTTAAAAGAACAAATAAATAAGAATAAAAAAGGTAAAAGCTGGTGTTCTTTATGAAAAGTGGGACTTCTGTACCTCGTAAGCATCCGATAGGTGACGTAAACCTTTCTTGAGATACTGGTAATGTTGTTCCCTCAACAACGTTGGCCTGAAGAAACAACGTTAAACAGAAATATGCATCAAAAATGGATACAACAGAATCCGAATGTGCTGTCACTATAAATGTAATATCATGTAAGGTACTGCTCAAAATTTAAATATCAAGTACTTAGATCAATTTTAACATAATAAACTAACTCAATAAATAAAATACATAAATCAAAAAATAAGAAAAAAAACAACTCAAGGTTACAAAAATCTTCAGAAATTAAACCTGTTAAAAAATAATGTTATTGATATAGGTAGCAAAAATTACTAAAAGTTACTGTAAAAACAAAAAACAACATGACAAATAAAAAGAAAACCCAAATTTTGACTAAAACCTGAAGAAAAATTGTTAAATGAAAAGTACACACAAAATTAAAGATACCACAATTTACAATGTATTCACAATGTGTGCAAATTTGATGATAAGCTTGCAAAACACTCCTATCTCCTAGTTTGTATAAATTAATATGCAAAACAAAATGAGCCAAATTGGGGCTAAAAGTCTGCGTCCGCATGGTTTCCTGGGTTGTTTTGTGTCAAAGTGCATGTGTGCACCACCAGGAAGGCCTGCAACCTTCATGTGCATCTTTATCTCATTGAAACAAGCATATATGCTGAATGAGTCAACCAGCAACCCGGTCCTCCCGCCTAATCTTGATCTCCGTCTGCCCTTTCAATTCATTGTTTGCCGCCCTGCTGTAGTCATGGTCTTCCTACACCGGGTTAGTCACAGGTTTTTATCTGAGGTTTTGTCACAGCAAATATGCAGCACAACAACAACCAGTCGCCCCACTGCATCAGATAAAGATCCACCGCGGCCTTCCAAACGTGGAGGGCAGACAATGGCTCAGATGACAGGATGAAAAACGTATAATAATCTCGGGATAACGTTGATGAGCTCCCACATCTATGATATGAATGATACAATGTACCCAGCTTACGGTAAAAGAAAAGAGGCAGGGAAACAGCCCAGGTTAAGTTTATGTGTATCTGCAGGAAAATGTTAAACATCAAGTTTCACATCAGATAAACAAGCCAGGAATGTTGTGACAATTCATCGATGGACAAAAGGTTCTGCAACATTCATGATAAAAATCCACCTTTTTTCATGTTTCCAGAGTTCTTCCTCCTTTTTCTGATTATATATGTACAGTGACAAAAGTTCATGATTCATTTACATCAAATATTACTACTGGTATTTCTACAATGGTAGACATTTATTGGTTTATTTAACTGGCCGTTGGACAGGCCATTTCTGCCCATCCAACAGATGGAAGGATGGATGGACGGGTGGATGGATGGACAGAAATATTAATGGATGAACGAATGGATGGTGGACGGATGGATGATGGCGCATGGATGGATGGATGGATGTATAAGTGAATGGACGAATGGCTGGATGGATGGACAGATGGCAGAATGAACAGAAAAATGGATGGATGGACGGACAGATTGATGGTTGGGTGGACAAATGAACGGATGGATGGAAGGATGCATTGATGGACAGATGGTCTGAAGGACAAGTGGACAAATGGATGGACGGATGGATAAACGGATGAGTGGATGGATGGACAGATTGGATTGGTGAATGGATGGATAATGCATCTATTCTTTCTTATAATTCCTACATAAACTGAATATAAATGGTGAGTATTAAACAAACTGAAGTTCTTTCAGGTTAAAACAGATAATAAATAATCTTGGCGTTTAATTTACTCCACCCCTGAATTACGGCCAAGAAAAGCAGAGAACATTCACTCTCTAATAAACACACACCCTCCTCTGACTAATAGCATGAATTTTCCTGATGGAACCAAATGTACCTCCACATAGGCTGCGATCAGCAGTTGTCATAGAAATGAAATGAGTCACCCACACGGAGACGGGATGACAGCTGATAGCAACGGCAACGCATGTGGGCCGATCAGCACGGCGTTTTAGATAACAGCCGTCGAACATCACAGCCGCGACTGAGAATGTGACAACTCAGGGAACAGATGACCATAACCCTGAAGCTTCAACGCACCGTTCCTGTTTGTCAATAAACTGCCTATATCCTACTTCAAGAATCAACATACTGTCTCCACCAACATGCAATCTGGAAATTTTAACTTTAACAGAAAGGGATCATTTGCTGACATTTAGTTTCTCATTTTTCATGCAGGCGGTTCTGCAGGAACTTACTGAGGAAAGCTGTGCATCTGCTTGTAAACATTGATGGCCGCTTCGATGGTCTCCTCCACTTTTTTCTAGATAAAATAAAGGGAGTAGTTTGAAAAACAACACAAAAAGCCCAGCGTTTTTCAAAAATACAGAGAGAGCAGACATTTGCTGTTTTTATTCCAGAAAAAATATGATTAAGCATCAACATTTGAACATTTCTTAAAAAGAACTGAATATTTAGAGAAGTGGATTTTTTTTTTTGTACCATGAATATGGCTGACATGTTTCCTTGTCTTTCCAGTTTTTAAGAGTGCGAGAGAAATGGATCCATGTCATGTGATATTTAAACACCAAGGAAGCTTTATTAAAATAATTTTCAACACTTATGAACTGCTACATTTTTTTAAAGGTTATTAAAAATGATTTTCACCACGTATAAATAATAGATTTATTTATACGCCGTAAAGGGTACTAGTAAATATGCTAGCAGTGATTTTTGAGTGATATTATGCTCCCGCGGTAAAAGTTGAACTGAATTAAAGGGATGCCAATAAGTGACGAGGATGCTGTATTTAAGAATTACTTAAACAGTTTATAATAAATGATTAACATTACAGCTATAAGAACATCGTAATAGATTAAAGAGTTGGTATAAGGTTTATATTTCCTTTATGTTAAAATTCACATTATACTGGTTTATATTTGTTGGAAACCAGTGGAAGGTATAGTTAACTTTAGAGATGTTACGGCCCCTGGCCTCTTGAGGCTGTGCAGGCTCCTTGTTTTTTTTCTCTTATGCAGGATCAGCTGTGCAGGCACACCTTTCTGATTGGCTGCCTAGAGGCTGCAGGACAGCAGCCACCCCATTGGATCAGCAAAGCCAATCAGACATTGATGAGGCCCACCTGCACCATATAGAAGTCGTCTGAGTTCATTCCTCCAGTGGGGCAGCTAGCAGGAAGAGGTTGTGTAAAGCTGACCCCCACCTTCTGTGTTTGGTGACTGTTTTCGGACAGTTTGAACAATTTTGTTCTCGCTTCTTTTGCTAAGTGGTGAATCTGCTTTAGATACATCTTGAACAAGCTTGTGTTTGGGAGGTTTTGGTGCTCCCTTTTGTCCTTTCTTTTGGGTTGTTTTGAGTTTCTTTAGACGGACGTGTTTGAACATCTTGTTATTTAATTTGCACTCAGTGATTTCTGAAATTTGTTGGTCCTTTACTTTTGTTTAATTGGGTTAAGTTGTATTGTGTTTTGGTTTTGTGAACGCCATTTTTTCATTCCACTTTTTCTCTGGACACATTTTTATGTTGCCGCCCCTGGACCCCTAGACCTTGGGGGCGTAACAGAGAGTTTTGGGGTTTTATGGGCTTTTCTGCAACATTTTGGTCGACAGCACCTGATTTTCAATGTTCTTTTTTTTAATTCTGTGAGTTAATTAGTGATTAAATTTATCTTCAACTTACACAATCCTGATTTTTTGTAATAGCTTTGAAGGAAAAATATTTAAGTCATTTTGATGTTCGACACTTTATATTTTTAGTCTTTTCTTTATAGTTACTTTAGATTAGTTTGATTAAAAACAATACATTTACTTAGTATTTTACCAACACTTTTATGTTTCCATCTGCTGCTTTCTGCTCCATCATTGATTGCTATACATTGTGGAAGCTAATTATAGAAAATTTTCTAAATAATATATATTTTTAAGACGTTTACATCTTTGTCTTATGAAGTTATATGACATGGCTCTTTAAAAATAACCAACAGGTGGTGCCAATTCTCCATTCAGAAGATGCCTGTATACTTTTAAAACAGATTATATCATAACTAGGGACTTGTGGAGGAATCTTACTAGTTTTGCTTAATGCTGCATTTTCTTTAATTTTTACACTGAAGTTTTTAGGTTTTTGTTTACTCTAAGCCATTTTAATTCTCATCGTTTCTTCAGTACAGCTAGTGAACTAACTTACGCAATTAAAACATATAAAAGTGTATATATTTCTATTTTTGTTCACATTTGTTTTAGAAATGTCTAGAGTTGGTCATCATATGAATATCCAGCAGTCAAACTGCACTTACAAGCAGTCAGTGAGAAAATAGATGAGTGAGATTTAATTAGAAACTGTAAAAGACGTATAGTTTTTCAAGAGCTAAATGTAATGTTTAGAACAGTCTCAAAATCTAAAATAAAATCTGAAAAATGTTGAGTTTAACACTTTATTAGGTGGAATTATGATTGTTTTGACATACAACTGAAAAAAGTGCCAATTATATATTTAAAAAAAATTAAAAACAGACATTAAACATACAACATACATTAAAAGTATACACATTTCTTTTATAATGCCAGGTTTTGAGTTGCAAAAAAAAGAGAGAAAAAAAACCGTATCGCTTGCATTTTAACAAAGGCATGCACATTTTAAGCCCTATATGTAGAGTATGAAAAATACTGTATGACGTATAAAAATATTCGTACTAGCAGCATAAAAATAAGTAATTTGATTTTCAGGGTTTTTTTAGAAACTTGAATATCACTCCAGTATTAAGAAAAAGTTGTAAAATATCAGAGAGAAGATTATTTTGTTGTTATAAGTCTTTAAACAAAGCCAGGCGCTCGCTGAAGAGGCGAACAGTGAGGTCCCGTGCATAAAAAAAACTTAATCTCATTATGAGTCCATTGTTAGCTAAGTAGAGGCTAAAGTTGGCGAAGGATACAACAGAGAGCTTACAACGAAAAAAAAACTGACTCAACGTCTTTCTTTAACGGAATGAAAATAAAACGTCTCATCGGGAGTAATTTAGTCAACTTTCTTTTCCACTTTCACCTCCAGCTCCAAGCACAGAACCGCACAGAAGCGTTAGCTCCAAAGTAGCCAATGTAGCTAATCTGAACGTTAGCTCACCTGCTCCACCGAAGTCACCGTTTCCACCCCGTCATCCTCAAACATTTCTGCCGGGTGCTGCTCACCGAAGCACCGCAAAGGAGCTGGAACGCCGTCCATGGTGGTGGAAAAAAGACTCGCTGCCAGCAGAGCTCCGGGAACGAAACGGGAACGTCCAGATTCTCACGTTGTTTTGATAGTTTGCAGATTTCTTGCTGAAGTGGGCGTAAAAAGCTGCGCGAAAAGCCAACTACGGTGAGTCAGAGGGAACAAACCTTCGTCATTTCGCTTCATTCGCCGAAACGTGAAAACGGACGCGTCGCACCTGAGAGTTTTTTTAATTGTTATTTTTATCAATAGTACGTCAGGATTAATAATTGCGAGCAATTTGATAACACTAAATATCATTTCAACACAGCATTAAAAGAGAAACCCAGACAATGATGAAGATATGTAAAAGAACCGCATAATATTATTTCTTAACACAAATTAAGAGGAAATGGTGTAATTTACCCTTCAAAATAAACTAGTTGTGTATTAATATTTCGATGGCTTAATGAGAAAATTCCCCATTTCATGCAGAAAAGGCAACTGATTTACAGAAAATGCTTTCTTTTAGTAATTTTTTAAGTCCTCTGTTGTGTTTCAAAGTGCTTTGTGATGCATATTTTTAAAAACATCTTCACTCGTCTTTACTTTCTTACAATCAACATGGAGTGGAAATGACTGTTACACTTTTATTTATTTTATTTTGAAAGGCATGACAGGAAAAGCATTTTTATAGCAGAGAATAAATCGACGGAGGTCCACCGCACCCACTGGAAGCTGGAGGCTGCTTGGGAAGCTGGAGCGTCCCAGTTTTATTGTCACCAGTGAACAAAAACACGCACAGCCTTAAGTGGTCCTGCTGAACAGACATGGCATCCAGGCGGGGAGAGAGTGGCCATTCATCGCTCAGTTAGCTGACTCTGATCTCAATTTTTATTTTATTCTTATTTTATTTTTCCCCCCACTCAATAGCCCATGAAACAACACCATGGCTAAGCAGTACGATGTGCTCTTCCGACTCCTGCTCCTCGGGGACTCTGGGGTTGGAAAAACATGTTTGCTATGCAGATTCACGGACAACGAATTTCACCCTTCCCACATCTCCACCATCGGTAAGACTCGTGTTTTCTTGTCATCATCAACCGCTATTACTGTTTATTTGAAACGAACTGCTCTTCTGTCATTTTATATTGAAAGAATTTGCAGCTCATTCCTTTTTTTATCATCATGTTTTAATATTAATCCCACAAATTCGACTATAAACAAAATATAAAATGGAGATTTAAATTTAAATAAAGCAGGCAGTGTGACTGAACTAATCATATGCATCTTTTAGGGTGAAGAACAAACACTGGGAGGGATGAAAATGAGTTCACAAAGTATCAGCACTTTGCAATAACAGTGCAACACTTTGCAAAACCACATATGGCACAATTCCCAATGCAGTAAAACATGCGGATCATGTTTCTAGAGTGAGTTCAGCATCTGGTCTTTATTGTTCTTGATTTAATATAGCAGTATGCAACAAACAAATACTAGCATTTCTGCTGCAACATAACTGAATCCTCCCAACTTTTATTATGTTCTCAATGATTATTTTCATAATTTTTCTATATTTGTACAATACCTGCTTATGGCTTCTTCTGCTCCTTCTCTATTTGCAGAAAAGTTTTCCCACCGGTAAATTTACCACACTCCTGCTCATAACTATTTCCCCCTTCCTTTGGTTTAATTTGAGCTTGCAGAATATCTCAGTTTAGACCATGGCAAGCACATTACTTAGCTTCATTTTGACAACCCTCACATGGCTGCGGCTGAGTCTCTTATCTTTTTCTTTCAGCGCCTGTTTCTTCTGTGTGCATGCATATTCAGGTAATAGACTGATTTCCTCCCCTGCTAAGCTTCGTTTTGTGAGACTCTGCAGATGCGTCTTTCTGACATTGTTTGCAGTAATTGGGCACAGACTGGAAAAGCCAAAATCCAGTCAGTGCTGTAGATGGAGGGCAGAAAGCCATTTTTGAACTTTATAGAGCAAAACATGGGAACATTTAGACAATATTGTTTAGAAAATATGATTAGAAGATTGTTTTAATAGTTTGGCTTTGGGACAGAAACTGCCTCACAGATAAACAATGCAGTACATGTACAGCTCTGGAAAAAATCAAGAGCCCACTGCACTGACCCCCATTGAAAACCTCCCAGTTATTCCTCCAAATGTTGATTTCTGAACTCTTCCTGAGTTAAAACATTAGTATTGTTGTTTCTAAATGAATATTTTCTTGTTTCCTTTGCATTATTTGAGGTCTGAAAGCTCTGCATCTTTTTTGTTTTGACCATTTCTAATTTTCTGCAAATAAATAAAAAAAATGTGCTTGTAATTTTGGAGACATGTTGTCAGTAGTTCATAGAATAAAAGAACAATGTTACTTTCACTTCATGTTCATGTTCAACATAAACCTATAAAGAGTAAAATCAGACAAACTGATTATTTTAAGTGGTCTCTTAATTTTTTCCAGAGCTGTATTTTAAAATAACTATTTTAGAGTCATTAAATAACTCTACCTCATAGTTCTAAAATGAAAGGACTCATTGCTCATTAAACTATCCCAACATTTAGATATACATACAAAAAAACATACAGAATTTACTATGTTATTCATTTTCTTATTGAATAAAAATCCAAATTGTTTTTTTTGTAGAGAAAATATGCAGGTTTCCTCTCAAATCTATTAATTCTTCTTGAGCTCTTTCTCATTTTGTCAAGTTACAACAACAAACAAGTGTGGGATCCATTTATAATCAGCTGCTCGAGTCAACACGTTGTAGATCCAGCTTTTGCTGCAATTACAGCTGCGAGGATTTCACTGTATGTCTCGCTTTTCACATCTAGAGAATGAATTTGTTATGTTTTAGGCTTTTCCAAGCCTAAAACCTCTGCCTGAGTCTTAAATCCTCTAACAAGTTTTCATTCCTGATTGCCATGTATCCATGTTGCATCAGCTCTAACCAACAACTGTGCACAGTAAAAATAAAAATTCATTGCATGTAAAACATTTTTTTTGTCACTTTACAATTCTAACCTATTTTGAGTTGGTTTTCCACAACATCCCCATAAGCTACAATAAATGTTATCTCTCTATAGTCACCATCTGCAAAGTAGCAGCTCAGTCATTTTTTTCTTACACGGTCCTCAGATTTTCTTCTTCATAGACTGCAAAATGTGCTTCATGCTATCCGGTTCTGTCCAAGAAGTTTGAAGTATGAATTTTTCATGATGGGAGCTTAATCACCCTCCACAGGCCTTGTGGCTGTGATTCTTTGGTCATCTGAAGCCTTTTCCGGAGAAGCACTAAAGACGTTTTTGTGCCACGGATCTCTTAATCTAGCTGAAAAAAGCCTAAATTTCAATTTGATTGTCCTAAAACAAAAATAAGTCTGATCACACCTGTCTGTAAACGTTTTGCACACTCTTTAGATTGCTCTTGTGATTTAATATTTATTTTTAGTTACTATTTAATTTACACTTTTTTTTCTGGATCTTCTCCCAACATTTTTATAGCCTGGAGTAGCGTGTGCATTTAATTAATGATTGGACCACAAGATCCAACTGTGTTAGCCAGTTTGATAAATGTTCATGTTTGCCATGTCTGCAGTGAGCTATTTTAAGTCCTAGTCCTATAATGCTTCACCCTACACTGAGATATTTACTCTGAATATTTCCAGACTTATTTCTCTCATTTTGAAAATGTTTAAAAAGCTGAATGACATGAGATTCGATAGATATTTTCTTTTACCTGCAATGATTAAATCTTCAGTTTCCAATAAATACTTCCCACAAAGGGTCAGTATATAATCCTCCAACCTTCACAGTGACGGAGAGATATACATTTTCCTCCATGTGGACCCAAATCTCCCATCAGCTCCACTGACGCGCCAATCAATCGTGTTCTGGTCTTATTATCTGAAAATCTGCCCACACGTCTCACCCCTGAATTTTTGTTCTCCCGTATCCTGTTATATTTCAAAAACACGAAACATTAACCCCTTAAATACTTTTGTTTCCCCTTCAGATGTCATCAAGTACTTTGCAGTATACCTGAGCATTTCACTATTACTTTTATTAAGCAGTGACGATTTTGGAGTTGATTTAAAAGAGCTTAAAGTTTCTGTCCATCACAGATTTTCAGGCGTTTGTTTCTGGAGCTGAGTTTAAATATTACTCATTGGGAGTAGAGTGAGGCTTAAAACTTTTCCAAAGGATAAAATATATATGTATCAGTTTATCTGGGCTTTAGCTGTTGACATCTAAGCATACACTGGTTTCTGAAAACATCCATGATAAAGCAACATTAACTCATCTCGGAGTTAATGTTGACGTCTTTAATAAATCATAAACAGTTGCCATAATCTGCAAATTCCTGCAGTGTTGGATATATTTTCCTTTCAGCTGGCAAATCCTTTTCGTTTGCAGTTCTGTTAAGTTTAAGAATGATGCACCAAAAAGTGCAGACTAGATTACAAAACTGTGATAAAATGTTGATTCTTGACGGCAAATTCAATTTGGTTGAATTTGCACCAGTTGTGCTAAGTCTTTCAGCTTTTCTGTATTATCTTTATCTTGTCTATCCACACAAATAAATGTAATGACTCCGCAGTCATTAAAATGTGAGTATGGGTTGCTTTTTAGCTCCTTGGCACACCCGGGAATCCACAAACCGTTTTAGTTTTACATTACCTGGGTGATATCTGTGCATCTTTGAGCGATAAAAGGGCCGCACTTCAACAGGAAAGAAAACTGGCCCTTGATGTGAGTGATTAAAATAGGACATGTTCCTCCCATTTCATTTCTCTCTTCTGGGATTTTATCTGGATGATTTTTAAGCCTGGTTGACGGGATTTGACTTTGTGAAAAGGTTTGTTGTCTCAGAGGTGTCGGCTTATCTTAGCATTCTAAATTCAGAAGTTTACCTGAGGAATGTAGCTTGTTTTTTAAGATGATTTATGAAAATATAGAACTAGACTCTTACAGATTAAGATGTCATGTTTTATTTCCACAAAACAGTTCTCTGGTCTCCAGAGTGCATATTTCTCTGGCAAAGAGCTCGTCTTGAGATGATCTAAAATTGGTATTTAGTCACACCGCGCAGTTTAATCTTCCTCACCTTCATCTCCATCCTAGACTCCCTCTGGAGCCAATGGCTGTGAAATCAGCCATAAAACATCACCTCCACCCGTCTCTACTTCACACCTCAATAAGCTGCTGCCTTATGTTGGACTCTTTGTGTTGTTTGGGTCACGGCCTTGTCATAAACACTCAGTTGACCCCTGCTCATCACTCTGAGGATCACTGCCACCGCTGATGGTCAGTGTGTCGTAAAGAAAATAGCAACAAATAATACTGTGCCGTAGTTTTAGTTTTTGTCAGGGATAGCTAAGGTGTAAACCTAAAGTATTTCTATATTTCTGCAACTTAATGTTTTGAAGACCTCAAGGACTACTCCTGCCACTTTCGCAAGTTTTTTGTGATAAAAGCTAACTGGAAAATGTATATTGCCTTTAAAAAGTATCTATACATCTTGAATTTTACCACATTTTGTAATAGCACAAACTATGTATTCCTCTGATTTTTAAACCTTTCTGCAGCATGTTCAGTAAAGAAGGTAGTATAGTACTATTATGTAACACATTTGTTGAGATGTAAATCATAAGAAGAGCAAATAAACTTTGGTTTTTACTACATCAAAGTACGAGATGCAATGCATTGGATTTTGATGTTAGAACCTAATATCTCAGTATCTAGGATTTCAAAATGGCAGCAAATCTTGTGTTACTCAGAAACTCAAGTATTTACTAAACTAAAGGTGGTACTTGTTGTTTGCAATGGCCCAGTCCAAGTCCAGACCTAAACATTGCAGAGAATCTGTGCCAAGTCTTATAATTTGCTGCTGACAGATGCTCTCCATCCAGTTTGTTTTGCAACCAGTTTAGTCTCTACAGGTACAAAAACAATGTGCCGTAGTAGCAAAAGATGGCTAAATACAAAAAACATTCCACACTTTTCTGATTTTTATTAGTAAAAAATATTGAAAACGTGAAATTTTCCTTCCACTTCAGAGGTTTAAAGTAGTATGAACACTTTTGCTTGGGATTGTATGAATCCAGAATATATTTATGTATCACTGGTGTTTCTGGAGTTTATTGGAAAATGCTTGGTAGAGTATTAACATGCATGGATGCATTGATGAAGTGTATTTTTCAAAAATGTTTAACAAATTAAATGCTTTCAGGTGCATTACCAGCTCATTTTTATCATTTAGTCTTAGAGTTGGAAGATCATGGCCATTTTACGTTGCTTTTCAGCATCTTCACTACCATTCAGCTTCTATCTACATTTTTCAGTGTTTTACTCCTTATAATTTAGTCTTTATAATTTCACTTTCAGAGTGTTTTGAAGTTGTATTTTCTCTCTGAGTCTCACAGAGTTAAAAACAGGCTTACAGCCTTGCACAGTTTGTTTCAGAGACAGTCTCTTCGCTGTGATGTTGTCACGATTACTTTGTTTTGGTCTCAGCCTGAAGGTTTTTCACTTATTATGCTTTTGTGGTTCATTGCTATGATTTTCATCTTTTGTTTCGGTCCTGGTATTTCTAGGTTGGTTTTGCTTCACTCTTCACACCGGGTGTTGCTTTAAAGATAACGCCTGCCTTTGTTTATTCATTACCTCTATAAGTGTTTAAGCCATCTGCAGTTACTGTATATTTTTGCTTTCCTGTAATTTACCAAAGTTGTCTTGAGCGACAATTCTTCAGGCTTTCTGAAGAGCTTTCTCTGGATTTATTTGTGTTTTCTTTAATTTCTGTTCAGTCTTTGTAAAACAATTAAAAAAGACCATTGTAAGAAAAAATTAGTAATGCCAAAGGTAAGACACTATCCGTAGAAGATTAGGAGCATATGGCTATAAAAATCCAGACATAGAGAGATGTCTCATCATTTAAGTGAATTAGATAATTGTTGAAATGTTTCATTATTTCATTAATTCAGGTCAAAAAGTGAAACTCGTACATTATATTGATTATTTATATACAAACTGATATGTCCTAGGTTTATAGAATGCTAAAAGATGATGAAGAAGAAATTCTTTGCCACAGTAACGTTATGTTAAGGCAGTATAATAAAGGAGAAGACAGTTGACTTGATACTGACATGCTCCTCAAGAACGGTAAGCCAAAGTAGGTCATTGCAGAAGATTTTTGAATGTGCTGTGGAAAGTTAAGTAGTAGGAAAAAAGTCAGGTAGAAATAAAGATTATAAGACAAAATAACATTAAAAAGCTTGATGAAGGTGTGGCTAGACCAGTGGTGCCCAAAGTCGTCCTGGAGAGCCGGCATCCTGCATGTTTTAGTTCTCCACCTGGTGGTAGTAACAACCTCCTCAGCAAGCCAATGTTCTCCTTAGGCTCCTAATGAGCCATCATTTGATGCAGGTGCGTTAAACCAGGGAGAGAACTAAAACATGCAGGATGCCGGCCCTCGAGGACCGACTTTTGTCTGTTACATTCCCTGTATTAGGTTATTCCTAAACCAGAGACAACATCAGAAACATCTTACCTGATCAGAGCAGAAAAAGAACTGGAATCCTCCTTTCAGGTGAGAGTAAAGTTTGGAGATCATGAGTATCATCAAAATTAGTAGAAACAAATGCTTAGAATGTATCATTTCATTTGTATGTAATCTGTCTATGTGATATGTTTCTATAATGAATTAACTTTTTGGATGATATTCTAATGTATTTAGATACACCTGTATTTAAAGGTGCATGTTAAAGATTAGAAGAAAATCTTGTAAATTTAATCATCTTAGCAGCATTAGTGTATGCCTTACTCAACGCATGGAAGGAGCAGAGAGTAGAAACGGTAGAAAGGTACTCAACTTTTTCTACTACTTTTACACAACTTCACAGGCCCTCGCATACAGGTGCTGGTGCGAGGGCTTTCACAGGCCAGGGCCTTCACATGCCTTCGCATCCAGGTGGTGGTGCGAGGGCCTTCACAGGCCAGGGCCTTCAAGGATCCCTGGCCTTCACAGGCCATCGCATCCACGTTCGGTGCGAGGGCCTTCACAGGCCAGGTCCTTGAAGGATCCCTGGCCTTCACAGGCCCTAGCGTCCACGTGGCGGTGCGAGGGCCTTCACAGGTCAGGTCATTCAAGGATCCCTGGCCTTCACAGGCCCTCGCGTCCACGTGGCGGTGCAAGGGCCTTCACAGACCAGGTCCATGAAGGATCCCAGGCCTTCACAGGCCCTAGCGTCCACGTTCGGTGCGAGGGCCTTCACAGGCCTTCACATTACCACGTGGTCGTCTTATTCAAGCACTTCTGAAGGAACAGCCTGCGATGTCATCGATGACATCACGTTCGTTTTGTCGGTCTGATGTCATCAGTGACAGTCAGGGACGGACGTGATGTCATCGATGACATCGCAGGCTGTTACCTCAGAAAAAATGTTTTTTATACCTATGTTACATGTCTCAGCTGTATTGAAACAGTTGTAACAATTGATGTTTGTTTTGTTTTGTCTCTTCTTCTCCTTTCTTCCGAGTGGGAAGCCTGTAAACAAGAACAGCTTTAGAGAACGAAGAACGACCGCCGTTTTCTTCCCCAAACTCTGTCTGTTTTATTACAAATTGTGAAAATCATGAAATCATGCAATCATACATTGAACATTCCTTTGTGCATTCATGTCCATGTGTCCTTCCGTTGCTCCAAAACAACCATATTCCATCTACTTCAATAAACAACATCAGCCCACACCAGCTGTGACAGCATCCATGGGCCAAATCAAAACAATTCAACAATCGATTTAAATCTTACAGATTTACATAAAAAGAAAACTATTCCTCACGTTCAGTGAAATTGTAAGGCTACTAATTTCTTTGAATTGTAATAACTCTGAAAAATGTAATCATATTATTAGTTCTATAATTTAATATGGGCATATTTAGAGGACTAGATCTAGCTTAAGCTAGTACAGTAGAATCAATTACAGGGCAGTAGGGGACAAGTGGTAACGTCTATAATAAATGTTTGAAACTGATGAGAACTGATTTCCGGTACATGTAACAGAGTAACTTTAACACTTCCTATCAAAAGATAACACAACCCGTCAGGATACCACCGAAATCTTAATAAGGTTGGGTCGGAGAGTGTATCGAAGTTTAGATACATGTAGCAAACTTCTATAACGGCTGTTTTACGACCGTTATAGCTACAAACCGTAATTATGAAACAAAATCACTCTTTTTCCCTCGAACGTCTAACCACGTCTAGCAAGTAATTACGAAATCAGCACCGAATGAACTTGTAAATTTACATTTTAGCGGGGACAGTTTCCACCAGCTTCACACTACTAACCTGTAAACAAGAACAGCTTTAGCGAACGGAGAACGACCGCCATCTTTTTCCCCAAACTCTGTCTGAGGCGCAAGGGGGAAAGGGGCGGGGCTCCTCACTCTAGGTCTCCTGGTGAAACGCTGTCTATAATTTGGCTCTAATAAAACTGGAAACATCAGTATGAGACCTGAAAGAGCGTAGGGACACCCTAGAGCAGTGGTTCTCAAATGGGGGTACGTGGAGGTACTGCAGGGGGTACGTGAAGCTTTCCAAAATATCTTTAAAAAATCAGTAGGCTCCTCATAATAAGTCTTGGGAAAAATTATTTTGTGAAAAGTTCGATAAAATATAAATGTGTGTTCATGCACTGAATTTTGTATTCAGTATTTAGTTTCAATATCCTTTAAAATAAAACGGTTTGACTGGTTTTATACCTTCCTGGTGGTCACCGTCTTCTGTTTTTCTTTTTTGTTTAACCATGCAATGCTTGCAATATGGATGTATTTGTCAGGTTCACTGATATAAGTTGTTTGGCTTTAATAAATCAGACAGTGATTTTACAGCACTGTACCCCTTTTTAATTCCAAAAATGTTTTGCCCGTGTCAGGGGGTACTTGACTAAAAATATATTTTTAAGGGGGTACATCACTGAAAAAAGTTTGAGAACCACTGCCTTACTGCAACCACAGAACGATGCTTTTATATTTATTGATCTTTCTATTGATAACATATTTGGCCAACTGTACATAATGCCCACACCTGATATTATACACCTTCAGTGGCTGAGATGCTAAAGCTTAAAGAAGCGTGAAGAAAGAAACAATTCAGGGAAATGTGGGTTAATTGCAATCCATCAAAAAGCCATTAGTATTTTCAGCAAATGTTTCATAATTAAATACTTTCCAGAAGCTATAATTTAGACATTAAAAAAAGAAAGAAAACATCTCAGTTTATTTCATATCAGGCAAGTTTCTGCCGTGTTCTGCCTTTCATTCCCAAGATTAAACTTCTAGACTTCCTTTGTCTCCTGCAGCTTTCAATTTATTTAATAAAATGTATTCATAACACTATCCAGCTGCGTCCCGAGGTCTGCCTGCATTTGCATTTTCTCCACCATAAAAAAACAGAGCCCTGCACGACATCTGCTGCAATTTAAACTGTTGTTTACAACACATTTGACTTCTCTCTTTGTCTCTCTTTTAGGAAATACTTTGGTCTCAACCACAAAATAGATTTTTTTTTCTCCTGCATTAATATTTTTATTTTTGACTTACCATTTGGTACAATGTTCAATTTTATAGTTTTTAAGTGACAGGCAAATTGCTAAATTTGTTTTTTACTTCTCACTTCATTATCCTTTGAACATCTGAATATTTCGCCAAACCTGTCTTTGTTTGTGAGCCAGAAAAATAAAGCACTGTAACACGTAAAGAGAAAGAAATGCCTTGTAATTGTGCAACGTACAGGAGAATACCACTAGGTCCAGCAGTAAAAGCTGCCAGTTGCTTCGATTCAAAGTCCTGCACGAATATTATGAGTGGTGGAATTACGCAGTTCAGCTGCAGCTTCTGAGTTTTTCTGAGAAAAACTGAAAAATCTTCGTGTTCAGTCTGATGCTGACTCACCTGGAACCAAAAGAGGACATTCATAGCTTTTAATAAATCCCACTGAAGGCCTTACTTTGTTCAGCCTTTACCAGATGTACTTCAAAACACTCTCAAACACTTTGACAATGTTTTTTTTAAATGATATTACATAACTTGTTCATATCCAGTGGGGCCAAGAAGAACAAATACTGTGTTAGACAGCATTCCCTTTTTACATGAAGGAAGTTATAAACACCTGATGAGATTTACCAAAGTTTCAGTCAAGACACTTTTTTTTTGTTTTGTTTGACAAAAATTTCCATGGTGAGGTTAAATTTTTTTTTAAATTTACTTTGTTTTACCACTATTACATCAGGAATGGTAATAGCTAGTGCCGAGACTGGAAAAGCATTTTTTGATGTTTTACCTTAAACAGTTTGGATTTAGATCTGTTACACTGTAAAAACACAAAATCTTATGATATTGTTGTCAAATTTCTGGTGCAAATATTTTAGTACACTTGAAATACAAGTACCTTTTCAGCAAGATGTAGGTGCTTGTTTTAATTGAATAATTCTTGAATACAGATAAACAGTACCAATGTTATGTTCACACCACAGCCTGAAGTGACCCAAATCCAATTTTTTTTTATCAAATTGGATTTTTTTTTTTGACGTGGTCGTTCACACCTCCAAATATATGCGACTTGTATGTGATCTCCAGCGTGAACAGCAAACGACCTGAAAATGCCCCGCATGGGCAGTAGAGGGCGCAATAACGTCATTCACAGAGCGTGCTCAGTGTTTTGGCCGTATTCATGTCTGTGGTTTTGCCAACCGCCATTAAAAAGAAGAAGAAGAAGTAGTGCTCGGTGTTTGCGGAAGTAAACATGGACGCTAACTGTCGAGCATAGCTTACGATTTTGAAGTTGTTGTCCGGCCGGAGCTAGCACAGTAACAACTTCATCAATAGAGTTCGCCGTGATTGTTGTTTTTCTTCCCGCTTGCGCGTATCAGGACGCAGAATTGTGACGTTTGTCGAGTATCAGTGACGTTTAGGTCGGATAAACGCGACCTAGACATTTGAATCGGATACGTATCGGATATCCAAGTGGCCTGTTGTTCAGACTGTCATGAAAAGATCAGGTACAGGTCGCATTAAGGACAAAAAAAGAGAGAAGAAAATCGGAATTGTGTCACTTCCGGCTGCAGTGTGAATCCAGGCCTAGTTGCGTGTATAGAGACCCCTGTAAGTGGAGAGAGTGAGATAGGTGTGTTGTTTCATAATTTGGTTTACACAAAGCTTAGCAGTTCAGGTCAGATCAATGACAGTCAAGTAAAAATAATAAAATTAAAATGTTTTGTCCCTTGATCTCCAGCGCCCACATGGCGACGGGGCATGACAGCTGCTGTCTGTCCTCTGCTGGTTATGACAGTTATGGATGATAAATCTCGTCCTCCACTGAATAAAAGTCATCCATCCGTTCATCCATCCATTACTGGGGCCATCGCCATCACTGACATGCATTACTGCAAAAGCCATCTCATATTATCAAGCACAGTCAATTAGTTCAGTCAGTTTAGGGGTGTGTTCACATTAATTTTTACATGGCTCTCACGCTGCCAACTTAAATTACGGTTTACTTAGATTAAGTAAAGTGTTCGCTACACCGTGCAAATTTCACGCCATTGTTAGAATTATGAGTGAAGTAAAAGTGGAAGCCAAATAAAAATTTTTTTTAAAGCTGCTCTTTGAGGTTTTATATTTTAAAAAGCTGCAATGATAATATTTGAAGGAGACCGCTGGCTTCCACATAAAGCCTTTTTTATTTACTTACAGATTAAGCCAAACACACATGACCTGATTTCAATAAAATTGGATTGTGCCACATTTGTTAGCAGCATTTTTGTCTTACTGCAAAAATTTCTTGAGTTCTTATAAATATTTTACAGTCCTGCGATTAGTTAGTGATTTATTAAACTCAAACTTTCAGAGGTCCAAATAAATAGTTTGTTTTTGCAGCTATCGCTAGGATTTATGTGTAAGGAAACGGTGTAGGTTTCATGGTTCCCGCTGAACTTTCTGCCTTTCAGTTAATTTTATTTTTACAAACATAGTAACAGTGGCAGCACTACTAAGATATTGCAACTGATATCTTGGCTGCAATATTCAAAAATATTGTGCAGCCTTAAATTTCACCTGCAAATGAGATTCTATTTAAATCCTAAAGCAGTGAAGAATTTTATATTTATTATTGCTGTGTGACATGATCTTTAGTTTTGTTTTCTCATCATTTGTTTTAATGACAAAGGCATTCAGATCTTTTAATTTTTTTCCAAAAAGTTGAAAGATGCTGTGCGGTTTGATGCCAGGGTTGTGCATTTATCACATTTACGTTTATTTATTGTGATAAATTCCTTATCATGATAAGAATTTTGAATTGTTGTTGTCAGTTAAATTCTAATTAATGATGTTTATAAGCTCCCCAAGATCTATTTTTACTTTTTTATTCCACTGTTTGTTCAGTTAGAGCATTAAAAATTTTAAAAATATGTCATTTTGGGATTATTATTGCTGAGCCATGCAGTCATAGTTATACAATGACCTAAAAATGTAGCTTTTATTGTTATTGCAGTACAGAAAACATCATGATAAAACTTTAAGTACATATTTCCCACCCTTATTTGATGTCGTTAAAATTGAACTCAAATATAAAGCTTTGGGCTGATTTCCATAATGCTGTTTGGTTTTGTTTGTACACATAACGCTATTACTTCTTCAGCTTCTGTCTGTACCTTCAAATTAATAAAAAATAAAGTACAATACAGGAAGCTTCTTCTTCTCCCCTGCTGCCCCTGGTAAGTCAGGATACTGATTGCTGTGCTGACCTTTCAGTTGGCCCGAGTCCTCTGCAGCTTAAAGCACACATTGTATTTCTTCTTCAATGAGGTCTCATGATGTCAGTTCAGTATCCGTGGAGCCCTCACTTGACTCCAGCTTGTTTTAAGCAAGCAAAAATCTGGCAGGCTGTTGTGCATCCGTCAGCTGTTTTTTGTCAGTTTCTCAAGTTATGCATAACCCGCCAGAAAAGCAGCCATAAAAATAAAATCACCCGCACACTGCGGCTTCCCTACTCATGTGAATCGATTGGAGTGAGTTTATTTTTCTCAGCGCTTGCAATGCCAGCTGTGACACAGAGATGCTGCAGACTATCGGGTTAATTGGGTTGAGTTGCTAATTGATTTCTCTGGGATGAAAGTAGTCTAGATGCCTGAGTTTTTAAAAAAAAAAAAGTAATTTAAAGTCACCAGTCACAGAAGATCAATGGAGGAAAAAGTTCAATTCATTTAGAACATTTGTATTCTATATAATAACATATTTATTAAAGACTTTATTTATATTCTATAACTGTTTTGTATTTTTGCTCTGTTACAACTCTCTCCTGTACAAGAATTTACATTAATTGGCAACAAACATGATTAATAATCATAATAAATGAGAATGAAAAGCATATCTTACCTGAACTGGTTTGTTAGTGAAACTATTTTCAATATATAAATTAGAATATAAGATTAAAAGTACATTTTGAAAATAACCAGGAGATATTAAACATATGTTTCATTGAGCCTACATTTTTGTCTTAAGATTTATTGGTCTGATGTAATATTTTAATATTAAATGTTGTGTTTTCATTAACATAATTAACAGGAGGAAAGGCTTGAAAACATCAGCACATATGCAAATAATCCGATTCACTTAGTAACTGACATAAATTAGCTTTTTTTAATAAAATACATGACTCCATTTACATTCATTGAGTACAGTTACTGTTTTTGTTTTATCCAGAAAACACGACCAAAATTAGAAGCATCCTTTCTAAAACTTATGTAGAAAAATTTCTCCATGTATTTTTGCACTTTTATGCTGGACTTTTGCAAAGCAGTTTTAGCTAGATGAAGAAGTCTCTAAAAGTTCAGCAGCGAGTTGAAAATGCTGCAGCCAGAGTTTGACAATACATCCCAATAAAAAGGAGAGATCTAATAGCATCAGTGCTGACCTTCCTTACTTAGACTCCCTACCAAACTGAAGACAACATTAATTATACCAACAATTTCCCAGCCCTAAACTGGAGGCAGAGCCTTTAGTTTTTGGACCTCTGTCCTGTGAAACGAGATGGTCAAGTTGTATCCAAAATGCCAGCTGCAGACCTATTATTAAAAATTAACATAATATTTTGAAAGAGCATTTTTAGAAAATATTGTATATTTACAGTGTCCAATTGTTATGCAGATTGTATTTGTCTATATTTTCATAGATTTCACAAAGTGTCACTAAAGAATCTCTTCACTTTATTTATAACATGAATTCTTGATTGTTTTAGTCTCGTAAAGAACTTGGAATCATCCAATCTCGACTGATTGGGGCTTTAATACAAACAACTTCCAGTCAGAGTAATTAAGTTCTTGTCATTTTGTACAGGCAGATAAAGCAAACTAAAACATCTCAGTGTTTGATTTAGACTCCAGAAGATTTAGCACACCCACTTCTCTTAAAAATATCATTAACATTCTCTTTTTCTCTCTCGATTTGAACCCATCCAGTTTTTTTATTGTATTTTTCTCCTCTGATCTGTTGTCATTTAATTGTTTTTTTTTTTTTATAATCGGTACAGAAAGCTGATCTTAACGGTTCGCTAGATCATTGCCTTGATCTCCTGACAGGCTGATTATGCTGTGACAGCGGGAGTCTCGTTTTGTCAAAGCTGTCTGTGATGTTTGCAAAGCCGTAGCAGAAAATTGGTGATCTGCAAAAGGCGTTTTCCTTTGGTCACATTGTTGAAAGAAATAAAATGCCCAACTAAGAGTTTTAAAGCCCTGGAAGAACATTAAATAAACCCAGAACTCTCCTGTGGCTGCAATATTGTATTTTTTAACCATATCTTCTCTCCTGTAGGAGTCGACTTCAAAATGAAGACGCTGCTAATAGATGGTATCAAAGTTCGAATACAGATATGGTAAGATATGGGAGCGAGGCTTTGTGTGAATGCAGTGATCTGTCTGACAGGATATGATTTAAAAAGAGCAAATCTTGTTGGAATTATGTTGTCGGTAGTTCACAGAATAAAAGAACAATGTTCATTTTACTCAAACATATACCTATACAAAGTAAAATCAGAGAAACGGATCATTTTAAGTGGTCTCTTAATTCTTTCCATATTCAGAGTTGGGCAGGAACTAGTTACATTTACACAATTTAATTTACTTGAGTAATTTTTTTTTGTGAAAGAATTTAATTTTAGGAGTATTTTTACTACCCTGTACTTTTTACTTTTAATTGAATAATTTTATTATGAAGTATTTCTACTCATACTTGACTAAGATTTCTGGATTTTACCCCCTGAATGACAGAAAAAAGCCTTTTAACCAAAAATTCACCAGACACAAACACACAGCTGCAGTTTTTGTTAAAGTTTCATAAGCTTTTTTTAATGAAAGAAACTGATTTAGAAAAATTTTCTTTTGCCTGAATTTGTTATTTTTTGTTACTTATATTAATTATTGCATTTTGGTTATTAAAATACTAATATCGTCACTTAACTTTACATTTTGGTCTGCCTGATTATGTAATTTTTTAAACATTAAATGATTGCTAATTTATCAGTTACTCAGTTACTTGAGTAGACTTTTCACCAAATACTTTTTTACCGTTACTTGAGTGATTTTATTATGAAGTGTTTCTACTCGTACTTGAGTAAAATGTCTGGATTTTCTACCTACTGAATGAAGAACAAACACGTTTTAGCCAAAAATTTAAAGTTTCAGAAGTTTTATAGATCTAAAAATTTTTCTTTTGCCTGGTTTTGTTATCTTTTGTTATTTATGTGAATTGTTGTCGCTTTGGTCTTTAAAATACCGAAATGTCCACTTAACGTTACATTTTGGTCTGTCTGATTATGTAATTTTTAAATATTAAATGACAATCAGATCAGTTACTCAGTTCTTGAATAGACCTTTTAATACTTTTTCACTCTTACTCGAGTAATTTCTTGGATGGCTACTTTTTACTTTTACTGGATTAAAATATGTTGAAGTAGTGCTAGTCTCACTTGAGTACAACTTTTGGGTTTGTTTGTTTCTATGCAGGGATACGGCGGGCCAGGAAAGGTACCAAACCATTACCAAGCAGTACTACAGACGAGCACAGGTACATTTATTTATCTGCAATATCTGGTTCATCACATTTAGCTTTTAATTATATTCTTAAAAGCAAAAACCATTCTGTTTCTGTTATAAGTCAAGTCTGTTCGGAGCAGCATTTATGCAGGCAGCTAAAGTACCTTAAAACCGCCCTCTTTTGCTTTTCTTTAGCCTTGGGCTGATGTGAGCTCAGAAGGACCAAACTAAATTGTCCTTTTTACCAGAAGCTGGTAATGAAATTTAAGTGAAATTGTCTCGTTCCTGTTTAGTGGATTATTCATCGACCAGACGGCTTACAACTTCTGCAAAGCCTCCAATGTTCCAGGCAGTATCCTGATTTACTTAAACTAATCGCATTACTTTAGCTTAGCTTAGCTCAAGCACATTAGGCCACCACCTCTGAAAATCGTTGAAATTTCATTGGCTCGCTAGAATTTATTTGTTTCAAGAAAAACAAAATAAACAGAGGGAGATAAAATCGAAGGTCTGAGGTGCTTCGATCGTTTCTTCTCACTTTGCAGGGAATCTTTTTGGTGTATGATATCACGAGTGAGCGATCTTTCCAGCACATCATGAAGTGGGCCAGTGATGTGGACGAGGTGAGTCATGCTCTGCGCTTTTAAGAGCTCCATAAATCAGGGACATTAAAGAATCAGAAAGCACGCTTTCCACATTTCAGACAGAGCCACTTTAACAGATCTGCTGAGAGTTCAGAGAGCCAATTCTGACAGAGAACATGGTGAGATGGAGACCGCGTTGTGTGAGATTTTCATCTTTAATTTCCAGTTTCTGGCAAATTTTTAATAGTGTTTCCATAAACAAAGGAAATGAAATTTTTTCAGGTTTCTGTCTTTCACAAGCTGTCCTACTTTCCACTGCAAATCCCTTACTCTTATTTTTGTCTGTTAATTGAGTCATTATGGGCCTAATTTCCTCAGTGGATCTTTCTGAATATAGCCTCTATTGATCTTGGCGTGCTTCCCTACGTCTGATCATGCTCTCATTTCCTGCATGCTCTCACTCGTGTGTTTTCTCTCCCACCCAGCTTCTCCTGACATTTAAATGTTCCCTTTCTGTCTCTTTATTGCTGTTTAAAATCTCCTTTTATGTCCCCATGACGAACATGTGCAGTACGCTCCAGATAAAGTCCGGAAGATTCTGGTCGGGAACAAGTCAGACGACGTGGAGAAGAGGCAGGTGGCCACAGAGCAAGGTGTCAAGGTGAGTCGGCTATGGTCTGGTACTTGCTTTGCAGAGGATTCTTGGACCAGCATGCTTAATATTTTCAACACAAATTTTCATTTTGGTTAAAATTGGGATTGAAATATAGAAATATTAGGTGAAGTAATGTATTTTTTGGTAAAATTTTTGTTATGCAGAGCTGAAATTAGGGAAAAATTGGCACCGAGTGGATGCAGTTTCAAATATTTCCACAAGAGGGAGCTGCTTCCATTTGTTTTGAATTTACGCTGCATTACAGGTGAAGTGCCCAGACGTAGAGTCCTCTTGTTACTTAAACTATTATTGATATAACAATAAAAAGTTGAAATAAGAATTTGTCTCAAGGCTTGATGAACAGAAAGTCCTCTTTTCTCAGATGAGGCAAAGTAACTTCGGCAGATTGGAAACCCAAAGAATAATTTACAAATTTTTGACTACAAGGTTAATTCATAAACTGTTTTTGTTAGAAACACTTCTGTAAAATCTTGTTAAGACACAAATTAATCTTTATTACCAGTCAGCTCTTTATTGTTCTCTATAGACAAACTGCGACAATGTCAGCTCTCTTGGCTTACATGCAAGGAAACCTTACGAAGCAAAAAGAGGATGTGCATTTCTAATTTATGAACATTAATGTAAAATCTGCTTGACAGAAAATTTCTGTGGTTGTGCCTCCTGCAAACCTTGAATTGAGAAGCCAACTTTATCGACAGATCAACTCTTTTATGCTTTGGCATTGTCTGTGCTATCGACTCTAATTCAGTTTGGGTTTTCTCCAAGAGCTTGGCAAAACTACAAAACAGACAAATAATTTACATTGTGATCTTTTGATCAGGGAATCTCCAGGTTTTTAGAAAAAGACTTTCTTCACCTGTTGGACTTTCCCATTGTTCTGAGTTCAGAGAATGTTGTCAGTGGCTGATATGGCTGTAGTCAATCATGAACATTCACAGTATTTAGTACAACTTATAGAAACATTTGGGTGAATACATGCAATATTTTACTCGGTAGGCGCAACTTTAACCTTGTTTAGATTAGAAAACGTACCTTAACTTAAACAAGTGGAACCAATTATCGTTTTTAAACTTAATTGAATTTCACAAACTAAAAAGCTACATTAAAGAGGCTGCGCTTCTCTCTTTCAGCTGGCCATGGCTTATGGAATGGACTTCTTTGAGACAAGTGCCTTCACCAATCACAACATAACAGAGGTGAGATCATCTGAAAGACACTGAAAGTTTCGCAATCAACATATTATCCCAACTGTTTTTCTTTTGTGTTTTGGTTCAAAGACTTTTACACGACTGGCTGAGCAGGTGCTGGCGGCCAACAAAAAGGACCTGGATCTACTCCGGATATCCCTCAACGACGAACTGAATCTCACTGCTCTGGAGGAAGAGGAGGGACTGTGTGACAGTGCGAGTGGCGACCAGCAGAAAGCCTGCTGGTGCTAAATAACGGTGCACATCTGTCTCCAAGCATCGATGGAAAAATCTGCTCGATTTTCGGCTTTAATCTGATATAAATGAGACCAACTTTAAATCAGATTTGGAGGTTCACCAAATGGATAAACTTTTCAAGGATACATAGAGAGACAATTTGCCTTAATGCACTTGGTGTACGTATGACAAAGAGTTTTCTGCAAAGTTCAGAGTTACTTTAATGAAATGCAATTCCTATCCAACAATTTGGCACAAATGTTTCCGGAACGGGTGAAAATGTAGATTTGACATTTTTGTTTTATGCCATTTTCATCCCTAGATTGTTGGATGTGACTGATCTGAATTATTTCACCATGTTAATTTTCATTATGAACTATAATTAATTGTCTGATATTGATCATTGGGTTGGCTACTGCCCAAAATGGTGCAAGTGCTCTGATAATGACTGCTTAGACTGTTGTGTGAAATATTACCACAAGAGGGTGCTAGGTGACTATTATAATATGATCAAAGGTTCAGTTTTAATTCCCTCCATTGCATTTTTGTTTTATCACACTGATAAAAGCTACCTTTAATGGACATAAAATATTAATTTCTTAATTTCCTTGCTTTGATTTCTTGTAAAACAACCTGCTGACAAGTTGAGGTGTTTGATGAGAGTAGCTTGGTGAACAGAATTTAAAAGTTTCTGTTTCCCTGTAGCAAAACAGAATGTATTTTTCTATGTTCTCTGTTTTATTAGCATGAAAGAAGCTGCACTCAAAACAGGTTGACAGCTCCTTGCATTGTACATAGCAGGTGTTTTAAAACTGATATTCATGAATTTTACCACAGTAATGTTAGAAATTGTTACAAAGAGCCCTAAAAAACAGACGGTCTAAAACTTTTACTTTACTTTGTTGAGAAAATGTTTTGCTTTTTGTGTCTTTGTACAGAGTTTTGGATGCAATTTTCTTTCTTTTTTTGCCATTTCTGAAGGAACAATTGAAACTTTAGCATGTAGGTCACATTTCTTTCTTTTTTACTGCAACTTCAGTGAAGTTAATCATCTACTCAGCATAACACAAGCAGAGCATTTGACCAGAGTTGCCTCTTTGAAGGTCACACAGAGTATTTATCATGTAAAAGAGAGCTTGACCTACTACATTTTTGCAACTTCGTATTACTAAATGCTACTAAAACAAGTGTTAATGTGTGCCATGTGTGATATGATAGTATGTGGTATTGAGTGATGTAGACTGTAGATACACAAGGTATTATTGTGTTGCTTTTCAGGACCATTTCTTTTCCCTCTTGTAAACTACTTACGTGGTAATTGTGGAACTATATTAATGCAAACATGTAAAATGCAACTTGTTATTCTTAGAGAAAATATGCTGAATGTGTCTAAGTAAATATTTGAAGATTTGTGACGGTGTTTGTGGTGTTTTTCTCGGCAACGTTTAGATTAAAGCATTTCTGCTCCTGTTCAGTGAGTTGTAATGATCACAGCTTAGCAGAGAAAACACAGCAGTCATGGTGCGAAGAGAGACACTAACACATACATTTTTTTAAAACTTTCAGTCATTTTCATTTGCAGATGTTTAAAATTTTATTCAAATGTCAAGATATTCTTCTTGTGAAGAGAAGAATATCTACTGTATGTCGCCATATATTTTCTTATAACTTGCAAGTTATTTCAATAGATTATAGAATGCATTTATAAAATAATTTTTAAGCATACAGGTTACAGCTTACTGGGCAGAAATTACAGGTTACATATGTGAATTCAAACCTTTGTTTCTGGAACTTAGGGTAATATCTTATTACTTCCAGAAATTTTAGTGGTTGCTTTCCAGATTATTGTACTGAATTTATTTATGGATTATTTTTTTAAAACCTACAGGTTACTTGCTGGAAGCTTCATGGTATTTTTCAAGACCAACAGCTGCTGGCAGGAACCTACATATTGCATCTTTAAATTTAAAGACAATGTCATCAAATCCACAAGGTACTTTTTGGAAACCAGATGTTTTAAACTGCATTGCATGCATTGCTGCATGTCATTTCCTGAAAGGTGTAGGATGCTTAAAGCCAATCACAAGGTATCTTTTCAACGTAAAGATTGACGTATAAAACTTCCAGATTATTTTCTGCACCTACTGCAAATTTGTTTGTGTTTTCTATTGAAAGCAAGGCTATTTGCGTTTTTTCTTAACCGATTATTTAGTCAAAAAATAAATGTTTAGAAAATTCAAGAGATTTCAGTTTTTTCTCCTACTCATACTGCATCTTGTTTTCATTTTAAGTTTAACTACCCTGACGTGTATCTCTGTTTCCACAATCCATCTCACTTTGACACACTGACAGCGAACATTTTACAAAAAATTCGGGATTTTAAGGACTCAGAAGGATGCTGTCAGAGTACAAGTTATTTCAGATTTTTCTGTCATGCCTTAATTTAACCACTAGGTGACACATTCGCCCCATTACCTCTTTCTCTTCTTTGTCAATGGCTGTTTTCAGTGTAAGCACTGAAAACGTGACATAGCCTGAATTTTATCAGACCTTTAAGAGTTTACGCAGCAGAATTAGCTAGTCTATATGTTACTGTCATTAAATGATCACATTGTTCTCAAAAGAATTGTTGGTGAAATGCAAGAAAACACGCAGAGGATATTCTTAATAAATAAAATGATGTAATATTAATTCTTACTGTGTAGTGGCAGGATTTTCTTAAGTATGCGAGCAGGGGAAAAAGCTGCAATGCATTTGTTCATCACCTCGTTTGAGCTGTTAATGTTGTGAACTCATTAAGGTTTTTCGGGATAATTTCACCACAACAGTGAATATTCAAAGGGGAATGTTGTCTGGTGGAAAGATGCGACAGCTGAGGATCTCTCACAACACTAAGTGACACACAGACACACACGTACAAAATGACAAGTCGGCGTGCACGCGCTGACACGTCGCAGCCACGCGCACACATCCTGCTCTGCCCACACACGCGTGCAGACGGGGAGCTCATTGTTGCCGTTTCGAGCAATTATAATCACCAGCCACGTCGTTTTCTGCAACACCATCCCAACCACATTCCTTCAGGTCGTGCAGCTGTCTGACATTCAACCATATGGTGCGTCTCTGCGTGTGGGCGTGCGTGTGTAGGGGTGCGTGTGAGAGAGAGAGAGATAGAGAGAGCATATGTGAGAGAGGAAATGGAGAATGTTTTAGGATGATATAACTGAGTCTATGTGGGGAGGAGTGGGATGGAAGACAGAAAAACTCCCAAATATTCCCACAGATATCCACATTTCCATGATGTTTTTCACAGTGATGCTGAAGTGGAAGAATTGCGTTGATATTTTAGCATTGCTTGAAGATCTGTATGCTACGTGATTCTTTAATGGAGTAATCCCTGATGTGTCATAGGTCTAAAATGATGAATATCTTTTGCAATTTGAGATCATTTGAATGTCTCTCATCATACCGTTTGTCATTTATTGTGCATTTTGATTTGTCGCTGTCACAATGAATTTCACTTAATTTAAAAAAGCACCTGATTAAAATGCTACCTCTACAATTTTCTCCCCTATTTTTTTCAATAAATATTGGTAAATTTTAAAAAATGACTAAATGAGTCTCTATTTGCAGTTTAGTGATATAAATCACATTTCCTCAAGCATGTGGCATCCCGAAGAAGCCCGTTTCAAATAGAAATGACTCTATGAATGCTGTCATGCAGTTATCTAAAAACAAAACAATAGTTTTAATTGTTTTCACAATAGTCCCACTAAATATTGTGACATATCACCCGCCTATTTCTCATTAAAATGCACAATAACTTTAACCGATAATAACCGACAGCCGAGAACATATACCTGGAAATAAGAAAAGCAAAAATATAAGGCCGTTAACATCAATACTCTTAAAAAGACCAAAAACAGTTGACTCTTCAGAAGAAGATTTAACATTATTTAACAAAGAAAAACTATTCTTAAGCCAACATTTGCTAAAATATATAATCAGAAATCATGTATGAAATGAACATCTATTTATACTAGGTTCTGCTTTATGAGTGAAAATGGATGGATGGATGGACCGAACATTACTGTGCATTCCTACAAATTAGGAAATATTCTTTTATACTTTATTGAGAAAGTATAACAAGTTTTTATTTACCGTCCATCATGTCAGCATATTTATGAGATGTTGTTCTTGTAAATATGACTAGTCCAATAAAGTGTCAGTCACAACAAAGACATGAAAGAGAGACGATATAGGCCACCTTCTGTCAAATTTTAATCGGAGTTTGATGGATGAGTGATTGATGACTAATAGATTTTGATTTCCGGTCACAGGATGCCCCTCCCCCACCTTTCCCACCCATCCCCCACACAGATCCGTTATTCCCACGCCTTCTGACCTCTATGGATTTGAATCAGCCAATAGAAACAGACAAGGGGTTCGGCCTTTACTGTTTCTGCTATAAGTAATGTTGGAAAAATCAAGCACTCTACTTGTAAGAGTTGTTCAAGAACTTTACAATGAATGGAACTAAACGAGTTCATCCTGCTGCTGAGAAAAATGGACCTACCTCCTCTGCATCAATTGATACGGATTCGAAGTTACCTAGCCCTAAGACATTCGCTAAAATGATGAAGTCAACACCGTTAACAAACAAATACTTGCTTGCTGAACAAGAAGAAGAAGAACCTGATATTGTATATGAGATCCCGATAGCAGTGAAACCGGATATGTGCCCTGTGCTGGATAAACCTGCAAGCTCACCTTCATCGCCTGATGCATCTGCCTCAAACACTGCTGATAAAAGAGAAATACCGACAGGCGGAACGTCTCTTCTATGCGAAACCCCAATATCCATCTATGACAACTCCAGGTTTGAAGCGGATGCCCCGAAGAAATCGACATTTTATCTGTGTCGTGTGCAGAGCCCGGTATTTGGATCTCTCAAGGCAGACTGGTCTTTAAAACCTCATGGTCGATGGGGGTCATGGGATTATGTTTTCCGTTATGAGATCGGAGAGCTTTACCTGTACCAGCTGGACAAGGATGAGGAGCTTTCACCGATATCAAATACATGCAGCCTCACCTATAACGACTGGGCAGTGCTAAGGCTCGCAATTCCTCGCGCCAATGAAGATATGGAATTGGCCTTAGAGCAAAATACAAGAGAAGATGAGGCTGACCCTCGATCTGCAAAGAAAACCAGAAGACAGTGTTTCCCGACCGATACTGAAATCGGAAAGGGACAAATTCTTTTCAGCGCAGTGTGGAAAACGAAAACTACAGAATCAGGGCGCTGGTCCTTAAGGGCGAGCAGACGGAGGGGGCAATTTGCAGTGACCAACTGACCTGACCGACATGTTTTAGGAGATGTGGGGGGAACCGGAGCACCCGGAGAAAACCCACGCAAACACGGGGAGAACATGCAAACTCCACACAGATGGTGTCTGTGAAGACGCAGCGCTAACCGCTGCACCACCATGCTGCCCACGTTTTTTCCAATTGGGTTGGGAAGGGATCTATTTTCTAGTTTGTCAATGGGGGGAAGAACTTTTTAAATTTGGTCTTGACGGAGCGTGGCATGGAAAAGGTGAGAGAAAAGCTCACCTGGAGCAAACAGAGGAGGACAAGAAGCTTCTAGTGAAGCTGAGAGCTGAATATGCCATCCTCCAAGAAATCACAACAACAGAGAAGAAAATCCTGCAAG
This sequence comes from Xiphophorus maculatus, assembly GCF_002775205.1. Lineage (NCBI taxonomy): Eukaryota > Metazoa > Chordata > Actinopteri > Cyprinodontiformes > Poeciliidae > Xiphophorus > Xiphophorus maculatus. The sequence goes on from NC_036457.1 coordinate 6,127,514, forward strand.
ACAAGGAAAGAAGTGCCAAGGCTGAGCTGGAGAATGTTAACCGTTTGTACATGGAGCTAAACAGTCGGTTTGAAACCGAAGTAACTGCATTAAAACAGCAAGCAGAAAAACACCAGGAGGAGCTCATTTGTGTGAAAAATGATTTACAAAGAGCGAGAGACGATCTGCTGCTGGCCGACACTCTGAGAGCCGAGGAAGAAGGTTTCCAACAACAACCCATCACAGTTTCCCAAGAGAAGGAAGAAAACTCACAGAACCAAGTTAAAGTATTAAATCAAGAGGTTTCTTCAGAGGAGGATCTCTCAGGAGAACCTTTACCAGGTTCTTCCACGGATCCAGAATCCTCAGAAGAGACTGAGGTCGCTGGAGAAACCATCCTGGAGGATTTGGACAATCCAGATGGTAAAAAGAAAAAGTCTAAAGTTTCATTTTGGAAGAAAGTACAAAACACTCTGCGATGGAAGAAGCCAAAAAAGAAACAAACAAGTGAAGACAATCAAGAACGTGTCTAAAGTTCTTGATTTTGATATTTAGAGAAGGAGAAAGACGTGCAGGAGACGAACCGAGGACTGGAATCAAACGCATGGAGGTTGTAGCCTCTGTGAACGGGGTGCCATGCCACGCTCCGTCAAGACCAAATTTAAAAAGTTCTTCCCCCCATTGACAAACTAGAAAATAGATCCCTTCCCAACCCAATTGGAAAAAACGTGGGCAGCACGGTGGTGCAGCGGTTAGCGCTGCGTCTTCACAGACACCATCTGTGTGGAGTTTGCATGTTCTCCCCGTGTTTGCGTGGGTTTTCTCCGGGTGCTCCGGTTCCCCCCACATCTCCTAAAACATGTCGGTCAGGTCAGTTGGTCACTGCAAATTGCCCCCTCCGTCTGCTCGCCCTTAAGGACCAGCGCCCTGATTCTGTAGTTTTCGTTTTCCACACTGCGCTGAAAAGAATTTGTCCCTTTCCAATTTCAGTATCGGTCGGGAAACACTGTCTTCTGGTTTTCTTTGCAGATCGAGGGTCAGCCTCATCTTCTCTTGTATTTTGCTCTAAGGCCAATTCCATATCTTCATTGGCGCGAGGAATTGCGAGCCTTAGCACTGCCCAGTCGTTATAGGTGAGGCTGCATGTATTTGATATCGGTGAAAGCTCCTCATCCTTGTCCAGCTGGTACAGGTAAAGCTCTCCGATCTCATAACGGAAAACATAATCCCATGACCCCCATCGACCATGAGGTTTTAAAGACCAGTCTGCCTTGAGAGATCCAAATACCGGGCTCTGCACACGACACAGATAAAATGTCGATTTCTTCGGGGCATCCGCTCCAAACCTGGAGTTGTCATAGATGGATATTGGGGTTTCGCATAGAAGAGACGTTCCGCCTGTCGGTATTTCTCTTTTATCAGCAGTGTTTGAGGCAGATGCATCAGGCGATGAAGGTGAGCTTGCAGGTTTATCCAGCACAGGGCACATATCCGGTTTCACTGCTATCGGGATCTCATATACAATATCAGGTTCTTCTTCTTCTTGTTCAGCAAGCAAGTATTTGTTTGTTAACGGTGTTGACTTCATCATTTTAGCGAATGTCTTAGGGCTAGGTAACTTCGAATCCGTATCAATTGATGCAGAGGAGGTAGGTCCATTTTTCTCAGCAGCAGGATGAACTCGTTTAGTTCCATTCATTGTAAAGTTCTTGAACAACTCTTACAAGTAGAGTGCTTGATTTTTCCAACATTACTTATAGCAGAAACAGTAAAGGCCGAACCCCTTGTCTGTTTCTATTGGCTGATTCAAATCCATAGAGGTCAGAAGGCGTGGGAATAACGGATCTGTGTGGGGGATGGGTGGGAAAGGTGGGGGAGGGGCATCCTGTGACCGGAAATCAAAATCTATTAGTCATCAATCACTCATCCATCAAACTCCGATTAAAATTTGACAGAAGGTGGCCTATATCGTCTCTCTCATGAAGCACATCAGGCAAATTTCCAGCATAGTTAGAGACATATTAACGCTCGCAGTCAGTGTTGCACATGAGATGATGACTTCATGAAAAAGGCCAACAGAGACCCTTTCAACATACCCACTCCTAATCCAGAAATACCTGCTCAGCAGCTTTAATTAACTTCCTGAGCATCATGCCAGACCAGAACAAGACCCCCCTCCTAAACACTCAACCTGCCCCATCCTCATCAATTTATTCATTCCTAACTGAGCTGTAGCTTTATGGACACAGTGAGGAGAAAATAGACTCTAAATCACACATTCAGATGGAGTGGTGTAGGCGGATGCTGTTTTGTGCAGCCAGATCTTACACTGAATCAATTTGTCCTCCATTTTCTGATGCCACCTGTACCTGCCTGGTGCTTTTCAAAGTGACTCATGTTGTTGAAAAGCAACTGCATTTGGCCGTCTTTACAGTATGAAAAAGGCTGAGCAAGAGTCACAACTGGTGAGTAGGTTAAAGGACTCAAACGCAGATACGAGGTCAACACAGCGATGAATGCAAAGGAGAAGAATTATTACAGAACCAAAATCCAAAACGACTCAGAGACGGAGGAAATGTCAGAGATAGTAATCTTGAAATAGTCATGGCAGCATAAGGCAGAAGATAAACAAAAATCACACACAGTGAGAAGCTGACGAAGAATCGCACTGTTTCAAATGCAGCACTGCATTTAAACTGTATGAACCTAATCTGTCCATCCATCCCTCATTAGATTTTATTAAAAAATGGAATGACATAATGCAATTTAATGGAAAACCTTTTGCATGAATCATTAAAAATAAGATAAAAACAGTTCAGACCAGAAAGTAGGTGTGTTCCAAATGTCTATCTTTTGTTTCCCAGGCTCCAAAACGTTATGTAATGATCTGTTTAATGGATATAAATCTGAGTCTGAATGTACAAACTCGGTAGGATTCAGCTTGGCAGTTTGTGATTTATGTTATTTTACAATTTCTAACAGTTAATAGGATCTGTTTTAAAGAAATGAGCTTCCTTTTTTGGCTACATGGGAATTCAGTTCAGATTAGATGTCTCATTAGAATTATTCAAAGCATTTTAACACATAAGATAAGCAGGAACAAATCAGACTTGCTACTCCACATCAGTGCTATATTTATATTATTAAATATGCACTTTTTGCATGTGTGGATAGATTTTCAGCATAACTGCAACTCAGGTTTGTGAGACCCAAACTGACCCCATTAGGTTTAAACTCTGAATTTTTTACTGCAGGGCTCTGAAATAAGTACAGAAGTTCAAAAATATTGAATTTCTTACTTTAACTGTCTTTGTATATTTTGTTCTGTCAGTTTTGATGAAGGGTGCTATATATTCTCTTTGAAATATGATTAAAATAAACATTTACTTTAACTTTATAAGCAACAAAAGCAATGTAAGCACAGTAAATTATAAATTAGTTGAGATGTGTTAATCCAGGACCTGTTAAAGAGTAGACAATACTTGTGTTGTGGAAACAGCAATTATTAGTAGAAAAGAATCCAGTAAAACAAACACTTACATACATAAAAAAAGAAACTGGGAATCTGAACCAAAATGCAACTGAAGAACATCAACTGATCATATCAGATAAGCTCCACAAGATCTGAAAAGCAACCAGCATGACTCAAACATACATTTTTCAGCCTGCATAACTATTTTTAATCAGCGTCAGTGAAAAAACAAAGCTTGTATGAAAAGCACAGATGAAGCGCCGCATCAGCAACTTGTCACAGATCAAGCTTTAATCCTCATTTCTTCTCTTTAATCCTGTTAGAAGCACAGACAAAAGGGAGTGATCTCGCATTTTACTTCTGAATATGTGATGGCATTTCTTTTTTCCCCACAAACAATCCCAAGTGCTTGTACCATAAACACCAGAGCTGACCCATACAGCAGGAGCTGAGCAAACTGAATACAGGTGGATGCAGGAACACCACATTAGTGGTGTTCCATTAAAATTGGAGATGAATGGTACATTTTCCCTTGTTAATATCTATTTTTTCCAACCTCAACCCCCAAATCCTATCAGAGCACATCCATATCCTGGCCAACCACCAGCCTGCTTCTGCCCACATTGCCCCCATGTGAAGCTAGAAATCAAAAATGTCTCCTCAGGACAATCAGTGTTATTTCTGGTGAGGAAATGTTCTGTTTGTGTGTGCTGTGCATGCACATACAGCGGGGGTGGCTAGTGTGATTGAGAGGCTCCAGAAGAGGACTGTGTGTACTTATACATGTATAGGCGTTTGTGTGTGTGTATGTGTGTGTGTGTGTGTGTGTGTGTGTGTGAGTCCCTTTATGTGCGTGCATGAAAAGGGTCCAACTCCAAGGCACTTGTTCTTCTGCAGGGTTTTGTGATGTCATCCTCCCACCTATGCTCTGTGTTTTCACACCAACGTGAGTCAACCTGCTCCAGCGCTCTTTGTGAGCCAATGTAAATGTGCAAACAGCACCAACCAGGAGGTATTTTGAACTTCAGACAATACCTTTGCTTTTCCAAACATATGTTAAAAAAGATTTCTGCTAGTTTGTGCGTTGTACAAAGTAAAGGTGGGCTTGTAAGGATCACAGTGCTGCACGATATTTGACAAAGAGCCTGGACGGTAATCCCCAGTCTCTTTGTAGCATGCAGACAACAAGACATGGATATAAAAATGTCTTCTTCAGAGGCAACGCATTTTTCAGAGTGACAAACGTACTGTCACATGCATAAAAATGACAAAAATTACCATAGAAAGTGACTTTTGAAGGTTGCTGTAGCCACAAAAACAAGCTAACAGGAAAACTTTAAAGAAAAGCCAAGGAGATTAGAGCAAAAGATTACATGCATTCAGCTAATCATTTATGAAATGATGAAAACTATGAATTATTACATCATTATTATTACGACACTAAAAATAAGATACATGTAGAGAAATGGTGACTGTATAATAGTTTATGTTGGATAGAATTATAGACATCTATAATTCAAATTATAGACATCTGAAATGAAACCTTTTGAGAATTCATTTCAGATCTCCAGATGAGTTTTAGGAAAATTTTATTACGGGGTAATATTGTATGATTTTTTAAATTGGATGGTCATGCTGTATTCTTATTTAATGCTGATGAACTTTCACCATATCATCCTGTCTAAGCTAACCTGTGCCGGAGATGTTTTCTGCAGCTGGTAGGGAGCCAAATTGTCTCTCCTGTGTTTATAATTCTCTGTTCTTGGTATAAAAATGATGTGCTGACTGTCTGGTAGAGCTTTTACTCTGACCTGATGAGTTCCAATAGAAACGGGTCAACTTTAGTTCAAGAAGATTACCGTGTGCACCATCTGAAATGTTTACTGTGCATAGGAAAAATATCTGAAATGTTCTCCTTTAAGAAGTATTTATTTTTGAATATATGGTTTAATGAGCCTCCCTATCTATTTAATGTTAAAACAGCTTGCCATATAACTAACACACAAACAAGAGAGCCTCTTAAATCAGTAACATTGAATTATGACTAGGGCTGTAGAGATAACCTCGATTATTATCATTTCTTGAGAAAAATTAATCTGCCTTGAAGCTTCATAAAATTATGTTTTATCTTTTAGTGCACTGTGTTCTGGTCGGATCATTATTTGGGTTGGGCAGAGCTTAATCTAATTTTCAAATAGCAAAGTTGTTTCCTTTTTTGTGCGTTCAGTAGGACCTAAACTTTTTCTGTTTAGGTCCCCCTGCTGGCCTGGAGCTGAAGAGTCAACTCATCTAAAGTCCTCTGCAGACTCTTCTCAGTGTTAAAATGAACATTGAAACCCAAAGTGTGAAAAATTAGTCAAGTTGTAAAGAGTTGTAAAACCATCTATAAATGTTTGTTCTCTTATTTTACGTACCTTTGGACAATCCAACATGAAGTAAAGAAACAACCTTCACTCATCCAACATGTCATTAGTTTACTCCCACAATGACAATTGCAACAAAGCACTAATTGCTCACACGCTCCAATCGAGGCGCAGTAGTCTCCACTTTTGAAAAACAAGCGCGTCAAATTTTGTCTATTTTCAGAGCACACTGTCTGCATTACGCCCCTTTGAAATGAGGACAAAAGAACCAGTGTGTGTGCTCACAACTTGTCGCCTTTCGTCGTGTCAATCTCCATTAGTGCAGGAGCGCTGTTTGAGTGCAACTTTGTGAATAGGGCTCATTCTTTCCAGTCATCTGCTTCCAGGGGTAACAGAAGCAGGAATTTCACCCCTCTCCCTTTCTGGGTTACCACAGCTATGTGTAGGTGTGTCTAACTTTACCAGTTGACATCTTATTATAACTATGACATTGCAATGTCAAGCTGCCGCACATTGTGGCAATTAGATATGGACAGCCTGTGCTGGAAGAATTTAACATAAAAAAAACAAGCCGCAAAATATAAGAATATATTCTTAACCACTGTTCCTCAGAAGATTCTATGTTAACAAAGCACAAAAAATTAAATAAAACATAGCAGCAAAAAGGAAAAAAAAAAACTCAAATACAACATCCGAAAGGAAAACACAGAATCAGGCATCAAAATAGAAATATACCAGACATCATTGTACATGCATGTTGTTCATAATGCACACCAATTATTAAAACAATGGAATATTTTGCACCTCCTAAAGTCTCTTAATCACATTCTCACAAAACAGACAAATAAGCAAAACAGATTTCCTTTAGTCAGATGTCCTCTACATGCACTCACTCATTAAAACCATGAGTGCAGAGGATTACTGCATCAATGTTGTTACTGAGGTTTGTGTAGTATCGGTTCATTAGAAATGGTGCTCCTGATTTTTTTTATACATGTCTGTCCACATAAAAATATTTTCATTTTGAACAAAGTGAGAGAACTTCATTATAAGACTGCAAAGAAGGATGAAAATTCTGTATGATGAGCTTTGGCTTTGCAGTTCATATTGGTTTTTGGAAAACATAATGGGTTTCATAATTAAAACTTAAAAGCATGAAAACCTTTCTTTTTAGTCTAATAAATCACAATCCCTATGCCTTCTGCTGAAGACAAATACATGCTACCAATGAAAGCACATTTAATTAGACGAGTGTTACATGGCATTAGCATAGAATTGGGACATTCCAGAGTTTTGGCAAGAACTTCGCCCCAGTTCTCCTTGTCAAACTAAATGCTAGTCATTCTATGTTTATGTAGAACCACAGATAACGTCTTTGCATAAATGAAGTGATGAAGCTTTTCCTCATTATGGTTGAGTTTTTGTAAATATCAACAGTGTACTGTCACACACACATTGGTCTTTTGGGATAAATAGTAAAGGATAAACAGAGATGGAGATCTGTTTTGAAATGTCTCTAGCACTATAAAATCACTTTGAAATGAGTTGAAGCTCGTAAATTTTATTTTATGCCTCCCAAACAAAGTTTCTAAAGTTTCATTTATGCTTATGAAATATCAAATATATTTCCAGTTTACTGGCATAAAGAAGAGTGAAATGTTTCTTTCAGTAGTTGCTGGTAATATGTCTCTGTAATTCTTTAATCTAAACTGAATTACATTATGTGGCTAACCCAATTAGACTCCAAAAGCTAATCCTCAGTGGGTGGGGGGAATCTCCAGAGAACAATACAAACCGCCTACACAAATATCTGCCACATGACAGACTGGGGTAGCGTCAGGACTCATATAGCTACAGGACTGGTTTTAATGACAATAATCTGTTCTTTTATTTTTTTGGTTATGTTTATTAGATTGTAATGCAATCCTGAATGACATTTCAGAATAATGGATGGCTTGATGGCAAGTGGAAATCAGAGATTGGTGGTATGATTGAAGAAAATATGAAGTATTGTCACTGGAAGCAAAATATTATTCTCTGAAAAGAAATACCAGCTTGAATCCGAAGAATGCATATGATCCAGAACTATTCAGCAGTGGCAATGCATGAGCGAGAACGTGAGATGAATTCCCATGAGTCTCATAATATTCGCCCACTCTTCACGTGGGTACCTGCTGAGCAGCTTTAATTATCCCAATGTTCTTTCTCTTATCTAATTAAAAATGTATGATTCTATAATTAATGCATGTGAGGAAAGCAAGCAGGTAGGATTTGTAAAGGGCATGTGTGGTTTAAAGACCTAGTCAACCCCTTTGCATGCATTTATAATGTGTTGTTATTTAGTGCAAAATGATAGGATACAAAATAACATGCAGTGTCTTGCAAACGTATTCATAAACCTTGAACATTTTAAAATAACCAGAGAATTTAATATAAGTAGCTGAGATTTTACAAGACAGACACTGCATAACACAAAGTAGGCCAGAAAAAGGCGCAGGATTTCCAAACTATTCAGCAAATAAAAGTCAGAAAAGTCTGGATGCATTTGAATGTTACACCCCCTTTACTCTAACACCCCCAAATAACGTCCAGTGAGTCCAAATTATTTTAGAAGTCATCGGTTTAGTAAATAATGTGCACCTATACAAAATTTAGTCTCAGAAAAAACACAGCTGTTTTGTGAAGACATCAAAACACTTTATTGATTTTGCTATTCATTTTGTACAAACTGACCATTACTGATCATGGCATGAACAAAGTCATTGCTGGAAGAAAGCCATAACAAGTTCAGCTTAAATGTTGCCATACATGATGTAAGGGGATACTACAAACATATGGACAAGGATACTATGATCAAATTAAAGCACATTTCTATGGCAAAACATGGTAGAGGCAGCATTTTACTATGGGGATGGTTTTCTTTAGAAGAGATCTTAAAGGATTTTGACAAAAATACAGATAAAATCTTTGAGAGACTTGAAAATAGCTATTTATAAATACGCATAATCTAACCTGACTGAGCTTGAGCTATTTTGCAAACTGAAAAAGGTTAAAAAACACATCAGTCTCTGGATGTGCATTGCTGATGGAGTCATACCCAAAAAGCCACAAGCCCTTCCATATGAAACTGCACCAAAAGGAAGTTCTACATAATATGTAATATTGACTGACAGGAGTGAATAAATCTTAATAATCCTAGCTGGCTGTAAACAGTAAGTGTTTACTCTGATTTAATATTGGACAGTGAGAAACTGTACAGAGTGCATGAAAGCATCTGATATTAATTGTATTTTCATGTGCAAGAAACATTTAGTGGAAACAGATAACTTCTTATTTCAATTAGCACCACTGTGTAGATTAATTTTACTTTCTCTTTAAATCCCAAATAAAAGAAAAACCTTGAGTGCCTTTTTTCTTGCCATGTTTTGTCCATGAGATGATATGTGTGAGAGCATGCTCATATTTTACTCTGCAGTCACTCTATTGTTCATAACAAAGGGCTTAATTTTTCCTCGTTCAGAGTATTCTAGTTGAGAAACAAATAATTTTGTCAAGAATGGCATTGAAAAAGTGATTCAACTGCATTGTTAAACAATAGTGATCTCAATGGTAAAAAAAAGACAGCTTTTTCCTTTCACTGTCAACATATCTTGCAGAGAAAAACGTATATATGTTTGCAGGGTTTCTGGATGATGAATGTGTTGAAGTTTTTTTATGGTTCTCAGATCGACTCTTAATGTCATATCCAATCACTAAGTAGCTGATTTCAGAAGACAAATCAAATACATATGATTAAGGTTGTCACTAAATAGAAAACTAGATGTATTTTTTTCTAGGCCAAACTTATTTGTAGGACAATAAGCCATATATAAATGTAATGATCAGATCCATTCTTTTGTTTTGGTAATTTTGTGAGTAAAAATAGCGTCATTGTAGCCACACCATATATGCATGACCTAGATATTGAACAGTGGGCAATTGTAGGGGTTTATGATGACTAACATACAGTTTATATGACGTATTTTGTTGGTGAGGAGGTGGAACATGGCTTGCACAATGTAAAAAAAAACAACACCTTTAAAATCTTAATAGGTTACAGACATTGTCTCATGTTTTATCCAACATCTGCATTTAAAGAAGAAAATATTGAGAAATACACTTTAGAGATTATATCATTTATTTATTTATTTAACTTTATTTTGCTAAAGTTTTAAATAAGTTTGACTTTAACTCCTGAGTAAATTAAGTGATACAAGATAATTACTAGAAGACCTGAAAATATTAACCATATTGGGTAAGCTATGGATAAGATTCACAATTCGCAATGAATTACTATTCAGTACAGTTCCACAACAGAGAAAACAAACAAACAAACAAACAAACAAACAACAACTTCCATCCATTCAGAGATAGTAATTAATTTGTAAGTCATATTTTAGGATTGTGGAAGGAAGCCAGAGTACCTGGAGAGAACCAATGCATGCAAAGGGAGAACATAAAAAAATTATGCAGAAATTTTTATGTTTAAGACCAAAACCTTCTATCTATGAAGGTTTTGCAACATTTTGTGTAACATCAGTCCAATTCCACAAAAAAACAGTGTCTTAAAACAGGGGTCTCAAACTCCAGGCCTCGAGGGCCGCAGTCCTGCAGTTTTTAGATGTGCCACAGGTACAAAACACTGGAATGAAATGACTTAATGACCTCCTCCTTGTGTAGTTCAGTTCTCCAGAGCCTTAATGACCTAATTATTCTGTTCAGTTGTGGTGCAGTAGAGGCACATCTAAAAGTTGCAGGAGTGCGGCCCTCGAGGACTGGAGTTTGAGACCCCTGTCTTAAAACATTGTGTTCATTTGCATTTACTATTGTATTTGCCATTTAAGTAAAAAAAATAAATACTAAAAATATGTTTTTTTTGTCTGTATTTAACAAGTTTTGTCCCTCTCTCTCTCTGTACGCAGGGCGTTGCTAATCAGCCCTCAAACCAACCACCGAAACCGCTGAGAGCTGCATCCTTATCTGTTGCTAGAGCAACGGTCTCCCTCTATCCCATCTTTTACCCAGCGGTTTGCCCATTCGTCCTTTACCGTCCATATCGCGAGAGCACACGGTGCCTTCAATGATAAACACGGAGCCGTTGACGCGTATCGCGAGACTACGTCAGGGGGGAGAGGCAGTGACCTCATCGTCGTGGCGAGGCGGAGCGAACCGCTGCAACTTTGGATGAACTTCTGATTTGAACAAACCGAGGCGGTTGGGGAAGCGCACGGAGCGGTAGATAAAGAGGAGCAGGATTTCTGCTCTTCTGTTAAACATATCAGACATTACAGACGCGGTTTATTTATTCCCGTTACTGACCAGCGAGAGCGGCGGTTTTTCCCCCCCCCCTTCTTCCCAAGGAGGCAGACAAGGTGGAAATGAATAAAGGTAAGTGTACCCTCACGGCTCTGTTGGGTCTTCACGTTGACACACAAACGCCACAGAAAGCCTTATGTTGTCAGCGTTTCTGCGTATTTAGAACCGATTCATGCTCCAGTTTAAGGTGGCAATTGGAGGATAAAACTAAACAGAAAAGTTGAGCTAGCGGTCAGGTAACTCCGCGTGTCTGTGGTCGTGCATGTTAGCTAAGGTCTAAATCAATTAGCTTAATTATTCTGATTTACTGCGCCCTTTATAGGGTGAGAAGCTTTCGGTTCCCTTCCAGGTCCATCACCCTAACGCACACCACTTCTGAAAATGAAGACAATTCGTCCTTGCTCCTAAACAGACAGGAAATGGTGCAAAACGGATAAAGATAATGGTAATTGTTTGTTTAAGTCATTCCGTGACTGCAGCGCATTTTGCGACGGCAAATCGCAACCGCTGCAACTCCTGTCTGTCTCCATCTCGCTGCTTGTGTCTTTCATTTGGGACTTTGAGCAGTGCTTGTGCAAAGGTATACATCAAGCCTCTCAGGTTATCGTAAGGGGAAATTGCTAGAGTCTTGTAAGGTGCCAAACTGCGTTGCAGTCTTTTGATAGGGACGCAAACGTGAGTTCTTGCAAGATAAATTCCTGGAAAGTGTAATTAGTCGTGCTTAATCTATGACGAATTTGCATGGAAATTGCAGCACCTTGTTTCAGTGTTGGTCACTGTCAAGACCTATATCATTAATCAAAATGGCGGTCTGTTTAGACAGATTGGAAAAGTGCTGTGGTAAATGCCACAATAGAGGGTTGAGTAGAAGCTTTCACGATGCAGTTATTTGATAGAAATGAACTGTATTCTTCAAACAGTAATTTACAAACGTTCTGGATTTGCAGAAGTTTGCTTCTTCTCTGCTTTGATGGCATCCTGCCAGGAACGTTCATTGTAAATGGACCCCCCACAGATGCTCTTTCTTTTGTTATTATTGCCCTGTCCACCTGTGGAGTCTTCCCTCAGGCTACCAGCTCCGGCCCTTCAGGGGGCCAGCATGCACAGCAGAGCCATTCTGCTTCCTTCTTTTGACAAGTCCTAAATGAGCATGTCAAAAAAGATGACATCTCTATTCTGTGGGCAACTGGAAAGGGTATAATTTTCAACTTAAAGAACAGCTGCAGTATTGCCAATGCTTTCTTTCTTTCTTTTCTCTGCTGGAATGCATTTGGTTTGTGGCATTGCAGAATTTTCTGCATGAAATCGAGAAACTTTTACACATTAGCTGTTAAAGATTTGATGCCATCAGCTCTGCCTGGCGAGAGCCGGTGAATACCAAGGCTGAGGCGATCTGCGGGCTGTGTCGCATTTACAATACTAAGTAGGCTGCTGAAATTGCTTGTGTAGGTGGAGGCGCGCATGTTCTGTCACACATGGAGCTGGCGAATAAAGGAGGAGGTGGGAAAACAGAAAAGAGAAAAGTATCAGGGCTTTTGATGGACAGCTAAAAGATTATTTAAAGGCCTGGTGATGTAGAATATCTGAATTATCTGCTAATGTTCCTTGATTAGGCTGCTGGAGATGGCTGAAACCTTCCTCTAAAAGGGTTGAAGTGCTCTTTATTTTAAGCACAGGAGAGGATCTCATTTTAATCTCTCAGGACCTTGGTTATTTCTCAAAAGCCAAATCTTTGAGTTTAGTTTCAGATGCCGTATGCTTCTGATTTTGTGCTGGAGAAGACGAGGTATTTGGCTGTGCATGTGGAGAATCTTACAAATGTTTCTTCAGGGAAATAAAAAAGAAAAAGAGGACCTTTCAGTAAGCCAACTCTGCAGCTGAAGCTTTTATTACACACATGCAATGCATCACTAACAGTGGTTGGTAATGGGGTTTCACCTGTTTATGACCTCCCACGCGGTTACTGTTTTAGTTCTGTTGCTCTTTCCTCCATCCCTACCACCTACGATCCCTCCCTCCCTTTTTCTATCTCTGCCAGTGTCTTTTTCTCAAGTCTCGCTTTCTTCCTCTTAGGGAAGGCATGCCAGGACTCTGACATTCTCATCATTTCTACCCACAACTTTCACCCTATTTCACCCCCTTTTTCTCTCCGTTTCATTAACTTTCTCATCAGTCTTTTTGGGCGGACTGCACTCATCTTTTGGGTATATATTGTTTATAAACCTTTGAACTTCCCACTTGTTCTCTTTATTCTGACTTTTGATAATCGGAAATGGTAGACGAATTTTTACATGTCTCAAACAACATCCATCACAGAAGTTTGGAAAAAAAGTAGAAGGAAAGGTTTTGTTTGGTGATGGCCTGGTCAGGGTTTTCTTGGCTAGTACCAATTTCTTCCTTTTTTTGTTTTCTAACCCGCTGGTTATACATTTTCTTCAAATCAGAAATACACATAAAAGAGGGAAACAAAATGTTGTAGTTCTTTATTAAAAATCATATTTATGTGTTGGTCAAATTAGTTTAACTTTAACATGTACTTATTGTTGAGTGATGCATTTATAGACTGGTGAGATTGTTTTGAATGCATTTAATGAAGAAAAACATTTGACATTTGATATCTGGATATCTATGTAAGCATCTTTATTCTGATTGATGGATGATGTATAGTAGGAATGGCAGCTAAAGAGAGGAATTTATTTTTCAAATATGAAATTATTGGTTGATTTTTCATAAAATCAACCACAAAAATGGTATGCTGTAAGTAATTTCATATAAACTCAGACATAAAGATGAAAGGAAGAGGGTAGAACCCTTTAAAGATGATGTATTAACTAGACCTACAATGCATAAATATAAGAAAATCTTCTTTTTTTTAGCCCATTTATTACAATGGGAATCACAGTAAAATGACTAACCGGTTCATATTTCTTGCTCAAACAAACCGCTTTGGTCAAATAGTAAATTCCAACATAAATATTAAATGTTTCAAATGTAAACAAAGGAGTTTATGTAAAGACATGGATGTAGCTTTGCTCGGATTACTTTATCTGTGTGTTCTTTTGAAGTGGAAGCCTGCTTTTTGTTTTCTCGCACCAAACAACCCTTGCAGTGTTTTCTCTGATATGTGAAATTGCACATCTCTTTGATCCATAGTGTTTTGGAAAGAATGGCACTGAAGCCCTGTTGAGGCTTTGACAACGGCTTTCATTGCTGCTGGAAATAGAGAAACTGGGCACAAGGGGTAAGCACTTACTTGAATCCAATTCAAGTAAGTAGTGAACCCATAAAAGCAAAATGTATCTGATTTTGGACCTCTTTGCCATTCCCATTTTTTGTACGTCTAGTTAAATAACTCCTTAATTACAATTGAAAGTGGATTGTAGTGGACAGAAGTGATGGATTATAAAACAACTGCCAGTTTCAGTTGTGATAGTTGAGGAAAAACTCTTAAGAACATCATGAAACGATGAAAGCGCAGGCTAATCCAGGGTAGCCTTGCTTCTGTTCCCTCAGAAGCAAACAGAGGGAACATATTGTGTAGATGGAGAGGCCTGAGAGAACAAGAGTAGCCTATATTTACAGCAAAATAGCACTTTAATGTTTATTTATTACAAATGAGCCTATGAGCTATGTCAGGGTTTCCCCCAGTGTATTATAAGCCTGGCAGGCGACCAGGCTTTACTTGTGCCCCCACCAGGCTAAGCATTGCTTACTTATGTAAATCTTTTAAAAATGATTGCAGTTTTTAAGATTTTATAGTTGGTGCTTAAGTTTTAATCTTCCAACATACGATTATCAAGTGATATTTTAACATTTTCTGTCAACTTTAAACAATTTTTAACTCAGAAACATGATGGGTCTCTAGATGAATGACTGCCCTGGCATCCAAACACTGGGCTTAGCAAGTTTTCTGGGGAAACCTTGTATTTCATACCAAAATCTAATGGAACATATCAAGAAAAACTGCAAAAAGCTTTTAAAAGTCAAATGTAGATTAATTGGTGGCCAAGGTTTCCCTCTATTGTTACAAAATGTATAATTTAGTCTGAGCAATAACTTAATAATGGTTTATACAGTGAACTGATTGTTGGGATCTAACTTTGGATTAGTGCTGGATTTAAAAAGCAGGTGTTTGAGGAGCTTGTTTTGGTTACTGAGGTTTGATATTTTTACTCAGAATTAAAACTCTTCATATTGAATATCTGCAATGTGTTGAAAGTCAAGGTTTGAGGTTTGTTTATGTATTGATTTAGTGACACCAATTGTTTTCCTGGGATCTCCCCAGCTGCGCTTCCCCGCTCCTCTCCTCGGTTATGACATAGGAAGAACGCAACTGAGGACAAAAATCGTAAAGCTTAACTTCTAGCAAGCTAGGTAATGTTGTTGAAATTCCTACCAACTGTCTCGCCATCTGTTTCCAAGCAGAGAGCTTCAAATTTCTGTCGTGGTGTATGACTAAAAGGATGTTGCTACTGTTGGCTGCCTGTGATGGTATTTGTGAAAGAAGTGCTGTTCTCACCCGTTTGTGATTGTTAATTGCTATTGTCTCATGTTAACATTTAACATTTATTCTACACATTTTTACAGCATTGGAAAACATTAAGAATGAAAACATGTCTTTTGATGCACTTTCTTTTGAGTGTTCATGCATTTATTTTCTTATCAGATTCAAAAGTATTACTTTCATCAAGGAACCTGCATACACTTTTTAACATTTTTAAACAGTCTTATATGGTCAGTGTTGCATTTGATTGTTAGATAAAGACAAAGTTTTGCGTTCTGTGGAAAAAACCCCAGAAATCGACTAAAAACAGTATCACCCAGCGAAACCTTGATCAAGACATCTCTTTCCAAAATATAACATATTACAGTTTTATCCCCAAGAGGTAAGAATAAGGAACACTGTAGATGTTAGCTTATGAGATAGTCCTAAGATAGTTTCTGCTGTGTATGTATTAATACATAATAAGGTATATTAGGGTTATAGTCGTTTTTAGGGGAGTTCTCAAGTATTAGAGATTTCAGCTATTTTTGAGCCAATTGATCCCTAACCTCCTCAAAGTCAAGATTTAGCACTCAACAGTTTATTACTAAATGTTTGCTGCTGTTTAAGGACTAAATAATACATTCATCCTTCATTAGTCAAAGCTGAATCAAGTAACTGACAATCTAGTGATATAAAGCAAACCAGTTCTGTACTTTTTATGCATGTGGATATTTACAAAGTTGATGCACTGATGACTTTGATTTACTTAATTTTTCAGGCAAAACTGAACATTTCAGAATAACAGCAGACTTATTATGTGATTTAATCTGTATTGCACAATATATGAACACAACAATCTAAAGTATTTCTCAAAGAATGCATTTCTTTGGTTGCTGCAATGAATTTACCAACTAATGGCCGCTATTGTTATTTTTTTTTTTTAAATCTACCTTCCTTTTGAAAAGACTGGCAACTATTTGCTCTGCTGGGTTGATTCCCTGCTTGTCCTCAGGTCACTGTACTAGTTTATATATTGATGATTAAGGGAAGAGAGAAAGATGGGTAGTGGTAGGTAGGTCTCATAGTATGATGTTTAATTTTTAAAGCAAACATTCACTTTCACCTTTCTCTTTCTAACACGTGGAGATAAAATTAGCCTATTCTCTGCACACAAGCTGAATTAAAGTGCATCTATTTCTGGAAAATATTGCAGTTTGCGAACACTTTTGTTGCTGGAGCTAGAGACTTTGTGGAAAATGTTTTCACGCCTTTTGTTTTTTACTTTAAAATACCGTCAAGCATTTCTGTGGGTGAAAGTTTCTCCGGCTGGCGCTCTAAGCAACCAAGGAGGACATCACACCCATGCTTCAAGATCAAAACACAGAGAGCTACACCAAGAAAAAGTGGCAGCTGACTTCAGCAGTTTGTCTACTGAGTGGCAGAGGGGACAAAGAGCAGCACGGCAGCTGACAGGGACATGAGTGTGACTGAAAGGGGAAGTAGCATCCCTTAAAATGTCCCTGGGCTGCCATGAAGTATTATCTGACTTTGTGAGAAATATTGCAAAATCTGAGTGGGAAAAACGACAACTGAAACAAACCAGGAGAAAATACACCCTGTCTTGTTCCGTCATGCCAAACAGTGTGGACGTTCTCAGCATACTGAGGTGACTCATGGAGGTTTTAACTTTATCCCAGCCTTGAAACTGATTGATTACTTATCTGGTAATTGACATCAAATGTAACTCTTGAGTTCTCCCCCTGGGCTGTTCTCCCCGCCTTACTAAGACTCAACAAACCAAACGGATAATCTTGTGGCTGGTTGAGGTTTCTGGTGATGTCGCTTGGGGAGGGTTAGGAGACTGGATCAAAGATTTTACACAGGCGTGTGGGTTGTTGCTTTATACATCTGTCAAAACAAGAACTCTCCGCTGCTGGCAAACGCTCACCATCCGAGGAACAGCTTTGAAGTAAACCTTTTACTTTCATGCTTCAGTCGACTAGCTTTATTTAATTACTATAGTTGGGATAGAGTTCTTAATCTTTTCCTGTAATCTCAACAGGAAATTATCGACATCCCTGAATACCTACACGTTCTTCCAGAGTCCCAGACGTCCTTTTTACTTGATGAAACCTCAACTATTGTTAGTTTCTCGTCTTTTGAAAGAAACAGAAAACTTTTGTTGGCCTCTGATAAAACACATACGATTACTTTGCAAAGATGCTTTCAAATCCAACTTATTTTTGTGACGTTTAGTTTATGCATAGATAAGAAGTTACAGATTTTTTAACTTTCAGAAAAGAGCCCCTATGTAAACTAATTTGTCCAAGAATGTTGGGTAAAGACTTTGCTCTTTTTTGTCTGCGGACTTATAGTGGCTGTCTACACTTTACCAAATCACATGTGGCAGGTATTATTTTCAGAATGCCAGCTGAAAGATGAGGCTGGTTGCCTACCAAAGGCATCGTTTTGTGAACAGAACATCATTCAAGGACGAGAGAGCCTAATAATTGAAGACATCTTGCTTGGATTTGTCAGTTCCAAGGAGGTCCTGCTTTGTGCCATGGTTCATAAAACGCATAAATCTCATTTTATTTATTGAGAGCTGCAACAGCTTTTGGCGGAACCTTCACCAGTCTTCCTGCTTTGCAGATCCATGAGCAAACTGAGGGATCCTGCTGAGAGCGGTCAATCTGCCTCTCACTACTTTTATGGCACTAACATTCCAGGCTGCAGGAAGCCAGAACTGTTCTGTTGGTCAGGATATTTCAATCTCCATCAGGTGAAAAACAAAAACGCTGAAGCTGAATTGAACAAAAATTTGTCCATGAGTAATATTTTTGAGAAGAAGCAAGGATTCTTTTTCATTTTGTTAAGGTTTTTATGACAGTTCACGTCAAATGATAAGATGATTTTTTTTTCTATAGCAAAAATAAAAACCATAACTCCTGTGGATCAGTCAGAGATTTTCTGAAACCTTTTCATATTTTAAGTGATTTTGGTAAGTTTTAATGATGGGGCTCTATAGCTTTTATTTTCAATTTTGTAAAAGATTTTTCCACTTTTTCCGTTTTCTATTTTTCAGAATTGCATTTTTGTTGCACTTAAACTATATTTATTAAGACTAAAATGTGTGTAATTATGTAGTAAATGAAAAATAATTCAATATATTAATAGCCAAAGAGGTTGGCATTAAACAAACCTCTCTGTTAATGTTTGGCAGAACACTGAGTGCTTTTGAAAGATATTTAATATTTTCAAAAAAAGAAAATATTTAAAATATTTTTTGTTCTAGTAGCTACGCAGAAAAAAAGTCTGAGCTATCATCTACCCTATAACTGTGCTTAGTAAGATTTAAATGGTCATGTTACACTTGATTGCAGATACATTTCAACAGGATTGGGGTTTTTGTTTCACCTTTGATTATAAATTTTAAACATAAACAGACAAGCCTACTTTAGGACAGATAATAAAACATGATAGGTTTAACCTATTGACAAACTCAGGGTAAAAAAAAAATTTGGTTTACAACATCTGACTAGCAGGTGAGAGAAACGGAAACTGAAACAGGAAAAAGATGCTCAGTCACTGTATAACATTTCGCGCTGGTTTGTTGCAACCTTTCAGCTATCTTTCCAAGAAATAATATTTTGACTTCTTGGGAAATGTCCTTGGCTGCTACTGTTGCGTTTCATATTTCAGGGCTTTTTATAGTGCAAATGTTATGTGGTATCATTCGCTTACTAGATTCATTTCATCTCGTTTTCAGCTGAGCCTCAGGTCTGCATTCACACACAGAGGAATGTGTGATGGTGTTGTGTGTACACAATGGGGATGACCTCACCGTTTTCATCTTTGTTGGAGCTCAGCATGCTGTAAAACAATGAAATCTGTGTGCCCCACTTCCCACCCTGCTCCTTCTTAAAGGGTACCTGTCCTCACCACAGAGTTGTACATTTACTTCCTGGTTTAGAAAGGTTCTTAAAATGTTTACTGAACTAGTTAATGATTATTTGAACAAGTGCGATTTGGAGTGTTTTGTTTCAAAGACTGACGCAGCAGAGAAACAACCTCCACCTGCTGTCCTAACTGTGGTGACCTTTGAGTAGGTGAGAACAAGAACTTTTGCTTTGATCGTAAAAACTTGAAAGTATCTAGATCCTTAATATGTATGTTAACACAGCCCTTTTAGATCGCTGGACTTTGGAAACCCCAGGTCTATATTTCAGTTCCGTTAGGCTTTTCCCCCCTTTTTTTTTGGCTCATTTTGCTTCTGCTTGGTTTTTTGGCACAGAAAAAACAAAAAACAACTAATTTGTAGATGCACCACCTACTAATGCTCATAAATTCATGCCCAGTTATAGATACTACAGTAATATGTAGTTATGTTTCTTTTTTTAAAAATAAATTTCACATTAACCGATATTAGTATTTTCTTGTGGTTATATCAAATCAAATTGTTTTGCTAATTGTTGATTGGCAGGAATATTCGTTTTTAAGATGACACATTTTTATAGCAATTCCCTTTGCATAATATAAACTAGAAGTGCATGCTAGAATTTGATATCAGTGGCAACAAATAAACATTTTACTCTCTCCTCTCATCTATCATTGCAATTCTAAAGATTTTTTTGTGACCTTTTTAATACTTTGGGAAATTCAGTGGATCCCCACTTCTAAGAGTGGCAATGAGGAAGACCAAAGATGTTAGCTTCTGTGGTAGTGCTACGATGGTTTCCACTGTGCATTTTAATGTATATTCAGGTATATTTTGTGGTTGTACTGTTAAATGGAAGAATGTTTTTAGAAGGAATCTCACGTAGATTTCAGCCATTAGCAAGCGGTTATGGTCGCTCACCCCTGTAAATACCACTGTAGTATATTTAGTCTAACAAATAGGTTGAATATCTTATTTGCATGCAAAATGTGAATTTCTGACACTTGAACTACATTATAAACAGTCTTTTACAATATTCTTATTAAACACATATTTGTGATATATTCCAGCCTTTATATTAGATGTGACTAATCTATCCACTGGAAACATTCGCTTACATTTAAGACAAGGAAAATGTTTTGCTGCCTGAAAAATAACCAGAAAATATTCAGAACACAATTAACTTTTCCACTTTTTGCTACTGTAGGATAATAAGGTGTACATATTCTGATTAGGGACCCATTGTAACAGTTAATAGCACCTTTTAAAATGATAATCCTCTCAACAAAATTTCATATTTTGAGTTGGTCTCCCACGTGGTCTGATTTGTTGCCATTTTGTGTTCCCGTATTAGTCAAGGTTGTAGAAAGAAAACAAAGTTGTTTGTTTCCATGATGTTGAACTGATATAACAGTGTATGACTTTGAACATTAAGAAATTTGAGTTTTTGACACAGCTCTTTGTCAAAACGGTCATTTTCGTAGTTAATATTGCATTCCAAAAATCTTTCCTCCGTGTTGCATCTGCCTCCTATAGATCTCACCCTGTCATCATGAGCTGATCTTGGTATGCTGCTTAATCACCCAGACCGAGTGGGCCGCTTTGTGCCGTTCATGCCGCAAATGGTCACTGGAGCAGATTTACCTCGTAGCGCTTTGATCCATTTTAGTAGCCTTTAATGCCTCCATCGGGTCTCGTCCATGGCAGAGAGAAAGGCTTGATGTGTGGTTTGTGGATGTTGATGGTTTTCATTAACTGCCTCATCAGAGGAGAGTTTTTTTGCTCTGATGGTATTTTCTAATGACGGCAGACTTTTGTGGAAGGGAAAGCTTATTGATTGAGGCCCCACCGGGTGGTTTTTAATAAAACGACTGTCAGTAGCCCTTTAACATTTCTGCATGCACTTGATCATAAAAAGCTGCTTTTGAAGCAATGTAACAATGAATGTACTCACTTCAGCTTACATTTCATAACATCTGTGTTTTGTAGTCTTACCACTGACATGCAGGGTGCAAAGAATAATTGCATTCCTTCCATAAAGAAATGCATTGAATATTGTATAGCTTTGCAAATGAAGTGTGTGCCTGTGTTAGAGATCATACAGTCACTAAAGCTATAATAGGTTCTAAGACGACTTGAATAGGATGATTGTAGTTGAACATCACAGTCTGTACCAGAGATGAGAAAAGTATCTAGAGGGTAGTTGCTCAAAGCGCCATTGCTTCCTGACATGGGATTCAATAAGGAAATGTTGCCAGGCAACTGGTACTATTCCACTTTTGGGTACTATTGCTTGGTAACAAAATAGATTTTTAGAATAATGGCAGAATCAGTATTAGAAATGATTATGGTTTAATGTACTTATCAGTAGTGTACAGAGTTTAAATCTGGATATGTAGTGCCATGTAATGAGAACCTAACAATGTGTAAATACGGGAATAAGAAGCCACTTTCCTGTTCTTGTATAACATGATTTTTAATAAGCACTCCCTTTGTGCTCAAGCATCATTTTGAAGTTTTCTTGTTCAATTATTCTCTGCACATCCCCACAAGTTTTATCTATTTGAGCACACTTGTCTCTCAATGCACCTATCCTTTCAAATAGCCAATGGTGCACAAGAGGGAGGTGGAGTAGGAGGAGAGAGAGATGGTGTGAACAAGGCCTGCGGGGGTGGTGCTGGGTTACATAATATCAGATGAACCCAGCTGCGTTCTGTTGTTTAGCCCATGGGTGAAGGAGTGCCAGCCAAGCTGACTGATGTGTCCACCTGTGCTCGTCAGAATATGATCTGGATTAGAGTATAGGTCAATGAGCGGATTTACATGGACCGCAACGATCACGTGTAGTCAGCCAAACGAGCAGAGCTTGAAACCACAGTGCCGACTTTGCTCCTCCAGCACTCTGTTGCTATGGCGGCACAGTTGTTGTGTTGTCAGAAACCTTGGGGTTTAATGATGATGCAGGATTCTAACAACAGTAATTAGAAGCTGTTTTTCCTTTCCTTCTTTCTTTTTAACATAATAAATTCTCATGTTGGCACATTCTTGTGCACACAGCTTCATCAAAAGTGGAGCAATGAGCCAACAAGAAACGCCTTTTTCAGACTGTTCTATAGAAAACAATTGTTTGTAGATGTGGCTGCCATTACAAACAATTTAAATTAGCATCATTCACAAGGTTTCTCCCAGAAAACTTGCTAAGCCCGGTGGTTGGATTCTAGGGCAGTCATTCATCCAGCGACTTCTCAAGTTTTTGAGTGAAAATGTTTTAGTTTTTGTTGACAGGAAATTTTAAAATATGACTTGATAATTTTGTGTTATTGACCGATTGCAAGATTAATACCTGAACACCAACTATAAAGTCTTAAAAAATGCAAACATTTTTAAAAGACTTAAATAAGTAAGTAATGCTTAGCCTGGTGGGGGGCACAAGTAAAGCCTGGTGGCCTGCCAGGCTTATAATACACTGGGGTGGGGGGTGATTTAATAATGCTGGACACAAGACTATGGGTTTATGATTTTAGAGAATTAGTTTTTTTTATTTAAAAAAAATTCAGTGCCTTCAGTTTCCAAAAATGGTCAGTAAATGACTTCATGGCCAGTAGACCAGTTTCTGTGTAAAAAACTTTGACTGGATTATCTCTGGTTTGGCTGTCCTCACAATAAAATCTAAAGGGAAGACAGAGGACCTATCAAAGAAGCCTCTGGCACTGCTGTTAAAGTCCCAACAGGAACTCCTTTCTTTTGTTTTGCTTTCATTGACATTATTCCAGCTTTAATCATCTTTGGTTCAACTAAAAAAAAAAAAGGTCAGCTGTAATTTAGTAGACAGCAGCAGGTGCTTTCCCACTTTTCTTTTCAAAATATGTACTATTTTCCACCTGCTACTAACTTCAAACACTTTTAACTTTGAAAATAGTAAAATACGTGACAATAAAAGAGTCCGTTTTAATACTGAAAGAGTGGTGACTGTGTGGGAGGGTGGGAAAGGTGAAGCCCAAGAATATTCAGCCCTCGCACTTAATTGTTTTATTTTTCCAAGAAAAGCCCCAAATGCCGGTAGTCAAGCAACAGCCTGACCCTTTCTTTGGGTTTGAGCTCTGGGGCTGAGGGCACTGCTCAGAAACCATAGCAGTAACCCTTTTATTCAAAGAGGCTTTCACTTTGGGAGGTGCACACCATCACATCTGTCAAAGTGTCATGGAGCTTGCTGTCTGCAGCATTAATCCTACTGCCCTCTCATCTTTTTAAAAGCAGCGTTTATCGAGGAACCCCTCCATACTCTTTTCTCACGACCATTAAGCATGCACATGTCAATCTTCCTCAGCATCTTTTGCTCAGATGGTTTATATAGCATTTTGCCACTTGACTGGCAAGGCCTAAATAATTCAAGTATGCACTGTATATTTAGTTGTAGAGCTGCTATTTATATGAAATGTTTTTTTCACACAAGCACACATGATTTACAAATTTCTAAAAATAGTGATTTTTTTTAACCCCACTTTCCTGCTGCTTGTCAAAACATAGACGGCAATAATATTTTTATTAGCTCAGCATCAAAATTGACATTTGAAATAACAGAAACGAGCAACGCTTCCATTTGAATTTAGTGACCAATTGTTTGCTTTTTTTTATTTAAATTTTTTTTTTACCTGCCTCTTGTGATTTTATCCAATACTGATTTCCCTTTAAGATTTAAAATCAGCATTTAATCTTTATTCTAGCCAGTTATTAATAATGACAATGTTTTTTTTCATACCATTTTCTCAAAAATAAAATGAGAAAATGAAGGATCAATGCAGCCTTAAAATTTTACTTTAGCCATTTACACGTTTAGCATGGCTAGTTTGATGAAAACAGAAATTTTTCTTTGTCTTCACCTTAACTCTGAAATTTCCAAAATGTCACCATTTCAAATCCATAACTTTCCTTTGAAAGCTCAAAAGAGAACATTGATGCCTTCTGTTTAGCCTTCCTATTCTCTGCGGAAACTCTGGTGTTTTCTCTCTCCTGCAGCCTGAATGAACCACTCACTTCTTCCACAGTGGAGTTGAAAATTTTCAGTTTCAAATATAACGAATGAATGAAGATCAACCAGGTTTTATTATTGCAGGAAACATTAGCCTATAAAACAGTAATTTCCTGTTGGTTAGACCTTGAAAACTTGTTCTTCCTTTTGTATACAGTTGTCGCCTCACCTTCTTTTAAATTGTTTAGTTAACTCAAACTGTCCTCGTGCAAAACTTGCCCAGTTTTCTTTTTGTCTCAGCCTGTAATGATACTACCGGGTAGTTTGTTGTGCTGACACGCCAAACGGTTTGAAAGCACCAGACAAAGAGAAGAGAGAGCGAGAACAAGACACTGAGCTAATTGCTATAAGTATAGGGATTGTGTTTTCAGATGTCGGGTTTAAAAGCGCTTGTGCACACATTCTTCACACGTCCCTCTCTTATTTACCTTGAGCTGAAAGCATTTGTTTGAGAACTGTTGTTGTTGGATTGTAAAGTGGTATATTTCTAGCTAACACTATACTCCAGAAATACCAGTTGTATGCATGATCCTATACTTGTGGTGCAGCTAGAAATTGGGTAACTGCAGAGATTACATTACAGGTGCAGAAATGTGCTCTGGTTTAGAAAGTGGCATTTTTGTTGCTACTAAAAGAGCGTATTTTGGATTCATTAAGAGCTGTAAAATTTTATCAAATCACCATACAAATCAGTTTTGCATGCTGATTACATATTTGGTCTGTTAGATTAACTTTCCTTGCCCTGTGCTCATACTTAATGTATATTATAAGTGAATGAGATGCTAAAACTCTTAGTGTGGTATTAATGACTTTGTGAGAAAGAAAAGATAAGTTTTCTGATATAGTTAAGCAAGTTTCTCATTGTACAGCTAGCAAAGTTTGCAGGGTGACTGATAGTCGTGCAAAATATGTATTGTGGATTTTGAATGTTGGCATAGTTTATGTATATTAGTGGTGAGACTCAATTAAAATGTTGTAATGAGTTAATTGAAGGTTCTGTAATGAATCATATATAAACAAAATAAGCAACATTTTCAATTCAACCCCCCATGAACCAAGAAAAGCAGCTTCGTAGTCCATTCCTGTTGCTTGTGCATCAGATTTACAGGTGTACCGGAAACACAATATTAATGTTCCGGCTCGGGACTCTAGCACGTTTAACCCCTCGTCCCCCCAAAAAAGCAATAAATTTGCTTGTTAATATCTATGTCTATGCAATTACTCAGAATTAAATTACAATCTCCGTCCCAATGTATAGGTAGAATAGATCATACTTGAAATTGGCAAGGTGTTTTAAGAAGAGAAAAACCCCATCTTTTTATTAGGTTGCTCTTCTACTCCATATCACCTTGGAGATCTTGTCCCAGGCTAGACAAGAGCCAAAGAGCCCTTATTGCAACCTGGCACTGCTACTTCTGTTACTGCTGTGGTTTATGGTGTGAACTGTTGTAAAGAAAATAAAATGGAAAGCTGCAGTTTCTTTTGGTTTTTTTTTTTTTTCTTTTTCTTTTGGTATAAGGCTCTTGTGGACTCCAGTTTTATTAGGTCTGAGGCTTGATATGTGGGAACTGTGATTTATAGCTTTCATTATCAAGTTTTTACCACACGGTTGGATCCCAACAGGGTCCCCACAGACCAGCTGACTCTCAAAATAGCAGTTGAGGTTTTCACTTTAACAAACTGTGGTTAGACAGAGGTGCTGAAAAGCAGAGACTCTTCTGTGGTGAAGCTTTGATCACAGAGACTAAATGGTAATGCTTTGAAATGTCTACATCAGGTGCAGGTAGCTTATGGAAATCAGCCTTCATGGACGGGCACTTGGCACACGGAAGCGGACACACACTTCACAGAAAGCTGTAATCTTTGATATTTGTGCCGTTTGCCTCTTCGGTGGAAGCTGAACATACTGTACATCTTAGAGTTGAGATGGGGGAAGTAGAGAGAAGAGAAAAGAGTTTCCAGATGAACTTGTGAACTCAGATTTCGACTTATTTATATCTTTAGCATTTACTTTTTCCACCATCTGTCTTGGTGTCTATCTGTAGCAGTTTCTTTGATGAAATATTTTGTGTAAGTGTTTATCCTACATATATATTTTTTTTATATATATTACTTAGCCACAAATCATCTTAATTGAACTAAATCTGGTGTTGATGCTGCTGATAAAGTCTCTTTTGGATTTGATAGACATTTTTAAATGAATCCTTTTGAAGTTCCTGACTAAGCTAAACTCCTTTGCTAGGCTAATTTATCAAAAGCCACAGAATATTTCATGTGCACGGTTTGGAAACCTTCTTTACAGGCTGTGAAACTGCATTTTCCACATTTACTTGGTTTTCACTTCCTCTGTGTCTTACGTGACCTGCACTACATTCTCTGTCTAGACAGCTGCTGATGTGCTGGGGAACTGCGCAGAGTCCAGTTTAAAGATTGATTACGTTTTTTGATTTTTTTTTTTTTTTTTTTGAAGTAGGACAACTCTGTGTTCTTGTCCACGTAGAATCAGGGCAGAAATATTTTACAAGATGGATTAATAATTTGTCAGTCTAGTTTTAGCCTTGCATTTAGCAAAGCAATTTGCATGTAAACACAAACAGAATCAGGATGTAGGATTTTTGAAGCCCAAAGCTGTACATCTATTTCTATATGACTTGAATTATTGAGAGAGCCACACTGACAGTCAAATGTTTTTCATTTAATTTCCCATTGGTTTAGGCCGCAGTTATAAGACACCAAGGTGAGATGCCAATATTATCAACGTTAACAATAGCCTTTGAATGCTGCTACAGTCTAAAACACATTGGTTCCTCCTTTCTGTTTCTCATTCTTCTCTCTCTCTGCCCTGCTTGTAGATTTCAGCACTAGTGTGATTTACAGTCATAGCAGATGATCTGCTACTTGGTCATGCTTTTCCTACATGCCACATTTTCTCAATTCTCCTCTGTGCAGATGATTCCCAGGCTTCTCTGGAACACACACACACATTTGTTTTTTATTAATATTTGTCGTCTTTTCCATGTCGTTTTAAGTAATATTTGACGTTATCACAAGTTTACACCTTCTAAATTTTTTGAAAGCTTGTATTATTCTGTCATCTTTTGTAAGAAGACGGGTTTAGTGGTTGTAAACGTACTCTGAAATTTAAAACTTATGTGTCCCTTGGGTGAACTTCAAAATATTCTTTGGCTTGTCGATTAATACTGAATGCCAACGCAAGCAAGAGTTGGTCTGGATTTTGTGAACACCAGCTGCAGTTAAAACATGTCTAATCCAAGCTCCACTTTTGAAAAGGTTTAACCACCAAACGAATTTGATACAGTGACTCTCTGCCAGCCCGTGTTCCTGTTTTCCAGAATGTGAGGGAAGAAAACTGCGACTTATGGCTGAGGAATGTGAAGAGCAGACAGCTGAGACTTAGCAGAGATAGGGAGCCGTGCCTAAAATAATGAATTTGGGCTGAAAGTGGGCAGAAAGTGAAGCTAGGTGGCAGAGGAACAAAGCTGCTCCTGCTGTCTTGAAATGGCTTTGAAAAGGGGATCTGCAGAGATTTTGATGCACCGTGAGTTTTCCGATCCCCCCCCTCCAGAAACCTTCACGGGGCTTTCCACATTACACTCTCTTCCTCCCTCTGTATAGTGACGGCTTTCTCCCTGCTTCTGTAATGAGGCTCATTCTTTACGTATGGGTTATTAGGTTGGTATTTTTATGGGTTATTTAATAAAAGGTGTTGATTTTACACCTTTGTACTGGAACTGTTCTTTTCACAGTCTTGGCATTTGTAAATCATTGACAGCCGAGCTTTGGAGTTCAAGCAGAGGTTGAGTAGGTAACATGGGAATCTCTTGAAAGGTGATAATTACTCTTTTTTGCTCAAATGTTTCCCATCTAGACAGGAAGTGAGAACCTAATCACACTCATAGCAAGAATTGTGCATGTGTTTTATTAGATATGTAAGAAAAATTCAAGTGTATTTCAGTGGTTCCTGATTTTTAAAAAAAATAAAGTTTCTTTTACTAAAAATGTAAAAGCCAGTAGTCTAGAACAGCAATAGTCCATTGTCTGATTCACAGCAGGAATTATTTTTCTTAATGTCAGAATAGGAAGGACTGTTTCTGTGCGAAAGGCATTTCATATCTTGTCTATTTCCTACTAGGTGTCAGTCTGTGTTTAAGAAGCTGGTATAACCAATAAATATCTCGTGCAACAATTGACTCAGCTTTTCATTGCATGCTAAAGAAATCTTTTAAAATGATTGGAAACAAATATTCCCCGCTACCGCTTTGTACAAGGTTTGTCTTACCGAATCAGTGGATGATCCCATGAATATCAGGGATCGTCTGATCGTATGCTGGGAAGAAAAGCATTTAAATTTTCTTCTGCTTTCTTGTTCATCCTGCCAGACATCTGGACATTGTCCGCTTTATGACCTTTTTTATAAGCCAAGGCTCTATATGAATCCAAAAAATAGATGATTTGTGTCAAGCTGCTTCCTAGGTAATTGTATATAAAAATAACTTTTTAAAAAATGAAGTAAGATGAGCTTTCCAAACCAACTTTGCAAATTTGTTAAAACCCCCCCAAAAAACCTCCTTGTTAAATTATCAGTCTACTTTGATTTACTAAATATATCTGGACAACTTATCTTGGATACCACCTCAATAGAACATGCTCGTCTTTGACATCTTTTAACAAGTAAACCAATTCTCATGCTTTGGAACATCATTGAACCACCGTCATGATTTGCAAAAATCGAAAACATGGATCCTTCCAAGTGGCCGGTCTACTAAAATTACTCCAACAGATTATTGGCTACAATCCAAAAGTCAGCTAACGGGCAAATATGGCGTCCATGGGAGCATTCCAAGGTGAAAGCAACTGACCAAAGAGAACACAAATCTCTGCCACACATGTTGCAAATTGCATCTCGATAATCCTGAAGACTTGGGAAAATATTAAATATTATGCAGTCCAAAGCAGATCTACAGACCTACCTACCTACACTTAATGGTTCAAATAAAAACAATTGAAGGCTTTAGAGTGGCCTAGTCAAAGTTCAGATTGGTTAGGATGGCTTCTTTTCACTTAATCATCCTTTTAAAACCACTGTTTGGATTGATTAAAGTTATTCAATTTGTTTTGTCTGAAACATTTACAAGCACATATTAAAAATTAGTATCATAAAAAGTTTAATGTTTTTTGTCACTCGTTTCAGAAAATGAAACTCATATTTTATATAGAAATATTGAACTTTTTAAATTATTTGAATTGTAACAGTGTCAAAATGCAAAAATAGAAGCAAGGGAGGAAAATACTTTTTCACACTTCTTTGTTGTCGCTTTTAATAATATTTTAATGCCAAAATGCAAAAATGGAAGGCAGTGTAAAGTTGAATTTTGAAAAGGCTTTTAGATGTCTGATGTAAACAAAAGCTGGTGCTAAAGGATCTGGATAAACCTGGACTCAAGATAAACACTCTCTACCAGTACATATAAGGTTTTACTCTTCTGACATCTTTCCTCATGTCTGTCTTCCTTTATTTTTTTCTCCATCGGTCTTCATCTTTCTTCAATTTTGTCTTTTTACACTCTTGTCTTTGAAACAGACTCCAAAAATTTGTTTTTCCCAGTACAAATTTCATTAAGACTGAAACGATTCCTCGAGTGATTCGAATACCTCGAGGGATTATTAAAATTCCTCGAGAAAAATGTATCTGCCTCCGAGCTTCGTTAAGTTATATTTTATTATTTAATGCACCGTGTTCCGGCCGGGTTATTACTTGCGTTGCCCAGCGCTCTCACTTCCCCCTGAGTTGTTGACGAAAGCTAAGAGTTAGCAGCATAATGTCCAGTTTTCAAGTTTGGCCTGGGAGGATTTTCTTGATTGATGATAATGTCTAGGTCTTTGTCATTTTTCGGGGGACCAATAAGCATCCTTAAAATAACTGGCGCAATGCCTGGAGTACGGCAGCTTTTCTCCTAACTTTTCTTCAGGTTAACTTAGAAAGTGAGCTATTATTGTTACAGGTTAGTTTTTTAACCTACAGAAAAGTTATTGTTAGGGAAGCTCAAATATGAAAAATTGGACTAATGTTGATATGCGATAGTAGCCCTGCTGTTTGATTAGATTTACCAATGTTTTATCTTTTTTTTTATCCGATTACTCGATTAATCGTAAGAATAATCGATAGATTACTCGATTACTAATATATTAGTTTATAACAGCCCTAAATTTCATCAATGCAACTTTCAGGATTTCAAATGTTTTTTATATTTCATCCACTTCGCTAAATAAATGAAAAAGATTATATGGTAGCTTTGGTTTCCTAATTACGAAGAAGACTGAGATGAGAATTAGGAATCTTATCCTTGAGGTCAAAGGTCAAAAACTGAAAAATGTTCTTTTTTTACTCCTATTTTAGATGCATCAAAACTCCAACTATTTTGAGTCTACAAACTCGTAAGAAAAAAAACATACTCTTTGATACACTTTAGAGTTTAGTATTGTAATGCATAACAGCTATGCAAAAAATACTTCAATCTTATTATGCGTTAGTTATTTTGAAAAAATACAATCGACAAGTCAGACTACAAATAACCTGAAAATTTCTTTGGAGAGGCTTTCAAAACACTAATTTTCTTATTAACCTTTTAGTATAATGTGAATACCTTAACTAGAATTGGTACTTTGTGTCTGTAGTTATGACTCTTGCTGTGATCAATGTCTTTAGAGCTCACTAACAATAGTTACTATTGCTTGATAATGTTTAGATCTATTACTGCCAAGCTACAGCTTAATGAAGTTGGTGCTGTGAAAACATTGTTTGTATTGTCTAGATTGCACTGGAAATATAGAAACGAAAGGAAAAAAACCACATAAATAAACTAATCCATGGAAAAATTGGCAACATAAAGAAGAAATCAATATGATTAGTCACAGATCTTTTTAGTATACTTGGCTCAGGTTCTGGTTTTCCTCAGACCCGCATATCTGCTCCAGTTTGAACAGTTTGCTTCCTTTCAGGCAGACATGAAAGGACTATCAGCAAGCCTCATTAGGGTGAATGCCAAACTGCAGAAATGAAACGAGGTCCAAGGTCCAGGTCAGCTGTGTTCACTAATAGCGTGATGAATGGAGAGATAAAGAAGATGACTAGTTTATACTCAGAACTGGTTAAAACGACTGCTGAGTTGATGTAATAAAGTTTGACTGGAATGCTAACAGGATAACCCAGAATTTATTTTTTTTCTTTGTTTGAGCATGTTGCAAAACCCTTCACTGTTTTTTCGAATAATATTTAAAAAATTCAACACTAACCCTGCTTATTCTTCATGCTTCATAAAATAATTGGTAAAGGAAAAGGCTGACCTCATGGATTAAGCATGAAAGTTACCACATGGTGAAGTGCATTCACTGTATCATTATTATATACAAGTATGTAGAAACTGTTCCTCCTTTAGTGACTGATCATAAGAGAAAATATATCTGTTATTCTGATCAGGCTTATCAGACAACGCTAATTAAATACCACCTCTGCAGAAATCCTTTGCTGGTATCTGAATGAGTCAACAACACATGTGAATGAGCTGCCTTGTGCTGTCTCATTACAAATCGAAGTGTCTCTCTGCATCACACGCTTTCTAAATCGCTGTAAAATAACAGCAAACATATTCACTGTTTGCAGTATCATTTTCATAATAAAAGGGATAAGTGCTGTTTGAAACTATTCTTTACCATTTTGTCAATGGTATGTGCATTCTCAAATGAAAAATCTAAGATAGGATATTTACTACTTAAAGGTAGTAGGTTCACTAAATCACAATTTCTTTATGAAGTTTCTTCTAAATTACAAGTGACGTTCTTGTTCAAAATACATATCCAACCCCAAAATCTTGGACTTTAATGTGTTGGTAGTTGCATACGAGTGTAAAAATAGTTTTGTTTCCAGTAGTTTAGCAGATTCATCATGCTCAAGTGTTGCACATCTTTTTAATTTCTCAGAAGACCTTGGAATTAATTATGGATGAATTTGATTTTTTCTGATTAAACGTGAAACATTTTGCATAATTTGATTTTTGAAATTCCAACTCTCAGATATAATTCTTGAATGTAATATTAGGTTGCTTAGGTTGTGTTTGTCAAACCACAGTGGCGCGAGAATGCTGTAGCTACATTTTTTATCTATCAGAAGATTTTTAAACACCAATCGCATTTAAAGTCACGTCAAGTGGACTCACAACACCACACAGATGGAACTCATGACAAGTTTTTCTGCAGTGTGTAGAACTGGCAGCTTCCGCAGCCTTGGTCCTCCAGGAAATCCAGCCAGAGTGGAGAGGAAATTAAATATGTGTGCATCGCTGTGTATGTGTATGCCTGAAAGTCCGTGCCAGAGGATTGATTTGAGCTGTCGATGCTACACTCTTTATAGCCTTTAACTAACTGTACCATTTGTTTTAGGATTTTACTTGTCACCCACTTTTCTGACATCCATCTATAAGTGGTGGCAATGGATTATGCATGTAGATCACTTCTGTAGCTACTCTAATGGGTGTAATTCATTAGGCTAAGTCAATTAAAGCTTGTGCTTCATTACAGACATGATGATTTTTAAGGTCTTGTTAGTGTCTGTGATGGTCCTTGAACTGGAATTACTACCATGTCGAGAGAGACATTAAAATTAGCACTGTCATTTTCCCAGAGGCTTTTAGAACTCATTATAATAAAAAGGTTGCTGTAACACCTTAAAAAAAAGAAAGCTATTCTATTAATTTAAATTGAATGAATGAATACCAAATCTCAGTTTAAAATAGTGCATGAGATTCTCTCAGAAAGATGGCCAAAGCTGCTGAGTTTTCACTTTCTGCCTAGTTTCTCGTCATATTTTTTCCTGAGATTCTTGAAATTGTTCTGACAATTTTATTGCAATTGACATGTAGAATTACTGAAACTGGGCCGAATCCATTTTTGACCAGATCTTTTTCATGAGATCTTTGAAAAGTCAAAAGTAAGTAAATGTTCCAAAGATAAATGCACATAGTGGCTGGAATCATGCTTTGGTTTATTTTTTAACTTTGGAAGCTCGAATTGTTTATGTGCTCTTAACACTAGCACATTTTTTACCATGTCATTCATTTGAGGTTTTAATATTTTATTTACTGAATGAATGACTTATTTGGAGTTATAGAGTTTCAGTTTTATTACTACACATTCTTTGTGTTAAAGTCTATCTCTTTTTATTTTAGGTTTGCCATCACACTTTGAGATATTCAATGTGAATTCCTGGCTGTAGTGATAAACTGAGCTGGTGAGTATTTAACTTGCGTCACTGGAATTGGTGGGATTCTGATTCTTTGTTTTTGAAGTTAATATTAACAGGTGCTAATATATTCTAAAGATGGGAATTTTTTCTGTTGCACTTTGTCTTAAAGAGAGAGAGAGCTCAACATGAGACAAGTATTTCTTAACCTTTTATAATCTGAGCGCTATAAATTCATTTTTTGCATGTCAATAATGTATTCAGTCAGTTGGATTGAGTTTTACTGCAGTAGACACAGATCATGGCAACAGGCCACTGAGAGGGTTGGAAACATCATAATAAAGAGAAGAAAGAAATGTGTTTTTATTGTGACTGATATCTTTACCATAATATTCAACAATATTATAAGTGGCTAACCCAATAGCCTAATATCTTTTAGTCATACATAACAGGGAATGCATTTTCTCATACTTCAGTCAGTTCAATGGACACAAAGGCACAAAGTTTGTGATAGGTTTTATTGCTTTTTATCTTAAAATCCACATGCAGCAATTTAGACAAAAAATATTCTTGATTCCAAATCATTCCAAAACTTTTTACAACTGTTTTTCTTACATTTTGGTTGAACATATGTCTGACATTAGAAGGATATAAATAATAATCAAGTTGTGCACTTATAGATGAAAGTGAGGTTATTGCTGAGTAGCTCCATAGGGGGCTAAAATAATACAAAAAACTAATGGTAATAACTAAATACCAGTGACAATATATCATATAAAACAAAAACACAGACTAATTTGCTTTGAAGTGAAACTAGTGAGTAGGCGGCTCTTATCTATGAGTTTGAAACAGCATGTTTTGTTCCAGTAAATTCTTTGCTTCCCTCTCCCTCCGTATTTCTCTCGCTTCTTTTTCTTTCTCTCTCACCTCCTCCTCCAGCCAGCAATGCTGTTCACCTCCCACACAGACTGACACACACACAGATACAAAAACTGCTATCTTCACACATGTATAAGGGGGAATAAGGGAGGAGAAAAAACGAAAAACTCTAAGAAGGGTTCAAGAAAAACACCAGGGAGGAGAAGATGATGATAATGGAAATGGGAGAATGGCTTATAATTAGACAAGGATGTAACTGGAAGACAGTGGGAACAAATTAGCAGCAAAAGAGGGGTGGATAGAATACGAGGATTTTGTTTTTTAAAAAAACACTAAGATCATTTGAGCTTTGAAAAGCAAATGTACTAAATATTTCTGTATGTAGATATCCTACACAGAAATCACTTTTTGTCAAATGCAAATTGACATTTTTTGTATCTAGCTTCTGATATTACAAAAATATCAAATATAAATTTTTATTTTATTTTATTTTTTTAATCATCTGAACTTATAGGCAACAGGGAAGACATGGAGGTTTAATAAAATGCTTTACACAAGCCAGAATTTATCACCAATACATCACCAACATTTATCACCAACAACATTTTTCTTTTCAATACAAACAGACATATACAGTATAATATTTTTTTTAAATTGTATTTGCTTTTAAATGGAGACATCTTACTCCACCTATACACTAGTATATGCATATTAGGTTTAAAATTACACATACACTACACCAGACTCACAATCTAGGAACTAAATAGTCAAGAGGAGAGTGAGCGAGCCACCGTAGGTAAACACACATCTGAACATGTGCGAAGCAGTACCCAGTGTTTGTGTCCACATCTGTTCATGCGGTGAAGGTGTACGGCCTACTAAGCAAATTACTCGAGTCGTGATGGCGTTCTGCACACTCTTGGGGCACAATGTTCCCATGCAGTCCTGGTCTATCTATTCTTTTTCTACAAAGCAGTCACTTAGCAGGTTTGGTCTTTTCCAGGCAAGCATCCCAAGTCAAAGACACAAACAAAACGAGCGTCGAATTATTAAATGATTAACACTGGTGTCCAAACTTTATTTCTTTGTTGTTGTGCCTATGATAATTTGCTTCAGCACATAGTTTACTTTGCCTAGTGTTTAAGTTGACTAGTATTAGATCATGATCTTACTGTATGTGACCCACAATCCAATGCTTTTAGACTCTGAGGTCATGCACCGGTGTGGTATTGGTCATTATGCAGATCACCCATTTTCTTTACATCTCTTCAGTGTCCACTTCAAGTCAAACATATTTCTTGTACATCTGTTGACAGCGCCTTCTTACTTAAAACTATTTCAGGTGGAACACCTAAACTCATAAAGAAAAGTCCCTACCAGATATTACCTATGTGATTTACTACCCAGATAATTTAAGAAATATGTATAAAATATGTCTTTTAAGGTTGCTTTTCACTTTCTTTTTGTGATGAATGTGTTTTGGTGACTGAACATCAGCTTGTAAACAAATTGAGCTTGCTTTGATTGCTTCCATTTTTAGTCTTGATAAGGGACCGATGGGAGGTCGTACATTGCATTCCACACAGTTCCACAGTTTTATAAATAGTTAGATGTTTTATAAAAGAGTGGAACATGGCTTACTTGATGGAGTGACTAGTACTAACTTACTTTTGCGCATCTATCTCTTTCCCACTTTTGGTCGCAGCATCTCATATCCTCCCACATACTTTCACATTGAGTGAGGAATCAATCCTTCTCACTTCCATTATCTCTCTCCCTCCCTCCGTATCTCTGTCACTTGCTCTGCTACTTAATTCTGGCCATTCTGTACCAATCGAATAGCTGTGTTGTGGGCACAATTGAGTCCCACAGCAATCATACCACGTCCTCATTAGGCTCGATCTAGTGGTTCGCTTTATCCAGCTTCATCCCTTTCTTTCGGTAATTGGGCAAAAACCTTTGCCTACCTGTCAGCCGCAGTCCCAGTGCAAATGATGCAATTTATTCGACTGTGTATAGGAGTTGACAGTGGCCTCGGTGTAACCTTGGGTCAATGCTGTCCTGCAGTTTTCCAGCAAATTAGTACATCATTGTGAGTCAGATCTTACTCAGGACTGTCGCCACCTTTGCCAGCTCATGGGTAATGACTGTGGTCACCAGAGAGGGGATGCATTTGAAAAAATGAAATGTTTGAGTTCATTTATTTTTCAAACCTTTTGACAATACATGCTGACTTGTATGCTTAGTAATGCTATTTTCCTTTGTGAAATAAAACAAATAATAAATATGCAGGCATACTTGTTTGGCCAAGTGATCTTTAGAATAACTTTGCCTAATATTTTGAACACTGTGCAATTAGGTGCAATCTTCATCTACAGCCATTAGAACCAAATGTTTTCTGCTTTTCGGTTTTTCTTGTGCGTGGGTAAATCATGTCTTTATTGCAAAGGCCACAAACTGAAGATGCTCACCTCTATAGAGCTTTAAGAAAAGGCAGAAGCTGTAAATAGAAAAATACAGCATATAACATTTGTAATAAAAGAACAACCTAAAGTTGAAAGCAAAGATAAACACTGAATCAATGCACACATGTTTCTCAGTGAAAACAGGATGTGTTAGGAAAACAGAAGAGTAGTGCTAAGATACCTTAACACTTAAGCTGATTATTTTAGTAGTCTTGGAAATTCACACGTACCCAGAGTTAATTCTTTGAGGCTGACTGGCTCACCGGTGCCCTATCCGACTTGTGACTTCCTCAGAGGAAGCAGGAAGTGGCTTAGATGTGTTTCCTGTTGGAATGTGAGACAACTTCCTTGGCAAAAGTACATGCTGGCACACTACACATTATATTTATGGCTTCCTCATGGTGGCTTTTTTAGAGTACAAAAACACTTAATCACTTTTTAAAATTTGTCCTCTTAATTTTTTCTTAAAACCACCAACGTAGTTGAACACCTTTTGCAGGTGATATGATGATTGGGATTATTTTAATAAGACACCAGAGGGTAATACTCTGACTCCTTCAGCTTTTTGATTAGCATAATGTATTGCTCAGTGTGTTAACATGTATGATTTTATGTGATGGGCCAACACAAGTAGAGTATCATTGGTTAGATTAGTTTTCCACTGCACGTATTAATTTATCAGAATATGAACATACTTGGAAAACACTTCACTTTCGGTTTAGTGTTGCACAGAAACCTTTTATTTATTTTTCTTAAACTTGCCGTGTCAAAGATACCTTGAGTGATTTATGAGTGCTGGCATGAAACTTGCCCACAAAAATTGACTTCTTGTAATCACCGGAAGAACGATTTGTTTGTTTTAATTATTTTATTAGTTAAATACCTTGCATTGTAATTGTTGAATTAGTTTCCAGTTTCTATGTTTTAGACCCATCCTGTGTTCAATTAAGGCTGCAAGATGCCAATACTCAAATGTTTAACTTAAGACAACAAAGTCTGGAAATGTTTATTTTATGTTCCACCTTGAACATTTTGCGGCTTATCGTCCTCTTCGCACAGAAGACTGATCTGCTTTCGCTCTCAATCCTTCTCCCTCTGCTCATACTGCAGCCCTGTTCCAGCTCACTGTTGCCCACGCAATGCTGCGCCATTTTGGAAATCTGCAGCTCTCTCATAATGGCAATAATCAGTGGTTTTCTCTCTGCAGTTTATCCAGTTACATTTGCTTTAAGGATTTGGACTAAAAAGCATCCTAAATTGGCTATTAGAAATAAATAAGGAGTAAAGTATTATAATAGAGCTGAGCATGACAAACATAATGAACTGAGGCAGTTTTTTCTCTGGGAAAACAAGCAATTATCTGTATTTCGGTGTGTGTCTCTCCTACTGTCTTGCCTCATTTCTGAGGAGTTATGCAACATTTTGCAGAATATTAGTGGATTCAGATTTAGATTCTAAAGTGTAAAGTTCTTATATGTCAACATATTTGCTTGTACATATTAGATTGCTCTATACAATGTTTTTTTATTTAAAACAATTCAGTATATTTATTTTTTGAATTGGCTGTGTACAAGTGGAACTAATATTTTTTGTTTATGGGATCAAAGTGCTTTTTTTTTTTTTACCCAGAATTATTTTCTCTTCATCATCATGCTTCAGCACTTCCTCATCCTTTTTTCCTGCACATTTAACATCCCTTTAAAAAAACAAAAAAAACAACAACCTCTGTTCTGTTTCATTCTTTCTCTCTCTGCAGCGCATCAGCCTCCAGCCACCATGTTAATTACACCAGTTCCTTTTCTCTGTTATTCACCACTCTATTTCTGTCACCGTGACTGCTGTGCCTGCTTTTGCTACA
Organism: Xiphophorus maculatus; assembly: GCF_002775205.1. NCBI lineage: Eukaryota > Metazoa > Chordata > Actinopteri > Cyprinodontiformes > Poeciliidae > Xiphophorus > Xiphophorus maculatus. Next base: position 6,166,593 of record NC_036457.1, read on the forward strand.
TCGCAGCTATTTGCTTAGCTCTACAGTGGTTGTTGAAATGGGGAGGGGGCGTGCACTTCTGTCCAATTCATAACAAATGGTTGTTTAGCGTCATCTGATTGGCACAGATTAGAGGGTTCATAGTGGTGGTGCGGAGGCAGCTTTCAAAGATGATCAGGTGGCTTCAGTGCTGCTGTCTGAGTAAAACACTCTGCTATTTGTCTATACTATTTTAATGACACTTTTTGCTATGAATGGATTGGGAGGAAGAGGGGCAGGGAGGGTCAAAGTTTTTGCATAAAGCCAAGTAACTTCAATTTTAACGGGCATAAAAGTTTTATATTTAATATTCTTGCTTTTAGAAGCCATAATTCTTCATCATAGTGTGAGAGTTTCATCATGAATCATCTATATTTTAGATTAGAATCCTGGGTAATGATACACTCTTATAAAAATTTTGAAAAGTTGAAATGCCATGTAATTTTCTTGGTGACTTATAAAATACTTTGAATCCAAAGTTTCTTCTAAGCTGTGTTGTAAGAGGTGAAAAGTCACATTCAGCTCAAGAGGAGATGATGCGCAAAAACGAGATACGATTTTAAATTTTTTAAGAAACCTTAGAATTCCAATTTTTCACAATTTGAATTTAAAAAATGTACAAATTAAAACTGTGTTTTTCGTAGCCTGGCTATTGCCTACAATTCACATCTTTCTTTACATCTCAGTATTGACTTTCTCCCATTGACTTGGATTTCCCTGGAAGAAATTCAACCAGGCCAGTCATCGAACAGAAGGAGAAGTTGTGAACGATGACATAAATTTTCTGCATTATTTTATAGTTGTAGTCTGCCTGTAGCTTTAGCAATGCCGAATGACGGAAGTTTTTAAATTGTTTTTAAACAAAATTTAAACAAGTTGGCACCAGAACCTCTGCTGGTCTGTTTAGGAGTCTTTTTAGTTGATGAAATGGATCTGAAACTAGTTTAGAAGTCTCTAATGTAACTAATTGAAAAAATTACACGTTTTGATGGAATATTGTTAGCGGTAGGTTGAAGCACCTCTTTATTTCTGTTATTTCATAATTTAAAAAAATATGCAGGAAAAAAAAAAGCTGAATTTTTATTATTAGATATCTAGCCACTTTTAATGGTTTCTTTTTGTTTTAACCATTCTGCTTACTGTGGTTAAGGCATGAGGAGATGTGCAGATAAAAAAAAAATCATTAGTTTAGAATATGTTTTGGATTACATCAGCAGACCTAGACAAATTAAAATTGATATAGTAGATTTTTCTTTGGGGATGTGCGTTGTGGCTAAAAACTTCAGATCATGTAACACCCGATAAGTACAGACTCACACATTGTTATGTTGGAGGAGGCAAACTGTTGCCACAATGAGACCAAAGCAGATTGTGACTCAGTTTACTAATTGCTATGTTGCTGAGCCATACTGTAAATTACCTTTTTGGAAAATAAAGAGTATAAAAAGCCCTAATGCAATCAGAAATCATTGAAAAGATTGTTGTACATGACTGAAAAAATACCTTTACAAACAGATAAATGATTTAACATCAGAAACAAATGCAAAAATAAGTCACTGTTGACTAGAGAACTAGAAAACTAGTCAACATATCATAAAATACTTCATGCTGTGATCATTCACTGAACTCAGCACAAATATTTGCCTATTTTTGTTGTTTTTTGTAAGTTATTAGGGACATCCTCATTTTCACAACACAGAAATGATAAAGCAGCAATAATTACGAGGTGACAAAGTTACATCACTGGTTTTGGCATGTAAAATACAAGCCTGAGGGAGAAAATCATTGTACCTATCCTCCAACCATGCTTTCCTCTCCCTTCTCAAAATTTCTCTGCTTACATAAATAATTGATCAGCTTGTCAAAGAAGCAATTGGCTGTATAGATCTCATGTAGCCTAGATTCTTCTGTCTGAACTATCTGATACTTGGAGCACAATGTTTAGCGTTTTAAGTTTGATTAGATATCAGTTGACAGTACCTTAACATGAACTGTGAGATTCACATAAAACAGACGAACATAGTCGTATTCAGTTGGGCTCAGAGTATTTTGTTTGCTTACTGTAGTTCTAAAACTCGTAGTTACACTTTAAAATTCACAGTTATTTTCTTATCTTCAGTTTTCTGTGTTTATATTATAAACTAAACTGCAGCTAGATTAAAAGAAGACATGTAGCTGCCTGTCTATCACAGCAAATTTCACACAGATAAAGTGTTGGTGGTAGTGTGGTTTTAGTTTTATCTCAGTTGTGTGGGAGCTGGAGCAAAATTTACACTGCTTCACTTTGGTGTCACCAAATATATTTCAGTCATACAGAGCCTGGATGAGTGATACTAAAATATTCAGCTAACACTCCAATCAGTTCTTCATGGTATGCATATTGTGTAGTGATATTGCAGTTAGCAGCTTTGGTGTGATCTGTTCAGCCTCAGTCTTCTGAAGTTGGTACAAAAATTGATATTCACTTCATTTGTCACACATTTTTCTTTAAAAACTTGTTTATTTGTAAATAAATTGATTGTGTACATCAGTGCATCGTAGAGTTACAATATCTGATTGAGACAGAATTTAGTGCGCCTCCTGTTCAACTCATTCCCTCAGTAATTTGGTAAAATGTCCCGAAACTGGTCCAAAATAACTAGCTGTAGTCCTGCTGTCTCTTGTTAGTTTCCTTTTGAATTCCTTCTGATACAGTTTGTGGAACATTTACCAACTTTGACTTATGGCACATTTACTGATTTGGAAAAACAAAAATTACACCTTATACAAAAAGAAAAGAAAATCAGCAACTGAGTTATTTCATATGTAGAAAAACCTCTGCATGGATCTCTACCAGTAAGAATTGAATATAAATGCTGAAGTTAAAATGTTTTTTATTTTATTTTCTACCTCTGTTATGCTAACTGTTTGGATTTTAGGGATAAAAATCTATAAATATACACAATTGTTTTTCTTTTTATTCAGACAAGAAATCCAGACACCTTCAAACAAAGGTGCACCACTTTTTAACTCATTTATGTAAGTTTTAAAAAAAAAAAACTTCTAAAACTAACATTTATGTCAATATATATAAAATAAAAGGAGTAGGTCTTGATACACCACAAGCAACAATAACAGCAATTCAATTGTAAACTGGGTTTTGAAAAATGACTCACAAATGGAAATGAGATGTTGCATATTTGTGAGTCAGAGCTTCAAAAACATCTGTTGGCTAATGAGACAGTTAAAAGCTGCTGCTGAAATGGAGGTGTGATGCAAAGTGGACATATGGACTGATGGCTCTGGTGCAAAGCACATCCTGCCCCTAGCTGCTGTTTAAAATATGCACAGAGAAAGCTTGATGCAATAATAAATGTTTTATAACTTATATAAAGCAGTTTTGTGAGTTTAAATTTACTACCTTTCAAAGACACTGCTTGGACCTGCATACACAGGCGCACAAACACCTCTCCTCACTTAAATCTTTGCTTTATTTCTCCTGCCACTACTTCCATAGGTTGGTTGTATTAGCAGAAATAATAAAGAAAACAATATCCACAATTCCACATTTGAAGGAAAGACAGCAGCCAAATTCAGAGCTCTCAACCCCCCTCACATTTCACTGAGGCATAACATGGACCCCACCTCACTGTCAAAGTCTGCAGAGGGAAGGGGAAAAAAACAACAAATCATGTTTTTCTTTGCACACAATTATAATTTCTCTGTGGAAGTCTTTGAGCTGAAACCACAAATCGGACATCCTGCTGCCTACCAGTTTTCAAAGAGAATTAGGTTTGAGTCTTTCTTTTATTAATTTAATTAAAATTTTATTCTTTGTTTTTTTACTTCTCTCTACTTGTTCTCCCCCATTGTGTCTTTGCTTCTTTACGCTGTCAGATGAAAAGTTGTCTGTCTTTTAAATGAGTTTAAATTTAGAAACAAGAACAGAGCTTTTACATTTAAGCACAATAACAACATATTACTTTTCCTGCAACATTTTGCTCATAATACCATATATAACTGTTTGTAATCTGTATTTGAAACTATCTCTTTGAAAACACTTGTATATACTAAGGCATTGTTTTTGTCATAATTTATTTAAAGTTAGAGGATTGTCTGCTTCTGGAAAACTTACAACTGTTCCACATTTTTACTTAAACGGTTATGTTCTCGATGGCGTCTCGATTGGCTAAAAATCTTATTTTTATTGCAAAAGTCTATTGTAATATTGAGAAAAATGTTGCTGTGATCTAACAGTGACCTTAAGAGATAATGAGAAAATCATAGTTTGTCACATTTACAGCTAACAGGGGAAAGTTTGGGCAAATATCTAGTGGATTTTTGCACATCATCGTATTTATACAGCAGAAATTAAGAGGGATGATGTGTGGTACTGGTTTGTTCTTAATATAGGATCTTTCTCCCACCCATAGATTTAATTTACCCAAATTAGCAGTTGCTTTAAAATATCCATTTTGATTATTTTCTTCAATGAATGTGGGAGTTTTGTAGTTTCACCATTAAGGTGATTTCTGATGTCTCTCTCCTGAGTATTGTTAGATAACACTTAAGAAAGGTTTAACTTTTGTTCTCTCTTCTATTTCCCTTAGATTTTGTGTAACAAAAAAGAATAAACACAATGTCTAATATCATGCGTGTTCATATTTTGCTGAAAGGGCTGGTATGTACTATTATATTACTAAACTAAGTTTGAAACCGACTCAAACATTTGATGCTTCCTCTTCCACACTGACTCATACTTTAAACCAACTGAAACCTGAGATCCACTAATATTGCAGAGTCTGGGAAGGATGACTTGGTGAGAAGCAGTAATGAGATGCAACATTTCTCATTAACTGGGTCCCTTGTGTTATTGCTGTGAGATGGAGAGAGAGGTATTCACTGACTGCCTGAGCCATATCCTAGATTATCGTTGTTTTGTTTTTCTAAGCACATAGTGGTTTTAACACCTTTTTGGAAAAAGGCTTGCCTCTACAGTCAAAATCAGACACATTTTGACAGTAGTTTTTCCTGTATCCTCAGAGTTGGTTGCTAGGCAAGGTCAGAAAATATTTTTTCTTGTGAAATAGTGAAAGCCATTGAGACATAACGTAACATGTTTTGTCAGCATTGATACAAACATGATGTGACTTGACTTGACTCACCGGTCCGTGTAGTAATGTCTGAGCGGAGAAACAGGTGTATAATTGTCAGAGATTTAGCAACAAAAACAAACGCCATCGATTTTCAGTTTTAGTTTTGAACTTTTCTTTTAATTCAGAGGGCTCTAGTCCTGTCATTTTATGCTTTGTTCTGTGATTAGAAGGTGGAGATCTTTGTTAAGTACAGGTTATGGAGAACCATCCATTTTGAGCACAATACACACTGATTAAGCCACAAAGACTTCATTTTGGTGTCTGCTGTCTGGAAATTTAAAGAGAATACCTTGAGGTAATTGATAATGCCAGGGCTTCAGTCCTGAGTTTCTCATGTCTATGTATATTTGTATATGCAAGTATGTATGTCTGTGTATGCATTCTGATCACCTTGTGCTCTATTTTATGCCTCTTCTTTTCAAAAGCGTTTGTCACCGGTCCTTTTCAGCTCTCGACTGCAGCCTCTGTCAGTCAGTCTGTAATTTTCAGGTGTGCATGACTCACTGTGCACTGGAGCAGATTTGTAGTCACTCAGTGGTGGGCACTGGCACACCTGTTCTTCTTGACAGCAAACCTTACAGCAAGGGTGATTTCAAAAATCATTTGCTAATATGTGACGTTAATTTGAATCACTATGTTGAGTCAAACATTAGAGACAACTCTGATTACTGGTTCAGGGGTAAAAGTTTCCATGAATACTTGAGGCACCAGATGGTATTATTTAATAGAATTGGGTTATGTAAAACTGAGTCTTGTCAGAGGGGTTAACAGGGTTGGAAATTGAAGAATTTATGTCAGTTATATGGACACAGTGGTGGGCACACTTCTTTTAATATGCTAATAGGTCTTTAGCATTTTTTGCTAAGGTTGCTATAACTACACACTGTGTTATTGACACATGGTGGACATCAATAAGGTTTAAATTTATCGCTTTAACATTACTTTTCAATAAATACCATGTTGGTGTTGTATTTTAGTATTTAGCGGAACTAATGATTGTGATTGGTGTTGTACGATTAGTGCAGCTAACATTAGTTAGCAGTGCCCACCACTGTGTGGAAATATAGAAAACCTACTCGTCTTTGTTTTCAAACTATTTTTGTTGTTTTCTTTTGCTTTGTTTCTTTCAGACGTTATTTATGAGATCATGGCTGACTAAATACTCATTCAATTAATTAGAGTAACTGTCCCAATGAAACATTTGGTCTCTGTGAAAGCACAGAAATGTCATGTACCAGGCAATTGTGGCTTCATGCGACCATTTGGTAAACGTATTATATTTATACATTAAGAATATTGCATATAAAACTAATGATGGTTAGCAGTCTTTGTTGTTGCTTGAAATTTGTCAAGCAGGTGGACAAGCTGAATTTGTGTGAATTTTACTTGGGTGGTCCTATATTACACCTAGTTGTTCCTGCTACTCTTCCTATATCTAATATAGCACAGTGATGTGTTTGAGCTATTTATTGTTTGATCAACTTTGGATATTGGGTATATTTAATGGTGCTTTTCCATTTAAAATGACAACAAAATGCTTATGGAGGCTCCAGCATCATATCATATGGTAAAGGTTATACAGTTTGATTCCATAGATTCCCCTCTTTACCTTTTTATTTAATGTATCATAGTGGAGCTGTTTTTGCCATCTGCAAATGCTCTCTTGGGTGTCATGGCAACACTTCTAATGTGCTGCAGCCGTTTTTCTTACTGTCTTATGCCCCATTATCTGAGAGAAGCATGGACATTATTGTGTTGACATTTTACAGTAACAGACATCCACGAAAGCAGTTACCTGCATTGAGCATCGATGCTGCATATTTACCTCATACATCGACCTTATTTAGGCATTGATAAAGGTTACAGAGTGTCTGTCAGTGTAATTGGCCCTCAGTGGCTGCAGGAAGGGAAGCAATGCCTGGCTCGTTTGTTTCAATTCCCAGGTCTGCTTGCCTTACATATAGTATACTCTACTATCCACCCACTTTGTTCTTTAACTCTTATTTTTGCCTTGTTTCCCCTTTCTCTCCAGCTCTCATTAGAAGTACTAGCCAATCATCAGTGGGGAAAAACAGAGAGGCTGCTCTGCAGGTGTTATTTGGAGCACACTATTCAAGTTTTAGTTCAGACATATCATTGGCTCTTATTAGATTTTAGCACTTAGCTGCTTCTTGATTTCTAATTCTGTGCTTTTATTGGGTGTTGTGTGGGAAAAGTGGTAAAATCACTTTTTTTTCTTACTCCAGTTAATATTAGACTTGTGCCATGCTAAGGTTTTTTTTTTGGTTGTTCACTTTAACACAACCAGTTATCAGTATCAAAAGACCAAAATTGAAAGTTGTGTTGAAAATTGCAGCTATGGATTCAGTGCAATATATTTACTTTAAGCACACCTCTATGCAGCACATTGACCTACTTCAGTTTTGTGATATCAAAAATATCACTTGAATGCGTGGTGGGACAGTTGTGACCATTATTTCCTATCTCTGTGGAGTTGCATGTTCTTGCTGGGTGCTGTGGTTTCCTCCCACACCCCTGAAACATTGTCTGTTGGCTAAATTGGAACCTCTAAATTGCCCTTAGGCAGATATTTAAAATGTGTGTGCGGTTGCTTGTCCTGTTTGTATCTCCATTGCCCTGTGATGGGCAGGTGACATGTCCACAATGTGCTCCAGTGAAATGGATGGATCAAAATAAACAGCAGGATGCAACACTGAGCAGGAGGTGTTCCATTGTTAATCCAAAACATTTCATCTGTGAGAATGTCATCTCAGTCACATGATTTTAGGAGGAAATAAATTTACCTCACTTTGTAAAAGAGTAATAATCAGTATCAAACTGAGTGGTATCAGCCTCACGTAGGTTCTTTGCATGGGTTTTTGGATTACTGTGGTTGGCTAGCCACTCGTAGTAAGAATTTTGAGACTACAAGAGAAACTAGGACTCATTACTGCATACTTGATGGAGCCTCTGCATCCCAGTTTTGTCTTTAATGACAAGTTTTCATTTATCTTCACATTACAATATAAATAATCTTGAACTCAGATGCACAATAGCAGTTGTTTAAGAACTATATTATTGTTTATTGCAGCATGCATTGTTTCATGTTATTCTTATTGAAAGTGCAGCTCTACCACATTTGTTGAAAATATATTTTTGCCCAACTTGAACCAAGGTTGTCTATTCATGCAGTTGTGCTTTTCATAACGCCCTTCAAGTTTCAATGAAAATAATTTTCTTACCACCAAAGATAGTCGTGTATTTTTACATAGAGTAAAAAAACCTACCAGAGTAGAAAAGCATAATTATCTAGAAAAAGCATGAAACCTTTTTAGGATAAGAAAAATGTCTGGATATAAGCGGCTCTACAAATAGAGATGACTAATTCCAGCATGCCACCTTTTGTGCACACGTAAATGTTTTGCATTTGAATTTCTCATAGTTACACTTCACAGTTTAAAGCTAGACTGGCTTACAGGTTGCAAAGGAGTAAAGGAGACACTGTAAAAATAATGAGCAGTGGGTTTCAAAGCTGCAGAGCGATATGACAGTTCTTTATTGATTGAATTGCTCACCATTAGTGTAAAAAAGAAAAAAAAAAAAAAGAGTTGTCTAAAGTGGAATCCAGGCGTGGTACCCAAGGTCTTCAGCACAAGGCTAAAGTAATTTAGATTTTGATTTAATGTTTCTAAATGTTGGTGATTGTCATTTTTAGTTCAGTCTCTCCCTTTCATGGTTCTAGACCATGGGTTCCCAACTCCAGTCCTCTATAGCTACTAAAAGTTGATAACAGTTCTTGAGGACTGGACTTGAACACCAATGCACTGACTGGACATTACATCTGTTCAGATGCACCACAAATTATATATTTAAGTTCAGACTTTTCTTAAATAGCATGTTACATTGCCATAGGAATTAAAACCATGTCATTTGCACCATGGGGATTGCTGGAATAAAAATCACTAAACAGTGAACCTCCTGGTATTCGCAAGGATTAGGAGACAGACTTTGGACACTCTTGCCCTTCACTATATAATCACACCTTTACCACTTTAAGCAGCTTAGTTGCACTCATTTAATGCTGTTTGTGAAAAGTCTTGCTCTATGATCATCTGAAACATGTATGGACATGCCGTTGAAAATAAAGTTCACTTATAAATGCGTAATTTCTTCGTCCTTCCTCAGAGTTGGTTTTTAAATCTCACTGATGCAGGGTAACTTTGAGACTTCCTACTGTACAAACTTCTACACTAAAGCAGGGTTTCCCCCAGTGTATTATAAGCCTGGCAGGCCACCAGGCTTTCCTTACGGCCCCAATGGGCTAAGCATTGCTGGTTTGTTTATTTAGGCTTTTTAATGTTTGCCTTTTTTAAGACTTCATAGTTAGTACTTAGGTATTGTTAATGTCTTCCAATAACACATAATTACCTAGTGATATTTTCAGATTTCCTGTCAACTTGAACATTTTAAAAAAATCTAAAAATCATGGTGGGCCATTGGATGACTGCCCTAGCACCCCTCCCACTAGGGTTAGCAAGTTTTCTGGAGAAAACTCTGCCAAAGAGTTTAATTAAAAGATTCAATTAACATTTTAAATTGAATTAAAAGGTTTAATTTTTTACTTCAACTTTGTCCAACCATTGGTCAGGGCACAACACACTGAATAAGTGTGGTTTCTTTGCTTCTCTAACATCAACTTGTGTTCAAAATGTTTGGCCAGATCTGCTGTTTATTTAACTTCACAGTTTGTCAGATAACTGGAAACGGTTATCTCCTCATTTTATGTTGATGTAACTGTAGTTTTACCAGTCCAACCAAACAGCATTCCATCCATAGCCTTAATCCTGTTCAGAGTTGTTGGTGGGTGGAGGGCTCTGGAGTGTAACCCAGCAGTTACTGGGCGAGATGGAGATGCGGGAGGGGGAAACACACTTAGCAGGTTCCAGGCAAATTGTCATGGGAAAATATCCCATAGAATCTAAAGCAAGCTGATTTTAATGGTTCAGTTACGTTAGGAAGAACACCAGAAAGCTGATCATGTGTGAAATACTTTATATTTGTATTTGGGAAGCATTCTGAAGATTAATGGTATATTTTGTACCCAACTGAAAGCATGGACAGGTTTTTCTAGAGTAATAATAACACATTAGTGATACCACAAATGAATGCTATCAAATGTGAACTTGATGAGTTTTCTAGTAAGGAAAGAAGTCGGTCTCTCTCATCGCCTTTTCTCTTTCACATTCACACACGCAACACTGAAAAACATGGTCTTTGCAAGACCGCTTATCTCCATGGTGACTCAAAAGATTGTTCCGGAATAGAGAGGTGTTGTAATATTATGGACAAACCAGTTGGAAAAGCGGACAGTCTGGCACCCTGAAGCTGCATCAATGTCTGCGGGAAGAAAAACATGTCACATTGTTTTGACTGGCTTAATGAGCTGCACACCGTTTTGCTGTGTCCATGAACATTTTCCGTATTTCATTCCGCTCCTAAGGCTTTCCAAATGTTCATTAGCAGTGACTTTCTAATTGATTTATGGTTCGATTTTGACATTGTGTAAAGCGGGGAACGAGTGATGTCATTGATTATTGAAATTTGGTGAAATTAATAAAACCTACATGCATCTTTTAAACATATTGTTGAGGATTTCTTTCCATGAATCTGCTGAAAATACTGAACTTTTGCTATTAAACCACCTTTTTTTGTAACCAGCCACATTACATTATGCTCTTTTTTCAGATTTAAAGTTGTTTGAGTTTGAGTTATAAATCTAATTTTGCAGTAAATAGTGATATTAACTTAAGTTTTCTCTGTTTTCTTTGTGCACAGGCTGTCTGCACCACTGTTCTGAGTCGTTACTTTCCAGTGTTTCCGTTGAGGCGGCCTGACTTCTCCCACATAAATCCAGAGCAGATGGCTTTTTAAAGACTGCAGCTGTAAAATACTGTCCACACATTAGTTTCTTCATACTGGAGGTTTTTTAAGGTAAAATAACCTGATCTTCTTGGAGTAAGCGCCCCCCCCACCCCAATTTTTCACCTTTTGAAATTTGTGCCTTGAGAACAAACATGTTACCTCTAGCAGTTCAGAGCGTTTGATATCCTGCTGTTTTTGTTGTTTTTATAAAAATAAAAAAGTTTATACATTGACTTGTTTATGTTTTTATCTGTTTTTCTCTTTCTTCAGAACCAGATGTGAATTTCCCCTCTGCTCTTCACTCAGTGGGCATTATGTTGACCCAAATCTAACCCCCATTCACAACCCATCTTTACCTTTCCCTCCCACCTCCTCTCCCCACATTCTTCCCCATTCTTCGTCATGACTAGTCTGAAGCGCTCTCAGACAGAACGGTCGGTTGGGGGCTCTGTGCCGGCAACCGATGAGTTCTACACCCGCCGCCTCCGACTGCCCAATGGAGGAGCACCGCCACCTCGAAGCGAGAGTGCACATATCTCCTCCGCATCAACCACTGGCACCAACCCTGGTGTCCCCAAAATGGGGGTTAGAGCTCGTGTGGCCGACTGGCCCCCAAGGAAAGATGGCGGTGGAGGCGGTGTTTGGCATATCACGGTGGAAACGGACTCGCCTAGCTCTACGAACACCACCAGCTCCTCAGGATCAGGAAGTGGAGACAGAGAACGGATCCTGGGTGGAGGAGGAAGTGGCGGAGGAGGAAGTGGAGGATTGAGCGGGAGTGGTAGTGGAGAAAGAGGAGGGGGGAATGTGTCAGCTGTCGCAGCCCACAGCAATCTGTCAGCGAAGTTAGGACACCTGATAAGCCCACAAGACTCATCAATGCTGCGCAACATCCAGAATACACTAAAGAACAAAATGCATAGCAAAGGAAAGGACAATCGCTTCCTGTCACCTGATGGTTACCTGGGTTCTCCTCGGAAAGGGATGAGACGGATCCGCCAGCGCAGTAACAGTGATATAACCATCAGTGAGCTGGATGGGGATGGCAATGAGGGCTGGTCCTTCTCTGGATGGACGCCCATGCACCGTGAATACGGTAGCACTTCTTCAATAGACAAACATGGCGTGTCGGGAGAGAGCTTCTTTGACATGCTGAAGGGATACCAGTCCTCCGAGGCCCCTGATCAGAGAAGCCCAGCTCCAGAAAGACTGTCAGAACTCCTTACTGTGGCCCCTATAAAACAGGCTGCCCTGGATCTGCCCGATGGTCCAGCTCGTGGCAGTCCCGCCAGCCGCCTGAAAGAGCGCGAGAAACACTTGAAGAGAAGGTCAAAGTCAGAGACGGGTGGAGAGTCTATCTTCCGGAAGCTACGCAGCGTGAAGGTGGAGGGCGACACATCGAGGGCCGGCTCAGATGCTGAAGATAGCGGGAAAGGGGATGAAAGTGGGCCACCTCCTAAGCCATGGGTGTGCCAAAAAGGCTTTGCCCATTTTGACATCCAGTCTCTACTGTTTGACCTCAATGAGGCGATCCAAAACCGTCAATGTGGCTCCAAACGCAAGAACACCACAACCGGTGCCTCAGCCGCTGCTGCCGCTTCAGCCTCTGCCACTTCCTCCCTTTCCTCCAATCAGAGTGGAACCTATGGCTCCCCTTGTGGCTCACAGGAGGAACTGAGCAAGGAGGGGACTGGAGGAGGACACGGTACTAGCCCCGCATTGGACCCTGGGGATGACAAGAGCAATGATTTGGTTCTCAGTTGCCCTTGTTTCAGGAATGAGATTGGTGGAGAGGGGGAAAGGAACATTTCTCCTGCTAAACAGGTATGTTGAGTTCAAGAAAACATGTGTATAAATAAGATTCACATTTACATATTTGTTGAAAGGGTCACCATGTCATAACAGAATGGCACATTGAGACAGACTGTAAAAAAAAATCAAAAATTGAGCTCCTCTGTCTTTTTCCAGTGCTAACTGGCACCCACCCAGTCAGAGCCAGGAGGAGGGTTTTAGTGCTGTCAATCAATTCCTTGCTCTCTGCTATGTTACAGCTTCTTCCTGATATTGGAGCCTGCCATGAATACTTGGGCTGGTTAGCATAGCGATTAAAATATGAATAACATTGATATTTCCTGGGACTGTGAGTTGCTTCTCCACAATTCTCACATTGTTCAGCGCGTACACAAGCATGACTGGCAGCACTAAGACCTTCCTCCTGGCTCCCAGTTTTTGACTGGGAGCTCTGCATTTCTTCTGACAGTAATACTGTAGTAGCACTGGGAGAAGGGAGAGGAGCGTGAGCTTTTCACAGATTATCTGTCTCATGTTACACTGTCACAACATAGTGACAGTTTTAACAAATATTTAAAGCACATATATTTTATAAAAATGACGTACTGCAGCTGTAGGATTATTTGCTTCACTTTTCTTTGTAATCGGTCTTCCAGCAGGGCAGCATTGGTAGCGGCGGGAGCTCCAGCAGTTCTTCTGGCAGTACAGAGGAAGGACCGCTGGAAGCCACTCTCACAACCCATTTCACTAATGCTGGAGTGGCTGTGTTGGAGGCTGCTAAAGATGGCCCAAGTCAACATGCTGACAGGTCCAAGAGATATATTGTGGAACATGTTGACCTTGGTGCCTATTACTACAGAAAGTATTTCTATCTTAGAGGTAAGAGAATTGGACGCCTATCATTGGATTAAACGTCTTATTAATTTTTGTCATTTAATGATGCATTTTAAGGCTTTTTTACTACTTCTTGCAGCCATAAACAATGTCATGGCTTATTCTTGTACAATATTTAACTGTTTTTCTGGTCAAAAGTGATGGAAATAATTTAAAATGACACTTAGCTGGCTTTTCAGAATAGTCCAAACAGTTTGATCAGGTTTAAGTAAGGGTTGGGTGATTTTAAATAAATGGTGATAAGGAAGAAATGTGATTCATTTGCATCTGTTTAGTTATGATACGATTAGACAACTAATCTGACAAAAGGATCAGGAAACTTTATTATCAGAAGTTCAGTAATTTGGGCATAAAATTGCTCACCTTGTTAAGCAGCTTTTATTGTGATCTTTGCTGTTTGTTTGCCAATCCTTAAGTACATTCAAATTTAAATGTTGATCTTGGGTTGCTGCAGTAGTGAAGCACAACCCATGCTTGGTTTCCTACTAAGAAGGAAGTGTCTGCTCCTAATTTGACAAAACTTGAACAAACCTTGACGAAATTAGGTTTTTCCAACAGATCAACGATCCATAACATGCCAAAAGGTTTTAGAATGGATAAAGCATTAAGCCACAACTTTATTGATTCTTAAAATTAAAAATATGCAAAGTTGAAAACATTTATGTCCATGATAAGTGTATATAAACTTCCCGGCACAGTAGGACTTTTTGAAAATCTTTTTGTCATTGCATTTTCTTTGGGAAATATCCCTTTACAGGCCAATGTTTTGAAAGTAGCATATTTAACATGTAACTGTAACCTTGCTATTATTTTAATTCTATTGTTACAATCTTTATTGTTCTCTTAATTTCTTTAGATTTCAGCCTTTTTTTTCTTGTGATCCATTCATTACCACACCTATCACAAATAGCATTATTTTCAATCTAAACCTTAGAGCACTGGAACTATCTGGGGGTGGATGAGAACTTGGGCCCAGTGGCGGTGAGTCTGAGGAGGGAGAAGCTGGAGGAACACAAGGAGCATGGCCAGCAGTATAATTACAGGGTCATCTTCAGAACGAGCGAGGTAAAACGACATCAAAATAAAAACTCCTCATGTGTGTGTTTATTGCTCATTATGCTGAATGTGTTTCCATTTGAGCTTTCCATTCACCTAGATTTACCGTATTAATAGCTATGAATGTTCATGCTTTTAAATGTGTCAATACTTAGTACACTCTGTTCTGAGTGATGCTACAGAGAAGCTATTATGAGTTCAGATTGTGTAGGAGTTAACACACAGGATCTTCACCCAGCAGGGGTTCGATGTAAAAGCTTCAGCTCACGGTTGTCAGCTCAAGATTCCTCCGCCTCTGCTGAGCCACCACCTCAAATTTGTGCATGTTTGATCTGACTTTTTTTCTAATGTTTTCTTCCAGTTGAGTCTTTGTGTTCTCAATCAACCATTTTCAGTGAGAGTCTCTTCTAAATCTCTCTAGTTTGTGCACACTAGTGCTAAAGATCCATGTGCTCATCCCCTGAGCTAAACGCCCACCCAGAATCTTTGTCAAACTTCATCACTGAAGGACTGAGCTGTGCCATTTTGCACCCAAAAAGTTTAAATTTAGACCAAAAGAATTCAAGCATCAAAAGTAAAGCATAGTTCTTGCATTAAAGTATAACTTGAGTAATTGGCTTGGGAGTCCCATTAGTATGATGCATAACAAAGTGTGATATTTTTCTGTCTTTCAACTCTGCATCCCTCTATCCATTATAATGGCTGTTTTTTTAAGATTGGAAAACTTTCCAGGTTTAAAAGTACATGTGAATATATGGGGGAGTGAGTGGGATGCTCTCATTTTGAAGACAATTTTGTGCACCGGGGGCCACTGTCCTTTACTACTGTCCATTGCTCTTGAGCTAAGAGCATTTTTCCTCTTCACTTTATATAAAACTGAGTGTGTTTACACCATCACAGGCACTACCAAACATAAAACACAGACACTGTTAAGTGCCTGGAGACAGCTAGAGACTACCAGCTCTGTTTACTTGCTCATGATGGATACTCAGGCCTTGGACTTTTCTACAGCCTTCCTGATTTATTTATGGAAGTCCTTCCTTAGTCTGTCTCACCTCAAAACCTTAGAGACTTCACTGTTAAAACCTACACGTATTTTCCCTTTGTCCTTTAGCTAATCCATCTCTATATTTTTCTAAATCACCAGAGTACCTTTACCTGGAGTTATAAACCCATTGAAGTAAAACCCATTACCAAACTGTGTTCTTTTTTTCTTCCTATCGTCTCTAGCTTACCACCTTGCGCGGATCCATCCTTGAAGATGCTGTGCCATCGACAGCGAAGCACGGTCTTGCTCGTGGTCTTCCCCTCAAAGAAGTACTGGAATATCTTGTTCCTGAGCTCAATGTGCACTGCCTCCGTCTGGCACTCAACACGCCTAAGGTCACTGATCAGCTGATGAAGCTGGATGAGCAGGGGGTAAGAAGACACAATGAGCAAATTTATTCTCAGATAAGCTGGGCTGCATTCATTTTCTTGATTACGTCTCTTGATTGTGTACCTTTGATTGCCACTATCAGCTTACTAAAATGGAAGGATTCTTTAGACTTCCTGTCCTAATGACATTGTTTTAAAAACATCATTCAGACAAAAAATGTACTTGGAAACATCTTTTCCAATTTACAGTGATGGAGATTAATATAAGTAGTCCAAACCTATATCCATGCCCCCACCAAAACATGCACAGGACTTAAAATCACACTCACTTTCAACATGACAGAGTAGTTAATACATAACAATGCTACAAGTGTAAATAATAACACATTTACATAAGGACACCCATCTACTTGGCGGTTTTTAAGAAACTGTTAAACTATTTCTTGATCATTTCTATTGAAGGACAAGCTACTTCCACTATGACTTAATGCCAAACTAGAACCTTCTGCACTGGGCTCAAAACCTGAGTTGAGTAATAACTAGTTACATGTACTTGAGAGACCTTTTGGGAAAAGTTCACTTCTAGGAGTAGTGCTACTATGCTGTACTTTTTTTTTACTTTTCCTTGAGTAATTTATTGGATACTCTACACATTGGGCGCAACTTCAATGAATGAAGAACAAGCTCGTTTTAACCAAAAATTCACCAGACACAAACGCAGTTTTTGTTAGTTTCATAAGTTTTATATTGAAAGAAACTGATTTGAGGAGGAAAGTTTTTTTTTTTTTTTTTTTTAGCCTGATTTAGTTATTTTGTAGTTATATTATCTATATTAGTTATTTTTACTTTGGTCTTTAAAATGCAAAAATTCCACATATCTTTATATTTTGGTCCATTTGATGTAATTTTTAAATAGTACATGATTGATATTTTAATTAGTTACTCAGTACTAGAGTAGACTTTTTACCAAATACTCTTACTCTCCCGTAATTTCTTGGACGGCTACTTTTTACATGAGTAAAGATTTGTTGAAGTAGTGCTGCTCTCACTTGAGTAAAAACTTTTGGATACTCTTTCAAGTTGTGCACAATGAAAAATTTCTGTTTTGATTTGATAACAGTACATATTTTCAGCCTCAGTGATATTTAGCACACTTCACGTGTTTTTGTTTCTGGTGGTAGAACAAAGAATGACTTTCCTTCCAAATTAGTTGACATTAAGATGGCATGAAATGGTTGTTTTGGATACCTCATGACTCCAAGCTGCAACTTTGTTGCAGTTTTCAAACCATGAACTTTGTAAATGTTTTTACCCCCTTTAAATCTTTTTTTATCTGATGACAAGATAAATATGGGTCAGTGTACAGTCTAGTGGCTTTTAGTCAAGAGAAATGGGCCTCCATCTTGCATATTAACACGCGTGAGAACAGGAAGTAATTGACTACTAATTAAATGTTTATAAGCTACAGACCAAAATAAAAAAGTATCAATTAAAACTTTGCATTTACTATTACTTTTAAAGATGATGCTTAAAGTGGATTTCTTTTGCACTCGCTGATTAAATGAATCTGGAAAAGGTTGTATTTTAAATGTGAGGTTTATGCTACTGCTGTAAAATAAGTGTGAAGGGTGCAATCTATTCACCAACAGAACTTTGTGAGCCATCCACACACAGTATAGTATGTGTTGCGCAAACAAATCTTGTTTTGAGTTCATGAATCATTTCTGGTGTAGGAGATATTTTCCCCCTTTATACAGGAGATGGTTCTTCTTTATCATTCCCTCCTTTTAGCTGTATCATTTTTATGACCTGCTTTGTGGAATTTACTCCGTGAAACTGTGCTTGTCTTTGGCAAACTCGCATCGCATTTATCTGAACCTTTTAAAAAAAGGAAAACACAAAACAAGCTTTTTGATGCTCACGATGCTCACCCTCCCTGGTGCAATCATCAGAAGTTGAAATCTCTGAAAATGTCAGCATAATTTCTTGGGGGAAAATACCACCACCACCACCACAACAGTACAACTCAAGGTTGTTTCTGAAATGCCAACACAAGTTCTGACTAAAATGTCAACAAGGGGACTTTGACATGACTTCTCCAGGTAATGTTTTGGTCTCTGCTTCTTCATTTGTATTCTCTGTACAGCTGAGTTTCCAGCGGAAGGTGGGGGTGATGTACTGCATGGCAGGCCAGAGCAGCGAAGAGGAAATGTACAATAACGAAGCAGCCGGTCCTGCGTTGGAAGAGTTCCTCCATCTGTTGGGTGAGCGGGTTAGGCTCAAAGGTTTCAACAAGTATCGAGCTCAGCTGGACACAAAAAGTAAGTATATGTGTGGATATAACAAAAAAGTAACCTTTAGGTTTAGCTGTCCACCAAGCAAATAATGGATTGTGGATTCAGGAACTCAATTATATCTAAAGCATGTTTTGTTTGTCCATCGTGGAAGTTATGTGACCTGATGTATCATTTAGAAAATATAGAAAACTAATGTTTTTCTTTTATTCTGGGTCTTTGTTGTCATTTCTGTACATTGGTTGTGAATAGCAACGTTCTCTCTTGCATTTCTCCTCAGCTTGCTTTGCTAATGAAATGTTAAAAGAGCTGCTCAAAAAGATTTATACCTGCTTCATTTTTTATTTTATAAGTTGTTCAAGCATATTCCACTAGATGCATTTAAAATTATTCTTATATGAACAAAAACACTGAAGCCAGAATATTATATAGATGTTTGGCAAATTGCAGGGCACTAAGCAATGCAATACAGTCTCAGTAGAAATACGTTGATCTGGGAATTGTGGAGGATTTCTACAGACAAAGCGATTACAACTTGAAAATTAAAACTATGTCTAGCCACTTGTAGTGATGGGTACTACTAACTAAAAAGTTAGTTGTGCTAACCCTAAAGTTATAAACATTAGTTCAACTAATTCTAAAGAACTGTGCCAACATGCTATTTAGCGGAAGCTAATGCCAAATTGCAAACTTCAATTCAAGACTCCAACACTCCAACTCCAGTTAATTTTTACATTATTATTTACGACCTTAAGTATTACGCTTAGTTCTTGTTTCTACTGTCTGTGTTTTATTTAGTTCTTGTATGTTTCATGATTGAAATAAAGTTGTTAGGAAAAAAGAGAGAGAACATGAGGAGAGAAACAGGAACTGCTACGCAAACGGTTTTCACTAAATAATACAATAATTGTTAACAGAGGAATTTTTATTTTTCCATAAGCAAAAATTCAACACAGAACTTTGAACTTCAGTTAAGTGAAAATTAACAAAACAGCCAAACAACTTAACACTTTGATATTTATCTGGAAAATTTTATTTAAGTAAACCTAAATGCGCTAAACTGGTCTGGAAGTCCCAAGAATACTGGGCCGAAACTAATAAAGCAATGTAAAGTAAACACCATTAAGTGTTTGCAGTAAATAACTGATTTAGCCAACATGGGCTTTTAAACAGCCCGTAAATGTGATGCTGTGAAACTGAAGGAAAATCAGTAGAATGTGGAGTTTGTTATTAATGAGAAGTATTTCCTTGGTGTGAGACCCAAACACTGCTCCATTGGATTTTCATCAGTTTAGCAAATGAGAAATTAACCCACTCTTGTGTCTTCTTCAGCCGATTCTACAGGCACCCACTCCTTGTATACAACTTACAAGGATTATGAGATCATGTTCCACGTGTCAACCATGCTGCCCTACACACCCAACAATAAGCAACAGGTATGAAAAATGAAAATTAATAGAAAGTTTTAGATAACAGCCTTTGTGTATATTAAAGCTATAAAGGTGGACATTTGTAGGAGATTTCTGCAAAAATCCTGTGTTGTAAAACTAGTGGATTAAGTCACAGTTTTCTAGGTGCCCATTGTCTAAAAGATGTCTCTGATTGTTCAGTTTGATTTTCTTGGTCTCTAACAGCTTATTGTTTATTTTCTCTCTTTGTCATCGAACTTGCAGTTGCTGCGGAAGCGGCACATAGGGAACGACATCGTCACAATTGTGTTCCAGGAACCTGGAGCGCTTCCCTTCACTCCTAAAAACATTCGCTCTCACTTCCAGCATGTCTTTGTGATTGTGCGCGCTCATAACCCCTGCTCTGAAAACTCCTCCTATAGGTGAGATTCAGAAACAAAGTGAACACTGTACTGTTTATATAGATGGAGTAATGTTTATTTTTATTCATTAATTGTTTTTAAATTCTAGCATTCTGGGTAATTTTTCTTCTTAGTCAATTGTAAAAATACGCTAATTGGACAATTGGTAATTATACATCAATAACAAAGTATATGCTTATCCATAAATTACATTTAGTTTGTTGTGCTCCTGAGTCACTAAGTGACAGTACACTTTATGGTCCGATTGAAAGAGAGGTCTGAGGCCTTAAAAAGGAAGATTGTGGCAGCATATAAGTCTAATAAATGATTTAAAGAGATTCCAAAAGAATTTGAAATCGGCACTTCCAC
This sequence comes from Xiphophorus maculatus, assembly GCF_002775205.1. Classification (NCBI taxonomy): domain Eukaryota; kingdom Metazoa; phylum Chordata; class Actinopteri; order Cyprinodontiformes; family Poeciliidae; genus Xiphophorus; species Xiphophorus maculatus. Next base: position 6,187,259 of record NC_036457.1, read on the forward strand.
TGTTTGAAAAATAGTCTACAAATGTAACCCATCTGAAACAACTGCAGACATCGCTAATCATGAGATTCCTCCAGGACTTGTAAAACCCTGCAATAAAAAGTGGGTATATAATATGATGGAGGAATGAATAAAAAACCTAAAAGAGTTGATTAAATAAACACAAAAAGGGATTCTACAGGTTTATTTTATCAACTAAAATTCTAATCTCAAAAAAATTGTGTCAAATCTATGGTAAGCACAACAATGTATTTCACATAAACCACCCTCCATCACAGCTGAATGAATGATGCTCTGATGATGCCTGCAGTTTTCTACTTCCTGAAATCCATCATGAAATGGCTGCAAGTGTTGTGAGATGTCTCTGTAGCTCAAGAATTATTACTACTTTGTCAGAAATATATAATATGAACATAATGCACGCTACCCACACCCATCAGCTAACCTTGCTTTTAGGTTCCTGTTTGAGTTCAGCTTTGAAAGGAATTTTATTCAGGTTTTTGTCTACTTCTTATCCTGTTTGCTGTTCTTTTTTGTTGTCACACTCCGTTTGACTCCAATCATTGCTGTTTTTAATTGCTGTCTGAGCAACTTGTGTGAGGCCTTAATCTTCCCCCATGTGGCTACTTCATTACAGAGCAACAACACAAATAAACACACGTAAGCAATGAGCCCTGCTGCACAGTGAATATTGAACAAATGTTTTTATGTCTTTGGTCTGTGATTCATAAATGTGAAAGAAAACTTTACATGATGCACACATGAGAGCCTCAAGTTTCACAGGTCAAATATGAGTCATGGTCTCCATGGAAAAAGCACATGACTAAGAAATGATGCATTAAATAGAGCTTACAATAATAATGTACGGTATTTATTTTACATTGAATAGAGCATGGATATTAATGCATGGGAAGGGGTTAAAACAAAATTAAGTTTTAACTCATCTAGAAAGCCATACTTTTGGGAGTGTAGTGTATATAGTGCTTCACTTGTGCACATTGAATTTTTGATATGAACATGTGTGGACATTTATAAAAGAAAGAATTGGTAGGGCGTGCCGTGGTGGAGTAGGGGATAGCGCGACCCACGTTTGGAGGCCTTGAGTCCTCGACGCGGCCGGCTCAGGTTCGATTCCCGGACCCGGCGACATTTGCCGCATGTCTTCCCCCCTCTCCTTCCCCCTTTCTGTCAGCCTACTTTCATATAAGGGACACTAGAGCCCACAAAAAGACCCCCCCCCCCCTTGGAGGGATAATAAAAAAGTAAAAAAAAAGAAGAAAGAATTGGTTAGTGGAGAAGTCTGCTTTTTTAACATTCTCAGTGAAGGGTTTGAAAATCTTAAGATTTCTGGTGTTTTTTTAATTTAAAGTCTCCAATCTATCTTTAAATGTTGACTTGATGCAAGCAGAGAGAAACAAGGTAAACTTCATACACCTTCCTCATATTTCTCTCCTGAATACGTGTCCATCTCTGAACTCCCCACAGCATAAGGTATTGACTTGGTTTTTGTTTTGTTTTTCTTTTTCTGTTTCTTGGCTTGTTGAGCTGCTGTTTGTGGATACTGGAAGAGCAGACTGCCCACACACTGGATATTTATAAGCCCACAAATCACTAAAACCACAGGAATTTACCCTTTGATTTTCTTTGCTCAACCTCCTGCCATGAAGATCACCAAGAAGCCTTATAGTCCAACATTTCCCATTGTGCAGCATTCCTCTCTTTCTTGCCATATTAAGCCTTACCATTCTTTTCTCCTTCTTTTAAATCATTTCAATCTTGTATGCAATGTAATTCTTTACTTTTCTGCCCCTACCTGTATGTATAAATATCACCATCAATGCGCTCTGTCCTGCATGAGTCACAGGTCCTGGCTTGACTGACTCACAGGTGTTTGAGATCAGAACAAGTGATTTCAGACCATCGGTATAATGCATTTAGCAGCATCTGTAGTGATTGAAAAGAATAGAAATAAAAGGTCTCATTCTCATTGTTCTCCCTGCTTGTAGCCACTTTCAGCTCTCCTCTCTAAAATACCGCGTGTGATTCATTACTCATTTGCAGAGTCTCAGGCATATATAGCCACAGTACTGTCAGTTTCTTGCGTAGGAGTTGTCAACATTTTTCAGATTGCCTGTGCATTACTAAATGTCTCTGTAAGTTATTGACATTGCATAAGTCTTGAACACCCATCAGTCATAACATTATGGCCAGCAATAGCACTGTCTGGTCTGTAGCTACGCAGACAAAATGTCATCTTTCTTTTAACACTTGGATGATTTTCCTGACTAGGTTAGGGTACAGGACCTTGACTGTTGAGTTGGACCGCAGGAGCCAGACTCTACTCCAAACTTGCATCAATTGGCCCTATTGGTGGATCACTTCTGCTGGTTCCTTTTTAACCATTTTTCATAGCTTTTGACAGGGAATTGATATGTTGGACTATCAAATATAGGTTGTCAACAACATCTATACAGCATCTATACAACAACATTGTATAGATGCTTCTATTTAGGCTGAGATAATGTATTAAATATATTATATTTTCTGTGCCAGTAAGACGCAATAATACAACCAAAATGATGATATTTAGCCTTTGAAGAAATCAGGCCAAAGTGAGATAGATGTGGGGAAAAGAAAAGCACAAAGCTGCCAGAAGACAGGATGTCCACTCTTCTTGTGGTTTTGAACACAGAAAGCAATGCAAGAAGCTTACTTCTGCTTCATTGTTTCCAGTTCCCATGGACACCCCCACAGTCCTTAAGTCTTTCTGTATATGGATGGGTGGTGCAAACACAGCTGTTTCTCAGAACATTTGTGTTATTGTGAACGGGGCCCAAGACCTGGAAAACATGGAAGATAAATGTGTTGTCAGGTCTCTGAAACCAAGAAACAGTTTTTTGTACTTTTGTAACCGAAAAAGGCAAGTGCCATCAGGTAATTCTGTATTAAAGAAAGGACATTTTTTGTTTTCCAATGCCAAGTTCTCCTAAATCTCTTCTTGTATTTGTTTGTTGTGAGTTGCCTTGTTAAGTTGATGCTATATGCACTCTTCTGAAAAGGTTTGAACCTCAAGGTTTGACCATGGTTGATTTGCAACTCCCCAACTTCTATGGTCTCGTTGCGGTTAGAAAATGGTAATTTAGATGTTGCCAATCAACTAAGTCAGTCTGCTGCTAATCAAAATGCTTGCACGAAATACCTGGCCAGGTATGGCTCTTGCCACCCCCAATTTGGTACCAAAAAATGGGGAAGAATCACGCAGAATCTGCAAATGAAGATAAATCTGGCTGGGAATGATTGATGATTTAATTACTTTCTTGTGGAACTAACATTATGTTCTCCATTAGATATAACTCTGCCACACTTTGCTTTTGGCTGAACTGAAATCAGTCTTTGGACCTTAAATGTGTCAGTGACTCTTGTTACACATGAACCTTTTTAAAGTTCAATATTGGTTTTCGAATTGGACCGCTTTAATTGGTCCTGACCTTAGCAGCCTTTGGCAGACTTCGGTGCAGTCTCTGACCACGTCCTCAAAAAATCGTAACTGTTAAACTTCACATCCCTTCCCTTAATAATTGTTTATTTCAGTTTCAACATATCAACCTACATGGATGTTCAGTTGTGGCTTAAAATATCCTACTAAATGACATCTGTCATTATAGGGTAAAGAACATGCATCTTTTTCACTTGTCAATGATCGATGTTATGACTGCTGATGTCCAAGCTTTCCTGCTTGGTCATATTGACTAGACTTTAGCTATTTCACCGTAGAGGAAATTCAGACAAACCTTTGAGACACTAGCTTTTTTCCACTGCTTCCATTTATTAAAAAAAAAAAGTACATCCTGCGATGCCATTTCAGCCAGAAAAATGCTTCCTCTTTCATATCAGTCTGTCACAAGCAAGTTCAGGTGGGAAATAAGCTGTCAACAATTTGAAGGCTGGTATAATTGAACACCACATGTCTCCAGTGAGGACAGGATGTCTCTAAAGTATGTTTAGAAATATGTGGGTGACACAGGTATTGCTTATTAGGCAATGTGATTAATCCCAGTGTCAACATGTGTGCTGATGCTTGTCAGCGGGGAATTGTGTGGGATGGGGGCTATGACTCCCTGTGCCTCTCTTGTCACCTGGCAATTATCACCTGTGATGGGATTTTGTGATTGAGCTCTTTTGGTTGAGATTAGAAAAATTAAGCCATGTAGGAATATGAGCTCTCTAGGTCAGCATGTTACTTGACACCTTTTTTTGTGTGTGTTTTATTGTCTCTTTCCCCCACCTGTTTGCATTTTTTCCCCTTTTCGTCAGCCATTTATTCACTCTTTTCTCAGAAGCCTTTTCCATTTTTTTTTCACCCAGGAGTCACATTTGGCTAGAGGTTTGGAAAAGTAGTCATGGTGCATCCTTTTCTTCTCTTCCTGTTTGTGCATGACGGCTCAGCTGAATTATTGACATACCAGAAAGGGCAAACTCCCTCAAATGGCCCTTCCAGGGTCTTATTGAAGGGGAAAAAAGCATATAATTCAGCTTATACATGCCTTAAAAATAACCTCAAGTAAACACACCAAAGTTTGACAGTGTAGCAGAAATTTTAAGCAAGATAGTATATGTACATGTACAAATGTCTTTATTAAAACTGAAACACAGCGGTTATTCTTGCTTGTGTTAAACCAGCCTAACATATTGATTAAAATGGATAAAATAACATTATCTATGATATATATTATATTTTATTTAAATGCTTAATCAGATCCATAGAACAAACCCCAGTTTAGGTGTAGTGTTTGATGGTTGTTTAACAAACTGTTATTACTGGTTCAATTTTACTCCTTTTAATAAAAAACAAGTATATCAAGCTAATGTTGATTGGTCATCCGTTTATATAGCTGGTCTGCAATTAGTTTTTCACAAGTAGAATTTGTTAGAACATCTGAATTATTTTATTTGGAATTGATGGGAGATCGTATCTTTAATGACTATCCTTCATTATAAAAAAATGTATCATTCAAAGTTTTTGCAGTTGAGTCTGTAACTATTTAAAACATTGCAAATATGCAAATTATCTATATTAAAATATCACAGTCTTAATAAAATGTAGATATTTAAGTCTGAAAAGTGCATAATTTGGAAATAGAAAAGCTTTAGGAATGTTAAAAAAAATGAAAACATTTTCATACTAAGCATATTATAATTGGATCCCTCAGTGCTATAAATTGCTTAAGCTGTTGATTGAAATTTTCTGGTTCCCTTGTTCTGTAGCAAAACAATAAATCAAATCAAAAGTATCTACTGCTTGATGTCTGGGTTCAAATTTGCGTTTTCAAACTGAGTATAACTACATTTTATAAATCTGCTTCTCGAGTCTCTCTTTACATGTCTGCCTGGCTAATTTGTTTCTTTTTCTTCCTAGTGTGGCAGTCACCCGTTCCAAAGACATGCCTTCATTTGGCCCCCCTATCCCAGAGGGCGTTACCTTTCCAAAGTCATCAGTCTTCCGGGAGTTCCTGCTGGCCAAAGTGATCAATGCCGAAAATGCTGCTCACAAATCACATAAGTTTCGTGCCATGGCCACCCGAACGCGCCAAGAGTACCTGCGGGACCTGGCAGAGCGCCACACCACCAGCACTCCGATTGATCCCTCTGGAAAGTTTCCTTTCATCTCTTTGGCTCATAAAAAGAAAGAGAAGACCCGGCCTTACGAAGGAGCGGAGCTGCGCAGTCTCGGAGCGGTGACCTGGCCGGTTTACGCTGAGGATCATGGGAACGGAGGGGAAATCGAGGCCCTGTTGGCTATTTCTAATGACTTCATGATCCTGTTGGACCAGGAGGCCAAAGCTGTGGTGTTCAACTGTGCCACTAAGGATGTGATTGGTTGGACTCTCAGCAGTCCTGCTTCTTTAAAGATTTTCTATGAGCGAGGAGAAAGTGCGTCTCTCAGGAGCATCAGTAATAATACTGAGGATTTCAAAGAAGTGGTCAAACGTCTGGAGGTAAGAGGACTCACACCTACACAATTCCAGAATATTTACTTAATACCAAAGAGAAATTAAATGCTGTTGTAACTCAATATACATGTTTGATGGTGATAACATGCTTTGAGGAAGGGAAAACAATCTTCATGATGAAAATTGGATCAAATTCACTTTTATTTAAATACCAAAAATGCTTTTCCCACTTACCTGGCCTACTCACAGACTCTCCTACTATTCAATGATGACATTTTTATTTTCGCATGCGAGCCTGTCGTCTCTTCATGCGTTTCACTTTATTGAGGGGAGTTTCAGAAACACCTCTGGACAACATTCTGCTAATGGCTCATACACCTACACATATAGTGAAGTGGATGCTTGTTCGTTCTTAGCTGTTTCCATGGAAACAGACTGGGGAAAAGGTGTTTTCTTATGTAATCAGTGGAGCTTTAAAAATCATTCAGTGTTGCCTTTTGGTTTTGAAAGGTATAAATGCATGCGTGTTTACGCGTGTGAATTTTTTTTTTCTCATGATGTGTTTATGTAACTTGAATTACGCAGAAATTATGTGCATTTTTGTACTCTTGCACACCAATAAATTTCAACAAAAGTCCAATTATTCATTATAAAATATTGCTTTGTATGCAATTGGCTTTTGATTAAAAAGAGGAAGTGATCAAACTTTAATTAGTTTTCTACTATTTGTTTCTACCTTATGCTTTTCATATTTTTCACTTTTTTCTAATACTCTTCATTGCCCCTATTAACACAGAAATGTTCGACTGCAGTAACTTTTTATATAAGGCACTTTTCAGTGAAGCTTGACTTTTTTGGTGAGACAGAAAAATGCAGAGGTGCCTTTAAGCCCAAAGATGCATCATTATAAGAAAAGAAATAGGATATATGTAGTGAGTAACAATAAGAAGAAGTTATTTGTAAATTACACTTGCTTTCACAGATCCAGATGAGTTAGCTCACAGTGGAGCTAACTCCACTGTGGACTCTCACTGTGGAGTTTTTTTTTCCAAGTGTTCCCATTTTCAGCCCTTCAGATGAAGCACAGTTTCTTCTCAGCCCTCTTCTATCCTTGCCTGAACAATAGGAGTCACATGATAAAACAAAAGTTCAAAGGAGTTTCTTTCTTGTAACTTGTCTTTGTCTCCACGCAGACTCGGATTTCACCAAAAGAAAGAACTTTCCGTCTTGGGTGTCATTTGTTGAGTGCACATCAATTCAGAAACCAGTCTGTGTGATGTAGCTGCATACTTTGTGCCCTAAACTCTCTTGGGCCTCACCTGTATCCCCTAAAATCTTTCAGCTTCAGTAGAACCATGTTTTCAAAGACACAGAAATAAACTCACAGTTACAAACAGAGGCAGTCCTTCCAGCTTTCCTAAACGGATATTATTTCAACTTGGAAAAGGACATCTCGACCTGTGATCACTTGATGTTTCTAATTCTCTCTCTGCCCTCAATCTGTCCAGTTTCTAACTAAGGGCTGTGAGACATCCGAGATGACTCTTCGGCGAAATGGTCTGGGGCAGCTTGGCTTCCACGTCAACTACGAAGGCATTGTGGCAGAGGTATTGTTTCATAAATGTTTTATTTTGCACATTTGGTCATGATTTAGGTGTTTTACTTAAGTTTAAGTAACTTTTTTTCATATTACTACCTACATGAAACAGCAAATCAAAGTGTTTAGTGCCATAAGAAGCAGTTTGACACAGAAACCTATTACCTGCGTTTCCTAAGGAAAGTGTAAGTTGGAACCGGGTTATTAAAGATACCCTGTTGAATATTTTACATTGGCTAAAAATATCTATCGTAAGCATATGCAGTAAAAAAAATGCATTAAACTACATTTCATCAGTGCATATTTAACTCTGTTTTTGATGCAACTTACTTATAATTTGGCTGGCTGGATATGAGACTGCAATAGTCAATAGTCTCTCTTTTATTGTAAACAGTGATTAATACTCAGACAGTTGGATAACCCCTGGATTTTTGCAAATACAATGATTTAGGCTTTTTAAAAATGTTTTTCAAATGTTCTCCAGTTTAAAAAGACAAAAAAAAAAAACAATCACAATATTTAAATTGTATCTGTTAATGTGATTTTCTTGATTAGAGACTCTAAAGTTAGAGTAACCAAACCCTAGAAATATGTCGAAGCTTCAATGAGACTTTTTTGTTCACAGGTGGAGCCGTACGGATATGCTTGGCAGGCGGGACTCCGTCAGGGCAGCCGATTGGTCGAAATCTGCAAAGTTGCTGTTGCGACTCTGACCCATGAGCAGATGATTGACCTCCTCAGAAATTCAGTGACAGTGCGTGTTGTCATCATCCCACCACATGATGACGCCACTCCACGCAGGTAAGTGGACGTGAATATATGTAAACAAACTCACTTTGACACCAGATATTCTGTGAATAGTGGTTTTGAGGTTGTATGTTTAGTATTTGGCATCAATGTGTTAAGCTTTAGAGTAGAAGGTGTTCCTTAAAGGCGGAATAATTTAAATCTGACTGGACAAAAACAAATGCTTTTCAAGCCTAATTTAAATTAGCTTCAGAATTGCTTCCACATGGTTTAACTTAATGTCTGAACTTTTTACAGGCTAATAAAATCAATCTACTTTTACAGATGCAGCTCATGAGCGCATCGGGACTCGAATCGTTTTAATGTGCAAATTGTAAAAGCTGAGGCTTTGAGGCAGTAGAACAAATGTGACCTTTATTTGTGTCATTCAATATTCCCAAATCCCAAAGCCACGTGAATGACGAGGAATGTTTTAACTCAACCCGATTGTTCCTGTCTTTGCAGGGGCTGCTCCGAGCTCTACCGAGTCCCGGTGTCTGAATACAAAGGCAGCAGCACAGACAGCGGCTCCTTTGAGTACAAGTTCCCATTCCGCAGCAATAACAACAAGTGGCAGAGGACGTCCAGCAGCCCTCAGCAGTCCCTGACCGCTTCACCGCAGCCCCACACCCCCAACCGAGCCATCAGCCTGGGCAGCTCGGTGGGGAAGACCCTGTCTGCTGAGAGGCTGGAGAGAGGCGCCGCCATTCCACGCAGCGTTAGCAGTGACGGACGACCTCTGGACTCCAAGAGGTCATAGCTGTTTAAATATGTATTGATAGAAATACATAAATAGTGAAAGAGGGTTTGAAATGTTTTTTTTTTCTGGAAAGTATGGAATATAAGTGTTCTTCCTTTAGTGTATGCTTGATCATTTGTAACAAACACATCCTTTCTGATTGACTTTTTTTCCCCCCATTGACCGATTAATAACTGGAGAAAAAAATGTGCTTAATAGGAGACTTTATTTTTTTATTTATGTATTTATTTTTATTGAATTTCAACCAGGTGAAGCTAAAGCTGCCACCAGGGGAGTCCTGGGTAGAACAGAATTATAGAAAAACATTTTTAAAACTTGAAACTGTATATATTTTTGTACAGTTTTGGCTTAACTACTGATATGAGTGTGTTCTTATTTCAGCAAATGACCTTTTTTAGCATTTGTATACTCCAGTTAATGATTAATTAATTGCTAAATTAGTCGACGACTGGAGGTAGCATTTACTGTATTTACTCTGGCATGTTTTTTAGTTTTTCCATTCACTGTTGTAGCTTCTCACTTTCCAGTGAATACGTTTCCAAAGTGTATCTCTATACTTGTTTGTGTTGCAGGATGTCTCCTGGCAGTGAGAGCTACAGCCTGGCCTCTTCGCTGGCGTTGGGTCGTTCGCCTCACAACCGCAGCTCTCCCAGCAACCTGTCTTGTTCCAGTGAGGCCTCTGGAAGCTCTGCGCACTGGAGGCAGAAGTCCATGCCTGAGCAGTAAGAACGACACAGGAATTGTTTGTCGAATGTGTGATACCCAAACTCAACATTTGTATCCTGTAAACCTATAACTTGCCCTGAGGCACTCACTTTGTCCTGATTATTCATCCTATGTTTATTTCAGTGACATAAAAGCGATGGTGCAATCATCACTTTTCATATTTAGAGGACATCCAATATATAGACTTTGGCATTTCAGCCCACAGAAGTAGATTACATTGAAAATACAGTATATTTGTAAGACAGTTGTAATATTTCAAAGTAAGGTGCTCTCACTTTACTTCCACCCACTAAAGCCCTGAAGCAAGTTTTCATTACGTCTTCCTGTCTTTTCTTGCTCTGCATCTTTTATCACTTGTAACAAGTTTAAAAAGTATTGGCTCAGATTTTGTGTGATTTTCTGTTTTGACAGGTTTGCGAGCAGCCGACATTCACCTATGTCGTCAGAGAGACGAGAGGCGGCTGGAGAGGGCGGATCGAGCGGGAAATCCACCACCAACTGGTCGAGAATGGAGGAAGGCGGAGGTGAACGAGGGTCAACAGGTGAAGTATTCCAGGTTGTCCATGTATCCTTAGAAAGACTTAAATTCATGAATCTAAAATTAAAGCCTTAAAATGTCTTAAGTGTGTTTTAAAAAAATGCAATTTGGCCTTAAATACGTCAATTGCAGGTCTTAAATTTTGTGGTGTATCTTGTGGAACTTTTCTGCCAGGCAAATGTTTGAATCACCCATAAACATAATTGCGTTCTGTGACAGAAGGTGATTGCAGCTACTGCTAACTAGATGCTAATTTATTTTAGCTAGCTTGTTAGATAGGGCATAGTATTTTATCGCCTGTTGGCTGGATGACATCTCTTATGTTGCCAACCTGTACGGTGCTGCATTCATTCTGTGCTTAAAAAGACCAAAACCATTAATATTTAAAATATGCATTTTGCTTTTGTACAAGTCTGTTTGCTAATGGTCTTTAAAATGGTTTTAAAAAGTCTTAACTTTGTGTTGGTGAAACCTGCAGAAACCCCATATTCAATAATTCATGTTATTGAAAACTAGCTCAAATGTGCAGAGTTCCCCTCCGGTTCTGTTTGCTGTTAACGTACGTCCGAATGCAAATGTATGCAAAAGGTAATTTTAAACATACAAAGAGTGGGTGCAGTTGATGTATGCAATGAGGAGGAGACGGCACACGAAAGAAATCCTCCATATTTATCTGTGCTTTAAAACCCTTTGAACTGACAGGTACCGTGAGGAGTATGTGAATAGTGATTACATAAGCTGTAACTCTGACAGCAGCCTTTCTTAACCCTCCCATCGCCCTTCTCATTCCTCCTCCCATTGCCCTGCAAGTTGTGAATTATAAAGCCTTTACAGACATCTTAATGTCTCTGCAAACAAAAAAAGGTGGATGTATAATAAAATCAGCCAGAAAAAATGTTATTTTCTTTTTGTTGTTCAATTGTAAGAGTGAATGGATTTTCATCTTATACACTCCTTTCTATTCTGAGGCTTATTAAAGGAGAAGCGGAAGACGCGTCTGTCTTTCTTGTCAACACACCATCATTGTGTGCCTTTCCTTCCCTTCCTGCTTCCTGTCTGTCTCTCATTTTCCGTTGCTTCTCGTTTTCCTCTCATTCGTCCTTTAATTCTCTGTTGCAAGAATTCTCCCATCCACTTTTTAAAAGCTTTCTCTTTATATTCTAGCCGTGTTTATGCATTCCCCAAAGTCTGCCTTTCTCTTCTGATTCCAAGCAGAATGTTGCTTTTGATTTTTGACCAATTTAGTTTCAGCCATGTCCTCAACCTGTTGCTGACCAGCACAATCGCAGTTGAAGGCCTCAGTCTGTCATTTTGTGGTTGTTTATGGCATTTATGTCATGATTGGTTAGGGAGGAACGATCCGTACTGGGGCAGCTGAGCTTAAGTCAGCCAAGATTCCAGCCTTCAAAAAGCCCTCTCTGTTGTGGTGTGGTTTAGAGTTCTGTCTTTTCCTTTTCCTCCCATTTTTAACTCCTGACCCTCTAGCTTTCAGCAAGAATGATGTGGCCAGGCTCTGTCCAGAAATATCAGAAGTCACACAAAGTGCACTTCGTTCATTTCAACATTTTGTCATGCTACAACCATACATTTCAGTGAATTTTTGTGTGATTTTAATGATAGATCGACGTAAATTAATGCATAATTGTAAAGGGGAAGGAAAAGGATAATGTTTTTCAAGTTAGCTAAAAATCTGAAAAGTGTGGTGTACATGAGAGAACGCCTTGTAAAGCCACCATTTGGTCTTTTGGGGTATGTTTCTACCTGTTGGGCTGGGCAATATAACAAAAATATTTGTTGTATTATGCTTTGCTTTAGCAATGTCTGAAATGACAATTAAGAATGTAAATTATATTGCCTTAGCATAATTCAAATCCCTTTCCTACATATGCCAAAAATTTCAGAGCTCGGCTTATTTATACAAACACAAAAAACATCCCTAAAAAAAGATTAGCAGGTGAAATGAGGAAGTATGGCAGCACTGTTGGAAATATATCCACCCCATCATGCGTTTGCGGGTTTCAGGGTCAAATCTTATAATAATTGAATTTAAATGCATGTTGAGGTTTTCAGATTTTCTTCCAGTTTACGATTACGACACTTTGTGTTTATCACATACCTGGAGGTTTAAGGTTGTAGTATAAAGAAATGTGAAACGGTTCAAGGACACTGTAAACATACTTCTTATCTTGTTTAGATGATTCATCAAGTAGAGCATTTTTATTTATTGGAAAGTTTTAAATACTAAAGTGATTAGTTTGGCTTATCTAAAGCAAGTTTAAATCAGTCAAATTTACAATATACTAGATATAAATCCACAGGAACTCTAACAATCCGGCTTACACCCAGCTCTAATTAGTGCAGAGAGCCCGTGGGATGCAGTGCAACCGTACAAAGTAATAAATATTCTAAATGAGATGGAAACTACGTTTTTAGATTCATCCCAACAGATGTTATGCTTCCACCCCTAGCTCTCCCTGTGTCTCATGCTGCTGTGCTCATTAACTCCCTGCTCTGTGTATCTTATTGCGTAACAGATAGACAATTACACAATAGTCCCATTTATGTCGAGGTTTACTTCGGGACTCTTTCATGCAGCACATCTTGCCCAGAGCAAGCAAAGCCAGCAGCAGGGGGATGCATTTTTGTTTGATGTGTGTTGTTTTTGATGACAACCGATCTGGGATTTTGTTAATAGACGATGAAAAGACGAAATGAAAATAAGAGTGCTGGGTGCTTCCTGGCGGTTTTGTCGCATAATGATCTATTGAATTATCAGCAGCTTTTCAGTGCTGCAGGGTCTGTCTGCGTATTTGTCACCAACTCTGGTTTGGTTTGATGTTGTTGCAGAGGCTCCAGCTTCCAAGTCTGGCCAGGGCTACTCTGGAGCGCCTCGCATCCAGAGGCAGGAACAAGTCATCCACCTCTCCCCAAAGAAGGGCAGCCAGGTCAGGATGTGAAGCATTCCTCAAAGTCTCCTGACAGTACAGTTTGTTCCTTAAAATGTCAAACTTTTAGTTAATTAAATTAGTGCTTGTATAACGTCTTGTCACAATGGGTCACTCACTTATATAACACCTCATGTTTTCTCTATTAATGGCAACTTAACTGTTTTTATTGGGTGTTTTTGCCCTAGCAGTCAGATGGCCCGTACTCTGGCCACTCCAGCAGTAACACTCTGTCCAGCACCGCTTCCAGTGGGGGCCACAGCGATAGCGACAAATGGTACGACTTGGGGACCGGCGGCGGCTCCAGTGGCGACCAGGGCGAGCCTGAACCCAACGGCCTGGGTGGAGGAGGCTACCTCCAGGGAGCCTCGGCTGACAGCGGCATCGACACCGGCTCTTACGGAGCCTCGCATCATTCCCATTCCCACTCCCACCATGGCAGCACCACCTCTTTGCTGGCCCCCAGTGGGAGCAGAGAGAGCAGGGAGCGCTCTTCATCTCCGTGGCACAGTCCGACCGAGGGAGGACGTAGGATGCTGGAAAGGTCGCCTGCTGCCGCCGAGTCTCCGGGGCTTCCGTCAGAAAGGAGCCATGAGTCCGTGGGTCGAAGCCCACCAACTCATCTCCTGGTTAGAGACAGCAGCACTTTCAGCCTGGGTGATGGTGGATCACATTCAAGGTCAGTTTGGGCAAGATGTAGAGGTTCATATCAGTCAGAATATTATTGAACTGATTTTAATTCAAAAAGTCAGACAGTCTTCGAAAGAAAAAAGACGCCCAACATCAGTCTGTGTGGTTTTCTAATATATTTGTCAAAGGTCTGGCTCACCAAAATTTACCTTGAGCATATTGCAAGATGTACATGTATGGAGTTAAATTATGGCCATAAGGTTTTGAAACTGAAAGTAAGAAATTGAAACTGGAACAAAAAAACACTGAATCTGAAATCAGAAATGTTGATACTTAAATAAAAAATTTACATTGGGACAAAGAAAAATTTCGAAACAAAAAAATTTAAATGGAATAGATTTGAATCTGAAAAGAAAAAGAATTAAACTACTTTTCAGATTTAACTTTATTTTCAGCCTATTTTGTTTGGTGAAGCTTTAGTCATTTAGTGCATTTGGAGTAAATGCATTAAAGAATAAGAAGCTGGAGGAAAGATGAGGAGAAAAGTGGAAAAAAAACTAATACTTTTAATAATTATAAAAGGTGATCTGGTCTCAATCATTATTATAAGATATATGTTAAAATAATGTATTAAGTCAAATTTATCAGGCTGCTTTGCTGATCATCAGAAGGCAAAATGCAGCACTTATGCTAAACAAATGTAATAATTATTGAATAGTGAATAAATGTGATCAAAACATTCAAATAGATGATTTTTCTTGACATGTTGTAGCCCAGAAGCTAATGCTATAGGGGGATATGACATGAAAAAGTTTGGGAGGCTCTGATTTAGTAACTTGAAAAGAAGTGTTGATATTCAAACTGCAGTGTATAAGGAAACTGTAGGAGACGGCGAGAATAAATCAATATTTGTTAAAATTGAGTATTCTTTTTCTTATGGTTCATAATTATGTGATACTCTGCATCAGTCACATAAAATCACATTGAAAAACAATAAAGTGATTTATGACTCATAAGATGACAAAATTAGAAAAATGTCTGTCAATGCTTTTATAAAGCGCTGTATGTTTGTGATGTAACTACATTGTTAAAACTTCTGCCATCATGTCATATTAATCAATTTTTTCCCATATCATGTCTTTCGGTTTTTGACACAACATGGAAATCCATCTTGATCCTCCTTCCCCTACACAGATGAAACTGGTCTGAACCTCGGCTTATGTCATCACAACTCGCTCAATCTGTCTGTGTTTGGCAGACGACCCCCATTCCTGAGATCTCCATTCATGCAGTTCTGAGCTGACTTTTCTCCACTTTATAAAGAATCAAAACCAGAAAATAGGATAACTGAAGCAGTAGGAAAATAAATCCTGTGACTTGGGACTTGGTTATAAATTTTAGACCAACAAAAAAACGTTGGAGAGAAAAGAAATTCACTGTTTTGTTGAACCATTTCTGAAATACAGCCCGACTTTTTTGTACTCTGAATATTAATTCTTGCACATGTTTTGGACCTGAATTAAAACGTGTGCAAACTGGTAGACACATGGTTAAACTGGTAGACACATGATCCAGCCAGAGGCCGAGGTAACAATCTAAAGCAGATGGCAAAACACAAACTGTGTGTTTTTTTTTAAAGTCATAAACTCACTTGGCCTATTTTGTAGCTGCTGTTTTTCTGTTTTCACTCCTTTTTAATACTTTTAATATTTATGGACTCTAGGCTCCTATCTGCTTACAAGCAGCCAAAGCAAACAATTTGTGTAATAACTTTAAGATGCCACTTTAGACATACAGTTATAAAAAAAATATATATTTAGCTTTTATAAAAAAACACATAAAAGTTTCACCTCTTTACCTAATCTCAGCGTTGATTTTTGAATTTGACTCTTTTATTTTATATCTTGTAACCTCAGCACGTGCCTCACCACTGCAGCGTGATTCCTGTTCTCATTACTTGTGCCAAAATTTCTTTACCCCAAAAGATCACATAGCAGACAGCCTCCTTCTCAGCAAGACTTTTGCTGGAAACCAAGCATAAAGAGTAATTTTAATTCCCTCTTATCTTTCCACATTAGGCCTCAGGAAATGTGGAACACATGTCCTACTTTTCAAAGCTGAGCTCGTGTCTCAAGTTGAGGCGAGCTCCTGTGTCCGGCTCTTCCTGTTGGAGCAAGTTCATTTCATCGTCCAGACAGAGTTACACTATAGTTGTCAGAGTTGTGGAGGTTATGAGAGGGAGGTAGCAAAGATAAATTTGGCTGCTGCTAATATGTTTAAGCAATAAGTACATCATGTGCCTCTTCACATTTACTTGTGCTTGTTATAGAGGTTACATGTGATAAATCAGCACAAAGTGGCACATATTTATAGGAATAGGGATACTGGGTTTAATATAGGGGTGAGCATTTATCGTATCATTTATTGTTTAGAAACGATAAATGATAAAATATCCAATCATCTATTGGATAAATTAGGATGCTTAAAAAACCTAAAACTGTGTGTATTATCCATATTTCATATTTTTCTGTTTTTCTCCACTGTTTGCCCAATAAAGGTGATTAAATGAATATCAAAACATTTGAAAATATGATTTAATGCAGTTACTGTGTGCAGTTTAGTGATACAAATCACGCTTTTTTTTTTTCTTTTTTTTTTTATGCGACTGATGTCCAAAAGAAGTATGCTTTTCAAGACCTGTATTTGTGTTTGTGGGGTTATGATTGTGTACATGCAGTCATAGCCATACAGTTACCTAAAAAAGTAATACTTTGTATCGTCACTTTTACAACAGCTTCACAAAATATCAGGATAAAAATTTAAGCCCATATCGCTCCAAACCTTAGTTTAAAATAATCTTTCATTAATACTTTTTTTTACGTGTGGGACACATTTATACCCTATTGAGGCTGTTGCTGTAGATGTCTTGCTACTAATGAATATTATTTACTAATAATATTTGATTTTGTTTTGAGCAAAACATTTACTCCTTGTTCTCTCCTTACTGAGATAACTGTAAGTTATGCATCATTGGTATCTCATTTCTTTGATTTCTCCTCAGGCACTCTGGCCACAGCTCACCCAGGGAGGAGTCATCGTCTTCAGCCACCTCCCCTTCGTCTCAGTCTTCAGTCTCTCCCGGGCCAAAGACCTTCTATCCCCGTCAGGGAGCCCAGTCCAAGTATCTGATTGGCTGGAGGAAGCCTGGCTCCACCATCAACTCTGTGGACTTTGGAGACACACGGAAGTAAGAGAGTGGAGAATGAACAAACATTACAGCAAATCTTTAACAGTGTTTCCCGAGAGTAAAGTTTGACGAAACTTGAGCAGGGTTCTCTTAAAAATTTAAATATTACCATATATTTGTCTTTTTATGTATTTCATATTTAGTTGGAGTTCCTCCTCTACCTCTTTATTATTCTTTTTTACGTTTTGACAGCATTTTTATCCTTATTACATGCAAGTCTCATCAGAATTCATTCAGTAATGACATATCTGTTGCTTTATTGCCACCTTGTGGCTGAGGATTATACAGCAGAAACTTTAATTTGTTACACAAATGTCATGTTTTTCTATTTCTCTTATTTACTTTATGCTTTCAGGAAATCTCCAGGTGAAAGTGGAGATGTGGCCCCCACCCCGGCAGCGAGACCATCACTTAGAGACATGCACTCCCCCCAGACTCATGCTAAATCTACTGTGGAGGAAGATATTAAGAGACACCCTGCTCATGACACTCCACCACCACCAAGAAAACACAAGGAAAAGGTAACTGTACAGAAACGAATAGGGAACAAAAGTAAGATTTAAATGATCTCATCCCCACTCTCATCCTTCGATCCGACTCAGCATGGCCAGAAGTCGCCTCCAAGCCAGCCGCTCAGCCGTCGCCGCTCGCTGCACCGCACCCTGTCAGATGAGAGCATCTATCGTGGTCAGCGGCTCCCCTCGCTGAGCGACTCGGTCACTGAGCCGGCGCTCGCCACTGACGTCCTCTTCAGCTGCTCCACTCTTCCTCGCTCTCCCACAACTCGCGGCGTGCCCCTCAGGCGGCCTTCCTACAAGCTAGGAGTTAAACTTCATGGTAAGAAGGAGAAAGATTTACTTTGTACAGGATACATGTGTTTAAAATGCTTTAAAATAGTTTAAATCTGTATAAAGTTTTTGAAACTGATATTCAAACTGCACAGTTTTGTGAAGTCCAATCTAACATTTAATTAAAAGCCTAAATTTGGAAAAATGTTATTTACAGTTTAAACCAGATATTTTCATGCACCTAATAAAATGACATATACACACATTTTCTCACTATCTGAAGATAAATCAGACCAAATTTCACTTGTTTTAGGTTAGTTAGAATTACCAAGATTATTTGCTAAATGCCACAAAACAAAGGGATTTTTGTATTTTTCTCTGACTGGTCAGATGTGGAGGGTGTGTGCAAGAGAGACATTTCAAAACATAAAATTTTAGTTTTCATTCTCCTTGCTGTAGGATGTTGATTGCAATTATAATTATTAGTGTATCAATAACACTAATAAATGATTGAAACTGTCTTCTTTAATTCATTTGTATTGTTGTTGTTATGAAGTGGGGTGCTGGAAATGTTTGAAAACTTGCCTTGCAAATGCTTAAAAAGCTTGAATTTTCTTTTAAAAAAAGAACATGTTTCTTTATTTCTTTTTCTTTCTGTAACAACATTTTTGTCCCTCTTACAGAAGAATATGTTTAATTACGTGAATATTCTTAATCTGAAGATTTTCCAAATGAACAGTAATAAGACATTAAAGTTGTTTAACATCTAAAAAGAAAAAGAACAACTTAAATCCAGGGACATATTAATGTGGAAATGCTGCCCCCTCTTGATTCAAAAGGTGAAGTGCTTGATGATATGAGAGTTGTGCTCTTTTCCACATTAACAGGTGATCTTTCGGCGTCTGACACATCATTGGTGGATTTGGTGGAGCGTCATCGGGGACCCCTCCCTCAGGAGCTGATGCCCCTCCCCTCTTCAGGTAGAGACAGTCCTCTCGAGTGGACTCACCTGGTGGATGTGGCCAGTACCTTCGAGAATGAGAGAAACACACACTACAGTAAAACAAAAAATACTTGTTCTACACCTTAAAGCTAATCAACACACAGACTTCTGTTAATGCAGAATTTAAAATAACGTGAACCTTTGTCCTTCTCGCCTTCCAGTCCAGAGAAGTTATGTGTTTGGAGATGCAAACCACCGAACCAGTGGAGCATCCAGTCCTCAGCAGCCACACATAGAGCTGCAGCCAGCTCCTCTGTCACGACCCTCATCAAGGTTTTTATTTTCAGCCACTCCAAAATGTGACAATGTTCCCCTGTTTAGCAGATTTTTGATTTACAAACCTACTTTCTGGGATGTTTTGCATTTCTGCAGTGAGGGTCACATAGGGCTGGAGAGAAAGGTGACTAAACTGGAGGCCATGGTGAAGATGCTACAGGAGGACCTGAAGAAGGTAAGATAAAACTTCTATTACCTGTATTCTGCATCGACTCTACCATTTGAAGTGCCTCTTGGGTGATAATTTATATTAGTTGGAATAGGAAGGGGATCATTTCTAGGAAAATAAAAATACCTAGCATATATAAAGCTAAAATAGCTAGTATTAGTACTTAGGTCGGTCTTCCAGTGTTGAAAAACTCTGCCAGAAAACCTCAGAATAAACTTTATTTTATCAGTTTATTTGTGTAGAAACAAATATTATGTATTGACAAATGTTTTAATGAGCTAATTTCCCTGATTGTTACGTTTTATATCGAAGAAAATTTTGTCTTTGAATTTCAAACAAGTTTTCTAAGTTTATACCTAATAAGTTGAATTTTCTGACAGGATTATCAAATTATATTTTTGGTTTTTTAGGGGTTTAATATTGTAAACAGGATTTCTAAGCAATCTAGAAAATAATAAAGTTGAATTTATTTTTCAAATCTACACAAATAAGGGATAAAATAGACAATTGAGCATAAAAAATAAAAACAATGTTTTTCCAGGCTTTATTCTTTATTCTGTTAACTAAAAGATTTTTTTTCATTTATTTTGAAATTATGTGATTCATTATTGATTTACCACATCATAAACTACAGATAAAGGACATAGTCATACAAAAATCCAAATGGGACTTTTTCACAGCTTTTTTTTTATCTCTAGATTTGCTTAGATCAAGATTTATGATTGTGAAACTAGTTCTGGTTTAGATACCACACAAAGTTTTAAGTCGCCTAATAAAAAGATTATAAAATGACAACATTTTTCTAAAGAATCTATTTATAGTGTAGGACAATAAGTCCAAGTGTACGTCTCATATGTTATGAAGGAGAACTAATCTAAGCTGGATTAGATGCTATAAGACTTTTGAATCTTTTAATTAGATGTCAATGTTTTGTCTAAAATACTACAGACATTTTGAAGCACGTATTTCTTGTTTAAGTACTTGTTTAGCTGACAATTACTGCTTGGGTAATAAAATAATTTTTTGCACAAGTGGCAAATAGAACGAGCATCACAGTCTTTGTTTGGCTGAACTGAGTCTCTGTTTTTATGTCCACCTCAGCCATGCAGTTTACTTTTGTTGTACCTTGTGGAGGCTTTTTGAAATGTCAACTAAACAAAATCGGCCCACAAAGCTATTCAGTCAAGCTCTGACTCACTGTCTGCAGGCAGGAAATGTTTATATAAACACACACAAAAAACTTCTCTGTCTTAAAGTGTACAGGTGAAGTCAACTTTATTTTCTAAAGCTGGAAATGTAGCTACTAAATACAAAATGCTGTTTGTGTGCCTCAGTTTGAGCAACGGGGAAACATGGTAGTGGCAGCATCATGTTGTAAGGATGAATATATGAGGAAGACTACAACCCTAGAACTACAAGATAAAGTCTTGTTCATGTGTTGGAATGGTCCAGTCAAAGTACAGACCTAAATCCAAATCAAGACTTGAAAATTGACTGAGCTTGAGGAGTGGCTAAGAAGAGCAGAGTTGGTGCAGATATACCCCAAAAGACTCAGAATCAAAGTACATATGCACACCACACTTTTCAGCTTTATGTTTTGAAAACCATGTACAAAATGTAGAAGGACAAATGGAGGGCTGCATGAATAGCACTATACATGTTGGTAAGAAAACTCGATTCCTTACTTCCCTGAAGAACTGCTTAAGATTTACTTTCTGACCTTTTCTTCTTGCGCAGGAGCGGGAGGAGAAGTTACGTCTTCAATCTCAGATCAAGAGGCTCTGGGAGGACAACCAGAGACTTCAGGAGGAGTCCCAAACATCAGCTGCCAAGCTCAAGAAGTTCACAGAGTGGGTCTTCAACACTATCGACATGAACTGACCTCATCTAAAAACCCTCACACACGCACACATCGCTCATCTGCACACACACTGTTCGTGAAGAGGCAGAGTGGGATTTACTAGACCCTTTTTACAATCTTCAGTTGGTTTGTAATCCCCTCTAAATCATGACTTTCTGTTTAAGTCAGGAGGATAAAATTTGTGGAACTCGTTTCTATTTGTTTGACTCCCCCGATTTTCATTCAGTGGCCAAACAGATCTGCTCCTCCTGTTCCTCAGTCTCAAGATGTTGACTTTCACACTTATTCCAGTGGCCAAAATGGAGAATCTGCTAACATTTGGCCTTTTTACTCACCAATTTTCTCATTTTCCTACTCCCTCTTCTTCTAAAACATTCCTCAGCTGCTCTGACAAAGAAAACACTGTTTGCACCAAATCGAAGACGCCTCAGACACCCCGTCTTAAAAGAAAACCACTGAAACGCCACACAAGTATGTACATAACAGATCTGCTGCAGCAGCAAACAAATACACACATTATAGATCTGATGCCACAACAGAGAAGAAAGAGGTTTTAATCTCACGTTAAAGGATTAAATTTTAAATATTTTTAGCGTCTAAAATCACTGGACGTCCAGCTTTAGACATGTTTATTTTCCATTTTACTCCTCCTTCGTTCAGATCTTTTTTGTATACACCCACACCTGAAAGAGGAGTGTATTAAAAGCCATTGGCAAGCAGTGCCATAGACCAAGACTGATCCTGTGTTAATTGGTCCATCTCAGCTCTATGTGTCTTAAAAGCAATAGGAAGAGGTCCTGGAGTTATTTGAAAAGAAGCTGGATAAACAGAACACCTGATATGGAAAAGGGCATATTTGCAAGAATTAAAATCTCAGCTGCAAAAAGAGCCTTCATCATTTTCCTCTGAGAGAAATGGGAAAATAAGGACTCATCCTCCCACTGCCTGAAAATAGAGAGCCGGCGGATTATAAATAACAGAGACAATTACGAGCTGGAACGGTTGGGGTCTTTTTAATCCCAGGTTAATTTATTTCCTTGTATTATAATTCCCATAAATGAGTTGTTCTATTCGTACAGTACAACTGACATCAGTGTTTAGTTCTTCAAGACTAATGGTCAATAGTTATATTATTTAAATGGCTTTCTTTCCTAATTCTACTTAAAGCCTGACTATATGCTTTTTATTCTGTATTATGTTGTGTTTTGTGGTGCCCAAGCCTGCTGTTGTGTTGCTTACAGTGCCCTCTAGTGGTGACCAGTGAAAAATGTCATGATTTGTAAATGTGCTGCTTATCACTTGTATTTTATTTTATTTTTTTCCAAATGTTCTTTGATTCAAGGCCACAAAAACTCTTAGAACAGGAATGAGAACGAGAAGAATAAGCAGCCAGCATTTAGAGACAATCAGAGGTGGATTTTTATAAAAAAACAAACAAACAAAAAAAGGAGCAGACTTAGTGTGGATGTTTGTGTGCGTGGAGGTTTATTTGTGCATTACATCTACAGTTTTCCTCAGGTTTAAGGGGACAAAATATTGTCGGGAAGTAAATTTGCACATGTTGAAGAAGTATATAACATTTAAGGATTTGAAATGTGTTGCCATAGTGAGAATGTCCATAAGTCTTACCCAGCCGTGCCTACAACACACACTCGCTACTTTGTGGTCATTTACTGCCAGGCAGAGCAGGGATGTGCCTTTGAAACAGCACCGGGGAGCAGATAAAGAAGGGAAAGCCTCTTGTTCTTCATCTGGATACAGTAACACACTTTTCGTTTTGTTTTAAACCACCTTCACAATTTTTGTAGTTTGCTGTTGTGAGGCGTTAAATGTGTCTGGTGACTGAAACCAATCAGACGGGTCAGTAACGTGAGACGGCGAGTCTTCACACAAGAGTGTTTGGATATGTGTGCCTTTTATTTGTGGGAAAATTTGAGCCAAAGGAGCTTGAAAAGCAAAGTTTAGAAGCCACATAGCCAGTTAATAAAGAGAGAACTCAAACGTTTACCCGCTCCTGATAAAATGGATGATTTTTGTGAGACGGAGATCATTTCCAAAATTATCCATTCCATGTATTTCAACTAAAAAACAAAATAATTAGGATGGCTGCCATGCCATGGTTGCATTAGTGAGAATTCCCATATACTAATAAATTGTTGAAACTGAATTTCAGCATTCTGTCTTTTTAGCAGGATCATCATTACAAAGGTTCTCCATCTATCAAAGAGTGACAAAATCTCCTGTTCACATTCTGGGACTTATGTGATGCTGTGACTCTTTCTTTTTTGGGGGTCAAAACTGAGAAATTCAACTTTTTATGACTTAATCTTTTTTCACCATCTGAAGAAAAGTAACCCCACCAATGTGTCTCACTGTTGTTTTGTGGCTCAGAAGTTCCAGTTTGGTTTTTATCAGACTAAGACAGATCCTCCCACGAGGTTTTAAGGGATTGTTGCTATTGTTGAACTTTAAAAAAAAAAAAGTTTTTATATCTTGTAATCCTGCTTTTTAGTTTAGACGTATAAGGAAAACAGGAGATCTTGTCACATGGAGAACATGACCAGCATCTTGTCTTTTTAATCTCCTGACCGATAACTTTGTACACTAAAATTCATTAGATTAGGGGTGTTCAAAGTGTGGTCTGTGGGCCACATGTGGCCCTTGAAGTATATGTATGGCTCCTGACCGCAAGTCAAAGATGGTAAGGAATTTGCCCAACAAAATAGAAAACAGTTGATCATCCAAGGCAATGGATAGAAGCCCTATTTGCTGATTTAGATCAGAAAGGGCTTCCAATAATATACAAGTTTTGTAAAAATGTAGTTTATTGTAAAACTGTAATAAGGGAAAAAAACTGACCAACCTTTGCATTTTTTTATTTAAATCTTGTGTCCTGCCAGTGGGTAAATTTCGCCACTTTTGACTCCATCGTGTTAAACCTATTCTTGTATTTCAAGAAAATAGTTTCTTGAAATACTTTCAAGAAGTATTTGAGAACAGAAATGTTATTCATACGTAATCTGAGTTTCTGTGATTGATGGCAGGGGTGACCTCAAGAAGACTGAATGCTGAAACTAAATAAAATAAAGTTCAACAAATTATTAGTCAAATTGTTTGCACACTTAAGCAACAAGGTATTAGCAGTTTTTAAAAAAAACAAAAACAAAATAAACTTCTTCCTCTTAAGGAGTTTTGAAATGCATCACAAGAAGCCAATATTTTAACAGGTGTGCTTACTTTTAAGAGCTGCTGTTTTTTCCATGCAGGTGTGTTCTGGAAACGCTTTACTCTCTCAAATAGTTAGTTATCATCCCCCGTTCTTATAAATGCTGAGTGCATTCAGATTTATAATTGTTGAGTTGAACACCCTGCTGTGTTCGCCACAAATTTCCAGAAACATGAATGTAGAATGAAACGAGCTTAATGTTTTATTATTATAGGCGAAATATTTGTTCGGCTCTGTTGTTTTGCAGAGAGAAGCTCGGTTCTGTTTTAAGAATCTCTAGTTCGTCTTTAACAGTTACACCAGTAGATAGTTACAGTTTCATCTGATTTTAATAGTTTTACAAGCATCTGTAGAAATCAGCCCAGAAGATGTTATTGATCCACTAAGACTTGTTTTCTGTTGAATTCAAACAAATGTTAAGTAACTAATTAAGTTTCTGTACATGGGAAGAACTGTGGTTGTTCTTTCTGCAATGAAGAATGACAAAATATATCGTGCGAAGTGTATCTTATACAAAAACTCTTTCTGTAAACTAGTAAAGTTTCTTTTTTTATTCTGTAAATGTTGTATTAAGTTACAGTTTACTCATAAATTCTCTGTTTTGTTTCGCTCAACAGGACGGATATTTGAAATGTGAATGTAAAGATGTTTATTAGGTTCATTTTGTTTTGGAGATCCTTTCACAGTGTTCACGCGTTTTGGATATAATAAGGGTTAATTTACATTAAAATGCAGTTTTTTTTTGTCCAGATGTTTTCGTGCGGCTGCCGTTCAACAAAGGAGGATGCTTAATTTTATTTCCCCTCATAAAACAGGAGCCCTACTTTTCTTTAATGCGCCACTGACCAGGTGGGGAAAGGAAAGAACAGACGGGATGTTGCACGTTACGTCGGGATGCTCGTCACGCACAGCTTGCGAGGTCGGCGACTGCAGCAGGAAAGGGAAGATCCGCAGGCTGCGCTGCTGTGTCGTGACGCGCTGCGTTCGCTCCTCTTCCAGGAACAAACTCAGAAAATAAAGCACACAGCATGAAGAGAAGGACCAGAAGTTTTACAAGATTGAACAATACTGTTTACATCCCAGATTCATTGTCTTTGTAAGATGTAAAAAAAAAAAAAGAAGTATGACCAAGACATTTGCAGTGATCACAGTATTAAAGTTTCTGAAATAAATAGATGCTCTATCAGCTTGGTGTGCTGTTATTTGTGCTCCTCATGCAGGGAGCAGCTCACATTCAGTGAGAGTGGGATGGGCCTGTCTTTTCTGTCTCCTGCTCTGGTCTTGTCTGATTGCACCTTGCAGTGAGTAACTACAGAGAGAGAAGTTGAATCTGACCTGTGGAGGCCTCAGGCTCCCACTGTTCTTCTCACTGATTCATCTGATTGGATTTTAACTGCTCCCACTGCCAGGTACAAAATCACTCCACCTGCATTTTCTTCTTCTCTCAGCATGCGGCAGCCACTGCTTAAAGGGAGGGAAGGAACTAACATCATCCAAAAAATATAATCCGTTATCCTCAGTTTGGAAAAGGCTTCTCATTTTCACATGGAAGCAGAAATACAATCATAAAGAATTGGCACTTGTAACAAGTTTTAATCGCAACATTTCCATGATTACTGGTACGCCTAAATAACCGAACAGCTAAAGGTAACATAGTCGCTCTATTGTGCCATAAATTGGCACCATGTTCCTTGGAAACGCATTCTGACTCTTCAAAAGAGTCGGAAAGCAATTTGACACCTTAAAATTGCCTCCTTTTAATGCATCTTTTTATGCATTCAAGCATAAAAAATTTAAATGCATGGTTCACAACTAATTTTTATTTTACACCACATCAAGATCACCAATGTTCCCTAAAGGTCTGTTGTGGCAGAATGTACTGCTAAAATATTTTATCTTTATCTGGATTTGATGAATGCTTCTTAAAATTAAATTAACATATTTTCACCTTGATTTACTTTGACAATACAAATAAAAACCGATGTGACTTGATTGCTAAAATGAAATTTAAGCACACAACTCTTTGTTTATGTGGCTCTCTGATGTTTAGAGGGCCAAATAAAAGGCTAAGGCGGGCCGGAGATGTCCTGCGAACCTCGAGTTTGACATAAGTTTGAATACTTTTGGTATTCAAAAGTAAGACAAAATTTGCATTTTGGTCTCATCTAACCAGAGCATCTTTCGCTATTTCCTCTACATGACTTTTGGGAAACTGCCAATCAGATTTCTTTCTGCTGATTATTGATTATTGATTGTCTTCTTGCCTCTACCTGAAGGAATGAAGTGCATTTGTTTCAACAGATCATCTCATCTGAGCTGAAGATCTCTGCATCTTCCTCAGGTAGGTTTTCCTTTTCCTGTGAGTTACTGATGATGGTCTGTTTAATAATTACCTTGTTTCTTTAGACAGCTGGTTGCAGGGTTTTATTTCGTAGGTGCATCAGAGTAAAGGAGGCTGAAACATTTCAGATTTAAATGTGTAAAAATGGTTTTAGAACTTGTAATAGTTTTCCTTCCACTTCACTATTATGCACTGTTTCATATTGGTCTATTGGATAAAATTCCAATAAAACACATGGAAGTTTAAATTAAAAAGTATAAATACATTCATATACTATATTAACTAATTAAAATACTTTGTAGTCTTCTGTCAGCCATGACTATCGGACTTATCAAACAATGGACTGCAAAATCAGGAAAAAACTTGTTTCATCTGTGATTGGACGCTGCCCTGAAAGCAAATCATTTTTGATGAGATTCTCTTGCTGTGCTAGGAATAAATATACATGCAGTCATCCTAAAATAACATGTTTTCTTTTCCTCAGGGAAACAAAAACAGACGTCCAGAACTGTTGTATGCACTGAGGTTCAATTTACTGAGAATTAATTCTCAGCAAAAAAAAAAAAAAAAAGCCATGTAATTAAACTTTATTTCCTTTTATCCCCTTCCTTTATCCTCGTAGTGTTGTCAGAATAGATATGGAAAAACACTGTGATTGCAAATAGTTGCACATCTTATCCCATACATCAATTCATCATTTGCTGATCCCCCTAGAAAAAAGCTTTTAGTTTAAGTAAGAAATTTTTATGACTTTTGTAATGATTCGCAAACAGGATCTGCAGTTGCGACAGTTTATAAACTGAAGCCAACAGGTGGGCGTAACATTATCTCTGTCCACCTGTGCTGATGCACATGTCTTCAGAGGTTCAGTCACTCCTGGGTCGGTACAGAGAAAGTGTTAAATGAGGAAGTGGCAATTCATGAATCATCTTACAGGTGGATGCAGAATCAGCTGGACCATCTTACAAGGGACTTCAGATTTGAGGATCCCAAACAGAAGTAACCTGCTTTGCTTTTATGCCTGTTAGTTCGCAAATGCAAATCCAGCTTTGGCTTGGCTTCTTTATAACATCTAAGCCATCAAAAAAGCAATTTTATTAAAAAATACTACCTTTTTTTGCATTCTTTTGTAGCTGAATGGAAGAACACCTCATAATTTTTAGATTTCAGCTAATACATTTAATACGAAGCGAAGCATTAACAGTTCCTTTCTGCTAACTGACTTAAAATAAGTGAAACATTCCTGTTTACCAGGAGACTGAGGCTACCTCCTGACTCTTTCTTTCCTTTCTTATGTGTTGCGTGCGGACCCTTAGTGCTTTTATCCCACACACTCCAGCAGCCCACACAAAACGCCTTCATGTCTCTGTGTAACTCTTCGGCTCTCATCAAGCGCTCGAGAGCAGAGACCAGAAAAAGTCGAGGTGTTTTGTTCTTCGGCGGCAGAGCCTTGTTGTTTCTGCGTCTTTTGAGACGTGAGTCGTCCCTCTGCGGGCTTTAAGACTGCCTTTTGATTTTACACATCATCTGTCAGTCGCCGTCTTGTCTTGGCTTGCAGCAGAAGCTCTCAGACACATCTTTGAAATTTCCACAATTGCTTTTATGAATCCATTTACGAAGATGTGGACTGCCTCTTTGGAAAAAAAACAAAACAACCATCTAAACATAAATAATCCACTGTCCTCTGAGCTGTATCTTGTCAATAAGTATTTTGTTTTGCCTTGAATTATTGTAGTAGATATTATCAGTGATGGTGATTTCATTTTTGTTTTCATTTCCAGGCACACTCAACAGGAAGAAGACCTGAAGGAAGATTGTGGCACACAAGGGATTTTATATATTTCACATTTCCTTGGGGGAGAAGGAAACTGCAGAAAACAGCATTTTTAGAAGGTCAAATGTGACACAAGAAGTTTTCACTACAAGAATGTCATATTGTGATATTCAGTTAAGTAATGGGTTATTTATAAAGTGTTGGCAAAGCCTTCATCACAAAATAGCTGAAGGTCAGTGATATTGGATGGATTATTTCGTTGAATTTGAATTTTAAATTCTGTTTTGGGTTTAGGGACAAAACTTTAACTAGACCATTCTAAAATATGAGTGTTATTTGACCCAAGATTTGCTGGTAGGCTAAGATGTTTGATTTTCATCTAATTTAATTAGAGTCCCTTTGAAAGTGGTTTTCTTTCAGTGGTGGTTTTCTACGTGAATTAAACATAATGAGCAGTGATGGTATTTTGCCACATAAATCATTTTAAAGGGAGGCCAAAGTGTTACATTTTAGTTTCATTTGACCAGGACTCTTTCTTCCAGGTTTGACGTTGTCTACTCTGTGTGGCTGTAAATTTGACATTTAGGGCTTTCTGCTTCTCAGTCTTTCATAAAGGAAAAATTTGACAGATTCATAAATAAGGGTTAAGGTTAGAATATAATAATTTGTAATTTCTTCCCCCTTCAGTTATGTGCTTTATGATGGAAAATCCTAGTAAAACACAGTATATTGTAGCTGTAACTGTAAACTATTAACTTTTGCAATGTATTTAATTCTCAAGTCTTTCAGCACAAGCACTTCCAAAACATACCGTTAAACATGTGATGTTAGTTGGAAAAGATGAACAAATATGGGACATCCTTCTGGAAACTTTTTACCACCACTTATCTCTCTCTCTCACACACACACACACACCCACACACACACATTTATACTCTCATAAACCCAGTGGGAACTTCTCTTCCTGTTTACTGATGCTCAATAATTCAGTCCGAAGTGAATGTTATAGCTTCTACCCATGAGCAGATGCTGTGTGTGTCTGTGTGCGAACGCGTCTGCCTGAGCAGATTGGCCCATTAGTATCAATTTTGTTTTTGATGACAGTATCCTCGTAAGTGCATGCTATCGATTTTTAAGCTTATTTTGTTTCGCTGGTACAGAGCAGATCAGCGTGAACATGAGAAAGCAAAAAATACAAAAAAATAAGAGATACAGCTGGCTGTTTGAAGCCTGCTGCCGCCCCCCACCACCTCAGCCTCCTCACTCCCTGTCCCAGTAATGGCTTATTGAATCAGGGCACCAAATATTTTTAGTCTGCAACACCGGTTGAGAAAATAAGCCGCCTGAATCGCAGTAAATGGGCTGTCTGTTGATATCCTCATTGTGGGACTGGGTTTCACACACGGTATAAACTCTGTTTCTTCCCTCGGTCCATCATTGCATCAGTCGCTTTGATGTGTCTCAGCGCTCGGCCAAAGTCCCCATCAGCTAAGAGTTGTAACTGCAAGGCAAGCAGAGCTGTAAGCTTTGCCCATTTTCAGGATGAAGAATTGGGGAAGATTACTTCCAAACAGAGGGTTAGGTTAAAAAAAAGAAAGAAGTGGGTGAAAAGAAAGTCCATGCTTCAGAAATTGTAGCATTTATCAATCATCCTAAAGCACACAAGCTGGTAGCATTCGTTTATGCTTCAGAAATAGCAAATCACATCAGTGCAGAAGCTAAGAAGAGCCATAATTATATTCATCCTGGCGTCTCAGGATTTTTAGTTAATCGTCATTTTAATTTCAGCATAGCAAGCATGCCTTCACATGAACACAATCCAATTATAGTGTATAAGAAATGTACTGAAAATCTGTATTTTGTTGTTTCACTGAGAAGTGTAACTTGCTAGAAAGCAAACTTCAAAACTACAGGAACTGTAAGGCTGCCAATATGGAGGTCAGAACCCCACAGCATCAGTGGAAAGCCTTGAATTCCCCTGCATAAAGAGGTCTGACAGCCTCCAGCAGAGGCCTTAATTTATAAGGAAATTGGAACAAACATCACTTCCTAACTGTGAGACATGAACCCTCAAAAGTCTGACTTTTTGCACCTTTCACTCTTACCAAGACTTGTACAGAAAGCCTTCTTCATGATGTGAGATTGAGCTGAAAAAAATCTTTCGTCCCACAGATGGTGTTCCTGAAATTGTCAGAACATGCATTGTTTTGTGATCTGGAACTGTTTGTTCAAATACACTGTAATGTATTTCGAATATTGCAAATTAAAGTAAGGAAATCTTTCTGTTAGTGGAGAACTCGTTAAGGTTGTGAAAGGAAGAAATTCTTATTTTTTTCTCTCAATCAAATGATGTGTCCAGACCTTTTTTAAAGTCTGTGTTCCAGGATGTTCCGTCTAAATATATATAACGTAGCATTGAGATCTAGCAAAACCACAAAAGAAGTTTTTGATGCGTTGGTTTTTAAGATATATTTTTTGTAACATTCAGCTCTGCACTCTGAGATGTTGTGTGTGTGTTTGTTTTTAGATTGATCCTTCTGTAAACTTGTCAAAACAAATTAAAAATCCTTTGTTTCAATTGCAATAGTTGACATATGAATGTAAAATGTGTCAATTTCTCACAAACACCTCTGAAACCACAAACAGCTCTGGAGTCGTGAGAATAAATTGTCAGAGTAAGGACAATGTGAACAATAGTAATTTATTTTTCAGTGCAGTGACATTGGATGATAGGAATGGATGTAATAGTCAAGACAAATCTGTAGAGAATTTAAAACCCCAAGATGACGAGAAGGATGAAAGAAAATTTAATATGTCGTTCTGCTTTAACTCACTAAATCCTTCATTTGGCCAATATTCAGAACTCAGCTTCTGTAAAAGAAAAAATGTTTAATAAATGTCTCAAACAATGTGTGAAGTAGTTTCCTTGAAATGTTCACATTTACTTTTTGCTTTCTTTGCAGATGAAAATATTTATGTTAATATTTGTGAGGTATTTTTAAATGCTTTGTGAAAAAATAGTTTGCTTGAAGCTGCAAATAGAATCGGTCTGATCCAGCATGTGTTGTACCTGAATTGTTGGAGTCGAAATAGACAACATCAAGCGCCAATATTAAAAGATCGTCGCCATCTGTGACCCTGACAAGGCCGGATGCTTGACAGGAAATAAATTCAGAGGCGCAGACAGAGTTTATCTCAGTGCTGCTGAACAAATCTCCCACCAGCATTTAGAAACGAATTACTATTTCAACCTCCGGTTGGAATACATTGCAGCTGGGAAGCGTCTGAAGGGAATAACAACGTTTTCTGTTAACTTGCTGCTCGATTAGAAATGTTTGATATCTGGAGGTGCCATTTTACAACTGGAGAAATAAGGCAGAAGATAATTTACAGTGATTTTATGCTTAGCAGTTTTACAGCACCATTGTAGAATGGAAAATGCTGATAATAGCTATTGTAAAGATTTTAACATTTTTGACAATTTATCAAGAAAAGGTTATGAAACGTGTCAAACTATTCAGGCACAGACTAAGAATCCAGTTATTACAACTTGAATATCTGTTTATTTATATAGTGACAAATCACAACAAATGTCATCTCAAAACTCAAACTGATTTCCACTAAAAATGACATTAATTTTGATCACTTTAATCCTCATAGAACTGCTTCCTTAACATGTTAAATTAATTATAAAATGCTTCTTTGTTATTTTTAAAGTTTGCATAGAGTGCAAGCATTTTTTTCCCCAAATGCTTGCCCTCTGAGCAGTTTGTTTTAAAAATAGCATGTTTTTTTATTGTTCCATGGGGGAGTATGGTTTTAGTTCAGCTTAAAAAAAAAAGCTCAATTCTTACATTTAAGATGAAAACTGGTCCAAAACATAAATGGTCCTTCAATTTATTTGGGTCATATTTTCCGAATTTCTAGCTGTTATTTTTGATCTCTGATCTTTTAAAGTTATTCAAAGTTTCGTTTTATGTTCAACTCTTAGGTGAAGTTTAAATGTTTTAAATGTGCTTTTTAAAATAGCTATATTTTGATTTATTTGTTTATTTTGTGGCTACTTTTTGTGCTACATTCCTGTTGTACTCGGAACTGGGAAATTCCAATTTCCCATGCGGAAAAGTCAACTGGAACGCCCACTAAAGTTTGATTTCCCACTGGAAAACTGGGAGCAACTCCAACGAGCCTCAGTTATGACTTAGGCCGACTTTCAACATGGCCGCTCCTCCTGGCACCAACAGAAACGATCATTTTACATGACGCATGCCAAAGTGCGTCTGAAATCTGTCTGTAACTATAAACGGAACAAATTAAAAGTGGTGTCTACTTATGTAAAGTCAGAAGTACTGCCAAAAAATAAATAAATAAATAAAGTGCCTATGGGCGTCGCCATATTGAAATTTCGACTTAACTTGAAGGTGCCGAATTCCCAGGTAACTGGAACACATCATTACTCGTGCACTGTCACTGGTCAGCTCCTTTTACTGATTGCGCCACACCTGTTGTTCATTTTCTGCTTTTGTTGTAAGTTTCCAAGCTTAACCGTATTTATTTTATTAAAAAGAGATATTTTTTAATTATTATTACTTTTATCGCAGCACATTTCTCGGGAAGAAATATCAAGTGAGTTAGCTGCTCTACTATCTTACCTCAAGAATAAGCATGTATAAGTGATAGAGCCCTTTTCTTCGTTTAAAATGTAATATATTTTGTGAAGTAATGCAAAGACACGTCAAAGTTTTCGTAGGAGAGGGCCTTAGTTCATAAATATTTTAAAATGCCATATCAAAATTAGGTATTTGGCATGACAGTAGTTAATTGGTTGATTATTAAATGACCTATAATGATATTGTTTTATGTTTTTTTTTTCTTTGAACTTTATTTGGCTGCACGTTGTACCAACTAATGTTCTATTGAAGCGGTTTTGGGTGTGTAAGGATTGTTTCTTCTCCCTCCCTCCTGCGTTTCTGCCTCTCTCCGTCTCTCCCTCTCTCTTCAGGCGCTTGTTGGGTCGGTGGTGAAGCCGCTTCTTGTCTCCGGAGCTCCCAGCGAAGGATGGACGTCAGCGGGCGGTAAGAGGTGAGAAACAAGGCTCTGAAGATGGGGGTGGGAAGAATGATGTGCGGTGGAGTGAGAAAGATGTGTGGAAGATTGGGAGGGGAAACAAAAAATAACGAGTGCGGCGATGTTGGCAGAGTGATGCGCCGAGGTGCTGGATCAGCGGGATGTTGGATGATGTTGGACAGTCCTATTAACCGCAACTATGGTTTAATCAACTTCGGCTGCTCAGTTGAGTCACAGTGGGTGTTTCTGTGGGGGGGGGTTTTCACGGATGTTGAGAGTTTTGGTGGGCACATATGTCTGAGTGGATGATTGAAGCTTTTGGATGCGTGCGCGTTCAGGGAGTGGATCGTCCTGAGATGAGATGTTTCAGTTTCCATCGTGCAGAACCTCTTATAATTCTGTTGTAGTACATTACATTCTAATTCAGATTAATATGATCAGTTTTTAAGTTGGCTAGCCTGACGTTTATGTAATTTGACTGTTATAGGCGATTGACATTCTGGATTGGGAGGATTCAGATGTATCCGAGCGTTTTTGTCATACCATTAATTTTAATGGTATGATTTAAAAAAAAAAAGAAGTGCATCATTCCTGAAAGCATTGACTCACTGTGTGGAGTATTTTTATTTTGTTGTAGTTGACACATATTTAAAGTGTCCTATTTGTTGAATCGGGGCACAATTTGATCGGTGCAGTCCAGTACTTGCAGGTACATTTTAGTAATGCTCTGAGGTTAGTTGTGAATATCCCGTATCCTGAGGTATGCTGCCATTTCTCTATTACTCTGTAGCTCTTCTCACCTTGTCCTCACTCTGGTGGTTACTTCTTCCAGACTTATTTTCCCAGTTTTATTTTTGTTCTTGCAGGTTCTTCTCTCTGTCTTGCCTTAGTTTTGCCTTTAAGTCCTTCATGGCTGGAGGCCCAACACTGATCTTACTTTTATTACCCAAAACCCATAGTTGATCTCTGCAAAAGTGTTTCATGCTGAAACATATCAGGAAGACTTTTATTAAAGTTCTCCATTCACAGAATGGGAACTAATTGCTAATGACCTCCTTGTTTTTAATTGACTGCATTTTGTTAAAGATGTGTGTTTAGATAATGGATCACAAATTACTCTCTACTTCATTCCATGCTAATTTCAAGTATTAAAAATCCTGCCATTTTTTGAAATTGCATCCACAAACTTAAGTGTATTTTAATGAGATGTGATTTGATGAGCCAGAAAAAATAAGAAATTAAAACAAATTATAGATTTTTTTTCAAAATAAATCTCAAGTTTGTTGATTTTTAACCCTCAGTCAATACCTGGCAGAACCAGCTTTTGCTGCAACTATAGCAGCCGTAGCGTTTTCCTCCACCAGCTTTGCAACCTGAATGGGATTTTGTTTTCTTTTGTTTGTTGTCCATTCTTGGCAAAAGCTCAGATTGAATGGAGTGAGTCTGAAGATCCAACCCCTCCATGTTTGGAACTTCAATATAAAGATTTATATTAAAAATATATATTTTTCTGGAGTAAAATGTTAATGACATTAATGTTAGTTCAAATATTGTAATATGACGGGAGATTTTACAGATCTATTAAAAAAAAACATTACAGGAATTCTTTATTTGGAGATATATATATTTTTTTTACAATATACTTCCTTAGATTGAAAATATCAAATACTTTTTGTGATGTTTGGGTGCAATCTATTGGCATAATAATATGCCCAACATTTGAAAGAATGTTAAAAGCTGTTTTGCTACAAATACACATTTTGTGTGCAGATTATTGATTTAGTTCATTTGGAAAAATCGTAGTCTTTCTCAAACATCAACACAGATTCAAAATTAAGCTCAAAATTAAGGTGCAAAAACAAGGATAGGTAAACAAGTTTAAGGTGTTTAGATTTTTGTGTTTTAACTGAAGTTTTATAATGAGCACTGGTGCTTTTCCTACCACTGTTGATAGGGTTGCTACTGCTAATGATTCCAAATTATTTTGATGTTCTGTGTCCATCAGGATGGGGAAACATTCATTATTGTTACCTAAGTTGATGGCAAGCTACAGTGATTGGCGACTTTTGACAAACTCCATGATTTTTCATTAATTGATGGCTTGATGATCAGCTCGCTATGGTGCTGTACTGGATTGTTAAAAATAATGAACACTTTAAATTTCAAGGAAGTTTTCAAACAAATAAACTTCGACAAATTAACCGAACCTAACAGGACAAATATGTTTAACGTACTAATAGGTGTGAGGGATCATCATGGATCGCAAACAATGCGTTAGAACATTACCAGCTTTCTACCAACATGTCTGCTTGTTTGCTTTTCTTTTCAGCTCTTAATGTGTCTTGTTAAAAAGTGAAAAATAAGCTCAAAATCTCTGATAAATTTAGTAAATTTTACCCATCTTCACCTTTTCTTAAGTAGTAACATCCAACTGATTTTCATGGCTTCTTAATGAACTGATGTTATGAAAACATCTAGCTACAAACCTTCATTCTTGATTTATTTGATCTAAATAAAAAAATCTAAATTTTGGACGTTTTAAATCTGTCTACGATTTATGCAGAATATATACACATAAATGAAAGCGAAAGCTTTAATTTGACTGGTAACTGTAATCTTTTGTTGCAAATTAAGAATTGAACATTGTCATATAACCGTCCAAGTCCACTGATTTGATCGTTTCCTTGATTTGCAGCCATCCGGTGTTGAAACTGCCAAGTGTTTAGTCTTGCCTGGGAGGTGGTGGGAATAGGTGCTGAAACCACCAGCTGTGAGTGTGTTGCTCTGCAAAGGGTCTTGAGGGAAACTGATAAAAAAGACTTTTAGAAGCAGCTGGAGATCTCACTGGGTTTCCTCTTGCTGTCATCTCAGCGTGTGTTGAGATGAAAATGGAAGGGCAAAGTAATATTCAGCTGTGAATGTGATCCAATTTATTGGGTTAATAATTTGAGACTTGCAATGAATTATCACGACAAGTTTTTATTTATTTTTGTCTTTGATGCTGCTTTGTTCTTTGTAGCTGGAAATTTGGACCAGAAAATCATATCTATGTAAGATTTATTGCTTGTTTTGTTCCTATTTGAATACAGTGGATTTACTATCAAACACTAATCTTTAATAAACTTTAATGTTGTGACCAATAAAAAAGTTTGGCACAAGTGTAATTAACATTAGAAAACTGCAATCGGTGCAGCCCTAATTTAAAATGAATTATTAACTTTTACCAAAGAGCAACAAAATAAAAATCTGCATTAATTTAGTGCATTTTGTTTCAGTCATAATGAAGATTTTGGAGTGACAATCTAAAATCTTACCTTTTTAATTCCATCTTGTAAGTTCCTGCAACTCTGAGGTAAAGTGATGAGAGTGGAGATGTAGGGGACAAATCAAACAGACTTGTCTAGCAAATAGGTTCATTTAATTGGACTTCAGCTTTGTCTTTTTTTAAAAGAGAAAATCAGCAGTGCTGCAATGCACCAGCAAGGAAAGGTCACACATTGCAACAAGTGAAAAATTGAGGTGCTACAAGCAAACTGCCCTTTCAGTATGTGCCAAGGTTTCACATTAAACTAAAGTTTTAAATTTTATATATTTCTCTGCGTTTGCAGGTACACCTGGGACCTTTTAACTTTTTTTACATAAAATTCTGAAAACTCGTAAGGGCTAAAAAAGATTGACCCTTTGCCATCCCCCTTACTCCAAAAACGCAATTAGGATGTCCTGCTGCTTAGAAATATCGATTTGTGGGCTAGAATAAAGGACAAAAAGGTGAAAGTGGATTTAACCAAAATCTCGGATAAAGCAAACACGCCACAGGCTCTTTAATTCACACGGTGATAAAGGTGGATGCGAGTATTCACGTTGAACATTTAATTTACATGCAAAATGAGCAGTCAGAGCCAATCTCCTGATACTGATCCCAGTTTTACAAGCCTACATCTAATCCTGGGCTGAGGACGGATCAATCAGTGTGTGAACTTGATCACAAGGAAACAATTCATGCATTTTGCTGTCATAGCGAGGTACAGGTTTGTGGCACCGACCAAACAGATGGTATGTTTGGAATAACGACAGCAGGTTGGAAGCCATTAATTCTGAGATGATTTCAGTCCCCCTCTAATTTGCAATTGCAAACAAACGCCACATTTTCCTTTCCTCACAGGAAGCAGCCCTCTGAAGCTCTGCTGCTGACACACTGTGTGCGCGTGTGTGTATTCTCTGAGAATTTCAGAGGAACAAACAGCTGGCTGATGAGAGCATTGATCTAAAGTGCCAGCTGATGTGGACTTAAATGTGTGTCTGAGCTTCACAACACACACACAGCTGGGCATTGGGCCCAAATAATATTGGATCAGCTTGCATGAGTTACCTGCTGAAATTTGCCCAGCTAAGAACAGCTAACTTACCTTTTAACGAATGCAGACCTGCTTTTCACAGATCCACACAGTTTTGTTGTGGGGAGCTCCATTCTCTATTTATAGTTGTATATTATCATCTTTCTATACTGGTCAAAAAACCTCCTGACAGCTGTCTGTATGTCTTTTGAGTGAAATGTAAAATTAATCTTTCAGCTTTCGTTTTGCATCAAATATTAGATATGTATTGACTGCAGGGCTTACATATACTGAAGAGAGCACAATTTGCAGCACAAGCTGAAATGTAGATTAACTTTTCTATATGATGGCAGCTCAGTTTGTTCCACATTTAAAAAAAAAAAATCCTGATCATTACACGCTTGCTTATCCAAACTTGTAGCAGAATTTCTGTTTGATGCTTGCAGTTGCTGGATGCCGTTTCTGTTCCAGGCCAGTGATAGTTAAAGATGTTTAACTAGTTTCTGAGTTGAGTTTTTGTAATAATCAACTAAATGTTTCAGTCTTCAGGCAAGGCAAAAAAGTTTTTTTTTAATGGTACATGCAAAAAATACCAGTGCCACAATGTTTACAAGGGAACAAATGTAGAACATCATTGCTTTTATTGGAAACACAATTGCAACAACTGTCCCATTACTTCGTCCTGTTAAAAATGCCTATTAACGTTACCAATAGCAACACAGAGTAGTGGACATTTTTGAATTGGGGGGGGAAACTCTTTTTACAAATCAATGCTGTGCCTTTGGTTTGCATTCGTCTGCAATGTTTTTGCAGTTTCTTTACCAAATTTGCACATCCAGACACACTCAAGGTTTTACTCATTGTTTTGGAGAATGTACTGGAGAGCCTTCAAGGTAATTCCAGATATTGTAACCGTCTAAATTAGATTCAATTCTCAACCCGGAGTCCTCAAATCCAGGCTTTGGCAGCCGGTGTGTTGCAACTTTTAGACGCGTCCCTGGTTCAACACTCTTCAATCAAATCTGAATTACCCTCTCAGTGCAGTCAAGCAGGTGTGTTGAAGCAGAGAAGCATCTAAAACCTGCAGTACACTGGCAGTCAACGCCTGGATTTGAGGGTCCCTGGTCAAGACCACTCTGACCAAATTTTTGAAGATTAAGCGTTCTTGTTGCCCTTTTTCGTCTTCGTCCTTGTTTTTTCCAGTTTCTTTCCTGTATTTAGCTCCATCCATCTTCATTCAACTCCGACCAGGTTCCCTATCCTTGCTGAAGAAAACTGTTCGCCACAGCATGATTTTTTCACCACCATCCTCCAAGCATCTTTGTAGCTGTAGATGTCTTGATTTTTAAAGATCACTTAAAATCAAATGTTCTATTTGGATTTCATTTAATCTCTAGAAATAAAGATCAGTGAAATAGCTGCATGTTAAGTCGGATGTGCTCGGAGAGAAGATGGCCAGAAACAATTCAAGTTGCTGAAAACGACTAACTCTGTTGCATTCACAAAGCATTCAGCAGATTGTTGCATGAGGATATAGTAAAGAAAGTATTGAGTTATCTTCAGCAGAAGTACATCTTCCATTTTATAACTTTTACTCTTCAGGCATTAGATGAGATTTAGAGTTTCACTCTGACTTGTGTTAATTAAAATTGGAGAAAGTGTTGCTCCATTTAGAGTATATTTTAGATTTTCAGTCGTGAGTTGCCAATTTCAGTGTGAGAACTGATCTGTCTCAGGATGAAAATCATTTAATTAAAAAAACCTGCTGAACAACTAATCTCTGGTGGATTTAGTGGGATAAGACTTGGTCACAGTTAAGCATGTAAGATTCAGGAACAATATTATTTTTATTTGGAAAGAAAATTCATAAATATGAAATCCTTATGTCATTTTTTTTTGTTTTTCTTCTCTGTGCTTTTTTTTTTAATTAAATCCCACCTGAGACAGAAGACTGCTATTTTTGGCAGTTCTCTGATAGAAAACACTGCATCCTTTTATTCAGCCCTCTGTTAAAGAATGCTTGGAGTTTTTTCAGACCAAGAGTCGTGGTCCTAAGTTTATATAGACTCATGAAGAGTAATGTTACATTACTTTGGGTTTACAATGACCAACTTGAACCACTTGTTTGTGACTTAAATTGAGTCAAAATTGGAAGTGGGAGAATTAAAAACCACAGCAACATTCTTGTCAGGAGTAAGAGCATCATAAAGTTTCTTCCCCTCTATAGTAAAACAAAACCATCACTTATAAAATACTCATTTGGTTGGATGTGACATACTAATATTTGGCTATGTTAAATAAAATACAACACATTTGCAATGTTAAATATTGATAAAGTTGAGCTTTCACTACGAAAACTAATAAGTCAGGTCAAATTTATTCATTTTGCTGAGAGATGGAAGCATACGGTTGGTAAAACAACAAATATTCAGGTTCAGTATGTCATCCAAATGATCTGAGCAAGATTTGGAATCAGTCCCATAAATTATTGTAATTGAATATGAGAAATAAATGCTTTGATTTAAAATTGTGGAGGTTTGATGGTCTTGCTGTGACAGTGTGGGAGGTGATATGGTTTATGAATGAATAAGCAAAAAATATTTATAAAATGCTTAAACACCATACGATGTGCTGAATAAGCAGGAAGTTAAACTGAGAAAACAAGCAGAATTTATGATGTGTTCATTTCATCCATTCTGTTCTTCCTGACAGAAGCCCTAGAAAAAAACTGATGGAGCCCACCAGTGAGTTATAAGGTCCAATTAATCTGTGTCTCTCCCTGCAGCACCCTCCAGACACTGAGGAAAGGGCACAAGACGTAAAGAAAGAAGTCTGTCGCTGATAAAGAAGAGAGGATAACTTGACGCATCCGAAAAGGGACACTGCGGTGATGGCTGAAGCACCTCAGCAGGAACAGCAGCAGCAGCAGCAGGAGGAGGAGGAAGAGGAGCAGCAGCTGCCAAGCTCTGTGGAAACCAGTGAATCTGATGAAGGCTCAGAGGAACCAAATGAAGTCGTCAGAAAGGCTCGACCACTTCTGTCCATGAGGTCCATGAGCACCATGAGCACCATAGACCCAGATGATGACTACCCCAATATGATCGTTTTCAGAAAGGTAGGAGCGAAGAAAACTTTTAAAAACTTTTAAAATTATTAGGATCTGCAGAAGACGATAGGTCCATATTAGAAGTAAAAATATGTTGCGAAAAATCACCAGAATATAGGCAAAAGTTGTCATAGTGGCAACATTATATACAGAACACTAAACTTTGGTATGCATTATTCAATTTCTATCCAAAGCAAAAGTTAGATAACAAAATCTGTGACTCGCAAGACAAAAAGTTTACATGATTTTATTCAATGAGGAAGAAGTAGTTGTGGAGCATATTGTCTGTGGAAGAACCAACAAGATATTTAAATAGCACAATATGCCATGTCTAGCCTGCTTAAAATTCCCAACAGCTCACTTGGTTGCTAGGTAACGTGGCTGGGCTTGGCAGGCGTTGCTAGGTAACAGAGCAGTGTACAGTGATTGTGACTTAATAATTGTGAGGTTTTGGAAATGGCTTGTTTTCCAGACATGAAAACAATAACATCTCGCTAAAAAGTTGCTGGGTGATTATTACTACTTTTTTTTTCTTTTAAATTTTTAAATGTGCTTACTGTTTTTAGAAACATAGATATAACATGATGTTTTGCTCTGAACACCCTTTAGATGCTCTCCAGTTTAATGCTCTCTGGTTCATTTCCATTAGACAGAAAATTTCCTTTAAATGATTTATAAATCTTCTTTTGTAAAAATATTGTCTGGCTCCAATGTTATCTGGCTCCAATGTTATTTGGCTCCTTTATCATGAAAAGATGAATTGTGTGAAAATTCTGGCATAACTGTGTACAGGAAGAAGTTACAAGCCCACTGCAGTGAACCCCATTGAAAACCTGTTAGTCATTCCACCAAATGTTGATTTCTGAACTCTTCCTGAGTTAAATCCTTAGTATTGTTGTTTCTAAATGAATATTAACCTGTTTTCTTTGCATTACTTGAGTTCTGAAAGCACTGAATCTTTTTTGCTATTTTGACCATTTCTCATTTTTTGCAAATAAATACCAACTTTTTGCTTGTAATTTCAGACATGTTGTCAGTAGTTCATAAAATAAAAGAACAATGTTAATTTTACTCAAACATATAACTGTAAAAAGTAAAATAAGAGAAACTGATCATTTTAAGTGGTCTCCTAAGTTTTTTTTCCAGAGCTGTATATTGAATTATAAAAGTGGTGGTTTGGACTCAGGCTTTGATTTTCTCTCTTTTTTTTGGCCTGTTACCTCTTTGAGAGTTTTCTAAGGTAACATTTATCTGAAAGGTG
The DNA here is from genome assembly GCF_002775205.1 of Xiphophorus maculatus. Taxonomy (NCBI): domain Eukaryota; kingdom Metazoa; phylum Chordata; class Actinopteri; order Cyprinodontiformes; family Poeciliidae; genus Xiphophorus; species Xiphophorus maculatus. The sequence continues at coordinate 6,229,642 of NC_036457.1, forward strand.
CATTTGCTGAGACAAGGGATGTGTAGAAAAAACATTCATCTACAATGCATATGATCTCAGTCATCATCCTGACTCATATTTCTTGAATCTGTGTGCTTTTAGACATAATTATTCCTTGTAAGCAAAATGTATCATAAAAGGGTGAGGAACTAGATGACCTCACCTCTTCAACATGGTGTTGCTGTTCTGTAATGTTTCATCAGCCTCTAAAGTCAGTATCACCCTTATTGTTTTTCTTTGCTAATGAGAGCAATACAGTGACTTCCATTGATTCCCATGTGGCCTTCACATCAACTTCAGTCATAAAACACTATTTGCACATGCAGATTTACAAGGCACGTGATTAATTATCTTAAAAGATTTAGGTTCAGATGATAAATAAAACATGAGCTGAGCCACCTTTGGTCTTAGTGGATGAGAGCCTGGCTCATTAATTTTTAGGATGGAGAAAATCCGGCTAGATGTTGGTCTTTTAGGACAATGTCCCTCTTTTCAATGTCAATACCAATTTTGCTCTTATGGAAGATTGTTACACAGCTTGAGTTTCAGCTCATGTTTTTTTTAGTCCTCTACTGAGACAGTTTATTATTTGACCCTGAACAATGTACTCACTGTATCTTGTACTGTTTTCCCTGCAGAAATTGGTAAAGTTTGTTGCAACAAGGTTAGAAAATTAACTTGCTATCTTAAACACATTCTACTGGATTGTAGTTTAGATTATGTAACATGATGAGGTCAAATTATTGAATAATTTCTAGTTGTTTTACCTATGTAAAAGTAGAAACCTGTTTCTACTCTTTTAATAAGAGTTACATTTTATGTTGATTCTAAATTTAAGCAGATAAAATTAAGTCAGATTTATAGCTTGTTCAGCAAGTTTGTGTAAATATTACCAGCTCTCTGCTGAAAAAATGCAGCTATGGCAGCACTGCTAGTTGACAAGATGAGGTGTCACAGATTGGAATTTGTTCTTCGGAGGCAAAAGAAATCCCTATTTTTTTTTTTTTTTTTAGCAGGTTTACTTTATTTTTATACCACATTTTGTGCCTCAGCTTAAGTGCTTGACAGCAGGAAGCCTCAAACTTCAGCAAAATAAAAAAGAGGGGGAAGTTGAATCTAAAATGTTTCAGTTTCTTCATGACTATACTAATACTCATCTAGTATTTGGGAGGAAGAGAAAACTTTTAAAGTGAGGGTTTCTTCTTGAGTGAATTGGATTTAACCGAAAAATTGAATTGCAAATTGGTTTTTCTCCCTTGATTGGAATTTTTAGACACAATTATTGTCCAAAGTCATGTTGCAGCAGTTTTTATCATATGATTATGCAGACATATTTTGTTTAACCTCACATTTTGTCCTGTTTCCACCAGAAACTTCAATGCATTTTTATATTTGACAGAATAGACTAACACAAGGTTTGTGCATCACTGTAAAGTTTTCTTCTTTGTCTTAATTTTCTTTTACTGTTGCAAACCTAAAATTGAGAGAAAATATATATCGTCAAAACTGCTATCATGTGTGCTAGAAGAGTCTTTGACCTCAGGTTTCCATTTTCATGACCTCAAAAGCATATATTTGACATTTGTTGGATGATGGTGAGGGTGAAAGTGGGAAAAAGAAATTGTATGAAACAGATGAGTTATATTTTCTGGACTATTTCAGCATTCAGTCTATCAGGCTTTATAAATCTACATCAAATAAAATAAGCTGGGGGGGCAGCAGGAATAACAAGATACCAACAGCCGCTGTCGGCTTTGATGAATGAGTTTCTGGTGCAGGAGGGGATAGAGATAGAAAGAGAAAGTGAGGATCAAGGCTGAAACACAAAGAAAGGAAATAATAAAATGATGTTGGAATAGTGAAGAGACAAAAAGCTCAAACTTGGATAGACTGATGGGTACTATGTTAGCAGTATGACTGAAAGGCTGCTGGGAGTAAGCAGCAAATTTCTGTACTGAAAAACAACAGCTCTGACACTCAAGGCTCACTAAAATAGACCAAAATATGGACCAGAATAGAATTTCAGTTTCTCTTTTCCTCCTCTACATACAAGTGCAACATTCAATACAGACCACTACATTCTTGTTGATCATCGTGTCAGTCGGGATCTCTTGCTTTTTTCTGCTTAAAAACATGCAACAGAAATAGTTTTGCATACAGCTTTCCTGAAGTATTTATACTAGTGAACATGAAATGTATAGTAGTCTGTAAGTGATGAAATGTAAATGACTCTATAAACCATATTTTGTGTAATTGAGTGGAAGGCAATCCTGTCCTAACAGTTTAGAAAAAGTATTCATCAACAAGTGAAAGAAGCTTTTGACTGTAAACCAGTCAAAACCCGTCAGTTTTCACAAGATCTGTCAAGATTTATCAGACTACTTCTTAATTAATGAGCTCTTAAAATTTTTTGAATTATTTGATGCAGTTTTTCCCTTAAACAATACACAAAGAATGCACAAAAGAAAATGCTAAAGCACATTTAAAGTTTGGTGCAGAAAATTTGGACAAGCCAGCGAAATACTGAGAAAACTCTTAGGTTGTCTTTGTTTTAGAGGGGAAATGACTCTGCACATCACAATCAGAACACTATACTAAGTGCGAAGTTTGGAGGTGTGGGAGCTGTCTTTTGGGACGTGCTACCAACAGTCTTCACATAATTTGTGGAAGGATGCATGCAGAAATGTACCGGAATATTCTGGGTAGAAATTTCAAGGTGGAAACCTGAGAGCAGAAGCTTAACAATCATCTCAGAAGTGAGGGAGATACTCTATTGAAAGATTTACTGTCATCTCACATTCTGTTGCATCTCTCCTTAGTGGCTAAAAACATACAATCACTGCCAGCCACAATGCAGCACCGTATATAGTTCTTTGAACTACTGTATATACTAACAAAATATAAAGTTTCAGCTGCCAGTTTTTGCTGAGTTGACACAATTGCCCACAATTTGATGTACAAAAATCAGAGAATTAAGTGTAAATGCTTAAAATGATTGGTTAGCTAGTTGCCCTTTATCTAACATCTGAATTATTCAACTTCCAAGGCTTATTTTGGGGGAAAAAATTGCACTTTTTAAAATTTTGCTAGATCTGACTGATTTGCTGAACATAATTCTGACATTATGTGCATCACATAATGTGCATCACTTCTTAGCAGCATGTCTCCCAGGAATCCACAGGTATAACACAGGCATTGGCATTTGTATGCTCATAATAATGACCTTAGGGTGCAAAAACATGTTACCGTACGATATAAACGGATTAACTGTCGCAGTCGTAAGAAGTGCAGGGGACAGAGGGCACATGACCTGTGTGTAACCCCCATTTCTTATCCCCAATGACCAGGTGGATGACATCGTATTGATATTTAACAAAATATGAAAATAATCAAAACATTATTTGAAAAACGACAATCATAATGTATAATGTGGAAGATTCAGCTGCAGGGAAGTCAAATTATTTTTACAATGAACCTGCTGCCTCTGTGGTAAAAAAATTAGCTGTAAGCTGATTTGCAATATTTGGCAATACACATGGCTGTGCATCTATGAAATATGTATGTCCTACACAACAGTCTCATTAGGATTTCTGCCTAAAATATCAAACATCCACAATAGTATGCCAGTGCTTGGTGCTGATGGTTAATTATCTAAAACTTTATAATAACCTCCCAGTTTTACCCTCTCACTTTTAACTGAACTGAAGTCAGTTTCTAGTGATTTGAGGATTAAATAAAGGCGAGATGATTCTGGGTCAGGGCTTCAGGAATAATTAGGCAGAGAAATGAAGCCTTTCTCTTCTACAGGGAGCAATTTAAAAGGTGAACAACTTCACTTTTCCCTTTCCTCCTCCTACTCTTCCAACTCTTCTTTTAATCACTCTGGTTGATGCACTGTATACATTTTTGTGTAATCATGAGCGTATAAAGTATTTTTTCCATCTAAACGTGAGGAACATTTTATTATTATTATTTTTTTTGCACATTCTTAAATTTAAAATCAGGCCCTGGACAGACTCTCTCTCTCAAGTTTTATTGTAGCTCTCATCTACATCAAACATTCACTGTACTGTATTGCAATTTTTTTCAAATTCGTTGTATCATCTTAGTTCCAGTTCTGCGTTACTGTATTCATTTACATTACAAGAGGCTACTTACATGAACATGGCCTGCAGATGATTGTAAATGAGGAAAATTTTATCTCAAAATTCACATTTTCCCCTGTCAGCGTACATACACTCAGAGATTATATTAGGTTGAGGAGATTCAGCGCTGTCGACAAGAGCCAGGAGTGTTGACTCGCATTTTTTCCTGCATGAATTCAAGCCTGTCAGCCAGCATCTGCTCATAAACACTGCTTGGGCCTGTGTGTGTAGGGGTGTGCATGTGTCATAAGGAAAGAAAATGAGATGCAGTGAATTTGTGTATGCAGCTTATTGTCTACGGGGGTGCACAGGCCTGTGTGACTTCTGGCATATTGGGCCTTCATTTTTATTATTTGTGATTTTTCAGCAACAATAGCAGCTGTTGAACTGAGAGCCTGTTTACTTATCAGCCTGTTTGCACACACACACTCCCCATATTTTTCTATGGGCCACTCTGAATGGGCTGCAGGCTTTGGATGCTGACCTTCGCTGAAGTATTCAAAGTTTTGATAAATTTCAAAAGCTTGTGTGTGCATAAGCAACTGACTTTTGTTTTATCAAAAAGTACTTAGGAAGCCTTTAAGATATAATGACAAGTGAATATAGATAAGAAAAATAATGAAATTTGACTTTATATAGTAAAGCTATTATAAAAGTTTTTAGTTTCTTATTGAGCAAGTTTATCGAGTCGATAGAACAAAATGTAGGAATAGAGTACATCTCTATATCCTTGAAATACTAGCTGCATTTTGAATTAGCTGTAGGTGATCAATGAAGTTTAGTCAAGTGAACAAAATTGCAATCATGTCTTAGGTTTACTAACATTTTTTTCCCATCCATCCAAACCAATAAATCACCTATTAAAAGTTGGCCACAAATGTTGAATGATGTGCTTTATTTGTACAAATAATAAACCAAGGATTCAAAGAATTTAAGGGATAAATGTAATATGAAGCTAATAACCTGAGCAATGGGCGATATTCCTAAACAAAATATGACAGAATCAAATAAGTCACAAATAAAATGGGGGCCAAGAACGCAAACATGAAATACTCCATCCTTAAAATTTACCAGAAATCATTGGAAGTTCTGTTTTTAAAGAATAATGCAACTAATCTGATATACAAATTTTACCTAATATGCTAACTCTGAATGATCTGTAGTATCAAATACTGATCTATCAGATTTTCAATAATTTTTTCAATGTGAGAAAGCTTAGCTAAAAGGATAAACCTCTTGATACCTGAGGAATCTGTAGTATTCAAGGGCTCAAACAGCAGTTTTACATTTTCCTCTGACTTGTCTAAAGTTCAGTGAGTAGTTTTTCTGTAAACTTTATTCAATAACAATGACTGAAATTGCAAAATGTTTAAAAATGTGATGGAGTCTTCATATGGTCTAAAAGTTTGGAAAAAAGACAGTAAAAGTTGGGGTAAATATTTTTAGGACTGCAAATAGAGGAAGCAGCATGACAGACAAATGGTTAGAGAAAAAGTTTAGCGCAGTCTTTAAATTTCTAAAGTGATGCGGAAGCAGTCCTAATTATCTGCAGCTAAATGAGCTTTCTTGGTCAAACAGACCTGATATTTCACTGAGATTAATTTTATCCAATTACCATCTTGACGCATGCAGAACAGAGATTAGTCAAGTTTTAATACTATTATCAACATCTCTAATCATCTGAAATCAAACATACACATGCACAGCCATGCTGATTTTAAAGAATAGTCTGTTTTTAAATTCCCTTAAAAAAAAGAGTGCACACTTTTTTATCATTCAGAAACTGCATTTTACTTGCAGAATTGATCCTTAGACAAGAAATTTGACTTTAAGTTAGAAAGTTAACTTTCTAACTTTTCTTGTTCTCAGAAATTTTGGTTTTTCACACCTTAACTAGTGTGAAATTGACTTTAATTTTACGTTTCTTACCCATTTTCCCATAGAACAAAAAGTTCCCATGTGGTATCTTCTGCTCTTAGAAAAAAAGAGTTGATCAGAATGTGACATGATGCATTTCTAATCAATAGTCTCTCTCAAATCTGATCAATATACTCTCCATCAAACCCATCAATAGCCGGCAAGTTGGGAGAGAGAAAATATTGGCAGAACAAACATAATAGGAGTGAAAAAGGTCACTTGTCAGGAAAAAACAAATTCGACTGGATTTATCTCAAGCACATAAACAAAAAGTGGACTTTGTTTATCTCAGAGATCACCTATCGCACTTTTCCCACGAGGACTGCCCTTTCTGCACTCCCTAACTGATTGCAACTCTTTACCTGTTGTTGCTGTCCCCATCTGGAAAAGAACCGAAGGCCAAAACAACTTCAGTGATTTCACTGATGTGCTTTTGGTTTTAGAAATTGTACCACCTGCCAATTGTCAAATCTTTCCTTCAAGGACCTGACACTTCGATTACCTAATCTAGCTTTTGTGTGGCCCATCATCCTCTTGAATCACTCACTGTGAGCCTCACAAGAAAAGCCAACTCTCACGTCACTTATAACAAAGATGTCTCTACAAGAAATGTTTTCCCTCTGTATAACAGCTCTCGCGATAAATATATTAATGAAATCTAAAAAAAAAAAGATTTGATTGTAATTGCATTGACAATTATAAATAAATTAAATTTGATTCACAGTTGAATCTAAAGTTTGCATACATTGAATAAAAAGACGCAAACACTTTATTTCCTTCACAGTCTGAAGTTAAATCAGACTGTACTTCAACAATAATGAAAGAATGAGTCTTAGATTTATTAAATGTCTTCACATTCAGAAATTTACATTTTTAGTTTCAACTGTCCATAATTGAAATAATGTTTGTGAACATAAACCAATCAATCTGAAGTTCACAACCTATTTCCCCAACATTATTTTTTATATGGTAAGACCGGATAAAATGTCAAACTTATGAAATATAAATGATGCACAGTCTGAAATGCAATAACAATATTCTTTGTCTGGAGGTTAGGATTAATACATTTTTGTTGCTGCTAAGTTATTTTTGAGCTTGCCTTTGTCTTGTATGAATGACAGATGAATAACAAAGATTACATTTTCTACACATTTGTAATATTAGCAATCAATTTTCCACAAATTAGTTCAGCGAACACTCATCCTGTTAGTGATTTACACACTTTTAAATACATTTCAGTTTGATGTAGTGCCGCTCTTTACATTAATTGGAAAACGATTTGTTAGTCCTGATTTATTTTGGACCTTTTGAGTTTGATCCTCTTTTCTCTACCATAAATTCCAGTCATGCCTTGTAACTGCAATACATGGCATATTTATTAGGCAGTTTCATATATCAAAGCTGTTGACTGGAGAACAAGGGCATGAATCGTAGTTCACTGATTCCCAGCAGAGCCCTGCAATCGACTTTGTGTTCAAGCAAATAATTCAGCACTAGACTACTATTCTGACCACCAGATAACGTCTGTTTATTGTAAAGGGTAATCTTTAAACAAGTTTACACAACTGAAAGAAATGTTTACTCAGTTTCCAAACTGTAAATACTTCAAGTGAAGATCAGTGCAAAGCGAAAACTGAGCTGAAAAGGAATGTGTGTGTGTGAAGTGCTGATGGGTAACACTGCATGAGAAAATGTTCATGTATGGCTGGTTTGAGGTTTACATCCTTCTTGTCACTTAGTGGATGAATAAGGACATGTATTCACAGCACAGCTGGCTGCAGATTTCTGAGAAGAGCTCTTTGCAACAGAGCAGGTGGAAAATGGCAGGCTAATCAAATCAAGGTGATGGGAAGAGGCTAATTAGGAGGAGCTGAAATAGCAAATTTCGCTATGACGAAGTGATTACTCATCACTTTTACATTTTCCTTTTTTCTTATGTTTTTGTGAGAATTATTGGTGCAATTTGGGTAATGCATCCCTGAAATGAATATCTTTGTGAGTAGGTTTTTTACCAAGGAAAATTGCATTCAAATGACAGGTAATCCAAGCACACTGGTGATAAACAACGTTTTGAATTGAATTTTTGAAATTGTTGTAATGACAGAATTAAGTTGACACACTGCAGTTCTTTTAAGGAAAGCTGTGTTGGAATTTAAAGTCAACAAGTCAAATGAGAAATGTGGTGATGGCAAATTTGCAAATGAATTTTTTTTATTACTTTGAGAGAAGTTTAGAATTTTATTTCGCTACATTGCTAAATAATTCAGTGGCATCTTTCTGAATATTTTACCATCCAAAACCATCCAAAAATCCAGGCTCTTTATTGGGTAAAATGAAACAGTACAGTTTAAACTTTGGTTTTTGAGACATAGCCAAGCGTAGGTTTCCTCAAATGGAATAAACTGCATAAATCTGGTTGCATAAGCATAGAAAAATAAAACCCAGAGCATTATTGTTGCTGCCATGTTTCACTGTGGGTTTGGCGTTTCAATAGTGCGACTCAACACAAAAAAAAGAGAAGAGAAAAAGACATCCTCTGGACTTTCTGGTTCTGGTAGCCCCAATTTGAGGTTGGAGTGATCTCTACGTCCTTCTGAGTTTTCTTGATCAGTCTTTCCATCAAATTTGAAGAAACTAAATTTTTTCTTCAATATACCCTTTGTTCTGGTTATTCCCCTTTTATTTCATGACTTTTTATTTTGTGCTGTTTGGTGACATTCTTCTCTCTGATATTTCATAAGGTCCTTGTGATCATTTGTAATCAATTTTGCAAAATTTGTGAAACAAGGCACTTTCAATATAGTGTGTACTAACCTGATTTTTATTTTATTGTTTTTGCAGTTTTTACAGATGGAGTGTAGTTGAATTGAAAAGATACCAGCAAAAATTTTTGTATTGATCACAAAGCCTGATTTTTATGCTTTATTCTAAGAAGTGAAGTGTGTTAGATTCTTGCTGAACAAGATTGTCTTTTTTTTAACATTTTGCTCTAAATATTTCAGTGTGAGGTGAACTTTTTATTCTTTTAAATTTGTCCTTATTGACAAAAATGTTTGGTTTAAAAACTTTCCCTTTACATTTAGAAAATGCATCCTGGATTGTGTCATGCACTCCTCACTGTTATGATCTCAGTGAATATTGGTACATCAGCATGCTCCATTTAAGGCAGCGGACTATTTGTAGCAGAATCTGGTGCCAGCAACGAGAAAGTGGCAGCAGTCCTTGCCTTGGAGAGAGAGCATTCCCTGGGCCTGCAGAAATAATGACATCCTGAGTCCCTACTGAGTTCCTGTTTCTATCAGGTCTAATCCAAACTAATCCTCCTCAGAGTACACACCCTGCAGCAATCCTTCAGTTTTCAGGTTCACTTGGTTCTGATATAAGCCAAGAATTTAATTCACAGAATTTTCTGACTCTGATCAAAAGCAATAATGTTACATTTTCAGTAAATCAAAATGGAATTTGGTTATTTCTTATGCTGGCTTTGATTAAAGATGAAACCTTGTTTGCTTTTGATCTACCACTAATTGGCTAGTTCCAGGCATTTAAAGCATGCCATTGTTAGTTTGCATCTGAGCAAGGAAGCACCGGAGCTGGCAAAGAGAAACGACTTTACAACTAGATGCACTTGAATGGATTTGATCTGAAATGCTGTCTGAATTCCTTGTAAGGTCATTCTCTTGTTTACTCCAAAGTGACAGGGAAGACCGATTTGGTTTTGCGAATCTATTGAGGCATCAATGTGTTTGTCATGCTCTGGTTGTGTCGGACAGCAGGTGTCTGAGGAACCCTACCTGGCCTTGCTTCTGTCTGTGCTGGCTTGAGATTGCAACCAGTCTGCAGAGGTTCTTTTGAGTGGGTGTGTGTGTGTGTGTGTGTGTATGGGGTGGGTTTGTCAATGCATCTGTGAATCTTTTTGGTTTTAGAATGACATGTATGGTAAAAGCATTCAAAGCAGATGGTTTGAAAATGCAGACTGGACACTAGCTGTACTTCAGGAGACTAAGCAGGGTGGGAAGCTTTGATAAGCTTTAAATTTTAAGGTTTCATATAACGGTATTTAAAAAACATAATCTTTCTTACTAATGCAATGTCTGGAAAACAAAACAGAATATTATTGTTAAAGAACATGTATAAATAGTAGAAGTCCACCCTAATGGCAGCTGCAGGAATCTCTTCATGAGATTTTGGCCTGAATCTTTTCAAATTAGATGCTAGATCAGATGGCTAACAATACGGCAAGTTCTGCAGTAATATCCTAATGACCCTAATTAAATCTGACGTGTTTAAGAAGTGTAACACATAAGTCTGTTGCAATAAACAATAAATCAATTACATGATAATTTAAAATCCTAACTGGTAGTTTTAATTGTTTTACCTGTCTGGGCCTAATGAGATTTTTTAAAGGGCAATTTTGTTTATAATCGATTGTATTTATGGTTTTGGTTGCATTTATTTCTATTTTTTTTTAATTTTTAAAATGTCTTCCAGTTCCAGTGTTAATCGTTCTTTTGAAATTATAGCTTGATATTTGACAGGGCACTTGCATTATTATGTCATTATCACTATGTTACTTGAAAATGGTCTCAAGATGACAATATTGCTTATTGCAATAATTTCTGGGACAATTTATTGTCTAGTAATCCTTTAACAGCCGATTTCTGATCTGCCTCTTAAGTAAACAGTCTAACTAAATCATCAACGACTGATTTTCTTTTGACTTCGACATTAAAGTTTAGCAATTTTTGCCAAATATGCATGACATTTTCCTTATCTGACAGAGAGAATAATTTGATAAATGATCAAATAAATAGACTCAATCTAAAACCAGGAACACGACTCTGACACAGCTACAACATTAAATGCAAGACATTGAGATTGTCAAACTATTTTAGCATGGCTTAGATCTCTTGATCAGATAGGATTTGATGCTCGACTTCAGCCTATTTGATTTGTTTGGTGTAGGCATTGTAGAAAGAGCAAAGGAATGTAGATTTTCACACAGAGAAACTTTTTATAGTTCCTGATGATGGATAAAGTGTGGAGGCTTGATGAGACGAATCTGTTTAGCTTTCCTGCTAAATGTTTCAAATTTCAATGGTGTATTTAATGTTAAGTTTTGTTTTCCATCAAGCTGTTTGTAAAGCAACTCCAGCTGTCAGACTGTTATTTGTGTGACAAAAATTAAGTGTTAGAATTGTTTCACTGCTTTCATTTCTGCCCATATTTAACTATATTATCTTTTGTGAAGGCTTCCACAGCTGCTCTGAATGTCTTCTTTTATTTACATCAGGCATCAGAATGTTTTTTATATAAAAAATAATACACCAGTTTTGAAGCAGTATCAAAGAGCATCGTCTCCCATCTCACTGAAAAATGTCATATTGACTTTTAAAAAGCTACTATATTTAGTTTCAGTTTATTCGAGTTGCAAATGAGCTTTTATTTGCTGCCAGGGATTAAGAAGGCGACTCACACAAAGGTATTGTTGATAACAAACACACATCAGTGGCCAGAATCCCAGCAACACAACATTTTAATTAGAAGCTATAATAAGGAAAACGTACAAAAGAAAATGTTTTTGAACCTTTTTATTGTGTGTTGGATTACAGCCTCTTCTGTGTGGGTGTTGCAGGGTTTGCTTTCGTATGACTGTGTTCTGCATGTGAAATGTATTTATGCAGATGGTGACTAACTGCAAATAATGAACGTCTCAACAGCACAGGATAAGTGAGCATTTTGTTTATCTGGGGTCTGTGGCACCACAATTCTTTGTTGTTTACACAGTAGTCGTTTTTTGTTTTCGTCCCTCTGAGAAAATCGTTTTATCCCTAATTAATCTCCCAGATATTCACGCCTTAGCCGGATTAACATATTGTTTTGTTGGCAGAACAATGACGTAGCCGTTTTCTGGACTGTAATGAGACGTAGTACAACCTCCTTACTCGCTTGTCGAATTTGGCAGAAATTACAAAGGATGGCACATCAAAGGGCCCTGAATGCACAATGAACATGCACATACATGTCCTCCCCACATTCAGAATGAATTAGGGAGAAATTGGGCATTAGAAAGGGAGATGGCAGGGAGTTCTGCAGAGTTAAATTGAATACATTGAAAAAGGTGTTAATATTTTGATTGCTAGTTGAGCAGAGCTGTGAATAAGTACACCTGCAGTCATTATTGTGCTAATGCTGCACAGAGCTGCTTCACCCTGATCTGATCACACCTGCCTGATGAATTTTAGTGTTTTTTTTTCTTAGCTGCTAACAGAGCAAAACTAATGAAACTGTACATTATTTTCAAAGCTGTCTCTTCATATTGCAGAGTTGTCTGAAAACAAATCTATTTTTGTTTTGCCGCCCTAGGCCTCGTAATGGGGTTTCCTGAGTTATTCTTTTACCCCCATAGCTTTATTGTCTACGAGGAACTTTTGGATGAAGTTTGAAGGAACATTACTAATCACTCTTCATTTATCAGTTTTCTTTTTTAACTAGGGAGAGATAAATTTTCCTGGCTACTTCTCCAAAGAAATCTAGATTGTACAATTTGAATGAAGCTGGGCTTTTGTCTTAAATTGTAACCAGTGTGAACTGGTTCCAAATTACCTGTAAAAAAATAAATGGTATGGTACTATTGATAAGCCTGTTTTTGCTTTCTGTTGACTTGGGTCTCAGACATGCACAAGTCCCAGTAAATGTTTATGTACAGGAAAAGAATGTGCTGAGAGTTGACTCAGGTTTTACATCAGCTTGATCCTTTCTCCTGTCCTCTAGATGCCATCAGAAATGAGCAAAAATCCCTTGCTGTGACAATTTTAAAAAAGTGTATAGTAGATTTCATAGGAATTTCTGTGCATTGAAACGTAATTATATACAGTCTTTTGTCTGACATCAATATTCAATTAATATTCAGCTGACTAATCTTTTTGCAGTATTTCTAGAGCTCTATCCCATGGTCAGGTCCATCATAAATAGTCACCTAAGGTAGAATAATACCAATGCATGAGGCTTTATGCCTCTAGAGATGAACAAAAATGCTGTACAGTAGACCTTGCTGAGAAATAATGGGTTTTTCAGTCTGAGAGAGTTGGATGTGGCGATATGAACCGAGATGGTAGAGGTTGCAGCGCCAAGTGGCAGGTAATGATTAATGAATGTGAACTTTTGTCAAGCCTGCTCTTCATGGAGCCCGGAGTCCATTAGAGAACTCGGACGGACTTGCAAAAAACATAGATGAAAAAGACAGTCCACATTTATCTGATGGATGACCCAGAAGTAAGACTACACACTGTTTTTACATTAGTGTCTCCTCTCAATATGTTGTCTCTCATTCTGTCTGCACAGATCAATCAGTGGCTGCATGTCTTCTTGTCTCTGTACTTATAACCCGTAGAAGTCCATTGACACTGCTCTTGCTTTCACTGCCTCCTGACAGATTATTGTACATGCAATTTCACTTGGTTCATCTTTCTGACATAAAACCTCAAAATGTCAAACAGTTGTCAAAGCTAAACATGTCTAACTACTCCCAGGACATTATTAATCTAGCAAGTTTAAATACATGCAGCCTTCTGTTCGTCAAGTAATATTAGAACGTCTTGTTATGACTTTATTCTCGAAATATTATGACCTGTATTTGGGCTGTTGTAAACGATTATTTTGGTAATTGAGTATTCTATTGATTATTCTGATGATTAATAGAGTAATTGAATAAAAAATTTGGTAATATTTTTATTTGAAAAGGGTACATAACAAAATAAATGTCTAATACTCCAGATTTAGTTTACGTATTCATCAGTCAGTGTAATAGATGAACTCTCACTTTGCCCAGGCATTCATAACTCTTGTGTCCAGGACTGAACTTGAAAATCAGATGTTATGCTGCTAACAGTTAGCATTCTTCAACAACTCGTAGATGGAAGTGAGAGAGTTGTGTAACACAAATAATCACCCGGACAGAAAACATGGTGCTCTAAATAAAACATAATTTAACGAAGCTTTGAGACAGATAATTTGCCTCAAGGAATTTTAATAATTGAGGTACTCAAGTCACTTGGGGAATCGTTAGAGCCCTACTTATGTTATTCTGACTTTATTCTCATAATAGTATGACTTTATTCTCGTACGACTGGGTTTCTTCTTTCCACACCTATCAAAAGACCGGATTTGTGGAGTACAACGCTGATAGTTTTCAATAGATTCTTCCAGCTGAGCTGTGGATCTCTACAGCTGTTTCTCTGATTAAAGCTCTTCTTGTCAGCCTTTCGCTTTAGGTGGACAGGCATGTCTGGCTAGATTTGCAGTTTTCACATACTCTCTCAAATCTTCCTGTCCCATACTCCACATTATCAAACGAGCTGACAATTGAACAGTGCTGCCCAAGATGTCCAAATCTTTGGATATTGTTTTACAACATAACCCTGCTTTGAACTTCTCCACAACCTTCTCCCTGACCTTTCTGCTGTATTCTTTGGTCTTTAAATTGGTTGCACTGGGTATCATTTTGTGGTTCTGTGCTAGTCCATTTAATAGCTTTCGTTCAGTTTAGTGAACTAACCTTTCAATAACAAGTATCGGATTTGACCTAGATTGTTTAGAAAATGTGTATGTATTTAAATTTTTAAATGTCGCAGATGAAATATTTGACTCTCCTGGCCAGTGTTGACATCTTGTTAGACAAGTCTCTTTATTCTTTGAAAATCTGTTCTGAGCTCCCTGAACATAATTGGAGCAGGCTACATTTGTCAATGAAATGATTCATTATTTAGGTCTTAGTATTGCAAAGTCTGTTTGATATTTTTATTCTTCAGCAAAGTTAAGTTAATTCAGTGTTTGCGTTGATGTCCTCATTCGGGTTCCAGCTCATCTTTTTTTTTGCATTGCTCTCTTCTCCCTCACTCTTCACAATAAACTGCATATTGTACAATGTGAATTCAGTGTTGACAGATGTAATACTTTTGCAAAAAGAGAAGTAGGCCATCCTATGACTGAGCTCCACTTGGAAACTCAAAAGCTATTGGGGTTAAAACTCTCCAGTTTCATCTTAGGCTTGACCAGTCTAGCAGGGAGATTGCTCAATTCAAAAAGATGAAAAATGCATGGTCAGTAATGAAAGGTATCTATAACAGGTATGTGGCACATTTTACCCTTATCAATGCCACATGCTTTAGCAAAGTGGGGCGTCTTATTATAAAACGCAGTGGCTGCTGTGTGTAACTTCTTCACAGCTATACAGTAGAGGACCCCATAGTCTATGCTAAACAAAAGCAATGAAAGCAGGGCAAGGCTGATAAATCTCCTGCAGATACATCTTGTCAACCTACAGCTTCAGTGGGAGTGGGAAATCCTGTAACGAGTAAATGTGACAGCGTGATGAGATGGATGTGACACTGCATCTTGTTACTGAAGTTGAAGGAAAAGGGGACTTCAATATTACATTCAGTTCTGTCAAAACACATGAGGAAAAAGTATAAATATTACATCTGTCTTTATTCTTACAGCAGTTTAAGAAAAAGTAAATCTTTCGTTATGAGCTGAAGTCTCACTCACTAAAGAGCAATAATTAAAGACATGAATTATGTGTGAGCTAAAAGTAGTACCTGAAAGATTATTAGACTTTTATTAACATGAGACTTAAAAAAAGGTTTTTAGAATCACTGCTATAGAAGAGCTGAAACCAAATCAAGACAGTTTTTAGTTAGCTTCTTCAAAAGTAGCACCTCTGAAAAATAGCCAGAAAGTTATTGTAGTATATTCCTTGCTGATGAAAATATTGCAATATTATCTGTTAGGCATTAGAATAACAAATTAATTTACCTCTAAGTCTACATCACACAATTGCTCACGTAATTTTCTGTTTCAGTTTTTTGTACACTTAATTGCTTTAGGCTAACCCAGCTTCTAATGATATTTTACTTTAAGGACAAAAGCTATCCAATCCAATCAGACCTTATGTGAAGTTATATTAACCCCTTCCTATAACTTGAATTTCACTGGCCAAACAAAATGTTATTTCAGCCAGATCTGTAAAATCAAAAAAGCTACTTAAATAGGAACTAATGTCTTTAGAGCAAGGTATGATGTGTTGGTTTTTTTAACCCCTCGATCCGATAACCTACGTTGTCCGATAAAGAATAAATGTTGACCTATATTAACCTGGAAAGGGTTACAAAGCAGTTTTTGCTAATTGTAAAATCTGTAAAAAAAGTTTTTTAAAAACAGCTCCTAGTGAATAAAATAATAGTTTACCAACAGGCACAGGATCTCTTGTCATTTCTACATGCAGAAATACTGTAAATCAATAGTCACTTTGTGTGAAAGAGGGAGAAGAAAACTGACCATTTTCCCAGCTACATTTATTTAAATATGATTTAAAATACAATAGCAAATGTAGATTGTAGTTGGCTTATCACTGAAAGCTAAACAGTGCTTTCCCTTGACTGTTTTGTGAGCTCACACCCAATTACTTTTTAAGCATCTTGCACCATCTCTGTTTCAGTCTGTAACACACTCTGCACCCGCTGCCTTGTTTTCTCTCGTACTCTGTTGGTAGATAAACACTGTGGCAGAAATTGGGGCCCGCCTTCTTTAACTGAGCAGCAGAAGGTCACATGTTTAATGGTTTCATTTTGCTTCTCTCCTGCTATTTTATGTAGAATTGGTATGCTGAACTTCTTTTGAGCCTTTTTTGAAGGCTGAAAAGATATGCATGAGAATAGGAGAAAATATCTATTTACAGTTGGGTTCAAAATAGGAGTTTAAATTATGAGTGGAGCTCCAGATTCTTGAAATAGCTGTAATTTTCTACACGAATAAACGCAGTGGCAACACTGCAGGTTTTGTTCCAGTCTTGCATGAATAAAATGGATTCAAATGACTCTGTAAAGCACAGGTGTCAAACTCCAGGCCTCGAGGGCCGCAGTCCTGCAGTTTTTAGATGTGCCACAGCTACAAAACACTGAAATGAAATGTCTTAATTACCTCCTCCTTGTGTAGATCAGTTCTCCCAGCCTTGCTAATGACCTAATTATTCTATTCAGGTGTGGTGCAGCAGAGGCACATCTAAAAGTTGCAGGACAGTGGCCCTCGAGGACTGGAGTTTGACACCCCTGCTGTAAAGCATCAGAGAAAAAACACACAAAAAAATGTGTGAAGATTCACTTCCCGTTGAACCACCACGCTAGTATAACTACAGTCTGGCACATGTAGATGGGTATTCCTGCAGAGGTGATTGGACTACATTCCACAATGCTTCCATTTTTCTTGGGTTTCCCTTTAGGTACAAGATGTTGGATGTCTGAACACAAGTGTTATATGTTAAGACCTGTGTGTTGGGTTGACCACTCTAAAATTTTTTAATTCTGGAACCAAGATAAAGTTATTTACTGGTGTGACTGGGTTCATTATCTTATTGATACCATTTAAAGGACATTTCATCTGTTGCATGTCATAACATTGTCTCTTTAGGTATCTTGTTCAAAATAATGCCTTATTCCTATCATGAGAGAAATATCAGACACCATAGTATGAGAAACATTTGCTATAGCATGCACAAAGATTACTCTTCCGCTCATCATTCCATAAAAGGTAACAGTTTGTCTTTACCCCCCTCAGTGTTGGCTATTTTGGTTCTTCTTTGGTCCATTTAAATGGCAGTTTCCTTCAAGATGTTTTTGTTTCCATTTCAGAGCAGTGGAGATTATTTTACCTGAGTAATACAATCATTTTTGCACATTTCCCCTCTTCAATCACCTTAAAGCACGCTGCTCCTCTGAACCATATCTGGAATGACCCAGCTAGCTAACACTTGGAGGTATGAACTGTAACCAGCTTGCACATTTGTTGCCGTCATATTTGGAAAAAGAAACAGTTTGAATGTAAATGAATCTACTCGGATTGAACTGCACACAATATTGAACACATCCCTTTCAATTAATTATTCAATCACAAAAAATCATCTTCTTGGATGAGATCTCCTTTTTCCTCTGTTACTCTGCTGCATCAGAGCAACACAGTTTCTAGTGTAAATTAAATTTGGACTGCTTATTTATTGTTGCCTTTCTGTTCTTTCAGTTGGCTGAAGTCATGTCTGAAAATATGGCCATCAAAACATGAAGTAATTGTCCTTGCAAGTTTTGGCTTTCTAATTAATTAATCATTCTTTTAAAATAAACCTTGCACTAGAGTGAGTTTTAAAGCAAAAATGGAAATATATAACTTCAATAACTTAAAAAGGCTGTACACAGAAAATGATGCAAGAAAAGGAAGGGTGCTGATCTCTAATTATAATGGCAGCAAGATTTATCCAATACAACTTAAGTGTTTTTGTCCACCCTGGTTATTGGCATATAAATGAAATGATCTGACAGGGTTTAATCATAGACAAAAAGTAAATACTATGTAGTGGCTCTTTACATAAGAGTTCAGATGACAGCATTGCAGTGTGACAATTTCCTTGTTGCCATCACAGAAGCCAATTTAGCTGTCGTTTTTTTCTGTTTCCTGTCTTTCCACATGAAGACTATGTGCATTGCATCTCGGCAAGTGTTTAAAAACAGTTTACAGGTTTTTAGTAACAGGCCTGCTGAAAAGGACATATCTGTGCAGAATATTTAAAATAAATGTGAAACTAATGTAGCCAAACCCAGATATGCTTCTGTAATGGTCTGTTCAGCAAAGAGAAAAGGCTATTAGAGAGATGTGTTTGTGTTGATGGGGAGAGATGACTGTAATGTGCATCCAGAGCAGGAGTAATATGATCAGCAGAGTGATGGTGCGATTAGTGAGTCAGCCAACATGAGCAGCTGATGTGCCATCAGCTGCTGGCAATCACGAGTTCAAGGATCTGCTTGACATTCTGAGTGGGCACTAGGAAATAGGTGACTTTCATTACTTTAGACATATATCAGAAAACAAGACAACCTGCCCATTTTAAATGTTCCCTACTTATTTTTGGTGCCATAATGTCTGGTTAAAATGGGACTGCAACCCTTACAACTCAATTTTGTTGATGGGATAAATTGTGAAAAAAAAAAAAAAAAATAATAATAAAAAAATATATATATATATTTTGCTTTTACATTTGATTTGTCTACAAGCACAAACCATTTTAATTAATTATTCCATCACAAAACAATTATCTGCTTGAATGAGATCTCCTTTTTCCTCTGTTACTTTGCATCAGAACAACACTGTTTCTAGTGTAAATTAAATTTGGGCTTCTTAAAAATAAATAATTATTTATTTGCATAAATAAATAAATGTTTATGCAAAACTAAACATTTTTATTAGAATTTTCTACTATATACCAACACAAAGTAGAATATGTTTGCATGCGTGGTTTTAATGTTTTTTTTCATCTGTAAAGTGTGACATGCGTTTTTAATAAACCTCCTCAATCAACCCCTTTTTGTTGCATCTACAGACCCTTGGGGAATGTCTTTAACAGCAAGAAATTGGTACTTTTGTCTATTTTTTGTCCCAAAAAAGCTCAGGTTCAGTCAAATCCTCTGTTCGGTCGTTTTGAAGATAAATGTTCAGGTGTTACTCCAGATTCTCGACCTATTTTAGATTTGTACTTTGACCAGGTTGTAGTCAAACAAAAATGTGCTTTGATCCAAAATGCTTTTTGTTCCTTATGCTTCAAACTTAAATGAGATATACCCTACAAACAGAAATAATTTCTGTGCTCTCTTTGTGTTAGTGCAGTTAATGCAGTTTTCCTGAAATTTCTTGTTTTTATTTTCAGATTTAGGTAATCGTTTTTGTGTCGTTTCCTGCAACTTAGTTTTACAGCATTGTTTTTTTGTTCAAAATTTTTTAAGTATTTTCTTGTTAATTTTTTTTATGTATATTTGCCTTATTTCAAACTTTTTTCTTTGTAGCATTATTCTTACATTGCCCTGCGTTTATAAAATAACGAAGTTATAATCTTACAATTTTTTGCTGCCACTTAAAAGGTCTTAAAAAAATTTTTATTTTAAATTTGTTGCATAATCCTGCTTTTCTTCTGGGTTTTGTGAAGTGTTTTATTACAAATTTAGTTTTTGTCAGTTATTTTATGTTTCTATGTCTTTTTATTATTTTTTTAATGTTACATTTTGTGAAATGTAGTTTTGCTGAAGTTGTACAGAGCCATTTTTGCCAAACACTATGATAGACTAGCAGAAAGTCTTGGATAGCATCTCAATCCAAACAAAAATAACTGACAAGAATAAAAAATAAGACTGTGATTCAGATAAATCTGTCAAGATAATGGGCACCAGGGGCCATTTTCTTTACCTTGCATACCCACACATTCTGAGAAGTGATGATAGAGGGGCTGTTATGGTATTTCAGATAAGTATGGATTTTATGAATCTCTGCCTCTTTTTCTCCTCTATCAATAGAGCCTATTAAGTTGCTGACATTAAGTCATTCATCAAAGTTTCCTGGCCTGTCAGTCTGATGTATTACAGTACGGCATAATGCTGTTCAGGTCTATGATCCTTAATTATTTTTGAAAATATCCTCCTGACTTTAGGCTTCAAGCTCACTTACTGTTGTTCCTCCATAAGGAAGGCCTTTCAATGTCTTTAGCTGTTGTCCAATCCATGTTTCCTACGAGGCCCTGCTGTACTAAATGCACTACTATTTTGTGGATAAGTAGGTGGGAAGTTACTTGCAAATTTTTTTCTTCATGAGTTGGTATTCCGAGTTGAGCTTTATCTTTTCTAACTCCAATAATTAGGTCCTTTGACTTTTCTTCAGCCAGTACAGATGAAGTTTGCAAAGAAATAATCCAATGAAGGACTTCCAATGAAAAGGTGACTTGAAGCCGAAAGATCCCTAAAAAAACCTAAGCCCCCTTTCAGCTCTACATTTACTGAAATGCATCATCAAATGGACTTAGGCTTGCTGCTGTTAATATTAAATAAGGTTGAAGTGGTGCTGGGATTCAGATGGTGAGACTAAGACCAAAAGCCCTGAAACCCAGTAATCAATGTCCATCAGTTGGTAAACGGCTGAGGACAAAGTGGAGAGCCGACAGACTTGCACTGATCAAAGGTGACTCATAATGTACATCTTTTAGTTTTAGTGAGGCTTTATTTAATCAAAGAATGGGAAACGTTAGAAAAAACTTTTCACTTTTCACCTGAGTGAAAAGTTTGCTCTCCTAAGAATAATTTTCTTATTTTTCCACCCCCTTGATTTTAAATTGAGAGCTTTACAGATTATTGTCAGGTCATGAAGAAGGACACCTGAAACTTTCCATGCATCGAATGATTTTTATTAGCAAATTAGAGTCCTGCTATAACCTGTTTAATACAGGCTGTTTGGGATTTTATTTAAAGTAGTAGTACATTAGGACCACACACACATCCTCTGACCTTCACTAGGCAGCAAACTTGGGCACCTCTTTGTTAAGCTTTTCAAAATACAGGAAACACAATCAATTTCCTGTTGTTCAGAATAATGTTCTCTTTATTGCAGCTGTGATTCATTTTATTTTTTCCAACGATGTGAAGATATTACAAAATGCAATTTTCTGTCATTCCACAACACTTATCTCTTTCAAGCAATGGCTAAATAGAAAGTTTTGAAAACTGTCCGTCTCTCACTTCTTTTGCAGTAGATTGGCAAGTTTCATCTTTAAAATATCATTTATTCTAAAAGGAAATGGAGAAGATTTGCGTTTTTTTTTTTAAGCCGAGTGCAGCTTTTTATTTCCGTAGAAAATGAGTTTCCCACCTGGAGTCAGGAGTGTCTGGTACCATGTCTTTATAACAGTAGCAGGTGTACCTACTGAGCAACTAAATGCTGACATATAGCCAAGGTGAAAGCGTTTTCGTCTTCTGCTTAGTTAAGTTCATAACTGAATCAAGTGTCTGAAATATCTCAGCAGGAGCCACAGAGTCGTTTAAAATTTATAAATGAAAATGAAAAAAGATGGTGCGATGCTTCTTAGCATTGCAACATTTATCAGGATGCAAAAGATGTGAGCTATTTATTTTGTGGGAAAGATTTTTCTTCAAACTAAACAATTGAAACAACTAAACAATTTTTTAAAGGCAAATTTCAATGTACCAGATGTGTTAAAGAAAAGTGACCAACTTTTCTTTAGTGTTTTGACGATGGGGGAAATGCTTTTTTTATGAGGCAGCTGTACTCAAGGTTTGCTTATGCAAGTAACATGAGATTCTACTGGCATCATGTACTTTTATTGCAAAGTAGGACAAGAAAATAGCAAATAATCTGGTTCTGTAGCAGCTATAAGAGACACCAATGCATAAACCACATTTACGCATTAAATGGATAAATGGGGTTCATGCATTTAATGCATAAACCCCATTTCACAGTAGATGGATACTGTGAATCCATGTATCAGAGTATGGATTACTAAACATATTACACAATAGATTTTATTGTAAATCCTGAACTCGACTCAATAATTATTACAGCTCTACTACAATGCATAAATCCAACAATTTCTTTAATATTTTCTGATGAAAAGCAGACAAAAGTAACACTGGCATTATCACATGTTGCTTTTTGTAGGCTTCTGTACAGTATATTAATTCCTCCATCCAATGGATGGACATACAGCTACTGTACAAATGGATACAAAAACATAAATTTCTAATATTTGGTATATTTGGCTGTTTTGGAAGCTATTTAATGTCTGTGCACAAAGCCTGACAAAAGCCAATCTCTAATGGGAAAGAAATGATAAAAACAGCAAAATAGCAATTTATCTTATGACTATTATAGCAAATGATTGTTGTGAAATAATGTTTTGTTCTGCTATTAGATGAAAATGGTTATCTAGATTTGGGCATTGGGAGGAGTGTGCTGTGTTTCTCATTCAGCACCATGACTGCAGTTTTTCTGAAAGGTAAATCAGAAGTAATGGGAGTAATCTATGGCGCTTTCATTTTGTGGTAGACTTCGGATTAATGTGACTAACCAAAATAGAGTTAATGCTGTCAGATCTGAACCATTTAATCCCATCAACAAATGGATTCAAAAGGTAATTAGACTCCTAATAAGTTTAGATCTGTCATGTGGGTCCTTTTAGTTAATCAATAAATGCTTGTCTACACCTTCTCCTGTGTTTCAGGATGAACTTTGGGTTTCTAATGTTCTGTTGTTTTAGCTTAATTTTCTACCAGACATACTGGTATTTTATCTATTCGCATGCTTTCCATTTCTGTTTAAATTTAGGCGTAAAATGACTTTTCAAGGTAAAATTCCCTCTTGTTTTGAGAAAACGAACAGACCTGGAGTTTGTGGTTGACAGTATCCTTGGAATTAGATATTTTCCTGTTCTCTATTTCAGCAATCACACTTCCACTTCCACTATCACTTCATGTTCAGTCAAGATAGTCCTGCTGCATGCACATCAGAGGGACAATGCTTGCAGAGCCCCATTATTGATCATTACTAATCATGTGTAATCATGTATGGCAACTGACAGCTGTATCTCTGCCTGAACCGTAGACATGAATTTCAGATGCAGAGCCTCATTCACTGCTTGAAGAGGCATGATGTAGGGTAGTGCAAAGGGGTTTAATGTAGCGAATATAATGTAAAGTCTGTCTGACTGGTTCATTTGTGCAGAATCCTTTAAGGATACAGGGGATATTAATCTGAAAGAGGTTGAACTTGGTGTATTCTGCTTTAGTTGAAGAATATTTCTTTGTCTGTCATTTGTTTACTGAGTCCTTAAACTCTTTGAGCCTCTGGGTTCACAGGGAGTGTTAGTGTTCTTTCAGCTGTATCCTCACTGTTAGTGTTTAGGCTTATACCACACGTTTCCTGGCTCCATGGCACAAAAACAACAAATCTTTAAAATGATGAATTATGTGTGGATTTTTGGTCCTCAGAGATGATGCTCCTTGCTGAAATGCAGGGTCGATTACTAGTGGAACTGTCAGTAGGCTATAAAGGTTTGCAGTGATTTTATTTAGAGTTGTCATGGAAAATTGTTAGTCAGTGCACAGGTGCATGTTCAGCTCAGTGTTGAACTCATTGTGTAAGGTGGTTTGCCTTGTTCAAGCTGTCATTGCAGAATGGTTGGTTTCAATTTATTTTTAAATTTAAGCATAAATTGGATTTATTCATATAACAACCTGCATGTATCACAATTTTGTCAGAAATGCACTGGGTAAGCCCTTTGTATTGTGTGGATTTGGATAGATGAATCCAGAATGTATTGCTGTTTTGACTTAAGACTTGGAAGCCTAAAATGTTATTGATGTTTAAGAAGGATTGAATGTGAAAAATAAAACCGTCTCCCTGTCAAAATGGCACAAATACATTATGCAGCTGCCAATTAGGCAAAAAAAAGGTTGTAAGCAATTTGTGTGTGACTCGTTTCTTTCACATCCACTGCGAATAAGGCTCCTTGATGTTTTTATAGAACATGTGTTTGACTGTATTCACAATATTATTTGACAAGTAGAAAGCAAAAAGGCAGGTTGATAAATAAAACCAAACAGCAGCTCTCAGCATGCAGAATCAAAAAATCTTTTGGAAGATGTGACCCTTTTTATAACTTATTCTCACCAGCTGTTAATATAAGTAATTTGCTAAGAGATTAAGTAGAAAATGTGTTGCCTAGTTGACTTTGACTGATTAACAATCTAAACTGTCATTTTTATAAAAATGTATGCAGATAACTTTGATTAAAAACTTGTCATGTATCCTCTTGTCCATCTTGGCTTAAATAAATGAAAAGAATTAATTGGTGTCTAATATTGTCAATCTGTTAAATAGAGGTAACTAAAAAATAAAATGAAATCATGAACACAAAGGATTCTACTGTAAATCTGTCCATCAAGATGATGGACAGATTGATGGGATTGCAGTTTGTCATACATAATAGTGTGAAATAAAGGGGGATCATGTTGCTTCTGCTGTGAAGAACATGTGAGAGCAGCTGTAGAGAGAGAGGAGGGGATTCTCCATCTGTCTGCTGAACAACTCTTGCTTGTGTAAATTAGATTAAGCTGCAAATTGATCTTTTCAGCTGAGAAAATAATTAAAGTAAATAAGCCAGCAAATAAAATACACAGATTGGGAAAAACAACTGTCAAACTTTTGAAGCGCTACCTTAACACTGCTAGGTTTTGCCCAGGGGAGCTCTGGAAATTTATTACATAAAAATGCGACAAACTCACCAGACCCTTCTCTTCCAACTCATCTGTAGGATGTTAGACTTGTCAAGGCTGTCGGTGTAAGGATTACCCAAACAATGTTAGACGAATGCTTTTAATAGTATGGTTGAGAGGTGCATTGTTAGCCTCCTATTTTTAGTATCTCTATGCTGTGCAGCCTCCTTTTTTAACAAGAATATGGGCTGAATTTGATTCCCAATTAGTATTTTTCCAAGAATATGAGAATTTTTAAGGTCCCACCAACTAATCATGGAACAGTTGACCTTATTATCTCATCTCGGCTCCAATGGCAGGTCACTGGTACAGTTACTGTGTTCCAAAGTATTCCACATTTAATCACGCTCCAGGCACAGACCTCAGTGTTTTTGTGATAAACTAGCAGAAAGAAAGTAACATAAAATTTTGATGAAGGAAAATGTTTTAAGCCCCTTTTGCTCTTACACCCCAAATTAAAATCTAGTGCAACCAGCTGACTTTACTAGTCAACTAATTAATAAACATGAATGAATCATGAAGAATTTACTCTGTATGACTTCAGCCGTTTGAAGTTTAAATAACAATTGAACATTTCAGAAAGTGCCGTTGATCATTGTGCAACTGGAAACCCAAATAGAACTAAGAGCTTTAGAGAAGCAGGTAAGAAGCTGTATCTTAACTCGAATGGTCAGAAGAGACAAAGGAAACTTTTTAATTAAATTCTGCACATCTCTGCTATCAAATATGGTGGTAGCAGCATCATGCTGTGGGAATTTTATGTGACAGAAACAGGGAAGCTGCTCAGTTGAGATGGATGGAGCTAAGATTATTAAAAAATGTTTCAGGCAGGAAGAGAAAAAATGAACAAACCGGAGGCTATTTATTTAGTTTACTGTTATTTTTGTTTTTTAATTATATTGCATTAAATCTTCAAATGACATAGTTGAGATGAATCAATATACATTATAAAGTAAAGTAAAGTAACATTTCTAAAATCATAAGCATGCCTCTTGAACACTGCTGTTAAGTGAGAGGCATGTTTATGATCTTTAAGAATGTGAAGCTTGATGGGTTTTCTGGGAAGATGATGTAGGTTTTCTAAATTTGGCTTTTCATAAATCGATGTTAAATTGACTCATCATGACAGATGAAACAACCATAATGTAATATTACACTGCACAACATGCGCACAAAGGAAAACCATGTTTATATCGGAGTCCAATTGTGTGTTTGCATGTGGAAGGTTTCATTTTTCCTGTGGCATTGGTGGTTAATGGAGCTGTCATTTCCTCTCTACACCAGCTTGAATGCTTTCCTGTAATGAGGCTGTCAATTTCCCTCTTGCCGACCAGAACGTTGCCCTCCCATCCGGCTCCGAGCCTCATGGGTCATTGCTGCAGCAATGTCGCTTAGACTTCCTAATGAGAAGGTCGCAGTCATTGTGCTGATGCCGTTTGGGGACCACAAGCTTGTTTCCAAACTCAAGCTCATATTAAAGCTGTGCTTCAAAGCTATTGTCACAGTTGAACTCATTCCTGCGCCTCAGAAAACTTGTTTTTAGATTTTTTAGATTTTTAGATAAAATTCTGGTTAAAAGAGTAGCAGAAGGGAAAACACAGTAATGGCCGGGTTAATTAACCGAAAAACAGAAGGTGAGGCTTATTACATAAAAGTGGATTTGGTTAAGCAAATGGCTAAGGGTTTAAAGTTAAGTGACCTATGTAGAGATAACTTAAGAGATGGACTCTGATTCTCATCTTGAGTGTAAATAATACATCTCTACAGTTTATTTGGAAATGAAAATCTTTAGCAAACTGTGCTTTGCAGACTTCTGTCACATTGGATAGAGAACCTCTACGGCTATGTTTAAATCTCATCCCAAAATCTTAATTTGAACACTTATAATTTGAGAGGTGGAACATGGCAACTAGAACTAATTTTTGAATGTTTACATAAGTCCAATGACTTTCTTTCTGGTTGAATCCTCAAATTGTTAAAATTTGGAAATGTTACTTCCTCGAAAAAGGGCCATTACAATATTGGATTCTGCAGACATGCACCCTAAATCAGGACATATAATCTGTATAATAAACTAGAAAAATAGGTCAAAATGTAAATTTACTTTAGATTTTAAATACTTTTAAAGACCTCCAGAACACAAGTATTCAAGTCTTACTCTTCAAGATTTACATCTCAGGTTTAAAAGAGTTACTAGAGGACTAATGTTAAATCAGCAAAAATAATTATGCTTCTATGCTTGCCTTTCTGTAGGACTTGCCATCTTTTCCACTTCTTTACTAAGACGTACTTAACCTTAGGCGGTGATTTGAAGGAAGCTTTTCCCTCCAGGCATTTTTGAAGAAATCTAATTTGTGTTGGAAATTGTATAAATGTATTGCTTCCGAAAGGAATAAGAAATCTGAGTTGCTTTATTTCAGTATTTAACATTTAATTACTGTTGTGGTAATGGCTCCATGTGAAATAACAATTTCCTGTTACAGATGCTAAATTCAAATGTTTTTTTTGATGTTGCTTAAAATAAGTGAATAAGACCTCATAATCTTTTTGTTACATTTCAAGTTCCTTTCAAATGAAAAACCTTCAATGCTGCAGATTTACTTGTATTTGTGTTGCTTGTGTTTAATAGCTGCAGAGGTTTATTATTGTGAATTGTGAGAACGCTGTGTATATATATATCCTCTGTTTGGTCCTGGTGCTTTACCACTGGTTTCCAGTGGACACAAAATAAACTATTTAGTTTTCAGCCAGTGTTTGTGACTTTACTAGAATCTCAGGTTAAACACAAATTCAAATGTGGATGCATTTGCATTTTCACAGAAATGCCACTTAGGGAGTCGAGACAAAATGCCTCATTTTCACTGTGTCAAAGTTGCTTTTTCAATTATTGAAGAAACTGCAGCTCAAACACTACAGATGAATCTGAGTACCATATACTGATATGTTCAAGTTCTACAGCTACACTTTCTTCATAGTTTGACAAAATATTTTCTTATAAGATCAGTTGCTACACGAGAAGAAGTAAACAAAAGATGTACAGTACCTATTCTTTATTAAAGATTCCTGCAACATTAAATGTGATACACTCACCCAACTTCATCCTTTAGTTCACCTGGAAAAATAAATTATATTCATTTTTGCTTTTACCATTTTAGTTTGTACAGTGTAACATTGATTATTCCAAAGACAGTAAAGATGCTGCAAAGTAAAGTTGTCAAATGCTGACTTTTTTTATTCTGTCTAATCAAATTAATGATTAGTTCTGCCACAAACAAAACACACCCACAATGATTCAGTATTTTAGAAGTGCAAATAATGCTACCAGCAGTGCTGTGCTGCAAGGATGCTGCAGAGTACTTTCACAGTCATGCTGAAAGCAGCAAGAGGCCACTTGCCCTGAACAGAAATACAATTTTGAAAACTGTCGGTGACATTAGACCAAGCTAGAAAAGAGTTTATGGGGTTTCTCTTGGAAACTTGATATTTATAAACTTTATTTTGAAACCAGTAACGTAGCATTTCATTATCTCTGTTGTCAACCAAACAGCTTCAGCTTAAATTTGCTCAGATTTCTGTTTTATTTTTTGTGCAAATTTGTTTTGAGAAAAAAAAAGTTGCAGATGTTTTATTATCATTAGGATATATGGACTGTGTTTAAGATACTTAATTTTTTATTTTATTTTAAAAACAGTATTCTTTTCCTGTTAATACTTTTAGTTGTCTGCTGAAAGACCTACATCCACCAAGGAGGAATACCATAATGCTATAACCCTGTAAATGCACCTAAGATTGATGTTTCTAAAATTATTTAAACCTATCGATTTGCTTTCAAAATATGTAGAAACATTTTTTTAAAATAAACTTACAGCTGCAGGTTTTAATATTGTACATTACATATTTAAAATTCATGTCTGAAAATGAGTAGGAAGAATCATAAGCTTATTAAATGATAAATTTTCACCTTATTTGTCCTCTTCTGTCTCACCACAACCATGTATGCATATGTAATCGCATATGCAAACATTTTCATGTGGCTGTAAATGGTCCAGGACAAAATTATATATTCCATTTACCTGAAAGTTGAAATAAAACTGAGGCTTTCTCAGAATTAACCTGATTCAAAATCCTAAGCAATGTCTCAATATGTTTGACCTTTAGAGCTCTAGAGGAATGTTAATTTTTATTGTCTAATTTTAGGCTTTATGATCCAACAGAAATTTTGAAGGTGGTTTGGGAAAAGGAGGGAAAAAAGATTATAATTGTAGAGTTTGGTAGTGAAACATGGAAAAAATTCACTTTAACTTCTGCTCAGTTGATGGGACCACAGCCATCTTTCCATAATTTTAAATCTCACTAGTTTCTAAACGATTAAGCACATCCAAGATGAATGAAAACTACATTGTTTCATACAGTTTTAATTAAAATGTGTTTAAAAACTTAGTGGAGCATATAACTTTTTAAATTTCGTTGTCCTTGTGACATTGACAATAAAGATTTATCTTACCTAACTTCGTAAACAGTGTGTAAGAAAGACGAGTAGAAATCTTAGCTGCATAATGTCAGATTGTAGAGAGAGTTGGAGATAATTGGTTTGGATTGTTGGATCAATTTTGCTGCTTCCACTAATTGGTGAGACGTTTCAGTCCATTGAGGTTAGAAATAGAATTTAAGCAAACTTTGAATGATGCTAACATTTCCTGTCATAAGGATGAAACAAAGATCTGTTGATCTCAGCTGCAGCTTCTGCTTGAAAATGAGAAACTTTGAATATTTCTCTAATTATTCCTGGGATATTTTTAAGTGACCAAGCATTCAGGTGGATAATCTGCAGACTTGCAATTTTCAATGTCTAACATGTTTATCTTTCTACAATTAAGTTGAAGTGGTAAATCATTGCATACTAGTGGAACATCTAAGCAATGCTGTGCCTAAATTAGCGTAACGGAAATTATGGCAATTTTGAAAAAGTTTTTTGATAGTTTTTGGACTAGGATGAGTTGTGTTGAAATTAGCATATTTGGCATAACTGCAATAACACTTTTTTTTGCATCACACAAGTCATGTAATCAGCAACCGGATGTAATAGTCTTGTTTTAAGAAGACAGAGCATATGTCATTGAGAGTAAAAATGTGACTGTTTAGGAGTTTAATAGTTATTCAAATTAAAATAGCTAAAGACATAACCCTAATTTTTACAATGCAGTAAAATATGCATGCTTGGTGGAATTGTAAGCATTAAAACATTGATATCTTGGGGGAGGTGATTAGTGAAACTACACTTTTATGAGCTCAACCGTTTCAGTATTTCATTTGCATTTCTAATTTTAGGAACGTTTGGGTTTCTTGTTGTTGGCAACATTATTCATTGCTTTATTTTTTTGCCTTCTGACTCCCACCACAGTGACAACTTAAGCACATTTTCATTCATTCCTTTGTTTTCTTTGACACTGTTGTCAGAAAGTACTTTACACTGCAACAAATGGGCAGTGTATGTGCATGTGTCAGAGTGACGGCGTGTGTGTGTGTGTGTGTTATCTCCCCATGACTTCCCTGAGGAATAACTGTCCAGAACATTCCCTGTGCCTGGTAATGGCATGCTGCTATCGGTCTCTACACTGCACTGAAAAGAAATGACTTTCCAACATTATGGCTTTCCTTGACTGCTCAAGCCTGATTCAGCAGCAACGAATAAAGCCTGAGCGACAAAGCTCAACACTCATGTCAATTCATTCTTTCATTAAAAGTTACTTGTTATGGTGTTTTTGCTTTATTTGACGTTATGTAGCAAATAATAGAAGCAGTAGTGAGAACAGCGTGTTCTAACTCTTATTTCATGTAATGTTCAGTCTGCTTACCCTTCATACAATTTTAATTTAAAAATTTTTTTCATATCATCTCTAAATTCTCTGTCTCTTGTGTAACGACTGTTGGAAATTGATTTGCTGGCTCCAAACGGCTTTCAGCATGAAAAGCAGCAACAACTGTACATTACTGCTTCATCCTGGGTAATTGCTGTGTAACTAGACTGGAAGTGGCTTTCCTTCTCCTCGGCTGTAGTTTTACTGCAGTGTGTTGTACATAAAAGACTGTCTTCCTACTCAAAGCTTATAAAGTAAGTATATGAACCTTTGTGATGAAGTCAATGTGCACTTCCTGTCTACAAATCCCTGAACCGACTCACTTGCTCATTTGCAAAGTGCTTTCTGAAGCACACCTTGTTAAAACCTGCTTGTTAAAATCTGATCTCCCTCTGAGGGAGAATATATACCATGCATCTTTTGTACATGATGGCAACTCAAAATGCCTCATTTATCTTAAAGGAGAGAAGCCTCAAGAGATAAACAAGTCTACAGAGGAAGATGGGAACACAGAAGGATGCAAGAGTGGTATCTGGCTGCTTTGCCATCACACACTCAGCTTTTAGGTGGCCTGTCAAACCAATCAATGGCAGTATTCAGTCCAAGCTTGAAAAAGTAGACTCTCTCTACAATAGCAGAAGAAACCTGTTTGACCACCTTGAATATTAACATTGATGGCTTCCTTTTATTTCTCTGCTTTTACCTGCAGAAAGTAATCGATAGTAGATAAAATGGGCCAGTCAGTTTAGGCTAAAGGTTATGGGTAAGTATAAGGTATCGATCTGTTTTATTTATCTCAGGTAGAATATGTGCAAGTTGTCTCAACTCTAATTGGTTCTCAGAGATGTTTTGTACAAATGTTTTCTGGTTTATTATATTTCAGAACTCTTAATTGGCTTACTGGGCCCTTGGGTCGTCTTGTGTCTGGAAGTTCCAAAGAAAATGAGCAGTGATGTTAATTTATATAAAAAGACATACTGCAGTGTTTGGAGTAAGAAAATCACTATAACTTAATAGGTCATCCTTTAAAAGATAAAGAGCAAAGTGTAGGAAGCTATTTGCATCTTGAGAGCTACTATTATAAAGAATCTATTGTACAAATAAAAACAGCCAGTGGGTAATTAATTACAGGTGCTGAATGCTACATATTGTTTTTCTCCTATGGGACGTTTTAACAGGTTGTTTCAGGAATAAAAGTGAGGTCCGGTAAAATACATACCATACATCTGGAAAGTATTTGCAGCAATTCACTTTTTCTATATTTTGTTTGATTAAAGCCTTAGTCCAAATTTTATCAAAGCTCTTTTCTCTACATGCAAATGCCCCATTTTGAATTTTGAGTGATTTGCAAATTCATTATCAATGGAAAATAAAGTTATTTTTCATTAATATAGAAAATAACATACATTTTTGACATTTTCTCAAATTCTCTATCGATCTGGTGACATATTTTGGACAATTATCTTGCTAAAACACCCAATAGTGACTCATTTTCACTTTTTTTTTGGCAGAGTCCATATTTTTAAATATCCAGCTATTTCAAATATTTGAGCAAGCCATAATTCCCAGGGTCTTTGGAGAAGAAATGAGATTTAAACAAAGCCCCCAGCATGCCAGAGCCTCCACCAGACACAGAAGTGTGCATGAGTCATTTTTAAATGGATCCCATTGGAGTGTTTGTTGTCAAATATTAAATTATTTTCTAATCAAAGCAAATAATTCAAATTAGCATCCCAGTAAAGTTGAACAAACTCCTCATGTTGCATTTGTTAATTGGCATTTAAAAAGATTACAAACAAAACACCCATGTATAAATGTTTGTTTCCATATGAACGAGGAAAATGAACAGACTAAAACTTTGAGACAAGTGGCAAATTATCCAGTACTGTTCACATCATCTTCTTACTTCCATTGAGGCGGGGCTCCATAAAAATGTTGGATTTAGTCTTTGATCTTTCCCTTGTAAACATTTTTTCCTTCTTTGGCAGATGTTTTTTAAAAAGTGAGAACAAGGGAAGAAAACATGAGCAAAGTAAAGAAATGTACAGAGGAAAAAGAAACGCCAAGAAGAGCCAGCGAGATGATCTTTTACTGAAATTTCAGCCTTTAATTCCACAAAGAGCTGGCCCTTTTGACAGCTTCTCAGATCTTAGTTTTCTCTGGTGCATGTTGAAACGGCATCCACCCTGCTTCCCAGAGTCGGGGTTACAAGACCTCGTGTCACGTCCATCAAAACTGGTCTGTCATTCTTTAGTGCTGCCAGTGGGCTTTGATCAGACTCTGACTGCATCACATCTAACAGAAGCCAGATGTCTGTCCTTCACTGCTTTGCTATCAATGATGTGGAAATTTTAAATGATCTGAAGATAAATGAAGGACTAAACAATGCAGGGTTTTTGTATGTAAGTCTGGCTCTTTTAAAACAACTTTTTAAGGGATGTTGTGTCTCAGCCTGGTCTGATTATTTTAAGAGATGATAGAACATAGTTTACACTCATCTAAAGGCTTTGCATAA
The DNA here is from genome assembly GCF_002775205.1 of Xiphophorus maculatus. Lineage (NCBI taxonomy): Eukaryota > Metazoa > Chordata > Actinopteri > Cyprinodontiformes > Poeciliidae > Xiphophorus > Xiphophorus maculatus. Next base: position 6,263,228 of record NC_036457.1, read on the forward strand.
CTTTTTTTGGACATGTTTTGTTTATAGAAATGAACCTTCGGCTTCAACCTTTTATTATTATTTTTCAACACATATCTGTGGGGATTTAAATAAGCATTTACTTTCTTTTTCTTCTAGTCTAGAGAGCACTTTGAGGACTCTCTGGGCCATCTTCAGAAATAATGAGTCCCATTTCCAACACCCACACACCACCTCCTTTGCTTTCATACAGACTAAGGTTTAAATTAAATCTGACAACTTATCAAGTTGAAGTATTTTGTTACAGCCATGCTTTCAGCGCAGTGAGACTTGACTGGAAACGGTGTTGCCATTCATGACACAGAACAGAGAATGTTTCAGGTTACTCATTAAGCAAATGTGAACTTGATTGGTTTGGTGTATTTAGTATAAAGTATTAATATAAGCTGAAATATATTAGAACCATTCTTTTTTTAAAAAGTCGTACATATTCATCTTGTGGTTGAAATATTTGTAGTTGTTTTGAATGAATGTGTGGAGACAGTGTCAAGTTGATACGCACGGCTGCATTGTAATAAACTACAAATGCTTCTCTGCACGTTTTTATCTGAGGTTTGGGGAGAGACGAGAATAAGAAACTTATTGCCAAACATTCTGCTGTAGAAAAATAATTGTCAATGATAATGTTGTTCTGAAAGATTTTAAGATTAATGAGATATCAACAAGCTTCAAGAAGAGTCCTAACAAGCCCAAAATGAGTAAGGCTTTGATTTCCTTCCTTTGTCAAGGTTTTTGTTGTGTCTGGAGCTCTTTACATTTTAGCTGAGATAAAAAGGTTTTAATGAGTGCTCTGTGCCGATTCACTCAGTTTGTGCAGCAGGGGAGCACCAGTTCTAAACTAATGAATTTAGCCAACAAGTGCTGATGGAAAAAGGGGAAAAAACAATTCTCTGGAGGGAAAATCCTCTCTGCTTCTCATTGTTGGTTTTACTTTTTTAATGCAGTTTCTCATAAATCACTTTTTTGAATTGGCATTAATGGTCAAGTTAGCAAAGGAACTATTTAATGTGACAAACTTTAAAACTGCATGTAAGCCTTTTCTTCAAAAGGAAGTAGGAAAACAGTTCTTCTGTAAATTGCACAAAAGGAAATAATGCATGCAGTAAAAAGTCATGAAAAATAAAAACATGTATCTATTCTCTGATATGTTTTGTATAAACATCATTATGCAAATGCAATTCCCACCATGACACGTTGCTGCCAGCACCACCAAGTCAATTTTATTTGTACAGTACATTTCAGTAACAGGGCAATTCACAGTCCTTTACATGATTAAAGTAAATAAGCCAACCAAGCAAAGCATTATATTACAGTGGAAAAATAAAATGACAGGCAGAAAAGCAGACAATTTATGTTCCAGTTATTAATCAAGGAAGATTGTGTTCCTTTAATCTTGATTTAAAGGAACACACTGTGTCAGTATTTTTGCAGTTTTCTGGATGTTTGTTCCGCATTGGAGGAGCATAAAAACTGAATGCTGCTTCTTCATACTTGGTTCTGATTCTGGGGATGCAGAGTAGACTAGAACCAGAAGACTTGAGAGCTCTGGAAGGTTGATATAACAAATGATATTAAATGCATGTTGGGACTAAACCATTCAGTGATTTATATACTAAATCATTGGCTCTGAGAGTGCCACTGTGAAACTTAATTTTCTTATCAAACTGAGGACTTTGGAAGGTGAAAAGTTTCTAATTCAGCTCAGACCCAAAATCTTTAAATGTCTCCAAGAAAGCTGAAGATGAGGAATTTTTTTAAGTGTCAGTGAGTTCAAGTATACATGCAAATCAACGAAGGAATCACTTGATCAGAAGAAGATATTTTTAAAAGCTTTTCAGAGTCCAGTACAAAAGCTGTAGAGTGATCTGAAGAGGGCTGTGATTAAAAAAAAATCTGTTTAATCGTGGTCTCTTTTCTTTACAGCACACAAATCGTGACTTTTACACTTTAGGATCCATAGAAGACTCTGGTGTTCCTGCTGACAAACCAGACTCAAATAGTTAAATTACCTTCACTTGAGGTCAAGTTCTCCAGACACTTTCATTCATTTTAATAATTTCATCTGATTAAAAAGAATGTCCATTCATTTTAATCAGATGGGATGAATTTTAGGCTTTACGATCCAACAGAAATTTTGAAGGTGGTTTGGGAAAAGGAGGGAAAAAATTATAATTGTAGAGTTTGGAAGTGAAACATGGAAAAAATTCACTTTAATTTCTGCTCAGTTGATGGGACCACAGCCATCTTTCCATAATTTTAAATCTCACTAGTTTCTAAACGATTAAGCACATCCAAGATGAATGAAAACTACATTGTTTCATACAGTTTTAATTAAAACGTGTTTAAAAACTTAGTGGAGCATATAACTGCGTAAACAGTGTGTCAGAAAGACGAGTAGAAATCTTAGCTGCATAATGTCAGATTGTAGAGAGAGTTGGAGATAATTGGTTTGGATTGTTGGATTGCAATTTTGCTGCTTCCACTAATTGGTGAAACGTTTCAGTCCATTGAGGTTAGAAATATAATTTAAGCAAACTTTGAATGATGCTAACATTTCCTGTCATAAGGATGAAACAAAGATCTGTTGATCTCAGCTGCAGCTTCTGCTTGAAAATGAGAAACTTTGAATATTTTTTCTAATTATTCCTGGGATATTTTTAAGTGACCAAGCATTCAGGTGGAGAATCTGCAGACTTGCAATTTTCAATGTCTAACATGTTTATCTTTCTACAATTAAGTTGTGTATGCTAACATTGTATTTTAATGTATTTTTCCCCTCCTAATATGTGCACTAGGGATTTAATGGATGCAACAACCCTTATATAATTGCATCTTGAAAAAGTGTGGACTCATGTAAAGCTTGCAGTGTGAGATTCTGACTGTTGTTCTTAACTTGTCTGTATATGGGATTCTGATGGGTAATCAGTACAAACTGGGCTTTTTTGTATCGGCTCCATCTGGGATTCACATGTACCTAATTACTCCAAGCCTCCAGTGATTCCTTTTTATTCTATCATAGCAGATTTGCATCCAAAACCTGAAGGACATTGGTACCTTGTGGAATATGACAGGCCCACTTTAGTTATTTGCCACATTGCACATTTTTCAGAAAAAGAGCATTTCTCCAATAGATGGAATAGAAGCTGTGTAATTTCAACATGTTATGCAAACCACCTCTGTGCTCAAATAGTTTATTATTTTGGTGTTTTGCAGGGTTTTGATATGTCACGATCTCAATTTTAATGAATAATTGGGATAGTTTCCTTTTTTATAAATATGGAAAAATAAAACAAAATTTTGTGGCTGTGTGGGGAGTTCACACTTACTCTTGCTTGTTGAGGGTAAAGACTCCATTTCTCATTACACACTTGACCTTAACTTGAAGCTTAGTGATGGCGTCATTGTAAATTTTAAAGTCCTTTGAATTAAATCTATAAAACTACAAGCAATCAATGAAACCAATTAAAAAGAGGACCAGACTGAGTTATGAGGCCACACATTACACTTTAGTTTGTGACTGTTCTTCAAGGGTAAACCTGATCAACAGACCATTAAAAGGGTCACAGTCTTTGAGCAGGCCTCTAAACCAGCACCCCTTCGCTGATAATGAGAAGAATTGTTTTTAGAAAGAGACAAAGGACTAAATTACACTGAGAATTGGCTAAAAACATGGCTTGACACTTGGAATGAAAGCAATTGTTCTCTTGGGATTTCAACAGGGATGGATTTCCAGATTTGTTTCCAACGGCAATCGGTGCCCTTTCTCAACTTTCATGCAGAATATTACTCATATTCACTTCCTGTGACTGTAGTTGAACTCTTTCAAATTTGCATTATTTATTATCATGCAATTATGACCAATTAGAATTGTTTTGTTTAGGCTTACTGACAAGTTTTTGTTCACCGTCCAGTGGTATGGACAACCTTCTAATGTCAGACAAACATCAATCTTCTTTAAATTGTTTTTTTTTTTTATTGGCTAACTTTACAATCATTCACTATTTTTAGTGAATGATCTAGCAAGGTTGCCCCCAGTGTATTAGAGACTAAGCCTGACCAATTTAGAAAAGAATGAACTAGAATTTCACTGAACATCTCTTGATTCAGGGAGGATGACTACAAATGCATGCCACACTTTTCAGATTTGTATTTCTAAAACAAACTTAATATCCAGCATAGCCTTTCTTATATTCCGCAGTTAGTACTCCGTGTTGGTCAATGTCTAAAACATCAGTTACGCTTATTGCAGTTTGCAGTTATGGGAAAATAGAGCTCAATACGTAAAAAAGCTTTACAACAAACTTGGGGTTTATTTTAAGCAGATTTTAAAAATTAATTTTGCAGGTGTTCAAGTCTGCATTTGTATTCAGAATAGAAAACACTTTTCAAGGTTGTCGAAGTCATACACACCATTATGCAGATTTAAAGAATCGTTATTTTTCCACAGGCCACTCTAGATGAATTGCACGGCATTCATTGTGACAAATTATCACGTTTCTCTCCCTAATCTGCTCCACACCGTTGCTCAAATTACAGCCTTTCTCTCATTTTATCAAAGTCAAAAAGTGAAAGATTGTTGATGTTTTTCCCCTCCATCCATACGCAAATTGATCAACTACAGTTAAATGGTTTGCAGCTCTATTTTTGCAAAGACAAATCTTAACATTCACTTGAAAAGCCTGAAAAATGACTTTGGGGTGGGATCAGCTGTGGTAAAGCCATCCTGTTGTCATTATGCTTCCATTAAGAGTCGCGTCGCCCTGCTGCCAGATGCATCGGGCTGAAACCAGCAGGACTCATCATCGCTGTCACACAGCCGCTGCTTCTGACCTTCAGACGTGAACCTGTGCTCTCCTCAGGCGATCAGTTTTACCACCTCACTGATGAGTCATTACACCCACTCTGAAAACCTCAAGTCATTTTTTGTGTGACGGTGTGCACTAACATGACACACACACACCAATTTTTGATGGAAGTCACCACATTTAATATATTTGCAGCTAATTTTACCTTTGCCTAGTTGGCATGGTAATTCTTGTCTCACATGAAGAAGGATATTGTCTTGCATGAGATGTGAATAAAGTACTTTTATCTCAAATTCTCAGGGAAGCATAATCACAATATTGGTGTGCTCAGACTTGAGCAATTTCCATTTGAAAAAAGATTTGTAATCTGGACTTCACTATTGTACATCTGAATACAAAATATGCATTTAATTTTCTAGTAATTATATATTGTGAAAATGTAATTCATATTTTTACATATTAAATCTGATTAGTGATATGCGACAGTAACAAGACATTCTTTCAGGTTAAAATGATAACCTTTTTTATAACCTTCAAATAGTTGGACATTAAAATATCCACAAATTGCAGTGACTACATTGTCTTCATGGAGTAACTGAATTAATGACTTAAAATGCTAATTTTGTAGACAATTAAATAAGATTCATTAATAAAACATTACACTGGTACATAGTAGAATTTTGAAGACATTGTAAACAATTTAGAAATAATTTCGAAAGCTGTAATTCGGAAAAACAAACCCTAAAAATTTGGCTTCATCTCCTTCAAGTCCTATGTGGTGACAATACATATTGTTTGATTTTAAAACCAAACTCAAAAGAATCTCCTGATGATGAAGAGGTGATCAGGAATTGGTTCTGGGTATGATAAAACTTAAGCGTATGGTAACAAACGGGGCTGGGTGATTTTTTTTTTTTTTCTAGCAGCTTAGATCATGACACTTATCTAAGCTGCTAGAAATAAGGACGTTAATCAAATTTTCTAAATTAGGTTTAGAGGTTAAAAATAAGATTATGTAAAATTCACATGCTTTTCTGAGGATGTTGGCTATTCATAGACATTCTGGTGAAGAGACTGCTGTCCTTTGAGTGTGCATGCAAATGGCCATTTAATGATTGCTTGAATTTGGCTGCTATGTGTTTTTAATTGAATATGTATGTAATTATATGTGAATTTGAAGATGAATTGCATGTTAATTTCAATTGAACTGAATATGAATCTTTTTAAAATGCATGTACACAAGTTGCATTAGTTTTATAGGAATAAGTTGCAATAAAAACAGAATGTTTTGTCTCTACTTCAAAGTCTTGTGGTGGTTCTAAGAACGAAGATGGTCTGAAAGATTTTAAAAAAATCTAGGCTCTATTAGAAAAAGTGCATTCTAAAAGGAAAAAAGTTGCTTTTCATTTTGCAGCATAAAAGGATATTATGAGCTCATATTTTGGACTTAGTATGTAGCTAAAATTCCAGTTTGCTAAAATAATTTTAATATATATTTATAAATTCATGAAATACAGAGCGACATTTCATAAAGGGGCTTTATTCTTGCATCTGAAGGAAAAACAAACTCCCCACACACACTGTTCTTGGATAATTTTTAGCAAAAAGACTAATACAATGCTGTACAATGCATATAATGAATAAATAAAATCTCTGGAATGAGTTTTGGGAGTCCTAATCTTAAAATTGTGTGAGATTGTAATGTGGCTTACAGTGAAGAAAGTGTTATATGTGGCTTTACAGAAACCTTTAGGCTCTGACTCTAGGAGGCAGGAAGCTGTGGCAGGAAGTTTTAAATTGTAGAAAAACGCTGATGTCAGAAAGTAACTCCTCCCTTAATCTTCAATGGTGTATTTAAGCTCATAATTTATTTTTTGCTTTCACTAAACAGCTGAAAGATAAATTGTTCTTATGACTTTAAAAGATTTTTTCATTGGATTTTCCTAAGCTATTGTGGATATTAAAAATGGAATAACTCGGACAGAAATATAATGCAGCTGTAATTGCAGCTATAAAACCTTCCATCTTTTCTGGTTGCTCTCAATAATTGCACTCTCCTATTCCATAGTCCTTTTGTGGGCTCTTGACCTTTTGTGAGTGTTGTAAGTGCCATTGAAAGCACTGAGAAACATGCTGCAATCAGTTGATTGAGCAGGAACTTATGAAGATAATTTGCAGATGTACTAATGTTTTAATATTTTTATTTTTGTTTGAAGTTGAGGTGTACTTAAACTTGCCACAGTTTTTTTTAATCACCTGGAGAATAAAATGTGAGCCTACACACACACACCCACACACAATTTTATCTTCATAAGCAGCTGGATTTCAATGATTATGAGGATATTTGTTGTGATAAATCCTCTTGCTAAAACTCAGATTTTGAGTTTCTTCACAGATTATGAAATAGAGTGCACTCAGTGTCCATGCTGGCAGTTTAAAGTGGGCTACAAGTTTGGCTGCAGTCGTGATTTCACTGCTTGGATCTGCCTGTAGCATTTCTTTTGAGAACCTCTCTTAAGATGTTGTGTAACCAAGCATTTGGTGAGTCAGCCTATTATTTATACTGAAATTAGAGGAAAAGCATGCCCTACATTTGACAAGGGAATCATAAGAACTTGTTGGTTTGAAAATTCGGAGTAAGAAATGAAGTATGCAAATGTGGTTTGTAGTGCAGTCTATTTGATTGCTAGTTGTGTCTGCTTGTTTTCAGCCATTGATCAGGCAGCATGTGCAACCTCATGGCTCAGAGGAGCTAATTTTCTTTTCTCCACTAAAATGCAGTGCCTAGGTAGGTAGCACAGCTCAGAAATTGTTGGCCCTTGTGGCCATGGCTGACATTTTCTCTCTCAGCAGGATGTATACCTGCTTCATTATGAAGACAGTCTGTCTTCTCTCTCACAGATTTTCCTTTGTGCTCAGAAAGGCTAATTGCAGCTGTTTCAGGGTCAGGGAGTCAGAGGGGGGCTGCTTTACACTAACATGTCCTTTTGTTGGCCTGCACTGCATGAATCTGAGAGGGCATGCTAGGCTTCAGACTAAGCTGTAGGTTGTTTTGGCATCTTGGCATAAGTTTATATGACCAGCTGAGGAGGCCATTATCTTTTCAAATGCCCTTATTGGGTAAATTAGTTGATGTAGAAACTGACAGCCAAGCAACTCACATATGAGAAAATTTTGAAATTGTATATTGGCTTAGAAAAAATATTCACGGCCCTAAAATTTTGTCACATTTTGACAATGTACAACTTGAAACATATTCTGGGGTGTTTGATGGGCAATCTTAAAAAGTTGCTTAATTGTGGAGTGAAAATAAAGAGAATAAAAAGATCTAACACTATGGTGTGGTCTTTGTATTTAGACTGGTCAATACTTTGTAGACCCGTCAGTTTTGCAAATGTAGAAATGTTTTCCCCAAAATGAATGCTCAGTCAGATTGGATTTAAAGTATCTGTAATCATCGCTTTTCTGGTTTCCCACAGATTTTAAGTTGAATGCAGAGCTGAACTTGGACTGGGCCATTCAAGCACATGCTCTAATTCAAACCACCCCACTGTAACTCTGGCTATAGATCTGGGGTTTATTTGCTACTGGAAGGTGAAGCTCTCCATCAAAATTTTTGTCGCCGCAAACGGGTTTTCTTCCAGGGTTGCTTTTCTCTTCCTCTCGCATGAAACAGCTTTTTGCCTTTACAAAATGAAGTGTTTAATTAATTTCTCATTAGTTTGTCTTATTTATTTTCTGTTGTAATTTGCAACACGCTCGCTGTGCAAAGCTGTTTTGGTGGAAAGAAATAGATCGGTCATGACAGCAGAAGCCATTAAAGTCATTTGAGCTTTTTTCCCCTCACCATCAAGGTCCCTAGAATCCTATAATCATACTGATTGTGAAGCGCAGCGTTTAGCAGCCTGTGCCTCTGCTTGTCCAGTTGGGCTTCTTTCTTGGACAACAAAAGACGAGGAGAGTAAGAGCAGTCTGATGGTCAGTGAGGTAAAAGTGGAATGCTTTTCTTTTAAATCTCACCCTGGTTGGAAGTATCTGAGTTGAAAAGTGAACAAAATGTGCTTTTGAGCTTTTGTTCTGTAAATTACCCCTTTTTTAATCCTGAGAAATGTATTTATCAGGCTAAGAAACTACATAATATCGTGTAATTATAACTACAAGCCCTTTTTAATCAATCATGGTAAAATAAGCTTGTTTAAACTTGGAATAAAACACTTAACTATCACCTGGGTTTTTTCCCCTTTTATTTCTGAGCATCATTATAATGTTGTTCAGCCATCAAACACATTTTTCTTTGACTCATTCATGCATATTTGAGAAATCCTTGAATCTGTCATTCTCATTTTCAACGACATGTTCAGAAAACATTAAAACATCATGCAACAGAATATCATACAGAAGAATCTCAAGCAGAAAACAGAAAAATATCATAAAACAGAGAAAAAAAAATACAAATACAACCATGATCATATTGACTAAACATGCTATAATACACATAAGTCAACAATTTTTAAAACCAGGTACATTGCTAGCTCATATGACCTGTTAAAGAGCTAGCACAGATACAAGTGAGTGAAGAGAACTTTCTCCACACGGTGACTGGACTTAAAAAAAATTGCTGAAATCTTCCACCATCCAGAGGGAGTTTGGAGTAGAGCTGCTGCTCTTTCACACCAGAATCAGTTGTTGTGATGGTTTGAGTACCTTTACATCTCCTGGGCACCTCTTTTTGGAAGATTTTCCAGCAATTTCCCAAAGGAAGAAGACCCCAGAGTGGATCTAAAACTCTGGGAGGAGACTAAAATAATCTGTTTTGGCTTGGGGACAAATTTGGAAAGTATCACTGAGAATAAATATATATTGGTTTCCCCCATAGACCTGACAGGCACAGGAGGCAGATTTGATGTAGTAGGTTCAAAAACTTTACAACAATTTTATGTTTTGTCAGAAAAAACTAGAAAATACTTCTGACATGGTTGCAAAAGTTCGCTGAGGCAACGTCCTGGATAAGTGGCATCTACAGAAGTTGAGAAAGAAACCATGTTTTCAGTTGTGAAAGCTAAATTTTAGTGGTGACTATTTTCATGACTATACACTATGAGGAAAAAAATATGAACTACTTCATTAGTGTAACAAAAAAATGACACATTTTCTGTTGGTTAAATATATCGTACAGTAATTGTCTATAGCAGCGTGCTCTACTGTTTACTGGCTTTCACATTATATCCCTAAAGCTTAAAGGGTCACAACTCTGCAGAAAATGTACCATCCAACACATTTGGTGAGACCCCAGTGAATCTGAATGTGTTCTCATTAAGAGCTTGTTGTATGCATGTCCGAGTGTGCACATGTTTTTGTTCCAATGAAATTTATTTTGATCAAGTGCACTTGAGGGAGGAAAAAAAACACAGATCCCTTTCTCATCCTCAGAGGTCAGCATTTGATTCAGGGTTTAAATATAGCTGCTGAGTGGTGTGTTAGTTTGCGATAGCTGTCTCCAAAGCGACCATCTTCTCACTTCCCACTCTCTGACGCAGACAAAAAGCATCTGTGCAGAGAGGCGGTGTCAACCTTGCAATCAAAACCAAAGTACATCAAAGTATCATCTCAGTACTTCAGTACAAAGTGGGAATGTTATTAAGTGGGAATGTTATTCTACATCTGTGTGCTCATTAAAGGGCCACAAGCATGAACTGTTCAACTGAAATCCATCTTATATCACAAGAATGCCCGTATCTAAGCTACAAATCTCAGTTTATGTGATAGTTCTGTTTGCTTATCGCTATGAAATGCTAGTACTCTGTAACTAGAGAGGTCCAATTTAATTAGGACTGTGTTGTATATCAGAGCAAAGGCAATTGAGTTACAGATTACTCTGTATATGAACACTCCAGATGCTGGAACAGAACTTTGATTTCAGAAGTTAATCCAGTTCAAAAGCCGAGAGGCTGAAGGGTATCATTGTACGAAACAGAGCTAAATGAATCCAAAGATGAGGGTAAAAAACAAATAATGTTTACATTAATGAAATCTAAGGTGTTGGGGCCTGCTTTGATTTGAAGTGTTTATTTTTTATTGAAAAATCTCAGGGTATATTTAATGTCAGATCTATTACCTGATATTCTCGCTGGACAAAAATAAGAACACAGAGAGACGGTTAAATTTCTTGCAATTGAACGGAGAACTCTGCCCAGGGACATCTCCTTATCTCTGTCTCTGGACCAGTTCTAACATGCTCCTTTGCAATTGCATATTTATTACATTGAGGCGTGGTTTAAGTTACAAATCATTTGCATAGAAGGTGGGGCAAACACAAAAAACAGTTGTCAACACAGAGTCAATCACAAGTCACTGCTTAAACAATGGTGCCATTCTGCATTTCCAGTTTCTGAGATTCTCTGGATCAGCTCCTGTCCCCCTCTAGGTTGTAAACTTCAGTTCTCGTGTCCCTCTAGGTCATAAAACTTTGGCCCTTAGTCTTTGATGTCTCCTGTTAGGTGTCACTCTTATCTCCAGGCCATCTGTCTCCCAATTCGGCTTGCTTCCTGCTGCTAAAGGCACACACACTCCAAGAGCAGACCATAGATTCTCACAGTCCTAAGTATTTATATTTGTAATTAAAATAAAAACCTATCAGTAACTCATGAGCTTGGTACTAAAACAACAAATGAATATGAGAGGTAGACATGGTGCAGATGTGAGATGAAAAATTTTCCCATAAGGAATATAAATGTCTTTGTTTTGGGCTTTGTGTTAGCCACCTGTACTCTGCCTCATGCAATATCTACGTCTGCACAAACCAAGTAAGTTGTGTTTCTAGACGGTATTGTTTTGATAGTCTATGTTGCTATTGTTTTTAATGAGAATAAAGTCCTCAAATTAAATTTGGACGGTCTATTTACGGCTTAGCAACGCATAATATGTATTGTGAACTAAACGACTTTCATTTAAGATGAGTTCCCACCGTTTATCATCCATCTTTGATGAAATCTTTAGTCACAGGAGAAAATTTCTCTTTATGAGCTTGTAACAGTGTTCTGTGGTCTCAGTGGGAAAAGTAAACTGACCACAAAAAAAATGACTGACGATAAATATGAAGCGATGACAGACATTTTCCTTCTACAGGTGCCTCTTTTTCCTCTCCCTCCATTTAACATCAAATAAGAGAACTATATTAAAATTCATTCATTGATTCACACGATTTTTATCAGGTTCTTTACTTCCCTTTTGATATATCATAACTTGTTCGCATTAAATGTGGCTCTGATCCCCATATGGAGTAGTTGGCTCTTATGAAACATTTCTGAAACAAAGATTTAATAAAAATCTTATGCTGGGAGATGATGTTTAATGGCGTCGCATAATCACAGAAAGCCAGCAGGACACACATCTCCCTCCTTATATTCAGCTTTTCTTCTGGTCTAATAATCATGAACTATTACCTGTGCACTAAATTAACAATTCAAAATCAGTCACCTTATGACCACAGTGTTAATAATGTATATGTCAGACTTGTAATTAGAGTATGGCTAACCAACACAGAGACTAATGTCCTAGTAAAAGCATTCTGGCAGAGCTTCATAAAAAACTTTATGCACCTTAGTAGATTCTGTTTGTGTGTTTTTACATGCAGCATGGTGAGGCTGAACTAAGGTGAAATTAGGCCAATAAGCAAACTTTATATTAAATAGTAGCCCACTTAAAACATCCTGTTTTTTAACAATTTGGCTTGTTCATGTTTAGCCGTTTCGCCTTCTCAATTTCTTCTGTGTTTTTCTCTTCAGATTGAAGATATTGTCACTCTCATCCAGGACGAGACCGAAGGCCTGCCCATCAGAACTGTCAAAAGTTTCATGACCAAGATCCCCAGTGTTGTTACAGGTAAGAAATGGAGTGAAGAAAGTATTTGGCGGAAATGACAGAGTTGGACTGACAAGCTCTGCGTGGTACAAACATTACCTGCAGAGATACACAACTGGATGACAGTAAGTGTCTGGTGAACAGACAAAACGACATCCTGGGGAATGCTCAGTTCTTTAGTTCAGCATTTTTTTGGAAAGCTTAAAAGCTGTGAGAAAGCCTCTTTTCTTTTTTTATTCCTCTGTAACTTGTCAGAGGGAACATGTTTAACATTTTTCAATGGGTCGCCATCAAAATGACTTCTAGTCATAAAAGAGTTATTTTTTTAAATATGGCTTTTCCAACAAAACTCACTAGTCAGCTGTGAATAGTTCAACTTACTGCCCTGCTTTAAACCTGCCAGTAAGCCAAATTCTCCTACTCTAGGAAACCGTAGGCTAAACTATTGTGCCAAGATTAATACCTTCTAGGAATGCTTTTTTTGCACAATTTATAAATGTTATGTAAATTATAAAATAATTCTGAAATACGAAATTTTGGAGCCACTCAGTGTTACCTTCCTATTTCTCCTTGAAATGCTTCCTGAGTTGCTAATGAATTAATTTGACATAATTGAGATTTCACACTACTTTTATTGAAAATATCTCAAATGATTAAGCCATGGCTAGAAGATGATTATTTAAAAGACCAGCTAGAGGAATTTGACTAAGACCCAGAACTTGACAAGCTACATTTACATTTTCACTTCTGTGATAGAAACATATATATATGATCTTTGTGTATCTTTGGAGCCAAAGTGGCGGTGCTGTCAAATGTGAAATCTTACTACAGCAGCTAAAGAAGAGTAGTTGGGGAAATAAACTGAAGCCAGTTTGGTTTCCAGTTTGGAACTGAATGTTTAAGATGACTTTCAAACAAAATGTGCCAGAAGTTTTTGCTGTTATGTTTTTCGAAATGTGTGAATCTGTTAATTTGGTTTTGATAAAGATATCGAAATCAAGTAGCTGCTGATACAAACATTTACCCAATTAGAAGTCATATTGTTGTATAATGTGATAAAACATAAGGTCATCTTTTTGACTTGGGAATTTTCCACAAATATCCAATTCTGATCTTATAGTTACAAGACTGATTACATTGTGTGTGAATTGTGAGACAGTTATTTTTTGTTTTTAAGCATATGCACTGACTGATGGCACTTTTTAAATTTCGTTGTTCTTGTGACAATGACAATAAAGATTTATCTTATCTTATCTTACATAATGAGTGCTGAAATGTTAAGATGAAGGGATGGGCTGTAGCAGACATCAATATGACGCTGCTAAGCTGTTTGTGTGTTCTTGACTTCAAAGTTAAAGTCTGATATTTCAGTTTAACCAATCTTTTTATTTTAGAAATTGTAAACATTCCTTACCTTTGTAATTCTTCTAACAAGCTGCCAGCATTTCCATACTCTACATGTTCCATAGCAAATAGATGTTGAAAGCCCAGAAAGATCAAACAAAGTAATTTTTTTTAGAATTCATCCCTTCTATTGTTTGCAAAAGCTTTTTTTCTGCTCCTCTGTAAAACATTGAGTTTCATTGCATGGAGTTTTCTCCTCTGTTTTCACTGCAACAGTCCAACACAACTTGGAGTCCTTCAAAGTTTTGCACAAACCAAAGAGCTATGTTTTTCTCCTTCTCAGTACTGAAGTATCTCTTGCGGGGTTCAGTGACAAGTTCTGCTTGAACATTTAAACTTTTTGGTTGAGGTATTGCATGTTCCTTCTGGTTTTGAATGCTGAGCAGCTGGAAGGCGTTTTACTCTTACATTTTTTTCTTTTCTTTTTTTTTTTTTTTTTTTTTACCTTAGGACAGTTATAATGTATGTGCAACTATGGCAACAAGTTATGGTTACAACCCCAAACCATAAGGAGTTGAAGTGGAGCTTTCATGGATGTAGAGCGAAATCAAAGAACAGACAGAAAAGAAAGAAGTTCAAACCAACAACTGGTTTTATGTCTGCTGTCTTAAAGTTGAGGTATTAACTTCTCATGACAGTCTAGAAAGTTTTATACAGCTACAGTCTTTGTTCAGAAGCCTTGCCTACTCCTTCCTGCCCACACCATCTACAATGACTCCTTAAAGATACTTTGATAATCAGGCTTGCAACATTTCATTTTCATTTGGAATAAATTAAGTATTTTTTATTTAACTGAAATGTCTAGAGAATATTTGCCAAAATATGACCTGCAGCAACACAGCAAATCGAATGTAAAGCTAAGGTGACATAAACTAAAACCTGTTTCTATGCCGTTTCTGGCAGTTTACTGAAATGGCATTATATGTCTAGATACTTTACATGGCTGCAAATTGGACATGCCATGATGATGATAAAGGGATTAAGTCAGTAAACACAGAAGAGAAAAAGAGTGGGTTCAACTAAGGAAACTAAAAACGACCATCTCAACAATAACAACAAACATTAAAAAAAGCAGATATTTAGATGAGTCACACCATTTCACTTTAGTTACATTTCATTCTGGTTATGTGAAAGCTCTTCACCTACTACACAGCAAAATATCTGCATAGCTGAAGAGAAGGTGGGAGGACAACATGTAATTAAGTGTTTGGGAAAGAAACTGTAAGAGCAGGAATGGAATGAGTAATGTCCTCCTACTATGAAAGGACCCTTAAGGAAGGCAATCAACTTTCATCTGCTTCAGTGCTGTCAGTGCTGTGAGTCTTGCTGGCTAAAATTTGTAAATACAGTTTAAAATCAGATATAAAAGACACCACAAGCTTGTTGAACTGTGATAGGGATGTACTGTATATCGGCCACCTTGTCAGTAGGATGTGTTTGGAAATCGCAGGAATGATGCATTGTGGGAGGCTATGAAGCATCTTAAACAAACAATGGAAACAAAGAGAAGCTTTTAACATTTCCCTGTTTTCTGTGTCATTGTCTCAATGCAAGATGTATTACCCAATATGCCATGAGCTGAGTGTGTCAATAAACACAATTACCACAGCAGTGGATGAATGTGTAGAGAAGATGCTGATACGTTTGCATCTGTGTGCCTTAGCCTGGGAAACTAATGAATGATGGGAAATTAAACGGCATCTCATTCAGGAGAGCAGCAGGGAAGCAAAAAGGAGATAATTCTCTCCGGGAGAAACAAAAAGGCTTTTTAGGCTTTAGGTTTGTCTAGGTGAGATATGCACATTACAACATATTGATCTTCTATGCATGAAATTTTAAGGAATTATTTTTAGTATTCTTAATGTGCTAGCAGCATCATTCATCTTTTTATATATTTTTCTCCCTTTTTCTAATTCTGAAATTGGTGTAGGGATGTTACAAAACTCCCAAAAGTAGCCAAAGTAAAATTTATTTAATTAAGCTCCTTTTTGTATTTTCTTTTGCCTCTTAGAAAAAATCTTTAAAATTATTTTTAATTATGCAAATCACATGGTTTTATTTTCTCATGCAGGTGCAGAGATAGTACAATGGCTGATGAAGAATTTGTCCATAGAGGATCCAGGTATGCTCACAAAACGATATTTGTGTTAATAGTCAAACACTTCACATTTGAAATGTCTAAAATAAACAAAACATTCATAGACTTTTGAATGTTTGCAGAATATTTTTGTAGCTCAGATTATACAAATAGTTTTGTCTTTAGATTATGGAGTTTTACATAGGAATATTATTTTCTAAGTTTGCATAATTTTGGAAAAGGAGAAAGTATTGCAAATATTTGTATTTCTCACTTTATTCCCTATTCAATTTGTCCATAGATGCTTTATCTTAAATTGTGTCCTCTGTAGTAATATATTCATAATGCATTTATGTTTCGTGCTTCAAGAATTGCTTGAAAGAGCAGGGAAAATGAACACCAAATTGAGAAATTTTATCATTAAAATGCATACAAACCTTGAAGTTAAGAGTTTAACATTATTTAGTGATAATGCCCTGATCCAGGAAAGTAATGATGATGATTTTTGTTTAATTGACCATAGCTTTGTTTAATAAATCAGTGTTTCAACCAGCATACCCCAGAGCACAAAGCTAAAATAAGTCCTTTGTAGATGCCTGGAATCTGACTCTTATTTTAAGCTATAGCTGTTAATGACTGTTCAGATTTTTGTACTTCAACTTTGTGCTCACTAAGAGATCACCACGTTTGTAGACTGTGCCTCACATCCAACGGAACAGTTTGATTAGTACACTTTTTTTTTTCAGCTGAAGCCATGCACATCGGGAGTCTGATGGCAGCTCAGGGATACTTTTTTCCCATCTCTGATCACGTGCTGTGCCTCAAAGATGATGGAACTTTATACCGCTTCCAGGTGAGAAGGAAGATCAATTATGCAGAGAAAACACGAGAGCAAAAAGGAAATGTGCCTAACCTTAACAATAAAGTCATTGTTCAAAGAAAATGTAACAAGATAAGAGGACCAGGAGAACAAAGGCATATTAGAGAGGGGAAAAATATTGTTTTATATCTGATGCTGTGTAAATGTACTCACATATTAAGTTTTGAACATTCAAGAAAGCCTTTGAATTTAATAATAATTCCTTATTGCACTTTTATTGCAATTTTACAGCAACAATCAACAAAATATTACACCAAAGGTATTAAAATGTTAGTTTTGCAACTGTTTGATACAATGCAATCGTGTTTTTTTTCTTTGAATTTAAAATATGTTGAAATTGTCTAAAATGATGCGTCCTCGGACGCTGAGGACCAGTCAAGACCGCAACTGTGGAAATATCACTAAACTTACAGCATACTGTTCAGTTTATTTGTTAACGTGTTTTCACTGGATGCAAAACGCACCGATTAAAATGCAAGCAATAACTTGACTTACCAATTATGTGTTTGTTACTCTCCCCCTCCCCACCTTTCACTCGCACGCGGCACTCTGACATGCGCAGTGGTTTTCTTTGAGCGGCAGAAGATGTCTGTCTAATCGTCAGTAATAGAATTGCGCTGCATAAATCACAAGAAATCAAATGGCGACAGCTAATTATGCAGCGCTTCTCTTTCACAGACGGTTTGGACTACGTCTAACGTTTTACGTCACTTAGAAAAGTAAGCTCCGTTGACGTGATGTTAGCAAAGCTAGCTGTACAAAGATACATAAGCATTTGTGATGGAAAAAAAAGTCACTCACTGCGCTGAATTATTGTGCGGAGGTGTTGACTAACGTGTCGCATATATGGGACAACACTGTGTCCAAAAGTCTGCAATATAGTGATGATACATTCACAAATGATCCGAGTCTTCTGAACTTCTCTTTACTAACAAGATAGGACTGGAGCAGAGCCGGCCCAAGGCATAAGCAGCCGCTTAGGGCCCCAGGGGCACAAAAGTTACAACAAAGTTACACCCTTGGTCTGAGTTTGAGATTTTTTTTTGGTTTTCAAATGAATCACACAATAATTTCCATCTGAAGTTACACTTTTTTGATGGATTTTGATTCATCACAGATCACAGCTGGCAGAGGCAATGAAATCACAAATCCTGTTTTCTTGAATTTCATGATACAAAAGGGAAATAACTTGTGTATGTCCTCAATTATAAACCTGTATGAGGTAAGATCAGTGTTATCTCTGTGTAGCATGTTCTTTGTTCCTGTAGAGCTTTGTTGAAAACAGGAGCAGCAGTTTAATTAAAGCAGACAGCAGTGCACTGCGGTGCTTTGACCTTCATTCTTGTCTTTCAAAGTGAAGTGGAGAAGCAGGCAGTGTTGGAGGGGGCCAAAAACATTAATAAACGACATCAATACAGATTCAAGTGAAGCAAACAAGCCACAAGACAAAGAGTCACATAATAAAGAAATCAAGAGACAAGACTCACAGTCTCACCCTGAAAGGACATTCACAAATCTTTTATACAAAAATGTCAATCAGTATTTTTTTAAAGAACACATGGTAGTGCATGCACATACTTAAGTCAGTTCAACCCGTTATTCTTTACACCATATTGGCCCAGATGTAATTTATTTTGTTGTATCTTATATATCTGATTATTGTATGATGTCACAGTAAAAAAAAGATAAATAAATAAATAAAGGTGATTGTCATCTCTTTGGTTTTCCAAATATTTTTGGATTGTCTCAATGTCTGGATCAAAGCAGGATAACTGATTTTCTTTTATTGTTTTGCTTTAGGCGCCATATTTCTGGCCATCCAACTGTTGGGAGCCCGAGAACACAGATTATGGTAAGAATGGCTTTAAATTGTAATAAATTTCAATTTAATGTTTTTGTGCAAACTTGTAATGCTATTTTTTTGCAAAACCTTTTTACAGGTCTGACAAAAAGGCTATATTGCTAGAGAAAGGACTAGTTACATTAAATAACTGAAACGTTTTTCAAATATTTTAATTTTACTTCATTTGAATGTCTAAATGCTTCAGATTCACTGCTTTGAAGAAATGAGATCTGATTCCTGCACTTTGCATGAGATTATCTCAAACCATAATTCAGTTTTAATTTGATATGTTGTGCGTTATCTGTAATTTAAACAGGTATTTTAACATTGAAACAAAATGAATACCTTTACTCATCATAAGCCTGAAAGAATTGACCAAAGAAGACAATCCCATGATACTTTACTTTTAAATGTTGCTGCACCCCTTTGTAAATTTACACTGGAATATTTTTAAATATTTGAAAGAAATGGTGGAGACAGAAGACATGATCAATTAGGGTTTTATTTTAATGAAGTACTTCTTTAAATTAGGAATTTAATGCTGATATTCTGCTGATGCAGTTTGTCCTGATTAGTATGCAAACACATAGCTTCATTAGGCTTTAAGCTTCAGATGGAATGAGTTTGATTCTCACAGGATGCCATCATTTCTCTATGATCAGCAGTTAGAGCAGAACTACTTCTGCCTACTAAACAATCCTCGCTTCCACACATTCCTCTTACATAGACTCTACATAGTTATACAGTGCTAAAAAATATTCATAGCATTGGACTTTTAAATTTTGCCACTTAACCATAACTTCAATGTACTGTATTAGCTTTTGTATGTGATGGAGCAGTACAAAGTAGTACTTCATATGTACAAGTCTGTGTTTGTCTTTCTAAATTGTAGCTAATTTAAGTGTGGATAAACTTTAACAAACATATATCGTGGCACAGTTTTAAAATGTTTTGTTTTATAAAAAGGTTTCTAATTAGCCTGTCAGGGTATTTGTTTTATGATGTTGTAACTTAAGCATCTGGCTGCTTCTGCAGTTGCTTCATGATCCTTAAATTACATTTTCCTTTTAAAGACTGAATGTATTTTAAAGGCTAGTTAAGATTTATCAAATTAGAAACTACATGCATCCAAGATAATCACTACTGGGATGTGCTAAATAAAGATCCAACCCCACTCAACATGTATTAAGGTTGCATTTAGAGGTAGTCTGCAATGAATTTGTCCAGGTTAATTATCAATCTGATTTCAAATGTTTGTTTTATTTCTATAGAGGCTTTCTCAAAATTAGTTTTTAAACAGTTTTTAAAAACTGCTTTAATCACTTTAAATTACTGAAGACTTAACTTTTTAAGATATGCAACCAAAATAACTGTAGTTGTTTCAGTTGTACTGACAACAGCTCTTGTTTGCCTGTTGAAGATTCATGTAATTTTATTAAACATTTCAGGTTTAATGCTAAACCTGCTATGCTGAACATACCAGCATGGTGGTGAAGAATGGCAGAAAAGTTGGCTAATGGAAAAGTTAAACGTGTTAATAGCATTTCTTATGTCATTAAATGTTTGTAATTTTACAGAAACATCAATAAATCTGCTCATATTTCTTTTGTTTGCTCAGTTAACTCTTTGCTTCAGGCTAAATGTTTGCAAATAGAAAAAGTAACTAAGGTCTAGTCTGCTGCTGCTGGAAGGGATGTTTAGGGCAACCCTCTTGGTCAATTTTACCATAGATACATGTTGAAATATGAAATGTGAACAGAGCTTTTAATAAAGTAAAACATTGTCAACATTGTTTTTTTAATGGTAGTTGAAGATATATTTTATTGTGTTGTCATAGTACCAATATCTATCAATTTCTTAGTATTGGTAAAAATGTATATGTAATACAGACAGAATAAAAGTTTTCCAACTTAATTTGTTTTAATATTCATACTTATAAATTATTTAATAGCAAATCTGAGTGTAAATACAAAGAAATACTTACTGAAAAACACTGAGACATGGCCAGCACTTCTGTGTTTTGAAGAGGACCAATAATCAATCCCCGTTCCACCTCCTGCACCATGTCACATGGTTCATGGCTTTGGATGAGGGTTTAAGATTTTAGATTATCTTCATAATCTAATAATCTTAAAAATCGTCAAACACCTTCACACTGATAATTCTCTGCACATCTACTTGTGAGAAAAGGCGCTCATGAGCCAAAAGTCTACACTGATAATAGGACACACGTGAGCTGAAGGATTATGGGTATGTTCTACTGATAAATTCCTGGTTTTAAACTCTTTTCTCAGCTATCTACCTGTGCAAGCGGACCATGCAGAATAAGACGAGGCTGGAGCTGGCAGATTATGAGGCAGTAAGTGCAGAAATGCTCTTTTAAGTTACAACTATTTTGTTTTGAGCAACCTTTAGGCAGGTGGGCTTTACCCCTCATAGAGTTTGAATCTTGGTTTTATTATTTATTCCCAACAGGAGAATTTAGCCAGACTGCAGAGGGCCTTTGCAAGAAAATGGGAGTTTATCTACATGCAGGCTGAGGCGCAGGTCAAGTACGTTTTTTCACCAAGTCAGCACATGAATATAACATGCATGAACTTCAGTTATTTACAATAGAAACAGACAAATAGACATTAGGAGCAAGAAGAAATTATCAAGTATTTTCACATCAACATCCATTCAGAATGGACCTTCACAATTTAACTGTAATGATAAAAAACACAATAGGAAATAAATTTTTGAACAATCTTTAAAATCGTCTTACCCATTTAGCATGAAGGTAAAAAAAATATACTGTATTATAGATATTTTCCCAAGTTGTCCCAAAGGTCGGACAATTTGACAGATTTTATCAAATAATTATGAGCTGTAACTATTTTTAAACAAGCACTGGAAATATTCCACACACCAATAAGGCAATGGTAATAACTTTACAAAAGGATTTCTATGGATTTAAAGAAGTTAGAGCATCACACCACTTATTTGTTCAACCTATATTTGCATCTCTTGATTGCAAATGTTTAGATTTAAGCACACAGTGAGCATTCATAACTATAGTACGTGAAAAAGAAAAGTGACCTTTCTAAAACCCAGTGTTTACTTCAGTAATTGTACATGAAACAATACAATAAAGCAGTTTCTCAACCTACTCAATTTTTATTTTTAAAAACTAAAACAATTTAAAATAATTCTTATTCTCACCACTATTCCTCTTCCATATCCTTGAGTTCTGACTTGAATCTTTGATGGAATGAGGATAAGGTGGAAGTTTTGTTTCCCACTGTTTCTCGTCTCACTTGCAGGATCGACAGAAAAAAGGATAAAACTGAGAGGAAGATCCTTGACAGCCAGGAGAGAGCCTTCTGGGACGTCCACAGACCAGTGGTGAATCTTTTTTTGACCAACTTATCCATTATCTGCAGACTCCAATTACAATCTTTACACTGTGTCATTGCAGAAACTCCTCAGGTGCTGCATGTACCACCAGTATTAACAGAAAAAAATGTTTTATATTTATTTTCCTTCAGCCTGGATGTGTTAACACCACAGAAATGGACATAAGGAAATGCAGACGCATGAAGAATCCTCATCGAGTTAAGAAGGTATGAAGTAAAGAGTCTTTACACACAAATACTTCTGATAAATTCTAGTTAAATTGTAGTTTTTTGCATGTGCCTCTCTCTATGTTGAGCAGGCACACCCTGTGACCAAAGATCATTTGCTGTATTTTGATATTTTTTCAGAAACCAAGGCTGTTTGATTTGAATTCAAACTGAACTCAAATCAGACGGTGCATAAGTTGATTTTTGATGTTCTTTCTGCTTTTTAGCAAAAGTGCTTCCATCTTTAAATTCTCAAAAAAAATGCAACAAAGGTGGGGCTAACCCAAGGCGGCATTTATGTAAAAAATACCCCACTAGCAATGTGAGAACAACCAAGTGCACATTTAATCAAATAACCTGCTTAGCTGTCTTTTTCATATGATCCAGTCAGTGTACGGTGTGGTGGAGGAGGGAACACAGTCACAGAGTCCCATACACACTTCGTTACACCACTGCCGAAAAGGGACGAAAGATGATGTAGAAAAAGAGGTAAGAATGGTGTTGACATAATGTATACAGCTTTATCCTGCGTGGCTTTTTATCACAATAACTGTTGTTTCATGAAACAGTAACACAAACCAGAGATGGGTCCTGCCAACAAAATCAGAAACATCTTATTTATTTATCATACAAATAAATAAACAGAATTTTTTCTTTACAGATCTTATTTCTGAACACCCAGCTAGATCGTCACTGTTTGAAAATGTCTAAAGTTGCTGAAAGGTAAAGAAATGTACACCTCACAGACAAAATGAAAACAGATATTAAAGAGCTAAGCCAGGTTTTTGCAGGCTGCACAGTTTCAAGATGACTTCTTTTCTCAGTAGGGAGCCAGTTTTAGTAATTTTTTCTTTGTTTTTTCTCAATTAATATATGTATTCATTGAGCATGTGCTATTTTCTTCTGTTACAACAGGAATAGAGATCATTTAAAATGTTGATGCTCCAGCTCAGCCTTTGGTGACTGCAGTTATGTGCAATAAAAAGAGGGAGAAAATAAACCTTTAGAAGTGTTTACAACACTTGTGGGATAAAAGTTAGAGACTGCTACTACATCTCTAATGGTGCTACTTCTGCTTCCACAATTAATTTGTTAATTCAAAATTCAGTTTTGAAAGCTTTTTTTTTATTACTGCCTGCCTTGATTTTAGAGAAAATTCTTAAAATATGAAGAATGGGTTGGTTACAGTGACACAAGATGGACACTTATTCTGAAGTCATTATTACTTTGTGGAGTTATTTTTTCATAAATAGTTGATAATAGAGGAGTGCTATCAGAGATTCTTATATTTTCTCTTTATTTTAATTTTTCTTCAATTGACACTACTGTATTTGATTTACATCTGGATTAAAAAAGTGACCTGGCTTCATCTTTTAACTATGATTCATTCAAATATTAACATCCATGTCTGTACATATGTACATAAAGGCTTTTTAAAGAAGGAGTTCAAGATTTGATTTTAGTATCTTACCAAATATGACACAACATAACATAGTAGGTGAGAGGCAACTAGAAGACTTTTGTTCCTGCAGAACCACAACTTGTGCGAGAGTTTAGTAACTGTATCAGTGTTTTATTATCTCATCTTTTTGTGTTAATCCATGTGTGTTTTTGTATGCCAGCCTGATAACCTACACAGAGCAGTTCATGGAGTATGACCCATTTGTAACCACACCAGAACCATCTAATCCTTGGACCAGTGATGACCCCACTCTCTGGGACCTGGAGATGAGGTACTAAAGCAGAAACATCAGTTTTTGCTTAAAGCCATTTAGTATTCACAGAAACTCAGAAAAAAACTGTTTAATACATCTGCACATTTCCTATTCAGATGTTTAACATTAGGGCTCTTTTATTTTTTATTATAAATAACTCAAAATGAATTAGACAGGGCTCCTGATACTTAAAAGTGACTTGAAACCATTTTTAAGTCATTTGAAATATTTTTAGCTGCTTTGACATTCAAACCATCTCACACCGGTGGGGTTTGAGTCAAACTGTTTTTTTCAAAAGAAGAAAAAATCAGAAGAAGGTATTGGAGCTCTTCAAGCCATAATTTAAATTCAGTATTTAGTGCCCAACCTATTGCAAAAACCTAGCTAAAGGCATAAAGCCTTTGTTTGAAATGATAAATTTGTGTGCCTCTTTTACCACTGTAAACATTTGATGAATATACAGCTCCTGTAAAAAAAAGTACAATAATTTCTTATGTTGCATTTTTGATTTTTCAATTCATCAAAGACTATTTGTGTATTTTATTGAACATGTTTGAATTTCAGAATAAAGGGTAAAATACCTAAGGGGGGTGAAAACGTCTGATTGACACTTTATAAAAAAATGTAATTGTCTTAATGTCGTCGACATCTGAACAATGTCATATTGGAGTAATTTATGTACTATCTAGAAATAAACAAGCAATTAGAGTGCAGAGTTTGTTCTGTATAGAAATGCAATGTGTGTGCAGCCATGAATAGCACAATACCTATTGTACCAAGAATAGCATTAGATAACCTAATGAAATAAAATGCACTCTGTTGCTGCTATGTATTTACTATGTCTCCAACGATATTAATGACAACTGAATTTAACCAATGACTGTTGCAACAGGTAATTTTTTAACAACCTGTTTACAATACAGACTCTCTTGTTTAATTTGTTTAATTGTTGCTTCATCCTTTCTTCAGTTTGATGTATCAAAGATGTTGCTTTCTGTTCCAGAAATTCACATAACCATGTGATGCTACTGATAATTTGCTGAATTATTAATGAGAGACACAGGAAATGTAGCTGGTGAACATTACTTTCAACAAGTTGAACTGTGCTCTGAACTTCTGGCCTCACTGAATAATGAAGGAATTAATTAGAGCGGACACATAATCATGAAGCTTAATGCATCTTAATAATTCATCCGAATCGATTAAGATTCAGCACAGAAAAATATGTTCTATGTAGAAATCTAAGCAATGTGATTCCTGATGAACGTTGTCATGTGGAGCTTTGCAGTCACTAATATTCCATCAAAACTAAACCTTTGTCATAATACAGACATACATTTTTTTAGCATAGATTTTTTTCTGGTGTTTAACAGAATACCCAACACTCAACCTTTTCTTTCAGATATTGTCTTCTTCTGTACCCCACTTTATTATTAATCGTTTTTTTTAAAGATGGGTAAAGTCTTTAAACTATTTTCATTTTCTCTCCACCCTCTCTCATTTCTTCTAGCAAAGAACCGAGTCAGCAGAGGGTAAAGAAGTGGGGTTTCTCCCTGGAGGAGGCTCTGATGGATCCAGCAGGACAGGATCTGTTCCTCAAGTTCCTAGAGTCAGAGTTTAGCTCAGAAAACCTGAGGTGAGTCAAAACAGAAACTTAGGATGAATGGACATGTTTCAATCAGTTTTACAACTAGAGTCTTTCAGAACGTTGTCATCCTTTTTCTATTTAAGCATTATAAGTTGTTGAAAACATGAACCTACTGTAAATGTGCAAAAGAAACATATAATTTCAAAGTTATATCCATTGATTTAATATTTGCATTTACACTTACGTACAACCATTTCTTTTTCGTGTAAGTAAATATCATTTCCTGCTGTTGGTAATGAATTTGTGGCCCAGCTTTATTTACAAATCTAATTTAGTTGACCTTTATTATGATTAAATATTATTAATTTGCAAATCAAGGCAGTGATTGAAGTCTTTGGTGAACCATTAATACACTATGCTGTTTCTCAGACACTATGTTGATGATATTCTGCTTTTGCTTTGATTGGATCATTGTCTTGAAAGATGAAATTTTGTCAGGCTCCAGGTATGAGAGAGGGAGTCTTACATTTGATTTGATTACATTTAGATTTATCTGTAATGAATTTAATCACTGTAAGTTGACTGAGTTTACAGTAGAAGTTGCTTGTATTGACATACTGTTTGGTTTAGATGACCAATGGTTGTGCCATTTGTTAAATGTTCTCATAAATATTGCTATGTCTGACCTTGATGTGAACACACACTCTAGGTACAATGGATAATTGTCTTGAGTTCCCAATTGAGAATAATCCTTGTGGCATTCTTCTGTATTTAAAAATAAACATGGCAGAGACCACATGTCTCTGCTAACGTCCACCTCTCTAAATACTCTGCAGCTCCAAGAATTCAGCCTTTAGAGAAAAACTCAGCCTTGATGGTTCTTGCCTAGTCATCTGAAGAGCAGCTCCTTGTTGCTTGCCTGCTGAAGTACAGTGGAAGCACTGAAGTAGAGCTCTTTTTTAATACTGTTTTTGTACATTGGCATGGTATTAAGATTGTGGTGGTGTTTTTTTTCTTCATTGAAAGTGTATCTTCACCTCCACGTTAATGAATGTGTTAATTTTAGAGTAGCTGTTTGTTGATTTGCAGAGAAAATATTAAATTCATCCCTCATTTAGACAAAAAGATTTACACACAACATAATGTTTTGCCTTTCATGCTCACAGCAGCAATAAATGTTTGTGTTTTTGTACTGTTAGTTGGAGGGAAGGAGTGGTAGAGATGAACAACTCCAGTTGAGGATGTTGGTGCCTCTGAGCCTGATAAAACAAAGAAATGCACACGCAGCAAGATGGAGAGGAGCGATATAGACCTGTTCCACCATCAGCTGTCCCACAAGAATTCAGACTCCAGTCTCTAAACCCTTAATTGTGTTTGGTTTTACGAGGGAGCTTTTGGAGCATTTCTAGAGAAACTGAGAGTGAATCAGAAAAGTAGACCCTAGAGGTGTTTCTCTGTATATTGCTGAGGCAGTCCGCAGATCAATAGAGAGAAAAAAATTATATTAGAGGTAGTCATCCTGTGGCTTTGAGATACAGCAGTTGTCTTAATTGCTTGGAAGTTTGTGGATTTTTTTGAAAATATATGTTCAAAACACATTTGTTCTCATGTTTAAATATCTTTAACTGATTAGTCTAGCTGAATATAAATTTAGTCTAAATGAGCACACTTAGTTTTTTTTATTTTTTAAACAAGCTAATGAAAATATAGTGTTCTCTTGTGATGTACAATTTACTGCTATACAACTGCTTGTAGCTTGAGGTAAGTGAAGATTTGCAAAACGTTATCCAAAACATTTTAATTAAAGATAACTTGTAGGAGTATCATGAAAAATGCAGTAGCCAGAATCTGTGGCTGATTTAAAAAAAAATTTTCATAAAGTTCTGAACTGCCCATATAGACTTTGGGCAAACTTCATTTTTTCTTTCTGAACTATAACATAGATCTAATAACTGAATTGAAAACCTTTTTTCTAGCCTTCCTGTTGCGAGCAGTCCTTCATTATTTTAATAGGTGTTGAAGTGACCTTGAGGAGCATGAGAAATAGTAGTGTATTCTTATTTTAAAATAAAGACAAAATCATTGTAAAGTTCACATTTTGAGCTATCTTTGACATTGTATAGTAGAAATTAGTACATCTGGCAAAAAACAGAAATTTCCATGTCTTAAAAAAAGAATACGAATCCTTACCTTAACACTGAGATGTCTAAAAGGCTGCCAGTGTTTCAGAATCTAGTATGTTCCAATGCAGACAGAGGTTGAACGCTCAAAATGATATTACAGAGGAACTAACTTTTGTTCCAACCTTCTGCTTATCTTCTAAAAATCTAGCTCCTTCTCACTTTTTTGCAGCCTGAATGAACCACTGGCATGTTTTGGCGTAATACGGTATAGTTTCCTTAAATTTCTGTCCTTTCTCTGGCTTTATATTAAGCCAGTTTTATTGTGGCAGGACTTGGGAAAAAATGCATGCCTTTATTTCAAGATGGCTTGGCTGTAAAGCATCCCTTTCACGTCTTCCGGTTGCTCAAAATGTTGCTGCCTGTATTTTAACTGGTACACAGATATGAGCAGATCTCACTTGTCACGTCCTCCTTTCACTGGCTTCCTTTATATTGCAGAATTAATTTCAAAGTCCTTAGATCATCTGACCAGCTGCTTTTAGTTGTTCCCAAAACTAGGTGGAAATTGAGAAGAGATTGAATTTTTTTCTATTGTGGCTTCTTAACTTTCTGCCTTTGAATATTAGATGGGCATCTTCACTTCCTGTTTATAAGTCTCTTATGAAATACATCTTTTTTTGTAATAGCTTTTTTGACTCAGCGTGAATTGATGTTTTTATTGTCTGTTTATGATGTGGTTTTATGTCTTGATTTTTATTCTTTGGTTTGTCTTTGCTTTATACAGCACTTTGGGAATCTTTTTTAAAAAAAGTGCTTTATAAATAAAATGTATTTGAATTATACATGTCATTGATGCTAAATTTGAGTATTCATATTGCAGTGTCATCCTGACTACAGGGTTATGTTGGTAGCATTGGAGCTTTTTCATATGGTGCGTTTACTGATATAAAATAATTCATTTTGTAATTCTCATCAGGCTTAAAAGTGGCTGACCAGTGACCTGCACATTGTTTTCAGCCATCTCTAAGTATATTCTAAATTAAATACATTACAAAAACACATTTAAAAGCAAGAGGCCTAAAACAAATTAAGACAGAAATTCTATTAGAATTACATTTAAATGCTTGGTAACACTTTTTTTAAAGGGCTGTGCATAAAACTGACATGAGACTGTCAAAAACATGACATGTCAACTTTGCATTAAAAGTGTCATTATTTACTAAATGACACTTCATGATAACAGTCATAAGTATTCATAAAGACTATGACTAGTGTCATGCTCATGCTTATGACAGTCTTATACACACCCCTTCAAATAGTCTTACCAAATGCTTTTATATAACTTCTTTTTTCCACCTAACCAATATGTCTGGTAGCAGCAACAGCTCTAAAGCCTAAAACACACAATAAACACCAATCGCCTAAATGAAAGCGATGTAGACCGGTCTCAAGATTTAATATAAAAGTGCTCCCAAGAGGACAACCTCACAAAGCGCATTAAAGTACATTCAGAGCCTGACAGGAGTTTAAATCGACTTTCTGAGCTTTGGTTTAGAGAAAGGCACTAAATGAATAAAGTTCAACACAACAACTACCAGGTGAAGAGGCAAAGGCTGATAATGACTAACAAGCGAATGCAGAGCAAGACAAAGTGTTAAGTTGCTCACCCTTGAAATGTCCAATTTGCTACTCGGAGAACACAAAGACAAAAACAAGGTCACACTCATAAATCATTTGAAACATTTGTTTAGTTCACATGTGGGGTTTACCTTTTCATTTGTTCAGATTTGAAGTATGGGACTTTTATGACTTATAGCAACCAGTCACTTCAGGAAGAAATACAGATTATTAATTGAAGGATTACTTTTGATTAAAGAGTTCAAGTAGTTGATCATTAGCATCTTCTATTCCCCTTGGTCTTGACTTTGGATTTTAAAAAAGTACAAACTTTTGTTCAACATCGGTCAAAAGCAGCTTTAAGATAACAATAAAATAAATAAACTTGACCAAATCATCCTCTTCATCTTTTGTGATTTGCGTTGCAGGTTCTGGGTAGCAGTGCAGGGTCTGAAGAAGGTCCCCCAGCAGGATGTTGCGCAGAGGGTCCAGGACATCTGGGCAGAGTTTCTGGCAGAGGGAGCACCCAGCTCCATCAACCTGGACTCGCATAGCTATGAAATCACCAGCCAGAACCTGAAGGACCCTGGACGATATAGCTATGAGGATGCCCAGGTAGGAAGAAAACTTGTAAAACACACAGACATTGATTCAGACGTGAGGCTGGAGATTTGAAAACTACACAAATGAGTGCTATATTCAAAACTTTGTGTAGTGAATTCCAGACCTTCCAGACCTCTCAGGTCTTCCGGTTCTGGTCTGCTCTACATCCCCAGAACCAGAACTAAACGAGGAGAAGCAGCATTCAGCATCTATGCACCACAAATTTTGAAAAAACTTCCAGAAAACTGTAAAACAGCTGAAACACTGACTTCCTTTAAATCTCAACTAAAAACCCACCTGTTTAGAATTGTATTTGTAACATAATCAATTACAAATTTAATGATGGAACTTTACTTAATGTCATGTTTTGATTGTTGATTCTATGTTGCATTGTGTTTCTGTGTTTGATATGATGTAAAGCACTTTGAAATGCCGTGCTGCTGAAATGGGTTATACAAATAAAATTTTATTGATTGATTAACAAAAAATGTGTTATTTAATAGTTTGCAACAAGACAACAGTGTCTAAAAACAAGAGGCTATTTTGGGTTATCTTAAAAATTCATCAACTTGATTGAAGCACCAAAGGTTTTATTCCCAATTGTCTGCTAATACACCAGGATGTTTTCTGGCTTCTTGAAGCTTAGTGCTAGTTTTTAATATTTTCAATTTTGCTTGCTCCAAAGGAGGCTGGTTTTGGTAGTGGCACATTAACCAGATAAATAAAACAAATAATATAATGTAAACAAGGTGCATTACTCAATGTAAAGTTTATAGAGTGAGCTTCATTCATGTTCATATGCAGCACTCTGCACAGGACAGAAAAACTCATCGAGCCAATTGATCCACTGATAGTTGAGACGGAGTTCTTGTGCATACTGGCGTTCGGCCTTTCAAAAATCAAAGAATGTCAATTTGTGACTTTTCAGCATGTCTGGTAAAGCAGACTTTACTTTACATTTGACAATGTTGAGCAATGCCTCTAGATTCATTTATATAAAAGATATTTCAAATAGGACAAAAGTGGATCTTAAAGGTCCTATGATCGTAATGGCTATTACAGACTAATTTAAAAAAAAAATATATTTGTTCAAGTGATTCATGTCAGATGTGTTTTCAAAAGGAAGTTCCTGCAACATTGTCTGCCTGATTTGTCTTTCTTACATGCTTCACCAGAGTTAATAAATTTCAGTTTGTATTGTGCAACAATTTAGAGAGAATATGCCTTTCTGAGAAATGTGTGAACCATTGAGAATGGGGAGAGATATTTGAGGTTGTCTATCAAATTTAATTTCATACTACAGATATATAAAGAAAGACTTTAATAGAGAAAAGGTTTGCCCTACTGCTTGCGTGGCAGTGCACTGAAACCTTCTTTGCCCTGCAGAAATCCTGTTTAAATTTCTCTTCTGACTTGGCCAATTTTGTTTCTTGTTTTGCTATTTGCTCAGTCATACAGTGGTTTATTACCCCCAGAGTTTGTGGCAAAGATATTTTCTTTCATTCTCTGTTTCCTGTTTTTTATAGGATCACATTTATAAACTGATGAAAAGTGACAGCTATCCACGTTTCCTCCGCTCCAATGTCTACCAGGATCTGCTAATGGCAAGGAAGAAAGTGAGTGTTTGTCATCTGTGTATGGCTCATTTGTTTAGCTTGGAGCGCCTTGCAAACATTTGTCGTATTACA
Source organism: Xiphophorus maculatus (assembly GCF_002775205.1). Lineage (NCBI taxonomy): Eukaryota > Metazoa > Chordata > Actinopteri > Cyprinodontiformes > Poeciliidae > Xiphophorus > Xiphophorus maculatus. Next base: position 6,295,051 of record NC_036457.1, read on the forward strand.
TCCACACCACAATTCATTTGCATTACCCTCCTTTATCCTGACACATAAAATCCAGTGCAGCTGAAAGCTGTCAGACATCACCTAATTAGTAATTATTTATTTTCAGTCCTGTGAAGACCTTAGAAGTTTTAGACAAACCATCCCCATTAAAGGAAAAAACAAATGGGGGTGGCAGCATTTGGGATATTTTTCTTCAGCAAGTATAGGGGAGCAAAATAGAGCCACATACAAGGAAATAATGAAAGAAAACTTTTTAAAGAATTGTAAAAGACTATCAACTAAGGAGCAGCCAGAACTGGATTGGCTTAGATCAGTGTGTAAAGTGCAACAACCTCACAGCCCAGAACTAAATCCAAATGACAATCGTATAGATGCTCCATCCACTCTGAGCTTGAGCAACATTCTCACCCACTATATATTTAAAACTGTAGCTGTTATTTCAGTGAAAGGTGGTTCCACAGCGAATTGACTCAGGGGGTCTAAATGACGCATCATATACATTTTTGGTAATAAATTTGAAAATCATGAATGATATTCCTTTCATTTTACAATTTTAATTACCTGGTGAGTTTTTAACTTTGTTAAATGAAAGGCATAACTTCACAGATTTTTTTTTTTTTTTCCTACTTTCTATGACCCGGTAGCCTGAAACAGAGCAGGGACGACGCACCTCCCTGGAGAAGTTCACTCGCAGTGTGGTAAGAGTCTTATTGCCTCTCCTGAAACTTAATTAAAAAACAAGCCAGTGAGTTGTACTATCCACTGCTGCTGCTGTAACTTTCAGTGAGAAGTAGATAATGTGTTTATGGGTAAACTATAATGGAGGAGAGTTAGTGGTTTTGATGTTCTATAGTAAAACATTAAGCAGATAAATGCATTTATAATATTTGCTGATATTTAAAACAAAGGAGGCAACACAATGGATTTTTACCTGAAGATGTTTTGATTTAGTAATTTGTTCCTTATAACTGGGGGGACTCAGTCTTTTAGCTGTGGTCTCATTGAAAGGATTTGAGATTAGCTGACTTGCTTATGGCACTAATTAGTTTGTCCAGTAGTGTCACTGTGAAAAAAGAATTGCCATTAAGAACACTGAGAGGATATTAGGAGTAAGTTTAACAAATAACATTTAAGAGTGAAAAAACATGAATGGATTAATACATTTTTGCTTTGGAGCCCTTTGCTCTATAAAGGGATTACTTCTTTCAATTTAAAACCTGAAGTGTTTAGAGTGAAATAATAAATCCAAGTATTTTTGCAACAATCAATTCTATTTTCATTAAATTCCCAAATTAGTTTACAGTATAATTATTCCTTTGACCTTACTGTATTTCTTCCATCAGAACTTTTGTGTTTACGTCCATTTTGTCAAGACAATCTATCGTCATCACCTCATATCTGATACATAAAAACAAAAAACAAACAGTGGGAGTCTGTAAGTGTCAAATAGTTTATAAGGCACTGAGTCTCTCTTCCTCTCCTCTGTACCCAGGGAAAGTCGCTGACAGGAAAACGACTCACAGGCCTCATGCAGTCATCCTGACAAGGTCTGGATTCGGAGTAGGAGGAATCGTATCCAAAGCAGACGCTTACAGTTGAGAAGCTTTAGGAACAGGACACTTGTGTGTGTAGCATTGGGAGGCTAGTGAAGATGCCAAACAAGCCTAGAACTGCTGAAATGGAAACCCAACATATCTGGATGGCACCTCAGATAAAGGGAAGAGGACCCAACAGCATGCAATAACTCACCAGATTTGGCACAAAGGGAGGTGCTGTTATGGTAAAGACGATTTACAGCGACTCTGCTTTGGAGGATTTTGTTCAGAAGCTTGTATCGAACAAGACTTGGCGATTTTTCTCTGACTACACTAATTTTATCATGGTAGCTGAAGAGGTTAATGCTTTATTGTCAGTGATATTTACGTGGAATGCTCGAATGCTTTGACTGATGTCAAAATGAGACTTAGATTTTCGCTGTAGCTTGGTGTTTTATCTCACTTCACTAGGATGTAAAAAGGGAAAGTGGAATGACGGGTTTACAGTAATCAACACTTGAAACAATGACAGGTAGAGTAGTGCATCAACATGCTAGTAAAGGCTGAAGAACATTAGTAATTGTTTCCTTGACTAAGGAACAAAAGGTAGAAATTTAAATGCGTCCTGCTTGTAATTTAAGCAAAGGACACGCCAATACTGGTTACCATTATTTTAACAGTTTTAAGAATCGTAACTACGTCCATGTTGGTCAGTTATAGCAAAGACCACAAATATCAATTATATGCTGTGTAAAATGCTTTTTGTAATATACTTAGGGTGGACCCTTTTTTAACAAGCAGCTGTTGTTTTTATCCTCTGATACTAAGTAGAGAAATTCAATATAACAAAACTAATTACCAGTTATATGAAGTAGTATTTCTCCTTGATGTCCATTGCTGCTATATACTGTATGCTGCAGCAGCATATACATGGCTGACTTTAAAGCAGGACCAGATTATGCACTGGGTTAATCTACATACAGTTTCAGTCAGCAGTTTAAATCTTCTCATTCCCATAAGTGACACATTTCTATCTTTTAAGGATTTATTTTTTCAATAGATGAAATGTTACATCAAATAACAAGTAAATATGGTGGCCCTGAGGTGCAAACCACTTCAGCAAATTGAAAGCACAAATACAAATAACAAAAACACAACAACAAATTGAAAGACACTACAACATTAACGAAGCAAAATTACAAAAACGCTACAACATTAACAAAACGTTGGAGACTTGAGAAGTCACTGATTGGACGTCAGTGCTTTTGAACCGGAAGTTATTGCTTCCGGTTTTTTACGTGATTCGGTCCACTTACTTGTATTAGTTTGCTGGCAGATAAGCCGCTTTGAATAATGTGGACGCTACAGTATAGCGTATCGCATCAAAAGGACTGTCGTCCAATCAGTGATTTCTCAAGTCTCCAACTAGGACATACCCTTTCCGTTTTGTTAATGTTGTAGCGTTTCTGTAATTTGTAATGTTGTTGTGTTTAAGGTTTAAGGTATTTTGTAATTTTCCCAATTATTTGGCCTAGTTGAGCAGTGACTGACGACTCATGGTTCAAACTGTCTGAGGGTTTCATAGAAGCTGAGAGGAATGAAAATGCTTATCTAAACCCGGAAAAGTTCCACTCCATAATTAAACTTTGCACACTTTTAATACAGATGTGTATTGAAACTAAACATCTATTCATTCACAGGTGCATCAGTGCTTACTTGTCAGTTTAAAAGCATTCCAGAAGCTCAAACAGCTGTGTTACTGTAAACCAGTTCTGTGGATAGATTGTATGCTTTCTTCTGTCTTCTAAACATTCCACTTCAAGCAGCCGCAGCGGAAATTTGTGGGCTGATGTCTTACCATCTTTTCATCCGATGTAAAGAGGACCATGATAATAAACAGGAATGCACACTTAAGATGGATTTTGAAATGTTCTTTAATGTTTCCAGATACTAATTCATTGGAGTATCCATGTAAAGATAGTGGTAAGTGTTTGGTTTTCAACTATAGTCTATGCTTTGCTTTTGCAGAAGGTACATACTGCCCTCTGCTGCATTTGACCTGCAAGTGCAGGTAAACATCAAGGTTTTTTGTTACTAGGGCAACAAATGTAAAAATCTCAACTTCAATGTTATGCAAGACTTAAGAACATTTAATGTCATTTAATGTCAATGTTATCACCTGTATATAGGTGACGAGCCAATTATTTTTAACACAAGACTGTTTGAGGTCTGACTGTTTTTCTGTGAATCAATAAATCTGCTTCATCCTGTTCAGGTAGAAGGTCTCTAACTCTGTCCAGGCCTCCCATGAGTGAAAGGTGGGAAACAAGTTGGATGGAGACTGTGCAATTTCCACGCAAATGGCAGGTGAGGATTGGTCACACTTAACTATTGATAGGTTAACTAGTATAGAAATTCTCATACTTGTAGTGTCTTGTAAAAGGAATACATACTGCATTTGCACATTTCTGTGAAAGCCTGACACAAAGGTTTATATAAACACCATTTTGTCACCAGCTGTCCATATGGGCTTTGCACATCGGTAATCAGAATATATTAAGATTATCAATGAACTACAAGTTTTGAATCTTGCCATTGATTCTTAATTAGATTTGGATCTCAATGTTGACCCAGGTCATTCAAACAAAATCCTTTGAGATAGACTATTTGTTTAGGGCTATGGTCTTGTTAATAGTTCAGTCAATTCTTTTGCAATCTCTTATTAAACTTAAGCCATCTTTTCAACACTACCACCAATTTCATGCTTGCTGTCTCCAAGCAGCTACTTTCTTTTTGATACTCTTCAGTAAAGACTTGAATTGTGGTCTGAACAACAAATAAAGTTGCCATAGGCCTCTTCTAGCTGCTGATTGTTTCGCTCTTTGCCTGTCTAGGTTTGCAGTTGAGTCACACTAAAGAGATTTCATTTCTAATCTTCTTGTCACTGTCCCTGCTTTGTTTGCTGTGTTCCTTGGTTTTCTTGACACTTCTTGTTCACATATGACTTCTACCTCATACAGTAATTAAATTACACACTAGAGTTTTAAGAATAAGTTATTTCAGAAGGCGATTGGTGGCACTACTTTATTTAAAGTTAACAGTTGAATACAAACCCAAGTTTTCTGATTTTATTGGTAAAATATTCTTAAAGCCATGCATGGTTTTTCTTCCACTTCACAATTATGTCCAGCTTGGTGTTGGTTTCACAGACAGGAACCATCAATGATTTTGTGGAAAAATGTTTTCTGTGAAGCTGTCAATTTTTCTATAGTCTAACCATGAATCCAAGCAACTAAGTTCCAGTTACCTTACATATTTTCTAATCTCACTCTATGGGTGTCTTAGCAGCGTATCTTGCGTCATTATGATGAAAAACTCATCCATGATCAATCTTTAGTAGAAGTTCTGTTTGTATGGGGAATCAAATACTGACATGCAATGAATTGTTCAAGTAGAGAGACACAAAACATTCATATAATTTGACTAAGCAACATTGCATATTTCAAAGTTGAAAGTGTGGCTTTTCACCCATAATATTGCACTGTAACAATGATTCTTATGCCAATAGAAGTTACGCATAGGATAAATGCTTGTTGAACTTGGTTACAGGCTCAACAGATTATGGCTGCGGGATTTAAAGATTAAAACATAATTATAGATCTATTGGAGGTTGAACAGCTTTTGGTTCTTTAAAGCATGAAGTTCACTGCAGATCTGTGTTTGAACCTGGGCTGTTTAGACTGTATTTCCCTTTCATTGTTGAAACTGGTTTATAGGATTAGGGCAGTGTTAGGCAGCTCCGGCAGGACAGGATAGTGGCTGGACTCCTTTAATCTCCAGGGCCTTGTTGAACTGCACATCCATGGTCTTAGATGCTTTAGTGATCTTCAGGCTTTTCATACAACCTCTGAAGGATGAGCGGGTAGAAAGAGCTGCCTGGCGAACTCCAGCTAGGGAAAATGTGTTCTCAGGTAAGTTAAGTACATTAGAAATGTTGGCATCTTAACTGAATTATTTTTAGGAAGCTGCCATACCAGGATATCCTCCAACATAGATGGGATCGTTGGTATCACAGGTGTTGGAGCGAGCATTGGGAGACTGTGCTTGGCTCGTTACTCCATCCACCACCAGCTCCAGCCGGTGGCGAAGCTTGTTGGCAGTAACGCTGTGCCACTGGCCATCACAGAAGCTCCTGCCTTCAGGCACATGCTTTGCAGTGATTCGGCCAGCTCCATTGTCGACATGGAAAAGGAGCTAAATGAAATGGAAATTGAGGAATCGGGAAGGTTAGTGTAAATTTCAGCAGCTGAAATCCGTATAATTTTTGTCTGAGATGGTTACTATGTTAAAATATCAGTCAGCTGTAATCTTCCACATGCAGAAATTGTTGGCATGTGTAATTTTACGTTGGAAAAGTGAAGAAATAAGAGTGGTCGGAGGCTGACAGCTGGTCCGATGAATACACATAGTCAAAGTATAAATCTGTTGGCCTTCCACAAACTCTCTGGGACAGGACATATGTTTAAGAAAAAAATACCTAAAACAGAAGGCTCCTTTAGCCTGTAGCTTTGTAAAGCCACATTATGCTGCTTAATAAATTGCTTAATAACTTAAATTGAGTGCGTTTTAGTTTTTTGAGTGTAAACTGTACTCGACACAAGTAGCATTTCAGTGTGTTGAAATGGGATGCTATGTTAGGTTTTTCTGGCTAGCATTTATTTCACAGCTTTTAAATCTTCATTACATGTATTCAAAGAAAACATAATTCATTTTACAGGATCTTGACACTACCTTGCCATCAACGATCTCCAAACCGAGTCCATCATTGGCTTGGTTACTGACTGCCAAAAGGACTCCGCTGGTTTTGCTGGTTCGAAACTCAAATGCAATCGACACGTCCAGACCCACCCTATAGGAGGAAACTAAATGGAAAGAAATAACTTGCATTATGTGTTTTTTGTTTTAATAAACCACAGGTGAATTGTTTCAATCCAGCAGCTTAATGACTAAGTTTTATTGAAGTGACCCGAGTTAACTCACCAGCTTTCAGATATCCAGTGCCATCGAAATAGGTTCCCGTTTCAGTTGATACAAAACACCTTCCAACCATGTAACTGGAGGTTGGTGCAGCCATGTCCAGTTTAAAGTCCTCACTAACCACTTCAGTACGACCTACGAAGGGAGGAAGACATGAAATATGTTTAATAAAGCAACAGTTTCAGAAAGTCAAAGATAAAGTGTATTAAGAAAAATATGCATTAGTCCATACCGGTTACAGCTGACTTGGTGCTCACAGGACTTCCACCCATCGTGAAGTTACGGATGCACCCATTGATACTATAGAGAATCTGAGGATAGAAAATTTAAGAGATTAATTTTTTTTTCTGAATTGCACTTATTTCTCTGTTTATTGTATAAACAATAAGTCTTTACTGGGCCAATTCTCTTGGTGGTGTAGTTCTGCGGTAATCCACCAACATACACCTTTCCAACCACATCTAAAAGGTCCGCCTGGTAAAAAGGAAATCATTAATTGTATTAAGATGGCTTGATTTCATGCAGTAATGTGTACCTTCCTTTCTTCTGTGAAAGACTGTGCTTACCGTTTTTGGACTGAACATCTGTTTCATGTATCGACCTTCAACTGCTAGCACACCTCTCTGCTTAGTGCGCTGCACTCGGATCTAACAGGACAGTTTTAGGGAGAAGTCAGATGTAAATCAGACATTCTGCATAGTTTCCCAATTCAGATTTAAAACTATTAGGATAAAGTCTTTTAAAAGTGCAAAGACGCACTGAAACAACTTTATATGGCTAACAAGAGCATCTGGTTATATTACGTATACATTTATGGGAATGTATTATAGAAATTGATATTAAATATTTAAACTACATATTAGATGTACAGTATATCCAAGTTGAAATTGTTTTTCATGTATTCTGGGAATGTCTGAGAAACCTCACTCCAGGATTTTCAGTTCTTAGATTTACAGCAATCTTATACATGCATCTTAGGCCTGTTCATTATTAAATTATAATAATAATAAAGTAGGGCTTCTACCTTGTGCCAGTTACCATCATTAATAGAGAAAGGAACACAATCAGAGATGTTTCCATGACCAAGATCAAATCCAAGACAGGCTTGTCCCTCCTTGATCTATAAGCAGAAATTGATAATAAAGTTAGTGGACATAAGAAATGTATTTAGTTTAGTCTTTCTGCATTGTCTAACATTGAAAAGGGTGCTTGATTATGTTGTCAGTGCAATTAGAACTGTTGTGATTGAGTCAATGAGGAATCAAATGAGCATTTATGAGAGTACAAAGCAGCCATACCTGTATAGAAACAAAATCTGCGTGGTTTATTCTTGCCATGTACAGCACAAGACCAGAAAGCTCCTTGGTCCTCAACTCGAACTCCAAAATCAACCTGAGACAAACAAGCAGGCACATTTTTTCAAGATGCACCTTAGCAATCATAATAAAATTGTTTTCATAGAGTTTGGAGTAACTCTCTTATTGTAAAAATGTTATTTGCACACAATTTGTAATTTCAATATGTTTTCATTTTGTATCGCAAAGTAGGGGTGGGTGGTGGGATTGTAACAGATTATGAAGGCTTAAAATTGATCTAGTAGATCAGAGAGATGGTGGTAGAATCTGTCTGATGGTGTTCTATGCCTTTGCTCACAACTGTTTATCCTTCATTAGTTTAAACTACATTTAGACATTATGCATTAAACAGTTACTGATTTTATGTGATGTTTACACAGAGAATTTCTGATGAAATTGTAAAACGATAAAAGTTACCCATCCAACTATGAAGATGCAGAAATATTTCTATAATTTTAACTCCCTTATGTTTTGGTATAGCATCACAGAGTAAATATATACAGTATATATATAAATCTTGAAAGTAATGTTTGTACCTCATTTTGTTGAGATACAACAAAATGTTTGTACCTCAAACATTTTCTCATGTTACTTACATAATAGATCAACAAAGAACATTACAGTTTTGAAGAAGAATTGAAAAAAAAATATGATCTGATTTTTTTTTCACAAACTAAAATCTAAGAAAACTGCTCAGTGGAAGAAACCAAAAACAGGCTAATGCTGGAAAATAACCCCAAACGTACAGAGTTACAATGAAATGTTTTAGCTCATTGGTGTTCAACTTCAGCCATTATCCTGCATGATTTAGGTCTTCCCCTCGTTAACACACCTGAATATAATCAATGGTTCATCACCTCTGCAGAATTTGATTCTACTCTGAGGATGTTATTCAGCCATTAATTCAGCTGTGTAGAATTTATTTCCTGTAATGAATGGGCTTAACTTTAATTGAATTGCTCTTTAGAATTAATAGTTTTGTGAATCTAAATCTGCATTGGAGCAGGGGCACATCTAAAATATGCAGGAATATCCCAGTTTAGATCAGACCATAGTCATGTTAGCAACCAGTTATTTAAAAAAACATTTTTCATTTTGAATACAATTCTTTTGAAAATGTAAAAATAGCAGGGAATTATAATACATTAATGCTGTAATTCTTGGGGGAAATGTGTTATATTTGCAGATTTTGACACAGTCTTTCATCAAAAATAGATATAGAATACATAAAAGGTATGTATTCATGAAGCACCTGCAATAGAAAGCACTCTTGTGACTTTCTAGCCAAAATATGATTTAAAATACTAATACATTTAGATATCTGAATGTAAGACTATATGAAAACAGTGTATTTGATTATTGGAATGTACTTAAATCGTTGTATTTTATTGGTTAATTTACGTTTAAAAGACTTTTGCATTGTTTTTGGGAATTATGTTTTCAACATTTCTTCTAGTCAAAAATATGAGTGCATGCCACACTTAGATTTTTATTTGTAAAATACTAAATTTTGAAAACCTTTTGTAATTTTTGGATTTTCAGTTGGGTCTGTCATATGAAGTCCCAATAGAATAAAGTTTGTGGCTGTAATGAAACTAAAAACAAAGTTCAAAAGGTATGATATACTTAAACAGGCTGCCTAATAATGGGCAAGTTGCACATTTTCAAAAGATAAAGGCAACAGATTTGACGCTAAAGTAGATGCAATTCCCAATTTCCCAGATGCATATTATAGAAAATATAAAAACTACTGCTCTAATACATTCTAGATAGCAGGTTTATATTTTCCTATTTCCACCATAAATGCACACCAGCACAAGGACTGCAATGTATATATCAGTCAGCTTGTTCACTTCTTCAAGATTTGAGACCGGAGAGCATTTATATGTGTTTGTGGGAATCTCATCTTATCAAAAGAATCACTCACTCACTGGGCTTGCCATGTTGTACATGCTGCATTTGACCAGTAGGGTTCTCCAGGTGCTGTGGGAAAGTTTAACCAGTACACAGTTCTGTGTGATTTACCACCTACATAACGAGCCACACTGTTTCCTGTCATGTTAGAGCAGTAAAAGACTGCTAACAGGAAATATAATATAAGGCACTGAAATTAAAGACTTACCTCTCTCTGACTTTGGTGTCATCAAAAGCGAAGCTCATGTGACTGTTTCTGGTCAGTCCAAACTGATATGCCTTTTCAAGCGACGTCGGAGCCACAGCTGATGCACACGAGTCCTGGAGATTGGACATAACATGTCAGCTCCACTGACAGGGTCTCACAACTCTGCTCCCATTTCCTCCTGAAACAGGAGCCTTATCACCCAGGTTCAACACTTACCAATCACTCTAATTGGGTCCCTGCTTCTGATATGGAAACAAGTGAGGCATTGGTAGATCACTGGATTATAGAGCAGCTTTTTATATAATTACAAGTAGTTACTGACTTATGTCTGAGTTCATATTGTATATTTATAATTTCTTATTATATGTACACACAATAACTCAAACAAAAGTAACATTCCTGAGCATCACATTACAATCGGCACCCTGAGTAGTAACAATGATACTTCTGATTTTAAGAACTTACTGTTTTTTGATCAGGTAAATTTAGTTTTCTAATAAATTCAGCAATTTTCTTATATTTTCTGAACAGAAACATTTATTTTAAAAATATTTGTTCAGTTTAGTTGCTTCTTTTTTTTTTTATCCCAGATTGCAGTTCCACTCTTATCCACAAGGTGTCATTGTTGTAATTTTCTAATCGACCTCCTTCCACTTCCTTTTAGGCCATCTATGTCTAATTCGTTCAATCTGGTTTGAAATTTCTATTTTGTCTGGAACTGTCACCACTTTTGAACTTTAATTAAAAATTTCTCTCAGGAGCAAAATTTAACTTCTACTATTTTTCTTTGTATCTTTAAAGTTTTTATTGTTAAAGCATTTTCTTCCCATAATTGGGCTTTTGTCTAATAGCAAGGTTTCTTTTCCCCTTTCTAAGTATTTTAAAATTTACTGTTTAATCATGTCTGCCTTTTTTTCATATATTACTTTGACTGTTGCTCTTCTTCTTTTAGTTCCTCTGACAAAGTTTGCAGTGCGACCACTCTTTACTTTCTCCTAATGCTTAAATATACATTTTCCATTTCTGCTGCAATTCAGAACCTTACACATGGACTCCCTTGTTTTGCTGAATCCTTTACCATCTCCACTTCGTGTGCTCTCATATTTTTCTCCCTGAGCAGGTCCTCCTCCACCATTACCCCAGTGTTATTTCTCCCTTCTCATTTTCACTTTCTGCCCACTTCTTCTCTGTGGCTGTTATCCATTTCCATATTCTTACTTTCATGTTCTCTCATCCTTATATTCACCAGAAATCTTCTAATTTCGCTTCCGTTACTCAATTTCTCCTTTCTGTTAAGCACCAACAGCTTCCTCTCTGTACTCACTTGTTTTTCTTTTCTTTCAGGGCATCTTCTGTTTTTCTTTTTTACTGGTAAAAATTAAAAATGGTCAAAATCTCATACTTTACTAGGATTTCTATTTCTTATCACAAAAAACTGTGGTGTGCATTCAGCTCTACTGACAATACTTTGCTGTACTTCTACTATAAGTCTTTTTGGGTTATGTCTCTACCAGTTTTGCACATCCAGATGCTGAAACATTTGTCCAGTCTTCCTTGGAAAGCAGCTCACTCTATCAGATTGTATGAAGAATATAAGTAAACATATTTTCAAGACTTCCCATGGATTTAATTGGATGTAGTCCTGAACCATTCAAACACTTTGATATGCTTTGATCTAAACTATTTTGCTGCAGCTGTGGATCTTTAGGGTAAATAATCTCCTGGAAGTGTTTGCACCTTTGTTCATGCTTGTGACATATCGCAAACAAGATTTCAAATGACTTTTAACAATGGATTTCTTCTTGAAATTGATCCATGAAGGGAGAGTTTTTAATAGTTAAACAGTAACAGGCTGTTCCACTTGAGTTATGTATATCTGCAGCTCCTCCAGAGTTGCCAATAGAAATTCTACTAATTATTTGATTAATCCTTCCCTTCCTGACCTGACAATTGAAATGGATGAATACATCTTGGGGAATCTGCAGTTATTTCCCACATTTTACATTTTCAGATGGCGGGTTGAACAATCCTCTGTGAGGATGTTGCTTTGCTGTAAAATTCTCCACAAATTTATTCCTGAAATGTCAAAATCAAACAAACATCTGAAATGTTCGCTGATCAGAGCAAATTGGACTAAATACACGTCCACACCATCTACAATTAAAAAAAAAAAAAAAGCTTGCCTATTTTCTTCATGTTTACAATTATGTAGCTTTTGTGTTGGCTGCCTGATGCAATGAATTGCATTTTCTGGCAAAATGTACTAAAGATAGGGTTGTGAACAATTTGGCCAGATCCTTCATCCACTGACCGTTAGATAGTTATTTCACTTTTTATGAGAATGAAACAAAGTTAATGTAAAAAGGGGATTCAGAGACAGCAGTATGTGTCTCAATCGCCACCGCTCTTGTTCTTTCAAGTGAAGACATTCCCAGTTTGTGACCTTGCTTTGTTACAGCTGACACTCACCTCTTATCTCATTCTGTCCTCATATACACTACTCCGCCTCCTCAACCTCCCGCTCCTTTTCCTTTCTTATGCTTCCCCTATCTAACAAAAAAAAGAGACGTCACATGTTCAGAAACCCTTTCCTTCAATTCTTCTCTGGGCTCTTTGCCGTCTTTCCATTAAGCCAACAAAGGACGAGGAGTGTTCTGTTCAGAAAGACTCTCCCTCTTTTTATCCCTTCCTCCAAGGCTGAACCTTATTCTGTCTTCTGCCTTATACCCTCTTTCATCCTTCCTTCTCGTCCCTTCTGCGTCTTTCCATTAAGCTAACAATAGGAAGGCAGTTTTCCATTCAAGTCTTTCGTTTGAGGTCACACCAATAGAATCAGAAATCTGGAGGAATTAAAAATTAATTTAATTAGAATAAAGTGTAAAGGCTTTAACCCCTTAACAGTCATGAGGACACCGGTGTCCTCATGGACCATGTCCTGACATATAGTAGGATTCAGAGGAGACGACTGAATAGAAGCCTCTCTATATTAAGGCAAACAAAAGTCTGAAAGTATTTTTAATTGGATTTTTAAGCAACTTAGCATTAGATTAACAGATATTGATCTATTATTTCTTAAAGGTGTGCCATTATGGGTTTTCCAGGCACATCGTGTCATTTTATAGCAAAATCAACTAACTGTTGCCGAAAGTTTTATAAAAATGCTGTATATTTCAAACATAAAACATAAAAGAAATTTGACTTCGCATATCAGCCGTATCTGAATTTGTCAAAGGGTAGAAGGTCCGAAAAGGGACATATGTTACTCTCCCCTCAGCACGTCGTCACAACAATGCTTCTCCAAGCCATGCATTCATTCTGTCTACAACCGTGTAGGAGTGTTTCAGTTTATATGATGAGTGCAGATGTGTAGTTCCTCCAGGTGTTTGCTAACTGCTAAAGATGGAGGGTTACTCTGGGGCATGAGCACGGCTGTGGACTGAAGCTCCAAGACAGAGCATTGCAAGAGCAGGTGATACGGCACCATGGCTGCCATGGGAGGTTGAAACAGGCATTAATGAGTCCAAGAAACACTCTGTGTATAAAACATGACATAAAGCTAAAAAAGGGTAAATTTAGCCTAATAACCTCCTCTACCAAAAAGGTAAAGAAGGGTCGTCTTGACAAACTTGACAAACATGTTCCTTCTCCACAGTGCATAAAAGCTCGAGATTGTTGATTTGCTGCAGCTGTGCTAATGGCAAACTGTAGCGCAGCAGAGAGAAAAAAAATTGTATACTAAATGCTGGAAACCATAAATAACTTTTATGTGACCTGAATTACTTTTCTCTTTATCATCAGATTGTCCTGAAAAAAGACTAGAGGGCAGACACAGAAAACTTTACAGACTGATGGATAGTTCAAGCGTGTGTTTTCTCAAAAAGTTTTGACTTAAAGAGACATCAGTCTGTGAGTGAGCGTATACCATGTCTGAGCCAGGATCCGGTTGAGCAGTAGGTGGTGCTACAGCAGCAGGCGGGGTGGGTGTGGCAGCAGCTGGGGCGGGGGGCGTGGCCTCCTGAAGGTCAGCAGTGCAAGAGCAGGAAGGAAGAGTTTAACGACGGCCGCAGAGGTTAAGCAGAAAAGCACAAACAGCAACGAAGCAGTGATGTCATCAGGAAAAATCACAAAGCTCATCGCATTCAAAGTGCCTCGATCTGCAGCTGATAAATACAGCCCCATAGTCAAACTCAAATTAACCAGTGCTTTGTATAGTTCATTCTGTAATGCTCTTTGAAACTGTGACTCAGGAAGAAGAGTAGTTGTTTAGCAATCTAAAAATGGTGGATTTGATTCACCATCTCCTCCCACACGCTGATGTGACCCTGGGTAGAGAATTTAAGCCCAAGTTGCCCACCGATCTGCGTGAATGTGTGTACTAACGGATGGAAGCCGCTCTAGTGTAAAACCCTTTAAATGGTTGGTGTAACGCGCGCTAACATTTTTTTTTGTCATTTACACTGGAATAATGACCGCACACTGAAGTCTTAAAATTTCCATTTTTCTATAGTTCCCAGCAAAGTGAAGTTCATTGGAGGCAGTTAGCCCCGTTTATCTGGCAGACGGGGGACTCAGACCTATGCCTTATCACATTCTGCAGTCTTTATCATAAAAGCAACTTGGAGCCCATAAAGCAACAAACCACAGAGTTATAGCTGAGGTGGCACAGTTCTTTGGCTCTTGGCTTCATGATCAATGTCTTTTAATAGGTGTAGTTTAGCAGCTAAGTGGGTAACAGATAACCGATGGCTACTGCAAGATATTTATTAAATGTGTAAAATAACTCTTATCTGTCCCAATGCTAAGAGTATGTATTTAATAGCACTCTCACTGCCAGGTTCTTAGCATAGTGTCTAAACGTTAGTTCAGAACGTTTGGCTCCTGTGCACTCATAAAACAGAAATGACATGCACAGTTAGCCTAGTGTAAGACTATGGCTCTGCACCGCCTGACAAGCTGCCAAAGGTGGAGTTTAGTGACTCAAGGCTAAAGCGACTATAAAGAAGAGTTAATGGGCTGTACAAGTGCTGCGTGATAAATCTCCAAGGTAGCACAGTGGGCCGTGGCTGTGTTTCATCCGAAAGAAATAGGAGCATGTTTGTTCTTTGAATTATGCCTCTAACAGTCGAAACTACATAATATAGCGGAGCGGAACATCTGTTTGCTCCTTCAAATGTGTGAATCTTTTTTTTTCTACTTACACTTATGAGTAAATATATGCATTATGTGGTCCATGTCAAATTTATGAGTCTGTTAGTCAGATTGTGTGAGAATTCCCACTTACATCTGGGCGACCAGGACGAGGTTTGGCAGGAGCTGGGGTGAGTGGAGGACGGACTGGTTTTGAGTCCACCTTCTTTTCCTCCTCTTCTGGTATCGGAGGAGGAGGTGGAGCAAGGTTTGGACACTGGCCAATTTCGGCATTTTCAAAGGAAACGGGCCTGGAGAAATCTGAAAGACTGACAGATAAACAGGCAAAATTATGGCTACATGGTGAGGTGAGGCACAGAAGCAACAGAACAATGTCAGATGTGTGTTATATTTCCTCAATAATGTTTGCATTTTTTAAAGCTATACAACACCAGGAGAGCAGTGAATATTATTTCCCTGCAGCTTGAGCGGAAAAAAAAAGAAAACCGTGATATTTTGTTCTTATATGCAAAAGACAAAAGTCAAACATTCATTTTCACAGCCACAAAATAAAGTTGTCAAAATATCCACCACCCTTTGAAAAATAAATAATCTGAGGAAGTCTGGTAGTAAGTGAAAGAGTTCTGTCTTCTTAAAAGAACCACAACATCTACAGTAGATAAATATATAAAAGTCATCTTTTAAAATCATATACATACAGAGTAGTCAATGTTGAAAAAACATCACTAAAACCTTAAACCTTTCAGGTTGATGTTTTGTCATTTTGCATAGAAATGTCCCCCATTTCAAATGACTGTTTGGCACATGGTGAATTGCGGCTCATAGGAATTACAATTATACAACGGTTGTAAGATGATATTCAAAAACTAATTTCAGGACTCTGAGCTTTAGTGCGATAAGCTCACAGTGATCAACAAAAACTACACAGATAATACGTTTTGTATGCACAATTTTGACTGCACTCAGAGATCTGCACAAAAAGGCTTGCACAGATTAGATTTATTATGCATGTGTCCAGAAACCTGAACAGAAACTCCCCTCGCCTGGATCCACAAAAGCTTTTGTAAAGTTGATTGACATCCTACTGGTGTTTGCTTTCTAACAGTATGGCTGTTAAGTAGATTGTTAAACATCCTAGTGTAGATACTCCTAGTAAAAGCATTGTGTTATGGTCAGGAGAACTGCATTAAATAAAAGCAATTTTGTGAGTACTAAAAGCACTCTGCCATGACTGCACTCTTACTGAAACTGGCTTTTTCAGATCTGAAACAATCTAGCTGCATTCAAATGTCATGGTGGTCCTGGTGCCTATTGACCGGTCTCAATCAGGTGTGAAGGGAGCCTTACAAACCCAAAATTCAAGGTAACACTGAACCAGAAGTTTTCTACAGCAATTTATTTAAATAAATATGCATTAGAACTGTAATCATTAGGAATATAGTCAAGCTGTGTATACTGAAGTTAAGCCAAAAAGTATATATTCATATCTCATCTCAAATTGTAATCGTCACCAACATGAGTTTTCTGACCGGAAAAAAATTAACGGAAGCAGCTTCTTTCCAAAACTGACATTTCTTTTGTTTCTGAGATTTTGAGAGACGCCCGCCTCATTTCCTGTCGATGACAAAGTTTTTGTTTGAGTGTGTTGGAAGCTGAAACCTCTGACAATAACAACTACATGTTGCATCATAAGGAGTAGTGGGATGATGGGAGGTCACCGACAGGTAAAACAGGCAAACAAACAAAGATGAGTAAGTGTAGCTTAAGTTATGAATATGTTAATAAGACAACGCTAATGATGCTGCTCAGGCAGAACAAAACGCCGACTTTCATCATCATCAACAGCAGCAATACCATTATTGATCTGCAAACATTAGCTAGTCTTTAATTCAGCAGAGTGTTTACAAGATGGCTTCAAGGGATGTTTTCACACCTGGTGTTTAGTCTGGCTAAAACAAACTCTGGTTCATCCTCTCCATTAGTGCAGTTCATTTATGTAGATGTAAACACAGCCGTCGCACTAGGGTGAGGACCAAAACAACTTTAACGAGACTGTTTAGAAGGTGGTCTGGGTACGCTGCTAAATGAACTCTAGAGCGGTTTGTTTATGGTGCGTTGCATTGATGGATGAGGGAGAGTAAGAAAAATGATCAAGGCTGAGTATATGTCATACTTCTCAGTGTTTACACTACCTCAAAACACAGCAACTGCTTCCGGTATTCATATTTGGTATTATTTACATCTGACCAATAACCAAACTGAACATTCTCGTAGTTTGTAGAGACAAGTTTTGGTTTGCTTGAAGTTTTTAAAACCCAACCACCGGAGAAAAACAAAAACATACACTGAATTGACCATAAGGTTCCATATGCATCCCTGGAATGGGACATTGACTCTGTTGGATGTCTGTTCCACGTCTGCTGGAATACCACCGAGGAAGATGCGCTGCAGCCTAATTGGCTGGTCATTGGGGAGCGACGCCTCCCTCTTGGGTTCCTCATCCACCTGGACTGCAAAAAATCTGGTGAAGAGGAGACATTAATAAGATGAACCATTCATAAAATCTCAAAATGTGCCATCAGCAGGAAGCATAAACAGAAAAATGTCCCCATGAATGCTATTCATCACCTGCCAGGCAGCCTCTCTATGCGTAGCGAATGCTCTCTGCCATCGCTCAGGTTTCCTTGGTCAGGTCGTCTGACGACGCGACGCTGACTATGACTGCCGGTATTTATTAGAACCTCAAGAGAGCCTTTGTTCAGCATGACAGAAAGGTAGGGCTGCAGGAGATGGAGATGAAACAAATTAGGTGTGAAATAGGCAGATAACTTTCAGGAATTAAAAAAAAAATCACAACAAAATGACTTAATTTCAAGAAATCAAATCCTCTACGAAATTAAATTAAAATTGTCTTGGTAAAACATTTATGTCAATAATATTGCATTTTGAGAGAGCAATGAAAACTGGAAGAAATACTTGTGATTAGTTTGAGACAAAAAGGGTCTAAATTAAATATGTTCACATCACTTCACAAAAATGCAAACTGATCACAGACTTTTGATTGAAGCAACCTTGTTTTAAACTTTTAAACACTGAGCACAAAGGGAAAGAGAAATTTTACTCCAGGCAATAAGTCCTAAGGTTTTGATTCAGTGTGCAAAAACTAATCTTTCAGTAAATTGCTCAATTTATTCTAAAACCTTGAAGCGCAACACAAAACATAATAAATTCAAATTATTGAAAACTTTTTGAAACTTGGTTAAAAGTCACTGGCAGCTGCCATCTGGATCAACACAAGCAATCTCGTCTCACTTTACAAGAATTCCCAAAGCTTTTTCCAATATAAACTAATCAAAATTTCCATCATAACTCTACCTCACACTTCTATTATAAAGAAAATGGCAAAAAGAGAGAAGAAAAAGGTTCGGTAAACTATCTGGAAAAAAAAAACTGCTTGTGAGAAGACAAAAAAGGGAGAAAACTGGATTTAAGGAGAAAACAGAAAACTAGAGATGAGTAGAGACAGATATGTGTGTAAGAAAAGGATCAAAAGAAAGCAGAGAAAGGAAAAAGAGGAGCGGAAAGCAAGAAGGAAAGGATAACAAGAGATGAGAGGAGCAGGGAGGAGGAGATAATAGGGGGGAGAGATAAGAGGGCAGAGAGCAAAACAGCGAACTAGATAGAGATTGGGTGGGAGAGGAGGAGTGAGACAGTCACAGAGGTGCTAGAGAGCAGCGGTGCAGGGTCAGGCTAATTTGAATTTTAATTCACTGTGTGCCAGAGGGCGAAGTGGGAGACAATTTACCACCTGAAAATGGAATTTCAATTTGAGGTGGGGGACAAATTGAACTGAGATGTAGCTACATCATGGCTCTTGCTGCGCCATCTCACACTCATAGGCCGATACAATGGGAGGGATGAACAAACGTGAACAGACATGTCAAACATGTCGGAGGATAGCGGATTCCCATAGAATCGCTCAAGTGTAAAAGAAATGCATAAAAATATATATAGCAAATTAAAGCATAAGTTATAGACTTTATAAAGTAGAAATGGGAAGTAACTCTCAACTGTAAACATCGGAAACAACTCAAAGACTCTCCCAAAACCAAACAGACTGCCATTCAAGTCAGCGGCTCTAAAACTTTAAGGGGTCTGAATCGTCTTGCAAGCCACAGTAGATCAGGAGCATCATTTTGATATATCATGAGATCCACAGAATGAGACAGTCCTTCCAGGTGTTTTGTTTTTTCCTGGAATGTTTTTTTTTTTAACAGATTCAGAGTGTTATTTAACCACAAAGCAGCTCATTTCAGCAGATAAATTTGCACTGAAACATAAGAACAACTGGGAGAAATAAAGCAGGGAGGTTTATTTTAAAAACCTGAAGAGCAGAATCTACAGCAGAGGACTCATGACTCAATTCTGGGTCACAAAGAAAGTCTCAGGTTCTTGTTTTGACAGTTACACTTTTCTCTACGTTTCTTTAAATAACTCATGCAAAAAAAAGAGAAGACATTGTCTCTTCAAACAACAGCCATATTATCATGATGGCAAGTAATTTTCTTGCTGGAGAAATTTTTTTTCCTGTTAGTTTTAGAAGTGTTAGGCTCTTCCAAATGCCTCCTCACTTTAAGTTTTTGGCTAGCAACTTCTCTAATCTTTCCTCTCCTGTTTTTAGCGTCAGCTCTCTTCCCGGTGAATCCCACACCCATCTCCCTCCAGTGTTTGTCCTTTCTCCTCGTCCTCTTCACTCCCCTCGTCCCTCTCTAAACCAGCCATTAGTCAGGGCCAACTTGAGTTGATGGTGTTTTTAACCTCGCTTAACCTTTCTCCACACACATGCCTGCGCACCGCCTCTGTACCTGCCAGCATAGTTTGTAAAAATAGATTTTGTGCCCAACAACCATTGATGACGGATAATCTGCAGGTAACCCTCCGTCCCACCTCTTATCACATTCTCAAACGCCAACACTTTCTAGTTTGCATGTTTGAATTTGTATTTATGCACAGATGGAAACATATGCATGTTTGAGTAATTTTTTTCATCTGGGGAATAACCTCTAAACCATGGAAGCTTAATTTGTTTAGAGAGATAATGATGCTTTAGTCAGCTAAAATCTGATATTACAGTTAAAAACAGCTTCTGCACATCTTCAGGTTTGTGTCTTTTTGCAGTGAGAGTGGATTGTTGTTGTTGTTGTTTTTTTGCATAAAGCCAAATCCAATTAGCAGAGCTGCCAAAAAATGCAAATCTCATTAATAAGCACTCATGTAATCATAATTCACTTAGGGAACAGATACCCACCTCTCCTGACTGCCTTCGTCTTCTCTTGGAACTTAAGTTTGATCTGCGAACCTTTAGGCAGAAAAAAGCACATAAGTGAAAAACCATCTATTCATGCATATATAACTCATGCCAGAAGTTCCTAAATTAGGGGCATTTTCAACTAATCTTTAGATCTTTACTTTTTAGTCAACAAATTTGGTATATTTTTAGAAGAAAAAGTATGTA
This sequence comes from Xiphophorus maculatus, assembly GCF_002775205.1. Lineage (NCBI taxonomy): Eukaryota > Metazoa > Chordata > Actinopteri > Cyprinodontiformes > Poeciliidae > Xiphophorus > Xiphophorus maculatus. Next base: position 6,315,763 of record NC_036457.1, read on the forward strand.
GACAAGTTTAATCAGCATGGATTTTCTCATAACAGCAAATTTTCAAAACTATAAATGCGCACATCAGTAAACCCTTAATGAAATGTCCCTAAATTTGCTGCAACGCTAACACATATAAGCTTTTAGAGCAGTTCTGTTTATCTAAACTCTCTTCCTTGATAGAATAGATACACTTAAGTTAGACTGATAGATTTCTTTTAGAAAAAAAACCCAAAACAAAACAAAAAACTTAATTTTAAGGAGTCCACAAATTATCCATTCAAGTTGGGGGTTTGTGAAGGACATTCCAGAAGCTAAATAAACTATATGCTAATTAGGGATGCAAGTTAACTATTAGTAAGTTAATTTAAAGTTGACTGATCTTATTTATCGACTAACAATTAATTGATAAGCTGCCATTTTCTTAAAAATACAAGTTCTATGTTGTATCTATTGCCTTTCTATAAATTGAAGGTACATTTTTTTATATGCTGAATTTAAAAAAAGAAGAATGTCATTATACTTTAACAATTTATTTGTGTCAGCTGTATGAAATACTGAATGAACAAACAAAAACTTTGAACATCTCCTTTAGAGTCAGAACAAGACAATAAACCTTTCACTGCTCATTGCTATATTTCAGGCACAATGTAACTGTGCAATTTAATATGTAAGAGCAAACTACAAACCATATTTTCTCAACCATATGCATTACCAAATTCCTAAAATTCCTCAAACATAATTTTCTAGCAGTATACCGATACATCACAACCTGATAAGATTTATTTCTGCAAGTACTGCTGTAGTGAGAGAAACGAGAGAGATAAAACAGATAACCTGTGATGGGCTGATGGGTGAAGCCCCTCCCACTGCCAGCAGTATAATCCCAGAGTCCGACAGAGTGCTGAAGGACAAGCTGATCTCAGTGCCGACTTCCAGAGACGGGCCACCCAGCTCCATGTATCCTGGCTTACTGAAACTCACTGTGTATAGGTTCTGAGATACAAACAAGTAATGTGTTAGTTAAGGGTTCACAATTAAACCTTGGCATTGAAAAGTCAACAGGTGGATTATAGCAGACTTGAAATGCATTTTTCAAACTATTTTAAAAAAATGGGAATAAAACTTTAAAATCTCACTGTAAAGGCAGCTTTATGTTCGAACAGCAAAGATACATCCTGATTCACATGAACATAAAGAATTGACTTAAAAACCCAGAAGTTTTCTAATCCTTTACATATTCTAAATTATGTGAGCAAAGCTAGGTTTTGAGCACCTGCATTGAATTCATCATGAAGACTGTTTCTTGCTCTGAAGATTGTAAGCCGTTTGCAAAATACTAGGTCTGTACTGATATTTCAATATGTGGGAAAAGGAATAAAAAAGCTAGAGCTAGCTTGAACTGGCTTTAGCGTTCTTGTCCTTCCCGTCTTTGGGTTTTATTCTTTGCATCAATACAGAGCAAGGCCACACAGCGAACGACAGAATCAATAATGCACTAAAGTGGAACCAGTAGAAGAGATAGGGTCATGTATGGAACAACATTGAGCAGTAGACAAAAACAAATGTCAAGGCCTTTTGAAATTATGTGTTATGTTATTTTTATAAAACCTGTAAGAAGACAACCATATCTACATGCAAATACAAGTGAACGTTAATAACATTTTAGAGTCCGCAATAGGTCACAAACTAACTGATTTCTGTAAAGACATATCACATAAACTCCAAATGAAAAACTTACCTCGACATTACATCCTTTAGTGACTCCTGTATAGTCAGTGCTGCTGAGCAGATTATATGGAGTTCTGGAGACTTCAATGTCTCTGAGACAACCTGCGTACCTCTTGAGATTCACCTCTGACCTAAAATGATAGCAGTCATAGTACTAAATGAAATTATTAGCATGAGAAATCCCAAGCTCATTGGACTTTGTCTCTACGCAGTGAAGCTGGATTACTTCAGCCGTGAAATGATTGCATCATGATCTGGAAGCTGAGTGAAGACTGGAATTCAATAAGATTTTTTTTTTTTGAATATGCTGTTTGTCCATATCGATGAAGTTGAAGTTACCAGGGATTTGGAGAATTTTGACTTCAGGCATCAAATGTTTAAGTCTAGAAAATGTGGATAAAATAATCATCCACATTTTCTATTTTAGCAGATTTGTCCTTTCTGGGCTCCAAAAACCACAATAAAGTGTAAAATATTTGCAAAAATACTAATGTCAACAGGACAGGGATGGAAACCATTAGCATCCTTTAAGTTTAAAATTTCTGTCATGTTTCAACCACATACTTCAATGCATTTTATTGAATTTTATGTGATAGAGCAGCAGTTTGCAACCTGCGACTCAGGAAATGCAGGTGTAACTTTGGATTGTCCACAATGGCTCCTAATATCTAAAAATCATAAAGAGTCAACTGATGTTTTAAAATATAAATAAAACAAATGCTGTTTTTTTTCTAACAGAACAATTACACTGCATTTCTACAATAGAAGAAAAAAAAGAAAAATCTACCAATCACGTTTTTGAAAAAGCTGTATGTTATTTCTTCATTATTTTAAAACATATGGACCCTGAAAGTTTTACTCAACTGGACTGAAAACAAAGATGACTATTTGTAAAGGTTGCAGGCTGATGTGAAAGACCAACACCGAGAATAATTGTGAAATGGAAGGAAAATATGTGCGGCTTCCACAATGTTTACAATATGAGGATCATGAGAAGCATAATGCACTGATCCCCTCAGTATTTATTTAATAACAGCTGTAAGTTTTGGGGGCTGTCTCTACCAGTGACCTTTTGTTGTTCTATCACATAACATCTCAATTAAATACACTCATGTGTTTTTAAAATGACAGAATATGTGTGATTACATCTGAAAAGCATTACAATTTTTTTTGAACAAACATCAAATTCTGGCTAGTAAAGGACAGAAAAGTAATTTGCAGCAAAGGCCTTCATATTCAAGCCAATAAAACATTTTGCATTAACTGTGGGCTGCACAGCCTTATCAGCGTTGCTAGCATCATGCAGTGATAAACTATCTGAACATTTTTTCTAAAACAAAGAACGTAAAATTTATTTTTTGTTTTACCTGGCTGCCATGCTGTTAAAACAAAACATAAAGCATTAGCACACATACAAAAAAAGTCTATGATTAATGTAAAATTTCTAATAAAATTAATTTTAATTGTTTTTTTAAAGGGACATCAAAATACTACAAATGAGGTTTTTATTTTTAAAATAATTTCAAATCCTTCTTACACCTCCAGCATAAACACAATTTTGTGAACATTGAACATGTTTATATAAAAATGAATTCTATATTTATGCTTTCCGAGTTTTTATTTTTATTTTATGTTTGTACCTGTAGTTTCCAATCGTTGGCAGACCACCAAAATAGATTTTCTGGTTTTCCTTCAGGTTAAGACCAGTAGCTGAGCCCTGAGATATGGCCACAATCTTTTCCTCAGCACCATCATCGATGTCCACAACAATCACAGTGGCTATGTAAAGGTAAAAGACATTTTCAGTAACCTTTTTACATCTGGTTTTATGACCTAAAGACTATGAATTCTCGCCAGTACCCTGTTTCTTGTTCCTCGACATGGTCAGAGCTTTCCAGCGTCCATCATTGTGGCGTCTAGCTGATAGAGCTCTTCCAACTCCTGATCCCAGGTCAAAATTCACCCTCACCTTTCCTTCTGACAGCTCAAGAGACATAAAGTCTTTCTGCAAAGAGCAACATTAACAGAGAGAGGTGTAGGGATCAATATATTGATGTAATGCATGCCAAAAAAAGATTTCCATGACAGTTACAGTATATGACTTCATAAATTGTGCAGGTTTATTTCCTATCATCTGTCTCTGTTGCAAACACACCATGTCTTCAGTGGCTAGATACATGAGCAGAGAGTCGGAGGAGAAAGTGCGGAACTTGAAGATGATGGTGGAAACATTTGGGTTCCACCTTGTGGGTCGTCCTACTGCAGCGTAGCCTTCACCGTCCAGCTGAACTGTCCCCTCACCATCAGTTCGCTGAGGACTACGAGAACACAGAGGAATAATTAAATTTCCTAATTATTAATATTTTCATCCATCTTCCAAAAACACTTCACAAGCCAGAAAAAAAAGATGCAAAAAAGAAGATGGCATCCATTAACTCCCATGATAAATTGCAAACACAAATACAGCAAAAGTACAAACATAAACAAGAAATATTGGTGTAAAATATGAAATTCATTTGCATACCTGACAACACAACCTTTACAGTCTCCCTCTCTCTCTCTGTAGTTCCACAAACCGATAGGTTTACCGTCCAAGAAGGTCTCTCCCATGCAGCCTATAAATGTTGATGCTCTGACTGCTTCTGCCTTCTACAGGACAGAAGAAGAAACCAACATGGTAAAAAAAAATAATAAAGGAAGGTTAAAAAAAGCACAGCTAGGTTAGTCATGTCTTTGACAGACAAATACCTTTGCAGTGCCCAAAATTCCTCCAACAAACAGGTAGGCATTCTGGTCGACGTCTAAGATGGTGTAAGCTGTAGGTGAGTTGGCACTGGCTGGGGTTGGCATCATGCCAGCCATAGGGCCTTCCAAGGGATATACCGATATGGTGCCATTTAGACCATTACTGCAGATGAAAACAAGGCAGTACAGTAAATTTAATTAGTTTTTTAAAAATTTGCTTAACCTATATTTAACCCGGAATACCATACTCAGATTAAAAATTTATTTTTCAGCAAGCATCAAACACAAATACAAAAATTACAGTTAAACAGTTAAAATTACAAGCACTCTAAACAAAACAGTTTCTATGGAATTGACCTCAAGGACTCAGTGAAGCGTACAATGAAATGAACCTTGTAAAGGATGAAAGGCAGTTTTTTCAAGCCACTGTACTGTACTAAGTCCAGTGTGTGCAAATGGGACAGAAAGAAACAAGTGATCTTGCTGATGAAGAAAATAATGATCAGCATTTTGCATTGCAAGAAGGGAACAGATATAGGAAGTCAGCAACATGAGATTGTCTCATATATAAAAGATTTACTCTCAGTCATCTGAGTCATGTCTACTCAGGGGTAAAAATGGTGCAGTAAGAGGCCACTTATTTTGAAGAAAGGTTTTAAGTTCTCTGTTTTAAGTTTCTCTACATGTAGTTTGAAGTTGAGCAAGTTATCAACCCCAAAATCAGAGATGTTTAAACCAGTGACTCCCAAAGATTTTCTGGCCCTATGGATTACAATAAAATCCCCCCCAAAAAGAAAAAAGAATCAACTGGGCACACACATCGTTCAACCAGACATACACCTATACACATATTTTGTTTTCAAACTCCACTGAAGTTTACTTCACACTTCAGGTTGCAACAAAACAAACTACAAACCATCTTTACAGTGAAACATTTTTGTGTAAATGTATATTTTTTTTCATTCATCCATACCGCTTCCCGCGCCCCCCCTGCAAGGGCTTGGCGCCTTGCAGGGGGGCAAGGCGCAAAGTGTGGCACGCAACACACTTTGGGAACCACTGGTTTAGACCAAGATTGCTGATATAGCTTATAAATAGCAGGGGGCCTAATAGGCACTGAGGTGATTTGAAAACCAATCTACTGCTATATAATGGTCAACAGGGTCAAATACTTCAACATGTTCTATATGATTTCTGGAGATGCTGCAGTGACTAAATGTTATGTGTTCACCTGATATTAGTTTTCTTGGACCTTTTGATTGGAAACAGAAATGACAAAAACACACTGTGTGCCTACTGAACCTCTCCTCACAGCCATATGAAAGTTTGTTTTCAAGGCAGGAGTAACATTCAGCAGTGGGGGAATATTTTAAAGACAGAGAAGTCTGTGTGATGCCATCAGTAAACACCTTTGGGAAGTCTCTCTGATGGAAAATGCATGGAGCAGGTGGGACTCTTCCTTTATGTGAATGAGAGAGTGTGTAAACAACAACACTGCAGCTTACAGAGGGAAGGAAAAATAGATTGCAGTGGATCTATGTAATGATGTGCCAAAGGCTGACAAGACTGCAAACTCTAGATTTCCCAGCTGTAAAAACACGCTTTCTGCTCTAGCATGAGTAAGACAATGTTTTGGGGTTTCTGCTGTTTTGTCTTTGCTGTTGGTATTGATTGTTATTTGTTAAATAATGTGAGAGAGGAGTAAGACGAGACAAGATACCAGGAAAATAATGTGAAAGCAGGCAGAACATTGTTTCATATTTTTCTTTGGCTGAGTTTGTGATATTTGTGATAAACTGCAAAGTGATTGGCTTACTACATCTTGCCGAAAGTGCAACACAAGATTTGAATTTAAGTACTACACCCAAAATCTTTAGACAAATGAATTAGAAGAATGACATGTGTATCAGGACAAGTTACTTACCGAGACGCTTCTATCCGGTGCCAGTTCCCATCATTGATTGTGTGATGGGGATATTCAACCCTTCCCACACCTGAACCCACATCCCAAAGGAAATTCACCTTCCCCTTGCGCATCTCCAAGGCCAAGAAATCAACCTGAGGTACAGAGAAAACAAACTAAAGAAAGTGCCTGCACACTTTTGTAGTGCAGTAAGCTGTGTTCAAGTCTCATGTCAACATATTAAGTGGCAAACCCTGATTTTTTTCACATTGTCCAACTAATTTATCCACAGACATGTAGGTGACATCTGGAGGCAGTTAAGAGTATGTACCTAAAAGAGACTGACTGCATGCTACCCTTTCATTTTTATTAATATTTTTATTTTTAAAATCAAGTATGATTTTCCAATTCCAAATGATGGAACGGAAAATTCCAATAAAATACACTTAAGCTCGTGATTTGAACATGACAGAATGTAGACAAAGCTCAAGGTGCATTAATATTTTTGGGAAACACTGTATCCATTGCTGAACGAAACTTTTTAAAATTTTAACTGTATGGCATTTTTTGTACATTTGTCAAACAGAAAACTGCAAATGATGCACAGTAAGTTGACATTTCATTAAATGTGCTAGGTGATAAGAAATCTTTTGTTGAAAGTAATAAATTCATTATCCAACATTCTCAATATTAGGAGGATAAATCTGATATTTATAAAAAAAAGGGCTGCAGTAGTGTGGCCTTGAACAAAAAGTACTGCAGTCCTACAGCTCTGAAAGTGTAAAAATTGGTATTCTTTCAATGTAACAGCAATGCGAATAAATGAGAATAAATGCCATTTCTCAACAAATCCAACTTTATAAATGGAGCAAAGTGTAAAAGTAAGCGGACACTCTCCTCTCATATTAATGTGCATGACTGTTATTGTGATAACAGATTAATGTGGTCAGATTTGAGTTTATCAGTGAAGCAGATTACAGACCACATAAATCTCACAGTGTTGAAATTGATTGGTGGAAATTGAATCAATTTTCCCACCTGTAAAAGGGACGATTTGGTAATGTTGCAGCATCCCACCCATTAGTAAGAGAGTTTTATATGAAGACATTTGTTTAAAAGGATCTGGGCATAGTAACAAGAGTCCAGATTCTCAATACTATTAAACAGAACCAACTGGAGCATTTATCCAGGAGGTGAAAATAAAATACAATGATGAAGTGATTTCACAGCCAGTACAAGAGCTGAAGTTCTCTCCAGTGGCCTCTTTAACTGGATTTTCACAGGATTTTGTTGTATTTTGATTAACAATCTTATTACTTATGTATGAGTTAAAAAAATGATGAGTGAATTCTGAGCATGCAGACTCTTCTGCTGTCTTTGAACTACACAAAATAATTATTCATGTAGCCTTATGCACAATTAGAGATTATCAGGAAGTCGCATCTGAACACACAAATCACAGGCAAACACACAACTGCACGCACTTTTCTTTCTAGTCTCTCCAGAGTATAGGCGATTATTCATTAGCAGAGATCACAGGGAAGCATTATTATTCAACTAGCACTTCACTATTAGTAAAAATGTAAGATGTGAACAAAAACACACACTAAATTATTATTTATACTAAATTAGAATATCCATGAGAGACACAAACACATATGTGCTGAAGACGTCCCAGTCAGATGAAGCAAAGCAAAGATTTCTCTGGGGAAATCAGGGTAAAGCTGAGAGCAACACAAGCTTGTTGTTAATTGCCACTCCACTCCAGCACACACACAAATATAGTGCACACACTTTGGGACTATAAGTAGTACCTTTAAACAGTGCTGTGTTGTGTTTTAAGGGTGCTGGTGGGTACGTGTCAAGACGTATTAATTATTCCCACAGATAAATCACTATGGGAGTATTAGTAGGCTGCTTCTTTGTCTAGTTTAAGACACGGACACAACCTGGTTCTTTGTGTGTGCAGATCTTTGTGTTTGCTAAACTGAACTTTCAAGCGGGATAAATGCTGTACAACATTAACCTTAATTAATGCAATATTACGGAAGATATGCTTGCAAAAAACCTATTTAGTGGCTGTAGTGTGGGAGTCAAACCATTAAAACTAATTTTATACTTACATATTTGGCAGATCCCAGGTAAAAAAGGAGGTTATCAGGTGTGGTGGTTTTAACATGAAGGATGATGGTGTTGTACCTCCCTTTTCTGATATCGGGGCGATAACTTCGGAGGCAATCACCACCTGATGAAACTGAGACTTTGATCTGGAAAACAGTGGGAGATTGTAAACTATTTTAACACGGAACAAAAACAGTTTTCGCAAGCATTTTTTTGTTGACTGTCCAGAACAAACTTATTTTTTTCTTTTGGTGGAGAGAAAAAATAATTCATAGGAATAAATTCAAATAATTTTAAATCAAATTTGATATGAAGGGACTGATTTGAGGTAGTAATGGACATTCGGGTGAATTTTATTACATTAGGATGTCATTCATGAGGATCAATTATACAAACAGATGTATTTCAGGTGTTTTTTTGTGTTAATTTTTTTTACTATGGTTTAGAGGTAATATAAACCAAAATTATGTTTTTTTCAAAACATATTCATGACATAAGATCACTATAAGGAAGATTTTTCATATAGAAATCTTTTGTTATACCCTTGTTGAATCCTAGAAGAGGCTGCTCACTTGACTTGCTCACTTATGAAACCCTTTAAACCCTCTAAAGGAGATTTTTGATAAATAAGAATGGTGTTTACGAATTGCTGTAAGCATATTAAAGTTGAGTGGAAGGAAACAAAGTGATAGTAAAAGGTGTACAAGCTAGCTCCCTCACAATCCAGCCTTAAGGGGATTGTGAACCAAAGTTCAAATAAGAGTTTCTTCTGGTGTTGCTCAACTGTGTTTTCTGAAGTCCAAAATCAAAGCAGTTTAGAAATTACAGATCACTTTCAGCTTTCTTCTTCTGACAAGTTTTATGGACATGCTCATTTATTTTTTTCCAAACAGACTCGACACCTGCCTACATCACCAAAAGGTCCAACTAGCTAACGTAATGACCATGGTATAACTGTGCTTGACTAACCAGAAACCTGGTCTGACCTAAACCCCACAAAAAAAATATATGAGCTGTTAATAAGAGAAATATGGATATGCCACACTTAACAACACAAAAAAGCTGATGGCTTGAATTAAAGAAACCTCGGCTTCCCTCAGACCTCATCAGAGCCACAGGCTAATTTGACTCCATGTCACGTTACATTGATGCAGTAATTTAGGCAAAAGCAGGCCCAACCAAGTATTCACTACATTTACTGTAAATTTCATGGTCATACTTTTAGTAGAACAGCAGTTCTGCATACAACCTGCAACAGATCATCTCCACGGTATTTAAGTACAGCAACATTTGCAGCTCAATGTGAAAACAGAACTGAAATAAAAACAGAATATATAAAAAATACAATTCTTTGCACAAAAACGGTAATGCTTGACTTTATGTACTACTGTTGTTTTCTGATACCCTAATTTTGAGTTGTAGATCCAAAACTCTGTTCATCAAAATGAACAGAAAAAGTATATCACTCTATGTGTGATGTACCCATGTGACTTTGACTGTATCTATAAAAACACACATTATTAAAACATTCACACACAAACATTCAAAAACACACAAGACAGAAGTATGGAAAGAATATTTACTCAACAATTTCACTGCCATTCAGCATCAACTGAGTGCAATAACATATGTGAATATCAAAAACGCATACTGAATTTGCTTGCTTCCTGGCCTGGTTGATCAGTTCCTTTATTTGTGAGATGTTGCGCCTCAAATTGTCTTGAAGCTCTTTTATCGGTTGCAGCTTCTCCAGCAGTCTGTCAGCTTCATCCTCCAAATCCTTTACTTTAGCTCCAGCAGCATGGACTAAGAGCAGAGAGAGATGAAGCAAAATGAGCATAAACACTGGCACAACAATACTTCTTTTACAAATACTACAGAGTAAATCTCAGCTGAAAGTGGAAAGCTTGCCAGATATGAGATAACTGAAAGAACAGAAATACAAAAGAAGAGCGAGAAATGAGACTGAGAGCCAAAGAAATTAGTGTAGCTTAGCATTCAAAGAGAACTGCTTTAATTTTACAGTGTACATTATGTAGGACAGTGATAGAAAGAACTAAAAATCAAAAAGGCGTTATATATGCCTTGCAATGAGCTGAGAATTCATGCTCATTTTGAATGGAGGCATTAATAGAAGCAGCTGTACAGATACTAAAGACAGCCAAAAAATTAGTGTAAGGTGCATCAATACAGCTGTAGAGAACTGTTTACATCGGTATTAACTGAGGCTATTAAAACAAAAATGATTGCCACATTGTGTTAAAAATTGGAATTTAGTATTTTGTTTTGTCAATAAACAAGAACTGATTAGAAAACTGTAAAGCCAAACATATTACTAGAGTGTAGTATTGGTGCACCGGTTACAATAATAAATTATTTTTATTAAGGTAAGTGAAATATACATACTGATTGCTGTGGGGATTGAAAAAAGAGAAACAAGAAGAAAAATATCAAACATTGAGTTGAATTTACCAAAGTTTCTAAAATGGTTGACTTTGGAATTAGTACTGAATTACAGTAAATATAAATTTATCAAACTTATATAATTTCATTTATTGATTCACGAGTTAATGGAGATACCCGATAATAAAGCACTTTACTGTTTTTTTCAGGGTCCTGGATCAGCCGATTGGCTGCGTTGACGTCGTCCTCCAGCCCGCTGCAGTTCAGCGTCAGGCCTCCGAGGCGCAGGTTCAGATCCGCAAGGCGCTCCAGGACGTCTACGGCCGTAGCATTGGCATCAGCTGCTACTGCTTTTGTAGCTGCTAGTTTAGCAGACGTATCTGTAAGAAATGCCACACATTGCTAAAAGATTGCTGTAATTTTACTTTGTTTAAAAAAAAAGATGAATGATTTGTTTGGACACAAACAAATTAAAAATCACAATCTTACCATTGGGGATTGCGTTGAGTGTCGCCAGGGTTCCATTAACAGCTGCTAGAAGGCCTTTGGTTTTGTCTCTAGCTGCTTTAACTCTGCCCTTTAGCCCGGCCACATTGTCTGCATTGTCTACACACAAAACAAATGGTAATATCTATGACAATCTCCTTAGTAATAAAATATCCCTCCTCCCTTTCCTGATCAACAAGATCAATGAGATCACAGACAAAGGAAAAGGATACAGATATTCTGAAGCAAAGATAAAATAAGAGATGATTCCATGTAAATTCACTTTACAGAAATCAACATAAAGTTTAGAATCTGTGGGAAAATGACTTGTGTCAATAAATGCCATAAAATTGTGATATACACAGCTGAAATACTTTGTTGTTTAAACAAGGTATTTCACTTTCGAAAAACTGAAAATAACTTTTTAGTTTTCTTTTTTGTTTGTTTTTGCATTGCACATGATACTAGTTACTCCTTTAAGTTTTCAGAACTCACCACCTGTTGGTTTGCATTATTCTTACTGACCTTTCCACATTCAACACTTCATGATTTTTAGATCAAATCAAACAAATAGATGTTTATGCATTCCCCCCACTGATTTCACTTTCTAACAAATGAAATCAATGCAATACAGCAGACCTGGGCGTTTAAAGGTCAGAGAGCAACAGCTGGCCCTTCAAATGCCCTCAGCTGACCTGAATGAAAATTGGAAATCAAAAATGCATACATTTTATTTCTATTTGGTTTATGAAGCTCATTTTCAAAGAAACATCTTCCATTTCCTATATAACCATGTAACCCTTCTACAGTCCTCCAGGACTGCACCATGCTGGAAGGGAAGACATCAAACACAACAAGAAAATCAATGATTTCCTGTAAATCTTTTTCTTCTTTAGTTTGCAAGAAAAAAACAACTGCAGTGGCGAATTTCAGGATAATTAAACTGATCATTCAGTTTAATTATCCTGAATTAAACTGATCATTCTCTACCCCAATATGAGTTCATCAGTTCAAAACCATAAACTTAACATAATTTTTATAGATAATTATATGGTTTAGAAAATGTCTATAATAACCCAAAGGGATAAATCAATTGCCACTATACGGATAAACAAAAATCCTTTTTGTCATATCTAATTTTTTTATTTTGTAAGCCAGGTGTATAAACTTCCCAATTTTTCTGTCAGTTGTCGTGGAAAAGAATATATTTCCGAGCACTGTTCAGGTGAAATCACTCAATCAGGTTTATTCATATATTGTGCACAATACAGAGAGCTCATAGGACAATCAGTAATGAAGCAGGTCTGGATGAAAAGCTCTGTCAGGCAGAGACAACACATGAGTTTTATGCCAAGGATAAAGAATTAACAACAAGGGGCGAGACAGTCTGGTTCTGATGCAGCTGTAGAAAACAACTTCCAACCTTCTACATGTAGCCCAAATAGTTCTTTTGGTGAGAGTTCATACGTTCATCCAGACCTGCTTCATTACTGATTGTCCTACAAGCTCTCTGTATTGTGCACAATATATGAATAAACCTGATTGAGTGATTTCACCTGAACAGTGCTTGGAAATAACACACTCATCAGCAACTTTAGTATAATTCAGAAGAAAAAACAGTCAATTAAAAAACAGTCAATTTTACTACCTCAAGGTGAGATGATAAAAAGAAATGACTTAATTCTGAGTATCAAGCTAAACACGCTCAATTTAGGCCTCCATAATCAAGAATCGACTTTCCAAGAGTGATTTCATACGTTTAAGAAAATGTTTATGTTTCCAGTCCAGTAGACACAGTGTGTAGACCCGTACCTTTAACATCATTCTGAAGTTGTTTGGCTTTGTTCAGCAGTATTTGACTCTTCTGGAGGGCATTCTGAGCTGCCTCCTTCACAGGGACATCAGGACCCAAAGCCTGAAACAGCACCAATGTAAAACATAAAAACACATACACCTTCTAACAATTCGAGAAATAATGCTTTCAGAAACTGTAGATACAAAAAAGACTTAAAAAAACGTCTGTCATCACAAAAACAAACACTTTTCTGCATTTAATCACTTTACATTAAATTTAACCATTATTACTTTGAAAGAAATTGTCATCTTCTGAGAGGCAGCCAAACTACTTATTTTATTTTACTTGTCTATGATTGTTTTTATGCTCTTTGTCCAAAATCCTTTTAGAGCTTGAACTTTATTGTCCTCTAGTTTTGAAAAATAAAAGTATAAATATTGCTATGATGTCTGTGATGACCAATGAAGAGCCAATAATATATTTTCTTACGGAATACAAATAGATTGTGCTGAGAATAGACTTTCAGGGTCTTGATGGTTCAAATACTTGCATACTCCATTTGAAGATTGTAGAATTAAGTTGTAATAAATAAATGTCTAAAAGTATCATCTTTTGTGTCTTAATTTTAGGCGCTTATAAAAGCCAAATGCATGCAAAACACCAAAAATAAAATTTGTACTCTATTCAAAAGGTATTAATGAATTTCCTCACCAGTCCCAGAGCCTCATTTGCTGTCTGTTTGGCTGCTTTTGCCTCTTTTTCTGCAGCATCAACATTGGCTTTAATATTACTGTAAGCATGGACAGCAGCAGTTGCATTGAAGGACAGGTTTTTTGCTTCAGCCAAAATACTGTGAGGTGAAGAGTGAGAAAGAAGGAAAAAAACATGACAGATTAAATTAACTTCTACACAAACCTTTTTCCAATCAAAAATCTTAATTTTGCTTGTGTTAATGGTAGTTAAGCACAACTTTACAAGAATATGGCATTTATACCGAATCCTAAAATTTTAGTCTTGAAATTAATAACAGAGTAATATTACACTGAATTGGAAAATAAAATTCCACTTTTTACCCTTTAGGATAAACAATATTTACGTACAAATACCTACTATTCAAAAAATTTGGAATATAAAAATATATATCTCATATCTTTTTTAATTACTCATCATTTGATTTCACTTTCCACCGTATGGCTGAGGGATCTAACACGTGAAAAAAACATGAGAGAAGGTAAAACAGTGATCTGTTTGTACTGTACTCACCCATCTAAAATGGCTGCCGATTCATTTAGCTGTTTGGCATGTTCCTCTGCTTCGCGGACGTGTTCAGCCAGGCGGCCATTGCTCAAGCCGTCAGAGAGGCCCTGAACTTCGTCATCCAGCTGAGCATGAAGCGGATCAAGCTCTCTATCCATCTCCTCCAAGTCCTGAGAACGGAGATCGGAGGATTAAATTCATCATTACTTACCAAAATAAAAGAAGTTTCTTTTTTTCATTGTAACTCTTAGCCAACCAAGCTCAGTCAGAATGAACAACTATGAAACGACTTTGTGTTTTTTCTTGATTTAGTACCTCCAGCTCCTTGTTGATGTTGTCAGACAGCTGGTTTGCCTCATCTAGAAGATCATTTCCCTCTCCAAGGACCTTCTGCGCGTCTTGTTTGACAGCATTGACTGCATCTCGCTTCCTCTATAAAAAATAAATAAAAAAATAATATTAACATCTGCAACAATATACTATTTTTATTTCTGAATGTTAGATTTTCTATAGTTTTCTTTTTGAGAAGCCTTCTATTCTTTTAAAATGATTGCCACAAAAGGAGTTTTGCTAGATATTGGCTTTTCCTTTCAGGTAATTTCTACATGACATATAGCTGACTAGTATCTGACTAGTACTATTAAACTTTCAAGAGCTGAGCTATAAATCATTTAGTCATAAAAAAGCATGGACTGACCAGTGATTTGTGTCAAAGTGATCAAATCATAACTTATTGAAATGGAAATAAATCTGTTTCTCCTGTATCTGTTCCATCACTAAAAACGATAAAGGCACCAAAAGAGCATACATCACTACAGTTTTAAATTTTACAGCTTTATGTAAAATTTCAACATTCCAGTGTTTTGTTTTTTTTTAGAAACTTTCTCAAATCTGTCCATTTCATTCATTTTTTTAGTATTTGACGTTGTTAATCACTTTATTTTGTTTAATCTAAAGCACTTTGTGGTTCTTATTGATGAAATAGAAACATTCTAAAGCCAGGAAATAATCTAAGAAATTAATAGGCATTAAAAAAAAATATTTCAGGAGAACCAAGTTGTAAACGGTTGCAGCTACCTGCAACAGACTAAGCATGTTTTTTAGATTTAATGTACATGTTACACCTAATTTGATAAGCAGTAAAAGTTACACTGCAAACTCTAACAGCTGGTGGAGTAGAAACACTTTAAGGTATATCACAGTTTAATAAGAGAAAATCTAATCTAACTTGAATCCATACTTTATTTACAACTGTAGAAAATTTATATTTACTGTATATATAACTTGGCATAGTCATCCTTAAATTCTGACAGACGGCTATGTTCTGATTCTTATGTATGTTTGAGTTGGGCTGCACCTGCAGAGCGGTGAGGTTGGCTTTGTTTTGTTCTGTCAGCAAGCCAGCCTGCCTCGCTTTTCCCCGGGCAGAGTTCAGTAAATCTTGAGCCTCCTGGAGCTTCCCCTCATGATCAGACAGCTTCTCTTTTATCTTTGAAACACATGAGGAGGTACTGAGGTAATCAAAGTCATTTAATACATTTGAAAACAAGATTTGTAAGCAGAGATCATGATTACCTCTGCTTTCAAGTCTTCAGTGGCCTGATGAGGGTCACCAAACATCCTTTTGACTTTCTGATACAGCTCTTCTGCTAGACTGCAGAGGAGGAAGAGAGTTCATTTGCATTCATATCTTGGATAACGATATTATGACTCATAAAACCGGAGGAGTACTTATTTATATGTGTTTTTACAAATGCAAAAACAACTAAAAACACCACAAAACTTCAAATCTTCTACTTGTTTCAGAGCCAGTTTTCAAACCTATGGGATGAATAAGAGCACATACAGTTAGTCATACCAAGAGCTAAGCCAAGTCTTGGAGAGAGACGAGGTTAAACGCTGAAAGACGGAGTCCAGCTTATCAACAATAGAAGGAGAAAGTTTTCCTTTAATTGATGAAACAGAAAGAGAGAAAAGAAGCGGATTTTGTGTGAAAGTTTAAGCTTCATAAAGCCAGAGATGCTGTTTAAAAAAAGAGACATAATGTGGGAAAATTCAGTTGCACTTGTCTGTTATGGAATTGGATAAGAAGAGATGTGGAGTGAAAATGTGAAAACCTTTCACTTTAGATCAGATATTGAGGTTTCCATTTTTTCATACAAGGTTTCACAAAGGTTTGATGAAGTTTAAATAACCAGTAGAGTTTAATCTTTTGAACAATAATAATGACTGCTGTTTTTATTTTGTTGAACACCCTGTTATCCTTTTTAATATAAGTAGACTGCCTGTTTTTCTTTATATCTGTAGTTAGTTCAGATTTTTCCTTATAGTCCTAATCAGCAATCCTGTGTAAATATACTGTACATAGATAATATTAATCATACTGGACTTAGGATTAATTGTGATTCTTTTCACTATCTTTTTATAACCTTTAATATCTCTGAATAAAATCATAACACTGAGAAATAGTCTGCCTTTTTAAATTTTGAATATAAATTATCCACTGGGAAGGTTCAGGATTTACAAAAGTATATGAAATATACTATAAACAGATTGAATTACATTTGTAAATATGAGGCTGAGTTATGATAGAGTAGTAAATTTAGATATAGAAGTGATTTCTACAGCATAAATATAATTTGCTGATAATATTTCTCTATTTTGTTTGGTAACTATGCATCTGAAAGTTGCTTTATCAGTGACATTAAAATGCAAATTTTAATCATTGACAGAGTGAGTTTGATGAAGTACAACTGCTTTTTATGAGCAAATGTTACCAGAGGTGAGTCAAAGGATGGTGGTACCATTGATAGTACTTGGTATTAAATGTAATAGACCAAGAATAACAGTAATTCACACCAGAATATAAAACACTAAGGTGGCAAGGTGACTTTGATGGCATCTTTTACTGTAGCTTTTCTGTATGGTTAACAAACCTTAGAAAGTATGCAAAATGACTGCTAGCAACATGCTTTATTTTATACAGCCATTTACAATGCAACTATTCGTTCACAACATTGTGATGTGTGTTGCGGTGGCATGCACTGTTAGTGAGTCTTCTCTCTTTGGGGGCATTTAAAATACTTTAGCAGCTACATGTTTACAATCGCACTCTTTAATGAGTCTTATTTTTCTTCTCTTACATCAATAATTACCACAAGAAGGATCTTGTGTCCTCCAGACAATATCATTCAAAGGAAAATTTCAGAGTGTTTGAGGATATGGGGAATGCAATGATTGGGTATGATCAAACTTTAATGAACCCTGTAGGGAATAATACCATGAGAAAAATATAAACAACTGAGGATTGTCTAGTCATTCGGCATCTATTGCTCTAGTGTACTGGAGTTCTAAATTGAGTGTATGAATTAAATAAAATGTAATTTGCAGCATGTGAACAAATTTGCTTGACAGTGCTATACTAACAATAGGTCCAATGTGAAAAATATACAAAAACTACTGCATAGCTGAAAGTTTTGCATATTTCATAGAGCCATAAATTTGTTTTTCTTGTTTGTTTGTTTTTTTTATCTGGTGCTCTGGATGAAATCTCCCCTTAGGCCTCAGTGAAATAATGAAGTGCAGACCAACTCATTTAGTGGCTGAAGCGATTTCTCTTTGTCTCTCCATCACTTATTCTCTCTATCCATCCGACAGATGTTCCCCTCTCCTGTGTTTTTTCTGTCTCATTACATGTTCTTTGTATCTTTATGACTGTTTCTGTTTGTGCCCCTATGGTGATATTTTTAATTAACTCATCGACCTTTACTGCTGAGAGACAAAAGGGGAAAGAGGTATGAAGAGATAGATTGCTAATTTCACCAAATGCCTTGAGAGAGAATGAGAGAGAACGTTAACGAGTGATAGTGAAAAACCTCTTTGCTACAACAAACAGAAACACATGTGCAGCTTTCAAATACCTGCTTACCTTTTTAGGTCTCCAGTGTCAAAAAAGAAACAAAGCAAGAAAATACATCAATAGATTTTTTGAGATTTAGGATTATTTATCCTGTTTTTGTCCAAATTGCTTCTGAATATGTACTAGAAAAACTAAATAGTCAGTCCAAAGCATTAGTTTGTGCTGCAAATGATCACATTCAATAGCAAAGTAATTGAAGAAACTATTAACTGTAGAATATATTTTAAAGAATTTAGTTATGACACAACAACTCAAACTTAAAACCAATCCAATTTTGAAAAGCAAATACTTTCATTTTAATGCCTAAAATGCTGACTGCTTTGCAAAAATAATAGTTTTTAATTGATTTCTAATTTAACTTTTAAAGAGAAACATACTAGAAGTAGAAGATAAAACAGAAAAGTCAAATAAATGTAAAAGTTGAAAAGTTTTATGTTTTGTAAAAATCAACTGCTGCCTTATTTTGAGGAAAGAGTAAACATAAGACATTCAGTATTAGAAATAGTTGGAAAAACCAACTTTCAATATGTTTTTAATGTTTGCATCTGTTCCTCATTCTCTTTTGTTGGTTGGTTGAAATTATCAAACAAAATATGAAAAAATAAGTGGTGAAGAGTCCCAGCAGCAAGCAAGATATGCAAGTCAGAGAATGACATTAAATAATGCAAAAATCACAGGAGACACCATGAAAACAGATACATTAAGCATTGTCTTGTGCTGCAAATGATAAAATATACAAAGATAGTTTGAACAAAAAATAAACTATGCAAAAAAATACATGACTATAATTAAAATATTTGTTTTCTCTATGATTTGGAAACAACTTTTCACTTTCTATACCAAAAAAAGAGAGTCCGTGTATCCACTTTTTTGTGTTAAAGAATAAAATACTTGACTGAAAAGAAATCTGTGTGGGAGAGGTAAAACACCTGAGCCATGGGTGTGTGTGTGTGTGAGAGAGAGAGAGAGGGTGTGAGTGCATGTGTGTCCTCATACTCTTTCTCTTCCTCTGCAATGCTTTTCATCCCTCCAAGCTGCCGTTTTCTCATCTCGGCTAGCATTGCCTGGATCTCCTCCTTCATCTTGCTAAGGCTTTTGTCTGGAGTTCCATCTTTCCGTGAGAGAGTCTTGTTCAACTCAGCTGCCTTGGATTGGAGGTCTGGACATAAAGAGACACGCAGAGACACTGCTGTGAGGATGCTGCCGGAGCACAGACTGAGTTCATGTAGTTGCAGTTGTGAAAACAATAAGGAAAACACTATTACAGCTTGTCTTGTGTTTCAACTGTAAAAAATAGAGAAAACAAAGCTGGGAGTTGAAACTGTGTTGGTGCAAAGGCCAAAAAATATGTATTTCTAATATTACATTTTAGACATTTTAAGCTTGGTTTTTATTTGCAACCGATACTGTTGAATGAGGGCATATTTTTTGTTGATGTATATAAAAAACTTCCAGCAACTTAGATCAAGGTATTATTTTCCTTATCAAAGGGTCGATGGCCATAATTTAATGACATGGTGGTTATATTTCTCATTTCAATCTTGAAAATCATTGCTATGGCTTCTTTAAACGACACGTTTTATTTGATGACTGTATATATAGGGTATATACATACAGTATATATACAGTACATTATATATATAATTTCTTTTTTATAAATTTAGGATTTTGTGAAATTAGAGCAGCAAGATTTTAATATTTTGCCTTCTGAAACCATAGCAATATTATGACTGATCAGGTCATGGTGCTATAATAGTGTGTTTGTCACAGGTTTGATGCCAAAACAGCCCAGAGCTGTAATAAACGCCACTGGAACCCTGAAATATCAGCTGTAGATCACTTAGGTGAGGCCTCCATGGATTGGACTTGGTTGTCCAGCAAATCCCACAGATGATTAACTGAATACTTGGGTAATTTGGATTCAAAGTCAACACTCGGAAATCATCTTGCTCCTCAAACTGTTCCTGAAACAATTTTCACATTGTGCTATTGAAAAACATCTTGTTGAAAGAATGAATCATTGTGGCACATTGATGTGCCACAATGATTAGGTAGGTTGTAAGCTTCAAAGTAATATCCACACTGTGGCAGAATAATGTTTCCCAGCTCGACATTGTAAGAAACCTCATTCTGCCTCTGTCGGCTTATTTTCTTTCCAAAGTGCATCCTAAGATTTTGAGACAAGGCCACCTTGTTCCATTGCTTTGTTTTCATGCTTACATGTTCAATGTTTGTTTATTCAGACAGGTATCAGCACGGCAACCATAACTGGTCTACGGCTTTGCAGATTCATACACAATAAACTGTTGTGTAAATGCAGTGGCACTTTGGTTCAGTTCTTACATTGTCTCACCACCATCTCCCTTTCAAATTACTAGTATAAGCAAACAGCCAATCATCTTTAAAAAAGACAGTAGTCACTTCACCTGTCAGTGTTTATAATGACACAAACTATCTTCATAAATTATTAGAACTTAATACACTAAAAACTACTAACCTAAAGTGAAATAAGCTGCAAGATCTCAAAACTAGAAATGGAAAGGATCAGAAAAATCCAGAATCATTGTGTAAAATAAGATTCAATCTCAATTCAAACAAACACACAGTACAGTATGTTAATTTTTCTGTGTATCCAGTAAGCACACTAAATAATTTTAATAGCTCATGACTGAAAATGTTCACCCTTTGATCTTTAATCCTTTAATCACACTTGAAGTCAAACTCAGTCTTAAGCAATCCATCATTTAAAGACAGTTTTTTGTTGGAAGCCATGTAGCTACTGTATTCTATCATATTAGAGTCAGTAAAATCTCAAAAACATCAGTGATGAAACATACCAAGGCTCACATAAGTAAAACTCAACCTGCCTGACATTAATGAGGATTTTGTGCATCAGTGCAGAAGCAAAAAAATAACCGTCCATTAGTCCTTTTCCTTAATTGTGCATGTGCTTGTGTATGTGTTACTTTATCTAAACTTTGACTGAAATAAGTTGAAATATTTCATGGTTATGCATGTGTGTGTGTTGTGGCAGTGTTGCATTTCACTCATTTGAAGTGTAAACATGAAGTGATTAGAGCCAAGACAGGAGTTAAGCCATCATGCTAATGAACAGCTGTACGGCATGTGTGTAGGGGTGTGCATGGTTCCTCTACCAGTGTGTGCACAGAGGAAACAAAAGTGTGTGCCACAGCCGTATAATTACATAGTAAGATTTAAGAACCAATTAAACACTTAAAACGTGGACGGAATCATATTAAGGTATCTGGCAAACATGTGTGAGGAAATTGTGTACAGTATTTTCTTGCCTTAGTGTTTGTGTGTGTTTGTGTGTACAGAGTGGTACCAATGTGCAGAATCTGGCAAAGGCATTTGTGTATCTGGTGTGTATTTGTGTGTTTGTGACGGCCACTAATTAAGTCTCTAATTGCTACTCTCAATCATTCAGTGAGCCAGGACACAGTCTCTCTTTTACTCTCCTAGAAACACACATACAAGCACACACTATAATCACACTGTGATTAGGCAGAGGGCCAGAGAGCTGGGAGCAACAACAAAGAGAGGACCACTGCAGTTGATTTGGCAACTTTTCCCCCCAAAGACCACAAGTATTTCATAATGGTAAAATAATAATAATAAAAAACCTTGGTGCTACAATCTTTTATAAGTTGGACTACTGTCATCCCTACCATGCATTACTACAAATGTGTAACTGCTTAGAATACAATTCCAATGAGTTTGAATTGTGAAAGGTTCAGTTACTTAAAGTACGAAATTTCTATTATTTTATTTCACCAAAGGTGGATCGTATTTCACCACCTGTATGTTATAGTCTGTCCAGTTTTAAACCTCTGGTGTCAGATATGACTGTAAAATATAGCCCTCTATAAAATAAATTTAATTAATTGATTTTATCAAGAACTATGTTTTTCAAGTTCATCGCCAGCGGTTGTGGAAACTGTGTTTTTTGAGATGTGGAGGACGGGTAAAGAAGTATGACACTCTTGAACCGTGCTGGTAGAGAAAGTCTTTTCTTATACGGCCCAAGCCTTTTCATTTGTTTGTCACTGCTTGTTTTATTTTAAGGAATCTGATGTATCAAGATTTTTCTCTATTGGTTGGAAAGCATTTTTCATTTTGTAGTGGAATATTTTCAACATTTCCCCAATAAAGAACTTAAAATCTAAGCTTTAACTGGGCACTGGCTTCAGGCGAAGACTGTGCAAGTTAATGGGATCAATATTTTTCAGTCTTAGATTAGGCTAAATTTTACATTTTATAATATTAAAGAGCAATGTTAACAATCAACAATGCATGTATTACAAAGCTGTGCTTTCTCTCTGATTATATGGCAACCAAACTAACTTGAATGTCTTGCTGGCAGTTCAATCAGTTTTATAACTTTTCTTAATTTCTATGTAACAAATCTGCAAAACTTTAGGACTGCCGTCCCTCAAAAAATGTACAACTGCCTACACCTTCAGGGCCAGTGTCTCTATTATGTGGGTTTCACCTTTGTATCTCAGACTGCCCTGTTAGAGGAGCATTGGTAGAGGTCTTGGGTCAATTCATTTCAACAAGAGGACACAATGAAAGAATGTTTTTTTTTTCTTTAAAGGAATACTGAACCCATTTCACAGAAGATAATTCTAGTTAAACGTTGTGACAAGGCAGGAGATTAAAAACTTTGTTGGAAACTTTAAAAATCAACTCTAATGCTGCTGAAAATAATAGCATAGATATTGTTTTATACCATTCAAATCAAGTATCCATTTGTTTCTTCAGTCAATGCAGGAAAGATGTTTTAAAAAATCAAGAAGAGATAAAACTTAATTTATTAACAGGAATTGAAGTGTCAGTATATGTCTTTATGACACTTTTCTCAATTTGAGGACAAGTTTAGAAGAGATGATGTAGGGAAAAAATCACTGTAGCATGGGTAGATGAAACAAAGCAGATTATTTTCATTTAAAACACAATTAGAGTAATATGTTATTTTTTCATTCATCAAAACTGATACAGCAACATCACCCTTTTCAATAGAAGATAACTATTGCCAAAAGATTTTATATTATAGTTTTTTTTATATTATAGTTTTTTTTATTTCATAATTTTATCAACCTCGTCAGAGTTCAGCTGGAAAGGATTAACTTAAAATATTCACATCTTATCAGTGATAGAGAAAAGATAAATATTCAGAGGAAAATAAATTCTAAAAGTGAGCAAAAACAGGTGTGTCATCAACAAAAACAGATTACTGGCCAAGTATTTTGTTCTAACTTGTATATTAGCTTGCCAATTACCAGTGAAAATTAAATGAGTAATTTCCCATTATCTAAAAATGCTGTGTTATGGACGAAGAGGCCTGATGGATTAGTTTCCTTCAACAGTTGCTCTTTATCAAGATTGTTTTTGTGATGCTGCAGCTTGAGGAATCTCTTGAACGCTACAGCATCACTTTTCACCAGCAGCCTATGTGGAGTACCATCAATTTGCCCTTCAGTAACAATTTTGAGGTGCTTTCCTCCATTAGCTGAGCCATTTGGCTGGTTTCCTTTCAAGCCCTCTTTGGAAGATGGAAAACTGTATTTTAAGGACCATTACATCTTGAGATGTTTGGGAAACTAGATGTTTCTTCAACCCTCTTTATTTTCCTGCATATATTTTGCACAATGATACATCTGTCCTAGAATATGATCAGTTCAATAAAATGTAAAATTAATTATGGCAAAAAATGAAGTGAAACAATACAGCAGATTCAAGAAAACTTTGACAGGATTCGAAAGGAGCTAATAAAGGAGAGGCAGAGCTCATTTTTTTACCTTTCGCTCCCAGCAGCGTGTCTCTGATGAACTGCTCCAGGTCCTCAGCACGTTTATGAATCCTGTCTGCATCGTCCTCCACCTGCTCTCCATCAGCAGATACCTTCGTTGCCTGTAACACAAACGCATACAGCTACATCATAAAATAATAAACAGGCATTACATAGGTGAATATGTTGTAGTGAGGTGAAAATACAAAAACAACACAAATCAATACTGCGTCCAGAAAGGTGGAAAACTTACTGACATGAAGAGAAAACAGAACCTCACACAAAGTTCAAGACAAGTCCAAGAACACAAGAGGATGGATGGAGTTTTGACAGGCATGAAAATCATACCAATACACTCAATTTAACACATGCACACACACAGTTTGAGAGTGAGGATAATTATATGTCCTGCTGAGATTTGACAAGACCATGTTATGTAATTTTAGCCAGAGTGTTTTTGTGAGTAAGCATGTAGGAGATGGGATGTGGGGGACAGTACTGTTGTCAACAAATGTCAGACATTCAGTCTCTGAAAAGGTGTAGCTTGACGGCATGAATGTGAGTTTTCTTTTTCTCCATTTGATAGGTATAGACCCCTACACTCAAAAGGTGTTTTTCTATTTTGGTTAACTTCCCCTCACAGTCAGCCATGACAGAACATATATTTAGAGAGTGAGAGAGAAGGAAAAACATGAAACTGCTCTTTCACAGAATCTCCACCTTAATAAGATGGAAGGGTTATGGTCTGGTACGCTCTGTTGACTGGAGCTGTGGCCCTTTGTAGGGCCTCCCATTAAAAATGGCATACAGGAAGGGGTCAGACTGGATGTGATTTACAATATTTAATGGCAGACATAAACACTAAAAGTCAAGGTTTATAATCAATGTTGTAATTTTCATCATCAGACCTTACTGTGTAATTTATTGGGCATTCTGACAAAGAAAGTGACAAAACTTTTTACCACCTGGTAGAAATTTGGATCCAGTGGATGGGGAAGAAGGTAGATGGACCTTGTAATTCTAAATGAGTAGGTTGAACTTAGAACATCTGGTAGAAGCTGCCATTCAGAAAATCTTCAACTATAACCTCCAGGTTAGTTTGTCTCATGTTCTGGAGGAGACTCAGAAAACAGTCCATTGCAGAACAACAATAGGGCTACACTATCAAGCTACAAAACAAAACAAAACCTTTAAGGCCTAACTGGCAAAGGGGAATGTCTAAAGAGGAGTGGAGAGGCACCAGGTAATAAGACTGACAGAGGCTTCTGTGGTTGAAGAAGCAAAAACATAGACACCAGAGGAGACCACAGACCAAGAAAATGTTCGACAACATAAAGGTGACTAAGAATATTGTTGGATATTGAACACTGGGCTGTACCCACTTTGTTCACATAGCAGCATTTAAGGTTCTAATAGGATAAAGCTCTGTAAAATATAACACACAATATAAGGCTAAAGCTGGAGAGTAAAGTAGTTATCATTTCAGGTTGTCAACTCATTTCCAGTTTACTATCCATGTTTCCTTCACTCATTGTGTGCTGTCTAAAAATTATTTGTGCACGAAACTAAACAAGCAATATATAAATCCAGTATATTTTTATCTTTTACAATTTCACCATCTCAAATATGATTGCAATATGTCTACACTTGGAACATCCTCAAGACTCAAATATGGGAGTCTTGCTTTGTGAAATGACTGAGTCACAATATCAGAGCTCAAATTTCCACAATTCCTTTGGCTACACAGAGAGTGAAATTGAGATGAAAAGAAAAGAAAGCAGACACAGGTTAATGTAAAGTTGAAAGCAAAACCAAAGGATTTGCACCCTGCTGTGTAGCTGGTCCATCTCAACGACCAGTGATCCCAGGTTGGAGTCGGCCAGTTGCAGTAATCTCTCCGGAGCTTTGTGAGGCGATAACATGTGCTTCAGAGGGAAACAGAAAGATGAAAGTATTAGACAGAAATGTCTGACACAATGTGGCCTCGGGCGATGTTTTTGCAGCCACCCAGACCTCTGCTGCAGGGCTGAAAAACAGAAGAACCAGAAAAATAACTTGCACAAAGAAATTTCTCATAAATAACACTTTTAAAACTAACAAAACGCAAACAGTCAGACAAAAGGAAATTATTTTACTTTTAAACATTTGCTTCAATCTTGGGAAGCTGGAAAATAATTGGTGTAAAGTGATGGCTGGAAATTTGACAACAGAACCTAAAACTAGAGTGTTCATGAGCCTCAACTCAAAAGGAGAATCGGAATCAATTGGAATTAAGCAAAGATATTAAAATTTTATTTGCAGAAAAGGATACAATGTGCTTGAAAAAAAATATTGAATTAATTCATTAATTTTTGCCCAATCTTTGCTTAAATATGTGAACACTGCAGCAGCTACTGATCAAATTCAGAAAATTGGCCAATTGTTCTTCTCAAGTAGTTTCAACACTTCACTTTTTTCAGTTTGTTGTTGATGCATAAATAACTCTTAGCAATAGTTCTTTACCTTATTTCAAAATAGTAGTCAAGCCATCAATCTAAAATCTCCTTTGCCAGCTCAATGTTTACTTTTGTCATTCAGGATAATTATGAGTTCCTGTATGACCCTATTACCTGCTGAACAATTTGTTGTGTTGCAAAAGTTTTACTTCTTATATGATCTTTAGATTAGTTTAGATTAAAATATTTAACATAGAGGCAACACAGCATTTTGTGGAAAATTCTTATGTACGAGAATGTATTTATGTTTTTTTATTATTAAAACCAGCTGACTCATTGTGACGATACCTTACAGAGTTCACCTGTAAGGTAGGTACCTACTGTAAGGTACCTACTGTAAGGTTACTACCTACTTTAAGTTAGAGTTAAAGGTAGACTGACTGAAAGACTGATTTAATCTAGAATGAATTTGAAGGGGAAAAATTCACAGTAAATTGACAATTTGTAATAAACCAACTATAAAGGTGTGTGGTTGAGTTGTTTACCAGAGTAAATTTGATCCATTTCTAAGAAGCAAAATATATGAAAATGTTTCACTTTGACTCGTGTGGGAAACAAGACATGCTAAAATATGTCAAAAAGTTCAAAGCAATGCAACATTTAAGTTGACTTTTAGACATATCTATAAGTAGTATGTTTCACCCAGCTTGTTCTATGGAACAATATTACCCAGAACCAACATACATAGAAACAAATCAAGTTAACATTTATTACCTTGAGCTCCTCTGTCATGTTTTCAAAGCGGTACAAAGCTTTATAAGGTGGCGGGAGGGGTGTGGTCAGTGTGACATCAGTGATGATGCGATAGAGACGGTCCATGTCGCTTATTAGCAAACCTGAGCACTCATCGTCACAGGCTGGAGAACGGTAAAGAAACACAGTTCTGAATCAGTTCATGTGCAATGAGCCCCACTAAATTCATCTGAAATATTTATTATCGGCATTGTGAGGTTCTTGTTTCCCAAGTTTCTGTATAAGGTCTTTTTGTATCTGTATGTTTTATATATGTGAACTTATAAATATATCAATATGTGATGACACTTTTGTTGTTCTACCCTTAGAAAGACAAGGCTGCTGATGCATAAAATCAGCCTAGAGAGGAGAGAGCACCTATTATGAGCATACACTATGGGCAAAAGAAAAAAAAACACACACACAGGAATTGACACACAATTACTTTTTAGTAAAGTGCTAGGAAAACATAGTTTTCCTTTGCGACCCGAGGCTGATTTATTACAGAAATTAAAACTCCTGACATAGGAAATCAAAGATAAATTAAATAATATACAAACTGTTTCTAGTCTATCGATCTCTGACAAAACTAAAACACACAAATTAACCACTGCTTTTAAGTAGTTTCATGCAAAATGTACACACAAAAACACCACACACACACACACACACAGAAATTTGCACTGAATATGACACGGTGTCAAGACCTGCTTGTCTCTGCTGTTCAGAAATCTAACTGGTGTAAAAGCTTAACCTACAATCTTCTACAAGTGAAATCAGCTTGTCCTATAGGATTAACCGTTTTATACTTTATGAATGCCTGTCTATGAAACAATGCATGGAAACATGTCTCAGTCCTTTAGTGTACAAGAACATTTTGAAAAATGTGCAAAAAGACATAATACTTGAAATGACATTTACTGTACATGAAAAACCTCATTAAACCTGGATAATTTTGAGATGGAGCTGAAACATAATTAGATTCAACCTCCACTTGCAAACTTTTCATGATGTTTTTAACCGCAAATATTTTTACATTTGTCTATTTCACAAAAGATTTTGACTACTACTGCACCTTAAATCCATGATGAACACATTGCCATGAGTTTTCTGTCAAAACTGGACAGAGGTGCATACTTATTTTCCATAAATGACATTATTCTAAACATGTGTTTACTAGTCTTACTAGACCCCCTTTCATATTCCTCTATAAAGCACTTTGAATTATTTTGTTTGTGAATGTTGCAATACAAAAAAGCATTCAAGCAATTGCACTTTTATTTCTAAATTTACATTTGTAATGTGATTTATCTTCTTCAGTTAGCATTTGTCTTTTGCTCTTATTGTAAATATACAACTCTTTGTAAATTTAAAGCAAATACAGAAGCAGGGGAAAACTAAAACAAATTAAAACCAATATAATTTGATCAATTTTAAGCTGATGTATTAAGCAATATACTGAGCATGTGATACCTCCTTTATTTTCCCCACTGAAGATAATCTATTAAGGCCTGAATCCCCTTCCAGACATGGGCTTGGGGGTACTCATATGTTACACCTGCATGTAATGGATTAATAATTACATTCTGAGCATCTTTTTGTAGGTCGATGGGGGGAAGTTTAATAACGCTGCAAACTGTATGACATGACTTGTTAAATTTAAGCTGGATTTCTGCACTTGCTTAGATGTTTACATTTCTCCCATTCAGTACAAGTGCTTCGCTGTGCCAGACAGAATGCAAGAAAAGCCAGAGCATGGGAAAACACCGAGTGGCATCACTTTTCAAGTAAGCATCAGTTTGACTACCGCCCTATCGTCAGAACCAGGACCTATGATTATGGTTTGGACACAAAGGCGAGCAGCATGGTGTCAGGGTGGCACTGCAGCACTTCCACTTTGTGAGCATACGTTCAATGTCAGAACATGCAAAGACATGAGCGAGCAATTTTCTTACCGACCTGACAGCAGCGATTTCACACTGGCCTCTGTCTTACGACCTTTTCTTCCATGTTCTCATTCACATGCATACACTTACTTTCAGACAAGCTAATGGCACTAAATTGGCACTGCTATTATGTTCATATTAAGTTTAATTTAGCTCCAAACGACATTTAAATTATTTTCTGAATGACTTGAATCTGACTTCTGCCATGATCTCGTCTCCCATGGCAACTAGAGAAAAGGCCTCCGATTTGCATTTCATTGCCAAAATACAGTAAAAATTTCAACTTCAGGTGACACTGCACATGTGTGAGGCACCAGAATGACAGTAGCAGCAGAAAATAAATGAAATAGACCAAGACTGAATGTAGGGTTCATGGAGTGTAGAACCTTGAGATGCAAATGGGGTTTATGTATAACTTCTGCAGTTAGAGGCTAATCTGTGTAATGGCTTCAATTTAAAATGCTATTTAAATAGGGTCAGGAGGTTCACACCAACCAGTCTTGGGACAAAAAAATGCTACATTACCAATGCAAAATATATCAATTCAAAAGCCCAGCAAGACACACAATTGACCTTACATTCTGCAGATCAGTTGACTAAAACAGTACTTTTATGATCCATAAAATATCCCCTTTTAATTACAGGTTTTTCATCTCACAAATATAGCTTTGTTGCATTCATTAAAAGAACAAAATCATTTATGCTAAATATATCATCGTATTGTGAAAGGACATGCCGGCTGTTGGTGCTGCTGTTCTGCATTATTCTTATGAATTTGTTTGTTTCAGAAGGGTTGCAATGCAAAACATTAAACTTTAGTCAGTCACATTGAAGTTTGTGGTTGTAACATGACAGATTGTCAAAAGTTCAGTGAGTATTGCATTTTCTTTTGGTGGTACAAGAGAGAAACAACAACTCAAAAAACACAAATTAATATATTAGTCTTACAGATTATCCCAGACGGTCCACACACATGCCGATCCATGCACTGGTCACACAAAATTCCAGATGTCCCAACCCTGCAACGGCACTGGCCCGTGACAGGGTGACATGGTCCTGGTAACGAACCCCACGAGGTACACTTACACTCCTCACAGCGACCACCTGGCATCTTTGGGTTACCGTGGTAACCAGTGGCACACCTAGAGGAAAAGGATGATCAAGCTTTGGTCAGCCAAAAGTTCTACCAATGGAGAATGTTATCAACCATCCCAAATAATTCCAGGATATATTTGAGAGATACTCAGTGTGCACCTGCACAGCAGTGGGATGCAGCTCTTTTTCTAAATACATTGGAGCTACTACTATTTCAAGTCAAAATATTTGCTGTGCACTGTGCTAGGTTTTTTTTAGCTTTTCTTTTTCTTTCAGACAAATCTGGAACTGAATGTCAATCTTAGTGGAGTTTATCTTAATGCAGACAATTGTACAAAGATATACATACTACGTTTCTCTATCCTAGTCTCACCTTTCACAGTGTTTTCCCTCATATCCCTCAGCACAGGAGGTACAGCGGTAGTCACTGAAACCTTCTGCCACACATGTAGGGCTGAAACTAGATTCAGAAAAAAGTAGTTATACAATAATTAAAAGATAAAGAATCAACATAATGCAGAATACAGAAAAAGGGAGTTACTGATGTATTCCGCTTTAAAAATGAGATCATAAGCATGCATAGAAAAAAAAAATCAACCCAAAATATTACTTATTCTCTGGATTGGAAAGGGGGCAGGAGCAAGGTTTGCAGTCATCTGGAGAACCTCGGACCACACCGTAGAAACCTGGAGCGCAGCGTTCACAGTGATCCCCCTCCGTGTTGTCTTGACAGTTCTATCAACATAAATGCAGAAAATGTGTTTTTGTTTTGAAGACTCCATTTATTCCCCCTCCATCAGGATTCTCTTAAACTTGTAGGTCCTGAAATTTCCATCTTCCACCCAGCATGAGTTTGGTATGTGTGGTAGGTTTTATAAGGAGGATGTTGATGCATTGAATGTAGCTAATAAAAATAAATAAAAGTTTAAACATGTGGTTATCTTCTACCTGCACAAGAAAACTCAAGGCATTCATGAAGAAGAAATAAATTGTTTTTACTAGATTGCTTATAAGAAACCTCCATAAAAATTGGTACAAGTGCACTCATGTCTTGAGAAAAGTTTTTAATCCTTTAAAAATAAATATCTATAGCTCTACAAGTGTGGATAATCTTATACTTTTAGCCCCTTTTTAGGTACACTTGTACAATAGCTCAATATAAATAGTAAATGGGACAATAACAAGGCAGTAACTTGATGGGTTGGACATCCAATGATGCGTTAGAGATCACTAGAAGTTCAAACCACGCATCAGAATGGTTCAGAAAGGGGATTTAAAAAATTAAATGTTGGAGGTACAAAACAGGCTGGTCCAAGTACTTCAGAAACTGCTGATGTCCTAGGATTTTCACCAGCCCATCAGGTTTACAGAGAATGAAAGAAAGAGAAACTAAACAATAAATCTCAGTGAGGTGAATGAAAAAGCCTTTCTGTTAAAGAAGAATGGACAGACTCGTTCAGCAAGGCAAAAAAGCTACAAAAAAAATCACTTGTTTTAATTAAAGTAAGTAAAATATAATCTCTGAATGCATATCATTTCAAATATTCAGTCAAATAGTCTTCAGAAGCAAAAGGCCTCATCGGGTGTAGTGTTTGTCTTCAAAGAACAGAAAACTGAGACTACAACTTGCAAAAGCTCATCAAGTTAGGCAAATCTGCTGCATCTGCATAATATCAAATCAATAGGGACAAAAATCTCTGCAGAATGTTTTAGACATATATGAATACAGAATTGTGGTAGTTTTGAAGGCTTGTGCTAGCAAGACGAACATAAAAACTAGTCAGTGACTACTTAAGATAGTTAGCCTGGTACCACTGGCTGATCTGTGGCAAAACCAGGAGAAATAACAAGTACCGTAGTAACACACACCTATTATGTCAGTTCTACATCAAAACTTCTCAAACTGGTGTGCTTGGCTTTAAAGAGAGCCATGTAGAGGTTTGTACTGAAATATTTTGCAACATTGTGGCAGAAAGGTTATTTCAATTCCATTCAAATCATCTCTAAAACTACTCAAAGACTTCTCTCATTATAAAGTGAGAGAAGAAAACACGACAGGCTGAGCAGTTCCATACAGATTCACACATCTACAAGATAACTGGGAAGTGCCCACTGTGATTCCAGCTGCCATTAAAGTGCTGAGTATCTCTACGGTGGCGGCAGGGAAATGATTGCCTCTTTCTCTTCACCATCCTCATTTTCTCAGCTTTTCTTGGCTTTTTCAAAGCTCAACTTTTATCTAGCCGGGGCGGTTTCGGATAAGAGATGCATTTGTCCACATGGTAATGATGCCAAGGCACACCTCTGCATGATGAGGTGTAGTAAGTAAGACTGTGTGCCGAGCAATCAAGTTGCTGTTACCACACAGGTGCACGCCTACACACTGGAGTTTAACGTCCTTCTTCAAAAGCAGACAGAAATAGAATACAATTTTCATAACCTGTTACTGCACAGACAGCCTTAACATCACAATAATATGCAAAGAATTTATTTTACAGCTCATTTTAACTTCCCTTATAAGCATACACAATATAATCTTCCATTACCTTTATAGAAATTATACAAAACTCTATAAGTACAATAATTTTCCAGCATATGTGCACAGTAAATATAGAAAAAAAAACAATGGTCAGCAATATAACCAACAAAACCCCCACTATATATACTCAACTGAAACAAAACTATTGTAGACTTTCTCACTACTGTTCATATCCCAAAGGTCCCATCTAATGTGTTGCACTTGTTTGTTTAAAATGGGAACTTTAGTTGGTACAACAGAAAGTTTTTTTCTTAACGAGGCAAGTCATTTCCATTACCTTCCTCAATTTCTCGTTACTGCTAATTACCACAGAAACAAACTCGTTTAGCGTTTTCAATTTAGCCTGCTCGGTTAGAAAATGCTAATGACGCCGTTATGGAAAACGAGGTAGAAATAGGCAAGGAAAAAAAATGGCTGGGAGGCAAAGTGAGACCGAAATTAAACAAGAGGGAGGGAAGACGCAGAAAGAGAGAAACAAATTGTTACATGTCGAGAAATTAGGCACGAGTGAGACAAAATGAGACACAAGGTAAAGTGGGTTTGTGAATAGGAAAAAGGACATACAAGTAGATGATAGAGAAAAAAGGGTGAATGAATATGCAAAAGGTAAGAGGTGGAACCTTTAAAGGCAAATGTTTGAAACATTTAATGAGTCAAAAGCAAAAATAAACGAATGGGAAAGTAGGCCAACCAAACACAATTGATGAGGGGAGAAAAAGACATTAAAACGATGAAAGGGAGTCCAAGTACTTCAAATGTGAATATTTTCAAGTGACCAGTAGAACCAATTTACCTTTTTTCATTAGAGAAAAAAAAATTAACCTTCTGGTTTTATAGACTAAAATACAATTTTCAGTTTTGAATATAGGTTGAATAATACAAGAGAACTGGTATACAAGTAGATTTTCTAAATTAGGCTGGAGATTAAATACTGTTTAAAAGGTATAAAAATATGTTTACAAAATATGTTGTTTCTGATAGTCAAGGTTATTTTTTCTCATTCTCCTCTGACCTTAAATATTGGCCTACAAACTTCTGATCACTGGATATTTTATCTTTTTCTGATCATTCTCTGATAAACCCGAGAGGTGAGTGTGCTTGAACATCCCAGCTCTACAATTTGATCTTACACACACTCATTCTTCTTTCCTACAATTAACATATGTTAAAATAAATCAGACGTATATGAAAAAAGCTGCACAAAATATGAGTTAGACAGGTGGTAGTTAATTATTGCCAGGCTAATTACAGTACCTGACATCCCCCTT
This sequence comes from Xiphophorus maculatus, assembly GCF_002775205.1. NCBI lineage: Eukaryota > Metazoa > Chordata > Actinopteri > Cyprinodontiformes > Poeciliidae > Xiphophorus > Xiphophorus maculatus. Next base: position 6,349,989 of record NC_036457.1, read on the forward strand.
AATACACTTTCTCATTATGCTTGTTTCTCTGAAAACTACTCAACATATGGCTCTGTGATGGGCTCCAGCATCAGAGTGCTCACACATGTACATGCTCATTTACCTGGCATATGGATGTCTCAGGGTCACAAGTGGAGGAATGCCCATTGCACTGACACTGGACACAGCTGCCCATGCCGGCAGCTGTTGGCAACCTGGATGCTGGAACAGAAACCGGCGACCCAGCGCGGAGACGATAGAAACCTGCAGCACACTCCTGCTCCGAGGTGGGGCAAAAGAGAAACATTTAGAAATACTTCATAAAAGCAGCTTTCATAATAATACTGATATTAGAATACATCACTAAACAGATGCGTCCAGGGACTCCGGCAATAATCACACGCTTACTTCCCTAGGCAACAGTTGACTGCTTTCTCTCTCTCACACACACAATTAAGAGTTATACACTTCAGTAAGTTTTGGACAAAGACACAGACATACAGATCCGTGCATGTTCATACGCACATAGACTTGCAAGGTAACTCTCTATTCCTCTCCCTCTCCTGTTCAGCAATAATTAATGGAGTCCATTTAAAGAGCCATCTGTTCCCTCTGCAAGCTCTAAATGCCCGTTTAAAAATACTTTATTAGCATCGACGGCAGCTACAAATAGCACAGCCATCTGTCTGGCAAGTCTGCACGACCTGAGCATTTTAAATTTTAGCTGCAGTTTGGTTGTTGGTTTCTATTTGGCTTTGTTTCAACACTATCTGTACCTTCTAAATTACATAAACAGAGATCACAAAGTATTTTAATCGCCAAGTTAGAGAACGTAACGAAAAAAAAAAGTTTTTTGAGATCAATAGTAAATCCTAATAAACTTTTGGGGACTTTTATCCAAAGTTAAGCAGATGTTTAGAGTCTATTTATTGGAATCTCTATCCATAAACTTCCAATTAAATCAAATATTAAGACACTGCTGAAAATCATGCCTGAGTAAAAGATTTACTCAGAAGATTAAACCCGTTGAGGTTGAATTATACCAAATGCAATGAAATATGTTGATTTAATCACAGAAATCTTCTCGTCATATTCTGTCAGTTACTGAAGATCCCATTCAGATTAGAAACGTCTCAAGGTGTTTCAAAAATGACCAAGAACTGATGACAGAGGGTCTATAAAATACATCCTATTTACAGTGAGTCTTTACATGTGTGCATACCTCACAAGAAAGCCCAGAGTATCCAGTTGGACAGTCACATTTTTCTATCTGATGGGCTTTCTCGTTTTGCTCCGTTGGTGTTCCTTCCTCTGCTACGGTTAAGCTGATCTCTGAAATACTGAAAGGAAGAAGTCACAAAACAATGTTGGACATTATAAATCTGATTTCCAATTTAGTTTCTGGTGATTGCTTAAATATAAATTTCCAAAGAGTTATAGTTTTATATTTGACAAGAAGTTAAATGTTATCTATAATTTTTACAATTCCACATCCATTAATGACAAACTCCTAATAGACATCTATGAAGATATGCGTTTGTGTTTTTTTTGGGTTTTTTTACCGGCTATGTCTCATCAGATTGCCATATGAAGCCTTAATCAGGATGTAGTCCACATAGAACAAAACGTCCATGAAGTCCTCCTGACTCATCGACCGGCCATCTGCAAACTTCCATTCATGCTTCACACAGAGATAAAATGTGGGGAGAAATTCTTATCTTTCTGCAGTCTTGGGGTGTAACAAGTACAGTTTGTATTACGACGTTTGATAAAAATAGACAGTACTTTCTGAAAGCCTTTATGGCAATCCAAAATTGTATTTTTAAAACATGAGACTCCAACAACACTTCATTCTCTGTACTTTACCTCTGTCATGTCGATCTCATGACGGGTGAGCTGACCAATCTGAAGTCCTGGGATGTGCCGTGTTATTATGATATTGTGGTTTGGACCACCTTTAATAATGACTTGAGGCTCATATGATGAAGGACCGGTTTCGTCTCTGGCTTCGTAGTACACAGCGTATTTCAGTTGTCCTCCGTAGGCTGTGATCTAAACAAGATAAACTATTTTTCCCTTCAGTAGATCCATGAAAACTTTATTGGAGACAAACTTTTAAGCCTATTAACAATAATTATCCATTTCCTCCCTCCCCTCAGAACAATCAGCTTTCTTCTACATTGGCAATATGTGTGGAGGGAGATGAGCAAATTTGATCCAGATTTTATGATTCTCCACTGACTTGTTATTGTTGAAACTGGTTAGCAAGTTTTAATAGTTATAATAATACAGTGTTTTTTCTTCTGAGTATTAGTTTCATAAACTGACCAAACTCATTATTAGTTTTTAGCCTCCCATCCCACAAAATGATCTTTTTTTACATACTACAGTGAAGCTGTTTTAGCATCAGCAGTTCCCTGTCTGCGTCATGTGACCAGCTGAATCATTAAGTCATGAAAAACAAGTAAATATGCAACCATTAACCTACCATACACAATTTTAGCACACCACTCCATGTGAAAACATTGCCAGCAGGTGCAAGATGCAAGTTTTTAAAGAGTGTAGCTGTATGTGTGAAAAGAGAGAAATCTTTAAGAACTAAATGCTGTTGGGCAGAAACTCCAGTTAAGATAAAACATCTGTTGTTGCTAATAAACTGTGTCTGAAATATCAGTGAGATGCAATCATTGAACTTATTACTTTACTGCAGTTTTTTTTTTCTTTTACTGTATTTGAACTGTTCAAACATTCCCATGACACTCTTATGTACTTAATGGAGATCTGGACTGCATCCTAAATAACTCAGATAGGCATTTTGAAAAGAAATTCTTGATTGCAATGCACTTAACCATCTTTGCATTGTCTGATTACCATTAGAGTTACCTAATGAATATTGCATATGGTACATTTCAAACAGTGACGTGCGGTGAGGTTCATAGCTGGTGAGGCACTGACGTCATCAGAATCAGATTTGAGGAGTGAACAAGACGAACGTCTGGGATCTTGAGCGCCCCCTGCCATGAGGCAAGAGAACTGCCTGCCTCACCTCCAACCTGTTCTCTGCCGTTTATAATCGCTCATTACACGAAACACGTTACACAAACACAGTTGGTGACAAAAAGCACTGTACATTATATACATAAGCTAAATTATTGGAAATAAGTTCACATATTAAATTTGTTTAAACCATTTTATTGACGCCGTACAGCAACATGCTCTCTCCGCTTAGCAGCCAGCACAGAGCCAGGGGTTGCGCAATCCAAGGTGAGGCAGAGCTCGCTGCTGCCTCACCGGCATCGCTTCCAAGCATTTGAATGGGAAAATAAGAAAATTCAGCGATTTTGAACAAATAAAAATCGAAATTGGTGAAGCTACATGAAAAATAAATATTTTTTAGTACAAACCACCGGATGAATATAACAATTTAAATTACTTTATGATTATATATTTTCTTTCTTTCCATGATGGCTGGTGAGGCACTGCCTCACCTGCTTCCCCTGACCGCACGTCACTGATTTCAAAGCACAAGCTCTTACCATAGAGCCTGTGAACTGCTCTGGCAGCTTCCAGTAGTACGGTTCAGACAGAGTTGTTGTGACCACTTCTGCATGAGCCAGTATCTCTGGGTGCTGGAAGCTCACTCCCGCCCTCTTCTCCACAGTGTTGGATTTGTCCACCAGGGGGAGCACTGTCTGCTCTGGCCTCAGTGTCAACTGGAATACAAGAAGACCAGTAAATGCATAATTAACGATCCATGGACTTGAAGTCTTGGTATTTTACAGCTGTAGAGTGAAAATAATGATTTTTGTTCACACACTACCAACTCATTAACAAAATGAGATTCAATGAATCATCACAATTCCATGTGAAAAACTAAATCTTTTTTTACACTAGAGTCAGTTCACAAGAAAAGAGTCCCTTTTTCACTATTGGGATCTTTCTTGGTAATAAAATATTTATATTAAAACACACTATAATTAAAACTAACCATTAACCGTGGTTTACTGGAAAATCGATGTACTTTTCAAATTTCACTCAGTTCTATTTGTGTCAGAAGTTAAAGTAAGGCAAAAGCATTTCTCTCTCGAGTATAATTCAAAACTCATTGTGTCAACTTTTCTCATGCGGTTTGATATATGACTTTCATTTGAGTTATTTGCATTTTGGAGAAATAAACAACCAACCCTCCTTTTTTTTCCCCAATCTCGCTTTTGAATTTTTATTTGTTGATATTTCAATATTGCTTGAATAACAGACTTTATTATTGTGGTTGAGTTGACCAATTTAAAAATAGATTCCTCTTGTTTATGTGAAAAAAAGAAGAAAAAAGGAAGAAAAGAAAAAAAAAAGACCAAAACCAACCAAAAGTAAGTAGCTTTAGCTACAGTAAACCTCAGGACACGTATTGTCTTGTAAAACTGACATTTAAGTTTTAATGTATGTTGTGTGGATTGTTGTGCCATCTGTTCAAGTGTGGGTAATGTGTCATCCCTCATAGAGAAGTGTTGCAGCACTGAAACAATTGTAATTTTTTTTCTTTTAAATTCATAATAATTGATCATGCAATGTGGGGGAAAAAATTAAATGAGAATTTGTACAATTAATAGTGAAATATTTGAAATTTGATTTTAAATAAAATGCATCCATGTAACTGATAAATGGTTTTTGAAATGTTTTTCATTAAAAAATGTTTAACGACCTTTTGCTGCAATTAAAGTCCAGGATATTTCTCCAAAAGAGAAATTTGTTTTTGCCAAATTTTCTTCACAAAGGTAAAAGTTCTCAGTTGAATTTGGACATAAACTTCAAATGTTGTCTTCACACATTAATATACTTTAACCTACTCCAACACTCTAACAAACTTCTGGGACCTCCACAAAATGGCTGTGTCTTTGCCGACGTTACACTCCAGGGAACTGGATGTGTCTATATTAATGACTTGTGAAGACATTTGGTTCCAGTAGATTTTATTAAACGTTATGAGTAAAAGAGGGTGAATATATCCATGTCACTCTTTAATTATGTATTTGAGATGTATAAAATAAATATATTTTGTGAATTCAACCTTTTAAAACTATTTTACAATTAGCTTTACTGATCAGGATTTCAGTGTTTTATTCCTTCTTGATTATGTGGAAAATGCTTTGATATGCATGTGTTTCTTTTCATTAAACTTTATGTTACACTGTGTAGTGCAAGTTTTAGTGCAAATGTGACCTTTGTGTGGAATGTGTGTGTACAAAGTCTTGGGGTGGGCACTTGTATTTCCCACTTCACTTAGTATAATCTCACAATTCAGTGGTTCAGAGAAAATCTCTCTCTTCCCAATAAACTTCGCATTTTTATGTATTTCTCTGACCAGTTTTCCCTCCTTGAATCCTGCTCTCGTCAACTCTAAATGAACCCCGGTTGATTCAATAAAGCCTCCGCATTCCAAAACTATAAACAGACAGACAACAATTTATAGCAGCAACTAATTATTTCTAAATATACCTAGGCTCATCAAATGTAAACATGTTACTGATATTTAAATTTGTCATATCCCTTTGTAATTTCACAAACTTACACAAATTTTGACCAGAAATTTTACTTCCTGTCAGATAAAAATTATTATAAGAATTGAACAACTTAGATTTCTTGTGTGTCCACAGACAAACTTATGGTTGAACATTTTCCAGACCTGAATCCTTAAATAAATTAACATATTTTTCTCCCAAGAATAGCACTGTGCATTTTGTCACTGGATATTTTGTAATTTTCTACAGGAAAATTGTCCAATGATGTCTAAAGTGTTGTTTAGTTCTGCTAATTTTAAAAGTCCCATTACTCACCCACATCCTTATAAGTCCTTGTGCCTCCATGCATGAGTGAGTCAGTCCATAGCAGTAGCACTTGCTGCAGCCAAGAGGATTTTTCGCAGATAAGCCAAACATATCTGTTTTACAGCGATCACAGTTGTGCCCTTCCACATTTTGCTGAATTAAGAGAGAAAAGGAAGCAAATTACATTTTTTATACCTTTTATACTTTTAAGCACCTTCTCTGTATTTACCTTTCAAAACAGACATTTTTATTTCAAGTTTAGTCATTTGTTGATTTTGGCAAACTAGATTGTTGCCAAAGTAATGTTACAGATGGTATATCAAATGGTATATTACTTATATAGTATAAAGAATCTATAACCTTTTCAGTTACAGAGTGAATAAAAGAAAACAGGTCAAAGTTAATGTTTTGGGGTGGCTACCACAAAACCCTGATGTCAGTCCCATAGAAAATTTGCAGCCAGAGATACTTTGTTGTTTGATAAGTCATACCACCAAGTCACACAGTTTATAGGCAGTCTAACAAAACTATTAAAACATCTAATTTGTAGAAATAGAAAAAAAACCCATTTGTGTTGATTTTACTACTAGAATTTAGTGAAAGAAAAATATAAAAGCTGTTATCCTGATTCTCTTAAAATGAAAGTCATTGGCCTGACTTAAAATAATGATGAGTAAATAGATTGTTACTGGTTTTAGCTGCATATTTTTAGCATAAAATTTTGTTTATGTAGATTATGTTCTTTGAAAAAGAAATGGAAAAAAATGTTCAAATATGGATGATCAAAATAGTTTCAAGTATGAGTAAAATATGTGATGAAACTCAAGTGCACTGCTTGGTTTCATGATGAGGTTCAGACAGCCGAGCAATGTTAAAAAACAAACAGATTAATAAGAAGACAAGTGACAAATGAGTGACAAGTTGTCAAACTCATGTCTCTTAAGAAAGATGATAACACAAATTACCTAACATCTCATTAAAGGTTATGAATTTGGTGCGCATTAATAGAGAAAAAGGCAAACACAAAAAGCTAGCTTGTTTCTGTAAGGCATAATGTGATGCCTGGGATCAAAACTGTCATCTGTCTGACAAATCTTTAGACAATCCGCACATGCCTTGATTTTATCCAAGATTGACGGTTGTCACAGTAAGAAAGATGATTCATAAAACGCTCTGCATGTTTTATCCTTGTACATAGTTGTGAATATCTACATATAGTCTGAGAATTAAGGTTTCAAGATGAGCAAGAGTAAATATTAACCAAAGGAAATGGGGAGAATAGTGAAATCTTCTATCTATTGCCAGGGACACTAATAATTTTAATGAAAGTGGAAAATCCATTAAACAGCCCATACCCCATCTTCTATTTCTATAAATTAAAGCCAAGCAGAATACAGCAGTATGACATCATTCAAGAAAAGTAACAGAATGATTACATAAACTGAAACGGAGGTGACCAAAACAGGCAGGAATTCATGAGCTTTACCTTGCAGCTACATTTTCCTGTTCGGTCTGCACAGGCACACACTCCTCTCTCCAGGTCACAGGTCTGGCTGTCCGATCCTGCGACGCTGCACTCACACTGGATGCACTGAGAGAAATTTGAATACAAACAGTCAGGGGGCTCTGATGACAGAACAAGCTTAGCAGTGAGATAATTAGGTATCATGATAACTTTCTGATTCACTTGATTATACTTTATGTTGACAGAAATGTTCTTTATTAATTTGTGCCGCTTTGAGGTGCTCCAAAAATGTGACTTATCCACTCGGTTTATAAGAAATGATGCTTACTTTTTAATGCTCCCCTAATTTTAATAGTTAAATGTGTTGCTAAATCAGTGTGAAATCCCTGCAAATATTCCACAATAGGGTTAAGTTTCCAAAAATCAAAATCAAAGTGCATGTTTTTCTTGAAAACACCAGTACATTAAACAGGTTTGACCTCTTACCTCAGGGAAGTCTCTGTACCCGATTTGACATTCATCGCATTTCTCTCCTCTGAAGGAATCGCGACAGAAGCAGCAGCCTGTGTTGGCGTTGCACTGCTGGCTCAGCGAGCCGATCACATTGCAGCCACACTCCTTATTTCAAACACATGCAAACATTTTATACGATAAAAATGACCAAATATCTCAATAAGTGAAATTAAATTTAAGTCTCAAGAAATTTGTGGTAAAGATCCACTCAAAAATGAAAATAAATAAACTTGTATAAAATATAATAATACATTTACTGTAAATAGACTTGAAAGATTATTTAAACATTATTTCTTTATTTTATGAAGATGAAAAAGTTTATTAAAAAAACTGTCATTGAAGAATCTTGGATGTGCACAAAGCAGATAAAATGTAGAACTTTAAGACATTTACTTTTCCATTATGATTTTCTGTATTTTGTAGAAATTTCAGTACAGTCTCCAGCTTTGAAGATGCATATTTCTTTGTTTGACATTGCTTTGATGATCTGTCATTTGTTGAGTCATTCCAAACCCCATATAAAACCCTGAAGGATTTCTTTGAAATAATTTGCTGCTAAGGACCACAGTGCTTTTATCGCCAGGCCTCTAATATCTATGAGTCTTTTGCTACAATTAAAGGTTTGCTTTTCTAGTCGCTTTAAGCCATGCAATCTTTTGGAGAGAAAATGACTCTTTAAATGTATACAAAAAGTTGTACCAAGAAAACAACTTAAGGATCTAAAGAAAGGCGGTTTGTAAAGGCAAAAAAGAGAGAAAAACAGTAAAGAGAAAAATCTGTGATATTTCCTATCAGTGGCAAGAAATAAAGAGCTTAAAATATAATTATTACATTTTTTATGAACTTTGTATTTCTAATTTGTTCTTTTAAGAAAGATTCAAATTAGGCAGATTTTGTCAATTTGCATTAAAGGCAGGTTATTCACACTCAAAACAAGGGCCAGTCCTGGGCAGGAAATGTATTAAGAGTCAGATTCAGTTTCATACAATACGATGAGGTCAACAAGATTAGAATAGTGGGTCAGTAATTACCATGAGATAGTTGTTTTCCTGTACTAAATAGATACATCACTGACACATGACATACAATCCATAAGACAACATAATTGGTCTGTTACTCCATTGATGCACTTCATTATCAATTAAGACAATGTTCTGAACAATATGCACCCAGAGAGCCATGCGCCGTGTAAATCCCTGTGCAAGAACAGATAAGTCGGCCAGAGTCGCTTATCTGCTGAAGGCCCCTTCCTGTCAGCTCTGATCCAGTTGGGTGTATTTTTTTTAAATACTTGGTCACAGTTGATTTCTCACATATTTTTGTTCCCTTTTCACTTAGAAAAGTATTCATATCCCTCTTACTGGGATAAAGATGTTTGCATTTGCACAATTTCTTTTTATATATCCTATACAGTTTCATCCAACACATTCTTTCACCCAAAGTTATTCTTTTGAACAATAAAACTGTCTTACCTTACATCCAGTTGTGATATCGTGGCCCCAGTGGTTGGGCGCACAACGGTCACACCTCTCACCAATTGTGTTGGGAGGACAGATACACTGTCCAGTATTCGCATCACAGTTGTTTCCCACATGACTGCACTGGCAAGCTGTGAGAGGGAAGGACAACAACAGACGTATCAGTGAGGATTTGAAAAGAAGAATGTAGGGGACTCTGGAGAAGTCACAATTTTTATTTTTTATGTCAGGGTTCCAGTTTATTCATGTGAAAAGTTTATTGTATTGCTTTAATCAAATTCAACAATATTGCAGTTTATCTTTCAAGATCAGTGAAGCTGCCATTCACACACTGATTGGGTAAGTGGAAACAGCTGTCCTAATTAACAATAAGAAACAGGTGTGATGATTTGCAAGCTGGGAAGCTACATGAATGAAAATTTAACTGGAAAAACAAAAATGTCAAAGCTGAAAGAACTGATAAATGGACATTTATATGGACTGCAAAAATAACATTTATCACCTATTCTATCTTTACTGCCAATGTGCCTGGTCTACCTACATTTTAGCATTTTTTTAATTTTACAGTCTTACTGTTTTGCTCTAAAAACAACACCAAGCAAAAAAAAAACAATCATCTTTGATATAAGGCAGTGGTTTACCTTCATGAAGTGTTTACACAAAATCTGACTGCTCTTTTGTTTGAGCTTTTTGTAGCAGCTCATGAAGCGCTCTTCATTTCACCCTAAGACTGGTAATGTTTGGATTAAATTGAATGTAATTTTGCCTTTTATTAAACTAACAGAACAACACCACTGTATTAGTTTTACTCAGGACTGACTTTCTCCATGAATCCCAACAATACTTGATGGCCAGCAATTTCTAACACTGATGTACATTTTATTGTTATTTTTTTCTTTTCACAACTGTGAAAGACTACATACTGTAATGACAGCCATGTTTAATCACCTGAACCAGACTTCTAAATGATACTCTGTGCAAACCAAATTTTGCAAACTTGAATATTTTGGGAACAAATTGGTCAGAAACACGTGTGCGCTTCTATTACCGCAGCATTAGTGATGCAATAATGCATAGCAACAGTTACAAATCTGTAATTTTTTAATTAAAATCTCCTTTTTTACTCCATTCTATTTTTATAGATTATACTCCAAAAAATTTCTGCCATTTTTACTACAAGGGACGAATTTTATCTTCACGTAAAATACAATTTTAAGGTTTGGTGACGATGACAATAGACATGTCCAACACAACAATAGTATTTCTAAGGTAGATGGTGGATTGGGAGGATGATTTTAGTTTATCTTGCTTTGTAGAGGCTTTCTATAAATGAAAGCCTTGCATAGTCAAAATTCGGATTTAAGATAACTTCTACAAACTTTAAAGCAATATTGAAAGAATATCATCAGAAAAAACACAACAACAAATATTTTTACTTTTGTTTTGGAAGATTACTCAAGTTTTCATCTTACGTGTGCAGCCACCCTCCTGGAAGTTGAAGAATCCTCTTGAGCATCGGTCACATTTAGGCCCAGTGACTCCAGGCTGACAGCGACACTGACCCTTTTCGTCACAGTCAAATGACTTTGAGCCGTATGAGTTGCAGTGACACGGGATACACACCCCGCCTGTCGTAACGCCGTGAGTTTGAGGCTGAAAAAAAAAAAAAAAACAGCGCAGGTGGTTGAAAGCAAAACAGACAAAACGTAGCAACGAAAATTCTTTCAGAGAAGTAAGCAAGTTCACTTGATATGGAAGACTTTTTTAGATACACATGTATAAAGAATAAGTTAAAAAAGCTAAAATATGTTAATTTGGCACTCTTAATATGTGCTTTCTTGTCTTCAATCTCCATGGCTTTAGCAATTAAAACAACAAAGCAAACCGCTGGTTAAGATTGTTCAAGAAACAGAAATACTAACACCACATGGCACACAGAAAGATGCTGTTTAAGCTATTAGAAATCAGAAAGCATTCATTATCATCAAGTCACACGTTTATTAAAAATAATGCTTTTACCACGAGATCAATCCACATATTTCAACAGCTTATTTTTCCACACAAGTTAAAAAGCGAAACACCCATGCTGCTTCAAACACAACCACTGCCATCCACATTCAGGGTGTGTTACCCCTGTCTGAGGTCTGTACGCTCCCCTGGGACAACCCCCTGTTGTGCGGGAGGTTCCCCCCCACCTCTGCTGCACAGCTTCCAGAGGAACACGCTCTACAGGGCGCCGTGTCTCCCGCCTTTCGTAACCTAGGCGACGAAGGTCACAGCGTCGGCCCATGAAGCCGGGGCGGCAGATGCAGCGGCCCTCAGTGTCGCAGCGCTGAGAGATGGAGCCATAAGGACTGCAGCGACAGGGCATACACTCCTGCAGCTCAGCATCCCACCAGCAGTTAGGCTGGACCAATCAAAATCCAGTTTGACGGATGGAATGTGGGCAAAGGGTTGATGACAATAAGCAAGGAGCAAATTAAAATCAAGAGAATTAAGTGAGGATTGGCTAAAGAGAATTAAATAGTAAAAGCAGCACAATTTCCACAGCACCTATCAGAAACAACAGAAATTACAGCACAAATATCAACAAAGGTTTGTAGATATTCTGTTAAAGTAAGAAGTTGGTGATGGTAAAACTCTGTGGACACAACAGCAAAACTATTACAAACATCTGTTTCTGTGACTAAATATCCAGTGCTATATTAGTAATGCTATCCACACTAATTGTGGAAATTGCTAACATAGAATGCTATAGAACTGTCAACCTTATTATTACTTTTGAAAATAGTGAAAACTTGTTTTACAGAAATTCCTCTCACACAGAGACTTGTGACCTCTGCTCTGGTTTAAATAATTAATGGTTGTTCAAAGGAGGAATGCTAGAAAAATATTTTGAATGCTGTTCCTTTATGTTAAGTTTATGGGCCTTAATTAAAATTGGTATCCAAAACTATGATCAGTGCCTCTCTTTCCCAACTCATTGGTCAAAAAAATATAAGGAATACAAAAGCTTACCATGCACTTATCGCACTGCCGTCCAATCACATTTTCTCGGCACTGGCACTGACCATTCTCCTTGTTACAAACTTCTGATACTGAACCATTGGTGTGGCATTGACAGGCTGCAAATGAAAGAAAAAAATATATGAATATTTAACAGCAACATAAGTTCTGGGTTGATTCCTCTCACAGGATCAAGACTTCCACATTCTTCATTCGAAGTGCTGAAATCGGCTCTTATTAACGTAGATGAGTTTTGAAAATTGCATCATTTTGTTCGTAGAGAGGCATTCGACACAAGGCCTGATGGAAATTGCACCAGCTTTTTCCATGGAGGAGGTTGTCTGCAGAAAAGTATGGTACTCTCTCTGTCTCCGTTAAAGCAAAACAGAGGACGCTTTGGAGAAGTATGTGGGAGCCTTTGGCTTGGATTTTTCCCAGTGCAGACAAAGTGTAAGCATAGTGTTACATAAGGTTTAGTGACATTATTGGTACTGTAACATTTGAGTAACGCTGGAGTAGATTCAGTAGAGGTGGCACATCCAGTACACACTGGTTTTACCTCTAGCAATGAGAATAATATTGATGTTAATATTTGCCTCAATATAATCAATTTTGTACAGAATCCATGAATCTTTAGTTCTAATTCCAAAATCCCTTAAAAACTGTTTTTACTAAAACATTTTTTGACCGTTTTGGGAGTAAATAGCCTAAATATTACATGCATTTACTAATACACATGCAGCAAATATTTTTCTATTCTGTTGCTTTCCCACTGTATTTTATTATGACTTCTTGGGTGAAGAATTAAAAATAACAGGCTTGAAATCAAATAATAGGCAGAATAAGGCTAAAAAAGTAAGACTTATTTGTGGAGAAAGATGTAGAATGTAAGGCAGGTTCACAACAAGCACCTATCTTTGTTAACCTGCCAGATGGTTTATTACTAAACAACAGAACAAATGTTTTCCAAGCTGAAAAAAATCTTGAGAGCAAACACTGAAAATAAATGTATAACACAAGAGAAAGTCACATTTTATCCCATAACAAGGCTTACAACATAGCGACTCACAACAGAGTCCAGATGGTGCTTAAAAGGTGGCGCTAGGGGAGTGTAAGATACACAGACAAGCATCTACCTGCACTTTCTACTGCATATGTTTGTGTTTATGTGTACACGTGTGTACCTATTCAGTAATAATGAATAGGTACACATGCGGGGGAGGGCATGCGTGCCCTTCCGAAGACTGTATTTGTGTTTCTGGGTATCGTATGTATTTGTGCAGACATCTGTGGTGAGCTAACGCTTTTCTTTCCAAACGCAAAATCACATTTGTCCTTCTGCCTGCTCTTCATTTAAGATGAAGCAACAGCAGGAGGCAAAACAGACTAGTACCCATGTGTGTCCTTGCTGTGTGATATGGTGTGTGGCACTAATTTTATTACAAAGTGTATACATAGTGTTCTTTTGTGTTTTGTGTGTGTACTCATCTATGGTTTTAATGGCTTTTGCAGCAGATGGGAGCTGTGATGTTGGAGCTTTTAATTGTGTATCTGAGGGGTTGATTGGCGTATGTAGGTGTGATTTTTCATCAGCTGGGATTTAAGCTCAAAGTTTGAAAAAACAAAAAGTCATGCAGAGTATCATAATTAGACTTTATGAGGAAGACTGTGTGGGAATGTGTCGTGGTATTTTAAAACTTGTACAAATTAAGTAGGCGACAATGGAAGTGAATTTTATGCAGCACTGTTCCAGAGACATGAGAGTCCTCTAATAGCTGCAAGCAACTAAATGTTATGTTTAGTGCTGTCACTCTTTACCAGGTCTTTAGTTCTCCCTTGACACAAGATAAAAACTAAAGTTCCTTCTCCATTGTAATGTCTCAGCTCTAGTGGTCAATGTCTAGTTTGGTTCTAGCCAAGTCGTGTGTGTTTCCATTAGCAGTGTGTTCCTCACTATTGTCCATGTGAATATGGGCAGGTCATTTGCAGTGACACTCAGGAATACAGAACCACAAAGTTGTGGTTTTGATGGACTCAAACTCAGTACTTTATTTTTTCTTAAAGATAAATAGACAAAAATGTCAAGTAGCTAAGGTTAAACCATAAAATGATGTTAAATCTCTTCTTTCCCCTTGGCTGACTCAAATAAAACCCAGAAATTTCATTTTGTCTTATAGAAATCATTGCTGGCCCACATCTTTAAATGGAGACAAATCTGACCAGAACAGACTTTGTTAAAACCGGTCAAGCCCATGGAGAATGGGCTTTACTTCTCTCTCCATGGCCTACAAAACCATTTTCAGTCTGGATACAATCAGGCCTCTTCTCCACTCTTACACTGTATCCACACTATTTTCTTTATAGCCGTGAATTCTGGGGTTTTGAAAAATTTGTTGAGGTGGCCTCAATGTGAGGAAATGAAGATGATTTTGTGGAACAACTAGTCCTGTCATACTGCATCTTTAAAGTGAGCTTTTGATGTGTGTGAATGACGGGTACTGGAACAATGTGGAACTGACACTGTTCTGCTGCATCATGAGAAGGTACATAACTTCTGATGGGACGTCATCTTGATGTAAATATTTGCTTCTGTATTCATTAGTTGGCTCTGCTTGTCTCTTCAAGTGGTCTTATAATTATTAGTTGAATTAATCAGAGAGCACAAACTGTAAATTTCATCTGGCATGCCATAACAGAGAATTTTAATTAGTATAAGGTAGTTAGAGATTAAGTAATATTAATGTTGAGAGTTGCATTAGTTCTTTAGATGTGGTGAAGATATGCAGGACACATGGTGTGTGCAAACTGTGGTGGAAGTTTTGACACGTTATAGATATATTGGAATAATGCTGATCATTTGTGTATGCTACACTGTCAACTGGACAGAAGACATTCTTATTCCAATGTACTTTTTAATTTAAAAAAATAATATTATTGTATTGGTTTTCATTATTATTATTTATTTATTTATTTATTACATCCAGTGTTGAATTAATTAACAAAAATATGTTCTCAAACAAATTGAGTTTTAGATAAGTCATTGCATTATCTAAGCTATTGTATTTTTCCAAGTGTCTACAGCATTCCTGCATGTACATTTACATGATGTAATACATCTTCATGTTATTTAAACCACCTCTAAATATAAAACCATACAGATACATTTACTTTACTGGAACTACCCTCTTTATATTTACTGCCTAGATTCCTTTCATATGCACTTATTTGAAAATTCCCTTTTTATAGTCTTCAACTTAGCATAGTAGTATAGTTAAAAATGTTTACCTTGTGAATTATCTGATAAATAACTTTGTGAAGGGCATGTGTAATTTAACTATATTCTGTATAGTATTACACAAGTGTTCCATACTAACATAGTTATAAATGCTGTATTTCTGTATCTAAAATCTTTGACCTTTGCATGTGAATTGCTATCTATATTATATTTTGACTGGTAAACACAACTTGTATCTCGGTTCAGGTTGACATTCGTATTATTGAGCGTAATATTTTCTATCTGAATGTCAAAGTCTTCATTTGACAGTCAGAAAGTAAGAAAAAAAATAGTTTTCCTATTTTTTCAGCTTAAATGCTGAAACCATTTCCAAAACTTTTAGTTGCATAGGGACCATTTGTGCATTATTGAGTTACAACAGATCCACTTACTTCTAGTGAATAGGGAACAATCCACCACAATTTTCAAATGATTTTTTTCTTGTGTGAAAAATACTTGAAGATCTTAATTTCTTTGAATTTACTCACCAGACAAATTGCTTGGCAGTCAGATTTACTCCAAAATATCAAACATTTTTCTTTTACTTTTTCAAAGGGATTTATACTGAATCATTATCTGCCCAATTTGGAGTAAGCAAAAATGGCCAACGGCGACAGCTCTGATGTACAAAGAATGAAAAGCATGAAAAGGATTTTCTCATTCTAATAGCACACAAATGGACTCAGCCTGAACTCTTCTGCTTCACTCAATAAAATTCATTAAGACTCGGAGTGATGGGTAGAGAGAAGCAGGCTGAGAGAGAGTTGTTGTCTTTTAATAATTCTTGGTGGTCTTCTGTCATTCGTACAGGATCAATAACCCTCCGTCTCAAAGACGCAAGCAGCTGATCAGTACTGCAGGAGAGCGATAGATCAGGCTGATTAATCAATACCCATTTAGGTGGGTGGAGAGGGGAAACAACTACAGAACAATGAACTATCAAATGCACATTAATACCCTTTGTCAGGCTGTCTAGCTGCTTTTGTGCAGCCTTGACATACTTTTCTGTCTGTTTATCACTCTGTCTGTTTCTCAGTGAAAGCTTTCTGTCTTGCTACCTGTGTTTCTGGTTTTGTCAACAAAGCAGCTTTAATAAAGAGCTTCAAAAAGAAGTGCCATCTGAACATTTGTTTTTTTCTGCCTCCTCTCTCTGCCTTGCTGTCCCTCCTCCCTTTTAATCTTTTTTTCTCTCAGGTATAGTTTCTTATTCTCACTTTTAAGCACAGCTGGCAGTCGGTGGGCCGCACCAACATCACACCTCCTACTGGCACAGCTGCTACTTGACACACACTCACAGCCACACTCCAGATGGTGTACTATCGACTCGATGTTTTAGTGAGACTATTAAAGGTATCATTTAAATAATTTGAGCTAAGTTTCTTAAGGACAAAGTGCTCTTCAGTGCAACACCCCTACTGAGATACAAAAGCTACACTGCTGGCACGCTTTGCAAAAACACAAAAAGGAAAAAAATCTGATGCTAATTATATTTTCTGTCTCTAACAACATGTGAGTATCTTCCTGATTGCAGATTCTTTAAAAAGCATCTTAAAACTGGTTTAAAGTCTCAAGACAAACTGCTCAGTCAGTATATTTACATTACATGACATCAGTGTCAATGTGTTGGGGTTTGATCTCTGAGAATGAGAATTAGTGATTACTGTGCAGTCACTTTTTCCATTTGACACGACTAAAAGGAAACAAAAAATATAACAGACTTTTTTTGCAGAGAAATGTGATACAAATCCAATTAACTTCTCATTTTAATTTTATAATAAATACTTAATATGCACATAAACATAAAATTTATTGTTTTAATTATTCAGTAAGAACAGGACATTCCCACTGTGAAAGAAAATATCTTCTCCAATTATGAGACAGTTGAAGGGTAATGTGAGCGACCTCTGCCTGTTTTGATAAAAATGTTCATCTTCGAATGTATTTTTGACCTTCTTCTAAATTGTTCGAGTCATTTTTATTTCGACCATGCCATGTCTTCAGCCATACCTTGGCTTGGCGAGAAACGCGTCTCATGTACAACGTGTGGAAATATAGCACATTTTGTGAAATGTATAGACTGACGCTGTCTATAAAGTATGAGTGTCACTTGTGATGCACTCCTGTTTAATTGCCTTTTGCAATCGATTGTTTTCCCTGAACATTTGAAAATTCAAAGTACAGTGAGTGACTCCAAGTGGTCAAATAAATATTATTTGGATTAATCAGTAAGTAACTTGGGCTCCTTTCAATTGATACAGCCCCAAAGAACTAACCATGCTGTGATTTGTTAATCATCAGCTCAGACAGAGTGTCTGCATAGAGTAGTGTGAGATTAAGCCTGTTAGTGGGTCATTCCTGCAACTTTTGAGTAGCAATTGCATATATTCCCAAGTAGCAGTGCATATGTGCAGAATATTTACATAAAATAAATAGTAATGAGATAATTTTATGAGTTACCACACTTTTGCATAAAACCATGTTATGCCTTCTTGTTTCCCATGTCCAACAATCAATGCAACTGGGGAATACAGGCAAAATATTTCATTGTGCAATATAAATAAGCCAATTGTGATGTCCTACATTAACAGATGCCTGTAAATGAGATTCAGTCCATGTTTAGATTGAAGGAATGTGTTGTTACTACAACCAAAACATCTTTCACTGTAGATTTGTAAGTGGCAAGCACTAAAATATTTCCCACATTGGGAAGTTGTGTTAAAAGCTTTTACAGAACCCATATGAGTTCAGGGCTAAGCTAACACTATGATCAGGTTTCTAACCTTCTTTTGTGTTCTTGGCCCAGATAAATCAAAATATGATGGAATAGTACCTAAATTATATATTTGAAACGTAATTCCCGGATAGAACTGTTAGGTGTAAGAATACTTACGTTGGCAGCTTTTTAATGTCATGGCATCCCCATAGTAGCCTTCAGCGCAGCTGTCACAAGTCACACCATTGTAACCTTGACGACACCTCAAACACTGGCCTGTGATTGCATCGCAGCTATTGGGTATGGAGAGGTCCAGATTGCCATTGCAAATGCAGGGTTGGCAGGATCCTCCGGGTACAGCAGGCTGGCCGTAGTACCCACTGGAACAGCTAGGTGGCAGAAGAAATGAAGCGAATGAGGTTTAGTACAATCAGCTATAAAACATCAATAAACTTCAATGGCAGAATAGGTTTGGCTATTTCTGATTAGATATAGTGAGTGATGCTGCAATTAGAGTAGCAAACAAGCTAATAAATACTGTCTTCACTGCTTTGACTCTGTTTTTACCAAAGTAGAAATTTGGACTTGTAACATGTAGAATTTCAAATATTTTTTGTGGAAATTTTCAAATCAGTCCTCCCAGAAAAATATTGAGAAAATATGCATACAAGACGATGTACATGTGTTGTCTCATCATCCAGAACGTCTACTGTAAGAACACATAGTTGCATGCTGTGAGAATTTGACGCAAATATTCCTTTTGGATCCCTGTTAGTTGTCTCAATTTTGAAGGTTAAAGTAAAAAAAAAAAAAAACAACAAACAAACAGGATGACCTCAAAGATGAGGTGAGATGAATCCCACCATCTCTGACATAAATGCCTAATATGGCTGCTTTGCATTGGTTATCAGCTAGTGAAGCAGTTTCGATGCCGTGAAAGGATAAGGTAAAAATGATAATATTCAAATACAGTTCAAATGATGGTTTCTATTGTTCTCGTTATTTTGGCTGCCAGACACAGCAAATATATCTAAGAGAACATCTTTCAAATTCAAATTGAAAAAAACAACAACAAAACAAAACAAAAAAAAAACCTGTACATTTCCTTTTCTTTAAGCACACTCTTATGCCAACAGGAGAGAAGTGATGTGATGTAATAAGTGAGAGCAATTTAAAATATCTCAAGACGTAATCGTCGGTTCGGCTTGTTGCTTCTAAGTTGTGGCAATCAGGTAGTTTCCTGTTATTTTCTCTTTTTTTCCATTGAAAGAACCAGTACTGCTATATTCCCTGAAAGCACAAGTTTTCTCCACTTTTATGTAGCAGTTACATTTGAAAATATAGTTTTTCTAAGCTTTCAAGTCTGCAATGAAATTGACTACCACTCTTATGAATCTAACAACATAATATTACTTGTAGATTTCAGCTTGAAAAGTTAGTATACAACATCAAAATTATTGTTTACTTTGCTATGTTAGTGCGACAAACATCCATGTCTCAAAAAAAGACTTCTTATTCAAGTATCATTAGAAAGGAATCACAAACCAGCATCAATGAAGTTCAGCTTGACCACAGTAAAAAGCCTCATTGAAGTGTTTGTTTTTTATCAGTGGCATTAAATGGCGTCTGATTTTCGGACTCATTCCACACTATAAATGAGTGATTTGAAGCTGGGAGGAGAGTGTGCTCCTTGAGCTCTGAAGCTGTGTTTCCTAACCAGTGAAAAAGTGAAATCCTCCCTCCAGGCTCAGAGTCAGCTTTTGTCTTGTTGTTTTTTTGTTCAGGAGTGAGTGGAGAGTGGAGGTTGAAAGGACCTCATCTCTAGTAATGTGGCCATTGTTGCAGTTTGACAAAAATCCAAGCTCTGGTTATTTGGCTCAAATTTTTGTCTTTGTCTCAAGACCAAAAGAAAGGTTGGGTTGATAATGGAGATAACGGAAAGCTCAGAGTAGAGTGTCCTGTGTTTTTTCATAAGGGAACCAGTTTAAGAGTGGTTTGGATATCAAAAATGTCTGTTTTTTTTCTCCTAGCTCCTATACTCTGTGGATTAATAGAAGGTAATATAGATTAATTCTCATATTTAGCAGGGATTATTCATGTTTTTCATCCTTACTATTTCAAAACAGCCTGCAGTGAGATTTTGAGTCCTTTATGGCTCTTAAACTGGTTAGAAATGCAATGGCAAAAACCCAGAAAACAATATGAGTTCATAATACTTTAGAGGTACTTTGGTTTGCGCTCATCATTTCTTTCCCTTTGTAAATCTTAGAAGTGCAAAGCAACTTCCAGACGACTCCATCATGTGCAACTCTGTATTATACTCCAAGGTCAGAGAATTTGTGACACAAGGAATGTCACCTGAAAAAAAAAACCAACTATTTGGCCAGAAACACAACAGTCAATTTATTTACAGCAAAAGGTCAAATCAACTATGGATCTTGTCTTGATTTGTATTAAGACATTTCACATTTTCTAGTGTATGGTCATTTGTGAAGAGTAGAATTATCCTTCTGTCAAAGTTGATACATCTGAAAATCTCACTAAAGAACAAAAATGCTTAAAAAAACTCCAAACAAAATAATATGTATGTCATTTAATTTTGTTTCTAAACAGAAACAGTATAATACTTCAATGGTGTCCAAAGTCAGTCCTCAATATAAAAAAAATAATGAGTCAATAGCAGATAACTGTATAATATAATGAACCGCAGAGGAGCTAATTCAGCCATTTGAATCTACTTTGTTAGAGCAGAGACACATCTAAAACAAGAAAGACACCTAAGACACTCAAGTGTAAAATTAGAATCTGATTCTGTAAGATTATTTTTGTTTTTGTAAAATAAATCTTTTTGGCATCATCTGCCAAAGAAAGAAAATAAAAAAAATATATATCACAAGTAAAATGTTAGGACTTTTGATCTAAAGGGGAAAAAAGAAAAGGTGTTTATTGTCAAACCGGAACAAGATTTTATGTTTTGCTTTTCAGGTTCTTCATATGAATAATAATCAGAGGATCTTCAGAGGTGGGAAAACGTATTAACCTGAGAGTGCACCACAGGGACAAGAGCCACTAAAACCAAATAAAGAGCCTGTGCTGAAATAAAGCTCTACATGTTGAAAAGGGGAATCAAGATGAAAGAAGAAGAAGAAGGATAGAGAAAGGCAGTAAAGTGAGAGCGAGAGGAAAGCAAGTGAGAAGGAGAGGGGGGAAAGGTCTTGAAAAGAGAATTGAATTCAGAGAAGAGGGAAGAGAAAGAACAGAGAGAGGGAAGGAGTCAAGAGGAGCAAACCGTTATTACCACTGACCCTCCTTGGTACTCAATAGAGCTGGTTTATTAGTTTGTGTGTGTGTGTGTGTTCACATGTTGCCAGATTGTGTCTACATGAGAGTATTTAGTGTGTGCCATGTCAGAAGTACATCTTCCCAATCAAGTGGCAAACTCGACTGGAATCAATCTAATTTTTCAAGGAGGATGGACCGTGAGGCAAAGTGCATGTGTTTGTTTGGAGTCTTTTTTGTGATATGAATTCCCACATTTTGCTCTCTGTTCTTTTCAATTGAATCAGATCACATTGATTAAGTGGGTATCCATGTCTAGCTGCAATCTGTAGTGAAGGTACAGAGAAAATTAAACACCTGTTTATGTCCATCAGAGTAGCAAATAAAAATTAAAAAGGGCAGTACAAGCATGAAAGTAGAAAAATTAACAATTTAAGGCTATGTGAGGTCCAACATTTTAAATGGGTCATTTAACATTTAACCAAATAAGTTAAGTGGTCTATTTTTGACCATTTTAGGGACGTTTTACTTTATAAAATGCCTGCTTTTTGCCAACAAATTCGTTCATGTAGTTTTAGTCATCAAAATACATCAAAAACAATTATTTTTGCTGTGTATCAGTCATCAATTTCCCTGCACACTCACATGACTGTCATATAAGGAGGTTTTCAAAGGGCTATTGTTGGAACTAGAAATCCTTTTCTTTGGCAACAGGCAAAACTCTGGGCCCTAATTTTAGTAATCAGCTTCTTCGCTCAAGTACTGGAATAGCACTTTATGTTTATTGCAACTAAATTGCAACTATATTATTTCTAAAATTTTAACTATCGGAGCCAAACTGTCATTAACAGATCAAATTATTTTGGTCAGATCTTTAGGAATAACCCAGGAACCACCAACACTTTATGGACATCTTGTTTGTTTATAGTTGGAAGTTGACTGTTTAGTGAACCAAACACTTTATTCAATACCATACAGTATATAGATAATATTTGTGTTATTAAGAGGGGCAAAGGAGATGAATGTGTCCTTTCCAGTTATCACTCACATTTTTAAAAGCCGCTAGTTAAACAAATATAAGCTACAAATATAATCACAAAAATTAGCAAAAGTAGCTGTTTTATCAACAGCTACTTGGCACTAGGTCAGACTAAATTCATTTGTATTAATTGAAATACCTCATGAGCAGGAGCATTTAGATTCTTGCCAGACCCTGAAAAGCAGCTTATGACTCTTGGAGTGTTTTAGCATACAATGTGCTGGGCTTGCAGGGGCTTTTCAGCTATGTTTTAAATGGATGTTTATGGACAGAAAATTGAAAAGCAGAACCACTTAGCAGTGAGTGGATAGTCTATTAGCATGGGATGAATAGAGTGGCCATTTTGTTACAGCCCATAATACAGACAAATTGCCATATTACAATTAATTACCACAAACAATAACAAAAACAGCACAGATAATGAAGCAGAATAGCAGGTGGAAGGTATCAATAAGACTAGTAGAACAAAAACAACTGCTGATTACCTGCTTATACTGCTATTAGTTAGTAATATTCCATTTAACAGCTTCTATACAGAACATAAAAATTCATATAGACAAGCTTGGCATTGAAGAGGAATATATTAGATTGGCCTTATGTCAATGCTAGATCATATTGGCCGTATGCTGGATGGTAACGTTGTGGCAAAGTATAAAAATGGAGTGAGTCAGAGTGCCACTCAGCAACAAATGAGGTTTATAAAAAGACTAAAAGATGGACAGAGAAATTCTGCACTGGACAGCATGGCTAGGCGAAGCATGCAGACTATGTGGCACCAAATATAAACAGCCTGGATATTTGCAGCTGTAGTTTTACAGGAACACAGAGTTTCAGGCACAACATTCACAATGTTGGAGATTAAGTCAGGCAATAATCAGCAATAACAGCTAACAGTGATGCATTACATTTACCCAGCTTATGAAAATGTTTCATCTTCTTTGGTCAATATGGAAACAGGCACATTGAATAATAATTCCTTCTGAAAAACCTAAGAAATTTACACTTCAGTGATAAAAAACAGAAAAATCCTGACAGGTGAATGGGTATACAAGGATTACTAAGAAATCACAACTTTAGTTCTAGTAATAAACATAAGAATCTAATCTCCCTGTCTGATGGTAGGCAACATGGAGTGCATTCATTTGAATTAGGAAGGCTATAAAAGGGAAAGCAAAGACTGCAGACACTATATACAGCAAATGGGGTTATTTTAAATAGTGGGTAAGCTGCATGATGGTTTGCACAGGCAGGTTGAAGCAGACATTCAGTCACTGACCAACTGAAAATTATTAATTTAACGACTGTGTTATAGCAAAGGATCTAAGGATGACCTCCTGATGAATTCATATAAACTGTTATTACAGAATAAACATGTTCTCCGGAGTCTGATACCCGTCCAAATAACAGCTGTGTTTAATGCAAATTTTTAGAGCCTGTTGAGAATAAATAATTCCGTGTTTTCCTTCTATCTCTGCTGCTAGTTGCTAAGCTAAAGCTAAGCTAACATTTTTCAAGAGCAGGATGGAAGCAAAAAAATTTGAATTGTCAAATATAATTGTTAATTTCAGGTTTAACACTCAGTAATAAGAATGCTAGCTGCTAACAGCTGTTATATCCTGACATTCGATCCAGGACAGAGGTATGGAAAATCAAAATATGTTGGTTTTGAAGGGGGGTGGGGTCTCTGGATTATTTGACCCAGAACAAAATTATAATTTACCAAGGTTTTAGTTTGGGTCTGAGAGGTTGCTGGGGAGTTTTTTATTTTTAATTTTTAAAATCTTATCACAAGATTGTTTAAAACTAAGTAAACAGGTTTTTTTTTCTTTGTCCGATTTCCTCAGTTTGATACACAAAAAGCAAATGTTCTTCATTTCACTTAGCCTGGGTGGTGAAGAGACCGTTTACACTGACTCCATCATCACATGACAGTACTAATAAGAAAGATTTCTCATTAGTGTTGAGCTGCTTAAAAAGCCAGCAGCTAATGGTACAAACATGTCAGTCAACTAGAGTAATAAAATGTGCAATGGATAGACAGCTGGATGGACAATGAGACAAAGTCCTGAATACAGTTAATGAGCAGCATATTCCATTTTCGTTTTGTAACACCTCACTACCAGATTGAATTCCTGCCCAAATGGACCTTTCCTGAACTGAAAAGAGTAACAGCTTTCATTTTGCTGCACACCTTTGTGCAATTTTAATGAATTCAATTAGATCTTAAAAGTTAATGGGAACCTAATTGATCCAGATAACAGGTTGATGACAGTTAAGTTGCAAAAGAAGACATATTTTTTGTTTAGATTTAATAATTTAATGCTGGCATGTTTTGAGTGTAAAATGTGTTTACCTGTCGCATCTTGGCCCTGTATATCCAGGCTGACACTGATCACAGAGCAGCTCTCCTTTGTCACCAAGGTGGCATGTGGGGCTGAAGCTGTTGTGGTTTCCACGGTGGCGTGATCGTTGTTGAAGTTGTTGTTGAAGTCGAAAACGTTGTTCCAAAGTGGGGAGAGCCAGGTGGAAGAGGAGGAAGAGAAGACACAGGCGAGTTAAGGCCATTGCTTGTCACCTCACTGACACACCTGCGTCCCTGCTTTCACTTTGTAGTTCCTTTTGTTCTGCTCTCAGACATAACATACATTTATTCCTTACAAACTATATCTAAACACACCCATTTAAAAAACTGGCCTCTCTACAAACTATTGCCTAAACGAACTAAGAGACAAGGAACCAAAGTAACATGATAGTCGGTTGCCCCCTGTTCTGTCACCCTCCCACTTCCATAAACTAAAGATAGTTCAGCTGGCTTGGGTTCCAGGCTCCAGACTGACTCACTAGATGACGAACTGGCTCATTATGAGCTTTTCACTGAGTTCCAGATAAGCTCGCTTGGCAAATGCACCTGCGTAAACCATAACAAAATCCAAGTCTTTATATAAAATCTGATTCTTTATATAGATGACCAAGTTCACAAACTATATTTCTTACTATATCAGCTAGGTATACATTATAATTGTGCCTATTTTGTGTTAAATACCAGCATTTTTGAGGTAATAGTTAAAAGAAAAATACAAAAAGACTTGACAGGATTCTGTTATGTATCTATTAGCCTTAAATTACATTCAAGTATCAGCAACGTCTTGCAAAAGTTTTTATACCTCTTGGACCTTTTGCCATCTTTTTATGCTATGAAACACACTTCAATGCTTATTTGGATTCCATCTGGTAAACCAAGATAATGAGTTACATTACTAGGAATAGTAAGAGAAAAACACATGGCATCCTCATAGCATGATGCTGCCACCACCATAGTTTTCGAACTTTGACACTTAGTACCACAACTAGTGGTACTTGGATTCCCTTTGGCGGTCCTCAGAAAAAAATTGTGGTATCAACTATAAGTTCAATTCATATAAAGCTAGAAAGCTAGTGAACTGATTTAAGAAAGATCTCATGGCCCATTTTGAAACTATTTCAGACAAAATGTGAGAAATTGAAGGCAACTACTTTGTGTTGGATCTGTGAACTTAATATTAGTATTAGTATCGATTGGGACTAATACTAACAACTATAACAGTGTTGGGACAGTGACATTTATTAATGGCAAAAAATGTGTTCAACAATTTTAATGTCAACACCTAAAACACCTATTACATTGGAAGAAAAATTCAAGTTTATATAAAATTAACAAAACTTGAGGCCTAAAGTTATTTCTACTGATCACAGAACAGCAACACCAACATGGTATTATTTTTCATCTAAGCTCATAAAAGCTTAGATGAAGAACATTCAACTAGTTTTTGAGCAACTTGTGTCAGTGAACAGATGAGGCTGGATGGCTATTTTTAAGGAACTGGGAGGCATATCACCTCACACTAATGCAAGTGTTGGGGGAAGCATGGAAGGGGAACAGTCAGTTGTGTCTTTCTTTAGCTCGTAGCATCGTGGAAATGACACGTCATGGCTGCAAGAAAATTCTCAGCTGCTGCTAATAGTGTTTGTTTGTGGGGATGTGTGTGTCCATTTTGCTGAGAACTGAAAGAGACACTTGTTTCTTGTGTTTACTGTCATTCATTATTTTAAAGATTACATTTATTAAACAGTAAAGAAAGTTAATATTTTCTTTCATTGATAGGCTGTTTTGCCCGTAGCCACATTTAAAACCACAATTAATGTTGTTTTACTTGTATTGACTTTGTGTATGTCAGAAAGATTGATTTGGGTCAAATTTACATTGCACAACCTAAAATAGATTGTTTCTCTAATAATGTAACATCTGCAAACATGCAAATTATAGGAGTATAAATTAGAAAAGTTAACTGGAACACCCACCAAAGTTTAAATCTTCAATTTGGGAGGTAAACTCCAAATTCAAAATCCAACATTATGGCTTGAACAAAAGAAAATGGAAAAAGATAAAATAGGGACTTGTAGTCTAAAACAGAGCATCCCTCATCAAATGGCTGTATGATAATGTTTAAATTGACTGTGAAATGCAAACAAAAAGAAACTCCTATTTCCTAAGACAAAAAAATAATTTAATCTTCTTTTTTAGCTGGTACTCTGTAGTCTCTCAAATCTGGGAGTCATCTTGTCTTTTCACAATCACAGTAAAATACTTGTTCGTAACTGTTTTAATCATTTGAGAAACATTTCTATGTTGAGGCCATTTGTGAGTTATAGAAAGTTATCCCTTCTGTTCAGACTGTTGTAATAGTCGTTTTACCTGTTTGAATAAAACCTCCCCGGCTCTGTGAAGAATGCTGCAGTGTTGACAAAACCTAACAGAACAGCGCACAAAACTCCTCTTCTTGCTGCCCTGCACTGGCTTCCTGTGCATTTTGAGAATTACTTTTAAAGGGCATCTGTTATGGGTCCTCTATGGATAATAGAAAACATGTTTTTTAAAAGTTTTTGCACAAAGTTATTCTCAGATAATGAGATTTCACTTCTGCCCATTTTGAACTGCTTTCAGAATAAGCTGTTTTAGGGCCTCTTGTCACTTTAAATTCAAGTAAATCTTTGCTGGCCACGCCATCCAACTCTGCGTTTACACTCTCTCTATATATATTTCAAAATAGCAGTAAACAGATGCACAATTATACAACAGTGCATCTTTGACTATGAGTCAGGCCCAGCAACAGAAGAATTGGAGCCTCCTTCACAACCATCTAGGAGGTAGCAGCTGTTTCTGGATGATAAGTCAACAACAAAACACTTGTATCTTTGCATACGGCCATTGTACAGTGCATCCAGAGGTAAGACTAGCAGACCAAATGCACTGGAGTGCCGCTTGGGTTATTAGGTGAAAGGCTCAGCTAGGCTGGAGTTGCTAGGTAATGGAGCAGGCTCTATTAATTGTGATTTTATAATCAGGAAGTTTGTGAAACTGCTTGTTTTCCAAACACAGAAAAACACCAACTCATTTGATGCTCAGTGTGTTTCTTGTTTTAATGATTTTGCCTTTGTGAAGCACTTTGTGATGTATAGGTCTGTGAAAGGTGCTATATAAATAAGATTTTTGACTTAATTGGCCAACAGAACAGCATTTCAATAATTTGAAGCATCTGTCTGCTTCTTTTATAAGCCACAAGACCAAATACCTAACCTTATAAATGTCTCCAACACCTATGAATAACTGTTGAGGTCAAATTCTATTTTTATGAGGAATTTTCAAATTAAGTCTGAATTCATTCCTCTTAATTAACAAACAAAGTTGATGCTGGCATCCACAAAGATGCTTTAAGTACACAACCTTGTTCCAACCAGAGATTCATTTTTACCATGCAAGAAAATATGCTGGTTTTTGACGAGCGTGTAAATACACACATCTTTACATCTGTGTTCAAAGTTGTTAAATTAGACAGTTGCCAATATGATACAAGGTACTGTAATTTATGACAGCGGGAGGACAATGTGGCTGGCTTCTCACAAAAATATTACTAAAGTTTTTCTTTTGTTTTTAAAAGATTTGAATGCATTTTGCATTCATTTTGTGGATGCATTCTGATGATCCTAATGATGATGACATTTAGTCCCACAGCGACGGTGCTTCTCGTCATACGCTGCTCCACTCTTCCTGTGGTGATGATATTTTTACTATAATGTCACCACAATTATATTCCCTCCCAAGATGATGAAGTCTTTATGTCACGATTGGAGATTATGAAGAGAAATAGTTAAAAAACAGAGAAGCAGAGAAGAGACAGCACAGACAGGCTGGTCATATTATTAACCCCCCAGTTCTCCAGAACCTACTTGTTGCTGGGAAGATTAAGTGGGCAGGCACATGGCTGACAGTCTTGAGGTGTCCCATGGGTGGCATTGCCATAGTAACCAGGTAGGCAGGTGTCACAATGGTGGCCAGTAGTATGGTGGGTGCAGTCCTAAAAAAAAAAAGAAGACAAATTTTATATTTTTAGAAAGATCAAGTTTTAGAAATTGTCCATTTAATTAGCTTTTACACCAAAACAATAATGTATTAAAGCTTTACCAAAGTTTTGCTTTAAATCAAAATACTGAATCCATATGTGGAGGAATTCTTCATGTCAATCAGTTTTTATTATTTTATACTTGATATTCTTTCAAAGGAAGAAATATACCAACTTCCAAGTGAATATCACAAATCATCAAGTTGCTCATTTACTACAAATGAGATGCACAGTATGACTATGACTGGCCATGATTTGTCTATAAAATCCGAAAAACAAGCTGTACAGTTTACGTCTTTCCAGCAAAACATCACTGTAGACAGCCTCAACCTTGTTGCCTTAAGGCAGTTCCTCGCCCAATAGATAAATAATTGAAAAGTTTACTAGTTTCGAAGGAGGGATTTAAAAAAAACAGTTCAACAGTAGCTTAATTGATTTTTTTTCTTCCATATATTCTACCTTATCAAATATTTCCATTGCAGAAATCAGTTTTCCAGTTATAACAACTTTCACAGTTTCAGGGACTGTGTGTGTGGGAAAATGTTACCATGTCAACATGTTCCATTCATTTCTCATATTAAATGACCTTACACAGCTGAAACACACCCTGACACATTCACACTGTGTTAACCTATAAGTCTGTGGCATCAGTCAGTCATTCATTCAGCTGGAGCTACACATCACTGGTGTCAGTGGAGGTGTGCGTGGACGCATCTGGCTGCCTGTCTGTCACTGTGTGTACAGGTGGGACATGTGCACGTGTGATTGTAAGTGAGCGAATGTCAGACGGGGTGTGTGTGTGTGTGTGTGTCTGCGTGTAAAAGATGGCCTCACAGACCGACTATCTTTCTCTGAATGTACGTCTCCCTTTGACACATCCTCCTCATTTATAATGAACCATAACATCATAATGCAAACACACAAGTGCGTGTGTGTGGCCGTGTGTGGGGTTTTTGTTCTCTGTGTGTGTTCATCTGTGTGGGCTTTAGTGTGTGTGTATTAAGTGGAATGGGAACTGACAGAATCAGCCTAAGGCTGTGGGAAGAGTGGGGAGTGAATGTGTGGAAATCCACATGAGAGGGTAACATATACGTGTCTGTTGTACATATATTATGCATGAGTGTGTGTAAACAGTAGGAAAGTGCATACCCCTGCAGTTCCTCTAATGACAACTAGATGGCAGATCCATAAAAGCTCCAGTTATACTTTTCTTTAGGTTATGTACACTTTGCTTCAAATATTGAAATACAGCACATAGAATAAAATAGTAGCTGATGATGTTCAAAGTACCTGTCACTTCATGACAGACTTGGCTGAAAACTAATATTAATTAAAACAAATATTAGAAGAGTTGTAACTTAAACAGTGTTCCTTAAAAAAAGGCTAAAACCCCTTTTGTTTAGAGCTGCCTTTCATTAATAGCAACTGGAACATCATAAACTGTATTCTATTTTTAACCTGCCATCCATTTATTTTATTTTACTGCAATTTAATGTTTTGCTTGTTTTTTTTATTTCTTCTTAAAAAAAATAAATAAAAAAGAAACACATTGAATTTCCCTGTTGCTTAGACCTTTACCCAACTGAAAATTTGCAATATCACTAAACAGTACTGTTTAAGGACACAATCAAATCTTATTTTATCGTTAAGATATTCTGTGAGGAAGAATGAGTAAAAATATTAGCTGGCAGACGTGCAAAGCTGGCAGAGAAGACTTGCAGCGGTAGTTGCAGGAAAAAAAAGACAAATGTATGCCACACTTTGTAGATGTTAATTTATTTGCAAAGAATTTTGCTAACCCTTTATACTTTCCTATTCGCTTAACAAATATGCTCCATTTTGTTCTGCTCTATCATAGGAAATCCTTATGAAATGCATGAAAATTTGTGCTTGCTGGGTGTTTAGATATGAAAAGTTTGTAGGTCTGAGTAGGAGAGAGTGATGACCTTTTAAGGATGTAGCTCTTTTATAGTCCTAAATGTTATATTTTGGGGTTGCTCCTAAACAATGAGGAACATTTGCTAGGAAATTGCTACCAAATTATCTCTCATTTGTGTCATAAACAAAAGAAAACTTGAGCATGACAACCCTTTGTTTTTTTTGGTTGCATAATAAATGCACAAAATACAAGACATGCTAAGTTTATTAATAACCTTACCAGGCAATGTCCTGTGAACTCATGGCAATGTGAGCTGTGTCTATGACAGCGGCATGGTTCACACACACCATTATACAGTTTTCCGTAGACTCGCCGAAAACCAGGAGGGCATGTCTGAAACAAACATTTCAAAAGTGAATTTGCAATTTTATGTTTAAGCAGTGTGTACGATTTGTGTTTACCTCGCAGGATAATCCTCCATATCCAGGGGGACAGGCACACTTTTCTACAGCTGATGCTCTCTTTCCAGTGGCTAAAGGATTTGCCACCTGCATTGAGAATGAATGGAGCCTGCAGAGAATACAAAAAAAGATGAAACAATTAAGCATAAACTTCTTGGCCCGTTGTAAATTCAACTACCAATGGCAATAAAATAAAGCAGTTCTTTAGTCAGTTTAGTGTAAAAGCTTTTATGCTAATCTAAAAGCAATGAGTTTCATCTATAAATAAATTGAAAAAAATCTCTGTTTGGAGACAATATTGAAGAACAGCTACACACTTTATGAGCATCTTAATTTAGTAAAACTAATCATTTGTTTGCTCATCTGCATAGAAGAAGGATGAACAAACCCAATTAGTAGCAGAATAAAGTTCCTGCACACTGTGGGATTTATTGCAGGATTTTGTGCCTTGGCTTTAATCACCAGTACAATGATGCAGTATCTAAGATTGATTTTAATTGTTGGAAACTATTTGCTGTTTGATTAAAATCAACTGACATACATTTTTACTGCCAGTTTAACAGGGTGAATGAGCTCATTTCTTTTATTAATGAAGAACTTCCTGGTCAAGCATTCATGAATTTAATTACAGATATAAACAGCCTTTTATAAAACACTAATGATGACCATGTTCTTCATGTTATTTTTACACAATATCCAAGTGAGTGCTCTTCCAACCTGTAGACAGCGCTGGTTTCCGTGCTGTATGAGGCCCGCACCATTAAACTCGTCAGGTTGGCCAGCACTAACAGGAAATCTCTTCTGCTGATCGCCTGTCTTGTCTCTGAAACCACGAAGTTCTCAGGAAGGAGAATAATGTGTTTGGTGCTGGTAGACGACGGATACACTGGCTGGCCAAACCAGCTGTCTATAAGCTTCATTCCACCTCCCTAACAGAAAGAAAAACATGAAATACAACAGTTGCAAATATATTTTTTAAGTTCAATGACATTTGAACATTTCTCTGTGTCTGATGTAAAATAATCTCATTCT
Source organism: Xiphophorus maculatus (assembly GCF_002775205.1). Lineage (NCBI taxonomy): Eukaryota > Metazoa > Chordata > Actinopteri > Cyprinodontiformes > Poeciliidae > Xiphophorus > Xiphophorus maculatus. The sequence continues at coordinate 6,382,366 of NC_036457.1, forward strand.
ATTAGAGCTAGTCCTAAAAAAACAAACAGGGTGAATGATATGTCATTAGGTAATGAGCTTAAGTTGCTATTGACATTCGGCATGGACTAAATGCAAGTGAGCTGAGACAAGACCTTGTATCTGACCATCTCTTGTTGACCATGGATCAATAGCATGTAGTAACTAACTGAGTGACAACAACCAATGGGGGAGGAGGGAGCAATTACACCAATAAGCCATTAAGGAAAACCTATTTAATGGAAAAAAGGAGGAGAAGATCATTGCAGAGAAAACAGCTGCAGGAGTGAAAGATGCAAAGACAGCAGTACATTGCTTCAGAAAAAACAGTTTTAAACAACGCACTCTAGGACTGCTTTTCTTCCAGATGTTTTTACACTATAATAATTTGAAATTCTATTATTTTATTCAGTTACTTATCATGCAATTGTTCACAGAGAGATCCACATTTGGTCATTAGATCCAAACAGTAGTCCCTGAATTTCAATGCCCTCACTAAAAACAAAACTCTGATTTCCAGCACTTCATTCAGCAAACTAGCTAAGGTAGAAAACAAAATTACATGTAAAAGTAAAAAAAATGTAGCATGTTCTTTAGCTCAACTCTTTGAATCTATTCCATTCCCATGGCTAATTGTCATTGAAAATAGTTAATTTCGACTATTACATGATCAACATTTATCTCAGTTTATTGCAAACTGCCCGTTTCTTTTCAACTCATCATCTTGAATGCAACTTTAAGGGGGAGACAGATAAAAATCCTCCTTATGCTAATTCTACAGAAGATCAAAGCATAATGAAATTTTGAGTTTATTCTATGTTTAGACAATTTTAAAAATATATACAACAAAGACAAAAATCAAAGCAAGAGAGAGAGAAAAAAAAAAAACACCACAGCTTGTATCAGATATGCAGAGAGTAAACAGTGAGGGTAAAAAAACAGAAAAACATGAGACAAAGGGGGATGAAGAGATGGTTAAGAGGGGGAAAGTTGGCTGACAGTGTGTAGGTGGTTCATTGTTGTCATCATTGAAGAGGCTTTTTGTTGACAACAAAACCGATACTTGTCCTCTTCTCCTCCTCCTCCCATTCCATCCACACTGACATGGCTTTAAATAACAAGCTTACTGTTTTGTTTCTCTTCATCTTGCAGTTTTCTTTTTTATATTTCTCTACATCTTTTTGATTAATTTAATATTTATTCTTTTGTTTTATTACTCGCTTTAGCTCGCTTATAACTATGTCTTAATTCTATTTATTTTCACCCACTTTCAAGTTAAATCCCAAGTTAAATTCAAACAACACCTCCAGATTGAAGGACTGAAAGACAAAAAAAATAAAAGGTTCAATAAATTAAAAATTTCAAGTCTAAGTCCAAACCTTATTTTGATCTAAAGCTTCAAGTTTTAAAATAATTGTTGTACTTTTTATAGTTTAATTTTATAAGAATCTCATGATATAAATAAGGACATGGAATAATCAGTGTTGAATTATTCTGCAACATTTTTTTTAACTTAATTTTAAGATCTGATATTGGCCACATAAATGTTTATCTGTCTTCTGAAATACAAAACAATTCCACTGCTTTTATGCAGTTCATTTGTTTTTCTCTTTTCTATTTATGCTCGTTTGTTTGTCGTTCTCAGATTTGGCACACAGTTACAGTGTTGTTTAGTGATAAGGAAGACATTAACAGTTAACTAATAGTGTCGCTGCTTTGCTTATTGCTGCCATGCATCATACTGCAACCTGCTCATTATAAAAGAGAAGGTAGGAAATACTCCATCTGCATTTTTTATTGCTCAGTTCAGCACTTCTCCGCATGCTGTGGCTGTTTTTGTGTCTATGTGCATGTCTGTTTTCTACCACCTTTTTTTTTTTGCTGCATTATTCAATGTTCACCCCTGCTAAAGCCAGTGAGTAAAGAAAGGGCACAAATAAATTACACATGCACAGGAGTTTCTTGGGTTATGTGAACTTTTCCCAAACATAAAAGGTAATAATAATTAGGCCTTGGTGACACTCAATGTCAGTCCCTTTTCCTCCTCCTCCTTCAGTGGCGGTGTATGAGATACTTATGCATGAACACTGTACACCTTGCTGTAGATGCTGATAATAGTGACTGTTTGGAGAGATGGTTTGCATTTTATTACTGTGAATGTGGCTGCTGAACTCAATTTAGTCAAAAAGGTCTTAATTTATAATCACACTTAAACTGGAGGCTATATTTAAAATATTTCAACAGTTATTGTAAGACAATTTAGATAGCGCAATACAGTTACATTTTGATGGTATCATAAAAGCAAATTTTAAAAAACACTAACTATTTTTAATGCTACTTTTGTCATCATATGGCTGTCTGATGGTAAAGTGAATGTACTCCTCAATTACTTGGAATTTAAACAGATGTTTAACAATAATGTGTAGATAACCTGCTCTTTATTAAATATTGGTGTGTAAATGTTTCAAAGTTTTTCAACTTTGCATCTTTTCCAACTTACCTCAATAATAAGGTCAGGCTCTGAGGTGACTCTGATGGCCGCTTGTTGGTTTGTTTTGTATGACACCGTGAACGTCACATCACCTCCATAGGCTGCAACCTGAAGAACAACAAGTACAGGTCACAATTATTTGGAGTTTAATTCATCAAAGTGGTTGAGCTTATCTTCTGATCTTGTTCCTGGAAAGGATTTTTTTTTTTTACAACGCTAGAGGTTAACACCTGGTCCAGGAATTGTGTTTATCCCTGGATAAAGGCAATGAATGAACTTTTACTTCTATCAATGTTTTTGTACTTTGTTTTAAAAAAAGTACTCCTGTTCTAGTGATTTTGTTTGCAGGACTTCTCCTTATTAGACTGAATCACTGATGGAGCTATTGCAGTAATCAGATTACCCTATATTTTATTTTCCCATAGAAACAACAAAATACAACAAAGTACTGGCTTTGATTACTCTATTTTACAAAACGTTCAACCTGTGCATGTTGAAGGCTGATGGAATTTATCATTTATAATAACTAATAGGTTCAATTAAAACGAAACTTATAATTTAATTAATGAGTTTTATAACAGTCCTAGCATGTGATTTTCAAATAGCATCTAATACACAAAATTAGACACACATGCTGATATACACCAATCTGATCAAAATCCGTTTCTAAACCAAAACAATTTTGAAATGTTAAAAAGTTGCAGAGAACAGGTATTCAGCACAGTCTTTGTTGTCCAACGGTGTTTCTTTGCACCCTTTCTGTTGACACCACAAAAGGAGCTAGAGCTGGAGAAACGCTGCATCGGCATGATCCTGAAATTTATTATTCTGCTCCATCCTGAGCAGTAATGGGTGGGGGAGTGAGATAATAATGCCACTATAAAACTGAGAGAAGGGGACACTCTGGAAAGGGGGAGAGAAAGATAAAGAAATGGTCCTTGAGAGAGTAAGTGAAGAAGTAAAACGTAGGCATAATGTCGCCATAAACCTCTGCTATTCTGCATCATTACACACACTTTTTAAAGTAGGATGAGGGAATCACTCATTTGGCAGCTGACCTGAGTGCGCACCCCTACACACACGCCCACACACCCCGGGAAGGCCTGCAGGGGTGCTACAGTGGAGATTTTTATTCAATAACACTTATTCTTGATCTACCTCAATTTACAGATTTGGACCCCAGAGGACAGTAAAATAATAGCATAAACTTACACTCTGCAGCCCCCACTTCTCTAACACTTCTGCTGCTTGACCTGCTTTTGTCATTATCTAAGCTGAAGTATGACAAAGCATTTAAACTTTTTATATTATTGCGTCAAAACAGCAGTTTTAATGCAAAATTATGTATCATAACTGATGCCAAACCTTGAATCTTTTTTACATTTTTTCAGATTATGCCCACAAATCAAGTATTTTATTGAGATTATATGTGACAGACCACAAATCAGTGTATAAATGAGCAGTGGAAATAATCTCCAAAGATTTTTAAATCTTTTTATAACTTAAATCTAAAGCGGTGGCATGAATATGTATTCAGTTTTGCAGCCTCTAAAAACTAGATTTTTGCCCATTATTCTTCTCAAAATAGATTAGGTTTAGTCAGACTGGATAGTGAGCATAAAAAAACAAAATTTAACTCTTGCTAAAGACTAAATTGGATTTATGTGAGGATTTTGACTGGACAATTCTAGCACATTCTGCACAATAGAGACATACGCTCATTGAAACTTGCTGCAAAAGGGAAAATAATTGATTTCACTAAAAATATGTTGCTAATTATGTTCTTGATTTTAGTTTAAGACCATCATGTTTTTATCATCACTAAATCTCTAAAACTTTAACACATTTGAGAAAAAATATCTTGCATAACCTAGAATGTCTGATTCCTTGAGCTAAGAAGTTAAAGACGGTACGTTTTTCAGATGGTTCCCAAACCTCCAACGGATTCTAACTTTTCTAATTTACTTTCTTTGAAACACTCGATATTTTTCAGAAAACTAATTTTTCTTGATGCCATCCCTTGAATTCCGGTCAACAATCAAAGCTTTTTTATTGCAACATGAGTGCCCAATTTCACCCTTGGAGAAGAAATAAAGAAAGGAAATTGAGGAAACGACAAACCAATAATAAATAAAAAAAGCACAGCAGGAGAGTAAACTTATCTACAGAGAGAACAGAATTATGGGTGGTAAAAACGATCATAGAATAAACACTTTGCTGTAACAGACATTGGTTAGATGCACCCCTGTGAGTAAGATAAGCATGTTATTAACTCTACTAATGGTCAGGAGAAAAGGAAGTCATAATCCACACTGTTCAAACTGTAACAAAGAGCCTGACTCAATTTTCATTATAGTGACTCCTTTATTACTGGCTATGAGTAACAGCTTATTCTGATACAATATGTGGAAGGAAGGGAGAAAAGTAATCGCAACACAAAGATTGCCAATAATAAAAAAATTGTGAAACAGATGTTTTACCACATTAAGTTATAGGCACTCTGTAGAGCAAAAATTATTCTTTCCAAAACTATCTTAAATAAGGGAAAAAATATTCTGCTTAGAAGGTGCTAGAAAAACAAACTTTTGATATTTAATTTACTGCCTATGCCAAGGAGTGGGTTTGACATGGAAAGTGAGAGGAGGAGTAAAAAATGAGTCACTATTCACCTCACTATTCCTCCAGGGTTCCCAGCAGAGCCTTGATGCAATATAACTTTTCCATAACTTTACATAACCAAGTCAAAAGTTTAATGACCTACAAAGTATGACTCCATCCTCATTTTAGAGTTGGTATTCTGAAAAGGTCAGATTCATGCTTCAGATTGATGCCATGAGGAGAATAAAGCAGTAAGGATAACCTACAGTAAAAAATGTAGGGCAACATGTAATTTTACTGTCTATAAAAGTTAAATCTTTGACTCACCTTAGGGTAAATCATTTAATTTTATGAAAAATTAAAGCACAAATTGGACTTTTGCCTCCAACATATAGAACATTCTTCTTGAAGTGGTTTGGTCTTTGATAAAATAGTCCATTTGGAAAAGACAAAACATAGTTGAATCTATTACATGTGTGCTTTTGACCCTTTCTACCAAACAATTCTGATTCAAATTGTTTAGAAGAACGGTCCTGATGTTCTTATTTTCATTTCCCATAAATTTCCTATTGGATTCACATCAGAGACCTGAACTTGCCATTCCCAAATCTTACTTTTTTTCCGCTCTTAACTAGTTGATTCCTTGGTTGTATGTTTATGACTTTTGTCTGTCTAAAAATGGACAAATACTTTCAGATTTTTATCAAGAATATCTCACTGATTTCCCCATACTTTCTTCAGTTAGTAGATCTACGTTTGTCCCAGTAAGCATTTTGTTTGATACCTTGCTTATTCCTCCAATCTTTAGAGAAACATTTTTATAGGCCTTCAATTAGGATGCCGAGGTGCAATGCTGCTTGACATGATATTGTGAGGCATTTGCAAAGTAGCCAAAGAATCCAGGATCACCTTTCCTTTTTCATGGATACCCATTAGCAAAAAGACTGCAAATATTAGTTTCTCTTGTAGTGCCAACACTGTTGCCACTGTGTGTAATAATGCATATTAAGGTATATTTGGACTTACAACTATTAAAACAGGCAGAAGTGTTTTTAGAGCAAATCTCAAGTATTTGTGGATTTCTGCAATTTGCTGGCAGCTATATTCCCTGATCCCCGTGAACACTGGGGTTCTACTGTACTTAGTTTATGGACTTATTTATTTTGATTCCTCTATATGGTGGATCACTCCTGACATCTGTTGTGAATTTGAAGAAATATATTACAAAAAATAATGTTAACATGTTTATTTCCGCATTGCTGCAAATACAAAGACTTTATAATATTACCAATTCAAAAGAATTCCCAAAAAATTGAGTGATCAAAGAAAACTACTTTAGTATTTGCTCTTGCGTATTCATATTGACAGTCAAAGCATTTGCTGGGAGTAAGCCACAACAGTCATTTGCTGAGGGGTAAAATAGGGTGTTATAGTTCACTATCCTGCAGTTATAAGTCTGATTGGGAGCTTGTTTGCTTTTCACACACATTCTGCCAATTTTAGTTTTGTAGGTCTTTCTTTGATAAAGTTACTAAGAGAAAAATCTACAGCGTTTCCCATGCCAGTTTTGACTGGTTTACAACTTTGTAAATGTACGTTTGATTATTGATGGATCATTTCATTTCAGTTTTTTCTGAAAGTACATTAACATATGAACATGTCAGATGTATAAAATCACAAGGAGGTGGTTTGTCTGGTTAGATATATTTTTCTAAATACTTTTGGTGGTGCTCACTTTACGAACATTATATAAACTTTGTATTAACTGTGACGTTTTATACAGTGTCAAGTAATGCAGATGGTGCAACTTAAAAAACAAGCTTAAAAACAATGTCACACTTTGAAGTGGGTGTGCGCAGGACTACAGCATGATCATTATTGCAGGAGGCAGATGAGAGAAGGTTAGAGGAACTGTAACTCAGTATGCACATCTCATTTAAATTGAAGACTAAGAGCAACTCACTATTTTGCTCCCAGTGTCTTAGAGCCAATCAATTATTGTTCTGCACTCCCACGGATCACTGGGTCTTGAAAGTCAGTTGCAGAAGCGTGTTGTGAATCTTACTTGAAGAAGCTCACAAAAGAAACTTTATAGCTGAGTTATGTGTTTATGTATGCATGTACAGTATGTAACCATGGACTGAGAGGCTACTGATCAAGAAGGGGAACCTCTTCCAAAATGTAGCTCCCTACCTAGAAATGACAAATCCTTCTGGGGAAAACCTTTATGACCAGAACAATGAAAGAGAAGGATGACCTTTTACATTTTAAAACTTTTCCCAAAATCAAAAGCTGACTGGTTGATTGTCAACCAAGCCTTTGTAGGTCTCTAAAATTCTTAATAGTTTAAAAATAATAGTAAACCTTTAAAAATAATAGCTCATTAAAATGCTACAGTTTTAAATAGTACTTTTTAATCTATACAACAAAAAATTATTGAAGATAAAAATATATAAATCTAATTATCTTATGGATCGTGCACATTAGATATTTTAACGTGAACCAACTTCACTCATGGAGCTAAACAGCAAAACAAATGCTGAGAAACATTTCTCATAAGGTCCAGAAGAAAGGTTATTGATAAGGTTTGGAGAAAATGAATTGTAAGCCAAGTTGTGTGTTTGGACATGAGTTCCAGCACATTGTGCTTTTACATCATGTGTCAGGAAAGAGTATTTCTCTTCTGTCCATGTTCATCCATCACCACTTTATCTCTATTTTTCAACCTTCCAGAACTCTGTTTCTGCCTGACTCTGGCACTCTGTTTCTCCAAATGATGAGAATTCTGTGTCTCTGAAGCTATCATCTGTCTTGACCACAAGTCGGGTTTTAAATCGCCAAATATGATGGATACAGAAAAGTTGGAATATGACAGCTGTTGAAGGCTGCTGTAAATTCTGCACTAAATAGGATGGTATTATCCTATTTACTTTGGGTCCAGGCACTTAAAAACAGAATTACACTCTCCTGATGTGAAGCATTTGTTCTATAATGACTATGAAATTTGTAGATAAAAATAAAATGTCCCCTAAGGTTACAGAAATGTTCAATACATTATGCGGATTTAAAGACATGGGCTTATGAATTTGATTTTATTGTCAGACTTGATTTAATGTTCCTTTGCAAGTTGCACCTCAAGCACATTTGATGTTTTGCTGTTGAAAAATTTTTGGTTAAATTTCTGCCTGGATATTTGATGACTCAGCAGAATTGGTAGAGCTCGTTTAAGAGGATTTCCAGCCAAAATTAGGCAAGACTTTTGTCATGAAAAAATGTGTTATCAAGTAACATTTTGCAAGGGGGCTTTTAACCTAATACAGTATGTGTGAGAATGCATGCATATATCTGAACAGATCATGAAAAGAAATAAAGCTAGGCTGAGAAAGTAGAAACGTAGCAAAAATATATTAATGGATGTTAAGAAGGATATTCAATTACATTAAAAATAAACTATGCTACTTCTCACTTTATAACATCTTACAGTTATTTTTGGCTTTCTAAATTGAACTCCATTTATGGCCTCACTGCTGTCAAACAAACTCTAAACCTTGCATGGATATTCTTTTAACAGCATGCTCTTTAAAGATGAGAACGACCATCTTTGTGGATGAGCAGTCCTTGGGCCAACATTGGCAATAAAATACTCGGCGAGCATGAGTGGAAAATGCTTCTGGTCGGACGAGCAGCCACAGAGCAGGAGCATTCACTGCATTAATAAAGCTGGAGACCATGCAGAACATTATCACACACACATTTACTTTCTTTTACATCAACTGCTAGCTTGTTATAACAAGCACAGCTTGTCACTTCCAATGACACACACTAAAATGACGTTCCACTGTGTGTGAAAGAGTCACATCAAGTCAAAGAGCATCCATCTCTGTAACGCAATCAGAATGGAGCAAAGAATTGCTTTTTCATACAGTACGAGCATATAGCGCTTCCAGCGATTGCGCACACATGGATGCATACACGCAAATACACACACACTATGGTAATTTGTTTGTTTCCCATGTTTGGAGGCATGCAGTTCTGCTCCGCCATCCCTAATGCCTCCAAAACACATCATTATCTGACTTATGTAGACCTGGGAGTCTGTGCGAGCGTAACGGTGTGTGGCTGCGTGTTCGCCGTGTGCATGTGTGCGGGCGCTAAGAGAAAAACAGTTGATTATCGAGTTCAACAGGCGAAACACTGTTTATCCCGTGAGACACAAAGCAAGTGAGAGAGATAGAGAAAGAGGCAGACAAGAGAGGTGAGGTGGGGAAGGGGTGGAGGGAGGTGATTTAGGAACAGCAAGGTGAAAAATGGGAGTCCTGGAGAGATGGAGTGAGAGTTAGAGGAGCAGGGCCGATGAAAAGAGGCTGGGATGGAGGGATGGTTAGGGGGAGGGAGGAATCGACGCTTAGACAAAGAAGTGAGATGACAAGCCAGGCCTGCAGGGCGCAATGTAATGAAATTCAGTGGTAGATCCCTCTAAGCCACGACACACAAACATCACAGTTGGTCTGTTGTTGTAGTAGTAGGCCAACAACTTCAGAAACATGGACTGCAGCTATTTACCAGCTGGAGTGATAAAAGTCCAATCGCACCCAGAGAAAACCCCAGTGCAAAATCAAACGGTCGACATTAGCAGAAGCTGATCCAGAGAAGAAGGCCTGGGAGGGAGGTGAGCATCCCAGCGGGGTGTATTCTCAGCAGATATCCACCCAGGAGGCATTATTTTGAGACCACAAATTGGATGTGTTTACGCATTCGAGGCTAATGATGCAGCATCATAGGAGCATTTACATGTTTTCACTGTTGTTTTCATTATCCATTTGTAAAACGATGAGAGCGTAATCTTAATTACTAAGCAATGTTTTTAAGCAAAAATTACTCAAACGAAACATGATGCCGATGTGACAGAGGAGTGCACACCCCTATCAAGAGAGTGTGCCTGGTCTGGTTGAACAATATAATAACGTTTTTTGGAAAATCTTTTTGTATTTACAGATGGTTCAAAGGGAACAGGACAGACTGGAGCAGCAAAACAACACAGCAGCGAAAAAGTTCACGAATATCACGAATATCATTAGCAACACAGAAGGTATGCAATAGTACAGGAAAATACGTTTGTCTGCTCTAACCTTGTTTCCAAGATATATTTCAGGTGCGTTCCAGTAGTAGGCGGAGCCAAGATCGTTCACAACATCCAAGTGTCTGATGGTCAGATATGAAGGTGTCTCTCTGTGAACAGACCACACCCTCCCTCCTGTCTCTCCAACCGGATGCCAGCCAGCAAGAGTGGTCACCTAAAAACACAGCAACCACACACACAAGAAAAAGAGGTCATTTACTTTATTCTACAGACAACTCTTTTACTCTAATTGCTCAGTATAATTGAAGTAATTTTTGTGAAAGGGCTTATTTTGTAAAAGGACTTTTGCTGGATTGTACCCTTTTCTCCAGTTCTCCTGCTATATTGCAAGTCAAGGTTTTACAAAGAGGTCAGCTTTCAATTTCAAGTTTTTATCGTTGCAAGTCTCCAGCAGCCTCACCAGACGAGACACACAGCATGGTGACCAGCTGTACATTTACAATAAATTTCCAGAGATATTTCATCCAGTTTATGTTTACATGTTAAAATGCTGTTAATTAAACTCCATGTCACACTAAATACTCCCCTATTTTGCCAGGTGACTCAAACGACGTACAAGAGATAATGCCACCTCAGAATAAATTGCAACCTTTGTCGGTGCACCAAAAATAAAGCAGATATTAACATTTCATAATATCCCCGCGGTAATTATTAGTATATTTTTGCTTTTTGAAAAGACCTGACTCTCGTACTTTAGTAGAAGTAAGTTGCTTGTTGTCACCTGATCAGTGGCATTCAACTGAAAACATATTTAAGTCGTGTATAGGGTAGCCAGGCTTTTTAATCCCTTGAGCTTAATTATAAAGCCCAGTGGATGGTCTTAATTTGATGCTCCATACAACTGTAACTGACAACGTAGTGAATGTTCAACTAGATTGGCTCGCATATCATCCGAGCTCCGTTTCCACAGCCCGACATAAAACAAACTGCGACAAGAATGTCAATACTGCAAAAATATATTCCATTTGTTTGTGTCAGTTTAATGCACATTTGCACAGTGCATGCTATAAATAAGAAACACCTTTATTTGTTTTGTACATCTGTCACATGTCAGCTAAAAACTGACACCTTGAAAGAGTTTTTTTTCTTCCCCCAAATCCTTGACTGATGGTGTGCATCTCGGTGTGTGTGTGTGAGTGCCAGAGCCAGCCAAACGCACACGTGTCTTTACAATTAACCTAACCTTGGTTTCCCCTTTGGAACACACTCACAGGCACCCACACACCCACACGCACTCACTATCAGTATCTAAATCAGAGCTGTCATCCTGTCAGCATCTCCTCTTTCCCCCTGTCCCACCCCACCTGTCAGTTAAAACTCTTTTGCTCTTGCTTCACCCCTCTCCTCCCTGCTGCCTCTTGTCTTCTCCTTCCCAGACTTGTCTACTTGTCTTACCTCTCTAAACTCTTCCCACAACATTTCTGCACTTCACCTTGCCTTTCACTTGCACCCTACACTCCCCCCCTTTTTTTGCTGTACTCTAATGACTGATTCTTTCTTTTAGACCTTGAATTCCCCAGAATCTAGAAATCTTAACAGAGTTAACAATTCTGAGTCTTATTCCTCTAATTCTGGTTTTGTTTTGTTGTCACTAGGGTAAGTATTTTACCTCTGTGACAACAAGGTTAAGGTTGACCCTGGTTGACCTCAACCCTACCTTTTTGTCATTACACATCATTGCTTGCAAACAATTCCCCAAACAACATGTTTTTAAGTATGTTCATCTGCCAATACCATAAATATTGAATGAAGCCATGCATTCTGTTATAATATCTATTATTAATATACTCCTCAAGTGAGTTTGCAAACAGATTTCTAGTTAATCTATAGATTGGTTTGCTGGACAGTTGTACTTACCATTTTAACAATTACAGATACTGATTTTTTTAGCTTTATTTAACCATATCAGAAGCTTGATTCTGACACCAACATAAAGAAACTGTACAAGACCTGTGCTTCTAACTCAGTCTAGGATATGCTGGCATAAGCAGGTCTTGTGCTTGGAGAAAGGGAAATTGCAAGTACACATATGCACAAATGCTTTACACAAAACAAAAACAAAACAATTTTCAATTTGACTTTTTAATTAGGCACTGCAAAACTTCAGCAGCCTTTTGAACTGTCAGGTCCACATTCTACCCATATATTGGCCTTGATTTATGATCTACTTCTGTGTTTGACAACAAAATGCAATCTTCTCAGAATTTTGGAAAATGTCCATGTTTTCGGTAAATGCTATTACGTCAGCTGCAATTTAATCTTTGCTTGGGAATTGACTTCCACAAATGGACCAAGAAGAGTGATCATTTCTGCACCTCGACTTTAATATGCAACATTTCATTAGTAAAAAAATAATAATAAAATTGTCTTATGTGTATAATTATATATATACAATGAAAATGCTTCTAGATAGTCAGAATAAAATACTTCAACAGTTTTTGGTTTTTTTATACTTCACTCAAACATTAAAGTATTCCGAATACAATGTATTCAAAGTAATTTTAATTAAATTACATTTAATTAAAATGTAATTTTTACATTTTAATTAAGCTTAGACCAATGTGAGCAGATTGAAAAATAGCTTTTTTCAAAATCATTTCCACTCAAGTTATATTTTTTTTTAATAGTGGGACAACACCATTCTGCAAAGTCTTTTTTGGGACAAAGGTAACTTAAAAGTCTCCCTTTCGGGATGTGCTTTTTTTGTTTGTTTGTTTACAGGAGACACCCTTCTGGTGCTTTTTATTTAAAGAAGAGACTTGTTCCTAGCTCCTAGCAAGGTCATTTCATCATATTCTTCATCCATTAAACAGAGAAGGATGTGAATATGCAAAATTGCTTACATTCTCAAAGTTCCAAGTTGAAGGAGAGCACTGACTTGCAATACCCATACAGAAACACTTTTCACAGCCACGTCGATTATCTTGTTGCAGGTTGTAGAAACCAAGTTTACACCGATCGCAGTTCTCTCCTTCAACATTTTCCTGCACACAGAAAAGAAGTACGGTACATGGAACAGAGTTTATGAGCTGTACTCAGATATGGGCAAAAGGCATGCCATTGCAGTGTTAATGTGGTGAAAATAATGATGACAAGGCTAGAAAGGTTAACACAAAGTACTTGGCATAATGAGTGTGAATGCGTGTGTTAGGGTGTGTGTGAGTCTGTCTCCAACCTTGCATATACACGGTGTTACACACGGGTCAGCGTTGATGCTTCCTTCCACTCTGCAATTACAGCGCTCACACGTTGGGTAGTCTTTATAACCAACAGCACATCTGGAGACAAATGAATTTAACAACAATAAAGAAAACCATCATAAAGAGTCAGTATAACCTATTTTTGAATTGTCCCCCCTCTCCCAAAACGAGAAAACACTAACGTTGGGTTTGAGTAAATCTTTTTATGCTTTGTGTATCTATAAACTTTCTAAAATTGTCAAATCATTTTATTGGTTGTCGTCATAAACCGTGCAAATACTTTTGTCTGCCCATGATTTATTAAATACGTCAAACTCATGGCATGGCTTGCATAGAAAATGTCACAAAACAAAAACAAAGTGTAACAGGACAAAGTGTACCTAGCCTCCCTTAAGAGGTCAGACTTTAAAAATGTGTTGCATCCTAAAGATATTACTGCTAAATCTCATTATTTTGGAATATCTGTAGGAAATTTTATAACACGCAAGTTTATTAAGTTAATATAGCAGTAGTGAAGATAAAGCAACAATTTTACTATTAGATTTTAACAACACAACTACTTTGAGCATGCTAATCTGGCTAGACCACAGTGTAGCTTTTCACACTATTGACTACAAAGTAATACAAAGACTTTAGCATAATAAACATGATCAAGGTTGTAGAACAGGATTTGTTATCATATTTTTGAGATTCATGTTCGTAAAAGTTAGTAACGCATCTTCAACCGTTCCCAGCATAAACTATAATTCTTCACTAGATGAGGTTTTAAATTATTTATATGGTACCTAAAGGATGTAATCAGTGGAAAGTAAAGATGTGTTGAAGACAAATAAGCAAAATTAAACTGAAATAGTAATTGTTTTCATTCTAAAAAGACTCTGAATCACTATGTAGTCAAATAGTCAACTTTGATTAAATTGTAACATAACTGTGAAAAAAACCTTGGAATTGTTTTTGTTTCCTGTTTTTGAACAGGATTTATTTTTCAGCCATCATATTAAACAACTCCAAAAACAGCTTAAAATCTGTGAAAGTTGAAAAATATTCTCTAACTCTAATTCCACTAAAAAAGAGGGCCATGATTTCCTTTCACCTGAAAAACATGCATTTCCAACACCAAAATGGCAACCCTCTTTTAAATTTCAGGCCTCTTTATTTAATTTGTTTGCTCTCTGTTTTTAAAACTAAGTCTATAAAATTCTTTTTAAATGAGCTTGCAATGAATTACTAATTCCCTGAAAGACAGAAATTATGTACATTTCTTTGTATGTTTTTAGAACATTGAATTTATAATTTTTTTAATGTCTGTTGCATTTTAGGTTACATTTTTTATTCAAAAACTAGTATTTAAATATAGAAACGTTAACTTGATAAAGCTGAATAAAATAACATGATAAACCTCAATGGATAGATTCATAGATTTTGAAAATCACCTTTCTAATGGATATGGCTTAAGAATAAAATGTAATAGTCAATATAAATTTTTCGAAACTTTCAATTATCAGGATGCAGAGCCACATATCTCATGGGTATACATGATCATTTATTATGTGACTTTCATACATAATATACGATCACAGTGTGACATCATTATCTCAGATCTTAATGGCTTTCTGGCAATTTTAAAACAATAATTTGAGCAGACAGGAGCTGAAAGGCTCTGCTCACCTGTCACTACATTTCTGTGTCTTTCAGTTCGTGAGTATGTGGGTCTCTCACCTGTCACATTGCAGACCCCCGAAACCTTCCTTACACCAGCATGACCCTGCTGGCTGACCTGCCAATCAAACGCATACAAAGGGACACACATCTTAGAAGACACTATGAGCAAGCAGGACAAAAAAAAGGAAACAAAGTCTCACAGAAACTAAAATAGATCTACTTCTATGATATAAAAACAATGAAAATACTCAAAGGAGCAAAATTACCTCTTAATATAAATAGTCTGGCTTCGTCAAAGCCATTTCTACAAGATCTTCAGTAACATAAATCCCACAGGACATCATTTGGACTAACAAGGTGTCACATTCAGATCTAAGTCTCACTTTAAGCTCAATTAAGAAAAGTGAAATGTGTGTGCTCTAAATTTCTCAGAGGAAAATGGACAGACGTCAGAGCAAAGAGAAGAAAACGTTTGCATACCGGGCGAAGCTTGGCTTTCATCTGCAACACAAGTCTGACTAATAGAACCATGTGGATCACAAGAGCAAGGGATGCAGGGGTCCTCTTCATCTGCACCCACCTGGATGGCAAAAAAGACCATTTTTAACTGGAATAATACCACTACTGTAAATATCTGTGTATATCCTACCCACCTTTGTAGGTCTGTAGTAACCAGGAATGCAGCTTTGACAGTTGATTCCAGCTGTGTTGTCACGGCAACCAATACAGACGCCACCACCTCGGTACTGACCGTGAGTGTTGAGGCTTAAGGACAGGTCAGCTACAGTCTGATTAAAAAAGCACTCCTCTGCCTTATTATTGCAGTTGCACTCTGAAAACACACATGAACAAAGTCAAAAAAAAAAAAAAAAAGTACAGCACAATATATGCAGCCGGGAGTAACTTTCACTGATTTGGGTTTTATGTTCACAGGCTGGGACAAAAATATTTTCCACTTTTTAGTCCCCAAGGGTTTTTGAGTAACAAAAATAGAAATAAAATATCCTTTATTGTCCCACTGTGAGGACATTCAGGTGTCACAGCAAAGTAAGTGGGGACATGCATATTCACACAAATGTACAAAATAAATCTATAAAAACAAGAATAAATGACTGTACAGAAAGTACAAATTAACAACATAAGAAAAATAATACTGTGCAGTTATTCTAAAGTAGAAGGCTTAGATTAAAAGTAATGTGCAGCTGAGTAGCTTAATTTGGAGATAAAAGTGTACAAGATAGATTATATATGTGTATAAAAAACAGACTATTTAAATAAAGTGAGAGAACTATGCAAACAGGGATGTACAAATAAAAGCAGACTTATAAAAACTTGTTGCGTTTGAAGGGAGCAGTGGCTGTTATAAAGTCTTACAGAGGAAAAATCTGCAGTAATTTTATGTACTTGAGATGCAGGTGTCCATCTCTGGAGGAGCTCTCAGTTCAGCAACACCCGCTGCATGAACTGAGTGGGAGACATTGTCCAACACTGATGCAGTTTTATCACGACTCTTCTGTCTCCCACCAGCTGCACTGGGCCGAGTGAGCACCCATGACCATTCCTGATTGGCTTATCTAACTGCTTCTTCTCAGCTGTAGAAACCATGCTACATAGCATAGAAGATGGCTGATGCCACCATGGAGTCAAAGAAAGCTCCTCAGGAGGGCCCCTTGCTCTCCACAAGACCTCAACCTCCTCAGCAGATCCTCTGGTCCTTCCAGTTCAATTTATAAAGAAGCAAAATTCCTTAAACTTTGATTTAAAAAAATATAATTTGCTATATATTATAAATGGGTCTCTCACCTTGTAAGATCACTGTTATCTCAAAATATGATGCACAACCTAAGAATTGACTTTAAATTAAAGTAGATACAATGACGCCTTGGCTTCTAATAGTGGATGGATTAGGTGGACTGTGTTCTTCAACATAAATTTCAATTTCTCAAACCCTCTTGAGGTTAAAAGTATGTTGTTCTGTTGTGAAATGAGAATTTGCTGCAAAGTTATTGATTTAATGCCACTGGCTAAGATTCCTTGGATGACTTTGTACCAATGGCATAATACACTGTACTTGAATGGATTGCATTATAACAAGAATAAAACTGATACATCACAAAAAGTCCCAATAAAACGTAATGTAGCTTGTGGTTGTTATGTGACAAAATATGAACAAGTCCAAGATGCATTCATATTTTTGCATGGTGCTGTAATTTTTTAAATTGACAGTTTAGCAATAAGACATTCTGGCCCTGCTCCATCTTTAACGATTGATTCTGCAATGCTCGCTCTAGTTACAACCTTCTTTATAGAAGCGATGTTATGTCAGTATCAAGGCACAAAAAGTGATTACAACTTTGCCTGTGTAAAATAAAAGTAAGA
The DNA here is from genome assembly GCF_002775205.1 of Xiphophorus maculatus. NCBI lineage: Eukaryota > Metazoa > Chordata > Actinopteri > Cyprinodontiformes > Poeciliidae > Xiphophorus > Xiphophorus maculatus. The sequence continues at coordinate 6,399,833 of NC_036457.1, forward strand.
TTACATGTCGTAATTTGTTTTATGATCATGGTTTCTGACATTGTCCCTTTACGGCTGTTGATCAAGGATGCAGGGGTGACTTTTGATAGTCTAATATAAACCAAAGTCCAATTCCACCTGGCTGGATGGAGTCAGTGCTGAACACTTTTTTTTTTTAGAGTCATTTCAGGTTAATCAAATGTAAGGTTGAAGTACATCAGGATATTTGGTTCATATGGTTCAATATGGTTTAAGGAAACATTATGTAGCATAACATGAGTGACCACAGCATCTAAGAGCTTTGTTTCCACACCGGCTGACATGTTGTGGATGAACATAGAAGCTAAAGTGCCCATGAGAAAATAAAATATGAATTTTTTCCTTACTTTCACAAACGTGTCTAGTGAGGAAGGTTCCCGCCATCCATGGCTGCTGGTGGTAACCCGGGCAACAGTGATCACAGCTCTCCCCACATGTGTTGTGCTCACATTCACAGCTAAACTTCTACAGAGATACACAAATACAAACACAGTCACTATGTGTTTTACAGACGTTGAAGCTGTTTTGATTTATTGGTCCTCTGCAGGCTGGAAGCTGATTATGAGAAGATCGCTGCAAATTTGAACAGAAAGAATAGGCACAGTCTGAAATACCACTCATGTCACTTCCTCACCAGAGTCTGTTGAGTTGCTATTAAAATAATTAAGACTTGAATTTTGATTGTCTGAAAGGTATATCAATCAAATGAACAAGCTCACTAAATCCAAATTTTGAAACGGTAAGTCAAATAGGATTGCTTAGTTAACAGAAAAATACATAATTCAAGCGTGACTGGTATTAATTTAGTTTTTATTGAACATTTTCTTTCTGCCTTACTGTACTTCCACTGGCCAGTAGCCATCAACTTGGAAAGTTAAATGGAAGGACAAAGTGCAACAGAAAATTGGTCTTTAAGTTACATCGCCCTACATGTCTTTAACACACCTGATTCAGGTGATTGCAGTTTGGCATGACAGTCGTTGATCAGCCATCACCTGAAGTAAGGTGTGCTGAAGCATATGTAAGCACATGTAAGGGAAACATGTAAGACATGCAGGACGATGCCAAAAGTATCAACACTGGCTTTAGTAACCATGGCTACAAAGGTTTTCAAAACTTCTAGCGGGCTACCAGGCCTTGAAGATCGACTCTGGACATTCCTGTTTTACGTCCTGTTTTGATCACGACTATTTCAGCGTTTTTTGTTGTCACTCTGACTAAATAATGACAAATACAAATGTTTGAAATTAAATGTCTTTCCCCCCATTATTAACCGTCTGAAGATATTGACAAAAATTGTAAATTTCGCAAGAATATAAAATCTGATATGATCTAACAGATCAGATTAAGTGAGGATAAGCTATTTTTTCTTAAAAATAGTCGTACATATCTAAAAAAAAAAAAAGGAACGACAGCTCTACACAGTGAATCACAACAAGAATGACCTGTTAAAAGCCTAACAAACAACATTGTATCCACAGGAGAGCGAGTTGCACTAAAAAAATTTGCCAGCTCGCCAGTAAATAGAAAATTGGTTTTCTATTATTCCCCCATGAGAGAAATACAATTTAAGCTAAAACATGGCCAGTAAAAAGCAGAATGTAACAGGAGGCTGGCCAATTCCAAGGTTCAGCAATTCAGCTGAGGATTTTCTGTGAATTGGGTTATTCTGTGAGGGTGTTGGATTTAACTGGAAGGAGTTGTAGTGCAGTAGCAAAGGCGAAAGCCAAGTTTGGATTTGTTGGCAGTGGCAAATTTCCCCTTTTTATCTGAAACAGAAAACATTCAGCGGCCATTGTGCTGAGCTTTCATCTGAGACACTCAAGAAATTACAGTTCCATTATGTGCTTACCCAAAATTTCCTGCATTGGCTGTTTGAAGTTGTGTCAAAGAAATTAGGATAATGAGGATTAAGAATAATGTGGAAGCAATCTAGATATATACTGGCCTAAAAAGTTATGTTAAGATCTTAAAATACAGTAATATCACTAACGTATATCCCTTACAAAAATTCTTATTACATTCAAGTAACATCAGAGAAAGTTTTCATGTTTGTCAAGTCACAAATGTAAACTTAAATACTTTATCACAAATTCATGTACTGTAGATTCTTTCTGGCAAAACAGATCTACATCAGATAGATTGGCTCAAGAGTGTATGATGTTGTTTTTTCAATTGATTTGCTTAAGAATCATTTGTATTGCATTGCCACAAATACATGAAATAGGTGACCAAATATTAACATGCTGAGCTATGTTCTTAGATGCAAAAAATTGTAACAGACCACAGTACTATAATTACACTTAATACGCTGTATTATTTCACCAGCAGCCGTTTGATAATTGTTGCAATTTGGTTGCATTTCAAGTGTTTTAAATTTTGGTCTATGTTATAAAAATCCTAATAAAAAGTCCAGGGGGCTGAATACTTTTGCAAGCTAATGTAAAAATGCCACTTTCAGGGCAAACAAACAGCTTTACAGTGGAAAAAATCAACTAAAGACCAGCATCAGTGTGGCTCAATCTGACACTGCTTCCCTAGTCAGTTTAAACACTTCTGCAAGGTAACCTTTAAGGCTGGAAAGAGAAAAGAAAGTAGGAAACTGGAGCTCAACACACTTTACTGATATCACTTCTTTTCACTGAGATCATCGCAGAGGGACCAGACACCAGTGTCACATCTGAGTTACACTGCATATTTAAGCCTCAGGACATCTGAAAATCACACACGATTACGCTTATGTGTGTGAGTGTATGTGGTCAAAGAGAGAGAGAAAGAAAGAAAGAAAGATCAGATGTCTGGTATCAAACACACCTGTGTTTGAAGTGACATGAGAGACAATCCTTCGCAGTGTCACCTGAGTCCCTGAAGGCAGCTAGACACATAAACTCAGAAAGTTTGATATGAGGTCATAAAAAAGGTGCAGCCTCAGGGTTCTCTTTGCTCTCGTTTAGTACTATAGAAGTGCTCCATTACCTTCATGGTATTGTTAACTGGACTTAGAAGCAGAGAGTGGAGTGCTGTACCTTCGTAGCAGAGTTGAGTGGACAGGCTTTGGCATGGCCATAACAGATACACATTCCTCCAACCGAGATGTCCTTAATGGAATAATAGTACTGACAAGAGAAAGAGAAACATGTTATGTTAAAAGTACACCGATCAGATAAAGGGTTGATCGTTTAGTTTTTATAAGGATTTTGGAAAGAAAAACAACTAACTGCTAAAAACAAATAAAGGTTTCCTAAGGATAAAACTTGAGATCTAGAATATTTTTTCTTTAAAAAATGGTGATTCTGTATCTTAAATTTTACAGTGATTGGAGGCAAAAATTAAAAGCTACAAAACAAAAATATTGTTGTGCTTTTGAGGCTCACCCGTCTTGTCACAATGGGATCGATATCTTTGGGGTCGCTAAGTGTCAGAGTCATTAGGTCAGCATTCAGCGTTCGTATTCGCTGGAACACCAGCCTGATGTAGCGGGCAGAGGTGAAGTTTAGCAGGGTGGGAGAGGGATCATCTGCACTGGGTCGCCCATTGATCAGAGACGTATGGATCTATAGACGAAAGTACAGGCATATATAGAGCTAATCAAAAACATGCTGCCAAGAACCAACAATAACCCCCTGCCCCTGCAGTGCATAAACACATCATAAACACATGTCTGACTAAACTTGTGCCAAAATCAGAAAGAGAACACGTCTCAAATATCTAACTTAAATGAGAATTTGTGTGCCCCATTTACTGGTCAGCTAAAATTCTTGTGCTAAGAGGAAAGTTTCTCTGATCTTACCCAAACTTTAGGAGTCCAAGTAGAATATAGAAAACTAATTTTGAATACCAGCATCTGTTTGCAATTCAATGCAAGTCCAACAGAAAACTTGCACAATTGACTGAACATTGTTTGTTAAAACATAAATGAAGCGTGCATAGAATAATCCAGTTTAACTTTGTGTCTTTGCATATTTCATGTTCTAAATCAGATTACCAAAAAACTACAGAAATCAGTCAAGAATAATCCAGTTTGTGTTCAAAATATCTGAAGATTTTTTTTTATTTAACTAAGTAAAATAAAATAAGTAAGTTCACAATTCACAAATTTATACTACAGAATAGAGGTGTCAGAGTTCAATTTAAATGAGTGCAGGCAAGTTGTAGCAAAAAGAAAATGATTTTGAGAAAAGAGCCCACAAAAGTGGACATGAAGTAGAATAACCGTTGACTAACCATGTAATTAGATGAAACGGTGACAGATTTAACAGTTGAAATCTCAATTTTTACAAACTTATCATTTTGACAAACTGCAATATAGATATAAAAATCATATAAATATTCACAGTTTTAGCCTTGAAAATATAGACCATTTTAAACAGCAGTTGAAAGATGGGTGCTTCAAAAAACTCCACTTCTGTTTTTTGTTTTATATCTTACTTTTGAAACCAAGTTTTCATAAAACACAGTAACTCACAACAAGGGATTTTCAGGATAACACAGATTAGGAAACCAAAAGCATATATTGTTGACATAACCTATATTTAAAATAAGCCTGAAAGGTGATTTTTGCTTTAGTTTCTATCACAGATAACCAATCCTCAACAAGCAGCCATGTTGTAAGCAGGGTGAGGCTCTAATTGTCTGTCTGTCCATCTGTCTGTCTTGTTAATGTGGCCAAAAGCAACATTTGGCATCTGTAAAAAAAAAAGTCTAACGCAGAGCTGACTGCGTGCGGGAGTGTGTGCGTGCGTGTGTACACCCCCACATGTGTGCGTGTGTGTGTCAAGGGGGAACACTTGATGGGTGTAAGCTGCACACTTGGAAGTAACGAAGAAGATGATTTATATATATATATGTGTGTGTGTGCTGCCATGTGTGTTGAGCGGTGAGATGACATTGTGAATGTGTGTGCGATGCAGTGACACATCGCCTACGACTCATTATGGTTTCACTGTGATCAGACGGCTAGGGAGCTGTCAACCCCCCACACACACACGCACGCACACACACCTCCGTCGTTACTTGCAGCTCTTGACATCTCCCAGCTCACACCCCCTCTAGCGCTCCCCCGCAGGACACAAGCACGAACAGCACAAACACAATGTGCACACACCAGCACACGTAAAATGTACTCACACACAGGTTTTCACAAAAGCATCAACAATTAGAAGCCTTTGTACTCCATTGGTTTGTTTTCACCCTGAATTCGTGTGTATGGGAAGATGTTTGTGTGTTTTGCAGTCCTTTTTCTCTTCATTAATGTCAGCTACTGCAGACTTCCTCCTCTGTTCATCCTGGATGCAATCACACAAAGCTGATCAAAACGGCATCACAGTAAACACTGGTAAACTCAAGCTGTGCAAGTCTGAGCCTAGCAAAAAGAATGATGAGACTTCTGTTACTGATTAAAATGTTTTATGGTTATGCACGTCACCAGAGCATCACTTGTCTCCTCATTCACTTCTCAGCACATGTAATTACCTCCAATTAGCCACTAGTACACCAGATTAGCTGATGTGTCATAGCCACAGACCTTTTTTTTCTATGATTATATATTATTTTCTATGTTTTGTTGACTGCTCTTTGCAGTTGTTTGTGATGCACCAGGAATACGTTGGTACAACAGAAGCAGTGGGAAAAAAAAAAAAAAACAATTTCAGAAAAAATTTTGATTTTCGCTTTCTAGTCCAAGTCATGAAGAAACCACCCCATTCAGTTGTTTTTTTTTTATTATGTTGAATTCAATTTGTTTGCAGAGTAAATCTGAGCTGTTTCAGGGTGTGGGGGAATCTCATAGCTGATTAACATACCAGCTTTAATGGATGTTTAAACACTTTTGTTAATGATTTCAGCCAATAAGATAACCGTTTGAAAAACACACATGGCTAATTTGCATGGCCAACATCACCCTACCAGACACTGGTAACAGGCTGCTGGAAAAAAATAATTAGAGGGTTGTTGTTGTTCTTTTTTTCTTTTTTTACAACTTTGTTTGCTTATAATACTCACACATCAACAGCTATTATTACTTTTGATTTAATTTACCATGTTTTTTTTTTTAAATCAGTGAAAACATACAAGTCAGGTTTACGTTTTAAGAAAATATACAACTATCTCCTCAGGGGAATCCCAAGGCAAAAGCTCACTTTTGTCTGCACACCTGTCCCAGTCATATCCGTTGACAGTCAATGCTGCAGGGAGGGGATGTTGTAAAAATAATGTGAATGTACAGAATTTCCAGGTTATTTGACATTATTAGTAAGATAAATATCCACACTTTCTGCTTATGGACAGATCTGTTCCTGTTTTTGCCATTGCCAGTCACATTTGTACGGACTTTTCTTAAACACCCAAGTGTTTCTAATACAATTCAAATAAACTTCAATAGATTTAAATTTGATATATTTATATATTTTTTATGGAAGTTAACAAAGCTTTACATTTCATGCCAGTCGGATGTTTCCTAAAAGTAGGGAAGTATTACACTGAAGTTGGCTGTGACACTTTGGAGCAACTACCAACACTGACTGTTCTAGCTAGTAAAAGGAAAATGTCTTCCTATTCATTTTTAGATTACTTCACTCTAAAATAGTTCCTGGAAAGGAGATCAGTGTTTATAAATCAGTTAAAAAACAGTTTTGTTTTTCACCATCCATTTGTTTGTCATAACACCTTGTAATTTTACGTGTGCACTAAAACACAGTGTAAATTATTTCATTTTCCGGGGTTCCTGAGCAGGAAGGGGTGTTTGGAAAGAATCTGAAAGATCATCAACAATGAACATGGCTGTTAAATGTGATGTAACTTAAACCCTCACCTCTCCATTCTCCAGTGGATGAACCTTTGAATAAAACGACGTACAGATCACTTCATCATCTCGGGTGTAGGATGGCGGTCCGGTTCGTGGATATATGTTGAACCTCGTCAGACACTCCGTGTCTGTGATCGCGTAGTACTGCCAAGGTTCAAAGGTCATGCCATCTATTGAGCGCTCCAAGATCCAATTACCTGTGGACAAAAATATTAATGATGAAATGCATCAAATATGTGACGTGAAGATGAGAAAAGAATCGATACAAACAATGATGGATGACCGAAACTACTGTTTAGGTCCATGCTGATTATAATACATTAAAAATTGACAGAATGTTTAATTCATATTTAGCAAAGTAGCTTGTGGCGAACTGTTCCAAGATTTGACTAATTGCATGCAAAGTAAAGGAAGTGTAGTTAATGGAAAAAATAAATAGACTAGATAAAGAATAGGTAAGACAGCATGAAGCAGCACATCTATGAATCAAATAAATCTACGTATGGATACCTGGGAAGTGTTAAACCTTACATTTTGTCAGTAAGGATAACATAATTAAATTAAGATCTGATTTGTTTGAGAAAGTTAGATCCTTTTATATTCCACCTTTGTAGCAGACTTGACTCCAAGAAGGCTACACAACATTACTAATGCATTCTAGAGTAAAACCACTAATAATTTAATGGCGGTCTAATCATTTAATTAATGTAAATTCTTCTTAGAGGATCATTTGCTCTTAAGGTTGTAATTAGAGGATTTATTTGTTCATGAGACAAAGGCTGAAAATATGCTACCGACATTCCCTCTAATCACATGCTCTTTGCTTCATAATCAAAAGCTGTGAAACTCAAAATAGGGTTTTGCCGACTTAATAAACATGTGGCCACAGCACCTTATTAGCATCCAGAATTCATACCTGGACGAGGTGAGTTGGCTGCCTTGATTATCACATAAGCAACCTGGAAAACCTGGAAAATGCAGACAAGAAAAAAATGATAAAATTACTCTGGTGCCCAAAAAACAAGTATAGTTAATACAGATTTTGTTTTATTTTTTTTTTAATGATCTGACAATAAAAAAGTAAAACACAACCACAGAAAGATGTGCAGGCAAAGCTCAAACCATGAAACAAAAACAAAGATTAGATGTAGGTCAAATGTGGACTCCCTGTGTCTCCCTGTCACCACCCTGTTTTTCCTTCACATTTTTTTTTTCCTTTGCAGGCACATCTCTCTTTCTTCTCATGATGTGGGAAGCAGAGTCATATTGCAGCAATTAGAATGGAGAGAAACAGCCGAGTGTGTTTGTGTGTGTGTGAGAAAGTGTCTTTTGGGGTAACCTTAAACCAGTGATTCAAGCCACCTACAAAGAGTCACTGTTACCAGAGTGCAGGATGGATGTGTGTGTTCGTGTAGGGGGGGGGGGGGGGGTGCGTGTGTGTGTGTTGAGAGATAGAGTAAGAGTGTAAAAGTGTGCATGAGTGAAAGACAAAATTTAAGTTTTCAGCTGTATCTTGTTATATGACGACTCTTTGATAGAGCCAAGCAGCTCTTCAGCTGTGCCCTGATAAACAGAATTAGCTCATACAGTGTATGTGTTTTTTTTCTCTTTTTATTTAGCTGGGAGGGGGTGTTTCAGTGAGTCACATTCTCAGTTTTGATCAAATGTAGATCAAACGAGGAAATTCTTCTGCCTCAAAAGCTCAACACAGCATCAACAAATAAACGGCTGATAACTGTCCTGCTGCAGATCACACAGATGGCAGATAAATGTCACTTAAACTGAGGATATTTACTGACAGTTTAGAGATTTAATTTGAGATTCTACCAGGATCAAATTTAATTGGCCAGACTGCAACTACTTTAAAAAAAATATGTTTCTTTTATATTTCTCTTCTTTTATATGGCAAGAAGTACAAGCTTATAGCAGCGGGGTGTCTGGGAGTTTCATCAGGGTTAGTTTAAAGCTCTGCTACTTCCACTCACAATAAAGCAAACAAAATGACTTTGGTGCACAAAAAACACAAAGTAGAGGAATGTACAAGTGAAAACAATCAAGTTTTAATGGATCTTGTTAAAGGACAAACTAAGATTTAAATATTTTAAAAAATCCGAATCGGCAATTTGAAGGCAAAGATTAAACTAATGTTCTACTATACCATTTTGTGGCACTTGTTCAAATACCAATTAAGTATTGTCGTTCATTGGAGAAATTCAAGTAACAAAGGACATATCTCATAGCCACCAAGAAGTTGAAAACTGTAGAAGTTGTGTTCTAGCAACAAAAAACATGCAATTTATTTGAAACTATAGCCAGAGGAAACTATATTAGGGGGGTTGCATGTACATGTATATGCCTGTTAGCATAGAAATGAACATAAATAGAGAGAAAATGAACAATAAATTCTAATTTGCAAATCCAAGACTTGTTAAAAAAAAGTTTGAATTATAGGATACGATTTTTTATCCACCTTAAGAAACACCCTTTTCATCATTATACACCATTCAAATCAATATCCAAATAATGCTTTTGGTGAGTTTATGAATATTTTTGAACAGGATTGTACTTCCCAATATGAAATGGTTTTATCTCTTGGATGTATTCACATGTCAAAAGCATAAAAAATCCTTCACACACAGATTAAGCATTTTGGGGTTTATAGCTCTTCAACTTGATAGTCATAAAACATCAGTGATCTGGGTTTTTGGAACATTTGTGTAAAACACACAAATGAAAACATTAAGTGCTATATCAATCCATTTAAGCCTCGTGGCCAGCGTGGTTGGGTTGCCCACACTTAGGCTGAAAAATTCATTTTGTCTCAGTTTGCTTTGGACACAGTTACAGCGGTTAAACTGAACAGCTGGTGTTTACGGGTCACTCAAATGGAAACGTGTTAAAATTCTCTCTGGCTCGACAAACTGGCATTAACTTTCATTTCCAGATTGCACTTTCCTCCGCAATTTGCACACAAGAGAACAAAGGACTGATTAAGGTGAAGAAAAATCTGAATATGATTAAGGACGTATAAAATTGTTGTTTCGGTTTCAGGTGTAAAACACAGATGCAACCTTGTAGTGTCACAGCTGGATGTTGTGTCAGAGTAGTGGAACTGGTATGCAGGCTTGTTAAAATTTACCATCACTTCAGATGAAATGCATTAACATCTCACTGGACTAATAAAGCAGGCGCTGGCACAGCTCTCTGTTATGTGAATCATCCAGAATTACAGCCCACTGCTAAACTAACTGAATGCAAGCAAGCAGCAGATATTCAGTACAACCATCCTGCCTACCCGCTTTTTAACTGAGCTGACAAACAAAATAATTTGCAGACACTTTCGATGCAGCTGTATTTTGAATCATTGCCTTTTGATAAGGCATAAAATAGATATGTTAAAAATTCACCTATAAAATCCTCCATATGTGAATTTGTTATCAATATTACAAAAAAACGCTATTTTAATGTAAATACAATAAAAAGTGCATATTCATTGTCTAGAGACTGGGTGTTACTTTGGCATTTAAAGCTTTTAAATGCTATTTAGCAAACACATAGCACCAGATGCTACGCACTCTCCCACGTAATCTACTCTGCAACTTTATACCAACAAAGTTACATTTGCTGCAACAGATGCTTAGTTAACAATGTTTTTGTTTGATATTTTTCTCTGGCTCTGTGTATTCAATGTTTACTGAATGAAACCGCCAAAAACAAACTGTGCTAAAAATGACTGTCATAAGCTTGTTGTACATTTGTTTTTCTCAGCATTGTTTAAAATCTACAAAATCTACAACTTACCAAGTTAAAACTCCAGTCTCATGTGTTTGTGTTTTAATGTGATTTTGTGTGATTTAGCAGCGCAAAGTAGAGCAAAAGCACAAGGAAATTTATCGGACTGTCAGTCTCCTTTACTTCAATAACCTCAAATAACACCCAGTACAACAATGCCACCTAATTAGCAAATATGGTCCACCCCTCTACAAGTTAAATTCAGGCAAAAAAAAAAAAAAAAAAAGAAATTACAACCAAGACAGCAACAAAATTGTGGAGAAGTTCAAAACAGGGTTTGGAGTGGTGATGGGCCAAATGACACCGAAACTTCGGCACATGCGCTGAGCAAACAAGATGAAACCCTGCGTCGGTGCGCATATCACTTTAAGAAAAACCACATGACTGACAGTTTCTGTGTCGTTTGGATGTGACCGCGCCAAATTATATTGATGAGGGAGAAACTGTGTCAACAGGTTTGTGAGTTTTGTTGGATGGAGATACTTAGTGTTCTTTGCTTTGCGTTGGTTTTCGGGTCGTATATGACTACCGGTGGGATCATTTTGATCTTATCACGGAAAATAATTATTCAGTTCTCATTTCCACTCTTGATCATTTTTCTTTCAGATTATTCAAATTCCTTTCCATGGGATATTTGAGTTAGTTTACATGGATTAACTTTTATTTATATTGTAGGTGAAAAATGTAGGATTTGCTCCCAGGTTTTGTCTAACTGTAACCAGAGCACTTCCACAATGCTGAGGCAACAACGTGCACAACATGAGGGATGATGAACCGGTTAACACTCCCGTCTTTATTTAATTTGCCTGCAATGACTTTCTAAATCCAGAAGATGTCACTGTAAGTGACAAAGCAACACAATCTCAGCACAGTGTCGACGCAGTTTGGGAAATGTGCTACACACCCAGTGAGGCCTCATCTGCCTATCACTAGTTTGGAGACTAAATAATGTTCCAAGCTTAGAACATCGCATGGAGCGCTGTTAGATCCATTATCTGGAAATGAAAAAATTGGAAAAAAATAAGCAAATAAGCTGAGAAAGAAGAGGCTTAATCAGAAAAGCTACCATGGAAACTCTGGAGGAGCTGCAGAGATCCATATTTAATCTAAGGAAATCTGTTGACAGCTACGAAGCTGGTCTGTATGGAATGTTTCAATTACCAACAGTGTGTTTATGCTTTTATGATTTCTCCAAAGATTATCTATGTGGCCAAATGAAATAATCACTTCAAACATGTTGATGCAGAGCATTAAGCCTACTTTGTGCTACCACATCTATCGACTAATTAATAATCATTGAACTCTTCAATAAGGAGCTGGTAGACTTAATAGCTGTGTTCTCATGGAAACCTATCATCCAGGTACAAACTGAGAAAGGAACAGGTCAAGTTCACTGTAGCCCATCCATTAACAAAGACCGTCCATGATCCTTTTGTGATAAATTGCTGTAATGAAGAACTCCTATAATGTTTTTTCTTCCTCACAAAAAAATAAACCAATTCAAATAAATAAAATTATAAACATGTAAAAAGGGCAAAATAAGCCCTTCAAGAAAAAAGAAATTCTAATTACTCTTTCCTCCAAGCATGCTCATCTTCAGGTTGGAGTCCTTTTTCGAAGTCAACTGATAAAAGATTGTTAATGTGTTCTCTAATAAAAATTTTAGTCATTTATCTGAGCATTTTGCAATTATAAAAGCTATTTCCACTAATGCATACATAATGAAGTTAACTAAACGTGGGTCATGTCCATCTACTCTGTGGAAGCTTCCAAATGTTCAAAATTGGCTGCAGGTGTGTGTGTATGTTGAGGTATTTTTGAGATGTGGATAAAAACATCTTTTGAGTGGCAGCCTCTTTCAGGACCCCGATCACCAGGTTCTCTTTTCCTCCCAAGAGAGCAGAGCCGGTTCGTGATTTGACCGCCGTCCATCAATCAAACTGATCGCTGCATTTCCATAACAACTGCAGTGTAAATGACTTCTGTCTGAGGCTGAGAAAAGATTTTCACATTTTAAACCAAGTTATGTCACCAATGGTAAAGTAGTCCTATTAAATGTGATTTTAATCTACAGAAAATACATTAAATTCTATAATAGTAGAAAGATTTTTAGACATCTGCTGTAGTTGCACATTTTTTGTTTTCATATTGAACAGTTGGGACATCTAATAACAAATGCAATATTTACATTAAATGTTAAAAATCACCAAATTTTAAGTTCTCAAAAGGTGCTAAATGAATCACAGCCCTCCTCCGCAGGTCGCTCTAGATAACTTCCAGTGTATTTTCGGGTCTGATGGATTTCCAGGCACAATTACAGTTCAAGAATTCATCTGAAAAATTGACGAGGACCATAAACAGACATCAACTGTCTCGTTCACGTACACACGCCAACACACGTGGCCCCTCAGCTCCCACTTTCTCTCTCATTATTTAGTCTTTCTGTCCAGAGAGGCTCAACAATAACAAGGGAGGAAATGAGAGTGCTGATGTCATAGACGATAAACCACACATACTTGCACACAAGGGCACTGTCATTTTCTGAGTGAGATGACTGTAGTCACAGGGGAAATTTTGTGCACTGGAGGGTAAATAGCTTTTCGTTGGACTGATTGAGCACCACACATACAGATACATAAAACACCTACTGAAAACACGCACACATGTGGGCACATATATTTAAAAACATGTCTAGTTCCTGACAGAGAAGTCAGGAACTAGTGTATGCGGCACAAGCTCCACAAATTACTATTAAGGTAATAAGTGAGTGAATCTGTGACTGAGTTTAAAGAGATATGAAGATGTCTACATGCATTTTTTTCACATTTGGAAAGATGATTATTTGTGAGGATGAAACATTGCCACACTGAATGCTGTAATTAATGGGCTTTAAAGCAAGAGTATCTAAACATCTCTTGTTTAGATGCACACTCAGCCACTTTCCTTCTCACATCTTGCTAGCTCATCGTCAGGACCTTTGTGTCTTTAGACACTCCTCAGTTTCTGGTCCGTATTGAAATGATATAATTTAGTTGCTGCAGTAAATCTCCTGTTCCAGCACATAACAAAGATGCTTTATTGGACTGAGATCTGGGGACTGTGTGTGGAGGCTGTCCTATTTAAACAATGCTCAACCTGTTCTTAGGAGTCCAAAGTGTGTGAAGAAATAAACCCTCACAGCAATACACCACCAACTCCACCCTGAATCACTGATACAGGGCAGCTTGCATATTGATTAAAGGTGACCCATTATGCTCCTTGAACAGGTTAGGATAGCTCTGTGGGCTAAACATAATAAAATCATTTAAATTTTTATTTTTATTACACAAAATCATTCTTAGATAATGAGATTTTAGTCTGGTCAGTTCTGCTGATTCTGAGCTTTAAGAATGAGCTGTCTTGGGAGTCCAAGCTGCTGCTGGCCACGCCACTCAACTCAACATTTACTGTCGCAATTGTATAATGTGCTGTTATACAACCATCCATCTTTGAAAAGCACAAGCAGAGCTTCCTGGACCACCAACAAGAATGCAGCAAGTGGTTTCTGGATGGCAAGTGAACAACAAAACAAATACAGTGGTAAAACCAGCTGACCAAATGTGCTGGAGCTCAGCTGGGGCTGTTAGGTGAAAGGCAGTCCCTGCTAACTTGTGATATTACATTCTGGATGGTTTTGAAATGGGTAATTTTTCAGACACCAGAAAATATTAACTTATTGGAAAAAATCCTGGGTGGTTTTATTTAAGCACTTGGGCTGCTTTTAGAAGCAGTTGAAACTCAAGTACAAAAACATGCAAAATGTGAATTTCCCATACTACGTCCTCTTTAATTCTGTCCCTATTGTCTGAAAGTGGCGAGTGACATTGAAATCCATCAGAACTCAGTAATTATTTTTTTTCTAATCCGACAACAGATATGATTAATTTTGGACCCATTCCCATAAATGTTCCCCAAAGGAAATGTTAGAATTCTGTGTGAAATGTTTTTGCAATAAAACAAATGTGTTTTTCCCCACGCAGCATTATTACGGATGGCATTAAGTGTGGACTGTGTCGCACTATAACAATAATTAGACATGGGATTCAGTTAAACTGAACATGTAATTTAGGTTGAATTGGTGATGACAACATTAAACGGAACATCATAAAGCCCACTTGTGCTTGTTAGAGGAAGACTAATCGTAATCTCCCCAAACAGGGCTTATGACACAATAAGGTATCATATGGCTACTGAAAGATGCTATCATTATACTCCCCAAAAGTTCCACGGTTCAAGTTGCCATACATCCCTCCATGTGTTTGCGTAGGTTTGCTCTGTGCAAGTCTGCTTCCTCCCACACTAACAGAGACACTCACAATAACGTAACTGCAGACTGATACATGTGGCTTTCTGTCTGTAAAGTTTTCTATAAGTGCCTTCCCCATGTCTCTGGGGTTTCCTACTACAGCAATAACTAATTTAATATGCTTGAAAAACAACATCTTGTGAAATATGTACATTAGAAAAGCCACAGCAGGAAAGACAGAAAAAGTGTCCTTTATTACAGACAATAGTTTGGATCCAGATATGCTTCATCCGTTTTAATGACTGACTTTGATGAGGACAAGCTGGAAGAAAATTGTGTGAAAATGAAGGTGCTCTGGAGGTTATGCTTTCCCAGAATTTCTACATCTTTAATTGCAATTTTCTTTAAAAATGAAAGGTCACCACCAACATTCTCTCCAGCTATTTTAAACTACAATTATCACCACGTGAAAAGAGGCTTTGCACAACCATTTTAGCAGCCTATTGATAATCACAGTTTAAGAGGGGATTAGGACATTTTTAATGCAGTGTTATTTTGAAGTAAAGATCAGAATCAGCTTCTTTTGCTAAGTTTTTGCAGAGGAAATTTGACTTTGGTTTCGCTTTTCTCTCAATGAAGCCATTTAAAATATAAATATAGAGACATTATCTTCCTTTAAAAGTCAGACAACCATATGCATGTCCTGTTTGCAAATGTTTTCTAAAAAAAACAAAACTTTTTTGACTTTTGGCTTGCTTGTGATGCTGATTTTAATGTTTTATTTGTTGTTTTGATGTGTTTTTGTGTACAGCAGTTTGGCAAACTGTGTTGTTTTCAACTATCTTATGCAGAAAGACCCATTGTATTGTCTGTGACATACAAGTGTTTATATAAAACTTACATAAAAGCTGATTCCAACTCCCCTCTCAAAAATGAAGCTTCCAACAGAAAACAACCTTGAACATACAGCTAAAACATTTCAGATTTTTTTAGCCAGGCATTCTAAATAAAAAGTCACTGTTTTGTTTTCCACTTATGCCTTTTAAAGACAACAAAAATAGAAAAAAAAATCTGAATAGTTTAGTTTAGTTTAACTATACTTGTAATTTAATGAGCTCAGAGATGTAGAATGTCAAATTAATAAATGTCTGTGGTATTTTTTTTTACCTGTTTCAAGTCCAATGTGACTGTCACATAGTGGTATTCCATCCCATTCATAATAGAAGGACTTTGCCACCAACGGTTGGTTCCATCTATGGCATATTCAATAGGATGATGCTCTGCACACATACAGAAAAAGGTAGAATATTAAATTACGTTTTGATGTTTTATCAGTGAAATTTGCATCCAAAAAAACCAAACAGATGAATCTTGTGCTGGTAGAAGGCAGACGAAACAAACAGATGTGTAGTTTCAGGCTGGAATGGCAGCTGTCAATCAATTGAAGTTTAGGTTCAACATTTCCAAAAAAAAAAAGAAAAACGTGACAACTGCTGATAGTCAAAGAAAACAGCATTTAAAAAAGTTCTCATGCTTGTTTTCTCCTCAAAGTTTCTCCTCAAAATTCAGTTTCTTTCATGAAATACAGAGAAAGATTAAATTAAACTGTGCGCATAATTAATAGGCAAATTAACATTTTCACCATATACATGGTTTTATCTATATCATACCACTCCAGGCTGTATAAACTTGAATATTTATTGGATTTCAGCACATCAGCAATAATGTGTTTCGTGCAATGTGGCTCAAGCACCAGCATCCTATATTAAGGTAAAAACAGAGATTTATCTGACTCTGATCAGGTAAACACCTTAAAAAGTCTTTCAAAGATGGAGCACTCTGAAATTGTCGAGACACAAAACAAACAACCATTTTGTGCAGAGTCACACAAATTAACTGGCCAAGATTTTAGGTGATTCAAGCATGAAGACTCCAGGAACCAACTTTCCTACAGTGCTGTCACTGGAAGAGATATTCCACAACTGCAGCTTTCCTGTTTAGTTCGGAAGGACTATATTGGGCACAGATTTTTTGTTATTTTTATCCATATGTCAGACATTATGTCTGAAATGTTTATTTGTAAACACATAAGTTATTATTCTAACTTTATCAGAGAAAAAATAACAACAAATGGAGCTGGAAAAAATGTTCAACATACACTTTAATAGTTGCAAAACTGATGTGAGCAACATGCAAAAATAATGAAAAAAATATTACTTTTCTCAGATGTCTATGTTTCCTGCTTACTAAGAGTACTGTGGTAAAATAATAAAAAATAATACTTAACCCCAGTCGCCAAACAACTGTGCACACAGTGTACTTAGTAAACAACCAGAATCTGTTCAATACAGTAATAAATATTTGGTCAGATTGTCAAAAAAAGCACCCAACCTTCCATTATTTTTTCACTTTATTTTGCACAACTTTGGCTGAGTTTAAGCAAATGGAGGAACATTTTTGGCATATTGTGGATTTAATTTTTTCATATACCTTTAAAGCTAAGGCAATCTGTGTCCATCCACATTTTCTGTGGCACTGACTCATATTCAAAATGCATAGTCTTCATACACTAACATTGCTATTACATTGCAGTTTTTCAATTCTTACCCTGACTTTGATATTCTTTCAAAATAACACCGATTTCCAGTAAGTGACAGTATTTCCTTATGTATTCAAGTTGTCTTAGAAGTGAGATCTTGGTTTTAGTGTCTGCTAAATTAATTGCAACAACACACCATTAAGTCCCTGCACAGTACCAAGAGATATTCAACATAACAGTCATGTAAACAGCCAATTAAAACATATTGTTCACAATACCCTGCCTGTGGAGGAGCTTAGCCTGGCCGTCTTCATTTTTGGCTCATGGTTGTTGTATTATCGCTCTTGCGTATCTTATTCCTGCTAAAATAGCAGGAGTAAGATATGAGTTTTCTCTAATAACTGCAATTTTTCCTATGGTTAGTTTATTTCTAGATTACTGTTTAATTTTGTTTTCCTTGATTGTTTCTAACCTTGGAAATAAATGAAGCTCTAGTTAGAGGATGTTGGAATAAAGGCTATAAATATGGATGCAGTAAATTACAAAATTCTGAAAGATCATGTGAATTGTTTACTTTATAGATGAATGCATCAAATGAAGCTTTTCTTCAACTTCCTTTTTGATCATGAAAAGAAAAATACAAACACCATTCAAAACTTTCCTTTTTATGACATAAAAAGCACAAATTTAAGACCTGTTTGGGAATGTGCAGATGGCAATACCTTGAGTCAAAAATGAGAAAACAGATAAAAAGATGAAAAATATCTGACTGATAACCTTAAATTGAACTCAGACTTTGTACAGGTAAATCACAAGCCCAAAGACAAATATACTGGACAAGAAGCAAAGCATGCTGTTAAAGCAGGGAATATAAAACCAATCTAAAAGTGAATGTAAAATAATCGGATGCTGGCCATTTCACTGTATCAATTTATCTTCCAGGGTTATGTATTGCACACATTTTGACAATCGAATATTGAATGTGATCATCTATATTTGCTATAAGGAAATATGGTTATGTAATATCTACCAGCAGCAAGACACGTTTTCCATTTAATTTTGTATGGGGTCATAATCAACTAGTCAGGCTCAATGAGGATTAGAAGCAAAAAAGGAGCACAGTATCTAGTCTTTATTTCACAATATACCATTAAATTGTAAACATAGCTGAATCTTATGACAATTTATTTTTGACCCTCCATACTACTTATCTACAGTTTTTAAAAAAATCAATACATCACGGTTTAAGTACATGATGATGAAATGGTTTGTTTGAAGACCTGAAATGTAAAAGATAAAAATTTGACAAATACGTTTTTTTTCTTCCACTTTCTTAACTTGCTATTTCACATATACAGTTGTAACCATAACATTATGAGAACTAGCAGGTTAAAGAAGTGTCACTGATAAAGAAAAGTGTTACATTACACAGTGCATCACAGTTTGTTGCAAAATGGGGTGGACAGTTGCAGAGAGGTGGTGAGACAGTGTGTGTATTCTGGTCATAATGTTAGCCTGATTGGTAGGAAGTCTTTATTTTTCATTCAGCTGCAGGATTTGCTGAATGCCTTATTGAATAGTTGATCTATTCTGAAACACTCTGGTTGTCTGTAAAAACTATTCAGTAACTTTAAGGTAGTTTTCCTTTCTCATCTTTTTATTTAGCAACTGATTCTTCAATTGATTTGATAATCATAATCTTAGATTAACAAAAATTTGATTAACATCTGCCAAAAAATCTAGTAATTAGTCAAAGCAGCATGATTAGTTTGTGTGATCTCTCAGACTAGAACTCTTGTGGGTTGAGAATCTTTCTCACCAAATGAGTTTGTACTCCGTTGGTTGCAGGTTCGACATTGCGGGTTCCTCACAGGCTGACCAGGAACATGTTCCACCAGCTTACAGAACATCTCTGGTCCATTTGTGCCACAGGTAGCATTAGTTGTTATGTCTGCCATTGTAGCCAGATTCAGCACCGCTGGGAACAGTCCTGAGAAACAGAAAAGCAAGACATACCTGGTTACAAGAACTAATAGATGAATAGAAACAAACAAAACAAAAAACTATATGCACTGCTACAAAACAAGTGAAACATTCTTGCTTGGATAAACAATGACATTTTTAAAGAAAAGAAACTTATTGGCAGAAGTATCCTTAATTTATCAGTCACACTAATGAATATGATATTTGAACAAATAATCCAGTGAATACAGAAGCTGTATTGTCAGATAATTACTAATCAAAGCATGCTACTATTGGAGTCATTAGGATTTTCCAGCACATCCTGTATCACAGCTGGGTTTGCATTTCATATAAAAAAAAATCATAAATCATAAATAAAATAATTTTCCTCCCCCAGTTTTCCAAGGGTAAAATAACACCTAAATTTCTCTATTACCGAGTTTAAGAGTAATTAGCCGAGAACAGAGAGGGGTTGAGGGTTTTATGAATTATATTTCTCCTAACAGCATAAAGCAATTATTTTCATTTACCCCCACAGACTGAATCAGTTACAGAAGATTTAACTATGAAAAATTATGTACATGATTTTTATTCGGTGTCCTGAATTAGCTGGTATTAGACAAAGAGTAACGCTATCAACCACGGTAATCACAGTGCTTACATCTTATATTTTATTTTATTTAAAAACATTGTATGGAGAGTACATGTTTCGAGAATTTTCAAAATAAATTTTCCAAACTCAGGCTGAAAAGTGAGAGGAAACAATTAAAATGGAAATAAAAACTAACTTCTTAATTCAGACCATCGGAACAAAACTAAAGGTAAAGCAGAGTAGGTAAGCTGGAAATAAACATCTGCTGAAAGGACCCAGAAACTGGAGAAACAGTAATCTCATTCTGACCAGAGCAAACCAGATAAACACTAAAAACTAATTAGGAACAGGTGAAGATCATTTACTGATTGAACCCAGTTGTGAAACACAGACAGGAAAACAAGTTGGCCGTAAAGAAAAGAATCTCATGTTTCAAAATAAAACAAAAACTCAAGTAAAATGATCAAATAAATTTTGTCTAAGGTGCAGAAAACAAAAGCAGGATCTAAAATTCAAGCATACCGGACATTAGTAATTGCTTTAATGTATGCTTAATATTGTGTTGGCAAATACCAATAAAGAACTCCTGTTGGAATTTCAAGATAACAAATAATACAGACAATTATAAACTGTGATATGACTAACATGAAATGCTGGGGACAATGAATGTGTAGCATTCTCCCACTGCAAAGGTCCATCTTTAGTTCAGAGTTCGATTCAAAAACGGCAACCTCCACACCTGGGCCATTTTTTGGGTAGATTTCTATCTGTTTTTTTTTTCATTTACGAACTGATGGTAATTTTAAAAATACTTCCATAATTTAATTGTTGCTAACAGGCAACACTTATATGATGTTCTTTTGCCCAATAGAGCAGGTTGAGATTGCAAAACTGTCATATCCCACTTTTATAGAAAAATTATGATCACAAGTCCATAATAATTTACTGACTTAAAAACATAGCTCTTACTCTAAGAATTAATAAAAGTGATTTATGCCAAAGAACATTTGTGCACAGATTTTCATAATTTTCTGCAATTTTGCCAACTTGGGTCAAGTACAATTGACATTTTATTCTTAAGGCTTGAAGTATTCTTGGTCTCAAACAATTAAGCCAAAAACACAATTATCATTATTTTTTATTTAAAGGATGAAAGCTCAGGTGAAGTACTTCTTTTGTGCATACAGGTCATTTTAGGGCACTAGAGAGAAAGGAGAAAACATTTAAGACACTTTATATTCTGCATAAGGAGGGGTTTGCTGAAGTGGTCCCACTAGAGCAATAAGTAAAAACCATTGTTAGGAATTAGCCAAAATGCAATTGGTCTTAACCTTAAAATTACCAACATATTTAATCCTTTTAGAAAAGAATTACCAGTGGAAATGAAAAATATAAGATCAAGCTCAAGACAATATAATGGTCTACCTCCAATATGTTCTAATCGTGCACTATTTAATGTATTCATGTTGAATTCTTCTGTTTCCAAATATTAATTTGTAATTCCTGTCCAAATATCTGATGCCAAAGTGAATAAGATGAGGATCTCAAACTTTTGAATGAAACCACAGCATCTTTGAAAATAAAGTTAAATGCAAGTAACCAGTGGGAAAAAAAGGCCCAGGTCCCTGGCTGATGATTATTTACACATACCAGTCATCATCACCACCCAGGTGCAGATGGACAATGTGGAAGAGTTTGAACTCCAACTGCTGCTCAACTGTTCGGTTCCCATTGTAAAATCCAGATTGAAATGCTTTGACTGAATCTACTGGAACTCTCAACATACACATGGTTCAAATTTCTTAGCTGGGAAACATACATAACTGCATACGACATTGCATAAGAAATTCCTGGTTTGGATAAAACTGATTTGTTATGGCTAATTAGCATGTATAGGAAATCATAGTCCCTTATGTCTACATAGAAGGAAAACTAAAGCGAAGAAGAAAAAAAAAAATCAATCTGCAGACATTCTGTGTGTTTGTCCAGACGGGTCCAGCTGTTCGGCCAGATGTCAATACTGATGTGCTGTGAACATCTGAGACACCAAAAGACTCTTCCACAAACATTCTCATGCGCTTAACTACAGCTTATCATGAACACAATCAGTCAAACAGGCCATATCCAAGTCTTTCAACAGTGATATTAACAGTGTTGGTCCAGCATTGGTATTCAGAGTGTTAGACAGACAATATTTCACAAAACCTTTTATTTTCTTTTCCAAATTCCATTATTAATGGTCAATGACTGGATACATTTTAGAGTGTTTTCAAAGATAGGGAGCCAGAATTGATGAGATCATCATTGAATCTGATCATTTTGGTTGTCACTACTTTTCGTAAATGGGTGATGACAGGAGAATATTGGTTTTGATGTTAGCACTACCACTAACCACTGAAAAATGACAAAATATTTAGATAAAATTGGTCAAATTGGTAAATGGCTCAGTATGAATTAACTAAATCTGTTTGACTAACAAAGAAAGACAAGCAAGCATCAGGAAGCAAACCACATTTCACTGCATGTGAAATCCCTTTATGAAAAGAAATAAAGATGTTTATGGTGGACCTCCAGTGTTTGCGGGAGGTTAAGAACAACAACTGTCCTGGAAACTATTTGAAGTACAAAAAACACGGGGAAGCAAAAGGAAACACACATTTCTACAGCCTTATCTAAAAAAATAAATGTTTTAATTATTTTATTTAACCTTTATTTGACCATGCAGGGCAGACTGATTGTAAGACCAGTGCAAGATGAGAAAAAGTCAACCTTTTTCACTGATGATCACGCCCACAACAATAAACTGTTTTTTAAATGCTGTATCACAAACCTTTCAGCATCTATCTATTGTAACTGTTCTTTTGGGTGTCTCAAGATTTTAAAACTGATATTTGTAAAGCCTCTAGAGACGCCTGTCAGAGAAGAGTGTGCTCTGCTCTTTACATCATTCTGATGCTGACATATTTTTTATTTGAACAGTTTCAGTCTGATGTTTTAGCTCTTAAGAGCCAAACAATCTGCATTAATGTCTTCTAAAGATAAATTCTATCCACACCTAAGACTTTTAATCCCAAATAAAATAAAAGACATTCTGTCTTTTAGTCATATGACAAACAGATAATTCAAACTCCAGTTTTAGTTGAGACTTTAACGCTAGATCAAAATACTTTCTCCCATGGATTTATTTTTATAGCTCTGCTATACACCGTGCCAGGAAATCAAGCCAATATCCTATGTATTCTGAGATTTGATTCAAAATCTGGAAAAGACGTTGCTTACTAATACACGTGGTAGACTGTAAAAGCTTAAAAGAATTATGGTACCTTCATTTGAGTCAGCTAATATTTTAAGCTTATTAATAAATCTGGTTAGTCTTGCTCTGTCAAACTGGCTGGGAAAAATAAATCAATGTATCAAAAGATGGTGGCATGATTTTTGTTTGACTGTGGTAAGAGGTGAAAATATTAAAAGCCCATGTTTAGATTATGCCTTTCTCTAAAGATGTATCTCATTTCACATTAACCTGTTGAGTCAAAAAGTGCACATTACATAACACTTATTTTTTTTTATAATAATAATTTTTATAATAATAATAATCTAGGTTCCACCTCTTACACCTGTTAATGTAGCAGCCTTACACTAACAACAATTACCATTTCAATGCACCAAATCAACTTGTCTGATTTAATTATTAGCTGCACTAGCTTTCAAATGGTTACATTTTCCTAATCTGTCAGTAGTTACTGATGCATCTCTCCTGCTTCTGCAGAAAGCATTATTGGAAAAACTGGAATGTTTGACATTTCACCCAAAACATTTTCCTAAAAATGCAACGTGACTGCCTGACATATGCAACTTAACAGCAAGAGTAAAAAAAAAAAAGTTTACTTGCACTATTGACAATTTTTATGTCATCAAATCTTACACATACAGTTTTATCCAACTTAATTTGGGAAACATGTTGCTACAGTTTTTGAAAATACAAAATGTAGAGATATGGGTTATTGGCTTACATTACGCCAATAATTGGCTTACAATAATTGGCTTATTGTAAGCCAATTATTGGTTTACAATAATAGATACATATTAGCGTACTAGTTTATCTAGTATGCTACTACTTGCGTATCTGATCATAGGCCATGTCAATTTGAAAATCAACATTATTTTAAAACTTGAACATTAGACACAGTTGATCTTGGTTTAGTAACATTTTCAGATTTAACTCTCCAAACACTGGAAGACCACCAGCATCTGTTTTTTAAATGTCCAATCAAGGTTGATCAAAACAAAGACACAGAAAGATAGACTTAGTTAGCTTGTAAAATCAACTTCAACCACATTTAGGCATCAATGTATTTTTATGGAGACAGTTTTTTTTATTTATTTTAGTTAGAAGGCAAGATCATATTTCCTCTTCACTATTCAACAAAAGTTTTCACAGTTGGAAGTTCTGTCGTTAGAGGTACGGAATACCAAAACCAAGAGAGTTTATTCCTGGTTCACAGTCACATGCTTTCATTTGTACTGGGATATCCGGAATACTTCTTCAATGCACTTTCTTTGAGATGGTTCTGAAGAAGCAAAGCACAGACTAACTCGCTGTTTTTTTTACTGTACTTTACTTTGTAGTTACTACTAGCAACAGCAGCTCAAATACTTCCTGTGGTATTCTTACTACAGTTTGAGAACTGTGGGCCTAACCAGCTGGCTCTAAAGTCTGTGCAACATGTACCATGACAACTTCTGAGAAGTCAAAATTATATATAAAAAAATAAATATTTGCATGATTTAAATTGAGACTAATGACATTTGTCTTCTCTTTGCAAGGCAAGACAACCGAGAAATGGGAAATGTGTAGAAAGGACATGAATTCATGTTTCATATTCGCTGAATGACGAGGGACACAAGAGCTGTCTGACTATAGTTTTATGACAGTCACACACATAGCTCAGGTTTATCACCTTCCATTCTCTTCTCTTTGCTCTGATAACCATGGTAACCTGTCTGTAGGTCTGTCTGATGGCCTTTTTTTTCTTGACCTGTACGCTCTGTTAAGCAGATGTCTCAGAGGCTTAACTGCTATGAAGGATCTAAATTATAATACTGTTAGCCTCTATAAGTACGGTAAAAACTGGAGAGACACATTCAAAGAAGTATTACTATTGAACATTCAATAGTATATTGTTTAGCAATTATTACAAGAAAAGTAATGAGCATTTTTGATAAAATGCACCATGTTTGCACCATGAGCAAAAATGTAAAGTCAAAGACAAAAAGCACTTCTCCTTCAAAGTCACAAACTAACTTCAGTCATTATGATGACCAAAGCTTTAAGAAAACAAACAGGTGATTGTTGTAACATAAAGTCCACCTTCACACTGCACAGGACACTGATTTGTCCAAACATCATTGTCCAATTAATGGGCAGGGTTATGGGTTGTTGGCTGAAAACCCAAACATTTTAAAGTTTTGCTTGGATTGTAGAGGGTAAATTATGAGATCATACAACTAGGAATGCAATGTTTCTTAACAATATTAACCATTTCGATCAATGCAAATGAATAAGATTTATTCTCTCAGTAGGATCTAGATTACAAGTTTGCAGTTTGCTGCCGAGTACAGCAGTAAGGATGAGTCATTTCCTCTCTAGTCTGAGGACACGGTTTTCTAGCAGAAAAGGGTGAAATGCTCCGTCCAGTTTGGGGGATTGTCTACAGCATGTAAAGGAGTTTACAAAGCTGGGTGGCTTGTTCAGGAGTGCTGTCAGCATGGCACCGCACATGGAGGAACAAGGGGGTTTCAGCAGTAATTAGAGCCTTCATGTAGTCTGAGGCAGTGAAGAAAGACCTGGAACAAAAGGGAAAGCTCTCCCTTTATTAGATTCTTCTATTCTTCTATGTTCCAAATCTTACTCATCATAATAAACAACATGGATCAGGAAGATCTGGACTGAGCTTCCAGACAACGCTTTATTGAAGAGATAATTTGAGTAACTCCATCTAAAGCATGATTGTCATACTCCAGTCCTCAATAGCAGATGTCCTTATCTTTTGATACAACACACAGGAAACAAATAATTAGGTCATTAGCAGGACAGTGCAAAAGTTGACTGCATGCTGAGAATGACAATTCAGCTTTTTAAGGTATATTGGATCATAGACATCTAAAAGTTGAAGGACACGTGCTCTCGAGGGCTACAATTTTAGACTTGCTAACTAGGGAGAACTCAAAGTAGAGTCTCTTCTTGTCCAAGTCAGAGTAAATTGGTTGTGGTGTTTCAGCAAATTGTTTAGGATACTCACTTTGTGAATTATCCCCCTGTAAGGGGATCTCTCTAGATCTGGGGACATCTTGGGATCCTTCGATGTCTACACTGGACCTGCTACCTCTGTGACCCAATACCAGATAAGTGAAGAAACAGATTCTGGATCAGAATGAATTTCTATCAGTTGTTTCCTAACATTTCTACTAAATGAAAGCCAAAATGTGAGAAGATCAACACTACTACGTTACAACTTGCAGTTTAGTTACCTTTATAGTGGCGATACGCTGTATCACAAACTGTTAATATATGAAAGCTTAAAGGAGACTTTCATTTCTTGAGCGCTTTGTCTAAAGATAAAAATTAAATCCATACAGAGAACTTCTTACTAATCATGAAAGAACGTGCTGTTTCATTTCATCTGAAGGTAGTTTTAAGAATGAGCAGACCTTATCTTTTATTCAATAAAATCAGACACACAACACAAGCATCAGTGACAGTTTTTGAAATAAGTAATACTGACAACTGACAACCATGACATTATGATTAGTGTATGGGCACCAGATAAAAATATGCAACTTATCTGTCAGTTGTGCCTTGAAGTAGCTTTCTATTCCTTTAACGCAAGTGTAATCAATGCTGAGTTGGCATCCCTGACTTGCTGCTGAGCATAGATGGAGTATTTCACGTTTTATGTGCAGTAATACATTGTTTTTTTTTATTGCATTAAAAGATTTAAAATATTTCCTGCATTTTGATTGGTTACGGGGTGAAGCACAAGGAGATGTCCTCATGGTCAAGAACCACTGCCAGTAAGCACCATTCAACAACATTCAGACATCAGTCCATGTGTTTAAATGGTAACACAGGTAACAGAAAACATAGGATCACTGAATCGTCCTACGTATCAGATTTTGATACCCTTTAGTCATCTTTATCTCATTGAAAACAGTCATTTATTAACATGTCCAGTGTCCATTAAATCTAAGGACAAACTCTTCACATTTCCACAAACTCAAGGTGGCAGCATATTCTGTTTCATCCTATAAAGATTTCTTATTTCATTAAGAACTGAATTTTATTTACTTTTTCCGTCATGGTCGAAGATGATATGCAGGGCGTTCTTTGTTCTGTGAGTGTGCGTGCGCACGTATTGCATGTGTGATGGATGTGTTATTGTGGAGTTTTGAGGCTAGATGTATGCTTGATGGAATAAAAATACGGTTGAAAAAGACAAGATCATCTCTCTCTGTATCCCTGTGTAAGTTTCCATCTCGCCCTCCTCCCTTAGTGTTGGGCTGTGAGAAAGAGATATGGATGAAAGGAAAAATATAAATAAATAAAAGATTGATGGAGAGCAAGAGATGGATGGAGGGATTCCCAGAGAAAGATAAAGCGCTGTTTAAAAGGGTCAGGCCCAGGAGAGGAATGAGGGATGAGGCTGCCATAATCCTGTAATACTCACACACCAACGTTCAGAACCCTTTTACACAGGTATTAACATACTGATGTGTGTATGCATGTTAACACACAGATGCAGAGCAACATCCTGGATAGAGACACTCAGAAGACGATCTGAATTCAAGACAATGGTGCATCACAAGACTCAGACACAGAGGAGAATACGGATCTTGATTAAACATTGGTTTCTATTCTTTGAGTAAAAGCAACATAAACACCAACTTCCTATGGACTTAGCTTTAAAAAATACCATAAAACAACATTGTTAGCCAAGTTAAAAACAATTTCCTTTTCTCCTTTCATATTACTGGAGTTCAGGAAAAGGAATGTTAGCCCTGGGGCATAAAAAAATAATGCATGCTGAAATCTTCAACAAATCTTTGAAAATGCACTCATGTAGGTAAACTGCAGCTACGCTTACGTTCACAGTCCTAATATTTTACATAAGTATCTTATTCTCTTCAGATATCCAGCTTGCTTTTAAATTCAGGCAGAGAAAATTGCCTTGTTGAAATGATAATGTGTTGCAAAATTAGATTGATATCTATTCATAACCACAATCATGTGGTAGGCCATGAAGCTTCATTATGAATGATGTTGCAATAGTTACACTTTTACTTTCAAATTCATGTGGAATGCCTAATTATTCTATACCTTTTTTTTTATTTTGGTTTGAATTTTTTAAACAGTTTTTGTCAGTTTTGATCCATAATCACATTCTTGTTTTCAGCCCTTTTCTTGAGGTATACTTACTCCAACACAGTGAATGTGACAAGGCTTTCCCTCTGAGTGTAAAACATTTATGAACCGTCCAATATTTTATTATGTATCAATTTTAAGAAGCCAGAGTTTATTGTAATATCATTTGATTTTAAGAAATGTTCAATTAATCTTATGATTATAAAGTTACTGCTCCAAGAACACTGTTTATCAAACTGTCAATGTCTCACACAAAACTTAATCGCTTGGGTTTATTCCTGTTTTATGCTTTAAGAGTTTATAGTTCTTAGTTCAGTTGGGTGAAAAAAGCAAAATCTAAAAATATCCAAATAAAATAGCAAAAGACAGCGAAGAAGCTGGGAGACCCACTGCCACAGATAATCTTTTTTAAAAACTACAAGAAAGACTGGCTCATTAAAAAGTAAAATGTAAAAGAAGAGCTACTCAAGATTTGCTCTTGTGCTGTACTGTAATTACTTACTGAAAAGGTCATTGCCTCTCTAAAAGATAATACAGAAACACGACATCCACTGAACTTCGCATTTAAGATTTTGAACTTTCTGTGCCTGTTTCTTCCTTGTGATCCCTCTTCAAACGGCAGAGGATAAACATTCTTTCTTGGTTTTGTTTCTTCAGACTTAAAAAAAACCCAACATGAATATAAATCAATTTTTTTTTATCCATCTGTCTTTACATCTTCTGACCACTATTTTGTCAACCTCGGGGGTATTCATGGAAAATTGTAATGAAAACTAAGTCAACATCCTGCTCTCACCAAGACTTCCTGTCCCGGCAGTGTGTGTCTTTGTGGGTTACTCGCAGCAATGAGGTTTTAAATTAAATGCAAACATTTGTAAAAAGAAACAACAAAGTAAATAGAGATCAAAAACTGCTTAAAAAAGCAAGGGAAAGAGAACCACAGTCAGATCAAAGGCTTAAAGTGAAATCACATTATTAATCTCACTTAAAAGTGTTAATGATTTCAAGAAAACAAAACCATTTTCTGTCCTATCATTACACACTTTTGTAGTATGACTGCACAAGGTTGCTTTGACAGACATTCTTTCGTTTAGATGTTTATTAATCCAATTATACAAAATTTTAGAAAAATACACTTTGAGTATAGAATAAAGATTTTTCTAGCTGGATATATACTCACTGGAAGGAAATCAGAGCCTAACATGTTGTTCTTTCCCAAATGACCCGTACTGCGAGACACATCAAACACATCGTGTGTAATTCTTGATCTGTACACTCGCCTTCCAGACACACTCAATCTCAGACTAAACAGGAAATTAGCTAACTTTTAGACAGTTAATACCCTTCTTAGACACAAACAAACACAAACTGGGACCTAGACATTTCAACTGGAGGCTAAAGTCACTAATGTGCTGCAAACTGGGGAGGGTGTTTATCTCTCAGAGACGCATCTGGTTTTGCTAGTAGTAATTAAATTCATTTTGAAGCCCTAAATGGACATATAAAAACAACATGGGAGGTCTCAGGCAAAATGACTCTGACACAATAAAAATCTCTGTTCTTTGACACACTGGATCCCATTTTCCTAATTGTGATGACGGGTGATGCAACAATCATTTTAAATCACACTCCGTTTTGTGTCATTGTACTTTTACTAAATGCAATGCCCCGAATTTGTTCCAGTACTCATATTTTTAATTATTCTGATCAAAGTCTGAAATCCATAATCGGTTCCTTCTGCAGGTACAGAAGGACTGTTCTGCAGGACAGAAGAAAAATAAAGTGACTTAGAGTGATCTATAATTCTCTATTGTTACTGTTTAGCAATAGAAGACCCAGAACTGAAAAGCAACAAGCGCCATTCGTCAGTTGTTATGTTTCTCTCAGCTGGGGTAATGAATGCAGCTTTTTTAATTAGGGATACTGAAAAAACATTTTTTGTCTGCAAACCTGCTGAACTGGAGTTGTAGAATACGAGAGAATCCAATGAAATTAGAGGAAACATTTCCCTGCCAGTTTCTATAGTCTGCCGTCAACCTATTCTTGTGTGTCGGTCAATCTGCAGGAAGGACTGACTGTGGGTGCATAAAGGCGCTGTCTGAATGAAACCAGATTTATTCAAACAGAGGGAGTGTTCTCCCTTTTTATAACTGAGAGAGCACGAAGCAGATTAAAAGACGAAAAGATAATTTATTTATGTCTATATTTTACATCATATATTAGACAAGATACATCTTGTTTTCAGTTTGGATACTTTTTTTTTTCTTTTTACCAAAAATGTTGTTTTAAACATATTTTACTGTGAAAATTACAGTTGAAAAAAAAAATCAATCTAGAAATTGTCAAGTAAAGCAAAAATAAAAAGTAAAAAGGAAAAGTCAGAGACGAGGGGAGGGAATGTTTATGTGCAATAACTCCAAGATAAGTGTTTGAAGTGATTTAGCTGAGCTCAGATCAGTCGGCAGTAAATCTATCCTCTGATGGTCCAACTGCTCTCTCACATACTCACACCCAATCCATACCTGATGAGGCAGTGATGAGAGCTTAGTTAAATCATCCCCAAGCACCTCGGACGAATAAATGTGTATGCTTGTGGTTGTGTATGATTTAAGATGGAGCTATTGGTGATAGCCTTAGTATGTACTTACACTCCGACCTGCAGCCAAGGCCAATACACGTGCACACACAGCTACACACTCTCAAGGGAATAAAGTGGAGATGTTGGTGCGCGTAATGAAAACATGCCAGTGAGTAGATTTACAGGAGAGAGCAACTTGACCTCTGATCCCACAAACGATCTAATCTTCTCATGGCTACAAGCACTATATTCTCCAGCAACCTCCCAATAACATACAACAGAATGACTCTCTTGGGAGAATAAAAATTT
Source organism: Xiphophorus maculatus (assembly GCF_002775205.1). NCBI lineage: Eukaryota > Metazoa > Chordata > Actinopteri > Cyprinodontiformes > Poeciliidae > Xiphophorus > Xiphophorus maculatus. Next base: position 6,431,132 of record NC_036457.1, read on the forward strand.
TTATATTTTGATTTGCATTTGTCACACTTAAAACTGTTGATTGCTCCTACTCTTTAAGTTTAAATGCTACTCGGAGAGAAGAGAGTGGGCGCAGACTTTCAAAACTTGCAAAGCTTAAACGCTGACACTGCTCGACCTTTTAGAAATTAAAATTCTAACATGACCACAGAGGGGGAAAAATAACTAAATATTTCAATTTGTTATATGTGCTTATTTAGATATTTTGTAGTCGCAGCTGGTTAGACAAAGCATCTTTCTCAAACTCGCAGAGTTTTAAAATAAAAGTAGGACAATATCGGGTACTGACAAATCTTTCAGACTCTTGATTATTTTACACGCTGTTATTTTTAAAAGAAACTGAAAGGTGTGAAAATATGAATATCAAACACGGTTTCATGGCCAGTGGTGCTTTTGAAAAGCGAAAACATGCAAAGCCAATCTGTGAAGTTTAATAAATTGTCTCTTGGCTGAAAGGACTGCGTTGAGGGACTTGAGTTCAAAAAACCTTTAAAGGGAAAAATGCTCTACTAATAACCACCAAAAGCACAGTGGCTGCTATAACTTTTAAAGTGGAGAAAAACATGAACTCTTCACAGAGCATGTTCACTGGCCAACTGAGCAACTGGGGCAAAGAACCTTGGAAACCAATTTGTCCAAAAACCCTATGTTTACTCTGGCTGAAGATCTGTGAGTTAGATGTGGAGAGAGGAAAATGGAACAACCATGGCATCATATTACAACTATAGTCACCAGAATTAAGTATCTTTTCAATAAAATATGCCATAAAAAAGCATACGCTATGGAGTTCTCAAAATGAAACTATGTGATGTTTTTTTTATGTAAGCCTCTTACATCTTAATGCGTAACATGTCAATTAAACTGTAGCCCACCTATGAATGTATTTTCAGGGAACACATCAAACCCACTGCTTCCATGTGTGACATCCTGGGGGAATCCAAATAAATGAGTCAAGATATCAGGAAGAGAACTGTGGACCTCCACAAGACCAGTTCATTCTTGTGCACAATTTGCAGATGGCCTCAGGCACCAAGTTAATCTGTTTAAACAGTTACATGGAAGTTTAAACACAAAAAAGAAGCAATTTCTCCAAAAACAGCAGATAAAAAGTCAAATTACACTGTTAAATTCACACAGGGAAAAAGCCCTACGTCTTTGGAGATTTTTTAAATGAAAAAATAATTTAAATGAAAACCTTAATGCCTACAAGCCTGAAAACACCACCCTAGTTGTGAAGCAAGAGGGTGGCAGTGTCATGTTGTGGGAATTTTTTGGTGTAAGACGGTATAATGAGGAAAGAGCACTAAGCAAACACTGTCTTGATACATCAGCCAGGGAGGAATTTAAGAAGAACAGGGTCAATGTTTTGAAGTGGAGCTATGATCTCAACCCCAGGAAAATAAAATGTAGGCACAGCTGATAAGATTTATAGAAAAAAATATTAAAGAGGTATATATAAACTACTACTTTGAAACAAGTTAATTTTCTAAAGAAATCTCTCTTATTGTTCTGTGGCATTTAGAGAATGGAAATTATTTTTGTAACCCTAACTCACCTAATACAAGGAAGGTTTAGAGTCTTTTTTGCAGTGTATGTAAACAGCTGGCTTCAATTGTATATTGATTATGTGTAGGTTAGATTAAGGCAAGCTGTGGGAGAGAAAATGATAGGCTCATTGTCTCTTCACAACCACAGCGCTTGAAGGATATTCCCAACTGGTATTGGTCAGGACCTAACAAAATTGTCTGATGGAAGGAAAAGAATGAACTGGTAACACAGTCAGCTGGGTCAAGGCTTATTGGTGCCTGCATGGATCAAATGTTTTGTATAATTCAAGGAAAGGTGACAGTTTCTGAAAAAGGTGAATGCTAGTATATTGTGTACAAGCTAAATTGATGCATGCTGGTCGGGATGCTCACGCTGACCTCTGTCCACAGATGTAAGAGACAACAATGGAAATATGAGCATTACATTAAAACCCCAGAGCAAACCCAGAAGGTGAATTGGTCTTGAAGTTGATGCCTTTCAAGTTCGAAATAATCTGGAAGTAAAACAGGAACCTATTCATTTGTTACTGTTTTATTAATCAGAATCAAACAGGTCACAGGGACACAAGCCTTCCACAGAATACCTCTAAAACCACAGAGGCTGTGTGTCCAGGTTCAGACCCTGGTAGAGTCTCCAATAGTGAACGGACCTCAAGAAAGACAGAAAGATTTAAGAATTATTTGATGGCAAACAACCCCAGAAAATAAATTTAAGCATAAGGCAGTTAGAGAAAGATGAATTGCTTGATTGAAATACTGTAAAGCAACCAGTTTGCTTTACAGTACCCCATCTGGACATGCTGCAAAATCTTACTTGTAACTCTAATTTCCCCAAAGACAGTGTTCTTGTGTCTAGTGAAGGGTCTAAAAAATGAAATGATTCATCCATCTCTGGAGTAGAATCTAGAGATGGATCTCAGTAAATTTAAAATGTACTGATGAACCAGGAACATTTAGCCAGAGTTAAAGATGAGCCCCAACAACAACAATGAAGAGCTTATGCTGAGTCCTTTGTAACACAAAAATATATATATATATATTGGTCTTGCTTTTATCTTAGTGTTGTAAGACAAGCAAAGATGTAAACATCAAAGAAAATCTCTGTAAACAGCTAAAGTATGTTGATAACAGTAAATTATCTCCATATTACGATAATATGACCAAAATGTAAAATTTAATTTGATTAAGTACCGGTATATAATTAATAAGATATATGTAAAATGCTACTTATAATAATTGAAGACGGACATTTTAAAATGAAGATATAAGACAGTATGTATACTAAAATGGTTTTAGGAATAAAATTAAATTAGATTAAATAAACACTTAATGTTTTTTGCCATAGCAGTTTATTTTTGTTACACCAGATAGATTACTTTTTTCAGAGTATAGATTTGAACTATCTTTCAGATACTTTCAGATTTAAAAAATATGCAACAAATGGAGAATATGCTGTATACATGTAGATGTACTCCGCACCAGTGTGCTGAGCTTCTCAACTTGTCCGTGTTTTCTATTTGTCTGGCCAGGAAATAACATTTTCTAGAAGCGACCAGTGGGGTCACAAGGGATTGTGGGTAATTGGAAATCCAGATGGATGAGCATGAGCTTCTAGGAAGAGACGGTTGCTGCGGAGATCAAACTGAACATGCTCCAAAGCATTAATGTTGCTCATCTCTGTCTGTGTACCCCTCTTATTCTTTTACTTTTCCCTTGGTCTTCCAATTTTCCTCAAGATTTCAGCCCTCATTTCTTCTCTTCTCCTGTGCTCTTCATCCATCGGTCAGCTCTTCAGCTGACCGATGAGTGCCACTGGGCCAGACAGGAAATCACATACAATCCAAGGTGAGTGGGTGGATCCGGAGGGAGCAATCAACTAAATATGTCCTAAAGGAACTCACACTAATCACATGGAATATTTCCCAAACATCATCTCCATTGTTTTTGTTGAGGAGCAATTTCTTTATCCGGGTAAGAATCAGTACTTGTGGGTAGCAAACCTTTAGAAAGGGCCTGATGAGACCAAAGGTCTCAGCTTTTAGTTTTTCTGATGGCAGCAATTTAGATGATGTCAAAACTTCTTAAAGCTAGCAAGCTGAAACTTGCATTGAAAACATCACTGCATGCCAATAAAGATGGAAAACACATGTTAAGACTTGATTGTGGAAATGTGTACAACAAAGGAAGTTCTGTGAACCAAATGGGCCAAAAACAAAATTCATCAGGTTAATTTATTTCATTCTAACTGATAAAATCTATGGCATCTTGCAAAAGCAAGAAAATTAAATACATTTGAAGTGAGGATAGAAAAAGTGAAAGCTGATTGGAAAAATGGTCACTATATGACTTTGAGGATTGAGCTTAATCAGTTGGTAAGGAAGAATGTGCTCAAATTATCAGCCTCTACATGTGCAAGATATTAGAACAAACTTGCAGTTGAACTTGGGTTCAACAAAATACTTGTTTAAGGGACTGAAATGCTTGAAGCATTTTTTGTTTCTCATTCATGAACATTTTAAAAACATACCATCTTCCTACAACTTCAAAATGCTGAATTATTTTAGGTTTAACATGTTTGAGTCCACAAACATATTAATCTGTAAGGTCTTTTCTCATAAATGACTCCAAATCTGCTGTTGTTTAAAACAACACCCATTTGAATTTCTCCTATTATTTGTCAGTCTTAAAAAATGAGGTTCTCTTTTTGTGTTTTTTTATGTTTATTACATTTTTTGTTTTACACACAGACGCTCCCTTCAGGGAACAAACAGATCTTAAAAACAATGCTATGGATATAACTGAATCTGAACAGCACATTGCTGCCTCATCACTTTTAACAAGAGCTAATGAATTCGCATCTGCTATTAGCTGACCCCTGGCTACTGCTAACAGCTCTGGCACTGGAAATGTTCAGGTTAGATTAAGAGAAGCAGAAACGCAGAATCCATTAAAAATACGCACTGGACACTAATAGATTGTGTATCCATGTCTACAGAGCTTTACAATGGTCTTAAGCTTAATGAGATTGGGAATTTCAATGTTGTTGTTTTTTTCCAGAGCAAATCAGCACACTCACTCTTAGCCTTTTCCATAACTGGCAGCTTCAGTGAGTGTGTTGAGAGGTTTAGAATAACAGCAAGAACATAAATTTGCCAATTTCGACAAGGGGTCTCAAATAACATTAATATATGGTTGAGTGAATACAATACAGCATCGACTACAATGCTCTGTCTATTGAGTTTAGATGCATGGTTGACCAAAGTATCTGTTACACATGCTTACATTATTCGTTTGAGTCTGTATGTGTGTAGTAACTTTAGTGTGAATGAAAGAAAGTGGGAAATCGCTGAGTGTGTGTTGGGTGTACAGCATTTGTTACAGTGGCACTACAGACAAACTGCTCCCTGGATAGACATTGATTTTCACCCAATGGATCTGGCTGTTAGCAAACCTAATAGCTTGGTGGGTAATGGCTACAGGTTATGAATGGGCCCCTAAGTGCGGAAGTGTGGCGTGGATGGGAAAAAGAAAAAGACAAAACAAATGGACAAAGGGTAACATCATTGAGTAAAAAGTTAAAAATGAGGAAGGATTAAGAAATTAGTAATAGAGAGAAGGTATGCAAGACAAAAGATGGGGAGAGTTTAAGAAATGAAAAACTAACAAGTCAAGGACACTGAAGCTGAAGGGAAAAACAAGCACTAGATCAGTTGTGAGTGGAAACTGGAGACGCTATTTACCATTGCTGCTAATAGGTTTCAAAAGGAAGCAAGTTGTTAGCTAAATGAATGGGCCCTAAATGACACATTACCACGTTAAAGGCTGATTCTGCACATTGTTAGAGCTCTGACTTCTCTATGCATCATCAGTGCTGTGTACTAGTGTAAGCTTGCCACTAGTGTACAGGTCTGCTGAGTCAGCAAATAGACACAAAAAAATATGGACATCAGCAGAGGACTATGGAGAAATGCATTGCTTTAGAAAAAAAAACCTGGAGGGGTTTTTGCTTTGGTTTAAGTTAGTTTGTGTATGCAGTATTTGAAATTCTCTGATCTTCTGCTCACCTACATCTGACCAGCTAATTTCTCTTATGCAGTCTAAAAAAGTGTTACTTCACCTCCAACAAACCATCTTTCTGAAAACAATAGATCAGTCTGAAAAAAATATTTTCCTTACATTCCAAACTATTTTATATCACTTCTTTTTATATGAAAGACTTTCTTAGACAAGTTACAAGATCATGAACGTTAACAACTTTTTTCCTTTTTATTAAATTAATCCAGAATTAACTATCAATGAATGTACATCAATTATTGCACTTCAGACCTTTTACCTTAGACAACCTCTCACAGCAGTAGATGCACATGAGATACAAACAATGTCCCGTGACACGGCACACAAATCTAAAATGCTAAAGGTCGCGGAGTCTAGGAAGGACTTGATATCAAAGAATGGCTGCACAGGCTGCACAGTGGTGCAGTTGGTAGCATTGTTGCCTTGCAGCAAGAAGGTCCTGGGTTCGATTCCCGGCCCGGTGTCTTTCTGCACAGAGTTTGCATGTTCTCCCTGTGCATGCATGGGTTCTCTCCGGGTACTCCGGCTTCCTCCCACAGCCCAAAAAACATAACTGTTAGGTAAATTGGTCTCTCTAAATTCTCCCTAGGTGTGGTTGTGTGTGTGGTTGTGTGTCCTGTCTGTTTCTGTGTTGCCCTGCGACAGACTGGCGACCTGTCCAGGGTGCACCCTGCCTCTCACCCGGAACGTTAGCTGGAGATAGGTACCAGCACCTCCCAACCCCACTTGGGACAAGGATGTAAGAAAATCGATGGATGGATGGGAAAAAAAGGCAAATATCTCCTGATATTGCCATCATAAGAATTTTCTGTATCATGCAATTCAAATCCCCTCTTCATATCTTACTTACAAATCATTAGTTCCAGTAGTTGTGTTAGGGACATTAGTTAGAGACATAATTGCTAAAAGTCACAGGAAATGAGCACATTCTTTAGTCTGAAAACACAAAAAGTCTTGAGTCACTTGAAAAGGAAATATTAGCTATGAATAAGCTGCTATAAAAAAAAGAATACACAAAGTTCTAAAAGAAAATATGCCTGCAATAACATAGACAGCTTCAAAGTTTTCCCATTGCTTTGAGTCAGTGAACAGCTGCTGATAATATGACAAACACAACATAGGCGTGTCTGCAGTGAAACAGATGGATCATTTTATGCATTAGGAATACTCAATTTTATGGGAGGAAAAGAATTGGAGGCACATGGGAAAGAAATGATAAAAGTAACTGTCAAACTGAGAAAAGTCACAACATTCAAAGTAAAGATGGATGCGCCTCAGAGGTGAAGAAGACTGTTTAAATACATCAATCTATGGTTCTAATTGTCAGGAATTTGTTACATACCCAATGGAATGTGGTAACTAAAGTACATCAAAAAATCAAATTTAGTTTAAATAGATCATGATTGTACAAATGTATTACATAAAGACATTTCAGTCAGGATTGTTTGTCCCAGACACTGATGAAATTTCTTTATAAATAGCCATTTTTCATACCGAGTCCTATTCTGATGATTCCGTAAAATTAAAGGCATACAGTATATCCACTTGAAAAATTAAGAAGTTTTAAAATTCTGTAAAATAACACACACATACAGTACATAAGTATGTTGGCTCTGCTTCCAAGATATGCAAGATGTAGCTGCATGTCCTATCTACCATTCCTGACAGTGACTGATATTTTGCAGAGATTTCTACTGGGAGTCTAAACATACAGTATGTCTAATACACACATAAGTACTTCACAAATATTACATCTTGCTTTTCCTAACAATAATTTCATACGGAGCAGTTTACCAAGGTGTTGGGCTAGTTTTAGCAAGCTTACTCTTCATTTAAATACAACTCATAATTCGAATCACAACATATTTCAGTGCAGTTCCAGTTATTCTAGTGTAGAAACTCTTAAAAAAGTTGTTCTCCAGTGTCATTGATTTATTGCTTTGCTTTGAACGTTTTAAAATTGTATGACTAGTGTTTCATCTCCGCTCTGACTAACAACTCTATGTACAAATCTTTTGCTAAATTCCCAATAAGCAAAGCCGCAAAGTCACAAAATTACTTCAAACTATTTTTATAATTGACTGTGTTCATGCTCATAATGGTCCTGAAGGTAATATTAAGATCATGAAAACTCAAGATTTCCTTACAAATCTATTTTCTGCTGATTTGTTTTAATGCATCAAGTCAAATCTCTTAATTACATTTAGACATCTTTTTCAAACTTGAAAAATTATTTCGGCCATTGGAAAAGACTTCATATAGAAAGTTTCTATTTATTGTCAATACCTTTACAAAAGTAAATGTTGTTTAGTTTAACAGCACAGGCTGTAAATCTGAAGGTCAGAAGGGAAGTTATGTAACCAACATCTGGTCACACATGTGCAACTTTAAAAAAAAAATCACTTGCCTACAGAGTGTTGTATTGCTTACAGTTTAACAAAACAGTAAGCGTGTACTTGGAAATGAAAATCTTTAGCAAACTTTATTTTTCAGATCCAATTAACTAGCTCCAGTTATAACTTAAAAAAAAATCCTGTAATAAAAGAGCAAGAAAATCTAATTTTTCATTTGAGAATATTTCAAATTCCATGTATTTCAAATGAACAACGTCTTTGTTAGAATTTCCCTATCCAATAGAAGACAATGAGTCAATTGAGTACCAAGAAGATAGCAATGGGCTCCTGTAGGAATAACTGTGCTGACAGACCTCCCACCTACTGCCAGAACAAGCCTCGGGCGCAGCTGAATGCTTAGGTCGGCTTTCTTCTGTGGGGCCAAACAAGGTCAGCAGAAAAAAACAAAGTATAAATCCCAAAGATCTTAAAAAGATGAATGTTTCGGTCTTAATAGGGGAAACATTGTGGAAAAACAACTCCCCATTGCATTTGAGAATGTGGCACTTTCTTCTGGTTTAGGAATTTTTCCCAATAGTCAAATCTTAAAAGTAATGAGGAGTGACAAACATAAGGTGAACACAAAAAGACTGAACTTTTTTTTTTTACCAATATGGGTCTTTGTACAATTTATGCAAATGCAGATGTGTGAAAGTCAAAGAGTTTTGAGCGACTATATTCTGTCAACTACTATTTTATTTGACCAACCTGTTGGTTTTTTTTAAATGTTTTTACCTTTGATGAGAATTTTGATAAGTTATTAAGCATCCTTAAACAAAAACATTGACATGAGCTGTCTGAAGTAGTAGCTCATTTCTACTTTTATGACCCAAGGGAACTTGGAGTAGAGACATTTCAGATGACTCACAACCATCCTGTGCTCCAACTCACACACAGCCTCAGCACTGGTAGACATGCCAGTGCAGCTGATAACATTGGAGCTACTTGCTCTTGGACGTTCTTGTTGGTTGGAACTCATTATTCCCTAAGCTACAGCTGATTAAAGGCTTAATATTAATATTTTTGATGTCTTGAAAAAAGCAAAGCAATAAAATGCACAGTTTTAACATTGTGATGTGCACATGTAGCAGTGAGTGTCTATTTGTATAACCTAGCAAAGCCATAATCCATGATGAGCAACTGATACATGACATCTAGAATCTTTTCCCTTAATCTTTCTCACACAAGACAAATGTGAACCAAGATTAAAAAATTGCTGTACACATGCAGATGACAAAAATAAACATTTAAATGAAATATTTTTAAAATAGAGTCAGCATCTAAAAATGTGCCAAAGGATATAGCAAAAAAAAATCATGCTAAAGTCTGAGGGGTGCCAAGAGTGTCGCTTTACATGCTGGCACATGTAACAACTTGGGAACAGTACTGCAAAGGACTTTTTAAGAGTGTGCCATTCCCTCCTGCCTGGCACCCTACTGCCCATGGTGTAAACATCCTTGTATGAATTTCTAACGGTAAACAGTATCTGTAGCACTCATCCAGATAGAGCAAGTAGAGAAGTGAAAAAGTCAAAGTAAAACAAAGCATAGTGCAATTCTTATACTTGGAAACAGAAAAATTAGGCATATTTCACATTTGCAGTCCACAAACCATGTAAGGAAAACGGCAAGCATGTGGAAAGTAGTGCCCCATTAATGCAACTTTTATGTCATACACAAAAGGCATGTGTGGTGGCCCCTGGCATCTTACAACTTTTAGATGTGTCTCTGCTTCAACACACCTGAGCCAAATAATCAAGTAATTAGCAGGACTCTGGAGAACTTGACCACATACTTAGGACGTAAGTAAACCATTTGAGGACTAGAATTTCAGACCCCTGAGTTCAACAAGCCAAATTTTTCAGATATTTATTTGTTCTGGATAAAATAACTCAAGTGAACAAAGAAAAGAAGATAACTCTTCTTAGCAGTTACATACACAAGATTTATCAATCAGAATTTTGGTCAGTCTTGGTATTTCATTACTTGATACATGGCATCTAGAATCCTTTCTTTTATTTAGCGCTTTTATACAAGCGCTAAATAACTCCAGCCATTATGATGTTATTTGCAAGACAAACTACTAGGCTACTTCTGGGCCTAACAGGAAATTAGACTGAAATAATTCTATCCATTTTAGTCTTGCCCAATCACATGCCAGCACCTAAAATTCCCCTGGTGTTGTTAGTCTATTATTACAGGACTGCAAAGGTGTCATGTCGACACATTCATGTACACATACACACACATCATATTTCTACATATTTCATCTCATGTCACATGTACACATTTGCTCTGCACTGGGTTCTCTGTGGATTTGCCTTGAACCAGAATAATGGAAATACAAGAAGTATAATAGAAATGGGAAATTACCTACAGAATGTCGTTCTACACATACACACACAGTTATTGATGAGAAAAACAACTGGAATAACGGGAAAGCAAAAAGTGTATACACCACACATGCATTCATTCTGCCTGCATTTTTCTCTCTTTTTGTCAGACACCCACACACACACGGTGACAGAGGTGCGTATAAATGTTAAATCCATAGCTAACCAGGCCAGCCTAATAGACTCTTATTCCTCTGACGCTTTATCAGCTCAATCACACAAACATTCAGCCCCAAAATAATGGCCTTTCTGTTTGCTGCCTCTTGGTGTGTGCATGTGTGTGCCCCTCTATCTCAGAGCTGTGCTGCCCAGACCATGTGCACCGAATACAAATCGGTCAATAAGGACAGAAATGGCATTTGCTGGGTTTTTGAAGAACAATTTTTTAAATTCTTCTATTTAATGTACTGTCGGTCAACTTGACTGCATAGATCTAAATATCATTTTAAGCTACCAATGAGAAAATGTTTTCATATTAGGTACAAGCTAATTCCAACTTATCTTTGAGTCAAATTTATTCAGTCGAGCAAGAGGTCAGAGATCCAATGATTGCGGTTCTCAAACCTGGTTTTGTCAAGATCTGTGTTGCCACTAGAAATATAAAAAGTAAATTCTCCACTGTCTTGGAAAGATATACACATTTCTACATAAACTCTGCATCTCTGCAAACATAAATAACCTGTGTTGTGTTCCTTAAGTCTTTACTGTGAGATCATTTTCAAACATCATGCATAATCAAACAACTGCCTAATTACATTCCCTATATGTTTAAACGTGACAAAAAATTTTAAAGCTGCTTTCACCGTTTCTCCTCTTGCCATTTGGCATATCTAAACAAAGTTTTATGTGGGCAAAAATGAGAACAAACATACCAGAGTATCATGTATAGCTTCTAGGTTTGTGTCACTAAAATCAAACTAATAGCATTCCACAAGTCTTAGGAGGGAAATGTCACAAATTACCATGGTGCATTCACAACCAACACCAAAAATATTTGTAAGTATTTACATTCACAGGCAGAAACTGTTAAGAATATCGGATCCTTCACCAGGGAACCCATTCAAGCTGAAACTGGTCCCATTCAGTGACAGGACTTGCATACGTGCCAAATATTTAATGCATATTCCATATGGTTGAGGAGTTTACTTTAAGCAGTGTAGAGTTTTATATTTCAGTTGTTTCCTACATCCCAGGCTTAGTTTTGAAATAAAGTGACCAATACCTTTAAGAATATTTTTAAAATGCTCTAGAAAGTAGTTCTACAGTAGTTTTCTCAAACTAAAGCTCAATGCTCAAACACCAAACGGTTAACAACCATTTTTTTTATAGCTGTTTTAGATTGTGGTTTTCATTAACATTAAAATTCTATTCTTTTTTGTTCTGTCCAAATCTATCCTAAACAATTTTAAAACTATTTGGTCAATTAAAACAACTTTTCAATTCCATTTAGTAATTAATAGGTTTCCAATTATTTTCTCATTGTTTAGACAAAAAAGTAGTTTCTGCATCTTTGTAAGACATATCTTCAGAACAATTCAAGTTAATTTGGGGGGCTGCCCTCAGCAAGATAGTTGGGTGTAATCTCAACACCACAAGGCAGTGTAACGTGACCTTTGACAGGTCAAGGTTCACAAATGTGACAGGTTAGAGGCTGGCTAATACTAAAGGTCAGGACACCAAATAATTGCAGCTGTACACACAGAAAGAAACTAACAAATGCTTCAAAAAATATCCAAAGGCATCCTTCTATGATATCTGTTTCTTGGAGACAAACTCATATTGTTTAAAGCATACTGAAACCATGTGTTGAACACGGATGTTGTACGCAAGGGAAATGGTCATTTCCAGCAGTGTTTAAAGCCAGCTGGTATCAATACACAACTTCACAGACTTGGAGGAAACCCAGTTCTAAGAACAAACCGCAGCTTAAACATTCTTACAACACAGTGGCCCACAGCAGACATGCAAACAAGCGCAGAAGAATGTCTCTCTTGGAAGGCAGTCCATAAAATTGTGTGATGTTGGTGAAAGTCTGGTTGAGTCACTTTTTTAATTATGTCTGAGGGTATAATCTGTTACAGAGATGTGCCTTCGAAATTTTTCAGTCACAATTTAATCACACAGAAAATATTACAGCTAAATTTTCTTTTTATTCTTGTAGCCGTAATAAACCAATCAAATAAAAATTAACTATAACCCCTTAAAGTTTAGTTTTCTTCTTTAAAATACACGGTTAAGCTTCGGTAGCCAACAGAAATAAAACTATATATATGAAAGTCTATCAAAGCCAGCATCGGTTAGTCATTAATGTTAGGTGGTTTATAGCAAAAGGCAGCTTTTCTATGTTTGGAAATTGACTACTACCTTTTAATTAAGATCATAAACCACATCCTAACTGACTGGAAACTTGTATAGAACTTATGAGAGCAATTAACTTGTTTGAAACAGGACTGAACTTGTCTCATTTGAAAGATAAATATCTCAGCAATCATAAAAACCTTATGTCTGCCCAAGGCAGACCACTTTCATTCAACATCTACAACTGACTCAAATTATGCAGGCTCAAAAAATGGTGAATAATTTCTAATTTAACTCCAGAAATTAACAACACATATAGCATTAGAAAATTTAAGCTACAACTTGCCATGTATATTGGCAAGATTCAAGTCCTGCACCATGTAGCAAGCAGGATTAATATGTATGATACAAAAAATATATGCATTTTGGAGTGCCCTGGTATACTGTAAGTTCAGATTTTAATCTACTTCAGTGCTGTGGTGTGACCAAAACCAGCTATTTATGCTCAAAACCCCTTCGTTATGAATACCTTTAAAACAATTCTGCAAGGATGAGTGGGTCAAAATTCCTCCTCATTGGAAGATTTGTTGCTACTTATCACAAATACTTATCAGGTTTACGTCTTCCCATTAAGCCAGTTTGTATCTGCACTTTACCAACTTGGCTTACAATGGAAGCTAAAAACTATGCTTTATTCCCCAAACTTCTGAATTTCTCGAGCCCAGAAAAAGAAGTTAGTCCAAACTAAATCCAACAAATAGAAAAACAAAATAAAAAATAAAGCTGGGGGGTGTTTGTCTTGCTGTATGGCTCCCTTTGAATTGTCTGGGTCAGACAGATTTCTCCTGTAAAAGACAGCTTTGCTCTCAGTGTGCTCACTGTGGATAAACAGAGGTTTTGAACTGAAGTGATTTAAGTAAGAACAAAACAATAGGACCTCCAGAACTGATGGGGAAGAAGGAGCAAGGCAAACAATCCCAGGCTAGGCACGGAGCTCGGCTACGGCCGCAGAGGTTGTCAGCGTTACTCCTACACAGGATGAAAAGAAGACAGTGAAGGGGTGGTGGAGATGAGGGGCAGGAGGAAGGAGGAAGGATGAGTAGTGGATGGGGGGAAAGTGCGTACAAGTTCTGCATGCTTTTAGACGTAGTGCACTTTTAAAGAAAATAAAAATATTTATGCCAATCACAATTTCGTCTGTCAGTTGTTTTTGTCTGATTCAATATTTAACATGTTCTTGGTGCAAGAAGGGAGGGGGAGGAAAAGAAGAAAACATGGAGGAAATTGAGGGGAATAAATGAGAAGTGGAAAATGAGCGCAAACGGGAGGCCAAGGAATGAAAGGGGAGAAGAAAAAAACAAGAGATGAGTGATAGGAAAGAAAGAGTCAGACATGAGAGGAAAAAAGGATTTGGCGATGCAGAGGAGGGGTATCTGTATGTCTGTGTGCGTCTTTCTAGGGGGGCTCATTATTGGCACCATGTGTTACCACAGGAAGCCCTCTGGGAAAATATAAGCACCCCAAAAGATCAGACAGGGGGGTAAGATGAGAGAATGGCATAGAAAGATGAAGAGGCGGAGGTCACTCCAAACTCTTTGCAGCTGCAGACATTTGTGTGTTTATGTGTGTAAGGGTCAGCAGTGTCTGTTTTCTCAGCGGCACATCTGTATGTCAGGCATACTGCGCTGCAGCAGCGAGTTCACGGCATCAAATCCCACAGCCGACATAAAGATCTGTCTATCTGTCTAACAAACCTTCCATCCTTTGTAGGCATATGAATATTTAAAATACCTCTAGTCTGCTGGGCTTGATGGGATTTTGAGAGTAGATCTGCTCAGCTTCTGCAAACAGACTTAACAACCAACATCTGTTAAATATTGTTTTTTCTGCGAGGAGCGGATTTTGTTGTAATACAAATGATGCAAGCAAAGAGTCTGCAAAGAGTCAGAAAATGTAGCAACTGCTTATTACAGATTAACTAAAAGTGATTAGCAATGCATTATTAATAAAAAAATTATAAATAAAGGTTCTAGTTTGAAGGACATTTCAATAATTGTACAATTACAATGTTAATTTTGTTAATTTGCTATGAATTTCAGATATTCCAAAAAAAGAGAAAAGAACTAGCATCACAATTTACAGTAGGAATTTACACTAGACAATGATGACAATATCCAATAGAGAGAATGGACATAAGCAGCAAGTAAATACTGTGGCCAATGAATGACTTTTGACACATTCCTAAATTCAGAAGCATATTCATTAAGCCCATCTGAAATTTTTTCCTGACAAGAGCAACTCAAATGAAAAAGAATAAAAATAATGATCAGACAAAGCAGATGTTCAAGTGGCAGATGATTCACCCTTACTTGTCTGGGACAGAGTTTGAAGGGATCTGCATAGTTGGGCCAATATCCCAAAGTCGTGACGAAAATTGAGTCATTTTGTTCTCAACTTCATGTCTTCTGCTTCTCCTTTTCAACTTTCCAACCAGGGAACGTTTCGAAAATTCTGTCCAATGTGAAACTACGATTGGACAAAATGTTGTTTATTTCCCCAACTACTCAACTTCCAGAAGTCAGTTTTTCAGTCAGAATGGATAGTCTTTTAGGAACTATTTTCTGAGGAAGTATGCTAAAACACTGAACTCCCCCTTTTCAGTTCTGGTCCACTACAGCAGGCAAACGTCCCAACGATGCCTGGCATTCTTTTTGTTTTTCTTTACTTCTGATAACATGGAAAATAAAATGTTACAACTCATTAAAATTTATTTCCTCCTCTGAACTTCAAAACTAGTAACAGTCATGTCTCCCATGATTGCGGTGTTTACTATACTGTTGTAAACCACACATATGACAAAACATCATGAGGAGGTTATTTCACAGGAGCTCAACTTGGTGTGCCTTGAAAACGAATGTCCTGCAACCATGTGACAGCTCATTATCTGTCAAATTATGATCTGAAGCTAAAAGTGAAATGGACAATGATTGCCTTCGGGACATAAAGTGCTGCAAAATTTTTCATCTGATTGGTTTCTGTACATGCTCAGCAAGTTTTAACTGTTTGCAAAGGCATTTGGCCTTAAAAGTTCCAAGAAGTTTCTTTATGATTTGTGCTTTACTTTTCAAAGTATGCTACCAAGTAAACTAAAAGTAAATTTCTGCTGCAAAGTAATTTAGGAATACAGCTGCTGAAGATGTGTGAAAAAATTTGAAAAGGTCACAGGAACGAAACCATCACACTCCACTGCTGCAGTTATTCAGAGTGAAGATGGGTAATTTTATCTATTTCAGCAATGTCAAGTACAGGTTGGAGAACCATAATACGGGGTGACCTCGTAAAAGGCCATGTTTTAGCGAAGGTAGCAGGTTTTGCTGGGTAAACATTACAATTTGTTTACCTTCTATTTCTTTATAAAAGCTATGCAAACACATGGAATAATTTATAAGCCATATGTATCCTAAATTTGGAATCTAATTAAACCTACCTGGATGTTGCACCTTCACCTGAAAACACTCATTAAATTTATTTTTCAAGTTCAATATTGTTCCCAGCAAATCCATATCTCACAGCAAACAGTCTTTTGCACAACACAAATGCACACCCCCTTATATGAACTCGCAAAAACACACCCACAAGAACACACCCATACACACACACACACACCCTCACACTTACCAATTCATCAACTCATGCCCTGTTTCTCTCTGTGTCTAAGCCCATCGTGGAATAGAGCTGGGCAGAGCAGCTATTGTGTCCCTGGTAGAATTAACTATTGATTTTCTCCTCAGCATTATCAATGCTATTCTGACAACAAGACAGCCAGGATACACACACAGTAGCACACACACATACACAGACCCGGATTTTATTTACAAAAGAAAAAGAAAAAAGATTTTGGTTTTTAGGAGAATGAACTGTTTAACCAGAAAAAGGCCATAAGTCAACTAACACCATGATGTTGCAATAAAGCCAATAATCTGCCACACATTGATAAAAGCAAATAAGCACATTTCCAAAACACACAGCAGCAAACCTTTTTTAATAGCTGTAGTATACATGAAGGGCTACAACAAAGCCCTTCAAAATGGAAGACAGTTGATGTATGACAAGTTGAAACTACAATCAGATGAAATTTGTATTTGTAAGTCTCTAAAAAGCTGCATTGACTTTACACTAATTACATTAAAGTACTTGAATATTAGATTTTAGTAATCTAATTTCAGAACTCATTTGAGAAAACAATATTTCCAGCAGCTTTAACTAAATTTACCAAATCAATATTAAATATATAAATAGTAACTATAGGCTGCTAAAATGATTGTGTATCAAACTATGTTAACTGTATTCCTCTTATAGAGTTGCAATAACAAAAGTTAATATAGTTAAGATATATTCCATTCTGTTTATCAACAACTAAACCAGGACAATGTTTTGCTAAAATATATGAAATGTATAAAGCACAATTAAAGCAATTTTCTAAATATGATTTGACAAAGAGGACCATTTATCTAATCCCCTCTTCGAAATAGGAAAAGAAACGAAAACTTGTCACTTAGAGTAGATGGCCAGTGTGCTTACTGTAAAAGTCAGAAAATTTCCACAAGAAAATAGTTGTTCATTTAAACTTGTCAATATCTACAGTCAAAACAATACATAAAATGTTAAAAGCAAAAAACACTGTGCCAAACTTATTTTCGAACAATGCATGGAAGGCAGAGGAGAGGGAAACAAATCTCCATGGCTGCCTGAAATAGAACTGCAGAAAAGAGTGGCATCTCAGGGTCACCAGTTACACCATCCCAATGCCAAACAGTTCTATGGGAAGCAGAATAGGAAAAACATTTTCTGCTTTACCATCATAAAAATGGAAAGGTGAATTTAGCTAACTGTGAATAGGTCTTCAACTGAACCCATGTGCTGCTGTCCGATGACTGATACTGAACTTTATGGCAGTAAACACCCCATGTGGGTCTGGAGTGAAGAAAAGGATGTTATAAGGGTCCTTTATACACATAGGGCAAGTAATCCGAATAACCAGTAAAGTTGCTGGTCTATTTTTCTTTCTAAAAGCTCTGAATAATAGACTCATGCAGCTGAAGTTTAACTGCATGAGTTTACATAATCTGTCCAGTGTCCTTTAGTATGGACAAATATTCAAACTAAAATCAAGATAATTAACTGCATTTGAAGTCTTTACAATCAAATCCTTCGTCCTGACCACAACCTAACTGTCAGCAGACGTAAAGCACCAGTTCAAATTAGCACCTGGCTAATTTTAGCAGGTAAAAAGATCCTCTAATATCCAAGCATTTAAACACCTGTTGGTGTTTGTGCGATCAATGTCTTTGACACAATGTCATTGGTGATATGTTTGCTGCCTTGAAGCAAAGGAGAAACAGTAAGACTTGTTTGTGCAGCAACCATGCAACATACAAATTCAAAATGTTGTGACTGTTCAATTTTATTCACTTTTGGTTTGAATGCTGGTAACTACAACTTATATAATTGGGTTAAAGGTAGCAAAACAATCACACTAATCATTGCAGTACAAAGTCAAAGGTGGAAGAAAGAGAGTTCACAGAAATCTGAATTCTGCATTTAGACATAACGATCAATCTGTCTCCCATATTTATTTTTTTGTAAAGGTTAAAACAATGCTGAAAAAGACTAAGGGCTCATCAACTACTTTATGCATTCAAATTCAGTCACCAATTCTCAACTGTTCTTAAATTCACATCTTAGAAACATACACTGAAATTAACACACCTTCAAAAAAATCTCTAATACAACTAAGCTGGATTTACATCATGTTCACTGCATGACCAGTGTTGACGTCTCATCACATCATACACTGCCCAATTTGGGTAAATCAACATTAAAATAACCTGCAGTTACTTAAAGATGTTTTAGCCACAGAAAGGTCAATTTTGCCAAGCAAATTCTGTGATAGAAGGAAAAAAACAACAAATCATCGTATCACTCTGCAGATGTGATTATATTAACATATGATAAACGTCAACAGGGAAATCAGTTTTCCCAGCCTTCCTAATTCTTTGCCTATTAAAGCTGCATAATAAGGCTTCTGAGGGAAGTGGATATTATGAGTAAGTTACATGGTTTTGCCAAATAAAATGTTGATTTCCCAGTTGATTCACAATCTAGATTCATTTCACATACAGACATATACATTCATTTGAACCACTTACAGTTTGAAAAAAAACATAAATAGTGACACTTAAGCATAAATACCAATGCATCAGGAGAAAATCAAAAACCTATTCTGGTTAAAATGATGATAAACCCAGGAAAATCCCACATTTTCTAACCAAGTCCTCCCACCTACTTGCAATGGAAAAAGTCCAATAAACTGTGGAAGTAGGTCTACCCACACACACACAGTCAGTAAATGAAAGAGTAAACTCAATAAGACTGAAGCACACTGGATTAAGTAGAGACCCTACAGGACAGTCTTTGATTATCCCTCCTGCAATGTTAGTGCAAAGCTCAGGAGGAGCGTGGCAAATGTTGTGTTCAGACAGCAGGGAAGCGGGGGTTTGTCCCATCAGATCATCAGTTCTCAAAGCCACACACAAAAAGAGCCTTGTAAAAGCGCATGCAGGGTCATTGTGACAGAGTAAAAGGCTTAATGATCCCATCTCTTAAGACTGTAGGACGGTTAAAGGATCTTCTAGTTTCCTACCACACTGTACGTAAATCTCCTCCCACAGATATCAAAGTTGGAATATCTGGTCTTGAAATTAAAACAAGACGTTTAGTAAATTTGAATGAACATTTAACACCACCAATAAAAATAAATAAATAAATTATCAGCCAACAAAACCAGAGCAAATACATGACAGAGAAAAAAGTTAGGAAAGCTTTCATTATATTTTGGACTCTTGCAGTTTTATTATACCACAAGTTTTATCTCTATGTCATCATCTCTCTTAAAAACTTTATCCTCTCCCTTAGTTCCTCTGGGCCATCCATCTACCCACTTCATCTATCCTTCATTAATATCTCACCCAATGCCTAACAACTCTTGAAGACCACATCTTCCTTTCTCTTTCAGACCTGGGCCTCCTCCCCCTCCTTTTTTCTTCTACTGATTATCTCCTGGTGTCTGTCTGAGCTCCGTTGCTGACAGAGAGCATGCCTGGTTGACACGCCTAGTAATGAGGCTGCTAACACAGATGGCCTCTCCCGCCTTCTTCTACTCTCTTCTCTCTCTATCTCATACACACACACACACACACACACACACACACACACACACACACAAGTATGCAGAAACGCTCCCATACTGATGGCAGCCCCCCTCCGTTTCCTCCGCAGGAGGTCCACAGCACTCCTGAGTTAAACACAAACAGGGGATGTTCTCAAGAAGATAAATAGAAAAAGGCATGGCAAGCAATACCTTGTTCTAATCAGTTTGGAGACAGATAACACCACCAAATTCTCCCTAAGCATGGAAATAAACTCAATAATCAATTATATCTTTATGACCAGTTATAAGTAGAGTTAGAAAATAATGTTCTTCTGGGAAAACTTAGATCCTGGCTTATGCACAGAGGGGGATAGACCAAAGCATGTGCAGTGCTAAATCAGGTTCAAGCCACTGCCTGCTTAGCACATTTTTATATTACCTTCAAAAGGAACCCAGACTTGCCATTGTCTTCCTATACAATTTTGCTTGAGAAAATTAGTGAAGTCTCTTTTGTCTTATTGCACATTTTGAGACCAGAGATGTCTACTCCATCTTCAGACCACAATGTTGCGACAGCGATCTAGAATTTTATCCCAGAAACAGGAAAACACAAATACAGGTGACATTTTTCTGCCATGCTCGCTCAGATAGTTATGGACTTTTCTGAAAACTAAAGCGGAATCCAACTCAATATTAGGCAAATTTTATAACACCGTATCTGATTTTTACTTGAGGAAACACATTAAAAATATGACCTTCACACAACAGAATTTCTTGATATGCTATTTGGTGTTTTTTTTTCTTTTCTTTTCCATCTCGGCTGTCAGTCCTCATCTTTAACTAGGCTCTATTGTTCATTTTTCATTGTTGACAATGTCACAACCTAAACACACACAAATACACACAACACACGCCCTATAAAAGAACAGTCGCTCTTTCTGGTTCATTTCATGGCACGATTTGTTCCAAAAGTAGATTAATCAATTCAAGTCTCATTCCTTACTCAATTGAGGTTATCAAATTCTTTACACGTTTTGTTTTTTTTCCCCCAAGTGTACTAAAAATTCTATCTTTTTCAAACAGAAAGTGCGTAAAGAAGAAACGTTTAATACTGGAGTGTCGTGATCTTGGGTTGTTTGAGTTGGTTTTGGGTTTGTTTATTCTATGTTCCTCTGTCTCTTTCTTTGTTTAGATTTGTCTGTTTTTTTCTAATTTTAGTCCAGTCCTTAGACATTCTAGTTTATTTATTGTTTCTCGTTATTCTTGGTTACTCTAGCTTAATTATGTTTCGTAGATCTTGTTATTCTTTAGTATTAGATTTATTTTCTAGTTAACTATGTACTCTTCCTCACCCCTTAAGTCACTTCCTCTGTCTCTCCCCTCACACCTGCAGCCTGTTAGCTCATTAACCCAGGTTTTTTGTTCAGCATTCAATCCCCCAGTACTTAAGCACCTCTTCTCGTCTTACTCCTTGCTGGTTCCTCCCGTACTTCCCTGTTTCACGCCATGTGGGGCAACACGAGGGGCCTTGCTGGTTTTTCTCTGTGGAAAATATTTTTTGTTCTGCCCTGGCTCCCCATGGTTTTTAAAAGTTCATATTTTCATCATTTTTATTAAAATCTTCAGATTCACTTGATAACTCAGCCTCCCTACATATTGATCCAGTACAGCCTCCATAGCCTCATCATGACACAGAGAGCTGTTTATTGTAAGGATCTGTGCATCTTGGGCAAAGAAAAACTGTTATCCTCTTATATATATATATTTATACCGTGTATATATATATATATATATATATATATATATATATATATATATATATATATATATATATATATATATATATATATATATATATATATATATATATATATATAAGGATAGTGCCAAGAAACAAATACAGCAAAGTCAAGGCAAAGGCTGCATGTACATTTTATTAACAACATAAAACTGGAAATATCTGGAAAACATCAATTGCGCCTTAGTTTTGTTTTGAGTTTTTATAAAGAAATTAATATTACTCATATTATCTTTCTTTGATTAGATTAGTCTGGTTTATGAATAGAAATGAATACTATTCATTTCTTTATAAAAGGGGACAGAAAGTATGTATAGATGGATTAAATAATAATTAAAGTTTGCAGACAGAGAACTACAGTATATGTTTCATGGACAACATAAACTGGATTGACATTATGTTGAGAAATCCCATTATTCCTTTTTAAGTTTTTAAGTTTTATCTTCTCTCTACTGCTGACAAACCAGTAGAGACTTTGACCCCTATTTAATTGCACTGAAACTATATGTCTGAAAGGTTGCAGTTCATATCACCCTACAATAGTATGAATATGGACAAAGATCACAGGAATTACCCAGTAAGGAACACATAAGGACTGCACCCACCTAGGCCAACACTTCTTTAAACTACTGCCAACAAGTAGATGCTACAAAGCCTTTTGCACCCACACAAGCAGACTCAAAAGCTGTTTTTTCCCCAGAGCATTTACTGCTCTATATTAAGATACAATGTTGACTGCCAAACAACAAAACCACAAAATTTTACTTCTGTCCATTAGTTTTAGTCAATACCAACGCAATAAAAAAAACATTGACTAATATGTACAAACATCATAGTACTTGTGCACAATAGAGTCTATGTGTGTATAGTTATGAATCTAATCTCATTGCTCTACACATTTGTGTGGATTGTACCAACATTAAATCTATTCTTATGAATAGCATCATTCTAATTAATTTTATGTTGCTCATTGCGTGTGCTCCATCTACAGTGATGAAGATTCAAGGTCTGCCAAAGGATCAAAGTGGCTCTGTCAGTGTAAAAGTCAGATTTTCTGATTACTTCAAGTGGTTAAGACTGTTTTAGACTGTATATATAACACTGAAATTTCTTCCCTACATGCTCAGGTGGTCATAAAGTATCGAGAAGAAAAACAAGATAACATATCAACAACACTGTAACACTGTAATGGATGTAAGGGTCTACATCCATTATACCACTCTCTATTACACTTGTTCTTTATAACATTATAAATCCACTTTTTCTCTGTACATTTAGACGGAGATTATATAAAACTCATACTTTTAGATGCACCAAAATATGTGGTAATTTTTTCCTCTCCACTGTCACCACATGCATGCTCAGTACTAGAGATTGCTGTAATGTCAATGTGAATGCTGCAAGTCTGACTGAATACAATCTGGAATTTATATATGGCTGAATAAAAATGACTATTTTTGTAAAGAGTCTTTAGATACCCTGAATTGAATCCTTAAAAAAGTATATAACATAAATTCAAGATTTTTTACTGCGGTGTCAGACAAGATTCTGATATCAGTATTAAATCACAATGACATAAGACGTCTAACACTCCAACATTTAACAAAAAACATAACTTACTAAATAACACGTGCCTTTTATCTTATGCTATACTGCAGGATAAATGATTGATAGTATTAAAAAGTTAAACTTGAAAGACTGATTAATCGTTTTCCTGCTGCAGTCCAAAGTAGCCAAATGACATTTTTCTGCCTCTTAACACCAGAGGATCTTTAAAAGTTCATGATGTAGAAAGGTTCAAGCACTCAACATAATTTATGGCTTTAGAAATAACACGTCTGTCTGTAATCTCCGACTTCTCAAACAGAGCAAACAAGCAGGCCAAAATCTCTCTGCAAGTCCTTCTGGCTCACATGTGTTCGTTCCTGTGTTCATCGATAACGGGAGTTTCATCTGATCCCATTTAAAACTTTTCCGTGGGACTTAGTGTGCGTCGAGATGTGGTTCGGCTACACACAAATGGAAAAGCCAGACCAGAGGAAGTGTTTTTCATAGGTTTGTGTCAGATATTGAGTCGGTCTTTTAGCTGTAAAGTAGAGTTCGGGGCATGAACAAGGACCTTTCTTTTCGACACCGAGCTCTGGTTGTCACTCTTAAACGACAACAGCGGCGGCTATTGGAGCATCGATTACCTATCGTTCTCTGATGACTCACCTCTCTGCTGGGTATGGCAGCATTGCCATAGCAACGCGTCGATAAGCACCAGTAGGGAAAGAAGTAGTACTCGATCCATCTCGCGCTGTGTAGTTTGATGCCCTGCTGCGCGCCGCGGAGTGCGCGCCGTCCTCTCCGGCGCTTTGGTGTTGAATGACACAGAAAAGTTTCACACAAGTTGAGCCAAACTTTTCCTGCAGGCCTCCTCCTTTTCTCTCTCCTCCTTCCTCCTCCTCCTTCAAAAATAGTGCAGAGAGATGGATGGATATGAAGATGGATAGACATAAAAACCTCTCAAGGTGAGACGGGCACTAAAACATGGCATCTAAAAGGGTCCTAAAAAGTACATCAGCGCTTTTTTCCCCTGAAACAGAGCTTGGAGATAAAAGCCTCAATACTACAAAGCAAATAAAATATAACATCAACTCCGTCCTGGTTAATACAAACAGAGCACACAATGGGGGAAAAGTAGATGTGGAAAAAAATCTATTTGTGCGCAAAAATACTTTGAAACATGAGAGAAGTTTTTGCCCTGCTGAGTCCTGTAAGCTACATACACTACTGTTCTATGGCTCCTCCTGCTGCCCTGCACAACTCACCACACTCTGGGGCAAAACATGGACACCTATTAAAACACAGCTGGATGCTGCTATGAAGTGTTAAGTGAAGGAAAACAACAAACAGCTTGGTTGTGTGTACAGCATAAATTATACATGTAGCTCAAAACATGAATTCCAAGCACTCTGTGTTTTGCACAAAAGATATTAATGTATTTATGTTGCAAAGCAGCATACAAGACTATAAAAATCAATGTTTATTCACCTGGAGAACAGATTGCATAAGATGCAACAGTGACGTGGTCAACGGGTCGGCAATTCAGCAAAAGCACTTTTGTATTTCTTGAACAAGCTTTAGGTCCTTGAGCATCTGTAGTAAGAACGTTCCATTTTCTGTAACTCCGTTGGTAAAAGTGCAGACTTTTCTGCAGTCATCTGGGGAAGCAGCAGCATCAGAATCAGTCACTTAAAAATGCTGAGCAAGCTAGTAAAGACGATTGGCTCTTTTGTGGGAGAGGTGATTAATCACAGAAAGATGGTTCACAAAATGCTAGCCATTATAGAAAACACTCAACATTCACTTTGCATCGTGATCTGACGACAACGCGTTCTGTGAGAAGTTTATTCAGCACGGACCACTGCAGGAGATCTTTTCTGCCCAGAGCTAAGAAGCACACTAATTTTGTTTTGCTTCCAATTAGAAAGACTTTCCTGCAGTCTTTAAAGCATCTTTACCTCTCCAGGCTTTCAGAAGGTCTTTAAAAGTTTTTGATTTTACGTGGGTTTATCAGTCCCAGGGATGCTGACACTGACCATACTGTCACCATACTGACACTAACCATACTGTCAGTGTCAGTACGGTGTTTTGAGATTACCAAAATAGAGGCAGGGGCAGAGTTAACACAAGTTAAAAAGGTTTAATGACAATATTTGAAACTTACTAATAATACAAGTCCAAAATTCAGATTCGAACTATCACCACAAATCCAACAACAGTTAAGCAGATCACCTGGCAGATCCAGTACTGAGAGAATGAAGCAAAAAGTGATATAAAGGGTGATTACTAAAGCTGAAAACTGGTGGAATTAATTTCTGCTGAAAATGACAATCAAATGATGGAATTTAATGTGAGGCCTGATAATAAGAAACTAGCTCGGAGAAACAAGAAAACAAAATAATAATTAAGCAGAGTATGACTCAACAAAAGTGATAGAACTTATAAAAGGACAAATGTAAGAGAAGAAATGATCACAAGATGAAATCAGTGCGCTTTCACTTACTCTTTTATTGAGTGTAGAGAAGAGCGCACTAGTCCCCCTAGTGGACTCTTTTGATTATGGCGCCAACGCACCCCTCTTCCAGACAAAGGACCCAACTACATTCCTTGCACACCCCAAACCAAACTAAATTAATGCAGATAATCAAAACAATTAGATCTAATATTAACAAGATAAAATGAGTATTATACCCTGCAACAAAAGCATAACTCAAAGAGTAAAACGAAAATGTAACTAAGACAGCAAAAGACTGAAGTACCAGAAAACAGGAAGTAAACAAAACACAGAGCACAAAGAAATCAGACCACCAAAATAAAACAAGAAATATTTTAGCTGTTCCTAGGACTGCGCTCTTCTGGACACTTTGGTTGTTCACACATACAATAGAAACCAGAAGTTTACATAGACTGAATAAAAAGATACTTTTAAATCAGACCAAAAGTTAGAATTACCAAACGTATTTATATGGTAAAAGATTTTTCTGTCAAGCTGTGGTATTATTAGTATTTTCTGTTAATTTGAAATGGTAACAAAATAATTATTTGCAAAGTTATCTACTACACAATTTAGTAGTCTTAAGAATGTCTCAAAGATTTAAAGGTCCAAATTTGGTAGTTCAACAAAAAATTATGTAAAAAAAAAAATTTTTAAAAATTCTCAGTTTAAAAAAAATAGTACCAACAAAAAGGATTTATTTGACTTTTTAGCACCATAATTTAGAAAACAAATTAATGATATGAAAGTTTTGCACACATCTTTATATACTAAAATATAAGACTATGATTGACTATTTTCAGGAGCACATGCAAAGGGTTTTTTCCATCGACTGCCTCTTTGAGTGTAAACAAACCTGCTGTGAAGGCCATTAAAGCTGTTTAGTCCTTCACTGCTGAAAGCACAGGCATATTATAAAGTTACAGCTCAACAACCTGTCAATCACTGTGTATGAATGCCTTATTTGAAAACTTTTGGGCCCACATTGTGTGCAGCTATGTGTGTGTGTGTGGGCGTGTGTGTGTGTGTTTGGCTGAACATATCTATTCAAATGTGAGTGGGGTTATAACTCTGAACCTCACAACACATGAAGGCAGAGTGTGTTGGAGCCAAGGCTGAAGATGGGGTCCCCTCTCTGGGGTCGAAGCCCTGGGCAGCCCTGGAGGGTAGTTTGGTCTCTGTTGGGACGGGCCGTGCCAAGATTATTCCGGGATCGGACAACAAGGTAAGTCACAACTTGATGGACATTTATTTTCTCAATTAGGAATAGTATGTCTTACTTTTTCACAATTATGAGTTATAAACTATAAATTATAAATTATAAACATTAGCATAATTTTACTCACCAAATTTTTGGGGATTCCTAGATTTTCTGAATACTTCTGAGCTTGGTCATAGTGTAAGAATGTGGCTCTTTATTATGATCAGTTGAATGACGCTGCTGGAGGAACTCACTTGAAAGGTTTTCCTGGACAGGCTTTATGAAGAAGATGAAGAGATGCTGGTTCTGACATGCAACGATGAATTGAATCGAACCTACACCGAGGGTGAAGGATCGCCTATTAAAAGCGTCAAAAGCAGGAATAATCCCCAGAGTGATGACACCAAAGAAAGCCAATCATCCACAGGTGAAAATGGACAGGTTTTCACACATGAAGATGACAAAACCTTGAAGGATAAACACAAAAGTCTAAGATCCACTGTTAATCCCAGGCTGGAGAGTCCAATGTATGAAGAAACTGGAGCTGATGTACTCTCCACATCTGTTGACATCACTTCCGCAAACTCCTGTCCCATCAAAAATACGAAAGGCTTTGGCAAGGAAAAACAATTGTCTGAGATGCAAGGTAACAAGAGGGAGAAGAATTTAAGTTTAAACCAGAATCCAGAGAAAAAGAGTACTTTCTGCATGGTGCATAGGTCTTCTAGAGGGAGACTCTCTGGCGATAGAAATAAGGAAAATGAAGAAGATGAAATGACGAGCACTCATAAGCTATTCATTTCACTTCAAAAAGAGCATGTCACCACAAATCTGGCCCCTCCAGTTCAGAGCCTCGGCACTGATGCCACAGCTCTGAATTCCCACCCCACCATCACGGCCTGGGAGGCGAGCTGGAACGTCACAAATGCCATCCAGGTATGTGGAAGCAGGTTGCATGTTCCCCCAAAATTTTAATTTAAATTCATTTTATTTCATGTAAGAGTAAAAACCTTCCCTTCAAATTTAATCAACATCCAAACTAACACAAAGCAATTATTTTGTGAACAAAAACATTAAAAGTAGCAAATATTTATTTATGCAAACAGCTTTAATCATCTACCTCCAAGATAAATCACCGGATGCTGTAGGCAACAAATTAGTAAAGGTCAACCAACAACACCCAGTGAAAGGAACTTGAGTGAAGTCACCCCCAGCCATCAACCCTCCCACCTTATTCAAATGAAACAAAGATGGTGTCAAACCTTTTGTAGCATAGTTGATTGACACCCTATTTGTTTGATTCTGAAAATGTGGGGGGCTAGTTGACCGTTGAGCTCTGGAAATATTTATTAATATCTTTAAAAAGAACATTTTTGTTGCATAAACCAGCACAAACGTTTGACTCTAATTTTGTTTGATTTGAAGAAGGAGGTGGGGGAGGATTTCACTCAGGTCAACTTACCTTCATCTAGTTTCTTAAGTGTTTCAGAATGATCAATTTGTACAGTGTTTCCCTTTCTTTTTGAGTTATTTATTTCAAACTAGTGCTACTTTAAAGACTAAATTGCAACTTTTAAGAGCCCTAATGTTTTTCTTCTGATTACTACATTTCACACCATTCCCCCTCTTTCTTGGAAACCTTTTTTAAGCCGTTTCTCTAAAAGACAAATGCAAAATGTAAATGCCAAATGCTGCGGGTGTTAAGCTGCTCACTGCATTAAAAAAGCATCAAGCATTTTGCATTGTATTTAATTTGCTCTTATTGTGTGTGCGTGTATTTTTTTTATACATTACCAGACAATGCTTTGTAGTCTCAGAGGCTGTTTGTCAGACACTCTCTCGTCTTCATTATCAAATTAAGTGTGAATCAAATCATAAAAAATAAAAAAAATCTCCTGGTCACACGGAGTCTGCATTGCAGTAAAACTAATAGCTCATTATGCTGCAAATGCTGGGCTGTATTCAACCACTCATGTAAATGTACTCTTTCAATGAATGGCTGTAGTGTAATTGAACAGTGTCACTAGGTCCGTTGAGAATCCATTATGACATTAGGGCATCAATATCCAGCCGTACAAACACACACACACAAAAAAAAACACACAAATGCTGACAGTGCACATCCCTTTAGGAGATGGGGGAATATGCATTCAATGTCTGTGTTTTTAATGAAAAAATTATTTTTAGTCGCTCCTAATACAGTTATCATCCAGCAAATAATGATTACAAGATAAACAAGTATAGTATGTGCATGGTTTGTTAATATGAGTATATTTATCTGAGTGCCAGGATTTTTTTCTTTTTTCCTTATCAGAGAGTTTTCTGTGCCAGTTCAGACAAAGATGCACGTGCTCAAAGAAAAAAAACATTTTACCATTTCATCTTACCTCTTTAAACTACCTATTAAAACTAATAGTGTACTCCTAATTGTTGCAGCTAGAAAATTGTATAAAAATACAGTAAAATTATCTTTTTTTGCAAAAGGTTTGTGTATATTTTCATGAATTCTGCCACAATAAAGGTAATTTGAGGATCTCCTTATGTAAAAAGTTTCACCTTTAATCAAGCATTTTTCTTTGATTTATTTATTGATGCCCTTATAATTAAATGCCTGCCACCATAATAGACTTTTTTATTATAGGGCAAATTTACTGCTAAAAAATGCATAAAAACCAACTGCATCTCTCAGCGCTCTCGGGGTGGGAATATTTGGAAACGCAGTTTGATATCCAACCCAATTGTTAATGAGGGAGCACTAGAACGTGTGCCTGTGAGAAGATTTTTGTTTTATTTATTTATATTGCAGTGAGAAAGGTTGAAATTAATTTGATAGTCGGTGAAAAAAAACCACCTTTCTATTTAGAGGAGATACTTTTCTTTAAATTGCTTTGAAAAATCAGAAACTGAGCTAATTCTGATTCTTTAATTCAGAAGCAAGTTGGTGAGGATAGATAACCCTGTTTTTGCAACAGTAATCAGTCCAGTTGTTCTATCTCTATCCTTGCGAATCTTCTGCTTCAAAACACATTTACAAATATATTTCACTGGTTTTGGTAGTTGTATGTTGAAAATGATTTTTGAAAATGTGCCCTCTGTACAGTGCTTCCCAAAAATATTCAGAACGCTTAAATATTTCACATTTTGCCGTCCCACAGCCACATAATTAATTCTATTTTCTTGAGATTTTACATAATACACCATAACAAAAAACACATAATTGTAAAGCAGCATGGAAAGAATATTTAATTTATAAAAGTCTTAGAATAACTACTTTGTGCTGCAGTTAGAGCTACATGTAGGCGTGCACACTGTATGTTTCTACCAGTTATGCACAATTAGAGATTGACCCCGTTTGTTATTTGCAAACCAGCAGTCAGATATGATGGAGGGCATATGCTAAAATCAATGTTCAAGTCTTGTATTGATTCACAACTGGATTTAGGGCTTGACTTTGACTGATGCTTTCAAACACATGAATGTGTTTGACATTAAATGTGTGAATGCCGCTCTCTGGTCGTCTGCTTAGAGTTGTCTTGCTTGAAGGTGAACTGATGGATCTGTCTAAAGTCTGTTGCTTCCTCTGAAAGAGGGTTTTGGGTTTTTTTGAGTATCTTCTTGTATTTCACTTCATCTAGCTTCCCATCAACCATGAACAGATTATTCCCTGCTAAAGAGAAGCAACATGGGAGCATGATTCTGCCACTGCCAAGTTGGTTGGGATTTGTGTGATAAGGTTGTTGTGCAATTTTCCATGGGGTTTGAAAGGCAAACTAAAATAGTCAGCCTATTGTCCTGTTGGTTGCACCAATTTACATTTATACTAAAGACAAATGTCACACTAGTGGATTCTCTTTTACTTATTTGTTCACTTCTGATGGCATTTACACTCAATTTGTTTTAGGGGTTTTAAAACAAGAGGGGCTGAATACAAATAATTTACACCAACATTTACAATTTTCATTTGTAAAAGAAATTATTAACCATTCATCTGTTTCCTAACACTTCACAAGCATGTTGTATGTGTGTTTGTTTTTTAAATAAGATCTGACTAATGTCACAAAGTCTGAAGTTCAAGGAGTATCAATGCTTTTCCAAGGGACTAAAAATAAGCTTTCATGGGTTTTTTTTTTCTGCAAAAAGTGATTAAGTGTAATTGTCACCACTAAGAATAATGAGCCTAGCAATTTATCCTGCATAATTTGGTGCTTAATATTTTCATTAACCATTGACCTAATAAGACGGCAGCTGAATAGTAAAAAAAAAGGTTGTTAAGGCAACATTTTTCTTTTTCATATTTAGTGAGAAATTATCCTAACTTTCAAACAGTGTCTAGGAAAGTAAGCCTGTCTCTCTTGACAGAAACTCCTCCTGTCTTGTATTGACTCTAGAATAGCAACACACTTTGATAGGACTCGGATATGGGAATTTCACTGTGATTTTAAAAAATGGCACTTTGTGTTATTTAAATGTCAAACCTGTCTGGTTTCTACTCATACCAGCTCCACCTAATCCCCTCATGATAGTGAAAAGACATTTTCCTGTCACTTTTTTTTAAAGGAAAAGACATGTGCCTGCATAAAACATTGGAAATGACCTGAAGGGTGAAGCATTAGGAATTTTTCACTGGGACAGTCCAGCTGTAGCAAAAGTGCTGACAAATTACCATTCTAACCTTTTAAGGTGTAATACATGAAAACGATTGTGCACACTTCGTTGAATGCTTTATATAAAAATGATGTCTTAGTTATAAGACTGGAGAGAAAAAAGATGATAAAAAAACAACCATTTGTTTTCTCTCGAGCCAATCATGGATGTATTTCTTTCCTATATTATGGCCCTTTGTGATTGGGAGCTGCTTCAGGTTGTGCTCAGAGTAACCAATTAGCTGGCAAAAACACAGAGAGAAAAAGAAGTGCCGTGGAAGAGCAAGGGGAGATGAAATCAAATACTTGAGTGTCAGTTTTCTCTCAAACTGCTTTCATCCCCAGCCGCTCCATTTGAACATCAAAGCTCCATCAGCATATGCCTAACAGACAGCAGTTACCAAATAGAAACTTGAAAAGGGAGAATGTTCACTTGTCTGTTTATGTATCCACAGTGTGTGTTTGAGTCTGCGGTGTGTGATGTGCTTCCACGGATCTCTCAGTGAGCCTGTGTATCTGCATGTTCCAACATTCGAAACACAACAACTCCATCAAAGTAGCTTGTTGCCTCCTCTGATCTCTCATCATCCAACCTTGTGCTCTCTTACAGCGAGGCTTCACCTCTCCTTCCATCCTCTCTCTTGCTTTTGTGCCTCTTCTTCTTTCGTCCTCCACTGCCCTTCCCCCACAGCCCCCAGTATCCCACTTTCACCTCCCATCCCTCTCCTCCATCTTCCCTCTCTGGCAGTCTCTTACATTTCTGTCTTGGTGACGGGCCAAAGCTCGACTCGCCTCTTCTTTCTGCTCCTGCTGGTCTCCTGCATCCTCAGACTCTCCAGGCGTCTCGCCAAAACTCTCCTC
Source organism: Xiphophorus maculatus (assembly GCF_002775205.1). Classification (NCBI taxonomy): domain Eukaryota; kingdom Metazoa; phylum Chordata; class Actinopteri; order Cyprinodontiformes; family Poeciliidae; genus Xiphophorus; species Xiphophorus maculatus. The sequence goes on from NC_036457.1 coordinate 6,463,609, forward strand.
TCGCCTTCTCATCATCCAATCATGAACAGTTCTTTCATCTCTTTTCTCTTCCTTTCCAGCTCAGCTGTCCTTAGTCCATGCAAGTTTGATTTATTATTATTTTTTTAATATAATTTCATGGGTCTCTGTACAAAATACAGACTTATAAAGGTTATCTTACTAACAGAACCTTTTCATTTTTTGTCACATTGCAACTATATAACTTAATATGTTTTACTGGTATTTTTAAAGATCAACACACAATATTGCATTATTGCGATGTGGAAGAAAAAAAATATAGGGCAGGGTAATAAGTGAGGGTTAAAGAGTCTTAGTCAGAGAACCAGCAAATCAAAAGAAGATTGGTTGATCAAGTGGAATAGTCTATTTTGCAGTTCCTAAATTGGGATTTAATTGAAGGGTTATAAAAGTGTTTAAGAACTCCTTTTAACTAAACAGTACAGTGAAGACTAATTGTTTGGTCCTTGTCCTGGAGAGCATGATCGCTTGGATCAGACAACAGATTAGTTGTACACACTGTCTCCATAGTGAGAAATTGTGGTGATGACAGCATCATGCTGTAGGGACTGTTTTCTTCAGCAGGGACAAGACAGCAGGTTGGAGTTAATGGGAAGACAGATGAAGGTAAATAGAAGTAATCCTGAAAGAAAACGTGTAGAAGGCAGAAGACTTGAGACTGATCTGAAGGTTAAATCATAATGCAAATCAGCTTTAATGACACAAAGATAAGAAATTAAACTTCGGTTTCACCTGCTTTAATTTGAATAGCTGAAATAAATCCATATTTATGTTTTAGAATGGCTCAGTCAAAGCCAAGATTTAATTCCAAGCCTGTGCAAGACATAAGAATGCACATTTTATAAATCACAACAAACTTCTCTAAATACACACACGACTGTGCTGTAACAATATGTGAAATTTAAGTGTTCTACTACAGATTTCTGTAAAGCCTTGTAATACACAACCCCAGACTTTTATTTTACTTCATTCTGATTTCTTTGAACTATGGTTTAATTTAGCTGAAGGCAGATTTTTTCAATTTGGTAAATTGACTTCGTATTTGAAGGGATCCACAATTAGTCAAACATATTGGTCATTGTAATTTTCCTATTAACTTAAAAATTGTTGATTGTAATATGTAAAAACTCATAGTTACTTCAAAAATTTTATATCTTTTGTTATATTTTTCACCCATGGAGGTCAACATTTTTTTTCAATGATGCAGTTAGGCCCTTTCTGTACTGGAATCTGCAGATAATTCAATCAAACGATTATTTTTTAAGAAATACAAACAAACAAGATACTGCAAACAAATCTACCAAACAGACCCATAATAATAATAATAATAATTTCTTATTACATGTCTCCATTCACGTGCTATTTCTCTTACAGTTATATTTATGTTTTTTTGTTCTCTACTCCTCAACACTCTCTATTGACTGAGGAGATGGGCTCACCTGTTTGTCCCCCTCTAGTGTTTTCACATAATGGTATGATCCTAAATCCTTGGCCTTGTGGCCAATCACAGCCTTGTGGCCAATCTTGTGATTGGTCACAAGGCTGCCATGCTAATAAAAACAAAGTGAGCAGAGCGGGCTCCGCTCAGTAGAGCCACTGAAAGAGTGAGAGCTGAGCAGCGAAATACAAAAAAGGTGGGGCGATGTCTCTACCTCTCATAGGGTCTGCTCGTTGAGCTGCTGTGTTTGTAGCCCCGCCCTTATAATGAGGAGCAGTTGGCGTTGTTTACGACTCTAGAGCCAAATCGTTACCGACCCATCACTAATTTGTACAAGCGAAACCGATGAAAGATCTAACAGGTGGTCGTTACCCTCATACACTAAAACCAACTGCCGCGGCTAGCAAGCGAAAGACGCTGAAACTTAAGAGCTGGAAGCTCTCTTTAAGGAAAATGAAGCTATTACTAATGTCCCCAGTACCAAATGTGAAACTAGAAAAACAAAATTTCTGAAGAAATTTAGCCGGGGCCTGCCAAGGCGCGCCCGTCGGGCTTGGGCCCGGCGTCGTCACGCCACAAATTGGCGTCGACGCTAAAGAACGCCGCAACGTAATCAGTGGCACGCGGAGAACCACAAGAACGTTAAGCGAGGCGGACGTGCACCATTCAGTACGATTTAAAATGTTGTCAAGGCTTTTATTTTGGAAGTTTTGTTAAACTTCATTTCAAAGGGCCAAACTAATCCCATGCGTAATAGTCCTTGGGTTAAAATAGTTATATAATGCTCAAAACACAAGTAGCTGATGTAAAAATATTCAAGGCTTTTATTTTGAAATTTTCAGTATGCTCCATTTTAAAGTTCCGAACTAATCCCATGTGTAACAGTGCTTTGGATGAAAAAGTCATATACGGCCAAAAAAAGCAATTACGTCATGTAAAATATTCAAGGCTTTTATTTTGAAATTTTCAGTATGCTTAATTTTAAAGTTCCAAACTAATCCCATGTGTAACAGTGCTTTGGATGAAAAAGTCACATAAAGCCAAAAACAGCAATTACCTGATGTAAAAATATTCAAGGCTTTTATTTTGAAATTATTATTATGCTCCATTTTAAAGTTCCGAACTAATCCCATGTGTAACATTGCTTTGGATGAAAAAGTCATATACGGCCAAAAAGAGCAATTACGTCATGTAAAATATTCAAGGCTTTTATTTTGAAATTTTCAGTATGCTTAATTTTAAAGTTCCAAAATAATCCCATGTGTAACAGTTACTGAGTTAAATCAGTTATATACAGCCCATAGCAGCAGGTAGTTCTAAAGGCCAGTTCTCAGTCCTGATCTGTTTCAACTGAGGATAGATAGAACTACAGCGATGCGTATTCGTAGTCCAAATCAGCAGCCAATAGCCTCTTGAGTTCCGTTGCCATGGTAAATAATGGTCTCAGCAGGTGTGAGCTGTGAGTCATACATGCTCAAACACACAATTGTGTGTTTGAGCCAACACGGTTTACTGAAAAAAAGCATTGGAAACAAATCCTTCTTGTTCGGGAACCGTAATACATATTCGAAAAGCGTTTCGAGCGTATGAGAGGTCAATGTGTCTTCTGCGATAGTCCCGAGATTCATATCTGTACCTCACTCAGAGCATTTACAGTGATGAGAGAAAGAAATGTTGTGCCCAGATCTGAAATTCTATTCAAATACATGGGAGAGAGCCTCAGACAGCCTCAGAAAATCCTGTCGCATGACTTTGCTCTGAAGCACCGTGACAGAAAACCGTACGGTCTAGATAAATTTCGAAAACATTTTACCGGAGCAGACAGGCGTATCAATGTCAGGACCGATTGTGATACTAATCGTGCGATATTTGTGGGCGTGATGGCGATTTCAAAAATGATTTGGGCTGAAAAAGTTGTCTTCATCTCTCACTCTAAGCAGCCGGAGACGCACTCTAACTTTAGGAAAAATGAGAAACTTTGGGTCGCTTAGAGGCAAATTGTGGACAAACCGTAACTGGTATCGACGAGCCGTCTTCACTTTCGAAGAGATCACAGACGTATCTACAAAATGAAATTTGAATGGCATTTCTAGGTGAATTTGTGACGACACAGAAAATCCTCAAAAATAGGGTATTTCTAGGATTTTTCCCATTGACTTATAATGGGTTTTTTTTCGTAGTTTTTTGCGAACGCCACGTTAAGCCCAAATCCCACCAGAAGTAATAGCTGGAATGGCGTGAATTTTCTGCAGGTTTTGATACCTCATTTGTAGGTGTGCACCAAGCGGTATGAGCCGCATTAACGGTTACGGAAGAAAAATAAAGAATAAAGAAACACTTTCTCCAATCACGGACCTGACACCGGATGTTACGGGACAAGCCACAGAGCACATCAACTGCTTACCTGTTCACGCAGTCCAGCCGGAGATATGTATTATTCATTGTTGAATTTATGAAGCTGAAGGTGGCGGCAGCAACACAAACACCAGCAAATTATTTCTTTCCCCCCCCCCCCCCCCCCGTTTGGTCCTTCCTCATCTTCATTACCCTTTGTGATTTTTACATATCCATCAATTTCCGGTTCAAATTGAAAAGGCTTCAGGACATTAGGCTACTCGTCATGCTGTTTTGACGAGCTAGCACAATCAGGCCTAGCATGTAATTTACCAGGAATGCATTGCAGTGTAAACAACATGGCGTGTGACAATATTTTATTTAAATTTATAAAAAACCAAACAGCCTGTATTTCTCAAATAAAGTATACTGTTACAGCAAATTGTAGATCCCTTTAACTTTCTTTTTGGCTTGAGTTGCAATATTTTGCTTTATTAACAAACTACAGACTAATTAACCAGGTGAAGTAAAAAAAAAAGGGACATTCTGTTAACATTTTATTGCAGAGCAATATCTTTATTCTGTTATATAGAAAACAAGGGGGATAAAGGAAATGGCAGCATACAAAGTAATTTAATCTTTCAATAGCTTAGAGCTGCATGTTAACCATACCATTTAGGAGGAAAATATATTTTCAATTCATTTTCCATATTTTTGATTATTAAACCTTCTGCACTGTGATCACAAATTTGTGGAAGGCAGAAATTTGTTGAGTTTGAATTTTAAAATGAACATGGATACAATTTAAATTCAGGTTTGTGTTTTACACATCTGTCAAAGATTTCTTACTGCCAAACACATAAAAGTAACAAAAACCATAAAAACTACATCATTTTTAATTTAAACAAGGACAAAGAAAATTAAACTATGAATCATGTTAAATCTGCTTTGTTGCAACCTTTAAATTACAAAGAGTTTTAGAATCGCCTTATGACTACTTGCTCTTTTCAATCTCAGAAATTCCTTTTTAATTAATTTTTTAATTTTTTTTTACTCTTTTTACTTCCTCAGGGTATATTTGTATTGGGATTGCCATTTGCTCTGGTTCAATCAGGTTATATGGGGTTGATGGTGCTTGTTCTATCAGCCTGGGTCTGCAACCACACAGGAAGGAGGTTGGTGGCCTGTTTATACGAAGAGGAACTCAGGTAAACTTTCTATTACGGTACACTTGTTCAGCTTAAGATTTTAATTAGAGCCAGTCTAGTTTCACGGTCCTAACATTACTGCATGTTATGTTTGGGATCACATTGTTTTATTACACAGCAATGCATAGTGAATTTGTTTTCTGTATTTTTTGTGGAAAATCTAGCTCTGTGTCAAAAGTCAGAGTCCGACACAGCTACCAGGATATCATGGACGCCTGCTGTAAAGGACTGTGGCCAAACTGGTCAGTAGTTGGAGGATGGATGATCAATATAGCCCAGGTAAAACTGAATCTGCTCAGAACTTCTGCTTCACCAATCCACAGAAAACACTCCTCACAGGTTTTCCACCCTGGATTAGTTTTTGACATTAATCTGATTTTTGAGAACCACATCAGCAATATCTTCACAACTGCCTTTTTCTATCTGTCAAACGTTGCTCGCGTTTACCCTTCAGTCTCCTTCTTCACCTCTGAAACTTCCATTTTCACATTTATCATTTCTTGATTCGTTTACTGTGACAGGTTCATCTGGGGTTCACTCTCCAAAATCCACGACCAACTCCAGTACACCAAGAGTTCAGCAGCACACCTTCTCAATCACTCCCACACCAGAGATCATATCTGAAAAACCTCCACTGACTTCCATTCCATCAACCAATTCAATTCAAAGTCTTTTAGCCGACCTTCAAAGTGTCTTTGTGAATCATGTACAGCGTTTTATAAATAAATATTATTCTTTGTTGGATTAAAAAAAGCTTGCATTAATCCTAAGACTATAGTGACAATTTAAGGCACGATAGCCTCTTGATTTCCCACAACATTCAGTAACTGTACATGGGGAAAATCTCTGTTTTTAGGTAATTGAACTGCTGATGACCTGCACCCTGTATCTGCTTGTTTCCACCACTCTGCTGTGTGACAGTCTGTCAGCAGTGGCTCCTCCCAGATCAGCGTGTTCACTGATGTCGCTGATGTTCCTTCTGCCCTGCTTGCTGCTAACTGATCTCAGACCAGTCTCCATGCTCAGCCTGCTCTGCTCCCTGGCTCACATACTGATAAGGTGATGGAAATAAAGTAGAGACATATTTTACTTTTCCCGCAGAACTGTGGAAAGTAAAAAGTGATCCACACACATGTAAGGCCAATGCATCATTTTTAAGATGTGAGGTGGACAGTCTAATATGCTCTTATTCTCACTCCTGCAATCTTGTTGCAGCTGCTGCTGGGTCGGCGCTTTTCTCACCTGCTGCTGACTACTTTTGCTGTTTGCTTGATTTATTTCTAATGCCTTTTTGAGCCTGTTTTGAGCCAAGAAGTGCAAAGATGAGGGTCGATATTGTCTGCTTCAGGAGTTCTGAGAGCTGTCTGGTCCCTTTTTTGCTTTTTAATCTTGTGGACCGGCACATTACATCTTAGTTCTGACTATGGTAATTCTAGACACTTTTTTAATCTATTCAGTCCACTCTGCTGCACCATTTGATTAATTAACTTGCAGGAGCAAAGAAAAAAATGGACGAAAGCATGCAACTACAGTATATCTCAATATGACTAAAGTGGTGCTTGAAAGGTTACCCATTTTTCTGAATAATTTTGATCAAACAGATAAACAAACCAAAGAGAGAAGTCAGGGGGTTATTAAAAAATCTTTCTTATATTGAACCCAAAATATAGCCGAAGGCATTTTGTTGCAAGAAAAAAAAACTCTGTGTTTGAGCATATCAACCAAACCCTCCTTTAATAAAAGCGTGTGTAAAAAAGACTAATGGAGGAATGCAGACAGGAAATGGATATTCAACAGGATGCAGTAAGAAAAAAAATCTAGGCAAAAATGGACAGCAAGACATTAAAAACAACAGCAGCAAAATGTTTATAAGTACTGGCAGCAGCAATTGTTTAATAAATGGTGTGATGACCTGGAAGCTAAGCAGAATAAGGGCTAGAAATGTCGACCTACAACAGTCTGAAATACAGAAATATCAACCAATCTGAAATTCCTGGAATTCTAGCATTATTCCAGCATCATGATTTTAAAAAATACATCTGAGTAAGGACGTCTTCATTTAGTCACTCAGTATGTTCGCCAAAGAGTTTTCTGTGATATTTTTGAAAAATAATTTGAAGAACGTAGGTTATGTACCAAGACAGGCACGTGAAATTAACAAAGATGTGTATGGAAATGACATACTCATCACAATCTGAGTTTAAGCTGTTAAATATATACAACTGATCTAATGATTATTCATTTCCTAGTTATTAGTTGATCTGAAACGTCGACTGAAAAATAATTCTGCAAAGTCAGTAATTCAAAACATTACTTTTCTGAAAGAACAATGTTAGGTTAGTAAGTTTATGCATAACAACGCCACTATCAAAATCAGAAATCAAAGGCAAGGCCTAATGAGTAATTGCAAGCTGAGGAAATAACAATAATTTGGAATTAAGGCAGGAAAAATTGAATGACTGATGATAGGAAACTTTCCAGCACCACTCTCAAGTGTGTTTTTTCTGTGTTACAGTAAAGGAAACAATTAAAGTCTCCCAAATGTTTAAAAATAATTTTATTACTATTATTTAAGAAGATTATATCTTTTTCTTTATCTCTTGTCTCTTTGTCAGCCTGTTAGTCATATTGTACTGTCTGAGTTGTGCCAGCAACTGGTCCTGGTCCTTCCTCTCCCTCTCTGTGGACCCAGAAGACTTCATTGTCTCAGTAGGTGTCATCATCTTCTCCTACACCTCGCAGATCTTCCTCCCTGCATTAGAGGGGAGCATGGAGAATAGAAGGCAGTTTGACACCATGCTGGGGTGGACCCATGGAGTTGCATGCATCATGAAAACTACTTTTTCATTACTGGTAAGGTACAACTGGATGGCTCAGACTTGATGCCTTGTATTTATTTATTTGGCATTTTGTGGGGGCATCTGACAAAGAAACGGGGTATAGACAGAGTTTCAAATGCACGTTCACGTACAGCTCTTATAGACAGCATGCGTGATACAGATGGGACAGAAAACAAGGCACACTGGGTTAGGCACATTTTTTGAAGTGTTTCTTCCCTGCAGGCGGTGTTGACTTGGGGACCAGAGACCAGTGAAGTCATCACTGACAACCTGCCCCCTAACCTTCGACCTGTTGTCAATCTGTGTCTTCTTGCAAAAGCTCTTCTGTCCTACCCTCTGCCCTTCTACTCCGCTGCTGAAATTCTTCAAACATGTTTGCTTAGAGGTGAGATTGATAGAAACTTACCCAGATTGCTTCTCTCAGCAATTCCTGGTGTCATACAGAAAAATAATATTCAATTTCAAAAAATGTTTTAAGGTTTTATTTTAAAGGTTCCACATCTAGTTGTGAGGATGAACATGGTCATTCATTTTGACCAAGAAACCAAGATCATACAGATCACAACACTCCTCATCGGTTTGTTCCTATGTTAATTCTTATCAAATATTAGAGATTATGATCTCTGATTAAAACATAAAAAAAGCTCAATTATAGCATTTTTTTTCACCATATGTCTTTACTGTTTACTTGAAAGTTTTGTCAGAAATTACTCCAAAAAAGTTCATTTAAAAATGGCAAAAATAATGAGTAGCAAGGGACAGAGATGACAAAGTCTAGCCCGCCACGTAACTAATTATTTGTGGTTCTTTTCCATGTCTCATAAAAAACAAATGTTTAACTTCAGGTTAATTCTTCGGCTGCTCCCAAGAAAGTTTAGAGGTTTTAGACCATAAATGTAATGTCACAAAGCTAATCTGTTCTTCTTCAACTCATAATGGTGTTTGCAACAGCCTTGTGAGCTTCAAGCCATTGCAGCAGAGTTAAGCAGCTGGTATTGGATTGAAATATGTATATTTGACTTTAAATCTATTTATGTAATTGGATTGAATTGACAATATATTTATGCATCAAAAATAGATGTTTTTTTTGTTTGTTTTTTCCGTTTTTGTAAAGTAGATTTAAGATGACATTCTGTGATTACAGGCACTCTGTCTGTGAGCTTAATTTAACTAAAATAAAATTACCTTTATGTGGTCAAAGGGGGTTGATAGTTTCCACCCTTGTTTCCAGGATTAGTGGTTGGCTTTTCAATATAAGTTGGTCTTCAGCTCAATTAATATAACTTAAGATTACAACTACTTCTGTTAGAAGATAAGATCATTAGTAGTTTTGTAGATCAGGTCAATATTGTCATATTTGTATGCTGACATAAACTTGTAAAAGAAAAATGGGTTCAGCTTAGCAATAAGTATTAGTTGTCTGAAGTTTAATGTAGCATAAGAAGATAATCAACTAACAATTAAAGATGTTGAAACATTTGAAGAAAAATTTAATCTATTACATCATCTGTTAACACCTAGGTCTTACTGAAAGTTTAGTTTAGTACTTCCATATGTAGGAGCTACTTCTCCTAAATGTTAATAAAAGATATGCATATGATCTAGTAGTTCCTCAAATTTTATGAAATTAAACAGTTTGGAAAACCAAGAGTCATTGCTGAGCAAACCACAGGCAAAAGTTCCTTGCATGGTCAACAGAGCTTGCCACTAGCAAAAGATCTCTTTCCAACCTTTCTCCTTCGATCTCTCTCCAGATGCTTCCCTCTCATCTTCTTCCAAACAGAGAAGTCAAGGAGTCTCTTGTCCAACTCTGATGGTTCGTGGCGCCTTGTTGTTGTCTTCGTACTTGCTGTCCCTGCTAGTGCCCAGGTTTTCCCTGCTAATGGGGCTGACAGGGAGTGTGACTGGAGCAGCGATGACACTCATACTTCCATGTCTGTTTCATCTCAAGCTGCGGTGGGGAAGACTCACTGTGCAGGACCGACTGATAGATATGTCTATTCTGAGTCTGGGGGTTGTATGTAGTGTTGCTGGTGTGGTTTGTTCAGTGAAAAGAATGTTGGGAGACCTTTAAGATGTTTAACTAAATTAAGTTAGAAAATAAATTAAACAGGTAATTTTGGGTAGTTTTTTTGTGAGTGTTATGTTACCAATCTTACTTTGTTTTACCATATTTTTTATTTCTAAATGGAAAGTGATCTTTCTTTCTCTAGAGGTCAAAGTTGTTCAAACCCTTGAAAGAAATCGTGTGCATTCAGAAAGGACTATTTAAACAGACCCTGCAGGAAAATGGAACATTTTTAATGAAAATTGGTTAACCTCTCAAATATAGTTTATTCTGTAAATAAGTGAAAATACTGTATTTATATAACAGAATACATTATACTAACCGAGTAGCTAAAACACACCAAAATTTAAGCTTGTGCGTAATGGTGAACCTTGACATAAATTATGGCAAAATATGTGACTGGAGAGTAAATGAGTATGAAATCGTCATGTATTTACTACATGAATAGCATTTAATGTGTACAAATACAAAAAAATTATTCTATAACACAGTTGGTGCCTAACACCATTAACCGTTTCTTTATGTACTGAATTTTTTGTTAATTAGATTGAGTTCTTTTTCAGGGGTCAACATCTTCACAGAAATACCCAAAATATTCTTCCACTGCTTGAACAAACCAATTTTAGTTAAAGGTTACTGCAGCTGGTGAGGACACAATTCAAACCATTAATGTGGGAGATCAAGGGATTCTTTTAAATTTTCAAAAACTCTATTTTGAAAATATGTAGAGAAACATATTTTTCTCTACATATAATGTACATAATTGGAAATAGATTACAGACTGTGGTTATATTGCCCTTAAGTCTGTTGAAGATGTAAACCTTCACTAAGAAAAAATATAATCTTTACAACTATGTTCCTGCCAACTGTGTTCTGTGTGTCCTTGTAGAAGAAATGTGACATTTCATTAATTAAACTAATGAAATTTTAAACTCTCTTTTCTCGTGCTCTTATGTGTTGAAGATGTTAAAGTTGATATTGAAAACGAAGAGATTGTCACAAAGCTGGTAGTGCACTGAAAAACATGCTGCTTTGCTTTCACATGATGTCATGTAGTATGACTAAGACAGCTCAAATATGATTCATATGGAATCATATATCATATCCTAATACTGTACATTAGGATATGATATGATACATTAAGATGCATTGCCAAGATCAACTTTGTCGCAAAGAGCCAAATTGTATTTGTTTATAATTTCAGCCACCAAAGAAACAAATGCAAAGTGTATAAATGCCACTGCCAGAAAATAAAAACTAGCCACAACATTCATGATACAGTCAGGATACAAACATAGGCCTTTACGGTCTCCATTTGGGAGGTTTAATTATTGAGAAAAAATAATATTTTTATGACTAAGGGAATACATTTATGATATTAAAACGAAGACATTCTAAGAAGAATTATCCCGAAACCTCTGGTGTACCACTCAAATCACTAAATACAAATAAAATCTATAAATTCAACTTTAAATTAAGTCTGCGAAACTGTCAGGGTGTGTTTACTATGTGATATGTTGAAAGTAATAAATCTTGACCTGGTGGTCAGATCTCATGCAAATTAAAATTCAATGCTGATGTCATGGTGGTTCTCAATTGGTGAATGACTGAATGACTACAGAAGGTCACTGTGCCTCTGCTTGATAAAAATCCTCCCGTACCACAGCCAGTTTTATCAAATACTTCCAAAGATGAAACATAAACACAGAAGATATTTTTTCAAGTGTGAATACTTGGGATTGCAGCTCATATTTGTAATTGGACTCTTTTTTTTTCCAAGAGACACTATTCTGACAAAACCTTGTGTTTCTTCTTTGTTCAGATGCAATTTTGCTAGCATTACTGAAGCATTACTTTGTTAAATAGATTTTTATTTCGTCTCAACTATTAATGCCACAGTCCTTCACATTTCTTTTTTCTTATTGAAGAATGTAAAAACTGACAAACTTTTTTAGCAGCTTTTCAAAGTAAGACCTTCAGGTGACCTTTCAGGGTTATTCACTTTTTCAAAGATTAGCAGTAGTTTAAAATGTTTGGGTTTATTGAAAGATTATAGGAAATTACCTTCATATATAGATGGGCAATTTTCCAGTATTGCTGATGTCTTTCTGCCTTGATGTGTCATTTGGAGGAAATTTCATAAGGATTGAAAAGGGTTTTTGTATTGCTTGGAAATTCAGACGTGATGTGCAATGTCCAAGAGAATAAACTTATCTATTTACAATGAGTCCCATAAGAATATATTGTACTTGTAAATCTCAGGATGTCATTTTTCTCATACTCCATGGTCAGTTATCAGATGCCTGAAACATTTCTCCTTTCAGTGCAGACAGATGAAGGCTCTTTCTAGCCATACATATCTTCAGGACTCATCCCAGACAAAATGTAAATTGAACTAATCTGCAATCGGCCTGGTCAAAGCTAACATTTCTTTGCTAGTAGCAATGCTTAGAAAATAGACTGCATAGGAAGTCCAAATGTTGCCATAGATTTCCCTGTTTCCTCTTAAGCACTGGTTACAAGAGTTTGCTATTCATGCAAATGTCTAGATCTTCACATCACTCACTTCTTTACTTGTGAACAAAGTCCAGAGACATATGAACCCATCCACATAAGCAAGACATTCATCCTCGACTTCACTGTGGACTGGTAAATTAAGAATTGCTTTTATATTATGTTTTTGTTTTCCATTGGAGCAAATTAAATTTACCGTTCAACAAAGATATTCAGCATTTTGTACTTCCAAAAATATCCTTTGAAATTATTTATCATTGTTGCAGATCATACAGATTACAAAAAAAAACAATATTTTGGATATGTTCTGGTTATATGTATGATACCAGAGTATAAAGAACTATTACTCTATAACCTGTACTGGGTTTTGAGGATGGTGACCTTAAGATATTGATTAATCACAAAGACCCAATACCTTGTTACCAGCTATTATTGTACTCATCCCCAAAATGTATTAACCAGCTGGAGCTATTTGTTCTTTTGTCTTTTGTGATAAATGATGCAGTTCATGCGCTTTGTTTTCGCTTCACCTTTTATTTTTGCTTGAAATAATACCGGTGATAAAAGAAGGTGCACAAAAGCAGAAAGCTATTTTGTAAACAGTGGAATCAACAACAGCTACCTTAGCTTATCATTAGCAGAGTGCTTAGCTTTCACCTTTAGAATCTGAGATGAAGGGAAAAAATTGAAAACTTCTATGGACCCCTTTCACTTGGTTAGTGAAGGGGGATAGAATGACAGTTGTTGAGAGCAATTGAAGGATATTTAATGAACAAAAAAGCAGTTTGATGCAGAAGTGGGGAAAACAAAGAAAAAAGTTGTTGCGGTGGCTGGATAAAGTGGAGTCTTTTCAGCATTTCCCAGATGAATAAACAAAACCGGAAAATAGCTGCGGCTACCAAACGGCATGGCGAACAATATGTAAGGCAGGGGGGGGCAGCGGGCCCCTGGCCCGGTCGTAGAGGGGGCCCGGATGGGAGGCAGAATATGACTTCAGGGATCCAAGCCTCTATCATGTCTGATGAAAGCTGGTGAAAGTGGGCCCTCTCCTGTTGAGTATGGTCTATGTAGGATTATATAGGCTGCCCCAGTCATTGTTTACTTATGATTGCTAAAAACTTTACAAGACCAAGTAATTTTAGTGACATAGTGGGTGTAAAATATTGAATAAAATGTTGTGCTACATGACTGACTTTATTTCCACTCTTACATTTAACTTTATGACACACAAAATTACAAGTGGATCGTCCATAATGTCTCCAAGTGTATTCTGGGTAAAGCTTGTCACCAGCCGTCATCATCATCAGTCACTTGGCAACAGATGGAAAACTAGCTAGAGCAATTTTACGGACTAAGATAAGTTAACGAGTGGAGCTCCATGGAGTGGCAAAGTGAAAAGGATGGAAAAAAGAGAGCAAGGAAAAGCTAAAAACTGGATGCATATTTTGTTCCTCGTCTTGGAGGTGAACTGGAGTTTTTTTGTTGGCAGCGATTAGGACCCGCCAAAACTGCTAGCCCAGCGAAGGAGCCGGACTTACGGAAGAGGATTAGGGCCACCAAAAAAAAAAAAAGAATTCTGACTTTAAAGTCAGAATTCTTTTTTTTTAAGTCAGAATTTAAAAAAAAAATCTGAGATTCTGAGACTCAGAATTCTGACTTTCTGACTATCAAGTCAGAATTCTGAGATTAAAGTCAGAATTCTGAGATTAAAGTCAGAACTCTGAGTTTAAAGTCAGAATTCTGAGATTAAAGTCAGAATTCTGAGATTAAAGTCAGAACTCTGAGTTTAAAGTCAGAATTCTGAGTTTAAAGTCAGAACTCTGAGTTTAAAGTCAGAACTCTGAGTTTAAAGTCAGAATTCTGAGATTAAAGTCAGAATTCTGAGTTTAAAGTCAGAATTCTGAGTCTCAAAATCTCATAATTCTTTTTTTTTTTCGGTGGCCCTAATCCTTTTCCGTACCGGACTAGTTACAGGTAGCAACTTTGACATTATTCACAAAGTGCGAGTTAACTGTAGACTGATTGTAAATTGTATCAGCCCAGCCGCCGAGCTTACGTCCCCTTTCTATCTGTCGGTCTGTCGTCTGGGACTGAAGGCTGAGTTACAGTCGCTTTAACAGTTCGAGTAGGGCGCGTTTTGGGCCAAGACAGCAGTATGGCGTTTATAGTTAAGGTTTACATTGGAGCTGCCTGGAAGAGCATCTTCCAGATCGTCCAGTTTGTGTGAACTGCGGTGCGCCGAGTTACAAAAATGGAGGTGCACGAGGTGCTGACACGCTGCGCATGCGGTGAGTGCCTCTGCGTACCCGGTTCAACGCTGAGGTGTGTATCCTGCAGTGACTTGCAGGTAAGATTTATAGCTGGCGAGGCACTGACTTAATCGTAATCAGATTTACAAATACAGACCCCCTGAATGTTATTGTTTACATGAGGAAATTCCCCGCATGCGGACAAAGATGGAGGGCAAAAAGACAATTCTTTAACATGTCATACATGGATTTTCAGAATGACATAGTCGCTCTCTGTGATGGTAAAACTTGTAAGCTCCACTGATGCGGGCATGTCTATGTTGTAAAGTTAAATTATCATGAGCTCTATTATTTGGGTATAAAGGGCCCGCTCATTAGCCCCACCCCCCGGCCTGACTCTGACTTGTTGCGCTAGTGATGAAAGGGGTTGAGGTTCTTTTTCTTTTGGCTCCGGGCGTCACTCTCCGGCCTGGGGCAAGCGCCATCAGAGGGGCTGTTGCAGCGTGTGGCTGAGGAAAGCTACGCTCGGCTGTCACACCTTTGTAGCGCTGCAGTTCTTTTCTCTCAGAACTGTGGCAGCGATGGAATCAGACAGCATCTCTTTTTGGGGAATTTATAATTCAAAGTTTCTTTCTGCAGAATTTCAAACAACTTAGGGTCAAGGTTTATTCTTTGGTCAGAATTCAGCCAATATTCTGGTAGACTAAATATTTACATTGTATCCAGGGTTACTTCGAAGATGTTTAATCTTACTTCCTTTATTGAAACTCTTCCTCTTCTTGCTCCTGAAAAGGGGGTAGTGAATGAGATTAATAGTTTCTATAACAGTCTTTTTCTCTGTAGGTAGCTCAATCCTTCATGGCTGAGATCTAACAGTATGTAAAACTATATTGTAAGGATGCAGGGAATCAATTTCACGTACTTTTGCATTTTACTGTTACGCTGTCCTCTGTGACCAGGTATTCATGTCAGACATTACAAACTGGAATTGGGGTCACGTCTGAACCATTTCAACTCAGATGGAAATATAACCCCGGGCCTTACCATAAAAAAAGAACATTAAAATGACCTTGAATATTTGTTTATTACTGCTTCGTCATTCAACTTTTGTTAATGACAAAAGTAGCAGGAGTAGTATCACCCATCCAAGCTCTTCTATCTCCTCAAAACTTTAAATCCCAGAGTCATAAACCTGCAGTCATACCTGCTCTCAGTTCCCTGCATGCTGCATCAACAGAGACAGCAGAGGGCAAATGGGTAAGGAATAAAAGAGATGAGATTAGAGACAGATATAAGAGAAATGTTAACACAAAAAGAAACAAACAGAGAAATCAAAAGGTGAAGACAGAAAAGCTGATTACTGATGAAAAAGCTAGGAATCGCTACTGTAGTAAAGCGAATTAGCTGCAGTGGATAAAGAGCTCTGTACTCTCTGCCAATTTCACTAATCCTACTTACATCTGGCTGGAAAAGACAGTGATTGTATATGTATGTGGGAGTGCCATTGTAGGGCAGCATACAAGCTCGAGCGTTTCATTTTGAGTGTGAAAGTCTGCATATCAGCTCTCATATGGTCATATGTCACTGCAGGAGTCCATATGTTGAGTGTGGGAGCATGCGTATGAATGTATGTTTATGTTGTGTGTATGCATGTGTATATGCGTGTGCTTTCAGTGCCAACCAGCTTTCAGACTGATGAAGTTGTCACACTGGAACCAAAGCAGCCCATGGCTACTTTTAAGCTTCATTGGCTTGTTTTGGAGGATCGTCAGTAGGGAATAAACACTTCATATCCCTTTGAAAGCGTTATTTTTTATGACATTTAGAAGAAAATGTTTTTGTCCCCCACTGTCTTACTGCTGAAAAATTTTTGAGCAGTTTTTAAAGATGTTTTTATGGTGCGAGTGGCATATATTGACAGTAGTAATATAGCAAATGGGAAGAGAAGGAAGATGGAAAGACACAAACATCCCAAGATCAGGAATTGAACCCCATAAAAATAGAAATATATGCATGCATAAAGGTTAAGTTTTTTTTCCTAAATGTAAATTTTCTTTGGCTGACCTGTATTTCCTTATAAAAATGAAAATCATATATGATCTTTTCCAAAAAAAAAAAAAGACCATCTGTTTCCTTAATGACAAACTAATATTTATATTTTATCAGTAGGAATAGCAATATATCAGGTAAGATTTTCTGTTGCTGTTTTTTTGTGTTGTGTCGGCTAAAGCTTCTGAATCCTGACTTAAAGCATTAAAGGAATTATATAAACTATAAATTCTCATTGAGTTCATTGTTCAATGTTACATAATCACAATCTTATTAAGTAATTTTAGGACCCTGTGATGGACTGGCTACCTGTCCAGGCAGACTCCACCTCTCCACCAATGACCGCTGGAGATGGACACCAGTCTCCCCCAACCCTCTGAGGATAAACAGGTATACATTATAGATGGAATCAAGGATGTTTTACTCAGGTAAGCTCAGTTTTCCACAATACACAGCTGCAAACTTCTCATAAAGTGCTGTTCAAAACCAGAACTTGAATATAAAGTCAGTAAATAATCAAAAGATTTGCATTGTGAACTCTGGTATCCTTCAAATGATGCAATTCTGTGTAACATGTCAGGTAGAGGAGCTTCAAATTGCAGCACTTGCAAGCAGGTCAGGAAGAGGCTAATGTGGTCATCTCGTTTAGTCCAGACACACATTTTCAGAAATGTATTTCAGCTGAACTGTCCTTGACCAAAGCGTCACCTTAAATCAGTGTCAGAAACTGGCAGATCAGAAGTTGCCAGTTCTCTGAGCACAGGGATGTGATTAACTGTATGTTTTAAGAGATTAACAGGTTAAAACAAATACTTCTTGTAAACATGAACTGGCAACCTGTCCTAGGTGTATCCTGCACCCCTCTGCGATGATGCAAGAAGATGGATAGATGAATGGATGGATGGATGCATGGATGGATGGATGAATAAAGCTGCAGGGATTTTGTGAAGTTTTTAGGTGAGTACTTGACTTGGCCTGCACATTATTAGAAAACCACTTTGGTCAGTTGGCACTGTCAGAGATATTAAGGAGTTATGGGTAGACCTCCTGCAAGTCTATCAGTTCTGCACTGCCTCATTCATCACAGCAACTCATCTGCAAATCCATCCTTGGCAAGAAACTGCTTTATCTAAGCTCACCAGTCCACATCTCCATTAGCTCTGGCAATTTCCTTCTCTCTCTCATCCACCTCGCTAAAGCAAGACACCCTTGGCTTGATCCCAGCCAAATCCCTTAAAGACAAGTGAGTCAAAAGAGTTTTATGTACTTTCAAGCAGAGGTGGGACCAAGTCACTGTTTTGCAAGTCTTGAGTAAGTCTCAAGTCTTTGTCCTCAAGTCCAAGTCAAGTCTCAAGTAAAAACGGTCAAGTCAAGTCTCAAGCCATGCCAGGCAAAAGTCGAGTCAAGTCTCAAGTCGGGAGCTTGGAATTTCAAGTCCTTTCGAGTCGTTTTTTTTGTTTTGTTTTGTTTTTGTTTGTTTTTTTTAAACAATGTTCCAATTATGCTAATTGTAAATAATATACCATGTGTTCTTTTTAAAATCAAACATGCAGTGCACTCATTGCAAATAAAGCACAGTGGTTTTGAATTTGGATGTGATGGTAAAATAAATATCTGTCAGTCCAAGTGGGGTTAAATCTACAGTCAATTTCACATCTCAGTATTGATAAAAACATGTTGCCTGAATCAAGCTAGCCAGAATCACTAACTAAGACACACAATAACGTGCTGCATTACCATTCAGAAACAATCAGAACTACCCCACAGCGTCACGTTCAGGATCCTTACAATTGTACATTTTTTTACTTTTACAGCAATTTCTGAAGGATGGCAAAATTACTGGATTTTGATTTGTTTTCTAGCAAAATTATACCACTTGGAAATGGGTTCTGTGCAACGACCATCACGCCACCATTTGAAGAGTTATAACTGAAATAACAGTAGACTTAATGTACTGACTGCAGTAAGCAATCTATTTATTGTCAATATAATTTCCCAACATACAGTAGATGTCTTATAGTATCTCCTCCTTACAACTTAATATCTGATTTGCTTCTTGGTGTTGTTAGTGGAAATATGAATTTGTGTCTCAATTAAGAAGGTTACACAAAGATAATAATTAAATGTTAATATTGTGTCACTAGCTGTACTTTAGCATAATGAGAGCATTATGATAATTAAACATCCTAATGAGCCTGGGTCATATTTAATCTCTTTGAGTTTGGGGTCAGCAGATGTGGATGATGCCTCATTATGGAAATGCCATAAACAGAAACAGCACAACAATTTTCTGTGTGATATTCAGAATAGGTTGTGATTACAGTCCATGTTAACCTAGATATTTTCCAATTAATGTCATTTATATTTACTAAACATAAAGGGTACACTTTGCAGCTTTCACTAAATCTTTGTTTCCTGATTTTTTTAGCTTCTGGTTCTTTAATAATTGGCCTTTCAAAATTAGTTAGGTATGCAAAGACCAAATTATAAATGTGGCATTCTTAATACTTTATTTTATTGGACTGTTTAGTATGAAGCCTGAAAGGGAACATGGAGGGGAAAAAAGCAATGAAAAAAAAAGCGATCCTGACTTACTTTCTGCAGAAGTAACAATGCTCCTTGAAAAAGATAATTAAATTTCAAAAGACTTTCAGGTTAAATAAAGGTTAAATGGAAACAAAATTAAAAACTAAGATGGAAGTGAGCACAATTGTTAGCACATTTCAGTGGTTTTCCAACTTGCAACTAGAACAAGGCAAGACAATTTAACCATACATGTAAAAAAAACATATATATTTTTAAAAAAAGTTACACACTGAGGCTTCAAGTGGTTAAGATTTTTTTAATTTATTTAAACATTAGTGATGCTCTCTACATCTTTTCTTTCAAGCTAAAATCTTTTATCAACCTAACTGCGGCCTTTATTAAGGCATTATTACGTTACAATTAAATTATTGGGAAGACTCCACCATCTCTTGTATTAATTACAAAATGATTATTTTGAAATACAGATGTAACAAATTCCCACTGTTTTTGCTTTGCTATGGATCGGCACCCTGAACTAAGACTCAGGGTCGGTTGTGTTCTCATGTGCTTTTCAAAGCTTAATTAGAACATAATGCAGTCGAAAAAAATCTGAGAAAGAGCAACATCCTTGAAACCCATTTAAGAAGCACTTAGGTACTCTTTATTGATGGGCGGCTACTGGAAGCGTGCTTTCATTTTACCCTGATTCAGTCTTTTTTCATTGATTAGTGGAAGCAGCTGAAAATGCACCCATTTCCACCCATCCGGCCCAAAGGGAGGATTCTCATGAAAATATAGTCTCCGTTTTCAGGCCAACTGCAATAAACACTGAGTTGAGCTGACATCATCACATCATTAAAACCAGTCTTCTCTAGTTGTTCCTGTTCTATGCCACAGCAGCTGTGATGTGGACAGACAGATGCTGATTAAAATTAATATCATCTGACACAGATCACACAAACACAGTGACCCACATCTGACACAGACGTATGCAGACATACTGCGTTGTACATGTGCTCATACACACTGCACTTGGCAATTCTGATGTGTATGTGTGTGTGTACTTAGAGTGTATCATGGGGTCAGTCATTAGTGATATTGGTTCTCAGCAGCTGTTAATCTGATCTGTTTCAACAGCAGGATATGGGATGATATGTGTGGCTCTGATTTATTGGAAATGGGGAACACCCCTGAACCTTAGTCTTTCAGAACTGCACCACGAACAATTTTCTTTCTTCATTTAGTTTGATTGTTTCTGCTCTTAAATGAAATAAATAAATAAATAAAAACATCTTAGCAACTCTTAAATGTGCATAAACCAGCCAGGCACATTTTAGAGTCTTCTGTTAACAGTAACCAATGGCAGATACATATATTAAAAGGTACAATTTAATTTGCACTGCACCTTTCACAGATAAAATCACAAAGTATCTCAAAAAATATTCAGGCTTCATCTTAAGCATCTTGTTCTATGTTTTAGGGCTGTGCATGGTCAGGCCTCCCAGTACATCTCCTTCTCTCGCTCGGTGATTCCTCTTGTTACTTCCCCGTTATAACTTGTTGTCTTTGCACCTGGATTCCTGTTTTTGTTCTGCTCTGGCTCCCCGTTGTTTTTGTTCTTCTTTTCTTTATTAGAATGACCAAATACTCACCACTTCTTCCTCTCTGCATTTGGGTCCAGCGGTCACCATACTTACATAAACAGCTAATGGTATGGCTTAAAGGAATAATATATGGTAAGAACATGACCATACCATGATTTTTGTTTAGGTCTATTTCATTAGTTTATATATTTTTTTAATGATTTTACTGAACCACACTTCTAAAGCAGCATTTGATTGTCACTGTAAAAGTTTCCATAAATGTTCCTCAGTTTAATGTTATTGACCATTGTGGTTTGTTTGGTCATTAACAGAGGGCTACCAACAATTTTGTCCACATATTCATATATATACTTCCTTTGTATGGCAACCATTGCAATACTTATTGACATCTCTGCAGGTAATACTTGATACGGTCCCTTTTATCAATAGTACACCACTTAGTCTTCTCCTGTAACATTTCACAAGCTTGGAGCACATAGAGAGGGATCTTTGATCATCTTTCTTTGCGCTCTTTCTCACTAGATCAAAAAAGGACCTGAGTATTATTATGCAGTCGTCTCTTCAACTGAAACTGCAAGTTTTCTTTATTAGATTTAGGTTTGGAGCCTGCATAAACTGGATCATTATTTCATTTAAAGACCCCTGATACTTAAAAAATATGTACATATATATTTTTTTATTTATTTGACATTTATGAATAACAAGTTATTAAAGAAAATAACTTCTCATTTTCAATCGACACCAGTTCCAACATTGAAGATCATAAAAGCAGCATACAAAGCAAAAGTAAAAGTGCATATTAAAGTAGAGTGTCAACATTTGTCTAATTTCAAGCTAATGATTAAGACAAATAGCATGACTAAGACCAAATCCCAGAGCTAACTGCCATTTTATGAATATTTTTGAGCAGCACACTAAATTCCCCCAAAGGAATGAGTTTTGATCGTTTAGGTTCCTTTTGGCGATGATTCCAGGCTAATGGTGCAGAAAAAGAGAAGGCTGTCTTTCCTAATTCTGTACAGACCGAGGGAACACAGTGATGATGTCCTGGGGTCGAAGGTTGTGACTAGTGTGTTTGGGTGACATGATGCAATGTAGATGAGATTCTATGGATCTTTAAAAAGAAATAGCCACACAGCATTTTAAATCTTTTACCATATTTAACAGAGGGCATTAGAGGCTTTCCAACATATTTGTCCTTTTCTTTTAGATCTGGCCAGATCAAGATCCAGTTAAAGTCTTGTAGTCTTTATGTGATGTTTGTGATGTTCACAGAGGAAAGGCTTTTGTTGGGTTGCCTCTGAAATGTCACTCTTTGATGCAGTTTTCTGAAGTTATGCTTTAGTTGTTTTTTTTCCCTCTTACTATTCTCTTGCTGATGCGTGATGACCTAATAATCTCATAAGTCTAATGGCTTATGGCTAAGAGAAATTAGCTTCTCTGTTATGTCTAATTTATACACACATAAAAAAAAGTCATCGTGTTTTTAGATATTCTGAATAACGTAAAGTAAAAAGAAAAAGTGCTTCATTTGAAATATTTTTCAACTAAATTGATGGTCTTATGTTACAGTGAATTTATCATGTTAAGATGCTTGATATTGCCCCAGTTGGGGTGTTTTTTTAAATGATATGCTATGTAAGCAAAGCTTAAGATTACCGTGTGTATTGATCTTTGGGTGCATACGTATGAAAGGGAGTGAACACTCTCATTGAAATAAATTTTAAAAGTGGGAGGTTATAAATCACTGAAGTGGCGATGTCACAGAGTTTTTTCTGCAGGGTAAAAGTTTTTTTCTCCATTTTAAAGATGCATAATTCTTAAGGCGCATTTAAAGTGACTACATTTCTCTAAATCTAAATCGCTGGGTCTCTAAGTATTATTGCAAACAAAGCATATTTTTCTCCATTATCTTTTTTCAATTACCTTTCAGAAGAAGGAAAGGCCACTTCGGGAGCGCAGAGTCTACATCCAAGTTCATCAATAAAAAAAAAAAACCTTCCACATACTGTAGTTTCTTTTGGAGATAAGGCTAACACGGTCAATCTTTGGAAAAGCTCTACGGTAATTTCCTGTAGGAATAGCAGCTTCCATAGACTATAGCAGTTAGTAAAATAGATTGTTCAGTAGAAAGGTGGGAAAATCAAAACTCAGCAATTTTAACTATCTATTAGAGAGGTAATATTGCATGATCAAGCGTGGAACATTTTCTCCCTCACTCTCAGTAACTCCCTTTGCGTCTGCCACCCTCTTTCTATTCCCCTCTCTCTGCCTGTCTATTATGATGAGTAATGAGCGCTCTGTTTCTACTACATCCAGTACTCACTGTTCTCTTAAAGAAAAACACCAAATGCTAAGTGATCACAAAACCGTCCAGCCAAGAATGAGTTTAGTTGTGAAACTTAGTTTGCGAGAAGCCTCAACCTCTCTCTGTATTGTTCAACAAGTAATGTTTTCATCCTTGGTTAAAGAGAACTTTTTAACATGTTGCTTCATAAATAAAAATGTTTTCTTTTACTTTTTAAGCAAATAAAAAGGCTGGGAAGAAAATGCCACAGTTTGTTTCCTGTCACTCCAGATTTTTATTTATTTAATTATAAAAAAATAAAAATAGCTGCTGTGATCTGTCATGTTAGTAACAATTTTGTTACATCAAACTGATCTCCAAAAGAAGCTTCCATCTGTCCATATGAAATGTTTTTTCCCCCCCAAAAAAGACCAAAAATACTGCTCACCTTTCATCTCTATGTAATGAATCTCTTGGGTACTTTCACTTTAATCTGACTTAGTAGATATTAAAAATGCTGCTATGAAATTAATGCTTGTAAAAAAAATAATAATTGTGAAATTTTGTTGGTATAGTCATCATGTTGGTATGCTAAAACATTTCCCTGTGCCTGATGTTTATTTCTTATGGATAGCTGCACATTCAAGCTTGTAAAACTTTACTTAGATAGATACTTTAATAGAGTTAAAAGAAGATACTCGTGAAGTGAATCATTCGAAACTGTAAAGTAGAGGAAGTCACTTTTGCTCCTAGTCAAGGTCTATAAAAATTGTTTGTGATAATTACCAGAAGACTTGACCATGTTTTGTTCTGTTTTACATAAGTTTAAGAAATAAATAATCTGTATGTATTGCAGTTACTTCCCCAATTTCCTGACATCAAAGTCTTTCCACGTTTAAGACCAGGAGTGGAACTGTTAACTAAAATGTTCAAAAGTCTTGTTGCCCAATAGTGATGATGTCGACAATGACTCGCAAACTAGGTGTGATAAAAATATTTTCAGCATGGATTTTAACAAAACATATAAAGACAGCCTTGTCCTTGACATTTCCCATTCGCTCCAATGCTACAGTAACTTTTAGCACACAGACAGAAACAAAAAGACCATCATTGTTTCTTAAAATCTCAATTTCCCCAGATTTACAATAATACACAAACAAACAAGAGTTTTTAAATCTCTATATTTCCAACCAAAAAGACTCTTTGCATGCAGATAGCAGACACAAAGGGAACAGAGCAAGTTCATTTTTCCAAGTGCTCACATTAATGTGCATTGGTCCTAAAAACCTTACCACTCTATGAGCTGAAGTAAACATCCATCCATTAATTGGCTTTATCTTATCTGGGATCTGGTTGTGAGGCTTTCAGGTCCAGGAAAGAAATCCTGACACCCTTCTCCTTAGCAACAGTCTCTAGGTCATTACAAGGTGACAAAGGATGTTTAGCCTCTCCAGCTAGTTCTAGATGTTCTAGGCACTAAGGAAACATCCTGGTCAGGTGCTCAAACCTGTTCAATCAACTCATTTCAAGAGGAAAAAGCAGCGGTTATACTTTAAGCTCCCTCTGTATTTTGCTCTTTTTCTCACAATCCACATATCAGGACCATTGGTGAGGATATAGTCACAAGGATGAATTGTGACAAATAGACAGCTTCATTTTCTTGCTCTGGTCTTTCTTCACCATAAAAACTTGAGCAATTCCTTGATTACTGCAGATGAGACCCCAGTTTGTCTTTCCTATCCTATCCTCTGCTTCAAGAGGCTATAGCAGTTCATTTTCTTTTCTCTTTGAAAATGTTTAATCATTTGGCTTAATGTCTGCCTGAAAAAAACAAACAACAAAAGCAAAACATACAATGACAGTCAATGTAGATTATATAACTAACCTTTTATGTTAGAGAGAAATTCAAAAGAAGAAGGAGCGTGGATAAGCAGCTTTCTTGTATCTTCATCTCCTCACAATACTGAGCTATTGGTCGGCGGTAGCTTTCTATCTGCGATGTGTGTTTGTGTGTGTGAGCGTAAGTGGATTAGTAACAATGAGTAATCTGATGAAAGACAATAAACTTTCATTCACCACCCTTCCCTGCATCCATTGCCTTGTCCTTCTGACAAAATCTCCCTGTCCCTAACCCTGCTGTCCTGTCATTGTTACCCACCACATTGTCTCAGTTGATCTGATTCTAATACTGTTGAACTTCCTTCAACCGTCTCCGAATTATTTTCTTTATAGCTAAAAGAGTGAGCATGTATCTCTATGTGTGTGTTGTATGGGAAAAAGACAGAGCAGTCCAGTAGTTGTTAATCAGTAATTAGTCCTCTGCGATGTGTTGAGGATTAATTTACTGATTCCTCTATTGCCCATCTGTTGTCTACACACAGGCACCCGCACACACACACCCCTACTCACACCAGTCAGTTTTGGACAGAGTGAGAACAAGACAAGCACAAAGGCTCTCTCCTGCACCAACACACACACACACACACACACACCCACAAAGCCTCTCTGTCTTTCAGTAATAGTCTTGTCTGATACAACGGTGTGTTTCGCAGATCTGTGATCAGTCTAATCCAACAGGAGTCAGCCTCCCTGCGGCTGCATAACAGAATCAGCCTAAACTCCTTTAGAGAAGATAAGCTGAGTGTTGCCTGCAGACCCACGCCACATCAATGTGACATCATTGTTTCTCCATGGGGGATCCGAAAGGAGGAAGCAGAAGGTGTTTTCAAACAAGCATCCAGTCTGAAGCGACAGTGAAATTATTAATTGTAAATTTGCTGGTGTCATTGTTTGCAGAAACTTTAAATTATTTGATGTAACGCAATATAAGGCACATAAATCAAAAGTTAGTGACCGTCAATAAGTTCTGACATGTTTGTAGTGCGTAGCGTAATTTCTTGAAATAACTTTAGGGCTGCACAGTGGCACAGTTGGTAGCACTGTTGCCTTGCAGCAAGAAGGTCCTGGGTTCGATTCCCGGCCGGGGTCTTTCTGCATGGAGTTTGCATGTTCTCCCTGTGCATGCGTGGGTTCTCTCCGGGTACTCCGGCTTCCTCCCACAGTCCAAAAACATGACTGTTAGGTTAATTGGTCTATCTAAATTCTCCCTAGGGGTGAGTGTGTGTGTGTGAATGGTTGTTTGTCCTGTATGTCTTTGTGTTGCCCTGCAACAGACTGGCGACCTGTCCAGGGTGTACCCCGCCTCTCGCCTGGAACATAGCTGGAGATGGGCACCAACAACCCTCCCGACCCCATTAGGGACAAGGGTGAACAGAAAATGGATGGATGGATGGATGGAACTTTAGGCAATTATTTTCAAAGAGAAATCAATACATTATTTCTGGCAACAAATAAAAAAACATTGATGTTTTTATTTCTTATTTGAAGAATTCAAGTGAATATTTTCCAGCATCTTGTATGGGTTTTCTGATTCTCAAAGCCTGTGCATCCTTTTGTTAAGGTCAAACAGAAACTAAGATCTGACATTTTGCTGCTAATTCTTCTTCTCATGAGAAACGCCTCATGTAATAACTGCAAATCAGAGTCATAAATGAATTAAGGACAATGAGAGGAAAAGCTATTTAAAACCTATTTTTCAGCTGTGGATGTGATTCCATGCAGAGGAAAGTAAAAAATAAACAGTTTTTTGGCTTATGGGCAAATAAAGAACTTGCTGCTAAATGGCTGTATAGTTTATGCAAGTTGTCCTGCCTCCTGTGCCCTGTTTCTTTTGTAATGGATGGAACCAGCCTGCACTGCTCTGAGAAATGACAGAAGGCAACAGGTTTGTAACCAACGACTTCAATGTTTGGAAGCAGGACTGTTTGGATCCAAGTCAAACCGTGTAACAATAACATCACAGATCATCAAATTAGGTTCCCCAGTGGAGGACAAGAGAACACAGTGCCTGAACAATCTCCTCGAAGTTTAAGGAATGTTACAGGCAGGCAAACAGACAAAGTCGATGAAAACATAACAAAGGGTTTGTAACAGTACGCTAGACAAAGATGATCAGACTAGGTAACTTCCCTTGGATGAATCTGAGATTCACGCATCAGACCACTTCTCATGGCTCCTCCAATTACAAAATTTTCTGCCTCATCTGAGAGTTTGTTCTAATAAGGAGAAGACACAAGCAGGCGACCCAGTGTAATGTCCGGGGACATTCAAGGTCATGTTTTGGTCAATCTTTTCAAGAACAAAGACGTTTTCACATAAAACCTTCAGAAATCATAGAAGTTCCTTAAACCCATGGAAAACACTTTAAAATACCCTAACTACTACATGCAATTTTCTTTTTTAAAGCATATTTATGTTCAACATCAATCTAGCCATAAAGTTTATTATTAATTCAGGAATATCATATACATTTAAAAGTGAGAGACACTGAAGAGAAGAAGAAAGCAGGCCTCCGCTCAGTTCATTCTAATACAACTTGTTAAATCGGTCATATTACTTTAAAATTTGAATAGAGAATAAGGTAATAAAATTAAAACATTGACTGCAAATACTGATACTCTGGCTTTAAAGTAGATATTTGAAATGGCATCATTTTTATTTATGCTACATACTTTCCTAAAAACCAAGGTCACAGAAACTAAGATTGACTATTTGTTACTTCTTCAGCAACCTTTTAAAATGTTTTAAGACAATCATTTAAATAAAAAAAAATGAGATTGACAAAAAGAAAGTAGCTCTAATAAGATCTTAACACATGTATTAATATGTAAATACGATGAGATGCAAGGAAAAATAATAAATAGAGTCATATTTTGGTACATGAGAAATTACAAACTAGGCAGCACACCTTCTGCCAATATGCCGTCTCCGGTATGCCGTTCCGTATAGATGGAGGTGACTGTAAAAACAGCTGTAGGGTTTGTTCAGGAAGATGTAATATTCATGCAATCATACAAGGCAGAACACCTAACATCCTCAATCTGCTGATTCATGTCTGCTCATTTGAATGTTTCTCACGTCTCTTTCCACCCTTAAGCTAGTCGACTGGAATATGAGTTATGTCTACTGTTAATTTAATAACTTTTTATAATTATTTTTTGCGGCAAAATATTACCAACCAAATGTAGCAGAAGTAGAAATCAGGAATTTTGAACACTAAAAAGTAATTTAAGCTCAAAACATCTGCCAAGGATGTTCTTATGGTAGGAGTTGTCGAATAACCAACCAGAATTCTACCAAATGCATTTTGATGGCCACAGAAAGAATGCAGATGTTGTGCAGCGTTACAGCATTTATTCTGTAATTGAGAAAAAACCCAACTAATTATTGTTTTACAAACCATTTAAATTGCATGTTGTTTTAAAAGTCCTCCCACCAAAAAAAAACCCCAAAAACAAAACAATTGCTAAAATAAATTCTTAGAAACTTTTGATTTTGTGCGGGTAAGGAATGGGTAGGAATTTGACCTCTTATGTTAATGTACGTCAAAATGAAAAAATGTTAATACAAAGAAAATCGTGACTTAAAATGACCACTTGCTGATAAGTGCAGGCAAAACTCTGACTGTGTACTCTTAAATTGGCGCTAAAGGAGTTGGACACTTTAGGACTCTGGACAGCTTCCTGCACGGCACACACAGAGTAGAACCATGCACAGCAGAAATGAGCTTTTCTTCTCTGACAGAGGAATCAGGTCTGTCATGTCATCGGTCAAGTGGAGAACTGAGTGCCGACGGGTTAAAGAAAAAGCTCAACATGATTCCCCTGCAGTTTCCTGGAAGTTCCTATGAGGAAGTCTGCTTGTTACTATGCCTGCCAAGCTGCCCACAGGTCCACGGTCACCTTTGCTGGAGAAGGCTGATCTCTCAATGGGCACATCTTATGATACAAAAAGCCTTCAAAGAGGGTGAAGTAGCACCAAACAGAGGAGCCCTTTAGATTGAAGCACTAAAAGCACTGTTCTGACACTTGAATGCCTTCAAGGGCTTGTGTTTTTTCTCGTAAGATTTTGAATGTTTCAAAATTTTGCAAAAGCAAAAATATGTTTTCACAGATATCAGGGGAAAAGCTATGCAAATTAACCAGTTAAATGTTAATTACATTGCCCGAGGACATGGCAATGGTATTTTGTTATAGCAAATTGATAGTGTTTTACATTCGCCTGCCTCTTGTATTATCCTCTGAACAAAAGAGAACCACTGTGAGGCGTTGTTCTTTGTAATGAGAGCTTCTCCAGAGTAATGAAACTCATGTAGAACAAAGAGGCCAGTTCTAATGTGGAACTGTGCCGTATTATCATCATACCTGACCCTTTTACTGGTTGAAGAGAGGGACATAGCCTTTGCTTTGGCCCAATCTAAATCTATCATTTTGAAATCGACTCGAAATTAGTGCACAGAATAATTGGGTGAAGGCAAAAGGGAATGAATGAAAGTAGAAGGGGGGGTGGCTCTGGGTGGTGGAGGACCTGTCGAAATGTATGAAACAACAATAAAAGGGTGGCGAGGGGAAGGGAGAAAAAAAGGTGGGCTGAGTGGAGGGGAGGGAAAGGAGGAAAGTTGTCAAGATACAAGGAGCAGAGAGGAGAGACTGATAGAGTGTGGAGATGTTTTAACAAAAGGTTTCCTGTTGAGTAACACTCACTTTCTCCTTTTCCCCCTCATTATCCCTCCCCAGGACAGAGGGGAGGGAGGCTGCGACGGGTGGAGAGAAAAATGACATTTTCATTTGTTCATTTAAGGGTTCCTTATTATCACCTTTCATTAGAAACCTGCTCTTTTTTCCTCTCTCCCGTACTTTTTCCCCTGCTCCTTAACAATAGACTCACAGAAGATTTTTTTTTATACTTTCTCTCCCCATGTTTCCACTGTCTCTCTCTTTTCCCCTCTCTTGTTCTCTCTCCATTCTACACTGTAATTGCATGGCTGATTAATTATAAGGGAATCAGAAAGAATGAAAAGAGGCGTTGGCATTTCAACTTACAAAGAGAAATCAGCCCGGCACCTACACAAACACATCGAGGCACTTACACACACACACACACACACACAAAAACGCCGAAAAGAGAAATTTTACCTTTGTATGGGCTTGTGCAGATATTCTCTAGCTTTTCATGTGTGCATACACACATACATGCTTCAAACAGAGTATCGCAAACTTCAGCAGGTCTTATTGGGAGATTATCTGACAGCATTGCTAATAACTGAGCTTGAAATTGTGTCAGTAATTTATATGAATCCCTTTAACAGCTGGCACGTTGACTGCAACCAAAAAACCATGAGGCAGCGTCTATCACAGGAGGGCATAGAGAAGAAAAATCCCTTTGAACTTTGCAAAGCAGTACCGACATTTAAACAGAAAAGAAAGATGTGTCACAGGGTAAAAAAAACACACAAAAAAAATGGAATTGGTTAGAGACCGTGACACCATCTTCAACAAATGAAGCAATGTTTGCACAAGTCTACTACTGCTTACATCAAGCATGCTTAAGCACAGTTTAAGTAGCGACTACACATTGCTGAGTCTTTTTCAGTTCAGATTTGTTTGTTTATTTGTTTTCCACCTTTGCTCAGCTCATGAACAGCCTGTTTGAGTTTAAATGTGTTTTTATAAATTGGTTTAAATATTTTTATTTATCTATTTGGTCATCCCTTGTTTTTTTTATTAAATTTTATCTGCCATTATTTATCTATAATCCATTCCCTAACATTCTTGTATATTCTGTATAATCTGTGCATATAGCTCTCATATTTATATTTATACACAATATCTGCTATAACCCCTTATAGTCCATACATACATAGTCTTGTACATCTGTAAATAAATATTTATATCTCGTAGAGCACTTCTGGATAGATGCAAACTACATCTCGTTGCTTGTACTTGTGACAGTGCAATGACAATAAAGTTGAATTCTATTCTATTCTATTCTATTTCTTTTAGCATTTTGAGGTTCAGCTTACAAACCGATTAAAATCCACCATGGAATGCAAATACATGTAGCCTTTTGTTTTTAAAGATTTAGATCAGGAGATATGAGAGAAGTACAGGAGAATCTATAACATGGCACTCTATAAGCATCAGTATGAGCAAACAAACACTATCGATTTTAATCTATTAAAACTTAATATGGGAAATTTTACAGTTATGGTTTTCACAATGGCAATCATTTTTTACCACCAGCAACAGGGTTGTTTCATATTTTATTACATTTTTTAAATTCTGTTAAATATGTGCCAATATTAGGCCTTTCCTGGTAACCCGCTGCACAAAGACTATTGCCAACTATATGGTTAGGATATATAAACACTATAAACAAGAAATGTTTTATCATCCCCGATATCCCCTATGTATATCAACCCAAAAGACGGAATGTTTCAAGAACCAAGTGATTCTTTTTAAGAATTTAGTTTTACTAAAACACTAATTCAGCAGAACCGTAACATCTAAAAAAAATTGCAGGTTTATGGTGGATAGCAGGCCAAACCCAATTAGAAAGGATGCAAGTTCAAATTCAACCATCTAAATCTCCACAGATGACTGCTTCCTTCATGAATATTCATTCATCAGGTCTTGGCCAGTTGGCGGACTGTCATGAGCTACGCTCCATTTGCCAAGGCAGCCATCAAAACTAATACTTAATGATCAGAAGATTGCATTTGGACAAGCCAGAGTGTATGATTAGTATTCCCTGAATGAAGGACTCAACATTCTTTTATTTTGAAGCTTTTTTGCCTATTTTGTCCAAAAATATAAAGTTTTTAAGCAAATTATATGCTTGGGTTTTATTCCGTATTCATAGCTAGTGTTAAAAAATAAGTACTGTATGTTAAATTGTATGTTTTACTCTGCATGCACAGTAAAATGCATTTAATCTGATATGTCAAATGACATATACACACAGTCTGTGAAAATTTGTTGAAGAAAAAGCTATCCACTCATAGATGAGGTATTTAAAAACTGTTTAGTGTGTTGAGATGAGTCAAGTAGGAACTCGAACAAGTCTGTACTGCAACCAGATGTTGGATTTGTTTAGAGCAAGAAACAGTGTTGTTAAAAGAAATCGGTGGGTATTGGCAAATATGAATTGTATTCTCAGGGGGAAGTTTGTGGGAAGTCTGAATGAATCACAGGATGACTCTGTAGATTCTGGAAAGGGTGTTTTATCGGAATATCCTTAAGTGGCAAGGAATTTGAAGATTGTGCTGCTTTGGTTAAGTAGACTGTTAGGTCTATTGGCCCTCATACAGTTAATGTGAGAGCCAAAAGGCATAGTAGGCAAGATGAGGTAGGTGGTTACAGCACAAAAACAGAGGATGAGCTCAATGAAAGGAGGCGTATATCCTGCCAGAGAATAACTGAAAGATTGTGGGACGCTATGGTGAAAGAGCCACTGGCTTAATTAAAACAAAAACTGAGAATATATCAAAGGGTTCCACTGGACTGCAGCAGTGTAGATGGGTCTTCCAACAGTCTGGAGACTCCTAATGGTCTTTATTTGCAGAATGAGCTCATGAGAGGACAGGAGACCACTCAAAACTAACCCTGAATAATCCATCCAGCCATCTATTTTCTATCCTCAATTCTTTCATGGTCATGAGCAAGCAGGTGTCTACACTCATATTCAGTACATTACAATACACGTCCCAGTGAGTCTTGTTTGTCAGTTTAGGTGTGTTTCAGTTGGTGGTGAAATAGATGGACTTTTCAATAATATTCTAATTTATTGAATGGGTGTGTATCTCCACTTGATATTGGGCAAGAGACAGGGTAGACTTTGAATAGGTCACCAGTCATAGGGTACTGCCAGATCATGACAAATAAAAAGAGAGAGTGTAACAAACTGGAAAATGTAAAATCCTTCTTTCATAGCTCCAGGCAGATAGACTGATGAAGTTCTGGATTCATTTTATTAAGGTTACTTCAAAAAATAGAAAATCCTCTCCAATTTATCTCTATTGTCTGGTTTAATGTTTTACCTAAAATTCAGAAACTTTTACAAAATCATCTTGAATGTGGATCCTGGTGTTATAACCGAACTTTGAAGACATCATTTTATTAACTGATGTTCTCTCCTTCTTCTCTGTACCTGCTCATTTTTGGAGATTTGGTTTTCTGTTTATTTGTTTGATGTAGCAAAAGAATAGAGTAATATATTTTTCAGGGTCTCTTTGTAAAAGAATTATTCTATTATTTCCTGTTTCTACTTACTTAATTAAATAAACATGTAAATACATTCACTCTGTTCAGTCTCCAATTTTTTTCGGAGTATGTGTGTATTTTTAGGTATTTGTGCACATACATCGCTGATGTGATTTGTTCAGACACCAATAAGAGCAAATCTCATTATCATCAAAATGCTTTAGTACTAATCAGGTTACTGAGCAACCAGTGAGCCAATGGCAGCTACTAATGCCATTAAGTTGAGCCGTGATTGGATTGGGATCTTATTTCCACTTCCTGAAGGCTGCCAGCGTTTTAATCAATAAACACAACAGCAGTGATGTCACAGTCCGTTAAAAGTGCGAGGCAGTGATGTCACAGATTGTTCACATCGTAACGACGGTGGAGAGGACGAGAGAAGAAAATGGAGATGCATATAGCAGAATCCAAAGAATTTTCACGTCTGTTCTTCAGTACACAGTGTATTGGTGCACGCAAGAATAGCGAAAAGAGAGAAACACAAACACAGCCCATTATGCAAGGTAATTACATGGTCTTGGCAAGGAGAAGAAATGGTAATGCTGTTGGAGGAGGTAAGGTGGAGAGAGAAGAAGGGGGTGTTGGACAGGTTACATAAAATCTACAGCCACGTGTGCAAAGAGCTACTCCAGGGTAGGAGTGCTTTACAGTTGATGAAAAAATGAGATGCCTACATTAATACATTTCAACAAGCCCTTGACAAATGTTTACTAATTTAGTTTAATGTGTAGCACAGAGATCTGCTTTGTTTAGTTGCTTAGAAAGGGCATTAAAAAGGCATCTGAATGTGAGGTTGAAGTAATAAGTCGTCTAGTCTTCAGTCTTTGTGTGGCAGACCCAAACGCAGACAGGAGGCAGGCAGAATCATACGAAAAGTCTTTGATGACATGAATTCAAAAAATGAGTCTAAAATAGACATAGACACATAACAATACACACCGATTATCACAGCTAAACTTAAAGTCTTACAATACAAGACAGAGAAACTATTTTCTGTTGAAAATTCATGTGCCCTTATAATGCTCATGCTATTTAGGGTTAGTTAAATCACAGTGTCGATTTTTTACCAGGATATTGATGCAGAATTAGTGTTGTTGTTCTCCTTGAAAAATAATTACAAAAATGGGGAAAGCAAAAGAGCTCACATCATCATTTATTTGTTAAACCAAGTGTCTTCTGTTTTTCCTCTTCTGCTTGTAGCCTTACTTGTGATTTTCTTTGTCTATTGTATGTTTGGTGTCACCCTTTGTCCAGGAATTGTGTTGTTGTTGTTGCCAGGAAGGAATTGCACAAGTCTGGACTGGATTTCCTCTTGGAACCTGGCAGGAAGCTGAAGAAGATAAAATCTGCATCACACATGTTTTGTGGTTAGATGAATCGTTGGAATGAACTCTCAGGCATGAATGTGTCTGAAAGGATCCTACTGGACAGAAAGACAACACCTAAGCATCCTAACTGGGGGAACTAATTGACTGTGTGTAGAGCATTGGACTTTCACCCAAGATTGTACAAAAAAGGGGGGAAAATGGAAAAGGAGACTCCACAATAAAAGTAACTTACTGTATCCTCAGACATTAGCACACAGTGAATTGTACCCCTTCATGGCACTTCACAATTTATTTGATTAATGACACATCATAAATGATTCACATGCTGCATGGATTCAAAAGGATTTGTTTCAAATTCTTCTTGCTTGAACCTGCATGAGATGCATTTTTGTATATCCCAAAGTGCATCATAAGATCAAAAGTTTAGTGTCCACCTTTCTGTGACAATTTTTAATTTTTCTTTCTTTTTGTAAATGCACAAACAGAATCAACTGAGAACTTAAACCTCGCGGATGTCAAAATATGCTTTGGAAAAATGGAACTTCAGCTAATGTAAGCACTTTACAATTAAATGAGTAATCCACACAAAAGATGCTTTAATAAACAAATTACTCACCAAAAACGTTCCTCTTTTAAGAAGGCTGCTGGTTCTCACCATTTTGTGTTTCCAAAGAAGCTTATTACACATTCGTACACAGCTGAGCATAAAATGGTGGCCTTATCAGACCCATTTACTTTACCTGTGACATAACATTAAAACAAAGCATTCTGGACAGTTTAATCCATTTAACCTGACCAATGCTGTTGCAGTCACTTCATTCAGTGTTTCATTCTCTCCAATTGTTTCAATTTAAAGGCCCTGCCACGCTTCTGTCTCTCTTGTGCACTGTCTATCGCTTTCTTTATCCCCCCGTCTCTTCTGCCTCGGATCGATGGCGAGGGCGAAAAGCTAATGACCCATCTCAGCAACCAATTCACTCAGCTCTGCCACACTCAGTACCTGTCGAAACCTATGAGGAAAGAGTAGAGGGAAGGCGAGGAGAGGAGGCGAGGCTGGTTTATTTATCTAAAAAGCTTTTACCTTCTGTTCACAGACTGGGAGAATAGAGAATCAGACACACATAAGGCTCTAGTTCTAGATTATTATAGGGAAGATGGAAACAGCGAACAAGACAAAATTGCATTGGTTGCAGCTCACAGGGGAAAGAAAAGCACTTTACCAATACTGTGTAAGGAATGGTTTTTATATTTTCCAGTATTTGGAGAACATCATGTGGCTTCCAATACAACCTGTTAATTCTTAAAATATGGTCGGTGTAAAGGATTAACCAGCAATAATCGGAGTTATGCTGTTAGTTTTGGTCATTTTTACACTGTCATTTGTTATTTTGAACTGCTGTCAGGGGAGTGCTTACAGTTTCTCTGGTGCACTCTCAAACCAGGCAGCTGAGAAAAGGACTGTCTCGATTCATGATCCTCCTTTATCCCTACTCAGCTTTTTGTTTGGTCCAACTTATTTTTTTTAAATATCCTAAATCCATCTGATCTACTTAGAACAAACAGCAAGTGAAAACAGTGGCTGATTTTGCAAACACTTTTTGCCTTTTTAAATAAATGCTTATAAACATTTTCTGCAACCTAAGTGGATTTTAATCAAGAGAACTGTTTAAAACACACACTATATTGCCAAAATATTTGCTCATCTGCGTTCACACATTTATGAACTTGAATTCCATTCCATTCTTAACCCTTAGGGTTTAAATGATGTTGTGCTATAGGATTATGTTCAGACTCTGAGTGCTAATACCTCCCACTGCAGTATTATGACAAAGGTTTCACCAGCTGCTAAGTATTAGAGGAAAGTTTTAGTAAAAAAATGTAAAAAAAACAAAACAAAATAAAGGCTGCGATTGTTACCAATAAACCTAGAGTCTGATTCATAACAAAGTCCATGGAAAATCATAACAGAAAATAATTTTGAAGATATTTTGCCAAATCAGACTTCCGTGTTCTAGAGGTTTTGATCCAAGTGACGAAGGGACAGTTTGGATTAAAACCCGTTGTTTCGGCCTAAATATGTCAGAATTTCTCAGTGTTTATACACTGAATACAAATACTAATAATATCAAAGTCATTTTAAGTTCATAACATCCAACAAGTACTTAATAAATACGGCCTGGCATGTGTCCCAAATGGGTATTTACCACACACACACAGCAGCAGCAGCAACAGCTTGATTCGCAAAGGTGAACTAGGAATTCACAGGGGTTGTGATCATCTTTCTGGCTTTATGACTGATTCAAAATAGTTCCATTCCACAAAATTATGTCAAAAAATCCTTAGTAAATAAAAAGTACTACCCCATCCGTCTAGGGCGTTTTCTGAGGAAATGTTTCACCCTGTTAATTAGCTTTAACCCTAAATGCAATGGAAATGCATTTAGGGTAATAATGGTCACAGTAGGTTCCTGTAATGAAAATGCTCCTTTTCTTCCATCTTCATGATCTAATTCAGATCAAACTTGCTCCAAATACAAATAGATTTTTTTTTGTCTCCAGTGATTTGTACTTTTTATACCAATTTATAATAAATGAGTAATATGCAACCCCAGAAAATTGTTGTGTTTGTGAGACAAGAATTTTGTCAACTGTACCACTGTCCAACTAGAAGACCAAAGAAAATATAGGCAAACTAAAAATGCAATTCCAATTGTAGCCCTTCAAAGCACAAATACTTCTCTGTATATCAAATCAAACTGAGCAATTTGGAGCAAAGTTTGATGATGGCTTTTGAGAGAATTATTTGTTAAAGAATACGTTTATTTGGGAAGGGAATAAGTTAAAGCCCCTCTTGCATGCAAAGACATGCACTAAAACATAGAGCCATTTCTGTAGGTTCAGTCACCTGTGAAGAGATTACAAATGACACAATGCAAAGCACATTGCCTGATCTAACAATATCACCATTAGCCTCTTATTTCTTCATATAAAATTATATTTTTAGCTTCTGCCGAAAGGGTGAAAAATATCATATATTATCCCTGTAACATTACTGCAAATTAAGTTCTGAGTTTATGCAGACTGGTCTCTGCAAAAATTATCTGCAGAGATCATTCAAAACATGGTTATTATTTCTCCCTGAGGCTCATATGTTGTGTGTTATAAGTTATCAAACTTACTGAGCCTCAACTTCTAAAGTCAACAATACTCTCCCCATTTCTTGGTGTAAGAGTCTCCTCCAGGCTGCACACCAGGAGTTCCAAAGTCCCTTAGTATCCAAAGTCAATCAGGGAGAAATCTTTTTATAACAAGATGGAAACGAGATAAAAAATGATAATTTTACAGGTTTTTCACAGATGAGTTATTTTGTTACTCTGAAAAGAGATACTCAGCTTCTCTGTCTCTTGGCCTTCTTCACTGTTTATCCATCTATCTCTCTCCACTCCCCCTTCCTTAAGTTCAGCTTCAGTGCCTATCACATCTAAATTCATTAGAGCCTCGAGAGGCTGTGCGATTGCGTGTGCGGGTGTTTGTGTGTGTGTGCATCATCAGCGCTAAATGATTATAAAGCACTGTTATTAAAAACGGGCATAATTACCATCCCTGTAGCAAAAACACTTTGACATGAATTTACCTCCTGTCCTCTGCAGGCAAAGACACACACACACACGCATGCACACGCCTTAACACCACACAGATGCTTAAAGTGCTAAAATTGGCACACACACATCTATGGCACACAAAAGATAATAGGAAGCACACACCAGTACACACCTTTCTCCTTTGGCAAGAACAAACTCTGACAGGCACTGAAGTTTTTTCTTGTTATTTTATTTTCAACGTTCTTGGACCTTTCTGGCCTGCAGAGAATGTCCACTGAAGGGTTTATGAGCATAAGTTTGGAAGTATATCTCATAGTGCATAGTGAAAGGTTTATTTCTCATTGTATTAAAAAAAATATTTATACATGTTT
The DNA here is from genome assembly GCF_002775205.1 of Xiphophorus maculatus. Classification (NCBI taxonomy): domain Eukaryota; kingdom Metazoa; phylum Chordata; class Actinopteri; order Cyprinodontiformes; family Poeciliidae; genus Xiphophorus; species Xiphophorus maculatus. The sequence goes on from NC_036457.1 coordinate 6,502,204, forward strand.
TGTATTACTCACAGTAAGCATCAACATTACCTGGGTTTAAGGAAAACCTAAACATAACTGGATGTCTGATTCAGATTTTCTTGCTGCTTTGGTTGGAATTTCATGTAAATGGGTGAATGCATTATAACTTTTGCCTGTTTTAACATATATTATAACATAAAATAAGAGTCATTCAACATAACTGGTGTGTAATGCTAGCACTTATAGAGCAAAAAAATGACATTTCTTTCCCATATTTTCAAGTCAGTTCTAATAAGAGTTATTTTTGGTTTTATGGGTTTTTTTAATGGTGGTTTGGGCTTGGGTTCCTTATTTTTGTCTTTTCTTCTTTGTTGCTTATTTACATCTGACGAGGTCTTGCAAAGTTTGCTAAATTCAGTTCGTTTTATGTATTCATGATTGCTAGAATAGTATATGGTAAAATGGTAAATGGCCTGTGAAGCATTAATCTAATCCAGAGGACTCCAACACGCTTTAAACTGTAGCCACAGCTGCCCTGGATAAGTATGACAGAACCAGGGCTACCATACACTGGCACCACTGGGCCCTTTGACCCAGGCAAAGCGGGTGAAGGTGAAGGGTATCACCCAGTGACACAACAACTGAGACAGACGGAGCAGCGGTTTGAAACAATAACCCACTCCTACCTCCTTATCTACTGTTGTTCTAAAGGTCTTACCCTTTTAGTTTTTTGTTCAGGTTCTGTATTTATTGTTCTGTTTTGTTATTTATGCTCATTGGATTTTGCTCTTTGTGATTAATATTGATTTTTTCCCTTCTTGTTATGTTGTTTCTTGAATTCTCAGCTCAGCTCCCAGTATTAATTATTCATTTTTCCTCAGTCTACCTCTTTGCCTCCTGTCCCAGCTGCACCCTGTTAGTAATCAACCACCTGCCTCTTGTCCACAATCAAATTTCTTTCAGCTTCTGACATTCAGTACTGGATCTTTCCTTTGTCATGACCCTTAATCCACTGATGCTCCATGCATGTCCTGTTGTCCTTGTGTTGTAAGTTTTCTTATTTTTTTAAAATATACACACATTATGGTCATTCCAAATTCTTATCTGCAATTTGACTTGGACCACTGTTGTGAAGCTGCAAAGAAAGAAGTGTTTCAAGGTTGGACAAATATCAAAAACTTTAAAAACAATAATAATTGCAATATAGATTGCAATTAGGATATTTTGACCTGCAAGCTATAGAAGCTCTTTATAATAATGCAGATATTATAAAGTTAAAGTGATTCTATGTTCCAATTTAATATTGATCTAGTAAGGAAACACTACAGACTTTCAATGTATTTGACTAGAATATAATTAAGTTCCCCAAACTGTTTTAAAAACAAAGTCCAAATTTGCTAGTACTATTCCTAATTTAAAACAGCCATTGGTTGAGACATGGGTTACACTGTGGACAGGCTAGCACAGAGAAGCACAAGTCAGTCAACCACACATGCACCCTCATGCCTGTGAGGAATGTGGAAAGACCAGTTAATGTAACAATCGTGTTTTTGGACTTTGGAAAAGATCCCATGACAAGAGAACATGTAAACTCCATGCTGAAAGACCTAAGGCCAGGATTCAAACCCAAGACCTTACTCCAAGACAACCGCTAATAACTGTAGGCCCAAAATAATACCATTCAATCTAATACAATACAGCCCAAGAATGACATCAAATTCTAGTTACAGATACAATTCAGTTTAGTAGATCAATATCAGCAGGTGGAAAATGTACTTTCTAAGCAAACCAGCATATGTGCATTAGGTATAGTATTGCCTTACACTTTCATATTTCCAGCTGAGTACCAATGTAAACTAGCTAAACTAACAGGAAAAGCAGGCAGCCACATACTAGATGGAAGAATTTCAACAATGCAGAAATCTTGTGTCCTCTGTTGACTCTCACTGCTAACACTTCCTACTGAGTGTACACATCCAGTTCCCATTAAAACCTTGGTGCAGAATTTGGCCATCAAGCTGCAACACAAACACACTGACTGAGTAACAATAGACTGTTGAGATTCTAACCACTTTGCTCTGTGGAGTGAAGTTGTTTGACTAAGATCCCTTTTGGCTTTATTGAGTGCAAGCATGAGCAACAGCATATGCAAAAACCTCTGAAGCCCAGGGGAAATTCCATTTAAATACATTTTTATCACTGCTTCAACGCTTTATGAGTAAAATATGGAAACAACCTAGTATTTGAATTATTCAAAAATAAATGATGAATATAGAAAGGCATTTAACATATTTATCAGCCTTTAAGAATTACATTGACCATTTTTACAAAGGCAAACATGACAGAGTCTAGGAGATATTTCAGGGACTAAGCACTGCTCATCATCAATAGAAAGTTTGAGTTTCAAAAGAATGAAAGCAACAAAATTGTGTCTGTTGGAAAAATAGACACAATGCATTAGACACAATTCAGTGGGAATGCAATTTTAACATCATTGAGAAGACCTCAACCATCGTGGTACAATAATGAAATGGGAGGGACTACCAACTTATGCAACACAGAAAAACAAAACAATTCCTGTAAACGCTAACATAATTTTTACTGTTCAAATATTTCAAAAGTGATATTAGCTAGTTTTTTTTAATCAGACTCTGACATTAAATTTGATAAAGTGGGTGAAATTGTTTAACCTCCAGTAGTAAATAGGAAGTTTCACAAATTATGCACAGTATTTTTTTTATTTATATAACAGATATACGTAAAAAATATTTAGAGTAATTTGTTTTTGTTTTTTTTGGGGGGGGGGGGGGGGGTCTAAGGGGTTTTGAGACTCTGTGACCACATGATGTTGTTCTTTTCCAAAATTCTCTAACAAGAAGTATTGGAGATCTTTTACCCTGTTTTATCAGAGTGATAAGACAGGATGAAAAGATTACCTCAGGTTGTTTTAGTCTTTTTTGTCAACGTTCCACTAGTTTTAAGCTTTTTGATTGTTGCTCTCCCTGTGCAAATTAGGAAGTTTAGCTAAGGAATAGCTTTCTTCAAATCGACAGACATAAGCCTTTCTTGACTGACATGCTTGTCTTCTTTTCCTACCCTGAAGAGTAGCTAAGTGAAAAGGGCTACATCCTATCTACACTCCAGGGAAATGAGACATCATTAATTACTAACTACAAGTACCTAGACTCTCTGAGCAGCTAATGCATGAAGAAAAATGGTTTAGTTAAATTAATTTAACTGGAATTGTTGTCCTGTGAACTGGAATCTAAAATAGCTAACTTCCTTGAAAGTTTGGACTAGATGACATTTTCATCTACCATTCATCTCACAGTTTAGTGCTTATAAGAGCCAATAGCTCTTGATATGATGCACAGCTGTTAAATAAGCTGCTTGCTGTGAGGGATTCTACAAACAAATGATGACAGCAAGTAAAAACTCTGATATAGCTCTCGGCTGGAATTAATGCTGCTGTATTTAAATAACAGTCATGTTTTCATCCTGTCATCATGACCAGGATTCGATAATAGATTAAGAATTGAAGTCCAGATATCCTTGTCCCCAGTGACAATCCAGCTCATTCTGGGTGATCAGTGTGTTCCCAGTACAACAGGGATGGTGTTTTCCCAGTTTGCCCTCAAAGGTACATAACAGGGGTCAACTGAGCCTTCTATTTGTGAATGCAAAGCGGCTCTACTCTAACCTCTCACAGATTTCTGAAAGTGAGGAGCCCGAGGAGGAAGTTCATTTTAGTCACTTCTATCCAGAAACATTTTCAGGAACACTTTCAGTCATGATCTATATCTAATGACAATAAGTGATGGTCCAAACAGATTAATAAATAGACAGGTTTATGTTGTTTCATGTCTGTCTTTAACAGAACCGATCAGAACACCGTCCATATTACTGCATTTGTCTTATGCTTAAATCTGCCAACATTTATTAACAAGTCACTAAGACTTCTCTACTTGGCACATACCTTTCCTCACTCGGGATGGAACAGTTAACCTTTTATTGGTAAAGAACAAGTCCAAAGAGTGCAGACACAACTTATTTTTTGGCTACACAAGGATAAGATATATCTTAAATGTTACCTCCATTCCACAGAATACCAGATCTAAGAAGCACATGAGGCCAACTAAACTCTAACGTGCCCCTCAGCAATGTTGTGAGAAGAAATATCTTTACTTGGTTTTCATGTTTTCAGCTACCATGAAAACCAAACCGCTTCTCTTGAATCATCAATCAGCTCAACAGGTTCCTCCTTTCCAACACCCTACAGCAGGAGTCTCCAACCCCAGTCTTTGAGGTCCACCATCCTGCAGGTTTTGGATATTTTCCTGCACCAACACAGCTGAATAAAATGACTGAAATCTGCAGGATCTCAATGACTAGGGTTGGAGACTGTCCTCCCTAGTATCAACCTGCTGAGAAGTCTATTGAAAGCTGAAACAGGCTTTTTCATTCCTAACAACTGGGACCATAACCTTGCCACACAAAGGGGTTTTCTAAGTATACCAGGTGACATTTTAGTGGCATGTCAACTGCTACTTCCCCAAGAAGTTCAACAACTTCTTGCTCTTACCTACCCTTAAAGTCTTGTATATTAAAGAAATAATAATTCAAATATTTATATCATCATGTCCAATTTTGAAATGACTGGCGTTTTTAAAACCAGATGGCCTGTTATATCACATCTGAAGTAGACCAGCCATTTCACTGGAATATGAAGTACATTTTTCTGTCAGATGGCTTCAATGTAAGCGAACAAAGTTTCAGCATGAACTTTGTGTTGTGACTCACTCTCTTGAAAGGAGATAGGTTATTTTGTCTGCCTGGGCATAGATATATTACACCTCTTAAGTCACTCTGTTTCTATGGAGAGCAGTTTTACAGATCCACGTAAATGTAAATGTCTTGTTAACACATACACTGCTGCGCTGGATCTGAATGAATAATTTTTTATGAATACATTTCACTATGCTCTTTTCTGGTGCATTTAGTTTATGTGTTTTTGGGTTTATCAGCTCTGGAGCAGAAACATACTCTATAACACACTCCCACCATCCACCTGCCATTACCAGCTGGCACATATACCTGGCTCACTGGCATTAGCCAAAAAATAAATAAAAAATGGAGGATTACCATAGCAACCATATGGGGATGGCCTGGCATGGTTGAAACCGTCATGGAAACAGCAGAGCAGAGAGTTGACCAGTGCCAACCATATGGTCCACATACACACATGCAAGCACCAAACTGTCCTTGATATTGCTTGATACCTTTGGTACCATGTCATTTAGTATCAGTTTTGACATCAATCTCTATGCAGCTCTCTCAATCAACTTTTAATACTTTTCAAATTTGCAACACTTAGCAAAGCCAAACACTGCCATATTCCATGACCAACCATGTCTGCCTTGGCTGGGTCTGTGGGCAGAATGAGGAGGGTGGGGGAGACAAGGCTGCAGCTGAAGTCTGAAAGCCCTACCCTTTCACAGCCACACAGACAGACTCACATAAGAGATGAAAGCATTTGAAGTGACAAAGTTGGTGAAACTGAAAAGAAAATTTAGCATTGAACACAAAATAATTTATGATTATTATTTATAATGACTCACTTTGTAGAGCCCTTTTTTTTAGGTGTGTGGCTCAGTAGGAAAAGTAGTTTGAAAGTTCTGGGCTATAGTCTGGTGGTCCTACCGCATGTTGATGTGTCCCTGGGCAAAGCCCTTTACCCCCAAGTTGCATATCAATCTGCACATTGGTGTATGAAGTTGTGTACATATCTATGTGCATGTGATGGCCACATCTTCAGTCACACAAGGTCAGTAACCTCACAACTCAACACCATTTACATTTTAAGTTTTTGTTTTCATATGTATATCATTAAATGTAGCACAAAAAGGTAGATTTTGTTTGTTTTTATATGTTTGGGAACACTGAAATACATTAGTTGCAATTTAACTTTAGTAGTGTTACCTAGAAAACTTTTAAAACTTTTTCAAGGCCCCCATACTGTGCATAATGTGGACCAATCTTTTTAGCTTGAGACGTTTCTATCTCTAAATTATTTATATTAATTAATCCTATATTTTAATCTATCTGAACTTCTAAGTACTAGAAAAAAAAAATATATCCATTTTTTTATTATTATTTGTAATCAGATTTTATTTCTGTGGCTCAAATGTGTGCTTATAAGGAAGCAACCACAGAAATTCCCTTTGATTTGGGCTGCAACAGTTAAATACATCACTTAGTGATATGGGGAGTATGGTGGATTCCATCTATTAGTTCAGGTGACTTTTCAAGCAACTGCTTGCTCTAGTTTTTATTTAGAAGGATTACAGTACAGGACAATGAAAACAAAAGAATGCAACAGTTTTCAGACTCCATTTTAAGGTTTTTTTAAAAACATGATTTTTCTTGTTGCTACTTTGTCTTTGTCTGCCACACAAAATTCCAGCAAATCACATTGGAGTTGTGATTCTAGTTGTGAAAATGTTCAAAGGGATGAACATTCTTACAAACTGCAAAAGAGAAAATTACCCTCTATACGTTAGTGACTGCAATTAGCGTTTTATAAAAGACAAAAAAGGGGTTGACTGTTGATTATTGAGAAATTAACACCTGAAAACAACGTGACATCAGTTCTGCAACATGAGAAGTACACATGTATACACGAGTAAATCATATGTTCTTAGAAAATATTCATCACACTTGTTACGACAATCAAGACCTGTGCTTGCACTTTATTTTTGGAAGACTAAAAAGGTTTTCAAAAATAATTTAGGAGCCAATTATATCTGAAACAACAGGGATATACACATTGCTCTCAGCTCCAGGTTAGCTTAATTTGCAACATTTCTGTGCATCAGTGAGCAGAATACACTGTTTCGCTTTGTTGAGTGTTAAGCTGAAAAACTGGCTTCAAGTATGTGTCCAAGTGTGTGTGTGAAGCATCCAGCAGAGCATATTTCCATGCATGAGTGTTTACACACTCCCACACCAGTTTGCATACCTGAGACCTGCGATTACACCGGAGAAGTAAAGCATACCAACTTTCCCTGCCTATCTATCTTTTTCAAATATAAACAAACTCTCAACACACAAGTACAGACGTAGTGTTTTAAAAACACGACCTCTCACACAGGCCCAAAAATGGTCCGACTCCAGCTTTGTGCTGTGGCACAACTAACTACCTGACTTCATGTTAGCTTGAACTGTAGAAAGAAAGGTCATTCTTGTCCTTAAAAACATGGGTGAACAAAATGTTCCAAACACAAATTCCTTTTTTTCTATCTTTTTATTCCTGTTTTCATGAACATTTATTTGCTTTGTAGTTTCAAGCTCCAGTCAGACATTTGGGCAAGTTTATACCTGCTGTGGGAACTTCATATTATGAATTCTCATCTTGATACAGCAGGCAGAAACCAAGAGACACAACTCTGTAATGAAACATTCCTCTTGCATTGTGTGAGAATGTTTTTAAATCTGATTATAAAAGAATGTATTACTGAACAAATAGAAAAGAACAAACATAGATTCTTAAAACATTTGTTTACCAAGTAAAATCTGTTAACGGAGATTAGACATTTGCCGCACTCAGCAAGAAAATATCCCATTTATTGTCATACTATTTGAATTTTATGGGTTCAGATACCTCTGATTATAATAATCATTCTCTGCTGTCTTAAGACTTACAGCAGTTTCAAGATTTTAGTCCCCAAATTCAACATCACCATCTGTCATTGTCCAGAGTCTGGTCTATTTTCAATCTAAATAATGACAATGGTTTATTTCTTATGTATTTCTTTTCATGCACTATAGACATTTTCGGGTTCTTTTTCCAATTTCTTTCACCACTCTTTTGCTGATTTACCCATTTGTGCTTTACTCATACCCTTTTTCATTGATCATGTTACAACCACAAACTTGAATGAAAAGGTAAATGGCATTATCATAAAGTTATCAAGGCCAGGCAAAGACAATTAGTCAGACAACAACTCTCTACAACAGCTAAGAGATCTACAGCTCAGGTGGGACAATATATTCACACAACAACTTTTAGACACACACTCCCAACTCTCTATCCTAAATGGCAGGGTGAAAAGAGTCACTGAAAACCAAAAAGCCTTGTTTGTAAATAGCCTACACGACTAACCAAGTGTAGAGGGGTGAAAAACAAGTTGCTAGTAAACAAAACCAAGAAGTAAGAAAATAGGCACCCCAACATAATTTTTCATTTTGTATCTTTAATTTCTCATCGTAATAAGTTCTGTAGTGTTATTTCAGTTAGTCCGTGCAGTTCCACACATGGCCGCTAGGGGCGCTGACGCGTTAGTGACCAAGAAAAGATTGAGCACACCAGAAGAATAAATCTTCCTGTGGAAGGTAAAAGGAGCTCAACGTGTGTGTCTCGTCTTTTCTATATCGCAGGTCAGTAAAAATGTATGTTTTTACATAAATGTGGTGTCCTTTAAGAATTAAGAGGTTATAGACTCGAGAGTCAACTGGTGGGTCACTTTGTACAACTTTGGATGGACACTGTGTAGAAAACGGGACGTATTTCGGGAGGCTAACTAATGCTAATGCTAGCGAACATTGTACATGTGTTGAGCTAGCTGAGAAACAGTTGAAGGACTAGAGATTGAGTTCATTTTGAACTTATTGTATTTTTCACTTTTGAAATGGTAAAAGATATTTTTCTGGTGTCTTTTCTTTATGGGTTATTTCAATAACAGAAACAACGTTGTTGTCAAACTCAATGAGTAAATGGTTGCATGAAGACACAGTATTAACGGAGCAGTTTGTAGTTTTTTTGTGTAAGAGATAAAATACTGTAATGTTGTTAAAACAGTGGATACAGTTAAAAGCTACGTTGCTTAAATATTAAAGTATATGTTGTGCAGAATAAAAATTGTAAAAGCTATTGAAATAGTTAAAAGCAAATCCATATATTTTTATTTTTGACAGTTAAAAATACAAAAGGCCTGAGGAAAAGGGACAAGATATTTGAGTTAAAACAAAGCTAATTGGTTTGGAGAATTAAAAGCTATCTAAAATATTTTGTCATTCAATAAAATTCATGATGGAGCATGTTAAAATAATTCTCGTTCAGTTTAAAGGGATATATCAGTCATTTGTAATGTAATGAATCGAAAGGTTATTTGTTGAAGTTATACAGTGATACCTGAAGTATTTGATATGAAGTATTGCATATGTAGTGTTGTATATGGAGTACGGTCATCATAAGAAGAATAAATCTTCCTGTTGAAGGTAAAAGGAGCTCAACGTGTGTGTCTCGTCTTTTCTATATCGCAGCATCACACGTTGAGGGAAGATCATCTGCTACATTACCCTCAGCCATCCGAGGTTGCAGGGTAACACAAGCTTGAGCTTCTTTGCCAAGAATAGGCAAAACCAAGTTGTTTTAAAATTTTCAAAACATTATCATCTTCTATTTCTCTGCTGTCTTTCTTGTTGGAAGTAGTTTGGTGCTTTAGGTACTTGTATGTACCTATATTCTTTTTTTTACCCATTTACTCCCTTTACTTCCTCTCCTGGTAATGAGAGTAGACTTACTTGACCTGAGGCTTCACTGACACATGCCACAACAGAGTTGCTGCTTTTGGAAATTACCATACAGATTAAACTCAGTTCTATCACTTAGAATAACATCTTCAAAAGTGTCTTTGATGTGCAAACATACTGTGTGCCTTCTTACAAATGGCTGAATGTGCATTATGAAAAGCCGAATACCTCAGATTTTCTTTTGGTGTGAAAACCTTTTAGAAATTCAGCTTTTTTTCAAGGGTCATGCATTATGCCTTATGCATTTCCCAATTACTTATTTTTTATTGAACGTATTCATGTTCTCAAGGTTCTTCAAATATTCAGGTGTTTTGTCTTCATTTTTTTTCTTCTGACAGATCTATTTTTATTAGTCTTCCTTTTTTCTGTTTGCTTTGCTTTTTATGCATCTGGCCTTTGAACCCCATTTTTTTATTTTTCGTCTTCCTTTTTGATTTCTTATAGCCTATTAATCCATTTAGACAATAATAAAAAATATTGTCTTCTTCTGCCAGTGGAGTATAATTTTAAGGGAGGAGTCTTGGAACATCACAACTACTTTTATGTTTCGGTTAAACAGGCACTTCTAAATTGTGAGTAAAATTATAACTTAGATTATGCTTTCAGAAAAGCACTGCACTTGAAGGAAGATGTCGTCTCATCACATGTTTTTCATGAACTGTGCGGTATGTTTCTAATATATTTAAAAGCTAAATTACTTACTAGCGATTTCATTTCCATTCTGAATAGTATAGTCTCAGATTACTTATCAGCACAGCTCTAGATAGAGTTGACTCTAGAGCTCAAGATAATCCTTGTTTTTAGGTTCCTAGAAAAAACTTTGAATTGATAGAAAGTAATAAGCATTACTCTAGATATTTTGACTTTTGATTTCATGTGTTTTGCATGTGTTTTGGTGTGGTGGCAACACTGGAAATGATATTCACTGTGGGAGCAGTTGAGCAATTTTTCTTTTTTTACCATGAATTATGCATTTCTTTGCATTGGTCAAACACTATACAGAAATGAAATATGGCTGTCTTTTTATTTGAGGAAAAATAATACCAAAATACTTATTTTAAGCTTTTAGCTATGACAAGGTTCTTCACTCTTAACTTAAGCCATTTCAGAAATGTATTTTGCTATCTGTTTGATTGTTGCTTCTTGTCAAATTGTCAAGATATTGAATATAGGAACAAATAATTTTCACTGTAGTAACAGTTTTAAAATGAAGTTCATTTGTGGCATGAGTGCTCCCTGGGAAAATTTAAAGATTTTTTGAAGGACCCTTTGATGAGTGAAGGTTACACATTTCAAAAGGAGTTCATACTGAATAGATTAGGGCAAAAAAATCAAATTAGTTGGCCTCCAGTTCTGCTAACTTTTATTTAGTTTCTTTTTTACAAGTAAGCTATTCGTGGCAGTTAAATCCAGATTTTTTTTTTTTAATTTATCACATCTTTTCTTTTGCAACAATAAACCCTTGTATTGACAGAAATAAATTCTTTGACAAAACTAGTAGTACGACAGATAGCTTAGTATCTTTGGTATTTTCAAATATTTCTTTAAAGATTTTGAACTTTAAAGCAGAAGTTGCTGAGGGAGGGTTCTATGTAGATTTTATTCACAAAGTGCCATTTTATACCACAATCAAGAAATCATTATACTTTTAGTTGTTATAGAAAATGCTGTATTTATATAAAAAATGACTTGGCAATTGAAATGTCCTCTGTCTCTTAGGAAGCACCTACTCTTTCTGACACTCTTCACTACTTTATCACAACAATACTCCTCCATTCTTAGGAGAATAGTATGATAAGCTCTCCAGACACACAGCTTCTTCTAGTTTTGCTGCCACTAGTCTGGAGGAACAGAATGTGGGAGGCATGTGGAGGAATTCACTGGGAACTAAACTCGGCTGAGGACTACAATTCCAAGGTGGAGTTTTGGATAAATAGGTGAGATAAGACTTACATGTGGGCACTTTGTTTTATATTTTTGCTGTGCTGTGCGATGGCTTGTGGCAAACTTTAGATCAGACTTCCTAAGGTTAATTTTTTAACAATGACATCTTTTTCATCTTCCAGACGGCCAGGTGTAGAGTGCACAACCAATAACCGTTCTATCGACCACATTCTCCCTCTTGAGCTATGCATTTTTGCAGAGTCAGAGTGGATATATGTCTTCCTGGGGCTGCAGTTTTGCCTATTTTTCCACTTTCATGGTTTTTACAGCTCTCTATTAGATATCTAATCCTTCTTTAAACTACATTAACACTTTACCTACCCTGCATGTGTTTTGGTTTTTAGGCTTCTTAGTTTATTAATGTTGTTCCATGAACGTCTGATGGGTTAATAGAAACACTGCATTTATGTTGAGATCAATTACAGTGGTAAAATGGACAGGGCACCAATGGCCATCACAGTTTTACTTATTTTGTTTGTAAAAAATATAATCAATTTCATAACTACGTGCTACTGTGTGTTGGTCTTTGAAATTCAATCCCAATAATATATTAGACCATTCAAAACTCTCCTCTAAATGAACAGCCTTTGAAAAGGATCATACATTTACAGTTTCTATCCTTCCCTTTGCCATGATGGGAGTTTTGTAATCAAACCTTCAGCACATAAGATTTGCTATTTCAGAGCAATGACAACCTGTCATCTTTTCTCTCCTGAGGCGTGGCATTGTAATTTTCTTTGATATGAAGGTAAATAGGTTTTAAAATCACCACAAACCAGTATTTATCCTTTGAATTTGGGCAGAATAAAAATTGCTTCTTTTTAAAATTTGCCACTGTATGTTTGTCAAGTGATGCATTGTGCAAATGACCACTATCACTGTGTTCATAGGTCATTAATACATTGAGCTAAAAAAAAAGAATTGCACATTAACATTACACATGAAATACTTCCAAACTGTAAAAATGCAAAGATAAGGCAAACTTTATGTCACCAAGGATAGTTTGTTTTGCAATCAGAAAAGATTGCAAACAAACATACAAAAGAATTACTTTTAAAACTGAAGTAGGTAACTTTTATATTTCTTATTTGTTAAAACGGTCACTATTCCAAGACATAACATAAGAAAGAAAATCTGTAAAAAAAAAATTGAACTACTCTGCTTTGTCTCTGTGGTCCTACTGTCATCTGCAGAAACACACAGCTCCTAGTCAGAAACGACCAATCAGAGCCAAGAAAAAGTTCTTAGTGATGTCAAACTCTTCCCTATGATTCTGGATCTGTGGATCCAGTAGGATAAATCTACCAGATTTATCCTTATATTTTTGTTGCACATCCTTACAATGTTGTTTAGTTACTGTTTATTTTTCAGAGTGAGAGACTCAAACCAACAAATAAAAGACAAGTTTATAAATATTAACAGACTAATTGAAAAAGGAGTAAAACAAAGGGTGTCATCAGTAAAAGTTCGCCATTTTTGATAAAAAATACATATTATTGTTTGGCCTTAGCACAGAATGCATATTAGCCTCAAAGATCAAGTGATTGTCAATAATTGCATCAAAATATTTGTAATGTTGTACAATCTGAACAGTCTGTCTGTAGTTAAAAACAATTTTTGCATTGGTTGTAGATGTCAATACAAAATCACATCTCAGTTTAAAGTGAATGTGTGTTCAGATAATTTTAGCCTTCTGTCAACAAACCTACAAACATAGGGCTGTCTTCATGTATGATTGCAGTTTACTTGGAAATTGCTTCAAATAAACATTTGAAGCCTGCAATCTCCAACTTTGCAAAAGTAAATAAGCATAGCTATCTACTACCACACAGCCATGAGCGCTGGGTTTCGACAACAAATTCATGTTCTGAGACATGACTGTGACGTTTGATCACAAGAAAAAAAGGTTAATATAAAGAAAACTTTTTCATGTAGCCACATTCACACTAGCATAATAAGGAAAACGGTATTGAGCTACCCTTTAAAAGTTACCGTTAAATGTATTTTTCCTCCAAACAGCAAAACATTCTGCGTATTCCTGCTCTACAAAAACAGAGAAAAAGAGATTTTTTGCACCTTTCATGTGGTAGAGGTGGCACTAAGAGAGACAAAGCAAACACTGAGAGAATATCTGTGCCTGTTCCTTGTTCTAACATTTCTATCCACAACACCTACTGTATTTATAGCAGAGCTGTGTACCAAATCAAAACATCTATTTTGTCTATTTGGCAGGCCTGTCATGATGTTATCCATTCCCACTCTGACATGCTGTCACCAGTGGTGGCAGACGGTGAAATGTGGGCAAATGCAGTTTTTAAGTCAAACTGCAGCTAAGATAAAACTGCTGTTAACACTTGCAAGTTTGGTACTTTATAATTCAACAATGAGTAAGTGATTGGATGGGCGAAACATAAAGCTAATTGCAAATTAATGTGGTATAAGCAGTTCTCCAAGTATGAGTTCTGAGAAGAGAAATAGTGGACAGAGAGGTCATCAAGGGTGTTGCAGTCCTTTTAAATCACTCTAGAAAGGATGGTTCTTAACACACACACACACACTCACACAAAGAAATCATTCAGCAATGGTTACAGTTCACCAAGGTTTCTTTTAAATCAAATGGAAGCAGCTTCTGGCTGTACATCCTGATGACTTTGCAGATCCTTTACTGCTCTGGTTTCTGTCTCTCACAGGCATCATTTTTGTTCAACAGAATTTGTTCCTGCTTAATCTTTCTGTTCTGTGGATGAGTTCAATATACACAATTTTACACTAACCCAAACACATTGTAACAATGGCTTTTTGACTTTGGGTACGTTCTCCCTTTGAAATTTACAATGGCTGTGTCTTTTCATGTCTGACTTAGATATGGTTCAGTTCTATTATTCTTTCTTTCTCTTTTCTGCTCTCCACTGTATTCCATTTTTCTGAAGCATTAGCATGGGTCCCTTTTCTGTGGATTGGCTGAATGGTTAAGGGGCCCTGAGCTGGACAGGGACTCCACATTGTGTTTGGGATTATAAATACTCTTGTTAGAGCTTTTATCTGGTTAGTGGGTCCAACTAAAGCTACCACTGGAATACAGTTGACCAAAAATAAGTTCCTTAATCCTTTTGTTCTTAAATATTTCATTTTCCCCCTTCACCTATCCTCATTTTCTATGCACTGTCATTTGATTAATTCCTTCCATTTTGTAAACGAACTACTTCATACCCATGGATTGAAAACTGCAGTGTGTACCTTTGTTGGAAAATGTATTTTTTTCAATATTTGTTTAAACTGTCACAATGTTGTGACAGTATTGTTTGATACAGATAATCTGCGAGAAAAATTAGTTTCTCTACTTTCTCCCTGTGCTCCCAGTCAGTGGATAAACAATTTTCCTGAAATGGTAAGTTCTTAAGTTCCTTAGCACTCTAAGCAGCACGTACATGCGGACGATTAACAGCACTAAGACCATTACCCTGGCTCTGATTGGTTGTTTTTGGTGCATTTTGCAGATAGCAGTAGTAGTATTGGAGGAGGTGGAGGAGTATGAGCTTTTCACAGATTATATGTCTCATACCATACTGTCATGACATGGTGATAGTTTAGACAAATAAGTAAAATAAATAACATATTTTTGTAGAAGTTGCAAACTGAAGCTTTTAGAGGTTGTTATTTTGGTTTGACCATCCTGTCATTCAGCATAAAAGGAAATAGGCCCAAAGGGCAGTCAGAATGGCAATCAGTGGTAATAGAGCATAATATAAAGTCTTCAGAAAAGAACACACAAAGATATGAAATTGTATGAGATATTTTAAGCATTTTTATGATTCTTGATTTCCAAAACTGGCCAAAAACACTTTCCTACCAAGAGAGAAAAAATCTTACATGCATTGGTGAGTATGAATTGATTTGTTTACAACTACAAAATGTAGGTATGAAAGGACAAGGTGGCAACCCACTGGTAAAAATTGGCAAGGAGTTACACTGACCTAAATCATTTAGGTTAAATTCTTCATTTTTTATACAGCACAATTTCACAATAACTATTGTCTCAATGGAAATTACAACAAAAGACAAAAACACAGTCTCTGTATGTTTCTTTAAGTCCTGCTGTCTGCCTCTTTGCACTGCAGATCCTTGTTTGGTAACCATCAGACCTGCAGGTATTTGGTCATTTCTGTCTCATTATGTAATGTAGTCTGGTTTCCTGTTTGGTGCTAGTTTTTCTTGCTACTGGAGTATTAAGAGGTTTTTTGTCCTTGTTGACATATAATTGTGAGTTGTCCTGTTGCCCTCTGCATTTGGTTTTTTCACCTTCATTAGGCTTTGTGACACCTCAGGCTTGTAATTTTAACTCTCCCTAAGCTATTTTGTAATAAGTTGGGGCATGTTGTTGTGCCTCAGGGGGGAGTTTATCACAATGTAGTACCGTGGGAAAAATATTATTAATGACTTAATTTGCAGTAGCCAGAAGCAGAAAAAATAGCTTTCTTTTTTAAAATTAATATATGTTTTATATCAAATATCACATAAGGTGACTTGTTTAATTTATTGGACTCCCATGTATATAACTACTGGATTATTTGAAAACAATAGTCACAATAGCCACAACCTGAACAACTGGTTCAGGTTGTGGCTCAATAATTTTTGAGCAGTTGGTTAACGCCTATCTTTTTGGTATATTTTAATGAATGCATTAGATCACACTGCACAGGTCTGGCATGTTTTCTGGAACATTTTCAAATCTTTGAGTCTATGAGGGACTTTGAAGAAAGGACAAAAAAGCTGGAAAAAACTGTTTTATGAGGACAAAGCCAAAAAGTCTTGAAACTGATGTGTATCAAACTATTTTAACTTTTCTTCACAAAAATTGTTGGTGTAGGCCACCTAACTACCTTTAGCCCAACATCATAAATGCCACTAAATCTGGCCATGGAATTACCTCCGTTTTAAGGGAAACGTGTTATAAGTAAGGATAAATGTACTTGTGTGAAACACTGCTGTTCCTAAGTAGTATTTTGTTCTTTGTGTAATATTTTAATTTGTCTATTGCTCTTTTGTTTTCCTTTTTTTTTTTTTGGCAAGAAATGTCTAGTTCTTAATCCACTTTCTGTTTAAAACGTTAAGGAATTGTCTTTTTGAACGTGTTGAGACATGTTTCAAATGCGTAAGACGCTACATTAGCCTTCTGATAATTTTGAAGCATCAGTAACAACACTAAATAGTACACGAGATAATATTTTAGGTGTAGCAACATTTCAATCGACTCCCTTCTTGTGACGTCACCAGCTCTGTGCTGCGCTCGCGCTCCCACTACACCTCGCTCTCTTCACTCCGCCTCGCGCTCCCTCTCCACGCTCTGCGTGAAACAAAGTGTGGAGTCCGCGAGCGCCCGCAGGAATCGAAAAGCGAGAGCCACGGACTGAATAATGGAGCTAAAACAACAGATGGAATAACAACCTATAGACGAGAAAGACTGAGACGACTGAAGAAACTTGGACCGAGCAAACTTTTCACGGGAGGAGAACAGTCTCGTCAAGCCATGGATACACTTTTCTCTGTATTCCTGGGAGTTGTGATCCTCTGTTCAAGAGTTGGCTCCGTCTCCGCTCAATTGCCTACAGGTAAAAGAAAAATAACTATTACAATGTTTGGAGTGTTGTTGTTGTTTGAGAGAGGTAAAGAGAAGTTTAAACCGTATATCTGCCGATTTTTCTTAGTGGAAGTACACGGATTCCGGGCAGGTGTGTGTGACGGTGTTGAAGAAAGAAAAGTTAACCTTCGCTTTGACTATGTCCCGTCATGCCGGTTTTAAAGCTTCGTTGGTGCTTTTTAAATGACGCCGGATGCGAGAATGGCATTTTTCTATGAGGTGAAGGTGATTTTTGTCAGGTTGAATGTTAAAGGTTCGATTCGTCGGTGTAGTTGAACCCGCATGTAAGGTTGTTTTATTTTGCCAAGTGGGTTGAGCTTACCATAACCAGTGAGACAAAATGAATCAGAGGTTTGGCTTGTAGCCCTTTATTAAACTCAGTTAAGTTGCGACATGAGATGGTTTGAAGTTTTGGTACGGAAATTTTCTTGCCAAAATCTTAAGTCTGAGGAGAAAAAAAATTGCACTTAGAATAAAATAGATAATATTTACTGCTGCTTTTATTGTTATTTAGAAGTATTTTTTTAAACGGGCTACTAAGATGGTACAAGACTGAATAAACAAAGCGTGCGGTTCATCCTCTTCTGCAGCGCATGAAAGGAGAGGAGAAGTTATTGTGCGCACGGACATCACAGTATTAAAAAAACTGTATAATATCCATGTGGTATGATAGCGAACCCATTTAGATATATTTTTGCAGCAATCCTGCACTTTATATGCGTTTTCATTGTGTCTAACTATAATACAGGCGTTTATTTGGATATAGCTTAGTGCGTAAATGATCGTTTAATTTTTATCATCTTCTTTTCTATCTTGTTTAAAGCAGTTTTACAGTAACCTTGTTTTCTTGGCTTCGTCCGAGAGCCCTTTAAGTTTGATTTAGACTCCCCCCCCAAGGTAAGGTTGAATTAAAATGTTTTGGGTTGGCAAATATACGGGTTGTAGATATAAAGGTTAAGTGCTGTCATGTTCGAGGTGATAAAAATGTGCTAATTTGTCCTTTAAGATACTGTAGGACACGCAGAAAGTTGAAAACCTGAAACTAAAGTAGCCGCTGAACTCATTTAATTTCATTGCCGTGCGCAGCGCATCATTCCGCAGCTCGTCGTCCTCTTTTTGCATGTTTAAGACCTAACAATTGAGTTGTCCGAATTGCAAATCAAGCATTTGCACCCCTCCTAGCCCTCTTTTTCCATCTTGTCACGAGGAAACATGAATTCGCTCCTGCAGGTGAAGCAGCAGCAGCGATGTTTAGAGATTCTGCAACTTTACAACTTTTCGCGTGGCTGCGATGTTTGAGCAGGGCTGCTCAGACCTCCACAGTCCCTGCAGCTCATCTGGGTTCATTTGAGCCAGCGCTCTAAACTGAACGCGGGTTTGCTGTGCGTTAATTTTCGCATTCAGCAGTTGTTTCTATTTCAACTCGTGCATACAGAGGGAGAGAGAGAGAGAGAGAAAACGAGACTCACTAAACAGTTTTGAGAGCTGACCTCCAAAATCAAACTAAAACCTTAAGGACGCACACGCTTCAGTTAAGTCCTGCAAATGAATCCACATTCATTGTACAAAAACCTAATTTTCTGCTCCAGTATTCTCGCTGGCCGCATTAATTCCAACTTTATCAGCAAACGTTTTATTGTCACCCTTCACCCCACCCTGCAGCCCATAACTATCCCCCTTTCTTCCCCTCCCTTGGGGCCATTTGGTCCTCAGGGCAACAAATGTGTGGAATTTCTTTGAGGCCTCTTTGGGAATGTGAGTGCTGTTAATTTGCAAGTAAATACAAGTGACTGGATGCTGCTTCGGAAAAGGGAATGTGGAATATCATTCGTTCGGATAACATTTTACACAAATTACTTGCACTGAGTTGCATTTCAGGATAATAAGTAGTTATTTGTGCATGAAAGCAAATAAGGTCATAATAAGGTACATGTTAATAAGTTGAGTTTTGGCCAGCATCTTTGCTGCAGTACATTATTCTGTAATGAAGTCCCAGATTCAGGCACATTAACAGATCAAAATTGTTTTTTATTTTGTTACACAATTATTAAATTTTGCAACTTGTAACTTATATGTTCACTCCTCTTCATTAAAATATTTCAGATTAAGGCTGACAGCATTAACTGCTAAATAATTAATGCATTAAAAAGGCAGCAAAGAAATAAGGATCATACCAGTTAAACATTATCTTAAACTTAAAATTATCTTTTATACATTAAAGAAGTAATTTAGTCTGTGCTCCAATATCTGTTTCAATAGATTAGTCTCATTCTTATTTTATCAGTTTTTAGTTTCCCAATTACTGTGTCAAATTATAAATTGAGTCATTCTCATAAATCTCCCACACTCCTTATCGTACTGCTTTGCATATTTGTATGTTGACTAATCACTTACAAAGTCAGTGTAACAAACGCGAACAAGCCTGCGCGCCTCCGTCTTTATAAAGTCAGTGACTGAGTTTTGTGTTAATTTGACAACTTTCTAAATCTTCTTCCTCTCTGATCGAGTTGTGACACAGATTCCAGGCGTCTTTAATCCTAATGAAGTGAAATGATTGTTTTCCATCAGTGTCTCCAGACGAATTAGAAGACTGCCGCTCCCACTGAACACAACATCTGAGCTGGTTTAATTATAACTGTAAATTATTTCAGTATTTTGAACATTAGCACCAAGTTGGTTTAATTATAATTACTTTTCCGCTCCATTTAGGAGATGAAACAAAATTGGGTGTTTTAATGGAAAAAGGCGAGAGAAGCGGAGTGATAGTGAGAAAGAGGAGAGAAGGAGAGAGGGGGGGAAATCAAGAAACCATTGGT
Source organism: Xiphophorus maculatus (assembly GCF_002775205.1). NCBI lineage: Eukaryota > Metazoa > Chordata > Actinopteri > Cyprinodontiformes > Poeciliidae > Xiphophorus > Xiphophorus maculatus. Next base: position 6,522,154 of record NC_036457.1, read on the forward strand.
TTTTGGCTGTGGGCATCTCCTCCACTCAAGAGACTGTGAAAACGGCAGGAGGGAGAGTGTGTGTGTGAATCATTGTGTGTCTGTCTTTTTTTGTGTACGTGTGGTGCGAATTTGTGTGTCCGCTCTTGTGCTTTGCTGTCACTTAAAGAGACGGAGGCAGGACGACGCTTTTAAGCCCTCCGGTGAACAGCGGTACAAAGAAGAGTATCTGAAATGTTTGCCTCTCATTTAGATTCATGCGAAAAATGCCTTCTCATTCTAGTCATGCCATGTGTAATGGCTCCAAATCAAAGGCCCGTTTTATTTATTTTCTCGTTAAAAGTAACGCCTCAGTCTGCAGTTCTTCAGATCCATTTTTATGTCTTCTCCTCAAATCAAACGTCCTTTTTGCCCAAAGCCAATCTGTTTCTACTGATTTCAATTTGGTGATAGATTAAAAAAATCTCTCTCTCTTTGAAAGTACTGGCTCATTCCTTGAGCTGTTTGGGGACGAAGTCTGAAAAATGTAATTAATCTGTTGAGAGAATTCATTAGCTAATCCCTCATTAGACTGTGTGCATGTGTGTGCTGGGGTATGAATGAATATGAGGATTTGTGTTGAAATGGATTAGCGACACATAGTGGTTGTTCAAACTCAGCGAGAGAGAGGTTCTGGGAAGATGATATGATTGACAGGTTGTAAATCGTGCTGTTACTGCTATGTTTTTGCTGGGTGCACTTAATATACCAAACCTACTAAACGTTGTGCAGTAATTTATTTTTCAAAAACATGATTTTGGTGTTTTCACAGATCCCAATCACTCTTATAACCCCGAACCTGGTAAAGCTTTGTTCCCATTATGTGGTTAATGTTCTGAAGTCATTTGTAAAGTCAAACAAAGTGTTTCCCTTACACCTCATCAAGTAGGTTTAGCTCATAAACATACCTATGTTACATTTTTGGGTTAAAAATCACATTTTCTTCATTTATCTAAGTCTTTCAATTCTGACTTTTCAATTTTCAAAGTTATTTTTGCAGTTTAGATGATTGAACCTATTGCAACATGGTGCGCCGTTACAGCAGATTGATTGCTAAGGCAAGCTACCATTACTGACAATGTTGTTTTAATGTTGCTACATTGTGCTTAGTTTAAAATTACCTTTAAAACAAATAACCTAAAGATGCTTGTATGCTTTGGACGTTTGGAATGGTGGTTTCTAAACCTAAATGGTGTTTCCTTCATTACTTGGTCGGTGTTCTTTAAGCGATTCAACAGAATGGGGTGAACTGATTGACTTGAAATATTGGCACATGCTTTGGTGTTGGGGGTCGGGTTAATGAAGGCTTTGAGCAATAAATTTTATCTAATGGTATGCTCTACATAAAATTTACAGTGTCTTGCAAAAACCCCCATTACATATTTTCACAGTTTGTTATGCTAAAACCACAAACTTCAATGTTCAGATATTAGTTGAAAGACTAAAGTTGAGAGAAAATATGCAGCTTAAGGAAAATGTTTCTACAGATAAAAAATCAGGCAAGTGTAGCTTGCATTTCTTTCAGCTGTGTTTACTTTAGCATGTTTAAATCAAAGTTAATCCACACTCTGTTACTTTCAGAAGTCACCTATGTGTAATTTAATATCAGTATAAATGCTTTTCTCTTCACATCAATCTGAGTACACTACTGCCACGATGAAACATGTGGGGAGGCATTTCTTTAGCAGGAACAGAGAAGCTTGTCACAGTTATTAATGGGATAACCTAAATTCAGGCTTATCTTGAAAGAAGACTTTCAAAAGAGGTGAGACTAAGTTCCATCTTCAAGCAGGACAGCAATCTAAATCTGAAAGCCAATCTTAAAGTTACTGAATTGTAACTTACAACCTACAACAGGATGGATTGGATCAACAAACTGATGTTTACTGACATTTTTCATCCTGTTAGATCTGTTTTACAAAGAATCACCAAGTCTGTTGATGTGCAACGCTCATACAAAGATGCCACACATGATTTGCAACTGTAATCGTATCTAAGGACGTTTTCACAAAATCTCAAATCAGGGAACTGAATTTGCATGCACGCCACACTTTTAAGAATGTTTTTGTAGAAAAATATTTTTAAAATATGTGTATTTTTTCTTCCACTTCTCAGTTATGCACCAATTTGTGTTTTATCTATTATATCAAATCTCATTAAAAATACTGTAGTTTTAGTAGTAATGTAATAAAGTTTTAAAAACATTTAAGGAACGTTAATAATTTTGCAAGCACGGTTCTCTTCAAGCTTGTGGCAAATCATTGGGTGAATCAAATCAAGTGACCCATGAAAGTGATGAAGTTCTTTAGAAATGAACTGAGGCAGAGCACTCAAAACAAATCTCGAATGCCTGAAACATCACATTCCTGATAAATGATGATACAAGTCCAGTATCATCAATCTCTGCTCTGCCCTGTGTGGCTCCGGTCACAGCTGTTGGGGCAACGCTGCCTCTCATACATCCACACTCATATTTATACACACACACAAACACGCACACACACAAACTGGTCTACATGGCTGACTAATGACAGATTAAGTAATCAACGCTCACAGCCGATTCATTACATTATGTTACATGCACGTACGCAGACACATGCATATACACACAAATACACAGGCAGATGTGAGAAGACTCATTGCCAGCTAAGTGGGTTAGCCTTTTGGTGTTAAAAATATATTCAGTGGAGGTTTGGCTGGTGATTGTTTGGAAGATGGGGAGAAACAGTGGCTGGTGAGGACAGTCTTGGAAAAGAGATCATTTTTAGGCATACCATGAGGGTTGGTTGAGGAAAAAAGTCTGAGGTTAGGCATGTGTTGGAAAGGCAGGAAGTTTGTGTATGGAAACTTTGTCATAAATGTTTGAATTTACGTTTTAAGATTTTTTTTCTCACTTTCTGGAAACAGTATATAAAACAAACACAATCTTGTCTAATGACAACTTAATTATCAAGATAATCTTCTATGCAAATAATTAGCTTCAGTTCTGTGGTTTTAAGAGAGCTTATCTATTTGATGATAAATAATGAATACAGAGAACGTCTCTCTTGCATCTGTGAACCTTTGCATGCTTTCTAATCTAATTCTGTCCTATTATTCTCTGCTTTGCTTCTGCTGGATCCAGCTCACTTGGGGCGCGCAGAAAAGGGTGAGTTACGACTTGTCGGCAAAGAGCTGTGTTTCATGTTTCATCGTTCTTTTAGTGTTGTCATAATTATTCCATGGCTTTAACTCTAGGTTCTGTTTCCAGTTTGACATCTGTTGTTCTCATTATTTACCCTCCTCCATTACACCTTCCAGAGGCTTTTTGGTTTTGCATATCCATCCCATTGAAACTAATGGCTCAGCTGTTATTTTGATACTTTTTAAACTCACCGTAACACCATTAACAATTTCTTTCATGCATCTTTTTAAGCAAACATCAAAGTAAAGCTTGTAGGTATAGTTTTCACTTTTATAGTATTTTTTTTATGACATTGCAATTTATTGGATTTGCTCTTTGATTACTCGATTCAATGTCAAAGAAGTTTCAGTGATTCACACACCTTAAGGCCATGTCTGTAGTAATTTTCTTTCCTCTACATAAATAGCTTGAACTGCTGAAATTCTTGAAGCAATCTTGTACTGGCTTGTTGTCGCTTGTAGTTATGACTCCGCTTACCTGGCTGCCAATTAATCTGTTTGCCGCTTGTCTTTGTGTCTCACTTCCTGTTTTTGTCTGTCTGTCCTTCTGTATAGTTAGACAGCTGTTGGGGGAGTTTGAAGTTTCCAGGTGCTGTTTGTTTAGCTGAGCCTGCTCTCCTATAAAGGAACTCAGAGGAACTTTGTTCTTTCAGTAGCAGAAAACCTTTGTTCCACTTTTATTTTGTCTTTTATTTCTCTTCTCCCATGTCGCATATTTTGTTTTTTTTTCTCCATCTGTTTTTCTCACTTTCACACACAAACACCCTTAGCAAACAGTACATTTTAAGATGGTTGTTGTTGGTTGTGAAAGTGACAAGGAAGTAAAAGAGAATATTGGCCCTGTAGGTAGAGAGTTTTCTTTGTGGCTGCGTGGTTTCCCTCAAGGTTTTTAATTAACAAGGCAGATTTTTTTTTCATTCAAATATAGACTGAATACCTAATCTTCTGTTACTTTTTAAAAGGCTATCACTCTTTTATTCTACAAAATGTTTCCATACATGAATTGGAATGCAGTGCACCAAAAAGTCAAGCTATTGAATGAATGCAAAAAATGTTTTTGAATTAATGAAAACTCGTTAAATGCTGTTAATTCATATGAGGTATGACTTAAATGGGAAAATGGATTTGTCTTGTTTTGTATCAGCTCTTATCCTAAGTCTTTTAAAAGCTGGCTTAATAAATTTGTTTTTGATAAGAAAACCGAAGATACTGCCACAATTTCTATCAAATCAATGTTCTTTAGAAAGTGTATTTAAAATAATAAAAGCTGTGCAATGTACCCTTAAAAACAAAGAAAACTCATTAAAATTGAAAGATTAAATGAAAGGAGATAAAACCAGTTTAACAGAATAAGCATAATTTATGATTGCTTAATTTTGAAGTAGTTAAAGTGATGGTAACTGTTTGCATAAACCTTTTGTGGGAATGGATTTGAATTTTGTGTCTGGATTGTAAGAAACAGCTCTTTACCACAAAGCAGTTCTTTTCACTCAAAATAAATAAATAAATAAGTGAATAACTGGCCAGGGTAATACTAATGAGAATGTCAGTGACGCTAAATTGGATGCAGAGTTGGATAATTCATTTTGAAGGAAAAAGGACAATCTCCAACTATCTGTGGAATGTTCCAACATTTCTCCGTGTTGGGTTATAAGGACTAAAGGGCATATTATCCTGTTTGTCATTTACAACCCGTGTTTAATGCATGATTAAACATGTATAAAAAATTATACATGTTTTGAACAAAACAAAAGTGCCCTGAAGATGAATCTACAATAACAGTTGTTGAATTTCACAATTTAACAGAGTAGAATAAGTAAAACAGAATTCTATCTAACTTATATGTTAATAAGTTTTACTCTCTTGTTCAGTGTAACTAATTCCTGTAACTCCTCAGGAAGTTTAGCAAATGTTTGATGAGACACGGTTTGAGCTAAACCCCTGAGGGTCATTTGCAGGAGGGGATATGGATGGCTTATTGGTTAAAGTTTAGCTAAGCCTGGGTTAGCCTTTTCAAATAAGTCTGTTTATTTTTTTGTTTATCTTAAGACTAAAGTAATTGGACAGAAAAAATCATTTGGTTTATGGAATTTTTAATTCATTTGTCTGGATCAGACAAACTATGCGCAGCCTATTTTATTTCATTTGTGTACTATTCTGTTGAGGGTTTTGTTGTTTTGAACAGATTAGACAACCAATCTGCACATATCCTCAGGTGAAATGAAAAAGCCTTGTGGCTTCTCTGCATACAGCTTTGGACGCAGGATAATAAAAAGTTTCTATTAGTTCAGTTATAGAGACAGCTGTCAGACAAATGCAACGTACAATCAAGCAAATACCACAAAAGTTGCCAAGAGCAACCCATTTACAGCGTAAGAAAAACTCATTGCTGATCTCTTGATTTGTTTTTATGAAGACTTTCCACATAGCATTGAGCTTCATTCACTCTCATCCCTAAAGCTTCTGCATGTTCATCTTCATGTTATGAAAGGACAGATTGTCAGTGCCCTTACGTTCCTTTCTATCAGTTCTCTCCAATTTAAGCTGATTTCAGATCAGACGTGGTGGAAAGCTTTTGAGATATGTAAACCCTCTTGTGTCTGTGTGCGTTTGTGTGAGCATGCAAGCTTGTGCAAATCAGGGGCTTAAAGAGAGCTAGCTGTCCAGTCCATTAAGATTATCATCTTCATCCACGGGCACATATCTTCACATCACCACACTTCTGTTCCTCTGTTTTTGTGGAGATAAAAATCAGATATTCCAATTTTTCCACCAAATGATCTTATAGGGGGGTTTTTTTCCACTCAGAATCTGTCTGTTTGCCACCTTAATCTGTCGTTTAGTCTGTCCGTGTCCCTGGCAGCTTTTGTATCTCCTTCCTTGCTGCAGATGACTGCAGACACATGGTCAGCCTGACAGTGATCGTGTATACGCATCTACAGTCACTCACTCTAAAAGACAGGCTGTGTGTGGGAGTGTGGAGACAGACATTAAAATGTTGAGTGGCTGTCTGCATCTCTGTCAGTTTTCTGGCTGGTCCATCTCAGCCTTGATGTCTGAAACACTCCCTGTGATAAGACCATAATTCAGGAGTTCAGTTTTAAATATAGCTTTTTGGGTTGTTTTACCACTGTTGGTTCCTAAGAGTTGGGGGTTTGAGCATCTCTGTATATCATTTGTTGTTCTTCCAGACTTTTCCTTCCATGTTGATAAACATAGAAAGATAGTGGGGGTCCTCAATGTCTGTTGTGTATCCGCATGCATTTTATTTTTATCTGCTTAATGGTACCTGTTCAAAGTTATGTAAACTTTGAACCACTGATGATTCTTCCCACTCCAGTCCTTGACACTTAAAAGTGATGTAATGTGCTCTAAATCAAAAGGTCCATACTGAAAACATTTCTGTACCATTAAACCCACTCATGATGGGTTTATGATGGTGGCTAAGCTTTCTGAGAGTATTAGAAAATTCTTTTAAAAAAACTACAGAATAGAGAAGATAATATGGGTTTAGCACAACTGGTGGCCATCATATCAAAATCTCAACCACAGTCTTTTCAATCCCTGGTCAGTTTTTTTCCCTTTGCAGCTTCATATATACTGTAGTTATTGCTGCTTCTTTTTGTACCCATACACATATTACTTTGTACGCATGGCTTGAAAGTTTATTTTTTTTATAGTTCATCATATACATAAGTGACACACATAAAGGTTAAGAATACAATTGACACTTTGTATTCGCTGGGGTTATGGACCATAACCACCTATGAATAGCTCATGTCTGCGAATACTTGAAAATATGCTAAATAACGCTTGTAACTGACTATTTTAATAGTTCGAAAACCTAATGCACCCTAACATGCATTATTGCACACAGTGGAAACAATTTTGTCACTGCAGCAGAAGTTAACATCCACAGACTTCTTTATTAGTTCGGCCTGCAAAGCTGCACTTTCTTTCAAATATTTTAGTGAATCCGCTAAAAATGAAAGGTGAATCCGCAAATACTGAACTGTGAATATTTTTCAACACACTACAAAAAAATTTGATTGTATTTCCCAACATTTTTCATTTTTCAAAGGTTCCAGTCTTAATTTGGATTTAATTTTAATTTAATTTTAGTTTGTGCACAGAAATGAATTTGTTCCACTAAAAGATGAAAATCTAGATGATATCTAGAGGAAAATTAAGAAGGTTTCTCCTAATGTACATGCTGTAAGGAAGTCCAGTAAGGACTGGAGCTGTCAGTTGTAAAAAAAAAACAAAAGAAATCAGTTTCAACTTGGAAAAAGAGTTGTTGATGTTTAAAAAGCAGAAGAGGAATAAATAAAGTTATTACAGCATTTCCAAGCATCAAGAACTGCGATGGAAAGAATCATCAGTAGTTCAAAAGAAACCACAAAGCCCAAGTACAAACCTGAAAGAGACAGGAAATGAAAGGTTTCAAAGACCCTTGAAGAAAAACTCAGGAGAGGTGTCTCTACAAACCCCAGAACAACTGCAAGGACGCTAATAAATTACTCGGCCAGGTCAAGAATTAGAGCTGTGCAAAGGAATTGGCTGCAAAGTTGCAGATCAAGAAAAACTCCCCTTTGCAGAAGTGACACCTTCTTGCCAGACTGAAGCATATAAAGGGCAACCTGGTCAAAGATTATTCATGCCACAAGGATGTTCTTTGGGCTGATCAGATGAAACTAGAATCGTTGTCATAGAGATGTTGCCCATTTTTTAAAATTACATTGTCAATACAGTGAAACTGGTGGCTTCACTCTGCCTGAAACTGGGAATCTTGTCAAAGTGGAAGGAACCATGGAAAAAATATGTTTTGAAAGAAAAACTAAAACAGTCCCATCTAAGACATAGTCTGAGCCATCTCTCTGTCTTCCATCATGACAATGACCCAAAACATCGCTGCTGGTAAAGGAGTATTCCCAGAGCATTAAAGTGAATAATATCGACTGACTTGCACAAAGCCTTGAAATCTGTGGAATGAACTTAAATCAAAAGGTCCTAACCAAAAGACCATCTAATGTTATGGAGTTTGAAAGATTTGCCAAAGACATGCTGGAATTCCTCCGGTGACAACTTCAGGTTGTTATCCACCAAAATGTAATACACAAATGAGTGATAGCATCAGGGAGGCTAATTATTTTGAAAATGAGGATGATAAAAGGAGAATATTAAACTTTTGATGTTTGCGATCAAAATGAATCATCTTTCCCTTATCTTGTTTAACTTTCCAATTTACTGGTAAAATGTTGTACAAAGCTTAAGCCACAGACAAGCAAATTAAACTAAGCGGAAATGATTAAGCATTTAATTAGAGCTTTTATATTTAATGAAATTACAGCAAATTTATCTATGTATAGGCTAGATAGATCTTTTCTTTTACATAAATAGCACCCTTTACTACTTTAAAATGATTTGTTTTTACATTTTAAAATAAACACCCTGATAATGGATATTTCTGACATGTCTGTATTGTAAATTATTAGAGGAGTTAAAAGCAAAACACATATTGCCCACATGTATTTTACTAACTTCGTGCTTAACTTACTGTAAGTAAAGGCAAAATTAATCAAAACAATTCTGTGCCAAAATGGCCTGCTGGGGTTTATGCCAAAATATTATGAGTCACATAAATCAAACCAGAGACTTGGATTTGTCAAATCTAGTGGGTATATCTTAGTCTTTTTTGGTGCCCACATGCCCCTTCATGCTTTACTCCACTTCCACAGATAACCTTAAGCCTGACATGTTTACTACTCACATAATGAAAAAGAGCTCAAACATCACTATGAGGAAGAATAAGCTATGATAAAGAACTAATAGTCAAAACTGAGGAGTCTCTCAGCCTCATACCCACAAACAGGCAACTTAGAGATTTATATCAATGCATTCATGAGACTACACAATAGTTTTTCCTTGGTTTCCATTGATTGCAGCGTGAGAACAGCCACTGAGACAGTAACTCCCCCAGGCACTCGTTTTTGTGAGTTTTCTGGAGCAGCGCTGAATCAACTTTTGGTGGGAAACCCTTAATCTGAGTTTGCTGGCTTAGATTAGAGAAGCCCAGAGATGTTTGAAAAGGTCTAAACAGTGCGCCCTTTCCATCGGATGGATGATAAGAAAGAGAAGGCAGAGAAACTCCCAACAGGCATACAGCTGCAAAACATGTGCTCCAAGAAAGATGCCAAAATAGGACATGCAACTTTTTCAGTCATAGAAGAAAGTCATGAGAGTGAAAACATTTGGTAAACCTAAACTCCCCTGAGTTGCTGATATTTAGCAAACTTAACTTTTGCTGAAGAAGTGAAGGAAATTCTATTAATTAACTGAAACTTCTCTCCCCTCCCTTCTTTTTTGCAAAGGTTAGGTTACCTCTTTCCCCCTCTTCCAGTTCTCCTCCTTGGAATTTATGACCCACCAAAACACAGCAACACAATGTTTATGAAACCCTCCCCCTTCTCACGCACTTCTTCTTCCTTCACTCTTTTTTCCTTTCTGTCCTCCTCTTTACCACCCCCTCTTCATTTACCTCTACTACACAATCTATTGCTCCCACTCCCATTCCTTCTTGTTTCTCCAGTTTCCTTATCTCTCCCCCCCCCACACACACACACACACACACACACACACAACAAGAGCTTGAGTGGGGTTTCCAAATCCACATTCAATGGTGTTGCATTACATGGGTAAAGCACTAGGGTTTACTTAAGGTGGAATTTGCAGATGGAAAAGAGAAAGTTGGGGTAACAACAGAACAATGGTTGAGGAGGAAAACTCTTTAAACCAGCTTGCCTTAAAACTCTGTTTCACATGAAAGAAGGAAGCTGTAATCTACTTAAGCATTTCCAGCTGGTGCCAGTGAATGTAGCTCTAAAAGGCAACAATTTATCTGATTGCTCAAAATCCTAAGTACAAAATCTTCTCTACCATGTCATGCAGGCATAGAGCATTCTCACCCCTTTGTCTTTGCCATAGCTTTTCCCCTTTAAATCAAAGTCTCTCAGACTTTCAGGAAAGATGTGAGTATTTTGTCTCAATATTTTGTACCTAAATCTTTCCTGAGTCACTCAGGACAGGACCTTAAAATGTAAGACATTTTAGATTTAAAAAAAAAGTTGTTCCTTTGTATCAGGTAGCCATTCTAATTTTCCCTACGACTGAAGTTGGGCCTAAAGTAAATAAAGTGTGTTTGTATGAAACCTGTGTGTGCCTGTTATTTGAGAGTGTATGCCAAGCGAGCTGTCTAGTTGGAGTAACGGTTAGCAGATACAGTGCTACCTCTCAATGACATTAACTGTCTCTTACGCTAAGGATCAGGCACAAAGACACACACACACATTCGCACCATACTACCTTAACACACAGTGTCGCTCCGTCTCATAGGATTAGTCCCACAAAGCAGGTTACTTGAAGTTAAGTATAGGTTTAAAACACAACTACAGCTGTCTCTGTGCGTTAAGTTTTAAAGATGACTCAAGGTGCTAGAGAACCAGAGATGCAGCAAGCAATTCTGCTGCTGATTTCCATAGTTTGATTTTTATACAGCTTTAACCTGCATTTACAAATTTTATTTTTAAAAAATCTGTAGCATAAGATATAACAAAATTCAAAGCATTTTTGCACAGATTTCTGCCATGACAAATATTTAAATATTTTTTATAGCTTAGGTGACATCACACCATAAGAGAAGAGTTGCCGTAAAGCACAGCTGTACTCTTATTGCAAAAGAGATATAAAAACTTAGGAAAATGTACATTTAAAACTTTTGGCATAACTGATCTATATTTTTAAAACAACAGATTTTGTGTGTGATTGCTATAAAATGTACATCTTGACTTTTATTTTAGCACTGAAAGTTTAGCATTTCAGTGCTAAAATTTTCAAAAGGTTCCCAATCTTTTGAAATACATGTTCCATGACAGATAAGTTGACAACTCAAAAGCATACTGTGGGATATTTCAGTTTTTCTTTTTTTAATGCATTTGCAAAAATTTCTACATTTCAGTTTTTTTAATGTCAAAATGGGATGCTGAGTGTACGTTCATGAGAAATAGTATGATCTTTTTTGATTTTAGCAAATGGCTGCAATGAAGCAAAGAGTGAAAAATTCAAAGAGGCTGAATATTTTGTGTACCGACTGTATATCTATATGACTTCCTTAAGGATTTGAACATTTAATATTTCAGGTCTTGTGTTATGAGTAATGTCAACTTATTTTAATTGACAAGCAAGTATTAAAATACAAACTAAAATCGAATATACTGAAATGCTTTTTTCTGTTTCTCTCATTCAGACAAGTACAATTGAAACTAATTTATAGAAAATTAATGCAAATGTCAAAAGATCTAAAGAATCGTGAAATATATGCAGAAAAATCATAATTAAAATTACATCTTGTATAACTTTTAGATATACGTGCAGTTTAATTCCACTTTCATTGTTTTGTTTTCATTCAAAATAAAAGTTGCTGTTGCTGTTTTTATAGCTGTGACTTCAGCATTGCACAAGAGTTGGTAATGAAGATGTGAAATGTAGTTTCTTGATCATAGGTAAAGGAAATTAAATTTTTATTAGGTAATTATGTGTAGATCAGTATTTCAGATGGCAAGATAATGTGAAATAACACTGACATGATTTAAAGATAAAGAGAGAATATAAATTGCTTCCTAATGCGATAAAAGATTTTATTTGGAAATATTTCCAAAGAAACACAGTTTTGCTATGTTTGTGTTGCCATGCAGCAAGTTAAACTCTGTCCTTGTTATGACTTGTTGCTCTCCTGTAACGGTCATTGGAGCAGACCACAGTCACAGTGGGACAGCTCAAACATGTCTGCTCAACACAACTACTCCCTGCTTGAATAAATGTTGCAGTCCAGCCATGAGCTCACTCTGCCTCTCCTTCTGAGGCCTGCTTTCTATCACACCTCCCCCTTCACACTCACAAACACACTTTTAACTCTCACATACCTCTGGCCAGAATGAGTGAGAACGTCGACTACATGTGGTTTTGGTTAGCCACGCGTTCCCCTCACAATGGCCTCACATTAACCACTTCTACTTTACCACTGTAGGGTGCATGTACTGTATATATGGTCCTTTCAATGGAGGCTGTTGCGTGTTTGCCTGTAAATCTGCCTGTCTGTACATGCACAGCATTTTTGTGTGTCCCAGCCTAGGGCTGTGTTGAGTAGAACAGTGAATCAAGGTTAGTGGTCCAAAGAGAGCAACAGAGGCAGAAGGAGGGGAAGGGGGTCTTTAATTGAGGGAGCAGAAGTTAGAAAAGAAGGAGAGCAATGGGTTTGGTAAACTGGAGCAGTGTTGTGGCCTAATGTGAGGTCATTAGATGGCAATATGCATTTAGAGGATATGCCTTCTAATGCAAATAATAAGCGGTCATCTTCATAATTTGTGACATTGAACAGTGTTCTTTTGTACAGAAGATGTAAAAGAAAGACTCTTATATAAGTGTCAAAGCAGGGATGCTTCTTAGTGATGCTCTGGTAATTTATCCACAGATCAAAATGGATCAGATTTCCATTAATCGGCTCTGATTGTTTAACAGCCGGTGAAATGCAAAAAATACAAAGTTTATTTCCATATTTTATGAATGCAACAAAACTGGAAAGTCCTTCATTTTTGGTTTGCAAAGGCATTAACAAATAGCATAGTCTCTGATGCACTTTCTTATCAAATGTAGGTTAGAAACATAAGCTTTGATGAACAAATGGAGATAATCCTTGATGCATAAATGGTGATAAAATGTCATCCATAAATGGGGATAATCCTTGAATTCTTTTTCTGTTGGATTTAAAACTACTTTTTCTATGAAGAAACCTGCTGCACCTTTTTTCGGTTAAAGTTAATTACATCTAGTTATAGATTTAAAACAAAGTTTACATAATCGAGCTTTTGTGTGTTACTGATTTAGAAAAAAATCAGCAGGTCAGATCTCAAGCAAGGTTGGAATTGTACGTAAAAGTTTTTGCATATATAATTCTGAAATGTTTGTTTGGTGTTAGTGTTGTGGTTAAAGTTCTGATTGTTTTAGTTCTTCTTTTAGTAGGTATTTTAGTAATACATCAAGGACACAGCAAAAAGTATCTTCAAATTGTTTTTTTTCTATTTAAACCCAAAGAAGTGCAAAGGTGACTCATTTAAAAAAGTTATTAGAGTCTATGGAAGAGGTTCAAAACTATACCTCTACTTAAAAAAGTGACTTTACATATGAAGTATATACAACATAATAAAAAAAAAACTGATGTAACACAAATAAACAGAAGGAAACTTTATATAGTTACTTCGCCAGATTATTTATGTACAATATGGAAAGCAATTTCCTACACTAGCTAAGAACCAAATAATTCACCTAAATCCTAAAACACCCCCATTGCTGACAAACACATGGTTGGTTCTGCTGAGCTGGCATTGTGCTTCCTCATGTCTTGGCCACACCTCTTCCCCAAACAGGAAACGGCCAACTCCACAAAGCAGGTAACTCAAAAACTGAGAAGCATAATTAATACAACAGAATAATGTTATGTGTGCACTTTGCAACATCACTGTTAGATTTATGTAAAGAAATAAATGAATTGCATTACTAAAATACATGCTTGCCTACAAAACAATATAATTTAATGAGATGAGTGTGTGGACTGATTTTACCATTGTGTGGCTGAAGCCATCACAGTTAGACAGAGTAATCACTTTTACTGGAGTTTATGCCAATAACTATACTGATATATAGTTCACCTGCTTTAGGTTTTAATAATTGTTTTTTCAAGTTAATTTTTTTAAATAAATCAGTAAATTACTCAGGTCACATATTTTCTTTTAGCAATCTACAATGCAAGTAGAAAAAATATCAAATTTCTGAAATGATTTTGATTAAGATAAATGTTTTTAGATGCTTTATTCTTTTAAATTTGTGTCTTAAAGCCCAAACATCACTGTCTCATAGTACAAATTAACTTAATGCTGCTAAACACTGATGAACTATTTACAATAGAATGAAGTTGCGATGTAATCTTTAGAGAAAACCTTTTGAAATGATTTACACATACACAAAATGTTTAATGAGTTTGACATTTCCAAACAACATATTATATAGTTTTACTTTGATTGGCTCAGATCTATGATTTACAGGACTAAAACTGGAAAGTAAGATAATTTTGTATTAAATTCCTCAAAACTACACCAATTGCTTGGACTTTGATGCTTAACACATTGAGTGTGTCAAAAAAGGGTTAGAGATATATACTTTCGATGCATAAATTGAGATAATCTTGTAAAGCCTTTATTTTTTGTTCTATTTAAAACCACTGTACTTTTTTTTTTAGCATGTTTTCTCTTTTATGTGTTATAGTCCTTAGGATAAAAAATGTAGTCAGTTAAAATTAGAGTTGGTGAGAACTTTTAGAAACTGAAAGTCAGAATTGGCCAGGAAAAGCATGGGCAGTGCATCTCTGCTGGTTTATACCAATTATACAATTGAAAAATAGATAATAATGTAAACCTTCATTAAATTGTGCATCCATGATAAAGTTTGGACTGATTTTACGCCAACACAGTGTATACCACACACAGTACTTCTCCAGGGATTCCCGAGAGCATGAGTCACTTTAATAACATTGCCTGGTCTCTTAACAAAAAAAGCCCAACATTGCTTGCAGCCAACTCATCCAAGTGGAGGGTCTCCACCTACATGCGATAAATAAAAAAATCCAACCGTTCTAAACGATGCTGTGAACAAAGAGAGGGCTTAAGCAGTTGGCAGAGTTTTTGCTTTAGTCAAATCTGGCTGTTATGGCAAGTTTTCTGTCTTTTATGCCCAAGTAGGTGTGAGTCCTATTTCTTGGCTGCTGCAAAATCAGCTTATTTTATCATAATAGTGTAGTGTTCAATACACTGTTTTTGTTGCTATCTGTTTTCATATCTATAACCTTGTTGAAGGAATAAAACTGAAAAAATCCCTGCAGAGATATGTGTTGTTATGCACCCCACATGGAGCAGATTGTGAATTAATTATACTTCCGGTTGCCATGTACCAAATTAGATTACCTTAAAATCCTGAGACTTTCAAATAGTAATTGAATCCCATGATGATGCCTCTTGGATTTCAAGCTGAAATGGCAATCTATTTTTCTAGCTTTCACCTTGCCAAAGTTGAGTTTTTTTTCATCATTTGACAGCACTTTGAGTTATGCAGTGCATGGCAAATAGATGTGCAGTGTTGTTTCTGCTGAGTTAAACAGACCAATGCAACGTTTGAAAAAAAAAAAACAAAACAAGAAAAACCCAACTGAAAAGTATGTGGTGGTGTTCTGACTCATAACCATGATAAGAAGCTATTTAGATGTATGTTACAAGCCAGTACCTGCATGACACAAGCCTGAACTATAATCCTTCACAAAATAGAGGAGAGTGAAATGAGAGTTAATGTTGCAGAGCAATAGTGGGGAAATATATATGGGAGATGGAGCAAGAGCTTTTTGAAGTATGATAAGGAAGTATTCAAGAATAGAGCAGACAAGAGTAGACTGACACAACAAACCCTTGCAGCTGCATATATTTTCTTTTCTAACCTTCATATCTGCTGATAACAGAGGAGGGAGGCAGTGAAAGTTAGTTGTTTTGATAGGATGCAGGTCTTAATATTTTTTTTTCTTTGCAGCTAGCTGTTTCCATTCTTTTCAATCCTATGATTGGGGTAAAGTTTAATTCTTTAAACTCTCCTGCTATGTAAAAATTTAACAAGCTTTCACATTTATTAATTAATTGTAATTGGGTTTCTCTCTGACTAATACAGGGGATATATTGCAAGATGTTCATCTAACAGATGTGCTCTGAACTTTGCTTTTCTTTCTAGGTCGCGTGTGTGTCTGGTCTTGTGTGTGTATGTTTACATTGCTAAGTGAGTGGGATTCTGCGTGCTGATTGGCTGTTTTCTGCTCTGAAATCAGCCTGTTTGTCTTTCAGGGGGCCTGTTTCTGTTTCACATTCCTAAGCATTTTGTTGGAGCAGTTTCAGTTTGACCTCAGCAATGGAGTGAAAGTTTAAATCTAATTTCATGTTGTTGTGGAATAAGGTAGATGGTAGGCTAATTAAGCAGAGATCAACAT
Source organism: Xiphophorus maculatus (assembly GCF_002775205.1). Lineage (NCBI taxonomy): Eukaryota > Metazoa > Chordata > Actinopteri > Cyprinodontiformes > Poeciliidae > Xiphophorus > Xiphophorus maculatus. Next base: position 6,538,484 of record NC_036457.1, read on the forward strand.
AAATGGGATTCATTTACATTTGAGTAAATTCAATACATGCAAAATAAGAAATCAAAATACTATTCATACAAACAAACAAATCAATTGGCAGGAAATTGGCTAATTTCCCCTTGCATGATGTGTTGCATGTCAAAAGTTGGAAAGAAAAAAAAAATACAATATATAAAATATATAATTTATTCAAATCATATAATAGAAAAGGAAAATATTTTCAACCTGAATAGGTTAGTATTTAGTCTATGCACTTGTGTTTCTTCCTACTTCCGATACATACAGTCCAATTCAACAGATCATGCTATGTCAACCAAAATATGATTGATTTTAACCTGTAAATGGTAATCAGTGGATAGAACTTGGTATTAGAGAAGATACCTATTATTTGTTTAAAACTCCAAATAAGCTATAAAAAGATCCAAAAATCACCATAATGGAAGGAATTCCACCTTAACTACCAAGAACATTGAACTACTCTGTATTTGACTGTTGATCTTTAGTGGGGAACATTACATTATATTTGTAATTTTTTTTCTACAACTACTTGATTTTAGTGATGCATCAGAAAATAGGCACCTAATCTGTTTTTGTAAAGTAGTTTTTGTTAGTACTCTCTTAACTCAAAGAAAGTTGTGTGTAGAAGATCTACTCTCTTGACGTCTCTGATCAGAACCATCCTCAAAAAACTGCCCAAATAAAAGAACTTACTACATTCCATCTTTGAGTATGTTACTATCAGGAGTTAGGTTTGGGTGTGTGACTAATAACTAGTGAGTAATACACTGAATGTGTTGATGTCTCTTGGCAGACACAGTGACACTAGCTGAAGAGTTTTTTTTTTCCTTTTTTGCAAGTTCGTGTGTGTTTATGACAGGTAGTTAATTACACGAATGTGTTTGTCTGTTTGTATATGTTTTCACACATTCGCAGTGACCATAGGCCTGACAGGCAGGTCTTAATTAGTTGCCGTGGCTGCTGCTGATGTGTCCTGACAATAAACTGTGGTGCTGACAGAGTCCCCTGCCTGAGAGCAGGGAGGCATGCTGGGACTGATGCGGGGTCTGCTCATCCATCCTGCAGAGTGTTTATCTGTTGGATGTGTTTGCATAAGTGTGTAGAAGTTCAGATGGAAAAAATGTCAGTTAGTTTCTTGTTAGTAAGTCTGTGAATTTGCCAGTAAGGAAAGGATTAACGGAGAGGCAAATAAAACACCCTTTTGTGCACTTTTTTTTTTTTCCCATGATAAACATTGTCAAAGTAGGAAATTGCTTGAGGATTTCCAATCTGTAGGTGTGAAGATGGAATGACTTCAATCATTGCTTTATTCATCCCTCTCTTTGTCCCCTCTATCTGTAACCCTCTTCACCCCATCCTTCTTTTCCTTTATTCATCCCGGGAGGCAGCAGGAGGGCAAACAGAGCGAGTATTGTGAAATGTGTCAACAGCATGTCACAACAGATCCACAGAGAGACGGTCAGTTGTACAGAAACCGATTTATGGTGATTTCCACTGAAGTCACAGAACAGGTTCTATTGCAAAAATCACTTTACAGAATAGGAAAAAAAAAATGAGAGAAAAATGTGCAAAAAATTATTGCACTGTTTAGCACTACACTACTGCATTCATTATGTATTCAGAGATTTCAGTTTTTGCTAAACGACAGACAAGAGACAAACACAAGAGCAGAGACAATTGCTGCACTTTGATACAGCATCACCCCGATTTCATTATGCACATTTTGTGTGTGCCGTGAAAGTGTTGGGTGTTTGGTTTGCTGGTTGTAAACTCAGATGAATCTTAATGACTGTCATTTAACCTTTAACCTCAGCACACAGGAAGGGAGCAGCTAACATACATTCACAAAGAACTAGTTTAGTGGATGATCTGTGGTAAGTGCTAAGGGTTTGAAGAGTGTGTGTGTGCATATTGGAGGATGTGTTTGTGTGTGCTAAGAGGGAAAGGTTGATAGGGTTCAAAAGAGACAATTTTCATTAAGAGCACATCCTACAAAGCTCTCAATGAAAATGGTTTTGGTTTCACTTGACATGAAGTACACTTCTTGGTTGTACTTTAAAGTGAAGCTTGTATCATACAAATGCAAATTTACTTGCCAGTTTTGGTTGGACTTTTTTTTTTTAATTCTCCACTTCGGACATTTTGCCATTAACCAAAATGAAACAAGAATTTATTGAATGCCCAATTAATACTGTAAATAATTCAAAAACTGGAATGCTTAACACATTCTGACTTGTGGTTTATAGCTGGAGTTCTATCAGTTTGTCAGTTTTCATCCTAATAATCTGGTCAGAAGTTAAAAAATCCAAACTGTATCACTGTAAATGGTAGCAACCATTTACAAACATCATATGGAATCATAAGAGTTTGCTTTAAATGTGACCATTTAAAAATATATATTCATTAATGCCAAAAAGGCTCAATTAGTGGCTAATTAAAGGCTCAGGAGAGAATAGACTCTTTCCTGATCCATATCCACCTTGTCTCCTATGATCTGATATGAGTCCCACCTACTCTTATGCATACAGCCCTGGCCTATTTCATTTAATAATTGTAGCATATAGCATTACAGGGTGACTTTCAGAGTATGTCATCAATCAAGTAATGGCAAAACGTTTGATTAAACCTACCTGAACTCCTAGTTGGCTAGTAGAGGAAGTTTGCAGAATGAACAGTCACTTTTAGAGGAGGGCTTTTGGTTTGCTGTATGACTTTATGCTAAATGATAAAAAAGAGCTTTTTAAAGTTCATGTGTTCAGGCATTTTCGAGAGTTATCATTTTGAGACATCTGGTCTCAATGACAACAGTGACAGTTGTTACAGCAGGAAGAAGTCTCAAAGTTAGCTACCAAAAAAAATGGAGTCAGAGTTGTAAGATGCTATTTGCAAAACTGAGTCTTCTATGACTTGTCGAGACATTTCTGCAACTGAATTCAGAAATGTTAGTGGCCTTTTTGAAATCTCAAAGTTATGGACAGGATCTGAATTATCATTCTGAGTAACTAATGCAAGCTTGACTTGCTGTGAATATACAATATAAGATGATAAACACAACTTTATGTGTGAATCCCCCCACTATTATGTGTTTGTTCTGAAATATTTACATCCACTGCTTTCCATCACACAGTGGTGTGACAGCCCCTCTGCTTCTAAAATGAATAGTTAATGACTGCTCATGGCTGCAATGTGATATAAGAGGAAAAAATATTTTGATTGCTGCTCTTGTATCCTGTATATTATACAAAAAAACACCAAAACTAACAGAGTAAATCAAGGCTATCTTGTAATGGGCTGAACATGGATTTGTTGATGCACATTCTGGAACATCGAAGTTAGTGTCAGAAACTCTGTAATGTTAAAATATTGGAATCAAATTTATTACTGTATGCATAGTTTGTCAGCCGAAATAGCATGGCTAACTGATATTGTCAATGCTGCTGAATTGTGCAGGACTGGTCATAAAATCCTCTTCTGGATTTGCTGAGCAAGAACACCTTCTGTTCATGAGTCGAAGCTTCAAAAGTGAGAATACTGTATACATGCTCCTTGCATGGAGAAAAACTGCCGAACTCTAGTTACATGATGATAGTGGGCGGAAACTGTCACTTGTGTGTGTGTTGTCCATCTGGCAGGCCCCCTGTTCAACTCCTCCAGCACTAATGCACATATGGACCCTACACACACACACACGCATACGCACCCATATGGGGAACAGCTGAAAGAAAGTGCCCACCCTTCTACCCATCCTCCCGTCTTCTTGATTTCTCCCCTACACCCTGCAGAGCTTCTGGACCCATCCAGGTGTCCACTCTCCTCCTCTGGCTCTTTCTTTGCTCTTTTTCCTCCTTTCTCCTTCTGCCCCATGTTTGAAAGTCAGCAGACCACTGACAGATTGCTCACACTTAACGTGATGCTTTACTGTGAAGCGTAGCAAATGACACAATAGCGTTTTACTATAGTAAACAGTGTTTAAACGTCCCTTAGAATAGGAATTTCAGTGTACTTGAGTGATGAAAGGAGGAAGCAGAAACAATGAAATACTTTTAATCATTTGAATGAGCATTGAGAACAGCTGAAGTCAGATAAATTGTTTTGAAGGATGGAGACAGAAGTGCATGTTATTTGACATATGACACTGCAGTACTTAAAATTAAAACTATGTCCTGTTTGATTCAGTAAGAAATGTGATGCTAACAGCTGCTAATCCATTTCTCTATTTGTCCATAAGTTAAGAAATATTTTTCAATGTGTTAAGTTTGTATGAAAAGTGCTTGTGTCATACATATGATATTCAAATGCTGCTTAATATATCAAGTACTGTATGTCTGTATATTAAATTTTATTTAATAAGTACAGCTTGTAAGATATCTGGATTTACTTAAAAGCAGTTAGCTTTGCATTATTTTATTGACAGTCAGAGGAAGAGCTTCATATATCAGAGCATCCACACCTCTGAACCACAACAATATTATTTAATCTAGCGCCTTTCCCTTTGATGGAACTAAATGAACTGTAATCCAGTGGAGCATCAACACAGAGTCTTGAGGGGCTCTCCAATGGTGTCTGGCAGAGGCTACTTAGCATCTTGTGGATTGTTGTGTTGGGCCTCTGTGGTTTGGGCTTGTACTGACTTATCCCATGATTGTTTGATTGGACTGGGACTTGGGGATTTTTGAGACCAGATCAGTTCAGACTTCTTTTTGTCACACGTTTCAGGCCGTTTCAGAGTGGTGGTGCACACTGCCCTGCTGAAGGATTCTGCAACTGCTGGGGAGTATTTTTTGCCATGCGGGTGTGTGTTTACTCTGTAATAATGTTTAGCCATGTGTTACACTAAAGTAACAAATGGACAAGTCACAGAACCCAGTGTTTCCCTGGAAAAGATGGTGTAAATTTTTTTGTATGTTTTAGCTTTTCTCCCTCCTTTTTTCCAGCTGTTACTTTTTCTGGAATACAAATAGTGTAAATAGGGAAGAATTTGCTTTAAGGAAAGGGATTCATTGTGGAATAAGAGCGTGAATAAATTAAAAAGAACTTCAAAAAGAAGGACCAGAAGAAAGGAACCAAAATGAAAAGTGATATAAATGAAAAAATGGCAACAAAGACAAAAAAGAATAAAGGGCATAAATAAAGAAATGAAGGAAAGTTAGAAAGGCTCCAGATTTGTGTAGGAGTGCAGTTTCAGCTTTCTATAAACCCAAGAGCTCTGAATACCGCTTATTAAGCAGGGACCGTGTCTGTGTGTATGTGTGTGCGTGTGACAGGGTGATATATTGAAACACACCTCTGTGGAACAGCTGCAATGATGAGACGGAGAGTAGGGAGTAAGAGGTGTCGTCTACCTTACGCACACACACCCACACGTTTCACACACTCACCCCTGCATGCTGACACACAGAGCTGAGCCAAGTTCTTTATTGTATTACTGAGGCCAGCTTGTATCAAAGTGAGAGTATTGCAAAAGAAGGAAAGAATGGGAAGAGGGAGAGATGAATTTGTTGTGACTGCTGTGGTGGACTCAGCTTTTTAACACAGCACCTTTTTTATGCTCTTCTCCTCTTTCCCGCTGGATTCTCCCCACTACACACTCCTTTCTTCTCTCACTGCCACTCCTCAGCTGTGTCCATACTGATTATATTAGTCCGACAGGCAAGCTGATACATAGAATGACAGACATGAAAAAAGTCAGATCTAGTAAAATGTAATGCAAAGGATCTCAAAAGAAATGGACAGAAGGAAAAAATGAAAAAGGAAACTTATAGAAATGGGGAAATAAAGCAAAGAAATGAAAAAGGCCCCTAAAGGTTGGAAGAAAAAAAGATTGAATAGATTAATCTGATTTATCTATAATGAAATCAGACTCAGTCAGTATTGAGGAATGTGCTCAATTTAGCTTTTCTGCTGTTACCAACAGATTTACCCTTTTAATATTCCAAAGATCAGTGGGAGACGAAGCACATCGACCAGTTGGGTGCTTTGGGGATAACAGCTAAGTAGCTAGTCTTATTATAAATGCAGTGTTGACACTTTTTACCATTTAAAAACTCTGCTGATGGCGTGAAGATCATCATTGCATATTACCAATCATATGCAAAAATAATTTTACATTTTGTTGACCACATCAGGTTGAATATGGTCCCAGTTAAGACAAGAACTTTCCAAAATATTTATATTAACTTTATGGAGTTCTCTACTTTTACCAAAAGTGTAAATTCCTTAAATCAAAGCACCTTCATGTAGTTCTGAAATAATTGTTTTAATTACTAGACAAATCAGTTAGTGAGAGGTGTTGCTTAATCTTTGGACAGTTGAAAGCTCAAAAAAAGCCTAATCATTATTTCAGTCAATGAATGCAATACATTAAATGCTATAAGCTGCATTACAACTTTAAGGTGTGAGCTCTGTTTGAGTGAAGAAGAAATGTTAGCTGTTTTCTCTAACAGCGATGTGCTCCAAATGCAGCCAGAGGAAGCACAGAAGTGGAAGAAATTGTATAAAAAGTTGTGTTTTCTACAGATAGTCTTTATACATATTTGGTCAGGCTGTGACACAGTGAGAGGGAGCAAGACTTATAACTGTTGCTCTGTCATATTTACATTTTTATCTCTTTGTTCTGCCTCTTTGTCATGGAACATGCTTGATTTATAAATGTTGACAAGCATTTGTAAATGTAACAGTTAGTATATGAATTCACCTTCTTTAGAATATATACACAGGGAGTACTATGTTTTATGTTAACCATGTTAACTGTACTATACTAATATGAGATGCTATAGTCTGTTTAAAATGTCAACTTCATTTTTTGTCTGTTTTAACATAGGGGTACAAGCTATGTTGCAGTGCCTGTTTTTTCCACACAATTGTTTTTGTGTTTTCATTCCCATTATCAAAATGGTGCAAAATAAGTCATATTTTTAAATTATTTAAATTAATAATTCTCTCACCTCCTTCATCTTAAAACACAGTGAATAGTACTGGTTTTCAAACTTGTTTCTGTGTTTGTATGGCTTCATCTCTTGGATTTGTTCTTAAAGAGAGGGAAGTTCATTCGGTCCGTCCATTTTATGCCCCACATCCAAAAAGCCTTTCCTTGACAGTTCATGTATGTGTGTGGGGGGGCATGCTCAATCTATCTTCCTACCTTTCATGTCAGTCCAGGCATGAAGTAATCCATCCTTCTAACACACAATCACACAACCCTGAGGGCAACACACACACATGCATAACCTTCCACATGGCCCGTGGCTACATCTTCAGTCCAAGAAAGCTGTTTTAGTTTCTTCGTCTAGCTGAGTGGATTTAACACAATGCCCTCGGCGTATCGTCTCATACACACTCATGTATTTTGAGAGACATATTGAAGGCACATTTTTAGTCCTGATTGCATGAACGTTTACCCCTTTGGGCATGGCCGCACACATGTCTCGTCTTGTTTGCGCTGCTTTCCCTCTTGAAGTAGCACCAGTAACATATTACTTTATTCCAATAATCTAGATCCAACTAGCCCGCCAGTCATCCATCAATATGTGTTCCTGTTTTTTACAAAGCAACCAAAAATGCAAAGCTCTTTCTGGATGCCATTTCCAGTGTCTTGTTAATGTATCCCTACAACTTCGGCTTCTTCAAATTTGATCAAATTGAAACCACAAAGTAGGTTCTTTGGATTTCATGTTGGAGCACATGAGTTCTGTACTCATAAGCAGAATGTTTTTTTTGCAGAAAACTGTCATTGTGCCTCACATTAAAGGAGTGCTTCTCAATTCCGGTCCTAAGGCCTCCGTGCTCTGCATGTTTTAGATGTGCGTCTCTTCCAGAACAACTGATTCAAATGATTGTATGACCATTAAGTACTGCAGAAGCCTGTTAATCACCAAAATATTTAATCCAGGTGTGTGGCAGAAGAGGAACACCTAAAACATGCAGGGCAAGGGGGCATGAGGACCGGAATTGAGAAACACTGCATTAAAGACACAGGATCTGTTGTGAAACATAGAAGTGGAAGCTTCATGCTGTGGGGTCTTTTTTTCTTAGCCAGGAGTGGGAAACTGGTCAAGGATGGTGAGAAAATTGATGGAGAAAGCTGATGAGAGGCTAGAAAAAACTCGAGATTTTGGCCGAGGTTCACCTACAAACAAAATAGTGCCTTTAACATATACATCAAGAAGTGGAACTATCCATTCCATATGACAGTGTGTGAGCTGTGTTGTATAGAATGGACAACAAAGTACTAACTCATGAAAATGCACACATGCACAATGGTTTAAATTTCTAATTTGTAAAGAAAAAAGATTAAAAGCATAAATTATTTTCTTTCTAGTTCACAATTATGCACTTGTGTTGATCTATCACCTAACATCCCAGGATGATATGTATAGTTGTTTGTGAAAGTTAAAGTTGGATAGATTTTGTTCAACCCACTCTATATCGAAAGGCTAACTTTCACAGTTTTACCAACTTATGATTCTTGTGGTCATATTTTAGAAGTGTTTTTTCTAAAATATGACCTTTCTGAGTACTTTCTGAGTTCTTGTTTGAACTCAGAAAGAGTTTGGATACAAGATGTTGGCTATAACTTTGAGCTCCTCTTTCCACATATTCATTTTTTTCCTTTCCTCTTTTTGTCACTATCAATTTTATTCAATTTTTCTTTCCTTGTCCAGTCCTCCCTCCCCTTTTGCCTGCAGAACAGGAGGCACAGAGAAGTGGACAGTTAAAGGAGATGACCTCTTGCTCTCTCACTGTCTCTCTCAGAATTACAAAGCCCCTTGTCCACTTCAATTACTTTCATTAATGTGAGCAAGAAAAAGACTGCGCTCTGAGTTCGCCTGTGTGTTCTCTTTGGAGTAAGACAGAGCGACCCGGTTTGTTTGTGTGCGTAAGTTCAGCTCAGACACAAGTCAACAACCAAACAGAGCAATGATTGTTGGGATGTTGTATAACACCCAATGGTTTCCCTGTGAGACAAGCCAAAGAAAAGCCAGCATTTTCTGCTTGTCTGCTACGAAGGATGACATGGAGGAACGAGGGGACAGAATGTGGTGGAGTTTGTGAGCATTTAGTGGTCATGACAGGAGTGATGAATGATCACGAGGACCGCAGGACTGAAAAGCATAGATAGATGTAAATGAAATGCGGCATGCCTGTGCTTGTTTTCTATTATCAAGGTTCCAACCTGTTTGCAAAATGAACACAAACATTGTTAATTGCTTGGCACTTATTGTGGGTACATGCCACAATGAGACTGAAAGCCTGTGATTGTGAGTGGATGTATATTAAACAAAAGAAAGAAACAGGTGCACATGTGACAGGGGAACAAATATTAATAAGGACAAAACTGTGGGAAAGTTTATAAGGTCTAGACCAACTCTCTTGTTGACAAACACAAGCAACCAAAGATGTTGTTACTTTTATATGATAGAACTTGTCTTTATTCAATTTCTTTATACTTTATTTTCTTTATTCAATTGTCGGTAGAACCCAGCTTTGTGTAATATAATCACACTATAACTTTTGTTCTATAAAGGTTTTAGATGTTTGAGAATATTAGTAAGGAATCAGCATCACGAAGGACAAAGAAAGAACACGCCTTTCATAGATTTGACTCTAGTTGTGAATTTGTCAACCATTAAAATCTTTTGGTCATAAAATAACCCAAAGCAAATCTTGGGATGGATTGCATGAATTGTGCAACTGCTGTTTGTAAAATCCAAGAAAGACTAAAGCATGCCACTCACTAATTAAGTAATTAGATGCATTTGCTGTAATTTCTGAACTAACTTGGTAGATATGAATATGAATTTTAGTTAGGCAGGTTGTTTTTATGTTTTTTAATTACTAGCAACATTATACTTCTGAAAGCAAAAATACTACTTTAGGAGTCATAAATTATTATAAAAAGTTAGATGTTTTCTTTAAACAAAGTGCGAATGTAACAACTTACACTCATATTTTACAACATTGAAATGATGGCAATGATGCTACAAAGAGTAAATATGGTTTTGCATTCAATGTATGTTTTTGTTTTGTGGCCATGTCTGCTTTGTAGGTCCTTGATTTGTTGTGTATTTGTTTCTCTGAGGCTCTTGTCTTTTCCCATGACTTTAACATACAGGGGCCAACTTAATAGGAGGCCATGCTTGATGAAACAGTCTGATGCCCTGGAGCAATAGCCCACATTCCTTTTGAAATGAAGGAAAAAACAAACACTTCCCAAGAAATGGACATTTTGGGGTCATGCATATGGCCGATATTCGTGTAAAGGTTTTCTTTATTCGTGTCTTTCTTTAATAATTCTTTTTATAACATTTTTGGTTGTTTTTTTCACATTTGATTTTATCGCTGTAATCCATATGTTCCCATGGTATTCCAGAACCCTTGTATTCTAAGAGATCTTTTTGCTGGTTTAAAGAGCATTGTATTACTTGACATTTTCCATTGCTGTTGCCAGAACAATGACGAGAGATTCACTCATGCAATAATGCCCTCAATTCAATGGTTGGGTACTCTGTCAAGGTCAGGAAACATTTTCCACTTACAAGGGACAGTGTTTCCTGTCAGTTTGAGTAAAAATCAAGGTGACGTTTTTACAACGCTGACAAGATTTTAGTGTATCTGCAAACTGTAGAGGACTAACATTTTATGTAACGCAAGCCTGTCTTTCTCAATTTAACATATTTTTTTTTTCTCTGTAGATTTATTATTATACACTTTAACCCTGACTTGTAGGTAAAGGAAAACTCTAAATAAAAGCATAATTGTAAAGTAATTCACTGCTGTAAATGCTGATGATATAACAATCACCAAAAAAATGGCAAAATTAATGGATAACTAAATTGCTTTCAGTTGTTTAGTAAAAAATGGTGACAGTGACTCTGAGTCGATGGTGTCATCCAAGGCATGTTTATATTTGAAAAATTTCAAAACCTCAACCGCCTAGAGAAGTCTTTTATTAGTAAGCACTAGACCAAACCCTTTTATTTGTATTCTGACCTCCATAAATGCAGACAGGCACAAAGAAACAAGAGAAGGGGCATGGCTAACAATGGTGTCTAGTGTCTGTGCGCTGGGGTTTGTGTGCTTTTACATCTGTCTGTGAACCTGAGTAACCCAAGGCGGTGCTTTATAACCTGAATGTTAGTCAGAAACCGGTTGGACTTATTTCCTGCACTGAGCTTTGTCATTTAACTATGACTAGATACTCACACACCTATTAACCAACCAATATGTATCTGGCCTTTGTTCCCTATGAGTCAGTCCTAGGACAGATAAGGGCATGTTCAACTAGATATAGGTGAATTATTTGGTGTACACATTTTACTAAGTTCAAAGTACATGACCATAAAGTTTCACTGTCTTTCTCTGGAAATCATTATCACACAGTGTCTTTCTCCTGGACTGAACACATAACATTTCCCTGTTGTGAAGTGTAATAACAGCTGTCCTCAGGCCAGTTACAGCTATCGTAAAGAGACAAGAACTCCCAAAACTCATTTACCACACACATGCTGTGAAAGGAGGGAGTGGAGGGCGTCTCGTCTTTCTCTCCCTGTCACTGTTGCACTCTCTTTACGTCTCCAGACCCAAGCTCTTTCAGCCCGTAAGTGATGTTTGACCACATTGTAAAACTGAAGGTGACAACACACACGATAATGTATTCATCCACTCTGTGCAGAATGTACTCTCGCTAGTCTCCAGGCTATTGTGTCTGATTATATGTGTGTGAAAAAGTAAAGGGACAAAGGAGAAACCGTGTTCACTTTAACTGTGTTTGGTTTCACCTTTGTTTATAGAATTAAAACAAGCTGGAAAAATATATAGTTTGTTAAAAGAAAAACTTTGCTTTTATGATTTAAATGACAACTAGAGTAGACCCCAAAATAGTCTGAAGTTAGACATCCTATCCATTAAACTTGCATTTGGCTTTTTGAAACATAACTTTCATTGTATAAGATAATAGGTAATGCATCAAAAGAGAAACTGTTTTCTGTTCATGATATCTGCTGAAATGAGCAATAAATTTGGCCTTAGTCTAGTAAATTCTGGGTCAAGGATACTTTTTGGACTCAGTTAATCTAATTTGTCTTTAAGTTTGGTTTTGGCTTTAAACATTCACAACAGAATTTAACTAACAACAACAAAAGAATTATATTTAAAGTTATTAAGCCAATTAATTTTTGCTCTTTGTTTGCAATAAATTCAATAAATAAAGCAAATGTCGCAGTAACATTTTCCAGGAACTAAAAATAAAAAAAAAATGCTTAAATTAGAATAGAAATAATCCTTTGAGTATATTTGTTTATGCATTCATATCTGTTTGTATGCACACATATTATACACACAGTCATGACGTAAAGTTGTGGTTTTTATTTATGCCCCTTTGCAATGAACGTGGACCACTTTTAAGCTGCACCAGAGACACCCTAACACTCTAACTGGAACGTATAATATGTATTTGGCTCTCCAGACACTCTCAGAACATGCATTGGTAGGTGTCTGGCTTTCTTGCATGTAACTCCCATTTGTATGTTATTTCCTTTGTTTGAGTCCCTATGGTTTCCACCGTTGTGTATTGTTCTCTTTCTGTGCTCACAGCAAAAAGTAAATTTCCTCCAGGACAGTAAATGCTATCGTTAGGTATCTTTTGTTGTTCGACAGAACTGTGTCACAACTGCAGATAAAAGAGCTACTTTGACACGCTACTTTTTCATATTTGATTGTTATTGGTTACAGAAGTCCCAGAAACATTTTTCAATTGTTATTTTAGGCCATTTTTCTGCTTTGAAGTTAGATATTCTAGAGGCTTTTTTCATGTGTTTATTTGTGTCTTTTCTCTCTCTCTTCATCTCTGCCGATCTCTCCAGTATTAGTGCTGTTTCAGGTTGTTCTTTGTGTGTCAGCGGGGAGAACTGCTTTTTGTCGGACAGGCTGAACAACAGAACTGCTTCAGCTGCACAAACACAGGATAGAGTAAATCCGACCCACCCGTCAGTCAGTCAGTAAATCAGTCAGGCAGCCTTTGAACCTGCTTGCTGGACAATCGGAGAAGTCAGCCAGGCAGTTCAGTGTGTCATTGGCCTCAGTGCTGACTTGCTAAGCTAGCCGCTTCAGATTTAACCTACTTATATCTCTTGGATGGGATTTCTTTCTGAAATCACTGCAGGGTTTCCATCTCCTCAGACTCTCCTTCCTCATCATTTCCCCCCCTGTCCTTCTCACTTCCACTGTCCTTCTTCATTTGGCCTTACTTACCTTGTGTGTTTTCAGTTTGTGTGTGTCTGTTAGGGTCAGTATTTAATGTGTGTTTGTTCTGCTCTTATCTCGTCCACACCAGACTTGTTTTCCAGTCCAAAAACCTCAGCCATGCCCTGATTGGCTTATAAAATAACTGTCCCATGCCTGCCCCTGTGATTGGCTCATTCAAATACTCTACAGAGGATAAAGCATTATTTTGAATGCATTCTCCTGGAGACTTATCAGTGAGCTATCAGGGACTCTGCTGAACGGTTTAGTGTTGCAGTGTAAAGAAGCTTTGTTGGCTTTGGCGGCATGCGATTATGTTCAGGTGTAGCAGCTTGCGCTCCACCCAAATCCAGCCCCGCGTACTGCCAACAATTATTCTGACCCCATTCTGTTCAGCATTGATCCCTTTTCAGTGCATTTGTATAACTCTGTGGGAAAGGTTCACCTACCTTGATTCTCACATTCTCACTCTTTGAGCTGTGTAGTAAAACCTCAAACTCTTCAGAATTGCAGATCACTTTTGTTTAGATGCCTGGCAAGCAGATCTGCAATACATTATTAATTGCCTTCCTGGATTTTTTCCTCTTTGAGTCATAATATGGTTATAGTTTATGCAGCCTGAGTGTCTGTGGTGAATCAGCCAGTCAGCATTCTTGAGGTCAAGTGTGCTGGGGGAAGAGTGGGGAGAAGCAGCCAGTTGAGACTTGTTGTTTAGGGATTTTTGAAGAGCTGCACTCTCGGGTCTAAGCTAAGCCCAATGCTGACTAAAGCCAAAGTAATTTCTCCCCCCTGACTCATTCAGAATGACACACCCTGATATTGAATCTAATTGTGAAGATGTTTTATGGGTCATTATAGGCCACTGATGTCTGAAGTCATCTTGGCACTTAATTGTGAGCCATAAAACTTCTTTGTTTCATTTTTCTTGTCACTGGTACAAAATGGGGCAAAAAAACTGTACCCACCATGTTTGGCAAAAAGCTGAAGTATCTTATCATTCCCGAAACATTATATCTGACAATGAAGAACTAAAGTGGCACTTTTCCTACTAAACTTTATACTGCATAGCACTGGCAAGGAGACAATAAACAGAGCAGTGGGTGTGTGGAGAGGTAAATGGGTGAACAAACACACTAAAAAAGGAGGGGATGGTTCAACTTTCCTGAGAATGGGGGGAAATCTGACTCCGTTTAGGGCTCTTGGGTGAACTCATTTACAGGCAGGGAAGCATGAGGACATGTGAGGTAATGGATAGGTGAGGAAGATTTCCCAATGTTCTCTGAACAAAACAGGTCTCCTCTTCATCTCTCCATCTCTAGTCCCTTTTTTCTTCTGCCTTATCTGGCAGCCAGTCGGTCAGCATGTGACGCTGCTTTAAATGTCACCATTTGAATAGTAATAGAGATTAATGATGGGCGGACAGATACAGAGCAAAAGGGCAAGAGAGAGGTGTTGTCATAAAGATAGTGTCTGTGGAAGGTTTTGACCCGCTCTCTCAACTATCTCAGCAAACATGCAGCTCCGATGAAATAACATAAAAAATGAAGAAGAAGATACTGAGAAGGTGTTGCCATTAAGGAGTGATGTATTTCCAGGTCAAGTGTCCTATTGACTGTAAACAGATTATTTAGGGTGTTTAATTAAGTTGCTGCCATGCAGAATTTAAACTTTAATAGAGCTAAGGAAGACACTAAACAAAGGTGGCGTGGGTTTTTGGAAATTTTAGTGGGTAATTTAAGAATGTTTGGCATCTATATTCTCTAGGATGGCCTAGTTTGTTGAAAAATGATCAGCGTATTAATCTGTAATGAAAGTCTACTAGCCCTACTGCTGAAACTATTATATGATTAATCTGTAATTAAATAGACACTCATTTGTTTCAGCCTCTCAGATGAGAGTGTTCTGAAGGGCTGCAAGTAACGATTACTGCTTTGATTAATCACCTAATCATTAAGCCAATAAAGTGTTCACAAATGGTGAAAAACATCCAACTAAAGAAAGGTTCAAAAGAAAGACACTCATTTTGTTATCACAAGGCAACATGAGATACTTGTAAAAAGTTATGGAAAAAGGCCAAAAATATAATAAAAAACTTAATTAATTACTATATTATCAAAAAAAAAAAAAGTAATTTTGGAGTTCTGGAAAGTTTCCGATTTCCCCCCCGCCTTGCATTTGATAAAAAGGGAGGGAAAAAAATGGTTGTAATTAGGTGGCGCCCAATCAACACACTCATTCATGTTCAAACGTTCTTATCAGAGTAAATGCCTTTCAAGTCAAACTGAGCCTGAACCTGCTCACCTTGAGGCAATATTTTTTAAAGTCTCTGATGTAACAAACACAGAGAGTGCGAATTAAGTACTTCCCATTATCGGACTAAGCCTTTTGAATAGCAATGCTGTGTAGG
The DNA here is from genome assembly GCF_002775205.1 of Xiphophorus maculatus. Taxonomy (NCBI): domain Eukaryota; kingdom Metazoa; phylum Chordata; class Actinopteri; order Cyprinodontiformes; family Poeciliidae; genus Xiphophorus; species Xiphophorus maculatus. The sequence continues at coordinate 6,554,139 of NC_036457.1, forward strand.
TAACTTTCTCTACACCAGCTCTTTCTTTTTCTATTGCAATACAGCGGAGCTGGTCATTAGTAAGCCACACACAATCTGTTACATTTTGATGCTGTTTTTTGTTTCCTGTTTTACAGGTAAGCATATTATTGAATTGAAACTGAAAGTTTAATATATTATGTTTTTAAGAGAAAACTCAAAGCAAATCGCATAATTGGGAAGTCAAAAATCTTTTCATTTGTGAGCACAATCCATCTTTTTAATCAGAATCTATCATCTAAATTGAACATTTAGATGTTCAATTTAAATGAACATTTAAATTGTTCATTTAAATGCATCTAAAATGCATTTTAGATGCACTTTAGATTGCATCTAAAATGTTATACGCTGCAAAAATGTAACACCGCATGCCAACATGAGCGCACTATTCATAGTGATAACAGCATCATGCTTTTGCGATGCTTTTCTCTAACAGGGACAAGAAAGCTGGTCAGTAAATTACATTGACGTCTGTTAAGATGGCAAAAGGTGGAAAAGTCAAGGATTATGAATACTTTCTTGAACAACATGTAACAGTTTATTTATGTTAATATTAATTATATGATTGTATTTTACAAAGGCGATTACTCAAAATAGAGCAAGCAGGATTCTTCATCTTAACATTATTCACCATCAAGCTCATTTCATCCTGATATGTTAGTCAGTGAAATGTGATTTCTACACAGTGGTGGGAATCACAACTGTCCCTTCACAGTCAGTGCAGCCAAATCACGAGCTTTCTGTAAAAAAAATAAAAAAAAGAAGTGAGATGGTTGGAATTTGAATTGAAAATCTGCATTAAGAGAAGAGTGGTGAGAGGAGAAGATAGTCAGGGTGGCAGGACCGAAAGACTCCTCTGAAAAACACACATCTCTGTTTTTACTGTTGCTGTCAATGGAAACCCATGAATTAGTCGAGCACACACTCACACATATGTAAGTTTCAGATTCAATTACAACATTGTGAGATGAAGGAGAAATTCTTCAGCCTTCAGCACTTCCAATTAAAGTACTGCACTGAGCGTTCATGGGTGTCACTGTGTGCGGCGGCGTGCGCGTGTCGGTGTGTTGCTATGTTTTTTAAGTGTGTGAATGCGCGAGCTGGCGTGTATGTTTTAACACCCAAGGTGTGTATGTATTTGGGTCTTGGCTTTGATGGCTTGGCGCTGCGCTACAAGGTCCACTGAGGCGTGACAAGTGGGAGCTTGTCTATGTGTGTGCCTGTGCATGCTTCTCTGATGTCACCTTGTATCATTTCAGGCTAATTTCACCTATTCTCAGACAGCCAGAGAGAGAGAACAAGAGGCAGAGACAGTGAACAAAAAGTACAAAAAGTAGAGACGACACATAGGGTAAATGATAAGGTACAACTTTATTAGTGTCCTTGAGATAGTCAGCTTCAGGGTTACTTAGTGAAGAATGTTCACCAATAGCACCAAAATAGTGCTATTATCACCATTCTACATTACTGTTATTAACTACACAAAGAATGTTTTAACTTTTCTGTTTTTGGCCATTTTAAGACTTCTTCACTACATTGGAATCTAAAAGTTATATGTGGATATAATTTCAGGTCTGCTCTCAAAATTATGAGGTCAGAATTGCAGTCATTTAAAAGTGAAGATTATGTGTTATTATTTGTCTTTAACAACAGTTCAGTTATTTATTTACTTTATTTCCAATATTCACACTTCATTCTTTGAAATTCCCCCTTTCTTTGTCCCAGTGCTACATTTTCTCTCCTCATTCTCCATACCCTTCCCCTTTGCTTCACCTTCCCTCATTCATGCTGTCTTATCTGCTCTCCGGTGATAACATCTCTGCCAGCAGACTGAAACAGAGCTCTTCTGATAAATACTAGACAGACAGAGTGGTGAGAAGGAGGCAGAGGGTTTGTAGTTTATGTAGATTATAGACAGAATTTGTTGCGAGGGTGAGATAGTGTGTCTTCTCCTGGGTCCTTCAGATTCCTGAGCAGATTTAGACGTTTTCATCTTGGCTCACAATCAGGGCTAAAACGTGAAGATGTTTTCAACCAGCTGACCTCTAACAATGTTACAGTCCTCTGAGCTTTTGAAGAATTTTTAGTGTGGACAGATACAAAAAAGTTGCACTGATATAAAAAGAAAAAAAGTATCATTATTTGAAGACACTCGGGTCATGAAGGTTATTCTGACATAATGATGTAGTGAACTCGACTTCAGTGAAGTTGGATTTCTTGCATGCTAGTAATCTCCATGAACTTGTAACTTTACAACAGATTCCCTGTTCAGAATTCAGACCCTGATTTCAGCTGATTTGCCTATAATAAAAATAATAATAATAATTATTATTATTATTGTATAAGACATACAAATAGCATGTTTTTATTGGAGCCATACATTTTGATACTCCAACTGTAGAAATGTGTCTTTCTGTGGGATCTGAAAAGTGACCAAATGTTTAATAAAATGTAAGACAATAGAGCCAAGTACAGTGTCACTGTTTTGGGTCTAGAGTCAGATATATCATAACAGTTTAAAACTACTATAGCTAAAATATGATCAAGGTCACACTATCACTGTATCTATATAATTTCATCACCTTGCCTTCAGTCTTAGTTTCAGTAAGACATAACCCAGTATGAATATTTTGTACCAAGAAACTAATATTGTCTTTGGATTCTTAGATTTGATGATGAGTTCAGTTTTAGCTTAGACCTTGTAAAGGATGTTCCTGAATGTTCCAGGGGGGGAAGACACTTCTGCTTATACACAGCAGTTGTTAGATCTGATTTAATACAGCCTCTTCTGCAGATCAGTGAGATTACTGTAGGGGAGCAAAAGCTAATCAAACTATCCATTGTAACACCGTCTGGTCCTTGCCAAGTAATAATCTTGATCTACACTAACAATTGGAAGATGCCCCTTTTACCTCCTAGGACTCCCGCTAGCCCTCCAGGGCATGTACAGATCCATGTTTTTGAAGAGTTTTAGTGAAAGCGCTTTTGTTTGTTTCACCTCATGTAGGTGGAGGTCAATGCAAATCAACACAAAATGATTTTGAGTGATGGTGGCAGATGTTGTCTGATGCCATTCAGCAGTCTTTTAGAGAAGACTGCAGCCATCCTGTGTCGCTGTGGATGTGTGAGTGGGTGTGTGTATGGTTTCCTGTCTCTGCCCTTGAGCCTTTATCAAGTCCTTCTAATTATTTTATTATGCAAATGAGTCACCATTATTTTATTAGTGAGAGGACCAATCAGAGTAGCTGATTAGGAAGTGATTAACATGCAGTCCGTGTGTTTCTCTCTCATTCTTTCTCTTGCCCTGTACGTGTGTTTGTGCGCGAACGCGGGTGTGCATGTGTGTCCTTGTAATGTAGGAGAAGGTGGCAATAATGACCCATCTGGACAAGTACTCATGCATATACATGCACTTTGAAAGCTGTTGTAAAGATTAGTTATACCACATTTTTCCATTAGTACATTGTGAAAAATACAGATTCCGGGAAAAAAAGGGTGAACCTTATAGCCAGTGTTGCCAACTCTTCTAATAAAGCTTTGGATTTTTCATGAGGGCAAATACATATTTTCCAATGATATTTTATACTACAGTAGCTGTTTTTTCTCAAAGTCTGACAGACAAAATCTTTTCTGTTATACCCCAGACAAGATTACCAAAATATTTCAAAGTGCCAGATATCAGACTCACATGCTCACATTTCGTCCCATTCCTCCTGTCAGAACAAGTGCAACTGAATCAGTTCCGATGGCTGACTTGCACACATACCGACGGTTTGTTGTTTAATTTGTAAAACATTTGGTGATATTCTTAGGATCTCTGTCCACTAGAAGACCCATCATGTTGAGTTGGCTTCTTCCTCTCTAAGTGGAGTTTCAGTCCTTTCAGATATTAATTGTCTGAACAGATAAACTTGGCACTTTTAGTTGTACAGGAATAGTAAGCAAAGATGAACCAAGCTTGGAGTTCTCCCAGGTTCTCTTCCTGATATATTGGCCGGATAATTTTAATTTTTCCGGGAAATCACACAAGGAAGCAGTGTGTTTGAGGTGTTGACTTAAAATTCATCCACAAGCATGCCTCCAATTAATTCATATATTGTTAATTAAGATTAAAAGCTTAAAAAAAGATTAAATGCTTGCATGCCATGGCATTATCAACCTTAAGTTTTAAAGGCATATTACAGTGATCTTACTCTATGTACTCTTCTGAATTTGAAAAATTAAGTAATACAAAATTACCCCACTCATTATTCGGGCATTGTGGAAATTTTTTTTTAGATCATCCTAAGTGAACAAAAACTGTAAAGTTAATCTTCACTAAAGTGAGAAATATGATTTAGTGACAGCAATATGATTTTAAAAAGATATCCTGTTGCCAAATTTAAGTTGTAAAAAAAAGTTTAATATGACAGTTGGACAGATTTTGGCTTTTTGTTCACTTTTGTCCCCCCTCTACGGCAGAACATGAGTTAAAGGTCTGCTTGGCTCATTATTGCCAGCATAAATTTGCTGTCAGATGCATGTGTCAGTGATTATGTGTTGCCTTTTGCTGGCTAGACATTTAGTAAAGCCAGAAGTGTTAACTGAGACCGTGCGCTAGCTAACTTGATATTTGTATGAGTACAGACAGTTTCATGCTATTTTTGCACCTCAATCACACACCCACACGCACGCCCGCATACTGTGTTTAGTTTAGTATGTCATTCAGAGATGTAAAACAAGAGGTGAGGATTTTTCTTTGTTTGAACAAATTTCCTTAACCCAGTGAATGAAAATTTAGAGCACTGGAATGTTTTATTCTCTGCTGAGCCAAGGTGAAGCACCTCTGATAAACAACACAAATTGAAAGCATGGTCTGCTTAAATCCAGCCAGTGTAGTATGAATGTAGCATTAAAGAGGTGAAAGAAGACCAAAAACTCTGTAGTATACAACCCAAGGTTAAGTGCCCCTAAAATGCCAGAACATGGGCAAACAGATTTGCTCCAATTTTGCACAAAATCAGATAAAAAAAAAAAGACATGAAAATGCCGGTTTGATTTTTAGTTTATTTGTCCTTTTGTATTTAATGTACCATAGCTACATCTCTCAGTGTAAAAACAGTACAAGTTTGAGAGCCTAGAGCTTTTAGCTCACCAAAAGTAAAGTGTAAATTGAAATTATTACTTTTCTGATGTGCCGATAAACATTGTAATAAACTACTGTCCAGGGTGACCTTCTATCACAGAATCCAGTATAGGTTATAAGATAGGTTGCAAAAACTTTTGAGTTGCATGCAGAACAAAGCAGGTAAGGAAAATGTATACAATAACAAGATATAAAAATCAATCCATTCTTGCCCTATGACCATTTGAATGCAAATAATACAGAAAGGTATATTGTAATTGAAAAAATGGTTTGTTGTGTAGATAATGGGTTCACCCAGGTTTGCCCACTGGTTTGCTAGCCCCAAAATCTGCATTCTTCCAATAAATGTTTCTGGAACTCTACTTGCAACCTCACCAGCGTTTCACATGTTGCTCTTTTGAACCATGCGGAGAGAACTGCAGGAAGATGTAAACTGACACACACTGTTGGGGACCAAGAGATCCTGCAGTTTTACACAACATGCACATGGACATAAACATGTTGACGTCAAAAGTGGAGAATATAATTTTTCTTAATCCAAATAAATTCATATATCCTATAAATAAATTTATTTATAGGATAAGTCGTTTGTTATAGAATAATTAAAAAAAAAGTCATCATGTTGGTATACGCTGCACTTCCTTTGTCCTGTTTTTTGGTAACTTGCCGTGACAAAGACTTAATTGAACTGATTGTGACTGAACTGATTTTCACAAAGAGGAGCTGAATTAAAGGATGTCGCTGAGAGGAATGTGATCCAGTGTCCCTCTGAGGCTGTGAGTCACAGCCAGCTATGCAGCCGCCAGCCGAAGACAGTCGCTTAGTTTGATGTTAACTTGTTTCTCCTCTGGCGGCGTCTGTCACCTCTTGCTATGCCTCTGTAGCAGGATCTCGGATCAGCAGGGTATCTGAGGGCCTGTCGTTCTGCTCTCCATCACATCCACCACAATTTGCTTTAGGACACAGGTAGTGAAGCTTTAACTCCTAAATGAATACCAGGAGATTTATGTTGCCGACAGTGCTGGTTGCTGATAATGCTTAAAGGTGACCTCCTCCCACTAACCTACGTCTTCTGTAGTTTTTCAGTCATCTTTAAACATTGAATTTTAATGTTTTTTTGTTGGTTTTCTTTCATAACTTTTAGATTCCAAAAGCAAAGGTTCCTGGAAGAAATTTGTTTTTAAACAACAGAATAAAATATTCAGGTTTGATGTTGGTTTCGAAGATGTTAGCCTCATATTTATGCTATTCTTGCTGTGCACTTTGTATATAAACGGTCAGGTTTTTCTTCTATTGATGATTAAAGACCCCAACAGAGAAACTCTAATATCTAGTTTTCCCCAAAAAAGTGCAAACATTGAGGTTGGAGGGCTACAAATATGGTGTCATGTTTGACTGCCTTATTTTTAACTGAGATTATATGATTTTTGTTCAACACAAAGTATATGTTATTTTAAAAGTGGATCTATCAGTTTTATTACAAAGCTCCATACTGATTTGAGTCAATTCTAGTTTCAGAATACTTCATTTAAAAGCATTCCTATTAATTATTTTTATTTAAAGGAGAGGAAACATCACCCTGTAAAAGAGCAGTCATTGTAAAACAGCTGGGATTACTTACAATAAACAGCAGTCTCATTATATTTAATGTACAGTGGAGACCATTTCCTTAGCTCTGAGATTTCTAATAGGTTGCCAAAATTCCCAAATCCATTATCTTTTATTACAGACAGAGGCTGGAAGCTCAAAAGAATAAAACAAAACAACTTTGCTCATCCTTTCAGGTAAATTCCAGGTGCATTTGTCTCTTCCCTTGTTCGATGAAATGTTCCAAAGTCGGGGTCAAATTCACATCCTATTGCCGTTTGATGTGCCATTTAAATGTGACCAGTTGGTCAATGGCTGGTTAACCTTAAAATGGTCAGTTTCCAGCTACTTGTCAATCCATCTGTTATAGAAATCACTTCTAATGGTACTATAGCTCAATTAGCTTTGGTAGAAGCAAATTCAGTCAATATTAAAAGACTCATTTATATTTTTGTCACTTTATTTTTCAACAGAAGGCACAAGAAACTTATGGATTGACAAGTAGCTGGAAACAGACCATTTTTAGGTTAACCAGCCATTGACCAACTGGTCACAAGAAACTTATGAGAAAAATATACTTGCACACTCAAGATGTATCCATCTTGAGTGCAAAATGGGGCAAAATGGGGCAGCAAACCAGGAGATCATTCACTTTTCAGAATTTACAAATAATCTAAAGATTTCTCCACAGGTTTTTACATGCCATCCATATCTACTTTAGCTCATGAAGGACACAAAGGACACCTCTCTTTCACTAACTGGCAAAGACTTGAATCAGATGGTATTGAGGCTTTTCTTATCCATGTGCCTTCCAGCCATTTTATTAACACAAGCTCTGCATCACCGCTAGGTCAATGAATCAGATAGCTAGTAGTGACCAGCATGCTGTTCCTATCAGCGATATTACCAGCATGAGCCACATATCACTGCGGGTCGATCGGTTCGGCTAGCTGTCAGGGACAAGTGACGTCTCTCTGTGTTAGGGCCAACTTCCTGGTAAGGCGGAGCCAGAGGCGGCCAGCTCACACATGGTTAGCCCAAGGCTGTGGTGATGGGCTCAGATGATCAGCTGAAGGCTCTGTTGCTTTGAGTCAGAGGTGATCCTGATTGGCCTTGAGTGATGACTGATGGAGCTTGAACTCCTGGTGGTTTTTTAATGAGCTCTGGCAAACAGACATTTGTCGAAAGAAAGCAAATGGGAACGAACCAAAGAGGGAGAGCAAAATGAATATGGTATCAAAGTAAACTTTTATTTCTGCAAGCCATCTTTCTGTTCAGATTAAATCAACTTTATTATGTCTTTTTGTCTGCAGGAAGCTGTACATTTGACGAGGGTTTCTCTCAGTGTGACTACCAGCAAGACCCTTATGATGACTTTGACTGGACACACATCAACACCCAGGAAGTGCCATACGTCTCACCAGACCTGCCACAAGGTACCGTCCAACTTTATGTATATATTAGATTTAAGTTATTTTAAATGATTACATTTATATTATTTTACAAATAATTTAAATGTAGTATATCAACAACTACATTATTGGAATAAAAAGGCATATATACAATTGAACTAAATTTAAGAATTCTCAATAACATCTATCTGTCCTTGGATTAATTATATTTAAAATAGAATAGATGTTGATTGCACATATGATGAATGCCATTCTTAAGAGCTGAAATATATATATATATATATATATATATATATATATATATATATATATATATATATATATATATATATATATATATATATGGAGGAATGGTTACTTCGACATCCCCAGTCAACACTAAGCGCTAAACAACTAGTAGCTCAGTGTTCCAACATCCGCAAACGGCAACTGCTATCACAACTTGAGATTGACGAAATACAACACAAATGCTACGGCAAAAAGGAGGAACCTGGATGTCAGAACTGTGGGGACTTAACTACAAGTCCCCACCCAGTCAGGGGATACACGGCCCCATTGAGCGAATCAGAGCTGAACGAGACGGCTGCTGACCTGAGAGAGAAAATCATGACCCGAATGACAACCAGACCTCCTCGGCGCCAATTACAACGGCTGAGTGAAGTACCATCAGAGATCATTGAGAATGTGAATGCAGCATTGAGAACAATCCCTACCAACACCATAACAGAAACCAATGAGCTGATCTACAACTCAGCATCAGTGATCCTTGAGACACTTGGCTATAAGAGCCGCCATGAGACCCAATACCCACCATGGAAAAGACGGTTAGAGGCTAAAATCAAGGTATCAAGGAGGGAAGTGAGCCAACTGTCAGAGCTCCACAAGGGTACAATGAAAAGACCAGTACCCAGAAAGTACAGGCAGATGCCCATACCTGAAGCACTCGAAACTGCCAAACAGAGGCTCCAAGCCTTGGCCAGCCGCCTAAAGAGATACACAAGGGAGAATGAATCCAGAAGGATTAACCGGCTCTTCTCCACTCAACCAGCTAAGGTGTACTCTCAATGGCAGGGTAATAACAACAGAGTAGACCCACCAAGGCTGGAGACTGAACAATACTGGAAAGGCATATGGGAAAGGGAGGCGTCCCACAACAGCAATGCACAGTGGTTGATCTCTCTACGAGAGGACCATAATAACCTCCCTGAGCAAGCCTTGGTAACCATCACTGTGACAGATGTCCAAGAAAGAGTCTCAGGTATGAAAAACTGGACAGCACCAGGGCCTGACATGATCCATGCCTACTGGCTAAAGAAACTCACTGCCCTCCATGAGCGACTGGCAGACCAAATGAACCAGCTGCTACAAAGTGGGACTCACCCTGAATGGTTAACTGAAGGGCGGACAATCCTAATCCAGAAGGATCCATCAAAGGGTCCAGTCCCACCCAACTACCGACCAATAACCTGCCTCTCCACAACATGGAAGCTCATGTCAGGCATCATAGCGGCCAAGATAAGCAAACACATGGATAAACACATGAGCACGGCACAGAAAGGTATCGGTGTAAATAGCAGAGGAGCCAAACACCAACTCCTCGTAGACCGCACAGTTGCCCGAGACTGCAAAACCCGACACACCAACCTGTGCATGGCTTGGATTGATTACAAGAAAGCCTATGACTCAATGCCGCATACTTGGATCATTGAATGCTTAGAGATGTATAACATCAACAGGACTCTGAGAGCCTTCATTGCAAACTCGATGAAGCTGTGGAAAACCACCCTTGAAGCCAACTGCAAACCACTTGCACAAGTGTCCATCAAATGTGGCATATACCAAGGAGATGCTCTGTCCCCGCTACTGTTCTGCATAGGCCTGAACCCCCTCAGCCAAATTATCAACAAGACTGGCTACGGATACCGACTCAAAAATGGGGCCAACATCAGCCACCTTCTCTATATGGATGACATCAAGCTGTATGCCAAGAGTGAGCGAGACATCGACTCACTGATCCACACCACCAGGATCTACAGCACGGACATTGGGATGTCATTCGGACTAGAGAAGTGTGGTCGGCTGATCACAAAGAGGGGGAAGGTCATCCGCACAGAAGGGGTCTCACTCCCAGAAGGAACAATAGCAGACATAGAGGACAGTTACAAGTACCTAGGTATACCACAAGCAAATGGCAACCTCGATGAGGTCACAAGGAAAGGAGCCACAGCTAAATACCTCCAACGAATAAGGCAAGTCCTGAGAAGCCAGCTCAATGGCAAGAACAAAATCCGCGCAATAAACAGCTATGCCCTGCCAGTAATCAGATACCCTGCTGGAATAATTAGCTGGCCAAAGGAGGAGATAAAAGCCACTGATATTAAGACTAGAAAACTACTAACAATGCATGGAGGATTCCATCCCAAATCCAGCACCCTGAGACTGTACACGAGCCGCAAGGAAGGAGGCAGAGGACTAGTGAGTGTGAGAACCACAGTCCAGGACGAAACAACTAAGATCCATAAATACATCAGGGACAAAGCCTCAACAGACAATGTGCTCAGTGAATATCTCAGACAACAGGGAACGGAGGTTGAGGTGCCAGAGATACCATCATGGCAGGACAAGCCCCTACATGGGATGTACCACCAGCAAATAACCCAAGTGGCTGATATCAGTAAATCCTACCAATGGCTGGAAAAAGCTGGACTCAAGGACAGCACAGAGGCCCTCATCCTGGCCGCCCAGGAACAGGCCCTAAACACCAGAGCAATAGAGGCCCAGATATACCACACCAGACAAGACCCAAGGTGTAGGTTGTGCAAGGAGGCCCCTGAGACAGTCCAGCACATAACAGCAGGGTGCAAGATACTGGCAGGGAAAGCGTACATGAAACGACATAACCAAGTTGCAGGCATAGTGTACAGAAACATCTGTGCAGAATATGGACTGGAAACCCCGGGATCAAAGTGGGAAACACCCCCAAAGGTGGCGGAGAACGCCAGAGCTAAGATCCTGTGGGACTTCCAGATCCAGACAGACAAAATGGTAATGGCGAACCAACCAGACATTGTCGTAGTGGATAAACAACAGAGGAAAGCCGTTGTGATAGATGTAGCAATACCAAGCGACTGCAACATCAGGAAAAAGGAGCACGAGAAACTAGAGAAATACCAGGGCCTCAGGGAGGAACTGGAGAGGGCCTGGAAGGTGAAGACCACAGTGGTGCCTGTGGTCATCGGGGCCCTCGGGGCAGTCACCCCCAAACTGGACCAATGGCTACAACAGATCCCAGGAACAACATCAGACATCTCAGTCCAGAAATGTGCAGTCCTTGGCACAGCCAAGATACTGCGCAGAACCCTCAAGCTCCCAGGCCTCTGGTAGAGGACCCGAGCTCAGAGGATAAGAACCACCCGCGGTGGGTGAGAAGGGAATTTTATATATATATATATATATAATTATTTATGGATATTTGATGAAATGTCCATCCTGCACTTTAACTGTTACAATAGTGAAGGTCGTGCCTGAACTTTCACTTCCATTTTTTAAAGGGGCTTCAAGTGGTTGGCGATTGTGCGATTGAACATTTTAGTGGTTGATTAAATGTGATGCATAAGGCAAGTGAAATGACACCTGCAATAATCTGTAGCATAAACACAAGTGTACTAAAAATATTTAGCACTGTTAACGTTTTATAATCTTACTTAATAAACTGTTGAAGTAAGAGCTTTAAAACATTGACTCCTTCACAAAAAGCCAGCTCATATGATTTTGTGAGCTTTTTATTCTTTCTTTTTTTTTTTACTCAGGAAAGTCCCTCCTGATACTAACAGTGAAAGAGAAAATAGGAGTTTATGTTTTCAGGGCAACATAGCATGCTTTCATTTTTGTCTTGTGTCTATCATCAATCATTTTGTAAACCCTGTGGCTATGTTTTATGACTTCTCTGAAAGTCTCTTATAGTGCCTTACTTCGGTATCAACAAGTTTAACTACTTTGCCAACCCTGACAAAATCCTCCATATGTGTTGATGTTTAATGATTCTGTTCAATTATATTTATTGTGAAACTTGTTCCAAATTCTGCAGGTATATTATAATAAATGCTTTGACTGAAGGAAAAGTGAAATGCAGACATTTTACGTTAAACAAGTATTCTTTTTTCTATCAGAGCTTAACACTTTATTCCAGACTATAACTCTCCTTCTTTTTACTCTCCTCTCTTGTCCTTTCCTTCTCTCCTCTACCCCTCTTCAATCAGTTGATTTTTTTTTCTCTCAGCAATGATGATGAACGGGAAATTAAATCTTTCTGCCTCAGGGCCGAGTGTCTAATTAACAGAATATGAGGTCATTAATCAACAGCGGCCAACAGGCAAGGTTGCCTACTTTACAGTGTTAAACGAAAAATGTTTTAGTATTAACTAGCTGAGCAATGTTCAAATAATAACTGGCTTTATCAAATTAAAATCTCAAAGAAAGAAGTAGAGATGTTGGACTAGTGATCTTTAAGAGCAAAACATGACAAAAATTATTCTTGCTAAAGTTTCTTTCACTCTTTGTCATTTCTTATCTTAATTTTCCTCATGTCCTCTTTTTGTTAGGGAAGATTACAACATTGTTACCATGACAATGTAATGATTTTGTTTGTCTCTGATGCTTGTTATCATGGCAACCCACCTTTGCTGACATTTAAAGAAAAGTTCATTTCAACATCTTCTCTCCTCAGCTTTCACATAGACTTAGATTTTGCTCTAGAAATGTGGGTTGGTGTCTAGTAAGTAGTTGTTTATGACAAAATATAGATATCCATTGGTGGACAGCCTTGCATTATATGTTATATCACTCTGCAGTGTAGGCAGAGTTGCTACCTCGGCGAGGTTAAACACCTTTCCCAGGGGAGCAGATCTGTTATGCCTAGAATTAACATAGCATTAACTTCTCCAGAACCTTGTGGGATGAGCAGGTCGGAGGGATTGCAAAGCAGGTTAATGGCTTGGAGATGTTGGTTCACTGCCTTGCCTAAAGGTACAGGATCATGAACTGATCCCTTTGCAGCCGAGTGCATTATTGACACCCGGCTGCTAATAATGCCAGCCGGGTGTGGAACAGTGGTTGCAGTGAATGGGAAATTAGACTTCGGAGAGGATTAGAGACATAGCCTTTAAGTAGGATTTTTCCAGAGAGGAAAGTCTTCAGTTATGACAGTAAATGCCTGGCCTATGGGAACGGCAGCTATGTTTATGTTGGAACTGATTGTTAAATTCTCCTTGAAGGCATGGCAAAATTTGAATAGGCAGCTCCAAAAATATTCAGCATAACAACAGATTAGCAACTTCCAAGAGTCTTCTTATAGAGTTACTGTGAATGTGTGGCATCTCAAAGATGATGGGTGATGTCAGAAGACAATTAATAATCTGTTAAGGTAGTTTTTTAAATTAAATGTATTTGCAATTGGGAAACTTTTTTTGCTTTAACCTAGATTTATTTGTCCCACTTACTAATCACTCCTTGAACCAAAGGCAGTGTTAAATGTGTTAAGTGTCCATGGATGGTTAGTAAATTTTTTAAGAGCTAAAACTCATCTATGTAATCTCGCTGGGGGCTGATGCTGGCAGTCCACCATGGAGAGGGCTGGGAAGCTATGTTGGCAAAGAACATAGCGCCAGTTGAACATTCACAGGCTGAAACTCTGAGGCTCAGCAGACTAAAGCAGATACTCTCGACTCATAATGTTGTCAGCCAGTAAAACTCTAAACCTATTTGGCATGCCTTTCTCTCCAAGTCTCCTCTTTTTCCGCTTTCTTTCAATAGCAATTTTTCAAATGAGGGAGGAGAAACAGAAAGACAAAGATGAAAACTGCAACTGTGTCACTGGATGTTTTAATAATGAATCACGAGAAATGCATCAACACATCATTAAAAATAACATTAAAGTCACCTTCTTTGACAGCCTCTCTGGTATACCTTGACTATAAACTTAATGGTGGTGGTGTCAGTTGAAGTGCAGTCAAAGTAAAGCTTGATTTGTGGAGCACTGAGACTGCTAAGTCCAATTAGCCTTTGTTCACCTTCCTAAGTTGTATGTTGGTCAGATCAGCAAGGCTATGGCCTGATTGTTTGGACAGAGCTTGTTGAATTGTGTCCTGCTTTGCTTATTTAATTATTTACTGTATTTTTGTATTCTTTATTTGGATTTGAATGTGTATACTGTAGTTAGAAAAAAGCCCTCATATTTATGTATCATATAGCTGGAGCAAGGAGCAAGATTAGAGTTACTTAGGCCATTAAGTCTGGGTAAATGTGGAAAAGTTTCTACAAGTTAGTGATATTTTTCATGCAGAAGAAGGAAATAGGAGGCAGGGGTAAAGGAAGTGGAAGTGAAGCAGGGGTGCTACCAAAAATGTTTTTCTGTACCAGTTTGATGTCTTCTGGACTTGATGTGTTTGTGACTGAAGAGAGGACAAAGTCTTTAATCTCTTAATGCCAAAATGTGTGCAAATTCCTCCCATCTGCTGAACTTGAGATGCATGTTTTCAATTTCATAAATTTGGTCCATAAAAGCAAATAATTCATGCAACACAGTTGGAAGAAAACGGAAGAGCTTTATGTGGATGTATTCCAGTGGTCATCTTTGCTATAAAAAGCAAAACATTTGGTCTGGCTTGGTTTTAATTATAAACATTCATCATGTTTTGCCTTTGAACTAGTGAAATTCATATGTATATGCATACATATCACCAGATAGTTGATGTTTATTACGAATAATTGGCAGGTTGAGAAACAAATGAAAAATAACTAAATCAAATTAATGTAAATATAGTTAAACTAAACAAATAATTGTATTGTTTCTCCATATCACTGCCACACACCTGTTATTTTTGTGACACATTTAAGTCTTAAGGCTGTCATAGCATTTTTTTCAGGCTCATGATTATGTCATCATTCTATTAGGAGCCATTTTCGACTTTGGCATTTCAAAGGCATCAGCCATTTTAGAAACTGGCAGACTTAAGGTGTCAGATGTTCTTGGCATCATGAAGTCGGCTTGGATGCCACAGATCGTGTTTGAATGCATCTAGTTTCATGAACTGTCTCTTACCCACATTTTCCCAGGCTATTTTTGTCTCAGGTTAGTTGTTATCATTAGTGTGATTGTGTAGGTCATTGGTAGGACTTTTACTGGAAATCATGTTAATGTTAACATCACTCAACAGGTTTAACACACTGTTTATCTATTTGCTGGAGATATACAGTATATATAGATATCTATATATCTATCTATCTCTCTTTCTCTCTCTCTCTCTCTCTCTCTCTCTCTCTCTCTCTCTCTCTCTCTATATATATATATATATATATATATATATATATATATATATATATATATATATACACTGCCTTTTTTTAAGGCAGTGTAATTACTTGGTAAGGCGCCAAAGGTTATATTTTGCAGTGTTGTGTGAGCTCTGACATATCTGGGTCTCTAACTGATAGAAGTATTTTTAGCTGGCAGCTATCTTAATGACACTTTTTTCATGTAACCATTTTAGCATCAGTGCCAAAAAGTATGAAATAAGAATGATGTTCATCAGTTAGTTCCTGATTGGTTTTCTTTTTGGGACCTTTGGTGGCAGTTACAACCAGCAAGTAACTTTATTGTAATAAATAAAGAGGGAAACATCTTTCAGCTGTTATTTGTGCAAAAGTAGGCATGTAAGTTGGTACTAACAACAACTGAAGAGGAGAAATCAAGCAGAAGGAGCTACCTAAATAACTACAGTGGTGAATGATGTGTCCATAACTAGATGCTTGCGTTCTTTTGTTGAAAGCCCACAATGTTCCGCTTTGTTCTGAAGGGAGTGTTTTATCACAGTAGATTAGCTAAACAATAATTCATAATCACAATTGTTTTTATGACTACTGTATAATGTATATCGAGCATAAAACAATATGCAATTAAAATAGAACAACTTTTGTTATTGTCAAGGCCTATTTTACGTCATTGTACCTTTTTTGTGTTTAGATATCTTAATGGTAATTGTTAATTATGTCCTATTATACACTCCACGTGGTGTTTTCATCTGCCTCTCTCCACTGCTAATCTTTTCAATTCTTCTTTTTAATACGAACAATGTATATTATTCCTGAAAGTCGAAGATTAGTCCAATGGCTCAACTCAGTAAATTGAAAGTGCTATAACAAACTGGTCTTTGTGTTATCTTGTGTATTTCATACTACTTCTGCTGAACAAATACAACCTTTAATAAAAATAATTTGTTTGGCTAATGTATCATTTATAACCAGCTAATGTTAGGTTATCAAATTAATACAAAGGAGGGAAGTATTGCATTTCATCATATTGCAGAGCAGCAACATCTGGTGGAAGTCTTAGCTGATTAGTAGAACATCTGGATGGGCTGGCTCTTTGTACACCCAGATTAAGTTTTTTTTTTTTGCTTCATTTTCTGCAGTAGTCCATTGGGAATATAAAGTATTAAAGTGCTTAGTAGTATACCAAAGTCTAAAATGCCTTCACTAATTTTCTCATCCAAAGAAACTGACTCCTTTATGAACGAGATTCAAGACTTTTCTGACCAAAATAGCAACCCACCCTCTCACCAACTTATTGTAGCAAACTTTTATCTGCCTAGGAGCATTTCGGCAACAGATTTTTAATAAGAACCGTATATTTACACTGTTTAAAAAAAAAATAAAAATTTTAAACGGTTCTCTGGTCAAATTAATATTGTACAAAGATAGCACTAATGTGCATAATATACTTACTAAATAAACTGGAAGTTTATCTAAAGTAACGGAATTTATTTATTTTTTTAACTAAGCATATGGGCAATTATATTATGATTTTAGCATTGAACTAACTCTTGTTTCATCTTATGGAAGAGCTTCAATGAAACCTGATCATTGTACAATTCAAACTGAGCATCTTTATTGATCGATGAGGTTCCTTTAAGATGCTTCTCCAACACAACAAACTCAGTCACAGATTTGGTTAAAACTAATCAAACTTTTGTCTCAGCAGCACAAACCCAGCATTCAATAAAAAGTCCAAAAATGTTTAGATTGTGGAGGCAATGACTCATAGGTATCTGTATCAGAAAATGAACCAGGAAGCAGATAGAAAACACAATGATAAGCTGACTTTGACTTAAATCCTGTTTGTCCCAAATGAAAAATGTCTGTTAGTCATGGGTTAAATTTACTGCTGTTTTTCTGGGAAATGCTCTCTGGGTAATTCTTATGCATAATGGTGAAAAGATCCTACACAGAGCAGTGGGTTTATTCATGTAGGTACATGCAAGACAAGCTGTGGGCATACAGCCCACTCTTGGCAACTACAGTCATACTACTGACTGTCTTCACACAAACTGCCTCCTCAGAGGGCACCATTAAGCAGTCTCTCTAGGCACTGAATTTGAATAAGTATTGTGTGCACAAACAGAAACAGCTGTCACAAAAAGGAACTCATTCTTGGCTTGCATTCACAAGTTTCTTACTTTTTCTGATTATTTGGGATGTTGATCTTCATACTGTACTTACTGAACTTTTGCTTTGTCCTTTCCTGCACTCAGGTTCCTACATGTTTGTGGATGTTTCTCAGTATGATGTTGGGGAGAAGGCCAGGTTTCAGCTGCCAGTTATGAAAGAGAACGACACTCACTGTATCGACTTCAACTATCTCCTGACAAGCCCTGATGGCTCCAGCCCAGGAACCCTTAATATCCTGGTGAAGGTACGGAGTACTAATCCAGAGAAACTCCTCTAGTTTTTTCCCACCTTGGTGAAGGAGCCTCTGGTTGTAGCGGCTTAATGGTCTGAGAATGATTGCTTTACTTTATTTAGTTTTTGTCTATCCCTAGGAGAAAAAAAGTATAAATTAAGTCCAAATGTAAACCTTAGCCACCATCTGTGAATAATTTTTTTTTCTTCCCTTAGGTTACATTCGATGAGCTGGAATGCATTAATTTAAGCAAATGAAAGCTTTTGTTTGTCACAGTTGTAGATGGAAACCAGAGTCCCTCCAGTTAAAACAACAACAAAGAAAATTTAGAGAAAAATGTCATCTGTTCTTTAGTGAAACATTCCCACATTTTGTGCATCAAACTTACGTTTGCTAACTTGGACAAAGGAAAGGAAATAAAAATAATATCCTAATAACACATAAATTTGATAAACCAAAAAGCCCATTTCACTTTCTGGTTCTGAGTGAAATTAAATTTTTCTTAAATTATGTGTTTTAGTATTTATTTTCCTTTTTTTCCTTTTTATTTTTTATTTATTTCTGTCAGATTTCAGAAGTTTTAAATTGATCATATTTTTTGTTCAGGTGGCACAATGTAAAAATTGCAATATATTCTAAGTGTTTTGAACTTGCATTTTTCATTTTAACATAATATTTAGCCAGTTGGACAGAGTCTAACTGCAGCAGATGCTCACACTGGACATGAATGACATCAACCAAAAATGTGGAAGGTCAGCAGTTGATGGAGGCGTAGATGCAAAAGACTGTAAAGGAGATAATAGATATACCACAACTCCTATCAGCACCACAGTACTTATGTTAAATTACTGTAATTTAAAAAAACTTTTTTATTATGGTGCAGCCTTATGTTATGATACAAACTGGAACTGGTCCATTGGGAGCTTTTCACAGTATGACGACCATGAATAACAATAGAATGGCTTCATGGTTTTAGAATATTTAAACAGTATTTTAAACTAAAATGCTCACATTAACGTGCTGCTTTAGTTTGTCCTTCACTGAGCGCTAATACTGGTAATCAGCCCTTACCTAAAATAAACCATCATAAGTTTGTCTGGTTTATCACATGTTCTTATCATTGAATTTGTAAATCTGCAAACCATGTGCTGTTTGGGTGACTCCTGTAAAACATTGTATTTTGTACTATTTCTAGGTAAACAAAGGTCCTTTGGCAAACCCAATATGGAACGTGACATCCTACACTGGTAAAGTTCCGCTTATTCTGTTGATCTGCACTTTTGTGATTTCATTTTCTCATGTTGGCTCTAATTATGTTCTCTAGGTAAAGGCTGGCTGAAAGCTGAACTTGCCGTGTCCACCTTTTGGCCTAATGAATACCAGGTAAATTTGTGAGTTTCAGCCAAGGGCTATGTAGAATGATTCATATCCAGTAGAGTTAATGTGAAAACACACATCATGCACAAAGGCAGACACATACTCATGCTGTGAGGCAGGCTGCTGATTTATTTGTGTTGACTGAGTCTCAGGAGGTGACGATTAGGCTAGGGTGTGTGTTTATGCGTACATGTGTTTGCATGCTTGTGAGCATGTCGTCACAGTTGCCTTTGACATAACCAACATTGTCTTTAATGTTTTTTTATGTATTATTTATGCATCTTTAATGAGCACCTGAAGAGAGCATTGCAGGACCATTGCGTTAGGTTCCATTATACTGATTTTGTGTGTATGTGCGTGTGTGTGTTTTGTTTTGTTCTTTCTTAAATTGTGTTTGTGTGTTTGGCGGCTGTTGTTAACACATGTGCTCATGTTTTCAGGGTATCCTGTTGCTGAATGTTCTTGTAGGCATAAATATAGATCAAGCCATCACACACAGCCTGGGGACAGTATACCACTACTATAAGGCCAAGTGCAAAGCGTCCCCCAAATGGCCCATCTGGTGCCCTCATCCCTCTGACTGTGGCGGGAGCTCACAAGCTCGAAACCCACGTGTCAACATGTTTTAATTGAACATAATCATCTTAATTTGCTGAGGCGCATGTAACGTTTTCAGACTTTGAAGCAGGTTATTGGCCCTGAGGTTATGAAGCTATTTTGTCATGTTTGAACACGCGTCTATCTTAGCACTTTCGCTTGACTGATTTCTCCAGGGGAAATCTTTTCTCATGTAGACATACTGTACCCTCAGAGACAGAAATAGATGAACACACAAACCACATACACCTACACATAGCTTTTTCCTGGAGTGGTAATTATCAATGATGCCATTATTTCATCTATTTCGACCATGAAAACTTTGTCTCTCAAGATCATGAAACGATTTTAATTTCAGTACTTTGTGGTTTGGAACCAGTAATATAGTGAGTTTTTACATTAGTATGTTTATATTTTTTATATAGAAATCTGACAACACAGTTGAAATAGACATTTATTTGAACCCCTTATTTTGTCCATTGAAGCCCCATGATTGTGTTTTTATTTCTTGCTGAAAGCATAGCTACATCATCCTTTTACTTTATTTATACTCAAAATTGTGAGTTGCAGATGTGCTTGGAATTTCTTTTTGTTGCAGTTTCGTCAGCATACTTCAACAAAGAACTGAGCTAGTATTAAATTTAGCAACATGCTGGCAACCTCTTTGAGAAAAGTTCCAAGAACACCAAGACCACATTTGATTTTTTTCCCCCTTGCACCTTTTTTTGGTATAAAAAAATATTTATGCAACACATGAGGGGTTTATGTGTGCTATCGTCGTATTTGCAGATGTGTTTGAAGGGGTTTCTATGACTTTCTAATGTCAAGGAATATTTTGTTTTTAGGAATGTCCGTGTATACTTAGCAGAGGAATGACACACTGATTCCAGTTTCAGTTGCACCTACATTCTGTTTTAAGTAGTTTGTTTTTTTTTTGTAGCCATTATTGACTTGAGGCACTGGTAAGATTTTCTTTTCTTTGCCTCGCCATTAGAAATCTATCTTCTGTGTTTTGCTGCTAGAACATTTTGTTGTTGTTTAGCTTTGGTTAATATTAGTTTGCGTGTACAGGCAGCCTGTGTCTGGAGCCAAATTTACATTTCTCAGAATTCAGACTATAAAATGAGATGAAAAATATCTCCTCCCTGCAGCTTTAAAACATTTTTGATTCAGTGCCCGTAGATGCATACATCAAAGTGATATATGCAACCGAATGATAAGAGGATGTATGCCTTCGCCAAGCTCCACTTTGGAGTGATGATATGTCAGTCCTTTGCCTTCAGCATTTTAGAGCAGCTTTGCCTGTGTGAGTACTTGTAAACATGTGCTATCAATAATCTTGTAGCACAATGATGAGATCAGCTCGTCCGCAAATATTTGACACCTGGATGATCAGAAGTTGCTAGTGTACAATCCGTAACTTAAGGGATTTTGTGGCTGATGATGAAATGTATCATTACATCAAATGGCGAGGTGAAATAACTTATTGCCAAACTGCAGTGACCCGCAGGCTTCAACTTATTTAAAACTTATTTCAGTTCCAAAAGCTATTATAGAAGATATTATCAGAGACTAAAATACTCTGAGTTATGTGAAACATGATTTACTAAAGATTTTACTGCCAAAAGATGTGGTTTGATAATTAAAACTATCAAAGATTCAGATCTCAAGTTGGAGCTATTTAAGTCACCAAAGAGAATATGATCAGAGAAAGTAAAATAAATGCAAGAATAAAATAATATGTTTTATCAATCAGACAGAGAGTAAGAATGTACTTAGTAACGTCTCCATGTGATGATAAACTCTTGTGGGACCTAAAGTGTTCCAGACTCTAACAACAAAGGGTTGGTAATTTGGTTGGATAATTTATTTAACAAAGTTCTTAAAGTAACAGATCATAGCTCAAAAATATTTGAAGTCTTTTAGATGACAAACTGTTTGTGACAACTCATGTGCTTAACTTTTTAACGACATTTACATTTCTGAGTTCCCTCAAAATGTCCTTGATGAACGGCTTTGGACATGTCTGTAGCCCAAAACTGTTATTCATGCTAAAGATAGCACCTGTCAGCTTACATAAATGTACATAGAAGTGAGAACATTTCATGATGCCCTGTTAAAAAAATATAAAAGGAGAGCAATAAATGATCAGGAGAATCAAGGCGGAGAAGACGTGTTAGCTGGTTGTCAAGCAGGTTGAGACGATGGTATTAAAAGTCCGCTGATGTCTTTCTGCTAGGCACTGCAGTGAGCTATGAGTGAAAGATGATAGGTGAGAGAGAAAAGATAGATTGGAAGGGGAGGGAGACTGAAAGAGGGAGACTGTGACAAGCAGAGAAGATAAGCTATGGGTAAACAGTTCACGGCAGATTTCCCTTTAGAGGTGATGAATGACAACAACTGCTCACCCCTTTGCTCTCTTTCTCTCTCTGCCGCTCTTTTTGATGGCTGCCTCGTTTTCTTTCCCATTGCTTTTCCTCTCTGTTCATTACAGCGCTCCACACTGAGCAAACAGTGTTGGAACACAGATGGCAAGCGAGACAAAGAAAAGAAAATCACAGTGAGGAAATAGAAATTGATGTTGATGAAACAATAAAGAATGAAGGGAGATGGACGTCCATTTAACAGTGACAGATGAATCTGGGAGAGTAATTGTAAGAATGATGAGGAGAATGAGCTTTTTAGATAGAGAGATAATAAACTGGCAGGGAATTCAAGCACTTCTTGCAGCTCTTGGAGTGAAGGTTGCAAATGTGGAAACTGAGCTATGGTTATTTTCTTCTATGTCAGACAGTTCCCATAAAGTCTGGAAAAGTATGGAATTTAACTTCAGTATTTGATAGGGCTGGATAAGTAAAAAGAAAATGTTTTGTATTTATATACTTTATAGTTTGTTTCAGTGTCTAAAAGTCAAAGTCTTGCTTGTTTCGGTTTCCCTGCTTGAACCAGTCTGATTTAAATGATTGGACATTTGCATGCTAATTTTTAATTCATTTTTGTGATTAAGATGTTTTGAAGCTGATAAACATCTAAAGTTTGAACTCATCCTAATGCAGCATTACATACTGAGAACACACACAGCAGTGATTTGAACAATGCAACACAAATTCAGTTAAAAAAAATTACAAAGAATCTCAGACTTCTGTTTGCAAGTTTTAACACTATGCTATTGTAATCCCTGTTGTGTGGGATTACAACAGGCTAACTATTTCCTTTATATATCCTACACATATCATTGATATAGAATTACAGTGACAATTATGAAGATAATGAAAGCTAAATTTGACTCCTTTTTTTCTCAGGTTATATTTGAAGCAGAGGTGTCGGACAGCAAAGCCGGCTACATCGCCATAGATGACATTCAGGTGCTCAGCTATCCATGCGGTGAGTCATTATCATGCCAGCAATTAGTCCTAGTTCGCTGAATAGAAGCTGATAGCTTTGGCCACTAATTAGACTATACCTAGGATGGTTTCTGTTGCAGCTGAACGGGTAGATAAGTAGGAAGGTGACACAGAAGAGGACGGATGCTGCAAAAAGAGAAAGACAAGCAGCAGAGACATAAAAATGGAGAGAGGGGTTGTGGGAAAAGAAAACAGAAAGATAGAGGGAACAGGAGAGGGTGAAGCGGGAAATGAGACAGTATTAGGGCAATCATGGAGAGAGAAGATTCTGACCACTCAGCATTTTCTCCCCCCGTTTAACCCAGAAGCACACACGGTGCAAAGACACACACAGAGCAAACAGTCACTGTCTTGTCTCTGCTCTGACAGGAAAGAGATTGGAGCGACGATCCATTTTAAATTCTGGCTACGTCCTAGGTCCCCTTCTTTCCTCACTTGAGTGTTTCCACACTGCTAGAGGCGAAAAAGAGTGGTGACGACAGTCTCACACTGTTAACAGAGTGGTCTGCTAATCTAAGGCCACAGGCATGTTCCTTGAAGGTCCTCATGTTAGCAAGAAAGCCATTACTATGTAGTTTATCTCATCTATCTGATTGGAGCAGAAATTTTTCAAGACAATTCTGTGTCTTAATGCATTTTATTGATTAAAAGTCACAAAAATGAAATATCTTGTACCTTTCCCTCTGGAGTTTATCCCTTAGGTCTCTTTCTCTTTGTTAGAGGTTGTTGTTATAAACACATTGGTAAACCCAGACAACAAACTCTAGAAATATAAAAAGAGGATCCTCAGACCCTTAAAGGCAGCAGGACTCCTAAGTGGAAGGAGCAAGTTTTCTAAAAGGAATTAGGACTTAGTCTCCACAGTAGAAGCATTCATTCTCACAGCTGCATTTCTGGACACAGGTTTGTGTGTATATGCATGTGTGTGTGTGCACATTTGCATGAACACGCCGGTGTGTGTGGGTTTTCAGTTACGGTAGGAGATACAATCTATGATTGCAATCATGCCACCAGAATAAAAACGTCATCACTGAAATACATTTTCTTGGTCTAAATAGCTTATTTCATTTCATTGGATTGTAGTTAAGAATTGGTTACTGCTGAAATTATGTATACTGGATGTGATGTTTATTTTACCTCAGGGCAATTCAGTGCTTTGATTTTCTCCAACTCCAATAAAATCTAATTGCAAAAAAATAATGGAACATTATGTTTCAAAATGTATACGGGGTAATAACTTGGGCTGTTTGATATCTCATTTATGCTTTCAACAGTCAAATAGAATGAAACAAAAACAAACAAAAAAACACACACGCATAAAAGGATAACTATTTCTTTGACCCAATTTCAGATAAGTCCCCTCATTTCCTGCGTCTTGGGGACGTGGAGGTGAATGCCGGGCAAAATGCCACATTTCAGTGCATCGCTACAGGAAGAGACACATCAAGCAATAAACTCTGGTTACAGGTAAGGTCAAATGCAGACACTAACATGAAAACACATCAAGATGAACTTTATTGTTCCCAGGGGCTATTTGTTTTGCAGTCAGAAAAGAAAACTGCAAATACAATCAATAGAAATGCAAAAATAACCACATACACCTAACCTAGATACAAAGATAGGCTTTTACACTCTGTTTTTGGGCCTCTGAGGACAATTTATTAACAATGCTGATACTAACTTATTTTTTTAAATGAACCATGTCTTGGGAACATTTATTTGGTCCATAACACAGACTATATATATGTGCAGTGGATCTAAGACACTGAATATTATCAAAATTGTGTTTTTTTTGGGGGGGGGGAATTAATCTCACCTGGGTAGCTTGACTATATGGTTTATCAAATTAATAAAACACTTTTACCTGAAGAATAATTTGATTCAAGAATTTAGTTCAGTTTAATTCAATTTTAAGTTATGAAACATTTACAATAATTTGTTTGGAAATGGTATACTGAAAACATTATGTAACATATATTTTCTTTTGTCCCCAGTTATTTTCTCATTTAAAGGATTAGTTGCAGAAAGCATTGGTGTAAGACTAATCAAAAAGTACAGTGCACTCCTCACTTAATAGCACCTCATGTGTTAAAGCTTATAAATTTTCTTTTTGCATTTTATATTTAATTCACATTGATGTGTTTGGTACAACTTCACCAAATCTCCTAATAAAGTTGTTTCTCAGCGCTTCAAGTGTCGCCGGAGTCTTCACCTAAAAATAAACTATTGTTTGCAATTCCTATTAAATAAATTTATTGAAATACATTCCTAAATTTACCTTTTTAAGTTGAGGAATTTGAAATGTTAAGTCAATGATTGCAGTTTCTCTTAGCCACCCTTTAAAATGAGAAGGTCAATGCAGCATTGCGTTAAAGCAAGGCAGTTGTGTGTTGATTTTTATGAAGAAAACTGCTACAACACTGTTCCCATAGAGTACAGTAAACATCTTTGGAGCAATAATTAAAAAGGTAGAAACAACTAAAACTGCCACAACAATGTTGGATGAGGACACAGGTATATTTTCACATCTGTGAGGATAGTAAGGGAGATAAACAAATTTCAAAGGTTACTATTGGAGAGCTGGAGCAATTTTTTCTTAAGGGTGCAAATAAAACCTAATTTACTTACCATCTTTGTTTGTATCTTTCATCAGTATGATATTGTGCATTTCTGTCCTTTTTACCCCTTTAAAAATGCTTTTTAAAAATAACAATTTATTAGTACAGCAAAAGATATTCTGATATGAAGCACATTAAACGTTAAAACACAAAACTGACATTTTCCTTATTGTGTGAGATTAAAGAAATGCTTTTTTGTCCTGTTGGGTGGCTTGACAGTTGAATATGCCTTTAAGTCTTCAGTTTTAATTAAATTCAGTTTATTTATAAAGCAAACACATCCAGTACAGTTGTCAGTTCACTCTAATTTTATATACATAATATAAATTTAACTGCAACCATTCTAAATCGGTGGCAGCTATAAATTCAGCCAATTTGGAAAAAGTTTGCCCTAAAAAAATCTTACCGATTGCATCAAGTCAGTGAGTTTTTAACGAACATGTGGTGACAGTTGATTGCAGTGAGTTGTTAACGTTTCAGTCCCTCATACAGTGGCAACATCTGGCAATAGTGAAAAGGAAAGACCCTTTTAATGTAACTTCTACGTTTAGCAGAAACAGACTTTACATGCAGTTAATAGCAGCAATAAATGCTTCTAATGCATAATTGGACAGTAGAAAAATAGCAGATTGATGAAAAAAGTGTCTCTCAGCAACCTATGTTTATATCAGCATAATACATACATAGCTCAGGATAACCTAATACACTCATATAGAAGAAAGCCTTAAGCTCCTCATGGACAAAAATCTTCATTCAAGATCCATAAACTTGTAATGAAATGAAAATTAGCCAGTCCCGACTAAATTCTTAACAGTTGAAGATGTAACAGATAAAATAATAAAAACATACGGCACAGTTTGCTCAGAGTGACATTCTGCAGAGATACATCTAAATATGAAGTGCTAAAGTCAGAGTTGTGCGCTAAGACACACACACATACTCACGCCAACTGTAAGCCATACATCTAGCAGCTGACATGATTAAGAGTTTAATGGCTGCTGATTTCATTATTGCTCCATTGTAGTCATGACCTTCAAACCTGCTTCAAACCTGCAGAAGGGGTTGAGAGTGTGTGTGCTGGTTTGTGCAGTCCAGTACTGACATGTGACCTTGATCAAGTCAGTTAAACTACCCTGCCTCTGCAGAATGTGATTTATCTGCTTGTTTTGTGTCTTCTCCAGAGAAGAAATGGAGAAGATATTCCTGTGGCCCAGACCAAAAACATCAACCACAGACGGTTTGCTGCCTCCTTCCACCTCAAAGAAGTCACTAATCAGGATCAGGATTTGTATCGCTGTGTCACCCAGTCGGAGCGTGGCTCCGGAGTGTCTAACTTTGCCGGTCTTATTGTGAGAGGTGAGATATTCAGAAATGTTTTTGATACATTTAGCATTTCTTCATCTGTAAGATTTATTGTTTTTTTATTTCTACCTGGTGAGGCACCACTTAGGACAACTGTTTCTGCAACTAAAGGCTTTCAAATTCTTGCTACATGTTCACTAATGCTTCTTTTATGGTATTAAAGACTCCAGGCGCACGACTGAGCTTAATTAAAATTCAGAAGACTCCAATATGACTACAAATCAATTATTGACATAATATGTCCCCCATTAAGCCCAACCAAACCACCATACATGTACAATCATTTTCCAAGCTTTCAGTTCAAAAACAAGACTAGGATTGAACTTGGACTAAAAATAAACTATATAGAAATAATCCACACCATCAGCTTTAAAGAGTCTGAGTCATTTCATTATCTGTAATCCATTATCATCAAAATGACAAAAAATGAAATGGCTCACTTTCTAAGTAATAGAAATTCCTACAGTCAGTAATATTAACTGATTAAAACTTCTACTAGAAAGTTTTATTATTTGGGGGAGGGGAAGTGGGCTTGCAATCGAGCATTAAATTCATCAGTAATTTGAACATAGTGCACACACCATATACAGTTTTAGGTTTTTACTGTGCAAATTAGCCAACATAGTTTAATAAGAGTGCTTATTAAACTAAGAGTGCTTAGTATCATCCTTGCTATGTTGTAGTATATACAGCACTTGGCATTTGTGAGATATACCATGGCTGCATTATGACTGGCAGCTCTTCAAAGGCCAATTTGCAACAATAGTCTGCTTTTGGTGAAGGTAACATAGTTTTTAATACTATAGTTAGCTGTTAAACAGGCAGTGGCCTGACTAATTAAACAGCTAATAGCAGCTTTTTGGACTCCTGATGTAAGATAAACGGCAGAAAAATATCGAATATTTTACACAATAAACATGACAGCTTGTAAACTAATTGTAGATTTTTGCCTACCTAAATCAAATAACAGTAAATTAATATTATATACATTATTTTAGCATAAGAAGGAATATTTAAAATTTTTTTTATTTATGTTTTTTGCTCTTTTTTGTCATTTTTTTCTCAATCTTTGTTCTGCTACTGCTGTACTGTTTCACAGTGTTGCAGGTGGTATTTTTACCTAAGGCCATTATTCCATGAAATTCTCAGAACATCCCATGCCTACTCATTACAAAACTGTTAGCCTGAAAACCAGTCATAAGCTATGCATAATGTCATCTTTTTCTTGACATTGTTACTAATAAGATGATCTTAATCATGTTCATTGCACAATATAGAATATAGATATATACAGTGTACAGCTTAACACTTGAATATCTTAGAAATTGGTCTGTGTCTTTCCTTTATCTTTTTTGCTTGATTAATTTATATTGTTTAAACCTTAAATAACATTTTTTTTCATAACTTCAAATGTCTAATTCCCTTACCAATCAAGTACAGCTCCTCTGAGTCTGACTGATTAAATGTCAGTCATTACCACAACATTTGCTAATGAGCAGAGCTCATGTGAGCTTATGTAGATCCATGTTTGCCAGTCTTGTGGCTGAATGTGTGTGTGTGGGCACTCACTCCGTCATTGTGCGGGTTAACTCCATTGTTGTCTGCGTGCACATGTGTGGGCCGTGGGCGGGCGTGTGTGGATAGGAAACTGTGTGTGGGCCCTAGCTGTCATGTGCTTCTGACATGTGGTTAATAAGGTGTCACCAATGTGTGTTTGAGATGGGATGCTTTATTCATTCATTTTCAATGGCTTACATATTCAGTTCATCTCCCAGGGAGAGACGGAGGAGGAGGGTGGAGTGAGAGGGGGGTAAAGGAGAAGGAGATTTGGGGAGAATGATCTGGGAGTGACAGTTAAAGGGTGGGGGAGGAACGGGAGGCTGGGGGAGTAAAGAGAAGTGTGAGGATGGTGGAAAAAGTTAAATGTAAATAGTCGGCTCATTATCCGAAGGATATCCACATCGGAATGAAGAACATGTCCGAATATGTAAACAGCACAGCAGAGTCTTATTTATTATTCTGCATAAAGATGACAGAGGAGGAAGAAATAACAAATCAAAGCTGAGGCGAGCATCGTGAATATGAATATTAAATAATCTACCTCATGTAATGGAGCGCTCACAGTGTCCGGTGGCGAGGCCTCAGCTGTCTATGTCGCTTGACCCCATTTCTGCTGTAACTGTGGATTCCAATTCCCTCTGGAAATAAATCGATTTGTTCTTTTCTTTTGATCAACAAAATCTGTCAGGCTTGGCAACGCATTTGTGGATTTACTAAGAATAAACAAGTGGCTACTGTTTATTTATCTGGAACGTCATTTCTGAAAACAAGAAAAGGCGAAGATGAGAGGGGTGAGGATTCTGCACGGCAGGAGCCGTATGTCTAAACTGGAAAGAAGAAGCAATCTACAAACATCAATCGAGGTTCATTCAGGATAGCGCTGCTTTTTGCTTACAGCCACCAAAGAGGATTTTACAGCTTTGAGGGTTATTGTTAATATTTCTGTTAGAAAGGCAAGACAGTAAAAGAATGGAAACACCGAGTATGCATGTGGAAGGAGAGTAGTCTCATGTTTATTTATTAGAAATCAAAAATATCAGGCTGGGAATGAGAGCCAGATAGATATCAAAGAAACAGGGAATATGTTTATTTTCTTAAAACACATGCATGTTGGAGATTTAAGGCTCCTGCAGGACGAAGACGGCCATGAATATGGACATATTCGAGCTGAAATGGTAAAAAGTTTTTCTTTGAACATTTTACTCGTTAAAATGTATTTATTATGAAATTGAGGCCAGCGAGGGAGTGCTGCAAAGTGGGGTATTACTTGAAGAGTCATGTTCTAGATAAGAATATGAAGAAGAGGAAAATGGAGAAGCAAAATCTTCGATATGTGCAAAAATTGTGTATGTTTCAAAGATTAGAACTCTCAACCAGGTTTCAAGCCTGATAATTGTACTAAATTAGTTAATATCACACTTGTGACACAGAGATGAACGTCTGCAACATGTCTATGAAGAATGACTAATTAAATATATATTAAACCAAAAATCATTATGACAGCATTAATGTATGCAATAATATCACATTAGCAAAGAACAGCCTGGATGCAATATTTGGTAGTCTACAATATTTGAGGTGTTATGCTTTCAATTCCACCTGCCAGAGATATATTACAGTAGTTTGATGGACTTTCTATGGACTTTTTATATTTATTTTATATTTCTATATTTTCCCACATGTGAAATAGATCTTAGTAACCAAGATGCTTAAGTTCACAAGGTGGTGAACACATTCGTAATAACAATAGTTTTCCACAGTAACATTGGAATTCCGTACATCCTTAATTTTTACCATCGCCATTCAGTGTAATAATATTTAATTAATCTTGTTTGGTAACCCACTATCCAGAATTTTGATATGAAGCAATAAAAGATTACAAAATGGGTGAAATATCTTGAGGCAAGTTTTAAACTGCAGTGATGCAGATATATTTCAGCATGAAACAAAAACTGTATTGTTGTCCAGTAGCCCTAAGCCTACAGTTCCAACACAGATGGATGAATGATGGCAAAGCCGCAGTCCTGCCATTCCAAGTTTTATTGCGGATAAACAGCATGAAAAGTACAAGGGAGTCCGACTGTGTATTGTAGTGTGTGTATGTATATGTGTGTCACTTTAAGTTTGGTCAGAGGATGGGTCTAATAAAGCCGTGCCCTCTGGTTCCCACTGTGACAGAGTGCATCATCATGTTAGCTTGTAGTTTACCCACATACACGAACACACGCATACACACACCACCATGCCAGCTTGCATTACGCACAACTGATGGCCTAAAAATCTCTTACAGTATTACTGTCACACAAGTGAATGAGGATGAACACGTTTGCTGTGTTGACTTTCATATAACAAACCTTGACATATAATCATGAGCTAAGAATGAGTTAAGAATGTCCATTTCTTCCAAATCACTAAATTATTTCTTCCACAAGTATGCTACTCAAATCATGCACACAGGTGCACAAAATCCATAGTTTCTTTCTTTCTTTTTTCAAGAAGCAGTGACAGTTGGGGCTTCAGGCATTATAGAAAGCCTTCTAACACAGTTTTTTGCTGTTGCAACACTTACACAATCCTATGTTCACTTTTTCCCGGGTCAGATGTCCTGCAGCGAGTTTCTTGGTGATGTTAGCAGCGGTTTGGGAAACCTAAACCTTATTGACAAGGTTGCTGATGATGGTCAACAAGTACAACGTGCCTCATGGATCAAAAGTCACATATGATTTTTTTTTGTTGCATGCCCTCTTTGTGTTTTTTGGTGTGCAGTCATGTTTAATATCACTTTATAAACCTTATAGTGCTGTGTCCTCTTGCAAATTTGTACATATATAAATATATATATTTTCTTGCTTAGTTTTCTGGAATAGGATGAAAGACATTAATCTTTCATTTTATAGATTAGGTCAAGATTGATAAACTCATTTGAGGTTTTCCCCATGTTCATCAGTTTTGTCATTATTATTTACATTCGACCCAAAAACTTGAAAAATGATTAGACAGTTCACACATGTGATTAATAATATAAAACTTTGTGTCAACAAACCCACCATGAGATATTGCAAATTATGCTACTGATGATTTGTTGTTGTTTTTAGGTCAACTGTACAAATGACAAGGGACTGAATAGAAAAAGAGAAAATTTTCATTTCAAACCAGCTTTTGTTTTTCCCTTAAGAGTTACTTAATGACCCAGTTAGGTAATATTAGTTATTTATCATTTATATATTTAATAGACTTTAAAGTGGGACACTTTATAATGCTTAATATCCAAGCTAAAAACAAACAAGAACCCAGTTTCTTAAAAATATGCATCATTCAGTATTCACTTCAATTCTTTATCTTATCCTCAATCATCTAGTTGTTTACTTGATAGTGTTGCTAGTTGACATATTGTTGACGTTGTTGGTTTTCTGAAGTCACTTCGACGTTCATTATCTGGATTCAGCTCCATCCGCCTGCGTGTGTATGTGATTGTACACATTTGTGTGTCTGTTTGCACATGTGCATGTGCTGTCAGACTTAACTATTTTATCTGTTCTAAAAAAGCCTCCTCCCAGCATGAACCCTGCTGACAGCCACATTCAGCACACAAAAAATGCCAACACACACTCATACAAGAAAAAAGGAGGTGTCAACAATGCAAAGTATGACTAATATTGGAGCAAACGCACATAGTAACACCAGGTGCTCATATTTAATTTTGATAACTTTGATGTATCTGACATGGAATTTTTAAAAAAAGTAGGACCTTTTCCTGTCCTCGTACAGAAAGTAATGTTCACTGCGTGAGGATGTGTCTTGGAGATAAATCTCTGAGATTTACAGTTTGCTTGGCAGGTTGCGGTCCATGCACGGCTGGAGTGATTAATGCATGTATTGATGTATGTATGACTATGTGTCGTGCAGATTAATCTGTCAGTCACACAAGTGTCACACTTTGCACTGATCAGATCATCACAGTCATTTTCATATAAAAATAAACACAATTCATTAACTGGAAACAGTGATGTACAGTATATGCACTGTGTGATCTATGCAATTAGTGGAAGGGAAGTCATTGCAATACTGATACTTCTCAAATTTTTGAGACATTCATGTGGTGAAATTCATATAAATAATGAGATAAAGCTAAAGAGGATTAGCCCCCTTTGGAAATTTCTCCTCATGTCAGTCTGATTCCAATTTAACATTCTGGTTTCCTGCTTGAATGGGTGCACATATCCCAACAACAATCTCACAAGTAAACATACATTATGGCCTCTAGGCTCTGACCTCCTCACTCCTTGCAGAATGCATTTGTGCAGAGATATTGGGAAGTGAAGGGTAAATATCATTCCCATGAATCAGAGCCTGCAGGTAGATGCTGGTGTAGGGATAAGCAGGCATGTCAAGTTTGAATGTAGCAAACCTTCTTGATTTGAAATTTATCAGAGGATGTACCAGAACAGAAATGACAAGTATCCATCGCTCTCTTGCAAGGCCAAGGTATTCCAACAGTATCGAGTTCTTGACACACAAGTTATTTCATTGCTAGTTTAATGTATGCAATTAGAAATAATAATAATCAGTTGAAGAAATGATTATTATTTTTGCTGTTGTTTCATATTATAAAGTTGCAGTATTGGTTTATAGTGTGTAATCCATTTTCGGAAGCACATTTAAACTTCCTGCTGTTCTTTTGTTTTCTCCTCAGAGCCCCCTCACCCTATTGCTCCACCCCAGCTGCTTGGTGTCGGCCCTACATACCTGCTGATTCAACTCAATGCTAATTCCATATTTGGTGATGGACCCATTATACTTAAAGAGGTGTGTTTTCTTTATGAGAAAATCTATCATTTTCAAGCATTCACTTGTACCTATGTATATAAATAAAGCTGTATTAGCATTTAACAGAAGTGTGTGTAATAAGTTTTGAAACGCTAACATTTTCTTTGAGAAAGGAATAAAAAGTTTTTTTAACTAATATTTTATGTTTGATTATTTTCTTCAGGTTGAATACCGGATGACATCAGGCACCTGGACTGAGACTCATGCTGTGAATTCTCCCAACTACAAGTTATGGCACCTGGACCCAGATACAGAGTATGAGATCAGAGTGTTACTAACGAGACCAGGAGAGGGAGGGACAGGGAAATCAGGACCACCTCTCATTACTCGCACCAAATGTGCAGGTAAGACAAAAATAGCATGGTAAACTAAAAGCTTTATGCATGAAAATTCTCAAAAAATGAGACTTTATCTTGTTTTTCTTGTAAATATAAATTATTTATCTTATAAATATTTCTTCCTGGTGTTTCTTACACCTAGGTTTTTATTGACTTTATCAACTGTTGCCCTTTATTTCAGAATCTGAATTTTTTGAGGGGAAGAGATATTTGAACAGAGAGTATGCATGCAGAGTATGAAGTGTGCAGTGAGAGGCTAAATTTAAGAGCAGAGGAGGAGGATGGTAAAGTCAAACTCAGAATATGGTTGCTCAGATGAAAGATGAAATTTTTCTTCTTTCACTCCTGGACTGTTTTTTCTAATGTTTTTACTTATTTTAGCAGCTCCTCCTTCTATATATCCCCCCTTCTTTCATAGTCATTGGCTTTCCACCCTTTCTCTGTGCCTCCCTCTCCTCATCTCCTTCGCTCTCTGTGGATCAATAGACGGAGGGCAGAAACACTGTCTGACATTTGTAGAAATAAACGACTGAAATATAAACACAGCTAGCCTGGGGGAGAGAGACAGCATGGGTAAAAAAAAGGTTGATATGAAAGAGAAAGAGACAGAAATAAAAGCAATGAGTCTGAATGAAAAACAGAAAAAGAGAGCAATGGAGATATGATGAAAAACAATAAGGCTGGGAAAGAAAGAGAAAAGAGAATCAGAGTGGGGCAAGAGAGCAGGAGGCGAGAGAATGATGAAACTGGGGAATGAAAATGAAAGAGATGAAAACTCATAACCACAGGGCCTGACTGATGTCTGCCAACCCCTCTGTGTGTGTGTGCGTATGTGTGTGAACTGGTGAATGAATTTGAATGAGAGTGTGTGCATCTGTTCTTGTTTATTGACAAAGAGGAAGTCATAGACTTGTTCAGGCGACTCATCTATTGAGTAGTTTCCTGTTTAACAGGAAGAGGAAATTAATCTTCTTACTACTCTTCCAAGTGGAACATTTCCGCATTAAAGACACAGATTTATTGTAATTTCAACAATGTGCTGGGACAGAATAAAGTCAAATCTTAATTTAAATAAGATCTGACTTCTTATTTTAGTGGTAATCAACATGGAAAGACTGTTGTTGATGCTTAGCAATTTTGATATCAGCCCAACCTGAGAATAACATATAAGATCACTGCAGTAAGATATACGCTTTCTATTACATTGAACCACAAATGTCAATGTATATAATATATACTTTAGGTGATAGACCAATACAATGTATTGCATAATTGTAAAGTGGAAAAAATAAGTGCTTTTCACATTTTGTTTTTACAAATGAAAGCATTCACATATCGATAAATCAAATCCCAAATTACATAATTGGTACATATAGTCCACCTGTTTGTAAATTAATTTCACTGTAATTATTGTAATTATATCAAGGCCTTTGAGGTTTGTTTTACCAGAGTACTGAAAACAAATGGCATCATGAAGACAAAGGACTACACCAGACATGTCACAGATAAGGTGCTGGAGTAGTTTAAAGCAGAATGGCACTATATAAGAATATCCACACATCTCAAAATGCAGCCTGGAATCTATCTTCTGAAAAAAGATAGATGCACCAAGAAAATATCTTGGTGCATCTTCAAACCTATCAAGATATTTAACTAAACTCAGAGGCATGACAAGAGGAGCATTAATGAAACACACAGTAGAGAACCTTTGGTTATGCCAGAGGAGCCGTAGCGATCCACAGCATGGGTGGAAACTCTGTTGACAGGATAACTTTTAGTCATATTTTCCTAAATCTAACCTTCAGAGAGGCAGAAGAAACTAATTGCTTAAAGAAAGCCCTAACAAGTAATTTTTACAGATAGCTAAAGAAGATGCAACCACATCTACTACAATTGCTAACACAAACATCTAAAAGACAACACTCTTCCCAGAGGAGATAAAAACTAGTTTTTTTTAACCTACATGCAAATGAATAAAAGTAAAATTACTCATTAAACCAAAGTTGAAACATTGTGATGGGATTATCATTCTGTGGGGATGCTTTTCTTCAACCAGACATAAGACAGTTGATAAGAATTGGTGAGAATATAGATGTAACCAAATGCAGACCAAGGAGACCATGGAAGGCAAACTGTGAGAGGCTGCAAAAGACTTTATAATGGAGTGGAAGTTTACTTTTTTAGACTTTAGTGTCCTGAAGGGGAAATTCTTTTCCACATACCAACCTCTGTGTTAAACATCAACACATAGATAATAACAAGCAGGTAGACAAACACCATGGGACAAAGCATAACACCACCACACAAGATACAACATAAAAAAATCTTAAACTTGCTCTAGAGACATACATCTTATGTCTCACATTAGATGCTTCATTTTGCATAATAGCCTTTCTATAAAGCATTATTTTATGCCATACTTTAAGATTATTTTCACAAGTTTGTAAAAGTATCCCTTATGTACTTTAAACTTAACAATTCTGCAAATCTTTGCATTGGTCTATTGGAATAAAATTCAAATTTCATGAAGACTTGTAGTTGTAACATGATATACTGTATATCTATTCCAATATGACACATTGGGATTTTATGACAACTGATGTTGCAAACATTTACTCGGCAGGGTGCAATAACTATCATGACTCTCCACATGTAGCTAATGAAACAGATTTTTTTTTTAATCATTTATTCCCCATTGTTTTAGCCTTTAAGCTAAGCTAACCAGCTTCTGGCTGTATCTTCTCATTTATACTCTGC
Organism: Xiphophorus maculatus; assembly: GCF_002775205.1. Classification (NCBI taxonomy): domain Eukaryota; kingdom Metazoa; phylum Chordata; class Actinopteri; order Cyprinodontiformes; family Poeciliidae; genus Xiphophorus; species Xiphophorus maculatus. The sequence goes on from NC_036457.1 coordinate 6,590,857, forward strand.
ATTCTCATTTAACTCTCAGCTAGGAAGAAAAATAAACACATAATAAAGCTCATTATCATTAAAAGCAAATTTTTATCTGCATCACCCAGTTTAAAAATATATGTGAACCACTTTGCTTGTTGCCAGGGTACATGAAATTTAAATGTTGTACACAAACTAGTCTCACTTGCTTATACTTTAAATGAGTAGGCAGTAAACATAGTTATCAGGCAGTAGTGATGCTAAGTGAATATTATCGCTGAGCTCTGCTTATTCTATTTTTGTTAAAAATATATATATATTTTTTTTACTTCATCTCTTTGAGGCTATACTCAATACATGCAAATTCATGTACACCTTCAGAATTTTATTAAGTACATTTGTGTTAGTTATGAGACACACAGACACGGACCAGAAATGTTATTTAAATGGTAATGATTCCTTTGCTTTTCTGTTTGGTTACGTTTGTCTGATCCCACCACCTGTAGTTTGCAGAATATGATCTTTTATATGTTGAAGACACTGGAACACACTTGTACAGACAAACTTGTGCCCAATTGCCAGGCAAAAGGCTCAACATGCCACTGTATGAAAGACTGTTTAATTAAAAACCAATAAAGTTAATAAAATCCTGCGGAGATATTACACATTCTGCTGAGCAGTTGATGTGATAAGAGATCTCTTCCTCTTCTTTTTTATGTTTAAATCTATTTTCATCACATTCGTTTCTTAGTTTTCTATCTTTACCCCTTTTTGATGCTCTATCCTTCACTACACGCTCACTTTTCTCTCAATTTTTCTTCTTTGGTAATATATTGCTCTTGTCTGAAGGGTGAAAAATAATCAACTTGATGTGAAGAGCATTGAATCCATGTGCAGTGTGTGTGTTTGTGCCAGTGGAGAAAATGATGAAGTGGCTTTTAATCCAAAGCCTGACAATTTTTTTTTTTGTTGAAACCTCTTGGTCATGGTCAGATTAAAGACACATTGACACATACACAAGAAACAAAAAAGATGGCACATATGTAACATCATTTGATATATTTCTGAACAATAAAAGAACATTTTGTAATGGCGATAATATTGGTAAATATAGCCGGTATCAGTTTTAGATTTTGCCTATTTTCTTTTCTCTTTTTCTTCCTACAGTCTGTGACCTTTAGCATTTTGGGCAATGTCATTTGTGCTCAGTGTGAGCATCTGTTGCGGTAGGACTCGGTCCAACTGGGTCAATTTTTTCTTAAACATGAAAAAATTATTGCACTCTTAAAAAGTCTATAAATATTGCACATATTGGTGTTTTGAAGACCATATATTCTCAATATATTGTGGAGGCCTAACATGATGTATGTTGTACAGCCTGCATTATTTGAATTTATGGACAAAAGCAAAAATATTTATTTTTAAACCAAGAACAGAAAATAAGACAATATTTGTGCCTTTTTCCAACACTTAAGCAGCTATTAGTGTAACATGATGCCACACATCTAAGGGGGGGCTTTGTTGCAACTTCTGTAAAATTTGCACTAATAATAATATTTCTCAGTCCCAACATTGTAAATATAATCATTATTATACACTGCAAATTGCCCATTTGAATATGCCAAATCTATTTACTCATCAATAATACCTACCCTTGAGAATGATGGCAAAACAAAGAAACAAAAAAGAAATCTAAGAAACAAACAAACAAAGTCTTATTTTTGTAGTTTGTTTGTAGAAAAATTATTTCTGGACAGAGCTATAGTTAATGTTTTTAATTTTAACTTTTGTGGTGCCAAGTTAAAATCATATTTTATTTAGCATCCAACTGAAAAACACTTGGTGCACACAAACATCCACCCAACATGCAGAGACTGATTGGATGCAGTCAGTTTCATTTGTCTTCCTCATGACAGTGAAAGGATTACCAGGAACTAATTGGGCAGATTAACTTGGATTTAGCAACATTTTCTCTCAACCTTTTCTTTTTCGCCCCCCTCCTGTCCATTCTCTCCGCCTGTTCTTTCTTTTCTGCGTTTTCCTTGATCTTCCCTATATTCTGTTTAGTTTGACAGTGTGACTGTTTATTTGTTGGCTTTCTGTTGTTTCATGTTGAGAGGCATGGTTGTGTTCCCATTTGCATAGTTTAATTTCATTTAGTTTCATTTCCTTTGCTTTTGTTTTCCATGCTTTAATTCCCACCTCTGGATTCTGCTGATATGAAGCTTTCAGTCCTTGGTGTTATTGTTAGTGTTTATTGGTATTGTTGTTGTTTTCAAAGCTCCATCTGTGAAGAACAAAGCCTTTTAGTTTCAACATGAATCCAGCCATTTGTCAGTCTACAGGAGGAGGGGAAAGGGACAAGGCATGCTCTATGGTTTGCCTTTGGATTTGGTCCCATTTGACTTTGGCCACCTTCCAAACTAGTTATCGTCTCTCACCCATTCCACCTCTCTCTCCCCTTTTCTCATCTTCCGCACTCTGCTCCCTTTATCTGTCCCTCAGTCCTCCACAGTTTCACTTCATTCTATCTCTTTCTTTTCTCTTTTCTCTCCTCCTTTCTTGCTGTCTGTCCATTTTTTGCTCACCTTTCTGCCTGCTTTTACCACCTACAGTAAATAGAGATAAACAGCAGTGCATTATGGGTTAGGATGAGAATTGGGTTTTGAAATTAGTGTGCGGGTTGTGGATATATACAATACTAAAATTATCAGTTCCTCTTTAACTTTTCCACCTTTTATCAAGTCACAATCTCAAACCTTGATGTATTTCATTAGGATTGTGTGTGATAGATCAACACAAACTATGTTGTAGCTGCAAAGTGAATTAAAAAGAATGGATGGGTTTCAACTTCTAAAAGTAATAAAGACAAGTATTTTTTTGTTTGTTTGTATGTAGGTACATACAGTATATACAGTATGTCTGTGTTTGCATGACATAAGCATCTGCTCATATTTTGTTTTAATTCCTTGCTGGTGACCATCTCACTATGAAGAGTGAGATGGTCACCATCTCATCTCTTGATGCATCAGTGGCATCAAGAGACCAAAAAAGATCAATGCTACTTATTACATTGCTTGATGTGTGTGTGTGTGTGAGGACATGTATGTGTGTGTGTTTCAGCAGTGCTGTTTATGGGAATGATCACAGGTATTGATTTTTACAGACACAGACAGAAAAAAGAAACGAGACAAATGAGTAGAAGACAGAAATAGAGTGAGGCAGGTGGAGAAAGCAGGAGTTTTCCCTCTTGCTCTATTTAAATGTCAGCCATCCATTAACTGGTTGAAGCCAAAATGAAATGCTATGACCCTTTCCGCCATTAGCACCCAATAGTGCACACACAGTACATGAATAATATTTGCTCGGCAGAGAATTGCCTGCATAACCTTTCGTCTCCTTTTAATATTTTTTCCATTTCTTATCATTTTATTGGTAAAATATTTCTATTGAAATGGTGTAGCAACCCTATCATTATTGTAATGTACTCTTGGTGTGTGTGTGGTTGGAACTTTGAAAGATTTGTGCTTGCCCTTGACAATAAATTCTTATGGTGAGCTTTAAGAGAGGTGAGCACACGCACATACACGCACACACACGCACACTCACAAATGCCCAAACCTACCTGCCTTGATTTAATCTTTATTTTTGTCGCAACCTTAAGTGTGAGTGTGTATTTGGGTAATAACTAAGTGCAAGAGTGTGTACGGCCAGTTTCAGAGGCAGTGTGTGTGAGTGACAGGTAGATAATGGGTTGTCAAGAGGAAACAACTAGTTTGTGTCCTTGTGTTGTCTACTCTGAAAGGAGGTAAAAAAAAAAACGACTGGCCAAGACAAGTAGGAGTTTTAAAAATTACCTTTATTGTGAACTGTTTTCATTTATAAGTTCTCAAAAAACGTATAACTTATCAAACAAGAGAATTACAAGAAGGGAAATTTAAAAAGAATCTTCAGTTATACATTAAGTCAATTGTAACCTAACTGATCTGTCTTATTTGAATGAATATAACTTATTAACTTATCAAATTTACCTGTGATTTGAAATATTACAATTTTTTCAATTTTTTCAACAGAACAGAACAACCAGATTATTCAACTGGCTTTCTTCACAGCCACTTATTGTGTAAAGTCCTACTAAGAGTAATTTGTCATACGAAACGAAAGGTTTTATGAGTTCTGCATTTAACAGATGTATTTTTATTTCCTTTAGAATCAGAAAGATGAGGAATAAACATAACTATGATTGTATTGCAGCTGATCTCTGTCAACATTTCATATTCTAATTTTGAGATTTTAGTCATACTTTAAGATCCTTGGGTACTCTGGCTTCCTCTCATGCTCCAAAAATATGCATGTTGTTTAATGTGGTCATATGCTTTTAAAGCCTTCCTTTCCCATTTAAATCATTCAGTTGTGGTTTACATAAAGTGGAACTGCAATGCTTTAGTCTGAATTTCTTGTTATGGTAGCTCCACAGGCGCCTCTGTAGATGGGTAGATGGGTCTCAGAACAACTCGGTTTGGTGTGGTCTCTTTAAATCCAACTGAGACACTTCACACACCGCCCCCCTCCAGGTATCAAAGTGTTCCACTTCACCGCGTTCGGACACATTTTTAGTTTGATAGCAGAGACATGAGTATCTGGCAGCACAGAAACATGGATTTGAATCATGTGTTCTCCAAGACAAAAACGGCAATAACAATGGCAAAAAGTTGATGTACTGATACTATTCAAAACTCGCAGTTTGGTTATGTCCTCAAAAGCGAGCACACAGCGCTAACATAAGCAGAAGTAAAGATGCTACCATTATCAAAATAATGGCCAGAAAGTTATATCACCACACAATAAATTTCTGTCTAAAATAGTTTATTTCAGCATTATTTGGAGGTTACCGCTTTTCTGTGCCTATAGTTTTCACAGACAGAAGGAACTGACCCCTTAATCAAATCCAAGTCTTCCAGCAAATCTGTCTTAATACTGGTGGAAAAACCTCTTGTAAGTTCCTGGTGAAATTAGATTTTTCTCAGAAATGTACTCTCATAAACCCTCTTTGTTTGCATGATGCACTTGAAAGACAAGTGATTCAATAACCTGATGTTGGGGGAGAGCGTAATGAATTGTGTGGGTTAATACACGCAACAACCACATATTTGACTTATCCACTTGTAGCTTCAACATCCTTGAACTTGAACTATAAAAACCCATGTGAGCAATAAAAGGGACAAATTTGCAAAACTGGTCCTTATTTAGCAGTTCTTCAGCAAATATTTACATAATAGACAAAGATACATACTAGGGAATAGAGAAAACAGAATATATCCACAGTGTGCAGTGTGAGTACAGTTGTTTTGCTTGTGAGTCGCTGTGAACTCAGAAGATAATCCTTGCATTTCCTTTTGACATGCTCTTCTGCAGAAGATTTCATAATACTTTATGCCTGCTGATCAAGTGGTCACTTCTGTCTGAGACAAAGGCTTTTCATCGTTACTTTGTCAAAGCTAATTACATGCTTCTTGACAGTATGATATCTTTTCTACTTCCCAAACTTAGATTCATAAGTCTTTGGCAGTCGTTGACATGTCCTTAAGATTTTAGCCTTGTTTGTATATAGGCAAAGTTGTTGAATCTCAAGAAAAACAAAAGCTGATAGTCATCCCTGTAAATAAACTGCTTGGCATGAAGTGGACTCATGAGTGATAAATCAACAGAGTTTGAGTTTCTGTTCCTTTCTCCAAGTGTACTGTAGGGGTGTGTGTGTGTGCGTGCGTGCATGTGTTAGGACTGGGGGTTTATTGATCCAGTTAAATGAGCCAGTTAAGGTAATTAAAGCCTTGGGCAGTGACAAAGGAAAGTAGATTATATTGACAATAGCAGTCTGAATCCACATTAAGGATGGAAACCAAAGATATGGCTCACAGAAGATATTGCATTTGAGAAATGGCGGAGAGACAGCACAGAGAAATGAGTGTTTGTTCAAACCTAGATGCGTCATCATTGGGAAATGTTGGCCCGCCACTCCTAGTTGTTTTTGGCAACAAAAAGAACAGTTGCTTGAATCTCATACTTCACAGAAAAGAAAGCCTGAGGATTTTTAGAGTTTCTTTTAAAAGTTTGAATGCAATTGTTCATGTAAAAAACAAAGTTACAAAAATGCTTTTTTAAGACAACACACACAGTTACTATTTTTTTTATATTCTTGTAATGCAACTGTGTTTTTTGAGATGAACAATCAGCAATTTCTAAGACCTTTATGGTTTACCTTTATTCTCTCCTTTCTTTTTTGCAGAACCCATGCGTACACCCAAGAGGCTGAAGATTGCTGAGACCAGAGCTCGTTTGATTGCGGTGGACTGGGAGTCCCTTGGTTACAACATCACTCGCTGTCACACCTTTAATGTCACCATTTGCTACCATTACATGACTGCCGACAACCACAGCAAAGCTGACTGCTTGGATATGGATCCTAAAGGTAATACTTATAAAGGAATCAGGTGATCGTTCAGTGAAAAAATATGTTGGTGTGTCAGGATTTCTTGTTTTAAGCGCTGTGAAGTAAACTAGAATTGATATTTAATAATAAGTCTAGATAAGAAAGCATCTCTGTTTATTGCTAAAAAGTATGTCCAAGAAATATGGTGAGAACATTTTGTTTTAAAATTGTGCTCCAAAGTTGATATTACAAGTCTTAGGGTCATTGTTTTAGGCATAGACTATGCACAATATTTAAATATTTCAGTTAAATCATTATGTGTATCGCAGGTGTCATTCAACATTAGTAGACCAATGTAATTTGAAGAATTATTTATGTTCCCTCTAAATGGTCTTGAGATCTATTGATTTTTTCCATTGATTAATCTGACAGAACTGTAATATCCAATTATTCTGATGATTTATTTCTCAATGAGTTTTATTTCCATGCACAAATGCCAGACCACTCTTTGGTTCCTAAGATTTACAACAAAAGTCTTTGCTGCCTTTTTTAAATTCATGGCACGGAGTATGTGTTTGAAAGTTGAATATGTTTGTGATTTATTTTGAGGCATGAGTAGCACAAAAGTCCTTGCGATCTCAGCCATTTTCTATAGTCACGACGTAAAATACCTGCTGCAAACATGTATTTGCTGCTTTTAAATCTGCACCTTTAAGGTCTGAAAGTGACAATTATATGAGCTTGAAATAGGTTGTTGTTCGACAATATAATTATTAGTTCTCTTTGTTTTCCTTTCTCAGCACCTCGTCACCTGGTGGGAAGCCTGCCCCCTTACACTAATGTTAGCCTGAAGATGATCCTGACCAATCCAGAGGGAAGGAAGGAGAGTGATGAAACCATTATTCAGACTGATGAAGATGGTAAAAAAAAAATTAAATTCATAGTTGGAATTTGCTTTTTAAAATGTGGTTGTTTATATAAAATTGTCAGTTGGCATCTTTTTGTTTTTCTAAATTAAAAAATAAACGCATAACATTTTATGATGCTCATCTGTTTGTCTTCCTGTGTATGTTTCATTTTGGTCCCAGCTTCCTCATTTGAGGAGCAGAATTTTACTGCTGGTTTTATTAGCATTTACAGATTGTGTCTCTCTGTATGGGTCAACAGTTCCAGGTCCTGTTCCCAGTCAGTCACTTAGAGCCACTCCATCTGAAGAGACAATAATCCTTTACTGGAAGGAACCAGCTGAGCCCAACGGAGTTATAACACAATACGAGGTAGTGTCCTTTCTGGAAGCAGTTGAAGTAGCTAAATTTGTAACATGCTCTGCCTCATAAATATTAAAAACTGGTTTATGTACCACTGAATCTCTTCAGATCAACTACAGTGGTGTGCGCTCATTTGACCCTTCAGTACCTCTGCAGCGCCCGGGACTCATGGTGTCATTACCTTCAAATGCCACCCACTACACATTTGCCCAACTCCACCCAGGTGTTACGTATCAGCTCTCTATACGAGCATCGACTTCCAAAGGTTTTGGGCCTGCATCTACCCTTAATGTGACTACGAATATCTCAGGTAGAAGAGAGATTTCAAACAAAACAAATGTCTTTAACACCATAACTGCTGAAATAACAATGATGCCATTGTTATTTCTCTCTTAGCCCCGACGATAGATGAGTATGACGTGTCAGAGGCATTTCTTAATGAAACTGCAACAACTATCACTGTCCTGCTCAAACCTGCACAAGCCAAGGGTGCACCTATAAGGTATCATTTTCATACATGCTGTATTTCTTGCTTTTGGCCATATGAGTATTGAAAAAAACTATAATTATTACTGTAATTACTTTCTTTTTCTTTGTGTATAGTGCTTACCAGATTGTGGTGGAGGAAGTAAATCCTCAGCGGTCACGTCGCCAGGCTTCATCTGATTGTTATGAGGTGACAGATATACATCTCTGCTTAGATTTAACAAGCCACATATGCATTTACTTGTGTGCTAGTGAACATTATATGGAACTCATTACCAGAAAATTTAATGTAAACCTCAGGCAATTTTGCTCAAGTAAAGCAGATCCATTTGCATTATTTATTATATGAAGCACAAAACTTTGATGCAAATGTTTGTATTCTTACATTAACAAGCAAACTCTGCTATGGTATATTATGTACTAAAAATATTAAAGCTGTGCTATGAATCATTTATCAATCACATGTATTGACAAATCACCCTTAATAACTCCCAGGTTCCAGTTTCCTACCACAGCGCATCAAGTGGTGGTTCTCCATATTACTATGCTGCCCAGCTGTCACCCAGCAACCTGCCTGAGCCCCTCCCCTTTACTGTGGGAGACAACAAGACTTACCAGGCAAGTGTTCTTAAAAAAATGTTTGACATTAAAATGATATTTCAGTAATAATATAGAAACTTACAATTATCAAAGAAAATGATACAAAGCTGAAGAAAACTGTATCATTGGTTTGTAAAGCAATAGTACCAACTAAATAAATGGGGAAATTAAGTGGGATCATGATTTATGCAATATAATAAAATTCACTGCATGTGATTGCTATGTTTAGCTAGATTATTCATAGAGAGTGTAGCCACTTATTTAACATTACATGGGTATCTTCAGTAAGAAAATGAAAATGGAAACAGGAATAGTGATAGATAATTTATGTCAACCACGCTAACTAAGAAAGAAATTCAGGTTTTTTACTTTGAGACTAGGTGAGGCTGAGCATGGTGCTGTGATGAGTGGAATAGGGTTTTTAACCAAGGGAAAAGCCAAGCTTCAAGGATGTTTTAGGGAGGTCCTATAAGTATTAGAGAGTGCAGGATGCAGGGATGGTGGATGAAAATTGTCACAATCACAGGTCACACACCTGGCCTTAACCATCACATCATTTCTGCTGAATTTAGTTAAAGATCTGGCTGAACGAAGGTCGAGGGGATGCCTGCGATGTGTGTAGTTGCTGATTGTGCAACTGATTGCGGCTGGTGGGGTTCTGCTTTGGTATAGCTGTTCTAACGTTACACAGCCTGGAACACAAGGAGGGGGATTGAGTCAGGGGATAGGGAACAAGTTGCACTGACGGAACAGACATATTTCTAATGACATTGTACTTGTTTTTGTTTGTTAAACTGTTTAAGCAACGCTAACTAATTTACTGTATTGAAGATTAATTACATCTTCAAAACATTGTAATAATAAAGGTGTAACAATTACAGTTTCTGATCTAAAGACTTGCATTTGATAAAGAAAGTGACTGTACTGCCTGAAGTAAAGTTGCATCTCGCGCTGTACAGGGATTCTGGAATCCCCCGCTGGCTCCAAGGAAGAACTACAACATCTATCTCCAAGCAGTTAGCAGCACAGAGAGGGTAAATACACATTTATTGATGTTGTATGAAAATGAAACATCACCTCCACACCTGGAAGCTGTTACAATTAAATATATTTTAGTTGCAGAGGCAAAGAGGTGCTCTAATAAGCTGCAATTTAGACATTCTGTATAAGCAATGACTTGAAATCATAGCATGGAGCTCACAATATGAATACGGTCAATATTGCATTGTCTTCTTAACAGTTTGTTGCAGGATACTGAAAAATGCTCTTTGTGTTTTGTTTTTTTTGTCCAGGAAACTAAGACACAGTGCCTGAGGTTGGCAGCTAAACGTAAGAACACACTGTTATTGTTTATATATGTTGTGGAAATAAAAGCCCTAAATTGTGATAATTATAGCTTAATATTCTAGATATCTCAGAAGATAAATTTTATGAGCATTTTTAGCTCACGTAAAGCTGTCATATGTTGTTAAATCAATTAATGCTCCATATTTACTCATGTCCAACTCTTATTTAGCATTTTTCTTTGTTATATTTCATTGTTGCTGTTGCGGTATATTATGGATAAAAATCTAATGATCTGTTGTATCTATTAGACTAGCTTCAATTGAGATTGTTGTTTTTATGATTTACTATAGTAGGAGTATTCAAGATGACAATATATTATTGCTGCATTTCAAACTGAAAAAACACATCCATGTTATGTCTGCTTATATACAATTTTAACATTTGTTTGTGCATACTCTCCAAATACCAGATTTTAGCAGCAGCCATATGTTAATAGATTATCAGTCAGATTTGAAATTGTGAAGAAATAATCCATGAACAAGCCCACACACATGCATGTGCTGTTTTAAAAATGGGTCTAATGGATTAAAATGGATCTGTTTAGAGCCTGAAAAAGGATAAACAGAAAAAAAACATATTATGTTTTCAATTAAGCTGACAATCGTACACCATTGTATATCACATGCTGATAACAGTCAGGGGATAGTGAACTGTCTTGCAACTTTATACGTATATTATGTTAAATATCAAATCCACTCCAAAAACATATTACCGGTAAGTATTTTCAACCTGGCTTATCTTATTTTCAATGTTTTGAGATCTGTAGAATTTGCTTCTGATTAAGGTATGTAAAAATAGATTTTAAAAAAATTGATAATCATGAGGGCAGAGAGGGCAAAGAGGTGCTTTGAAAGTGAATGAAAACTATGACCTATCCTACCCTTGTTAGCCATTTTGCTGCTGTTTTTCTGCAGTGGTCAGTGCAGCCCACTGCAGCTCATAAAGCTACAAAATCAGATGATGTCATTTTGAGCCCAATAATCCATTACAATGACCCATTACTATTGATTACTTAGGTAGATGACAGCCTTACTAGCCATCTATAATTCAATGCATTATGTGATAGTGGTATGACATAAAAAGGTATAAAAAAACAGTGACCACAAATTTTAGTTGTTTTTAGAGATTATGGAAGTGACCAGTAGATGTTTACTTGTGGACTTGTAAGGAACTTGATCCATGGCTAGATCAAAGGTGTGGTTATACTTCTCCGGTGCCATTGGGGTGTCATATTTCTCCACATATATAAGACGAACAGGGGACTTTCCTGGATCATCATATTTCAAGTAGTGCTTGTGGCTGTAGCTGCCAGAACAGGTGGCCACTTGGACCAAAACCTGGTGAAACAAGCTGGCATTCTGTCCTTGTACCCTGAGGCGGTCTGCGTAAAGCTGGAAGTCTTAGGACAGGATTTTTTAAATAGTAGATGATAATAGAGAGGAACTAAGTAATGGGCAAAGAGGTTGGACGAATGTCCCTTCCTTTCTCTCTGCATGTGTTTGTGCACTGAAGCATGCGTCCAGGAGGGAGGATTAAGTGATGGTGGTCCTATTAGGTCATCTGGGGTATTGTGTATTGTGTCATTGCTGCCTCAGGGAATTGTGTGTGTGTGTGTGTGTGTGTGTGTGTGTGTGTGTGTGTGTGTGTGTGTGTGTGTGTGTGTGTGTGTGTGTGTGTGTGTGTGTGTGTGTGTGTGTGTGTGTGTGTGTGGTTGTGAGGGTAAGTGGGTGTGTGTTAGTGTAGTGACCTGGATCATTTTTACAGACATTAAGAGTCGACATTATGAGGTCAGGCTGTGAAGCCTTTCAAGATGTGGATGTTGTCTTGTTTGGTTTCTGTCGTGTTGTCTCCTACTGGCTTATCAAAAGTTGTGGAAAGAAACAAGTTGTTTTGTTATTTACCATGGTTATAAAAAGATAACTAAATAGATTAAGATGTTTATTTGTATAATTCATTTTAATGTAAAAAAAAATGTTTGGACCGCAACAATTTTCATTCAAAGTGGACATTTTTACTTGATTTCGTTGTTGATTTATGCAATGCAGTGTTTATATGCAACAAAAAAAATGTTCTAGCACAAGTAATAATATAACCCTCAATATGTCTCCATGTGTTATACCAAGCATGAAGTAAAACTTTAGAAACTCCTGTAAATGATTCTTTCTTTGGAATATTAGTATTCATGGGCTAAAAGAATACTACTGCCTCCACTTGGATGAAATTCTCACATTTATTAATATGTTATAACATGATAGTGTTCAAAAACTTGACATTTTTCAGTGACAGTATATTCTTCTAACAGTATATTCTTCTATAATGTTTCATATGCTGGCAAGAAATAGATACTACAACAGTTTTGATTGGAATCCCATTTTTATGTTAGGATTTGTGCAAACAAGGCTTTTCTCCATCTTTATGCAGTCCCACACTGCAAACTTCACACTGTTCATCCCAGTATGCATACTATATGCACAACAACACAACTTCTAATTCATAGAAATGACTTTCATAATTCCTTCAATACTTATTTTATACAATTACTTTTAAACAAAGTAAACTATGCTTTTAGATTTGCCAACCATTTTGTTAAGGTAATAAATATTGTGACTCCAGCTTTACAAATATTATGGAAACTGAGTCTTTGTTGAATGTGATATTACATAACTACATGTTTTATCAATAAACATATTTATTGAAGGATTTTCAGATCACAAATATGCTGATCAAACATCACTGGGATTGTTGACATTTAGTATTTAAAGTAGATTATTGTTTGATAGCTGCATTACATCATGAAGCGTTTTCCACATATGTTTTTCTCTTGGATTATTTGGATTACTATAATACATCAAAATACTCTTATGTGGTAATATACAGAATTCTAGTTTTCCAGTATAAAATGATTAAGCAGAGCTCCCAAGCTTGAAAAACTCTGTGCTTTGTCTCCCTCATGAATTAGATTTAAACTCCTGCACTCTGAAACATCATTGATGAATTATATTTTAAACAGTGAAAGTCTGGGAGTTCATTCAATTCTCCAAAGTCACCAAGAACAGAGATGAGTTTGACTTGAGTATCTCACTGACATTGATGCATACATATTTAATACCTGCTGTCAAATTACATTTCCAAAGTGTTACCCAATAAAAACAGGATGCTGTGGATAAGACAAAAAGAATGCATAAAACACAAGGTGGATTGAGTATTTGTTCTCATCTGTTTATGCACTAAATGAGTGATTTTGAGGGTTTTTTTTCCACTGACAGATTGTAGTTGTAAATTGAAATTGTGTTTGCAGAGTTAATGGGTTTAATATATTTACCATTAAGCAATTACACATGCTTTTAGCTCAGTTTATCAAGCTGCAGAAGGCAGTGTAGGCAAGGGACAAAATGATGCACTATGGCTGTCTTTTTATGGGACTTCAACAAAAGCTGAATTATAAAAACCACTGTCAATATAATCTGTGTTTATGGGTGACTTTGTCAAGAGTCAAATCTGAAAGACCTGCCTTTTAAATGTTTATTTATATGATGCACTTCTCCAAATCAGAGCAGTGACATTGAATAAAATATCTAATAAAATAACTGAATGTCAGCCTTTTTTATTTTTGAAACATTTAAAAATATATATTGGAAAACAAACAAAAAAGATAATCTTTAAACTAGTAGACATAGTTGTTTTTAGAAAGATCTTTTAAAGCTTCTACAAAACAAATAACTTTCCTTTTAACTTTACTTCAAAAGTACAATGCTGCAGCTCCGGGCCTTCTTTGTTGTACTTCTCATTTCATGGCATTTTAAATTTGAATTCGTCACACCAAAGGAAAGTTTTCCTGTTTGCCTCAATTCATCTTTAATGTGCTTTGGCCTAAAATTTACAGTAGCATTTCTGGGTGCTTTAGGGTGAAATTTCAACTTTAATCTGTCATATTAATTTGGTGACGTTCTGTATATTCTTCACAATGAACATATTTTGTCTTCCCTGGTGTTGTATTTACACAGTTCAAAATGTAGGTTTGAAGATTGCGGCCACTGACTGATTTATTCACCTTGTTTCAGTTTAAATAAAGAGGTTAAATGCTTGATACTTTTTCCCTATGACTAAAAAATCTCCTTTCTAAAAGCACATTAGGTATTTCAGGTTGGTTTTGCTCATTTTATGTTAGTTGGTTAGAATAACGAAGTTCTTCCCAAATTTACCATAAACATAATTATCAGTGAGTATGTTGATCACAAACTCCAACCCAGCACAGAGGTTCACTTCGATTCAGACACCAGCAAAGTGGAGATGTGGTACTGATATGCAGCTGGTATTATTAAAAATGATCTGGTTGGATATGGTTTTTGCCAGTTTAGAAGTCAAAACCTCAGTTGTGCTTTCTTCAACATTCATGTTTGAGGTTTATGTACATTTTGGACTAACCGAGAGCACTGCCATTGGTGATTAGCAAAAATGATCTTCAAAAACAAGATTTGTCTAATATTTGTGCAAACAATGTATGCCTATCACTTCATAAGTTATAGTTAAATTCTATTTATAATTGTCTGGTATTTCTCTAAAATTAATTTATACAAACTCAATATTTATCTGATCTTTAGCATAAGTATGAAAAAACTCTTCTATTTTTAAGTGTCGCTGCTTCCCCCCGACCCGTCACTCCCACTGCTTTCCTGCTGCTTGGCATTTTGTAGCGACAGCTTCAGAGAAAACAGAGATTATTCATAGGATTGTAAGATGGTATGCTTCGACAGCAAGAGATGTCTGGTTGTGTAAATAGTTAAAAATAGTGTCAGGATTTTTCTACATTATTTAACCACCCTACAGCCTGAGAGCAATGTTCCAGCGCACAAAACACAAGTAGGTGTACAAAAGATTAATTTTGTTTTAGTTATTTAGTTAGATTAGTTCAATTCTACACACCTCTAAGCTTTTCAATTTTATTTTAATGTCATATATCTCTGTGTCTTTCCATAAGAGCGAATGAGTCTCAAATGTTTTCATATATTTATTCATTTCAGTAACTGTTGTTAAAATTTTAATCTGACCAGGTGCAACAGAAGAACCTGAAGTCATCCCCGACCCTGCCAAACAAACAGATCGAGTGGTGAAAATCGCTGGAATAAGTGCCGGTGTTCTTGTTTTAATTCTGCTGGTTCTGGTGGCCATCCTGCTGCTCAAGAAGAGGTGAGTTATAGCCCCACCACATCCACTAAATCAGATCGGATGGATTATTTTTCTTTTTTCTGTGGAGACCATAAACGACAAACCACCAATAATGAAAGTGCGCACCAGCACCCATGCAAATGCAAAACCACACAGACACAAGCACTCACCAGAATCCCTTCTCTTGTTGACTGTTGTTCCAATATTTGTTGTAGTGGCACCATCTCTCATCCATCCATCACAAATATTGATCTCCCCTCAGACACGGTTGGTTTGCTTTCTGAAGATTCCTTTAAGGCTGATGGAGACTTGTTTTCTGAAGTTTGTGTGAAAACACTTAGTTTTCAGATTCCTGGCTTGGAAATTTCTGGTTAAGCACCTAATGAGACAAATGATGAATAACAAAAGATGCAAAAACTGATCAAATTCTCAAATCAGCCCTCACAAATTTAATAAAGGCTTGTTGAAGCAGAGGTTGAAGCAGTGCAACCTAGGTCACTTGTTCACAGAGAACTTGGTTTTGGCAAAGTAGACTGATGATAAGAAATACTTGATGTATAGCAAAGTTTGTTTCAAGAGAAAACAAATCATCTTCAACATTTTCTGGCTGTAATCTGCGACAATCTTATGCTTTCTGTAACAGTTTGTTCTGACTGGTGTTAACTTGGTGTAGAGCTCCACCATGTGGTGGCTGGATGCAGATACTGAAGAATTGGCATTTTCATATAGAACTTACTAATTTAAATCAGCATGAAATGTATATGACTGTTGAAAAGAGATTATATAATTTATATAAACATAAAATTTATAAGCAATATTTATAATCATTATTCTTTATTAATTTTTGAGCTATTAACTGAATAAAATCTAACTTTCAATGTTTCTAAAATGCACTGTTTCACAATGATAAACACTAAAAATCAATTGTTCTTAAATATTCACTTCAAGTAAGACACCTGTATTTACTTACACATGATTTATTTTTTAAAAATCTAATTTGCTAGCAGTACTGTTGATGCTACTTGCACTAAAAACTGAAATTAATCTCAAAACTTTTATGAGCATAAGAAAAACATACTGTGGACAGGTTGCTAAGCCAATGAGAGAAAGCACCTCCAACTTCCTGTCATATTCAACTTAGCTGCTTTTCAGGGATCACTTTTTGGAGTTTTCGTTCCAAATTTATTAGTCATATGCATACATATGCTAAAATAAAATAATTGTTTCCTAATGTTTTCATTAAAATTCAGTGTTCTTTGCAGTTCAATGCAAAATATTAGAAATGTCGCCATGCATATTTCCTAGACTCATAAACCAAGATCATTCGCGGTGCTCTCTGCGTCACCCTCTCTGTACCACTTCTCAGGAGTCTTTCCAGAGCATCCAGGAATAGATTCTCTCAATTATTGCTAATCACGATCTCACTTGAGAAATTGAAAACAATTAAACACTGAAACATGAAGCATAATGACCTCTCATCATTAGACAACTTTTCCTCTTGCAACCCCAGCCTCCTTATTTTTATTCTAAATTGCTTAATGAATTTATGTGAGCCAGCTGTCATGCAGTAGCTTCAGTTTGAAAATCTAATTGCAACTGATAACATGTGATATTCAGCTTAAAGAATACAGCAGAAGTATTGAGTATTACTCAAAAAGCAAACTGTATATTGTACACAAAAAAGCTGATAAAATATGTACCGGTAATTATTTAATCTTTTTTACCCTTGGATGTGTTAAAAGCATTACAGCATTACATTTATTGTGTTCCTACTTATTATATCATGTGTAGCTGTATAACAATAATCATTGATCTGTGATAGAAAAGAAAACTGCTTTCCCCATCAAATGATACATGTTCTACTCTACATTTCATTTGAAAGTTTGTAATTTTGCACTGACTGATAAAACCACTGAGTACGATATTGTGTAAACTTTGCACTTTCAGGAATGTTTGAAAAATCTGAAACAAATACTATTTTTTTTCATTATTATTATTAATATTTGTCTCATGAGAAATTATTATTTGCTTGTTTTTTGTTTGATGAAGGTTTCTGGGGAGATCAATCGTCATTGTCATTAAACCTTTACGACAGCACTGAGCAATACTGCATCTTTAAAATAGTGGGACATGATGACTTTGCAGTGACATCATGCTTGTTTTACAGGAGACGAGCTACTGGGTATTATTGATTGGATAGGTTTGCATCAGCTTTAACTGAACATTTATAGGAGTGACAGTTAAAATAAAGGTTATTGGTTGATGAAGGATAAATATTTTATGAGGGTAATTCAGTCCAGTTACAGTTAAAAATAGTTCAGAACATTGCATGCTTGTTTTTGAATTTCACTCCGAAAGGCTGCATGTAAATAGGTTGATCGTTTTTGTTCTGGTAGTTCCTTTCTCAGTTTTATCGCTTGTCGTAGCTCTAAACTTTGGTTTTAGGTTTTTTAATTAATTAATTTTAATTTTTAATTTTTATTTTTTTATTCTGTTCCTTTTTTAAAACGATCCATAGCTGTAATGGCTCCTCGTTGCATGTTTTATTAGTGAAAGGGTGTTTTCCTCTGTTTCTGTTGTCACTGGTTGAGACAGGACAGTTTTGTCCTAATTTGCATATCCCCTTGTGTCTCATTTGTTTTTTTTGCTTTCTGATTGGCTCTCAACCCCAGGAGGACCTACTATTCATACTCTTATTACCTGTAAGTAAACAACCAATCAACAACCAGCTCACCAAGCTGCTGCTATCTTACTGGGCAAACTTTTTTAGTGGCTAGTTGTTGTTATTTTTAAAGATGCAGTATACTTTTTTCAAGATAAAACACATTGTCAGCTATGACCTAACCAACCAGCCAAACCATCCTCATTGACGCCTTTGCCAGGGTGTGGGTCAGTTCGCTTTCATGCCAGTCATTTCAGGATTTCAGCTGATTTTTTTTATTTTTGTTGCTTATACATATACTATATATATATTTATTTAGTTTTTTAGCAAATCGCTCTGGTGCTTTTAAAGAAAGAAATTACAATTACATGAGTGTTGAATCTCTAGCAGTGCTAGAATGTATAAAAAGGACTAAAATGATTGAGAATTGACCTTGCCCCTGGTGTCCTCTACATGCTCCAAAGTTGCTCCGAAGCAGGCTTAAAGTCAGCAATAAACCAGGACAACACTGGCCTAAGAGTGTTAGTTGAAAAAAGAATGCTGCACTTGTGACTGGTAGCTCTTTGTGTGCATGTAGTCATGTGGTCACCCATCTGTCCATCAAGTCACAGGTATCACAATAAAACTTCTCAACATTTGGATTTCAGCAAACTAGCTTCCTTTGCGGGACCTTTGGACTTTGTGTTGGTAGCTCCTAATGGCTCTCTTTCTGTTGTTGTGGGTTCTTCGCTCTTTGTTTGTCATTGTCCGTCACTTTCTGCGACCAAAACGGATCCAGTAACAGTAATTGGTGAAAAAAAATATCGAAGTGGCAATATAACTGGAGAACAAAGATTAAGAGTTTTAAACGTTTGATATGTGTTTCATCACTACAACCTGAAACAGTGACTGCAACAAACAAATGCACTGACATTGTTATTATTATTTAAATCGAACTGCACAGAATTTAATCACAAACTCAAAATAATAAAAATGTGGTATTTTCATTCTATTTTGATATAGTCATCAATTCTTTTTCTGATGACTGTTGTCTGACAATCTTTTATCTTTTATTTCCGTTAACTTAATTCACTTTTACATATTTATTGTTAGTAAATGAATTACAAGTTTTTGGTATAATATATGAACAATTACAATTTGTATGTAAATATTACTACTTAAAGAAAAAAATTGCTAAAATAGTTTTGTTTTTTTGTAATTTAGGTGAGACAAAACTAAAATGTTTATACATGCAGTGTAAGGTAGATATCTGGTGTAAACTGTATTCACTGAATCACATCCTCTTTAATAGCTGGGTATGTAGTACAAATTATAATATAAGCATATTTATTCTCATGTACTTATTCTTTCATGTGAGTTCAAATGGAATAAAAACACAAACAGCCAAACCTGGTCATTATTCCAATTTCTACTTCTGCTAAATTTCCGAGTCTCTGTTTTTGATCTTAAAGGTTAACTTGGTGTATTGTGGTCAGAAGGTAAAATACCTTTTGACCACAAAAGGTATTGTGGAAAATAACTGTGTATTACATCAGTTTGACAACAGTCACAGATGGATTTCTGCGATCAGATAGAAGAATAACAACTTCCCTCCAAAACATGCAAAAGCTTCGTCTATCAAACAATGAAAATTGTCACTGGGTTGAACTTTTAGTTTGGTTCTTCAATAATCAGTCATTTGTTTTTGTTTGTTTTTTATTTCTTAAGCAGCATTTCTTTTCCTGTGTCATAATTTTATATGAATATATATAATGTTAATTGAGAGCATATTAAACTGGCCAACTACTAGTTGGAATATAACTTCTTTTTGCTGCATTGGGGTGCCAAATATGATAATTAAGGCTAAAATTTGTACAGTGCTATATTTGCTATATAAAAGATCACACAAATTAAATGTTTTTTTTTGTTTGTTCTTTTTTACTATGTGCTTTTAAAAAGTGGGATGCAAAGGCAATGACATACTCATCAAAAAACTGATTTAAGGTGAACATGTTTGCATTTATTTTTTGGAAAATAACCAACTTCACTTTAACATATAAAGAACGTTTGTTCATTTGTCCAGCTGTTGCTTTGACTAATGCATCTATGGATCTAGATTCATGAGGACTCTGCATCCTTTGAGATGCTCTGCTTCTGAGGTGCCTTATGTTAAGTTTCCTCCATTTTAATGATGCAACACTTTGAGAAATATACCGTAGTGTTGCAATTTTAAACTGTGCCTTGTCTCAGCCATTTAAATAATTTTTTATATTGAAGACAAACAAAAAGTCTCAAGGAAAACTGGAGAGTAAAACAACAGAAATTAGTTGTCCTAATTCTGTTTCATGGGGTTGTTACCGTTGAGTGTATACTAGTTTATTTATTAAAACTTGGTTTTTGCTTCAGTTACTTAAAGAAAACCAGACAATGGTTAAAATTCAGTGAAAACGAACGTAGAGTTATCATGTTGAGTTCAATGACAAGATCTGATGATAGTACTTGGACAATGAGGATTTTCTGTGGTTTCCTTTAATTTGACTCCTACTGTCCTTGCTTGGTCTTTCCTCTCCTCTTCCTTGCTTTTATTCTGCTCCCTGCTTATTTTCGTGCTTCCCCTCAGCACTGGCTCTAAACTCTGCATCTTGGATTAGCAGTGAGCAGCCCCCCCCCCCCCCCCCCCCCCCCCTCCTCTGTCTAATTAGCACATTCTGTATAACCATTTAATATACAGTATCTAAATCTTTAAATCTTTTTTTTTTTTTTTTAAACGCTGGGATCTGCAGACACAATGCTGCTCTGTAATTGTTAATAATGACTGACCGGGTTTTGTTGTTCTTCAAACAGGAAACTGGCTAAAAAACGAAAGGATGCCATTGGAACAACGAGACAGGAAATGACACACATGGTGAATGCAATGGACCGCAGCTATGCAGATCAGTCCACTCTGCATGGAGAGGATCCAATGGCTGTGACATTCATGGACTCCCATAACTACAACAACAGATGTAGGTTTTTAAATTCACACTTTGTCTTCTTTGAAATGAGTCTTTTCATCTATCTATTTTTTTTCACTATCTATGCCAGTGCAGGGTTGTCATTCTAAGAGTTATAAGTTGTGTCCAGAATTAATTTATATCAACACATCCATATATACCAGAATTACGTTCTGATCTAGCTGATCTATGTAATGTATACTTTTCAAATTCTACACCAAATTACTAAAAGGAATTAACTTTTCAATTATAGTTGAGATCTAAGTTAAAAATTGAAAAACTTGCTGTGACTAAATAGTTGTCAACTCGATGTTGAGTCCATATGTTTATATAAGATAAACCTCAGTTCAAGTAAGTAGAGAATAATTTAGCCCTCACAGACATTTAAAAGTCAGACATTTTAAATTACTTTCACACCTTGTTTCCTTCCTTAGTGCCCAACGATCCTCTGGTTCCTACTGCAGTGTTAGGTGAGACTTTGGAAGTTATTGACTGTCCCATTTATCTACCAACATTTTACCCTTTAGAACTCACCAACTGTTGTCATTCATCCCATATGCTTGTTGCCCTGACATTTTTGACCCTGTGCACCATTTATTAACTGTTGGCCATAGTTAAATTCTCCCTTAAAAAAAAAAAGCTCAATACTTAAACATCTGCCATTTATTCTTGTGTCCCTGATAGATTGATTTATTCAAAGTTTACATTCTGAAAATATTTTTATTCTTTATACCAAAGGTCAATTAGTATTATACTTATGTAGGTTTTTTTTTCATATTGGAGAATCATATAATTGTCAAAGTTAGTGTGAAATGTCAATGATTAAAAGAGCTTCATGGTCATCTTTTATGTGATTCGACACCTATCACCAATTTGTATTTGGCCAGCAGCCAAACATTTCAGACATTATCCGGTGTTCATCTTCAATCACTTCCAGCTCCAAACATGGTTTTTGCTTCCTGCTGAGAGATATTGATATTCACAGTAATTACCAGCTATCTTCCTCGGAAATCTTTCTACATCCACAAAAAGACCACTTTGTACTCAAAAACGGACAAAAATTTATCACATCATCAGTGAAAAATGACAGCGGAATAAATCTGTGACACCTCTACATCTTTGTTTGAAAGGTTACTGCTCAGTGAATTTTTTGAGTGCCTTTTATAGATGCAACTCTCCAGGGTTATTTTGGTCTAAAAGTCTTAAATTATGAAATTTTTAGCTTTTTTCCAATGTGGGTGTTGCTGCAGCTGTGGTATTGCACTCCCAATGTGCTTATTTGTGTGGTGTTGACACTGTCGCATGATGTGCCGTTCTGACATAACCTTAAGGCTTCTACTACCACAAAGCCACCAAACTGTGTTAATTAACTGGTCCATTGCCTCTAATGTGGAGTGAAGGGTGCAGTTCCAATCTGTCTTAGCCAATCAATTCACAGTGGAGGATGAAGTAGCAGGAAGTAGTAAATTAAGACACACTGTCAGGTCAGGTTTACTGTAAACTGGCCGGACGACAACTTAACTAAACTTTAACAGTCAGTAATGAGCTAACATGTCCTCAGAGTAGAGAAAAGCATCCGCTAGATTAAATAAACAGTGTCTGTTAATAAACAAGAGGTGTGGATGTGTTGCAATATCTCGCTAATCCAATATGTTGCATTAGCAATATCTTGAATTGCTAATCTAATATTTTAGCAATCCAAGATATTATTACTGGTTTTAATAATGTTAAGCCATTATTAGGTCATTACCAACTGTTTTCTCTCCTGGATGTTTTACAAAATCAGCCATTGAGATCAATTCATTTCTCAGTAACTATGTACTTTACAATCTTCAAAGTCAAATAGGTGTATTGATGTCAAGAAATAAACCCAGAAAAACTAATTTACTCTAAGTAGGTTTCAGAGGTTTATATGAAATGAAAGGTTAAGTACATTTCCACTAGGTGGCACTGTAGCGGCGTTCAAGCAAAAGGACATATTTTTTTCAATATATTTCCAGTTTATGTGAACACTATTTTGCATGTTAAAATTTTTCATTATTTCAGTCTTGTTTGTTTTGTATCATCCATTGTGCATAGATTTGTGAATTTCTTGCAAACAGATCAGAATTCAATCTGAATGACTAAGAAAGTATGAATGAACTGTGTTGCTCTTTTTCCTTTTATGCTGCATTTACATGTAGTTCCAATCACAGGTGAGTAAATAAGAAAAAAATTTACCCATGTTTGTTTGTTGTTTGGTTTAAGAAAACTGATTTCTTATATCAGAATAAAGTGTCACACTTAATAGAACAATTTTAAATATTAAATATATAATTCTTTGTATTTTTTTTTCAGGTTCCTTTTTCTGATACTTATCTTTAGATAACTTTAGATAAAATATCTTGCATCAAAATGAATAAAAATCAAATGCTTTTAGGAATCGTAATGTAGAAATTATAAAGCCATGTGTTTGATTATTCAAAATCTAGCTTCTGTTAACTTTTTTTGGCTCTTTCTCTCTGCTTGCAGATGAAAACCACAGTGCTTCTGCAGCCGAGAATAGCAGGCTTCTGGATGTTCCTCGCTATCACTGTGAAGGAACAGAGTCTCCTTATCAGACAGGACAGCTGCACCCTGCCATCAGAGTGGCTGACCTTCTGCAGCACATTAACCTCATGAAAACATCTGACAGCTATGGCTTCAAGGAAGAATATGAAGTAATATTGTTAACTATTCAGTCCAAGAACCGCAAACAATTTTACGGTCTAATAGAAATTATGAAAATTTGCACGCATTAAGATAGCCAAGTATTCACTGCATTTTTTAATGCTGTGTTTTGCATGTTATCTAGTTTTATTATATTTAATGATGCATAACTTATAAACTTTCCTTTCTGTTGTTTGTGATTCAGAGTTTCTTTGAGGGCCAGTCAGCAACTTGGGATGTGGCAAAGAAAGAGCAGAATCGGACTAAAAATCGCTATGGAAACATTATAGCTTGTAAGTATGCAAAATTCATTGCTGTACCTTTAGGAACACAAATTGCAAATTTGTGAGGATGAAATAAAACAAAAGAAATATTAAGTGACAAGTACTAAGAACACGTATTTGGCTTTTGAATTAATTGAGATGAGTAAAATCAAAACCTGAGTCTCTGGTTTTGAGTGGTTTGAAAAACTAAGAGCTTAGTTTTTAAGCTATTCATTTTTAAAGAACTTAAAAAACTAAAATCGTTATAGTCTTTCTGCACCATAATTTTTCAGTTAAAATCTGATGTCTAGCCCAGAATCACTTCAATTTCCAATTTGGTTTAAAAAATTATGAACCAAAAGTCATAATGAAACACTGTCTCTATTTTCTCATTTTTATTGCTGTAAATTTAATTTATAATAGATTTTACTCAATCAATGCAATGTCTTATTTTCTGTCTCTAGATGATCATTCAAGGGTTATTCTGCAGCCCATAGAAGACGACCCGTCCTCTGACTACATCAACGCCAACTACATCGATGTAAGTGGAAACACATCGAATGCTACTATTGGCTCCCAACGAAACCAACGAAACCACACTCCCTCGCTCGTATGTCAGGCCTATATACCTTTATTGCGTCTATCAGTCATCCATTAAACCATTTTATGCATCCTGCAGTGCCAAAATCACCCCACACATGCAGTTTCTGTGTTTTTCAAAGATGTTTGTTCTTTTGTCTTATTTCAAGATTAGTTCATCCATTAACACATCCTTTCTACACATAACAAATTACAATTTTGCCATTATTTAAATGTAAAACGTTTAATCATTTGTGCACAGGTGGGAAATGTGAACAACAATATACTGCAACATAGGGATGTGATGTAGCTGGTTTAAGAAAAAAAAATCTTTATCTTTATGCCCTTTATTAAAGAATAAAAATTGTAAAATGTAGGAACTTGTGGGGCTTAGATGTGACTATTGACATTGGTTGTTTTTGAAAACCTTGTACAAATCCTGGTTATGTGTTTTCAGGTTTGACTTTCCCAAAGCTAACCAAATGCAGCTAGCTTCTATGTACTCACAGCTTCTCATACCACACTTATTAAAACATGTAAACCTGATTTAGAAACATTATATTCAAAGTGTAAACAGATGAACTTGCATTATCCATATTCAATTTATTTTGAATCATCTGCTGGTCCATTTAACTGTTGCTTGGTAGCATGATTTGGATCTGTCAATCATTTCCATCTTCTACCTTTTTTTCCAGTTCTTGCTTCTACACATGTGTATGTCTTTTAATCATGTCATGCTTTTACAACGCTTCCAGCATGCCTTTCTGTACTATAATTTACTATCATTTAGATGCATGCTATAACTAAAAAGAAACAGAAATTAGTTTGAATAGTATAGACACTCTCCAATCCTTTCTGACACAGCTAATATACTGTAGCTGTTGCAGTGTCTTTTCTATTCAGTCTAATTTGCACTCTTAGACCACTGTTTTGCATGTTTATGGTCTTCCATTATGTCAATACAGCTTTTGTTCTGATTGACACCCACTGACATTGTTGTGCTTTCTTTCTTTCCTTCCTCCACTTGTTCTTTCTGCCTGTGGCTTGGGCTGTAGATTTGGCTGTACAGGGATGTAAGTATCACTGTAGATTCTTTCATTCACGCCCTTCAACTTTATGACACCAGTCCACCTACACATCCATGCATTGAACTGTCCTGATATGCATCAAAAGACGATGCAGATCCTTGAGTTGCTGGGGCTTCTGCTGCATGAAAGTTGTCACTTCATCTTGCCCACCTGCCATCTTTCTTCAGATTTTTATGTATCTTGAAACTCTGTGCATTGACCTAATTTTTCAACTTCTGAAAACCTGGTTATGGTTTCCATTGGACTGATTGGTGTGCATGACGTAACAGTTGTATTGTAACGACATAGCAAAGTAATAATTAGATGTAAAACTAATATAAATAGTACAATGAGGACTTTAAAAAGACATCCAGCCCCTTACAGTAATGCTCAGCTGCAGAAAAATCTTAACGAAAGTCTTGTCAAGGCAGTAAAAAATATTTCTCCCAGCCAAGTAAAACAAAGGTTTGTGGTAAATAATCCAAATATTATCATAACATACTGACACTAGTGTTGTGCTTTCAGGGATATCAAAGACCAAGTCACTACATAGCTACTCAAGGTAAGATAGAGAAACAATTTAACTACATGCATCAGTTAATTTTTTTCATAAGATTAATGTCAGTCCACAAAACATATTATTTGTTTTTAAAGAAATGCTGTGTCTGTGTGTAGGTCCTGTTCATGAGACGGTGTATGATTTCTGGAGGATGGTGTGGCAGGAACAGTCGGCTTGCATTGTTATGGTAACCAATCTGGTGGAGGTTGGAAGGGTAAGTTTCTCCTTTTCTTTTGTTTACCATGTGTAGCAAGGTTACATTATTTGAAATGCTTTGTTTTGTTCTTTACACTCAAATCTTTAGCAGCATAAAATGTTTTTTTCAACACTGGAATCTAATCTATTTAGGGCGACACTTTATTTTAGCCATCTAAACCTTATCACGTGGAGGGCGGTTTTTGTCATTTCTGACATAATCTTGACGTTTGCTTTTTCCAGGTTAAGTGCTACAAGTACTGGCCAGATGATGCTGAGGTATACGGAGACTTCAAAGTGACTTTTGTGGAGGTGGAACCCTTGGCTGAATATGTGGTCCGCACATTCACCCTGGAGAGGGTAAGACGTGTTTTATCTTCTTCACCCCAATTTGAAATTATGAGCTGCTATGATGATATATGCAGTTGTCCATACCATATGTTGTTATTAGACACTTTTCACTTTTTATTATGTGTAACTTTCCCTGTAAAATTTTTAGAAGTGAGAATTTGAGAAGAAAACAGTGTATTTAGGTTTCCGGGAACCAATTAAAACTTAAACCAGACTTTATAACACTTTATGCAAAATTTCCTCAGCTCGTGAAGATCATTTAACAATGAAACTAAAGTCTCCTGAATTTATTATCTTGCCTCCTGCGTGTTTCAGTATTCTATCTGCATTGTATTGAAAATGTAAAAATATATATTTTTTAATATGGTAATTTGCTTTAAATTAAACACTAGGAAGCTTGAAACTTTCAGCTCAATGCCACCATGGATCTATGTTTAATAGCTCAACCATAGTCTACCTGGCTACTAAAACTTCCTGTGTCTTGCTGCTTCTACACTAACAAAACATATTTGTTTTCGTTCAGCGTGGATTTAATGAGGTGCGAGAGGTCAAGCAATTCCACTTCACTGGCTGGCCTGATCACGGCGTTCCATATCACGCCACTGGACTACTTTCCTTCATCCGCAGAGTCAAAATGTCCAACCCTCCGTCCGCTGGGCCGATAGTGGTTCACTGCAGGTATGACTATTCGTGCATATTTTTATATAGTAAACATACAATGCTGGCCACACTTATTGATAACCATGGTAAAGATTAACCTTTTATTGTAGTGATACAATCTAATTGGGAAAAACTTAACAAAAATGTTTTACCAAGGCACTTCACAAGAGCATCAACTCCAGAAAATTTACTTCCTGAACTCTTTTTGTGTTAGATTATGGTTCTGCAATAAAAGAGGAAATAATTTTACGCATTTTTACAATGAGGGCCAATAAGTGTGTCTAAGCATTGAAACTAGAATGCCTTCTGGACTTCTAGAGATTAAAATGAATATTGATTTTGACATTTTAAATATACAACTTACCGTCCATCCATCTTTCTGCAGTGCTGGAGCAGGGCGCACAGGCTGTTTCATTGTGATTGACATCATGTTGGACATGGCAGAGAGAGAAGGAGTCGTCGACATCTACAACTGTGTAAAAGCTCTCCGCTCCAGGAGGATCAACATGGTACAGACTGAGGTGACTGCATTACCCATCCTCCATCTGCATCCTCTCCTTAGCTTAGACAGAAGAAAACCCTCACCTGCAGAATCAGCCATCAGCATGGTACAGATGGCTAAGCTGTAGGTAGATATCTAAAATTTTCATACACAAGTCACCTCATCATAGTTAGAACATAAATATAGTTATGGTTAAATTCTGACCAAAGGTGCCTGGAATAAAGTTTTTTTGATGCTAAAATCAAATACACCACAGACTATTTACTTCTTCAATGTCAGCCTGTTTTAGTTCAACAGGCTTAGATTCTGTCATATCTTAAAGGGTTCATAGCTGTTCATTGGCTATCTCCTCATACAAAAAAGTATCTGTTATTTGCTTAAAAAGTTTAAAATATACAATTTTCTGAGCAGATTGACACAAAAGTAAGAAAAGCCACAACATAATTTCATTTCATCTCATCCATACATCCATTTTCCATGAGTCTTCATTCACATACAGCGTCTTCATCCTCACTTTCACCTTCACTTCAACTTTTTTTGTCTTATATGTGTGGTTGTTTCACTTTTACAGTATTTACTATGTCTTTCCTGTTTTAAATATTTAAATGTTCTGTGGTTTGAATCATGAACAGGAGCAGTATATCTTCATCCATGATGCCATCCTAGAGGCTTGTCTATGTGGAGAGACAGCAATACCAGTTTGTGAGTTCAAAGCAGCGTATTATGAGTTGATTCGCATCGACTCCCAGACCAACTCATCACACCTGAAGGATGAGTTCCAGGTAAACTGGGATCTTTTTGCTTTTAATGACAGACCTTTTAAGTTTTTGCTCTATCTGTTTAGAAACATGAGGTGAAGTAAAAACATTTAGGAGGAAGTGCTGCTGATCAAGTAAACATTTGTTTCATCTATTATTTGTATAGCCTGATTGATTTTAATAACCCATGTAAGCATTTACTGTTGTGTTTATAGTTCTGCTTCTTAAAGTATCCTTAATAATGACATTTTCCTCTGATAATCTTATTTTTTCAAATGTCTTGCTGGGAAAGTAGTAACTTCCAAGTTCCAAATCTGAACAAGTAAAGCAAAGCAATTTGTTCACATTGATGACAAATTGTCACCTAATGTTATGAAATGATAAAAGTTTAAAATATATGAATGCTCTTGAAAGCGACTATACACTTGTTTGTGTTCACATGCTTAGATTATTTAGTTCTTCCCATTTCAGGTTGTTTACTAACAACAAACATTGAAAACTGGGTCCGACTTGTTTGTCCAGAGCACATTTAACAGTCAGAAGCTCAACAAAAAAAAAAAAAAAATTCTTTATAAACAGTTCATTCTCCGCAATGCTTATACTTGAATGTACCTGCTTCTTAAGGATGTGTACTAATTTTAAATTCATCCTTTTTTCTTTGTTGCCAGACATTAAACTCAGTGACTCCACAGCCTCAGCCAGAAGACTGCAGCATTGCACTGTTGCCTAGAAACCAAGATAAGAACCGCTTTATGGATGGCCTTCCTCCTGATAGATGCCTGCCCTTTCTCATCACAATAGATGGAGAAAGCAGCAATTACATCAATGCTGCTTTGATGGATGTAAGTCGAAGCCTTATCTAATGCACATATTGTATAGGAAGGTTGTGTTATTTTCAACTAATGTAGCAGGAGTAGTTTGGGACATGGTGTGGTCTTTTCATAAGACATTGTTGTGTAAAAACTTAAGAGATGTGTTGCTTTTAACACATGATAAAGAAAAGTAACAACAAATCTTTAAATAATGTATTATTTTGTCCCAAACTGCAGTCAAATTTTTCTGTTGAAAATGATACAGACTTTTAAAAACTAAAGTTTATTAAAAAACTGAAACATTTGCATATATTTTCTACAGATATACACACACAGACTCCCCCTTCCTGTTTGTGTGATGCTGTGTTTGTGGTTTTAGCAGCAGAAGGCTAGAGACAAATCCAGGTTCTAAAAAGACCGACCGCTAGCTTCTCTGGCCACCACAAAAAAAATTTATTGCTCTGGCAACAGTTGACATGGCTGTTTCAAATAGGCCATCAGCTAAAATACAGAAATTTTGGTTCTGCAGAAATTTAAGGATGACATCAGTTTATTTGATCGTTTTCAATTGGTCAGAGGCACAAAAACCACAGTAAGGGGTGGGTTGTAGGTATGTCAGTAGTTTCTGTTATTAATAAATTGAAATACAAACATGTTTTTTTGATAGAAATGTGGCTTCTCTCCAGCAAAGCTGCTGGAGGACAAAATGCTGCAGCCAGTGTAAAACTAATGAGATTCAGATGTTTATATTTCAAATTTAGTCACTTACCTCTGGCCTCTCTCTAACCAAGCTGTCAGAAGAGTTCCAGGTAATGGGATATGACTTCAAATCTCCAATACTGGATTTGTTTCATGGCTTCAGTGTTGTTCAGCGACCGATTTCATGTTTTACTCACAGACTTCATTGTGACACTAGAATCTCATCGTTATCATGATTTATTACCCACCAAAGTCATTCATGCTTCTGTTCCATGTGTAATCGCTCATTCTCATCCAGAATAATGTTGGGCTCATTTAAGTTTCAGTTCAGTAAGTTCATCATGTCAGTAACAGTAATAGTCAATAGTCAGTTACATGTCAGTGTAGCTAGCATTTTTACATTATCTGATGTGATCTTTGTTCAAGTATACCTGCTGAACTAACTGAACATAAGGCTAACTGAGTCCTTTAAATGTAAATAGTACATTTGGCCTAAATGTGTTTGCATGCTCCCGACCCTGGCAGTTTAAACCCACGGCATGATCACCTGACCAGACATTTCCCCTTTTTATTATGCTTCTGTTCCATCTCACACACTGTGCTGCTTGTATTGTGTGTGGAAGAGAGAATAACAGAGAAATGTCAGGGACAGATGTCTAATAATGGTGTGTTTTCTTTTTCTGTGAAAGAAACATTTCAAATAATCAGTTTTGTCTCTGGCCTGCAGAGTTACCGGCAACCTGCGGCATTCATCGTTACCCAGCATCCTTTGCCCAGCACAGTTAAAGACTTTTGGCGACTAGTTTATGACTATGGCTGTACCAGTCTGGTGATGCTGAATGAGATCGACTTGGCTCAGGTAAAGCACTTTTGATTATAATAAATGCCCCACAAACTACAAATATACATGTTCAACCACACTACCAACGTTAGAATAATAGAGAAAAAATCCCCAATGACAAGAAAGTATATAGCATGAGAAGGGAAATTGTGTTCATAAGTTATGTCCTCAAAAGATTTCTTAATTTTAATTGTTTTTTTGTTTTTTCTTTCACATCTATGTTCATACATAGGGTTGTCCTCAGTACTGGCCAGAAGAGGGCATGCTGCGTTATGGTCCAGTCCAGGTTGAATGTATGTCTTGCTCGATGGACTGTGACATCATTAGCAGACTCTTCAGGGTCTGTAACCTCACCAGGGTTAGTATGCTGATTTGATTCATGTTAACTGGGCTCAATATCTTTTGCCAAATTCCCCAGCAAATATCTGCTTATGTGTGACAGTCTTTTTTTAAAAATATTCCAGCCACAGGAAGGCTACCTAATGGTTCGTCAGTTCCAGTACCTCGGTTGGGCCGGACACAGAGACGTTCCTGCATCCAAACGCTCCTTCCTGAAATTGATACTTCAGGTCGACCAGTGGCAGCGGGAGGGAGAGGAGGGAGAAGGAAGAACCATTGTGCATTGCTTGTAAGTTAACAGCACATCAAATCTTTACATTTAGTTTTAAAAGGACAGGTTCAAGCTTACAGTAGTCAGATTTAGCGATTCTTCGGTGGACAAGTCTTTTTTTATAGCAAGTAGCAATTTGTGCCAGACACCATAATAAGTGCCCTATGAAAGGATCCAAAACAACACCTGAAACATTTTGTGTAGTCTGTCAGGTCAGAATGTAATATTTTCTGTATTTTGTAGAAATGGCGGTGGGCGTAGCGGAGTATTCTGTGCCAGTAGCATTGTATGTGAGATGGCAAAGAGACAAAACGTGGTTGATGTATTCCACGCTGTGAAGACTCTGAGAAACAGCAAACCCAACATGGTGGATACTCCCGTAAGTTGCTCTTATATTAGAATCACACATACACATGCACACCAATAATATGTGATTAACCTACCTATGACCATCTGAATTAAATGTAGCCTTAATTTATTACTTTGTTAATTTCTGCTTGTTCAATTACTTTCATTGAACCAAAGGAGCTTTTGTTGATTTAAATGGTTTTTTACCTGTTTATGTAAAGATTCAGACCCTAAGCTGAGGTACATCCAGTAACTAGATCACTTCTGTTTTACTTCTTATGAATTGCTACAACTTGGAGGTATATTCCTTTTCCTAGCCTGCTGTGTGTGCTCTTTGATGATGCTACCTGTGGTTTTAATAAACTACAAACTTTTTATTTTACTGAGTTTTTCTAAACTTGTCTTTCCATGCACTATAAGTTTATTGAATATTTGTTTCCATTTTCCCACAGGAACAATATCGGTTCTGCTACGATCTGGCTCTCGAGTTCATTGAGTCGTCTTAAGAAGAGCAGAGAAGTTCACAGGAAAGTGAAGATATTCTGTTCTGTTCTTGTATTTGATCTTCTGCCTTTGCTTGGTCCTGATTCCCCTCTGTCGTGTTCTGTAGCATCAATTTATTTTTTTGGCTCGACAAATGGTGCAATCAAAGTCCGCTCTGTACAGTGTTGTGAGGCAAAAGGAAATCTTCAGACTTTTAAATAAGAATGAGATGACGAGGACTGCAGCAGAAGATGTTAATGCTTTTGAATCTTTATGCTTATGGTACAGCGTTTTGAGTGCCAGCGGGGTCCTGTATGTTTTTGAGCCCCAATTTAAATGTCAAGCCTCTCAACCACAAACCCCTTCCCCACGAACTCGATGCTTTGTGTTGTTACAGCTGCAGTATTCAGTGTGAACTGTAGATGTCTCCCTTCCTTTGCAAAGTTGTAACCACTTTTATTTTGTTGGACTGCAAGTTAAAGTGATGCCATGTTCCCATTTTCACGCTGATTTCCGAGTATTTCATCAGTGTTGAGTATCTCATCATGGTGATGTCTGAATATTTGCGATCTGTAATTTTGTACCAGAACAAGAAACCTAATGTTACAGCCCAGTCAAACTCTGTGGATGTTTTTGTTTCTTTCTAGGGCACTGTCATGTTATTGTCAGATCACAGTGAATTCTGAGGTTTAGCACCATGATCTTTCACCAATTTTTTTCCTATTTTAAATTAGTTACACAAAACTGTTTGATAACAGAATATAGATGAAGACAATTACCTTTGTATTAATACGAGTTTACAAGTTTTATTTTTTTCCATTTTGCTTCTTGTTGTATCATGTACTAATCTACTGAATATAAATGCTGAAGTACTTTTTCTATCCCAAATTGTAAAATAGACCACTTTTCCATCACATTTATGTTTGTTTTAGGGCTGGGCCCAATGCATTTTTAATTCATCCAGTTCACAAACATAGCTTCATTAAAAAACACATTTAGGCAGAATTTAATTATAAAAGAAATCAGTTTCCTCTATTTTCAAAAACACACAGATTTATAGTTTTGCTTTCGTTTTGGGCCTGGAATGATTTGGAAGTGAACTGACCCCAGGCGTCATTTGTTCTGTGCACTGGTGGCCAACACTTTTTGTTTGAATATTATTATTTTGTAGCTGATGTTTATTCATAAGCCAAAGACTTTGTGTAAATATGTCTATACGGATGAAGCACATTGTTTGTATTTATTGTTTGTTTATTGCATTGCTTGTAAGAACAATCATTTTTCATTCCATGTTTACTCCACCAACAGCGCTTCTTAAACTGCTTATGGAGATGAACAAACTTGTCGTCTTCATATGGAATCATGGGAGTATTTGTTGAGCCTGTTGTGGATCATCATGCCAGATATCGCATCTGATTAGTTTGAGTCCATGAAGAAGAGTTTAAGAATCCCTGATGAAAGCTGTGTATTAAAGCTTTAGGAGTAGTATTCAGTATTTAGGTGAAATCCAATAGTATCGTTTTTTGTTTTCTTTTTAAGATTTTAAAGTAAAGATACTTTTTTGTTTTTCTTTTGTGTAAAAGCTCACTTTTCTGTTTGTGGTCAGTAGAACATCGGTGCATTTGAGTTTTCTTGGATAATGGCCTGCAAACTGAACTTCTTAGTTGAGATGAGCTGTTTGTCTTCATTCTTATGTCCTGTTTAACATCATTGCTGAACATACAGTGAGTGATGTCAACAGGCTTAGTTGAAGAAACACAGAGAGCTGTAATACATGTACATTTATTGTGCCTAATCATTTACATTTCCAAACTGAAACAAGCATTTTTGACATTGACCTCGAGCAGGGCTTTGTTCAATGCGTTCTTATGGATGATCAGTGTTTTCAGTTCCTTGAGCCTGCATTTGTTGTGTTTAATCCATGAAAATGCTTCTTTTGAGGCTTTACAAACTTAACAGATTGAACTTTATTGTAAATAAAAGATCAGATGTTCCACCCTGTTTCTGAAAGTAACGATGGGTTCAATTTAAGAACATTTGTTCTATTGTAGATAAAAGAAAATGTAAGAATAAACATTTGTGTTCAAAAATGCTGTGGTTTTCACTGAAGAAGTGAACATCAGCCTTCAGTTTTCGTTTTCTACAGATTTCTGATCTGACCCAACAAAGTTGCAGAAAACTAAAGATGCGTATCCATACTTTTTTAAAAAATATATATATTATTGGTGTTTTTGGAAAGTATGTACAATACAAAAAAACCTTCAATTATTCGGCTTTGGGGACACTGAGTAAAAAACAAAAAAGGAACAGTTTTTTTTTTCTTAGGAAATTGTTGCCCCAAAAAAGAGAGAAAGAAGCTGGTGTCTGGGTGAGAGGCCAGTCTAAGTATGACATTAATATTCATGGTTCATAATTATTCTTGTCTGTAATGTTTGGCTTCTTTGCTGTAATAAAAAAAACAGTTCTTTAACTAAAACCTTTGGGTTCATGGCTTCTCAGTATCATCTTCTGATTATAAAATGTCATAATCTCCAGAAGACCTTTACAGCAGGTGGGTTTTGAGATTCATTAATTATATCTAACACATCATAATTACAGGTTTACTCTGAGCTGCTGCTGTTATAAGACATGAAACTACATTATTTTTTTATACTTATTGAGACCTGTCTCTTTGCTTAAAATGACAGGAAAGAAGTGGAACAGCAACGGAAGTAGACAAGAGGTCCCGTGTAACTCTGTAGGAGTCTGTCAACTTGACAAGCTTTAGTCATTTCCTCAACAATTCTGTTATCTAAGAAAAAGTGGCAAGAGAAAAAAAAATCCGTAAAAGTCTTGCTTACAGTTTGTCAAAAGCCGCGTGGGTGACACAGAAAATGTACGAGATGAGCTGGACAGAGCTTTTTCTCTTATGTGGGAAAAGCTATATAGCGTAAAAAATGTTGAAAAGCCAGCTATCACTAGTTGGTAGAGTTTAGCAATTGTGTGCTTTGTAATGCTAAAAAAATACTAATAACTTGAATAATTTTCATAAGAATTATATGTTATGTATGATAAATATTCTCAGAAGAAACATCCACTTCTGTAGCTGAAATGCCCATATGACATCTTGGGGAACAGCTGCGTCACTGACCAACTTCTGGTTTGCTCCCTGCTATAAAAAAAGTGACAAGTAGTGTTGTTTTCTTCAAAAAGTTTAATTTGCATAATTATTTACAACAGATGATTGGTAGTACTTAGGAGGCAAAATATAGTAAGTCACATTCATAAAGCAAAAAAAAAAAAAATCATAAAAACTTGGAACAATTTCAAAACCTTGCATTTAGAAAAGAAAATGTACATTTAATTTTTAGATGAACAAATCTAGAAATGAAATAGTCATCCTAAAGTAATCTTGCAAACACAAACTGATCTGTAGACTGCTGTTATACTGACCAGCAATGAATCACTAATTAATACAATCATTTACTATCCTGCATGCTATTATAAAATGTTGACAAAGAAACATTAAACAACCAAAACAGGGTCAAGAGCAGAAAATAGTTTTAAATAAATTAGGCCTAAATTATATATTTATATATGTATATTTCTGTACAAATACTTATTTGGCATAATGTTTGTCCTCATTATTGATATATTAAACAATTTCAAAATAGAATTAAGCTAACCACACACCTGTATATACTATCTGATGGTTTTGATGTCATTTTAGGTTGTTTTTTTTCTACCCATAACCCACAACACATTTCTCCACCAAAGTCAAACAAAACGGTGTCTGTTCTATCTCTTCATAAAACACTGAAAAATATGTTTTCTTTAGCAGTTTCATATTTATACACAAAATATATCCAAATTACATAATGTGCAATTCTGGCAGAACTGTTATAATATGACTAGTATTAGTGCCCCTCAGAGTCAGTACTGGATTTGTACATTTAGTCAGGCCCATTACACAGATGGGCACTGAAGCTGCAACCAAAAAACCCCAAATATAATAAAATAAATTACACAAAACAAACTTGTGGATATTAATCCTAATGCTGCCTGGTGAAAAGAATAGTTTGTCAATTCAGTGTTGATCTTTGACACCACTATGTCTTGTGCGGGAAATATTAAATTAGCACCTCTCCTAGCTTAGCATAAGGACTTGGAGCTGGCTAAATTGCTAGCCCTTTCAAAAAGTAACCTACTTGTAGAGCTTTGGTCTAAAGTTGACATGCAGTCATCGTGGATGTGGCTT
This sequence comes from Xiphophorus maculatus, assembly GCF_002775205.1. Lineage (NCBI taxonomy): Eukaryota > Metazoa > Chordata > Actinopteri > Cyprinodontiformes > Poeciliidae > Xiphophorus > Xiphophorus maculatus. The sequence goes on from NC_036457.1 coordinate 6,627,401, forward strand.
TTAGTGATGTGTTTGAGTCGTTCCTTTCTCCACCATACAAAAAAATATTACGTAACGTTAAACAAGAACTGGGTGCACAGGTTTGAATTTATTGTAGATTTGTTTATATTCTTCACAGTCAGAACTAAACAGTTTTAAATATATACATGCACTGGCACCATTATTTAGCAAAGGAACTTTTAACATGTTGCACCTTGACCACAGCCGTTTTCATGTACCCATAGACAATATGAGAATATTTGAGTACTTTTCTGGATTTGTTATCCTGCCGGGGACCTGGCGTTCAAACATGGTCCATAATTTTACAGCAGGGTTTAGGTCATAGCTTTGAGACCGTTTCAGGGACCTAATTTAATCTGCTCCATCTATTCCCCAACTAAATTGATATGTGTTTCGGATCTCTGTCCTGCCAGAACACTAATGTGTCTCCAAATTTCAATCATATGACCCGATTTGTAATGTTCAGTTGCAAAGTGATTGGCAAGCATGTTCAAGAACAGCACAAGAACCACCAGGCTACAGTGTATCATAAACTAGGAAATGCTGGAACACCTGCCCTGATCTATAATGAAGCTAGTTTGATATCATAATAGACACTTTGTCTAGTGCTGGCCAGGAGCACTAGTCAAAGAACACTGTGCCAACTGCCCAGCATGGAGGTGGTAGTATTGGGCTGTGGAGCTGTTTTTGCTACCGGTCGTACTTAAGCATTGTAAAAGTTGGTGGAATTAATAAGGCAGATTACTAGTTTTAAATTCCTAAATCTTACCTCACCTTAACAGCCAAATGGTTGATACTTAGACACAGTTGACTGAACAAGACATTATAGTAGATTAAGCAGGATAACATTGTTCTTATGAAATAGCTTTGACTTTGATTAAAATTTATGGGGCATGTTTAAAAGCTTGATCTGTGCAATCTCTACATTTTGCAATAAATGGATTGATCACTTTGCCAGTTAGAATTATGATGTGATCGATGACTACAAAACACATTTGGTTTCTATGCAACTTACTATGGAAAATCTATCCAAAAAGCAGCTGTGTGTTATGTTACTTGTGTCTACATTAGGACTTAAGTATGTATAATTCTTTCTGGATTAAATTAAATATCCAATTCAAACTCAGGCACCCAGCGCTTGTGTTTAAAAGGCATTGATGTATGTAACTAAATCACTAAAAGCTAAAACATAATATGACATTCATCCCGATGATGAGTTTAGGCGACCGATACTCTTTTACCACATTGTTGAATACCAAGTATTGGTTTTACATCATTGCATTTGTTCTGTGGTAGGCTAGCAATTGAAAAAAAACAACAACCTTTAAACAAATCAGTAACTTTTCTAAGTTCACAGGAGATGTGTTTAACAGAAGTCTTTTCTGATCAAATAAAGTGAAATAGGCATACAACCTATTGTGACAAACTATTCTTTAACCAGCTAAGGAATCATCAAATATTCCTTTGACTTCAGAAACCAACACAAAAACATTTGTAACACTTAAATGAGGGTTATTGCTTGAAAGGCAGAAACACTCATACATAGAGATGAGGTTTACACGAGCCTCACAGTAAATGTTCATATTTGCTTGATGCTTGGACAGAAACGAGTTCTGATGTCATCATGTGAATTATGAAAACAGAACAAGAAAATTGTAGAGCAACAATGTTGGAGATAATGAAAGTTGAATGAGTTTACAAAAATCCTCAAAATCATGAGCGGAAACTTTACTGAGTAGTAGAGAATATGCCATTACACTGCTGATCTAAAGTTTATGTGCACTGGATGGTTTTGGTGTTTACTAATTAGTCAAATATGAACATAAAATAAAATAAAACCAACATGTAATACAATAAGATGGTTATTTCAGCACCTAGACTTCTGTGAGGTTTAACTTCAGTGAAATGATCTAAAATATGGTGCTTTTGATATGGATAAAAAATATGGGTAGCAACTCTATAAGGACCTATTCTTGTGAGTCCTTGAACGTCATTGTTAGATATTTAAATGTTAAACATTTTATATCAGTGTAAACTAAATACCAACTGGCAGATTAGCTGTATCCCATTCTGGTTGTGTTTCCTTCTGATGCATTTATCACAATGTACATGGTGCCTTTAGCGGTCTCCTGTATGAAGTTCAATCTGCACAGAGGCCTGCAACCTCAGCCACCCTGCAGAGGCACTGCTGCATAGTACACAGGCATGAAAAAGCGTTCACGTGGAGCCTATAACTGCTCCTAATAACGTTCGCTAAAACACTCAACCATGAGGTAAATAGCTCCAGGCCAGCCTGTCTGTCATTGTAATAAAATACTATTGCACTTTTTTCAGCTGGTCCAGTCTCCAACTCTAATATACACCGAGATTCCAAAATGGGCAAACAGAAGGTGATAGTAAAGACACTTATGAATGAAAAAATATAATCTGAAACAATTACCTTCCTTTGATTAGTTTTTAAAGTGTTTTTTTATATATGGATCAAAAAGTATTTGAAATTATACTAACACATTTACTAAGGTCTGAACCAAATACATTGAATTGTGACCAGAATAAACGTCAGCAATTTCTCTTCTTTGATGTCTTTTTTCTAGACTATATTGTGCTAAATCAGGACAACTGAAACAGGCAAATATAAATGTTGTTCCACTTTTAACTCTGTGATCCAACCAAGCATATAGTTTCCAGCCCTTTATGAAGGTACAAACTCTAAAAGGTCTTGCAGTTCTTTCACAAACCTCAAACCAAATCATTTGCTCAGTCCTAAGAGAATCAAACTGTAAGGCACCTGAGGATTTGTCATGTACATAGTTGCCAAACTTCTAAGCCCCATATAAAATGGTTGGGAGAGTGATGAAAAACACAGGAAACATTTATAGCAACTCAAAGATAATGGTACGAAAATGGCACCATGATATTATAACGTCCCTGCAAGATACTACAAGAAACACTTTGTGTGATTTCTGATATTGTAATTGTGTATCTTATACCCCTTACAATGTATTACTGTAGATGCGTAGTCATTTCCAACACTGTCCCTGTAACTTCTAAGAACATCCTGGTGTCAGGATTTCAGTCCAACTGTGAAAGCAGCTGAAGTGACATGATTTTTCACTCAAAACACTATGAAGTTGTGAGTGTATTTCGAGATAATCCTTATCACTTTGCTCTTGCATCTCAGTCCCACCTCTTTTAAAGTACCAGAACACAATGTCCCAAAGGAGGAAAGATAATGACAGATTTGACTCATACCAACTGTCACGCAAGTAAAACAGAAACACGAATTTAAAGCTGTGAGAAGCTCAGTTTAATCTTAATTTAATTTAAAACCTGCACTGGTGATAGAGGCCACCAGATCAGCAGCAGTAGACATGATGGAGTCACAGTTTGCAGTCTGTGGGAAGTAGACTTTGTCTGACTTCAGTCAGGTGGAAGAGCAGTTAGATTGTAAAAGTAGCCCATCAACCGTCGCTCAATCGAGATAAAACAACTGTGGTGTTTTCAGCAGATACGTCCTTCTACAAGATGAGTTGAGATGTTGATAAAGACAACAAAGGAGAAATGAAGATGAAAGACTAAACAGGAAGTAAAGCTTCCGATGACAGTAAGCGTGGCCACTATGATCTGAAAAACCTTTTGCATAAGTTCTCACATTTTTGGGAAGCAAATGTGTTCACTGAAGGTCTTGACCAAATTTTAAAAACATAATGTGATAAATTGTAAGCATTTTACATTACATTGTTTTAGTGTCTAATTCAAACATAAGAAACACAACCAATCTCAAATCATGCTCAAAATAATTGAAAAATGGCATTGTATGTTTTTTTCCCTCTCTACCACTCTGCCACAACATAAATCATTTTAAGCAAAATAATATGAACAATAATGTTGAAAAAAAAAAGCGACCTGTAAAGACTAAGCCCTTACCATCTTAACAGTTTATTGTACGTCTATAATGCACTGGACTTATTGAGCAAATGTATGCTGCGATCCCTTTATTCTATAGGGGGCACACATCTATAAAATATATTGTTTGTTTGTTTTTTGCTTAAATTAGACCTTTAAAGTAGTTAACACAACCTGAAATAAATAATGTAAAAATATTTGTAATAAGCATATTTATAATGTATATACAGATCAGTAACTGTGTATTTTATTAGGATTTTATGTGATAGACCAAGACATTGTTTTAAAGTAGAAGGAAAGTGATTTGTGGCTTTCCACTTTTGAAACAAATTAACACCCGAAAAATGTCAAGGTAATTTTCTATCTACTCTAATAAACCCCAAAATAGATTTAGTTCAGCCAGTTGCCATCAAATGAATGCAGCTGTGGAAGGATTGTTTATGAATAACAATTTTTAGTTGACTTTAGGTTTTAACTAGACCTTATATTGGAAATCTTAATAAAAGGGCTGAATACAAATGTGCGCCAATTTGCAGATTTATATGTGTAAAATATACTATCCAAGGAGTATAAGGGGTGTACATACTTCTGTAAAGCACTGTAGCAAAGTTAATGATATATCTGAAAAAAGTTCAATCTATTTACTTTGTTTTAGCATTTTCTGTGAACTCGTTCTAAACTTTCTATGTTCTGAAAATGCTACACTTTTTTGTGAGTTCAGGCTCAATACCCAGTTGCTCATTTATGAGCTAACAAAATTCAACTCATTAAAAAGTAAATAATATGTTTGCCCTATTTCATATTGGAAATTAAATATACAACAATTTGCATGGACAAACAAATGATATCAAAACACCCTGTCATCCCGTTGTATTTATTTGAAATTTTCGCAATCCCCGATCTCCTGGGACATTTTTTGCATCAATGTCATCTCTACATTCATTAGTGTTTTGGTAAGGCCATAGGGTAAAGGTTTCAGATTTAGCGCACTCATCCTGGAGGAAAATAGTCCAGCTCATGCTGAGCCTCATTGTCAGTAGAAATTATAATTAAATAGTGTCATTATCCCTCTTAACTTTTCACCACCTCATACAGAGAACGCAGACTGCTCCCCACCACTGAACGTGTTAAGATTAAAACAGGAAACACTTTGACCCACCATGATCATGGTGGCAACCTCAGCATTTGTTTTAATTACCCGAGGTTGGACTGGCAAATGGAGATGAGTGGGAATGAACTGGAAGTGTGAGGAAAAATAAAAACATGAACCATGATGTATCCTTAATTTTATTTTAAAAGTTGTTGGAATGTCAAACCTGTTTTCCCTCCTGCTCAATAATAATAGTAATAATAATGTTATTCATCTCAGTAAAACTCCCTTTACTTTATTCTGGGCAACAATCTGAACTAAAACAACTGTCTCCTCATTTAATTCACTGAAAGTAACAACATTGCAAAATTGTCACACTCAACCATCGGGGAGACATGTTAATAAATCTCAGTGTAAAAAGTACTGTTATTTGTGTGTGTGTGTGTGTGTGTGTAGGAATGGGTGAGGGACAACAGTTTTAGAGTAAAAAGCAGCACCATTTATTATAGTAACTGAATATTGTTAAAGTGTCATTTGCACCTGTTTTCCCTAGAACTACACAAGCAGATCAAACGAGAACAGAAAGTCAGATGCAGTGCAGAATGGAAACTCTCAGCTAAGAAATATTACTGAATAACCAGACAGATGATCTGTCATATCAACCAATGCCTGTTATTACCGGAAATAGTAAATGTATAGCATAAACTCTGAAATTGGTCTTATGATAGATACTATAAGTAGAATTAAAAGTGTTAGAATCATAAAAGCTTACTTAAAAGTGGCATTAATGCCATTAAAAAAGGAAACAAGGTGCAATTTCTACAACTTATATATATATATATATATATATATATTTATATATGAAATTCTGTAGTAGATTTTTCATCTCTGTTCTTGCAATTCAACTGCAACAATATCACATGAGCGTCATAAACTACATTTCCCTTGGAAATACAAACATGAATATTATAAGGTGCAAAATGCATTGGTTGAAATAACCTTTTTCAGGCTGTGTAAATCTTTTTTTTTTTGTTAATAATTCATATTTGTTCTGCAGTGGAAATGTGGACAGCAGCTAGTAATTCACACGTCTTTAAAAAAGTCCTAAGACTGAATGGTATTGCAGGGATGGAAAGGATTTCTGGATGGATTCTTTAGTGGGGTTTTTTTTGTTTTTTTTAATCCTAGCCAGCAACAATGGTTAATGGCTGCAGTACGACTGATTAAAGTACGATCAAAGAAAAATATGTGAAGTACTTGCCACATCAACCATGGCAAATTGAACGCTTAATTTTAAAAAGTCAAACTCTTCTTCAGGTTTTCACCGTATTTAAAAAAATAATAATAAGGAAAAAGCAAAGAAATTTAAAATTATACTGCAAAGAAATAACATGGTAACTTTGAGTGATAGAGGAAACACAACGGGTGCTTCAGCCACAGACCATTGTTGCCACCAGGGGAAAGTAGCGCTTTGTTTCTCTGAATGGAAAAAAAAAGTGTTTTTGTCCTTTGACACAGTTCGGGAACAGCAATAATTTAGGTGGACCAAAAAAGACAAAAGAAGTCTTAAAATTGATTTAATTCGGGCAGCTGTTATTTTACTTTATGTTAGCTTGTTCTCAGCCATTGGCAAATGTCCCTGTGATCTTTAAGATACAGTTGGCAAAGGTAGATTTTGTGGACATTAACAACCTCTGTATTTATTATGTTTGGCTGGTACGGGGTGACTTTTAGCTGAAGAATATCAAATGAAAATTGAAAAAAAATGTTTGCTGTATCATTATTCCAGATTATCGGGACTTAAAAACGTGGTCAAAAATCAGACTCCCGTGTCTTTAAGATGGCTGCATTTTATCATTCATCACTGTTGTCATTTATGTAGATAAAAAATGGGATAACATTTTCTGTTAAAATCTTTGCCTAGTGTATTTTCTTTTCAGGGACAGCCAGGACAGCATGTAAAAAGATTCAGCAAACAGGAGACATAGGGCAGATGTTGTGCCGCGACCTGCTGGTGTCAGATGGAGATGGACTACAGGAGCTAAGGAGGATTGTGTGGACCTCAAAGCCGCGTTTGGGCCTCTGGGATGTAGATCTCAATGCTGTCCGCCCTCTCCGTGGCTGAGTTTTGTCTGAAAGAAGCTGCTCGTTTGGCAGCCATGAGGCGTCTGCGGGCTTCCTGTCGCTGGCGGTCCTGGAGGTCAAGAGAGCGCTCCCTCATCATACCACCACGGCCCCTGGCTGGCCTCTTTGGCAGAGGTGGGGGCCACTTTTGCTCCTTGGGACACATAGAGAATTGATTACACCCCTGAAAATAAGTCCATGTTTATTCCAATTAGAAATAAACACTTGCTTATATTCTATGGTGTAATCTTTGCACGTTAATGGGAATTGCTCTTTATCTACATCTTATGCAGTGCACACTTCCTCCGTTAGCATACAAATGACAAAAATAGACATCAATGATGACCGTTATGGGAACTATTTGTGAATTAATAGCATTTTTCGTAGCTTTTAGCCTGTCACAGCATAAAAATTGGATGATAAAAATTCACTTTTTCACGCGTTTAATCAATCGTATAAACACTTGAAACTGAAGGAGAGATGAAACGGCATATAGAGAAACATCAGATTTTTTTCTAACCAGCTAATATTCAATTCGATCAAACTCTTCCTGTTTACGTTCAGTAAGGATTACCAACAAATCTTTCTTTTTGCAAAAATGATTTTCAAATACATGCCCTTAGACTTGGGGTGGTGAGCTTTAGACTATATGACATGGGTCAAACATGTTGTGTATCATTCCACATGTTTCCCACAATGCATTGTACAAACTTTGACCCACTGATGTAATGAATGAGGTTTGTTGCCTGTCTTCCTGGACTGAGATCAGGCAATTGTGATCATCACTCCCAAACACTGACTCTGTCCCTAAGCCACTTTGTAATTAATTTGGCATTATATGATTTGGGCCATTATCCATTTGGACGACATATTTGTGTCCAACCTTTACTGTCCCTGCTGATGCCTTGAGTTTTCCAGAGAAAACCTTCATGTAATGTTCTTTACTCACAATGCCATCTACAGTATGTTGTGCAGTATATGAGTCACTCATGAAGTAAGATCCTCACACAATATTTTTTGCAGATATATTGTACACCAACATTCATTATAGCCAAGTATTTCAACTTTAATTTCATCAGACCACCAGAGATGTCTCCAAAATTTAAGCCATTTGTCCATGTGTGCATTTGCAAACTGTAATCTGTGTTTATATATTTCTTGTGGAGTGACGGCTTTTTCCTCACAGAGTGGCCTCCGAGCCACTGAGTCGGTGGCACAAATTCACGCCAGTATGACTGACTAGGTGTCACAGTATATGTTGTTTGTAACTCTAAAAACAGTGTCTTATACACAGTCAGGAAGAACTTACGCTGCCACTGTATATCAATTCATTGTTGTTGAACAATGAATAAATAAACACAACATTTTCATAAGATTGTGACAGATTTCTGAGGGCAAGGGTAAGGCTCTATGACCGCAAGCTGGTGTTGGTTTAAACAGTGCCTGCCCTGATCCAGTAAGGCTATGCGTGGAACATCTGTGTCACTGTGAGGGTTAAGCTCTACTGAGCTCGCTATGTGCCTGCAAAGTGTTGGAGGCAGTAGAGTGTTTATAGCAGAAAGTGTAGAATACAGATAATTACCCAAGTGCCCCAAACGATCTTGTTACTTCTTAAGTTGCAATTACCAATTAAATGGATGTCTTGCAGCTGTAGGTCCCTCATCTGCAAGCACCACTTCTATACATTTGCCTTAATGTACGTTATGTAAAGAGTGCTTTAACTGAAAGCTTAAATAACCACAGTATTTTGCATCTGTTGAAATTTGCTCTTCCCTTCTAGTAATAATTTGATCAAATTGGTAATTCCACCTTGTTTTAAAAATGACAGTCATCTATAATGAAAGCCTGCATTCACAGTAGAACAAGTAAAATATTTTCCTCAAACTTAGAGTATTGTCTGATTTGATTTACATATTCAGTTGTAGACAGAGTTGCATTCAGCACCAGGTTTTAAAAATAGCTTTTTGTTTTAGAGAAACAACTATTAACAAGGCTTCAAAAATTGCTTCTTGATGATTTGTCAAAATAAAACAAACGCATTCATGTGTAGCAAGGCCTTTAACTCCCCAAAGTAGTTAAGCAATAAATCCTTAAAGGGCAAAAATCTTACTAATACTGAAAGTGTGAAACACAACTAGGTGACAACTGACCTTTCCATTGCTTCTCAAAGTAGTTTAAAAAAATACTTTTTAGCCACACACTTTTCTAAAATGGAATGCTCTACAATATGTATGTAAGATGATGTAGTAAATGTAACTCCAATCAATTGAAAATCAGTTGATGTCTTGACCAACAAAAATAAATTTCAATGAAGCCATGTCTCATGGATGTTGTTTATTAGCAACTCCTACAGGGACAGAGTGAACACTCTTACTTTCCCCAAACAGTCTTTTGGCAGGAATTGGTTCCAACAGAAATCTTTGTTGGAATCACTTCTTGCCACAGGATTATAAACTAACTGGTAAAGCCTGCTAACTGGGAACTTGGCTTCAAGGGAATCAACAGCCCAAAGTTGAGGGACAAAGATAGAACATATTTAATGCCAGAGCTATATTTGATGCATCTCTAAGTTCCCACCCAGACCATCAAGGTAACTGCAACTATTGTTTGTGAGCATAAAGTTTCTCAGATTAAAATGTATTCATAATAACAATGTGAATAGGGTGTGGATTTATCAGGTTTCAGACTCGCAGATCACTGACCAAATTTTCTGAATTTTCTTCTCTTTCCCAGAAAACTCATTATAAAGTTTCTACTTAAAATATTTGCTACAGCTACCTTCCTTCAAAAATGATATGCCTTTTTTCGTTTCCATGCCCAATTTTGGACATGGAATAAGTATAACTGACAAACTACAAGCCAAACACAACGGCAAAGAATCAGTAGCAAAAGAATATGACGTAGTATTTTTGAAAGATAACATGTTAAGTAGTCACATCAAAGCCTGATTGAATACCAAGTGTCAAGTATTCAGACATTGATTAAAATACACTTTCCTGACAAGTACTCAAGTATTTCTATGCAAAACGGAATATTTGTTTAGTGTAGTCTCAAATTATTTGATGAATATTTTACAGAAGTGACCAAATGAAATTAAAATGGGAAAATAATCTATAGCTGTAGATTACATTGTAGATTACTTTCCCCATTTAAATGCCTCTTTTTCCAAAGTAAAAGGGATATGAATTCACATCATGGATGTTGATGGTTGCTTTAATTTAAAAGCAAACTTAACCATCAGCACTCTAAACTAAAACAGATGCTTCCATCTTGTTAATACTCTGACCTCCTGCTGGTGTAATGCCTAAAAATGAACACTGACGTTGTTGGTGCAGTTTCCTCTTAAGCTGTGCATGTTCATCTGGAGTCCATTAAGACTAATTATTACGAGCGTGTGGAAGGAAATGATACCTTCTTTTCGGGGCTCTCCACCAGCTGCCACTGGTTGCTCTTGATCTGCTCCAGCTCATCAAACTTGGCAGTGACGTCATCAATGGTAAGCTGCAAAAGGTCCCAGAATCCAGCCAGGTCCTGAGATGTGGGTCGAGGCATGGCACTGGGGTCCTAGGAAACAGATGCTTGTAAAAATGCAAATAAAATAAGTTTTTTCTACAACTAACAGAATGGAGAATAACTCTCCATATCGTCAATGCAAAAGTTTCAATCTCAGTACTTTTGTAGATATTCCTTGGGCTCCCAATCATTCAATTACGGTTTGATTTCCCAATTACAACCACTATGTGGCAGTATATTACCAGTGATCTAGTAGTACACTTGTGAGTCTATTTTAAACATGAACAAGAGAAAAACAAATGTAGTACAATTGCTCTTAAATGTTCTGCATTGATTTGTACAGCATTTGAGACATTTGAAAATTAAACATTGGCTTTCTCTGGGTCATGCCAATTTTAGTGTCAAAATTGATCCTTTTGTAGCAATGAATGAGGTCATCAGATATTTTCTTAGTATATGTGACCATGCAACTGAATAGACTTTTGTTTTGGGCCACAATTAAAACATAATTCACAGATTTTCAACAAGGTTGAGGCCATGTGGATAACAAAAATTTGATGTTGGCCTAATTTGATTTTACTAATACCAATATGTGTTTGGGATGAATATCCCAACTAAACCTATTTCAAAGGTATAGTATTTGAGCCTGGGTCTAATAAAAGCATGAATGGTTTGTTATGTTTTCTCTGCCGTTTTTTTTTGAGAACATATATATATATATAACTGAAGATAGATGTGTATGTAGAACCCTTTATGATTAATTATGACTAAATGTGGACTAGAGTAGTTTAATTATAAATTTCAACTTGCAGAATATGGTTTTTAAGAATACTGAATAATTATTCCACCCGGAAAAAAGGCAGCAAACTTCTCACTGCACGATCACATGCAAAAAAAAAGGCAAATGCTAAATGTTTTAGGAATTATTCACTAATGACCCAGTCAAAATTTTCATGACCTTTGAATTATAATTTTGAATGTCATCACCAGTTTTGAAGTTCTGTATTTTGCACTGTATAAATCTGAAGTAACAGCACACAAAGACAGACAGACAGAGATAGAGAGAGCCCTGTGACCATTGTCTCAAACAGCAAAACACAAAAACGATGGGAGCTTAAACCAAGAAGTGTTTCATCAGCTCAAAAGTTAACAATATTCAGAGCTTTTTATAAACACTCAGTGCAGTTCTTCTACCATTCAAAGAGTGAAACAGACTCATCTGCTTCTCTTTGAAAGATATCTGAACGCTCGGGGCAATCTAAGACTTGTCACTACCAATGTAAGACCTAATTCATCATCCTATTATCTTTGAGGAGAGCCAAACAGTAGGGTTATTCAAAAGAAGGAAAAAAAAGCACAAAACAACACAAGTTATTAAGACAACAGACTTCATCCACCTCCACAATGATGCATTTCATTTTTTTTCTTTTAGTCTTATCTTTTAGGGCTCTGATTAAGTCTGTTTCTCTCTCTTTCGCTGTCTGTTTCTCCCTTATCTGCAGAAACATCCCACTCATTGAACTTCATATTCTGATATCAGCTGACTCGGGGGATAGTTAGCATCAGAAAAGGTATGAAGTATGAGCAGACGTGACATGAGGGCTAAACAGTGAGAAGGTGATGCACTCCATTATTCAGACCCTGAGTTCCCATTCAACCTGCTGCCTCTGTGCATTAATGGATTGCCTCAACACAGGTGCTGTTTCCTATTGGAATTCCCCTTTCGTCAACTGTGGGTCAATAGCAGCAGAGTGACTGCTTCACCATCGATCTTTGCGGTCTATTTCTGGGAAGGTGCACAAATGCAACGTCAGGACAACTACCATAAAGTTTAGAGTGGGTGAGGCCAATCTACATGCAAATACTGCTAACAAAAAGCAAAGATTAGCCTTGCTTTTCCTGTAAACAAAATGGATATCACAAGGATAAAATGTATTTGAGAATTGCTCACCAGATTCTGTTGGCACAGCCAGTAAAACTGCTGAAACTTTTGAGACATTAGTAGCTGAGCACTTCCAACTGCACTCCGGATTTTTCCTAGGACTGGAAGACAAACACAAAGTCTGGATTTATTACCGACAGCTTGGCAAAAGACAGAATGATGAGCAATTGGCTTTCAGTTGGTCACAATAAGCAAATCAGCTCAAAAAGTGTGCGTCACAACTCTTGTCAGCGTCACTGTTAATACTACGAATATTTACGGTGGCTTCACTGCTGTGACACCAGTGTGAACCATTGACATCAGAGAGCAAAAACCCCGACTGCCTTTGGGACACTCACTCTCCTCTGACAGGTCATGTTCCTCTGCTTCTCTTTCCATCTCTTTGCACCATTCCTCAAGCCTCTTTGTTTCATTGCGAAGGAGTTGCATGAACCAGCTGCCATCTCTCCGGAGGGGGGATACTCGGCCTGAGTCGGTGCTCTCCAGGCTGGGTTCCACCAACCAGGGTTCAGGCTGGGGGCTGGAGCGCCCACTGGAAGGCCGGTAGTCCTCCCTGTAGCTAAAAAGACCCTGCGTGCGGACAGTTCGGATGGCTCCATACTGAGTTGGTGTGCTGGGCTCAGAGTGGCGTCCGAAGGCGCCACCGAACTGCAGGCCTTTGTCCTCCATGGAGGGAAAGCCTTCCAGCTCCAAGTCTGCTTGCACCGCCGTGGTCACACTGTTGGAACGCTTGAACCTCCCGTGCCTAGGAATGACAAGAAGGAAATGAAATATACCAACTTGAGACAGAAAGTATTATGACACTTTCACGTGCCTCGCATACCTTTTCCTATCTTCCACCTGGATCCCTATGGAGTGAAACTGAGGAAGACCTTTACTGTCAGCCTCAGAGTCTGTCACAGTCTCCACCTGGGAAATACACACACCAGTGTAAAACTGACCCTCATTTCCAATACAAATACACACAAACATGTTAAATAACAAGGATTTGCATTAGCTAAGAAACTTGATATACTATTGTATTGATATACAATTGTACACATATCATTTTGTTTACATGCTCAACTTTAACCTAATTATCATCTTTTTTGAAAGTGGTTCCATTCTCTTGTTATTGATCCAATTGTAGAGATGGATTACATGCAGGTAGACTTTGAAGGCAAATACATCGCACTGCATTTTATTTAGGGTTATCAGAATAAAGGAGGCTGAATGCAAAATGACCGTCAAAGTTTATAGGTTTTTATTTGCAAAAAACATTTTGAAAATAATGAGTCATTGTAACCCACCTAATTTAGGTTCCACTTTTTTTTGGTTTATCAATTATAATCTCAATAGGTCTGCAGTTATAACATGGCAAAATACAAAAAAACATACTGCATACAAATTCTTCTGTATATTATGTTAAAAATTTACTTGAGTTAGCTTTTCTGCCAAAAATGGCAGACCACGTTGTTATATTTTGTGAAAAACTTCAGTTGTAAGTTCTACTTTTCAAGGTGACTAGAACAGAAATTGAGGCTGCTAGATGTCTTGTTACCTGTATACCAATAGAAGAACGTGGGGTTTTGAGGTACTCCTCAGCCTTTGATACCAGTACCGCCTTGTCACATGTCTGGACGGAGGTGTGACTTCCCACCAACGCATGCCTCTTGCCTGCCGCTGATTCCATGGCCAAGGTGACCGCCTTGCTGCTGTCCAGGCTGTCCATGGAGCTGTAGATAGGGCGTCCAAGGCTATCCGTGGTCCACAGACCGCCTCGCGAATGCCTGCCTTCCGGGTAGGCATCCTGGGTGGACTCTGTACTGCTCTGGGCTGTCACAGAAATAAGAGGCTTGGTGGTGGCGCGCGGGGGCACAGGAGGTGGGGTCTTCTTGTAACTGGGAGGATATGAAACCGCTGGACAGCAAAAGCAGGATGAGAGAAGGGGGGCAAGGCAAAACAAGGGTAGAGGGCAAAAAAAAAGTGATAATGAAAAATGTGGCCAAAGCTGACAAAGGCAAATGTTGCAGTTCACCGCCATCACACATGGTGTGATAGAGGGACCTCATTGCATGATGAGATATCAGACATTGATTTAGCAGTTAAAGCAGGGTGAGTGTCATTAAGGTGGAAAGTAGCAGCTTTCATTGGGGAAGAACAATGAAGGATTATGGAAAAGAATTGATAATTCTGTGGAAATGAAATTTTGATGACAATCCACCTAGGCTAGACCTCAAAGCAGAGTTACAAAACTGGACTGAATTACTGTATACTGACTTTATATCGTATAAAACGCTGCTTTTGCTTTGTAATAGCTTTATTTTTATGCTAAGAAGGGAAAGAACCTTTATTTTCCAAGAAAGAAAATTAAACATCTTTCCTGTCTAATTCTAGTAAACTTTTTATTGTGTGTTATGACGTCTTATCTCATTTATCTTTACACCTCTTATTGAGGGGCAGCATCTTTCTGCAAAGTATTGACTTAAAGCCTATTTTGTTTTGTCTGTAAAAGTTCCAGGTTAAAAACTGGAACCAAACTGTATTCTTATCAGGGGCTACTGGTAACAAAATGCCTAAAGCTAAGGTTGAAAATTGAGTCTTTATTATATGTGGAGACAATGTTGTTTGACTTGTTGACTTGGAATAATGGTGAATCAGGTCTCCAATTGTCCCAGTACATTGTAAGTAAAAAAGCAGGAATAAAGCTCCACTCTTCTTGTTTGCTGTCTGTTGAGAAAGCAGCCTGTGTTTAATTAGTTATCACACAGATGGTTCTATTGTTAAGTAATTTCATTAAAAGCGGGTAAATCTATTCACCTTTGAATGACGACTAATCAGTGACTACTAGTCACTAGAACATAGACCTTTCTTCGTAGTTTGAGATCCATTATTAAGCTCAAAATGTGTAATTTGAATTTTTCATTTTCAGCTTTTTTCTTGTTTTCAATTTAAGTTTCCGCCATAAAATGGAGTGAAATACAATAAAATGAAACACAAAGAAACACAACAGCTAATCACAGATCACAATGCAAATCTGTGGCAATCATCCTGAGAAATACATATATTCCCAACAGTTTGTGATCTCCTGCTTCACTAATCTGGTTGTAATATATTTCATTTTGCAACACTCATCCTCAAGTTTACATAAAAGATGTTATCTAATAAACAGCATAAGTGAACTCATTATCTAATACAGGAATTTACTGTAAGTGTTCTTTTCCTGCTGAAATACCCACAGTATGAGCATAGCTATCTTTAAACACATTCTGTGCACACACTGAGGACACTGTGGATTAAAGGAACTCTTTTAAACTAAATCCTATCTAAGATTTGACTTCTATCCAGCATAAAGGGGCTGGAATTCTGTGAGACACAGCAGGTGGGTATAAGAATATAATGAGCGCAATGACTCAGAGTGTGCAATAACTCCACACTTTCTATTATTACACACTGGTGCTGACTGAATTACTTTTTAAATTGAAAACGTTACAAACTGCTCAGTGTCAGCACAGAACTCAATAACATAAATGTCAGGCTTTAGCAACTAGCATGAAAAGAATGTTTTTTTTAAAATATATACATAATTGTGTGCTTTAAAATCAGTTTTTCTATTATATTTTAAAATCTGAGTCGTGCCTTTTATTAATTTGGCTCTGGTAGCAAATATTCTAATAACTCCTGTAAAAAGCTGAAAAATGTTATGTGAAGCTGAGAAGGAAATGGAGAGGTCTTAAATTTAAGACAATGATTAAAATAAAAAAGGGCACAGAAAGCTATCAAAACAGCAGATGGTGCATTGTGAGGGTATTAAAGGGAACTGCATAAGGTGAAAATTTGGTTTAAGAAATGAAAGTCAACCTGAGACAAAGTCAGACTGAAGTTATGTTATGAAAGACAGGCGCTACCTCACTCCGTACCAGTAGGTGGCGGTAATGCATCCCTAACATTTCTTGGCAACCGCCAATAAAAAAAAATCAAGGAGACGAGGGAAATACGCCTCTAACACAAACCTGGTGTGTTGGAAGGAAAAAGAGGAAAAAAACAGCTAAGGTAAGAGACACTCATGAAACGTGAGAGTAAAAGCATATGTTTCCTAAAACAATGATAAATGTGATAAAACCCAGCATTAAATTTATGTTACTTTACAAAGACTACCTTTATATCCTTTATAGAATCAATCAAGTGTGACATTGTCGTTTCCCCTGGTGGTTCAAATGATATTGATTAATTGAGTTTCTGCTCTACTTTAAAGCAGAAATGTTGTTAAGATAGGTCAACTTGACTTTTAAAAGCACTACAACTCTTTCTCTGTTACAGTTGTATGTCCAGACCTACTAAGCAACAAAGGAATATCATATTTTCACAGTAAGGCCTGTACTCCCCTGATAAACAAGTACCACATAGAGGGCATTTGCAGCCAGTGAGTCAGGAATCAATCTCTTTAAAAACTCATAACTTGGCCTATTACTTGGGGAAAAGGTTAAAAGGGCTCGCAACATCTTTAAAAACTGGCAATATGGACAACAACTGAGTAAAGCAAGTAGATGGGAGTTCCTCAAAAGCTTAATGATAATGGTAATGGGTGTATTAGGCCGCCACTTAAGCGAACACCAATCAGATCTTTTGAAGTTTAATCATACACTGTATGGCTGCCTAAATAATTAATAAGTGTGATAAATTAATTATTAATAAGAAGTACATTTTAAATCATATCTTTGATGTATGCCAACATTAACACCTGACTGATATTTATAATATAAATGTTTTTGCCAACTTTGGACTGTTTCTGCAACATTATAAGCCTTTAAGATTTTTTTTTTGTACGCAATATAAAGGTAAAGGTAATTTTATTTATATAACACATTTTCAGCAAAAAGGCAATATAAAGTGCTTATATAGGTTCTCATGGGAAATGCAGGTGCTTGGACAGAACACTAGATGTCCTCCAGTAAACTGTGCTGTAAAAAATATCTTCTCTCAATCTTTGTAAAATTACTTGTAAATATTCTGATGTTGAATATGTAGTGCTTTTATTCTGATGTTGAACTCAATTAAGTTAAAGGTTTTGAGAATGATGTAAAATAATTTTATATTGCTATGTCTATGGCTTGTCTACTATTTCACTTGTTGTGGACATGTACAAAGTTGCTTCTGATCTATCAGTCGCCATGATGTTATCACTGACCACTGTTATTTTTACGTTGGTAAAGAGAGCTCTGCATGTTGCTCAGCTCAGCTCTGTGCAGAGCAACCCCAATCTGCCATTGAGCAACTACACAACTACACAATGATGGGTTTTTAAACACCCACCACCAACATGTTGAGGGGGCTTTTAGGTGTCTAGTGCAGCTTTTATAACTCTGGGTAGTTTTGGCAGCAAAAAGAGGACTAAAACACCATTAGGCAGGTCATCATAGTGTGTTGCCTGGTTAATTAACTGTTTTACTTTTAACAGATAAATGGACTTAACTTCAATGATATGGTTTTGTCATACTGACCAATCAAAAAGCCTTTTAAAGCAATCTCATCCTAGTGCTTTGCCCATAGGCACATCTACATGTTGCTTACTAGATGACTACTATTCCCATTCATCCACCACCACCCCAACACGGTGCAAGTTTTAATGTGTTCTCAAGGGTAAAAAGTGGAATTAGAAAGTTGTGAGTCATTGTACACTAGGGGACTGCCCTGAATATAAAACACAAACTATTTGACATTGCATGACCTTTAAAGTTAAGTCAAAAAAAGTGTCAGCAACCATTTAATGGCAAGAATTGGAACATGTAATCTAGTGTATTAGAAAATTTCATCTTTAGCCTTATTTCATCTTTGATGGAACTGATGATACTTTTAACCATTTATTTTCTGATTATATCTGCTGTGTTTTTGTATTTCTGCAAGATGTGTTTTTCCATTAAAGAAATTTCCAGCTGGCAATAGAGATAAGATCAGACTTTGGGTGGATCTTTGCCTTGCTGTGACTATATAACCATGTGATGTGTGTCGTTAGGGCTCTTCTTCGAGCACTATTGCCTTCGAATAAAGAAACTTAAAGACAAAGATTAATCTTTCTCTTATTATTGAAACAGATTCTCATTCCTTAATAAAAAAAATTCTACAACACTAGCTTCTGCCTAAAGATACTGGAGAAAAGAAGAAAATTTAATGTCAGTACAAACATAGATGGATGGAGCACCAGTAAGGGGAGATTTTGTGAGATGGATGATTCTTCATCTTTTGCTGTCAAACAGCTCAACTCTTGAATTCTGTACCTGAAGTTGAGAAACATCTATCACAAGATTTATAGTTTCAGTTGACCCGCTAGTTAAATTTACACAGACCAGGAAAGTTTATTGTTCTTCATTTATCCAGTTGATGCTGCCTTTGTTAAATAAAACTGTTTGGCTTTGCATAATTGCACAAAAGCAGATCAGTAAATACATCCCCCCATAGAGAGAGAAAGCAGGACTAAAAAACCTAAATTAAATTCTGCAAATTGTGTTGCTGTTCAGCTTACAAACAGTCATACATTTGAGAATTTACAGTTTTGTTATTTTCTACAACCCCAACAGGTCAACATGACAGCTCAATTTGAAATTAAAACGGAGACATCATTTTATTTATTTTTAACCATGTCAATGTTATAGGGCATTACTCTGCAAGGTGCCTCACATGCAGAGTCTTTGTCCATGTTGGTTTGGTGCAGAAATATGGTGGAATCAGGTTGTCCAAAACACTCATTTTCTCATCTTGTAAAACCAAGTCGTCAAAAGTATGTTCAACGTTTTGAGTCTTAGCAAAATTCCTATTTGCGATCTAGAATTTATCTAGATATATACTGGTAGATATATCTAGAGAGAGAGAGAAAAAAAATCCAAATGTCCAGTTTTGGCCCCATCCAGTCAGTCAAATAGCCCTCCGGATAGCCAACAATGTCGGTTCAATTTGGAACAAATTGTCAATTTTATGTCATTGAGTATCCCAGCAGACCCAGTATTTATTGGCAGTTCCTTACCCGTCTAGATGTTGCAAAGGGTTTCATCATTACTGTGGAAAAGACCATGTGATCATCTATTTCTGATCCTATTAGAATTTAATTAGATACATTTGTATTCCTTTATATTAAAAGGAATATAAATGAGGATCTCATAGATTCCTGTTTATATTGCATTGCTCTTTTCTTTTTAGTCAGTTACACTTGTGCTTAATATTCTTTTCATCTAATGTTACAAATTTACATATTAAACTGTTTAAGTGATGATAAAAACATCACAATATATGTCCCTATAACAGCTTTTTACCCTCTACTAAAACCTGGTAAAAAAAAATGTTTCTATGTTTTTCAAATCAATGTTGTCTAGCTGTGAAGTGGTGAATAGTCATTGTTCAAACACCATGTGGTAATTTTACGTGTGAAATATTAAGTGTACTTAAAGTTTAGAATTTAGAATGATATATCTCCCCATTTGCTTTGTTCTGTTTCTAACTCCTACAGACGTGTCTTTACTACGACTGGAAAAACAGGGGCGGTATAACACTGCTACCTGGAGGTGGCTGAGCACGGTCCACACTGCATGAAGTAGGGAGACGAAACTGAATCCCTGTAAGGAGGAAGTAACATCAGTTAGAAAGAAAACATGCAGGTAAAAGTACACTCTTAACTGGGTTCATTCAAACGAATATTGTATGTAAACAGGAACTGTAGAAAGACCACTTCAACTTTTCTTGAATAAGTAATTCATCAATTAACTACTAAGGAGATAAGCAAACACAGAGCTCTTAAAGCACAATTGTATATCTTTGATTTTTTTTTTTGTTTTTTTTACATGTTACATGTACTCTCGTTGTAAAAAATAAAGCACACCCTCTTTCAAGTAGATCTAGTTGCTACAAGGGTTTAAAATTCCTAAAATCTAACATCATCTTTCCAAAACCACAAAGCACAACCCATTACCTCTTATACACACCTAAAATGAACCTTAAAACACATAAAATCCTTGGGTTCAAAGGGGGGGTAATTTTGTGAATAAATTAGTTGGCGTGGGATTAACTGGAGCCTAAAATATATGATACTGTCATTTTAGTGCCTATGAGTCTTTCTTAAAACTAAAGTTACATCTAAGCGCACAAAAAATGCATGTAGCTGTTTTTATTTCTGTTAAGACAGTTAATCATTCCATTGCCACACCAGATTATATAAGCATCTCAAAAGCTAGGTGATGTTAACACTGTCCTTTGATGTTTTCATCACATAGCTTTTAAAATAATAAGTCAGATTATCTAAATAGTGTTTTGTTTCCTGAAATTACAAACTGTTCATAATTCTGTTTCTATAAAAGCCATCTGCAGCTCCACTAGTTGGGAGACAAAAACAATTATTAAGGTTAACCACCTTATTTCAGTTTTGTTTCAAGAGTTGACGAATATTTATAAAGATGCATGATATCAGGAAAATGCTTTGAAATGGTTTTGCTGAAAATTGCAATAATGTTTATTTAGTCGCCAAAACATTTCCTTCTTTACAGTCACTAAATATCCTTACCACTCTTCTTTGAGCTTTGGCATCCCAGCTAAAGAAATGCATCTAACAGAAGTTAGTTCAGTGAAATGTCTGATATAATATTAATGCACAGAGAAATAATGCACTTCTTAGCATTTAAGACTCTAATCATCTTGATTCTTATAAAAACAAGATGCTCATCTTCTTTTTAATAAATAGGATCCAGCCTGGAAGTAGAATCGTTTTTCACTATTTATAAACTATTTGTTTTTTCCACTGTCATTCTTAGTAAAGTATTTTTTATGTTTATTCAAACAATAGAAATTGTAAGAAATGTAATTTTCTTTCGGGGAAGTTTGCATCTCTCTCTCTTGCTGATAATTTGATTTATGACACTACTGAGACTAGTTGTTTTCTGGACATTCCGGTCATTAATACTAACCGATAAATCCTACATTAATTATTATTATTTTTTACCACGAGTGTACATTGTGTAACAGTCGTAAGCAGTTTTTCTGCATGTAAACTGTTATTCAATAATATCTGTGTTTTCTTCTCCAAATGCATTTTCTTTTAATAGCCCTGAAGCAACTTGTAACCTTGATGAGCAATGTCCACAATCAACATTCCTCGCAAGGCGTCTTAAAAAAGTTGCTGTGCTTGAAACACATCTTTGTCTGTCATAGCTTTGCACAACTTCCTTTTGTAGGCAGTTTTATTTACTTATTTGAATACGTTAAATGTTTCTGTATAATAGTAAACCAATTCCCAATAGACTTTAATTCTGTTGGCAAACAGTTTTGGAATAATAGCAGTTGCTAGGAATGTGTCTCATCTACATTTCTTTAAATCTACAAAATAAACATCATGACTCTTAATTGTTTATACTTTGAACTGAAACACACAACATTAAATAACATTCATTTAAATATGTAAACATTTTGCTCTCCATATCTGTTAGACATGCATACAAGACAGACAGGAAATTATCAACATGTATATGAAGCTACAGTCGTCGTATAAATATCATCTGAAATGATTCTCAATTTTTAAAGTAGACAAGTACTTTTAAATGTGTTTTACAAGCTAACCATTAAGCCATTCAGATAGAGATTGTGTCTCTTGTTAGAAGGCACAATCCTTCAGTCATTTTTGGACTGCACTGTAAAAGTAACGCCCAGAAAAGACTTGAAAGATCATCGGGTCCTGAAAAAGCAAAGCAAAGTGTTGTAGGAATAAACTGGAGTAGCTTTCTTGTTACACATGAGCAGAATTAACAAAATGAGATTAAGACAACAAAGAACAACAAGAAAGTCAGACAGAATGTGGTGAGAGACCCAGACAAAGAACACAGTTCTGAACTGGAAAGTAAGAGAGTCTGTCTCTGTTCTCTATTTTCACTTTTCAAAAACAATTTAAGAACTATGCATGCTGCACTAAAGCATTTGGACATTTTTAAAGATTCATTTGCACATTTTGCTAAATTTAGCAGTGATTGGATTAAATAATTTCACTTGTGATATACTTACAATGTACACATTGTACTGTAAATTTGGCTTCAACTAGCATAAGCCAAATTTTGAAGACTCAGAAACTTTAGTGTTTTTTTTTTTTTTGTTTTCTTTGCAAAATCTGGTTGAGATTTCCAATTGATTATTTAGGTATATATGAAAAGATCTAATAAAAGGAACATGCATCAACTCCATGGAATTTTGCTCATGCTAATTTTGTCACAGAGAATGTGACAGACCATTACTCTCCTTCATTTGCAGCAAGTATTCTCAAACCTGTTCCTTTGATTTCATGACTTAAAATTTCAAAAACAAATTGACACAAATTGCTCAGATTGTGTCTCCACTTCGTCCAACTCCCTCCATTTGCGCTTCAGGCCGTTCTTGCCAAAGTTGTGGGCTCAGACTGGCAAAGAGGTGCTGTCCAGGCTGCTCAATTGGGGGTGTATTGTGAATGAATGATGTGCAGCGATGTTCCTTACATGAGCATGGGGGCTGAAAATGTAAAGAGTGAAGGATGACATGTATGTAGATGCAATAATATGCATTTCTGTAAAAACTCTAGGTTATAGCCTATTATTTTCAAATTATTACAATATATGGACAACAATATATTGTCATATTATAGGGAGACTATTATTTTAATCAACATTAAAAGGAAAGTATCATCTTCACTTTAGCAAAAAACAAAGTGGCAATATTTCTCCATAACAAGACATGTTATGACCGAATGTGATGCGTAATTACACCTTTTCATTTGTGACAGTTTCCAGTCTTTTTTGTTAGACTGGAAACTGAACTTCTTAGAGGTTTTCTTCAAAAATACCACCGTTCCACACATGCCAGGTTAGTGAAGTACTTAACTAGTGGTTGTCCTGTCAACTTATTCTCTCTCCATGGGGGAAATGGTCATGTCTTTTCTAGCTTTTAAATATTTTACTGTGTGCATTCTTCAGTTACATGTTAATTTCAAAGTAACATTTTGTTTAAAAGGGAGTTTAAGAAAACACCATCTGTTTTTGCAATGTTTACCAAACGAAGCTCCTATGACTGTTGTTGGAGTGATGAATGAATAAATGGGAAAATGGATGAATGAATGAAAGATTAAGACAAATAGGACCTCATTCCAGATGATGGTACTGGACTTACAATTTCTTGAACAATTGTTTTGAGAAGGCCTTTACTTCTTACTAATTAAACAATTGTAAAATATAGCCACATACATATATACATACAGTGGTGATGCCCCCATGGTGCAAAGTGACTCGACCTTTTACCTAAGATCCTCACAACAAACCAAGACAAATCAATGGCCAGATAGCAACACCATTTTTGCATGTTAAATTGCAGATCAAAACAATAGCAGTATTGTTTGAAAGAGACTTCTACCAAATAATTTCAATTTCAAAACCAGAATCTGAATTTGGAACAAGAAGGTTTGATATTAAAGGTGGCAAAATCAAAAAGTCTTGATTGAATGCTTTATAAAAAAAGTTTGGAGAGAAAACAATTTTTAGGTCAATAAGCAATTCATTTTTAGAATTTGTGAGGTCAGAGGTGTCTTTTGTAACACATTTCCTTCACAAACATTAAAACTTGATATGTTATTTATAAAGATAGACCTTTACATGTATATCTGACAACTAATAACTTTGTCAAAGAAAGTAAATAAACTAGAGAATAAATGGAGATGCAAGCCTAATACTTATAATATTAACTTTTTGCTGTAAAATGCTTGCAAACCTCATATTTTCAAATATGATCCCAACCTTGTTGATCGGTGACCTTAATCTAGCAGGTTTCAGCTTGATCAGAGCTAGCCACTGACTGGACAGTTTACAACTTAAAATATCTAATGTTTTGTTTTTGTTTTTTTCAAGGAATACAAAATACTTATCGGATCACACTAACAAAAATCCTCTTCAGAGTGGACGTAATTACTGAGAGAAGAACATTCTAAGGTCAATATTTTCAGCATCACTAAGGCTGGGAGCAAGACTGTACTAGGAGAAAGGCACGAATGCTTAACAGCAAAAAAGGTTTTGTCAACTTTTAACCTCCATCTCTTATCGGACATGCTTTGATCTGGAAATGTTTGCAACCTGCAAACCTGGCCTAAAGCTAAAAAGAACTGGACTATTCTAGGGTAGACTAAGGATCTAAATCATGTTGGAATAAAGACTACTGTTTTAGTGATCCTACCCTCAATCACTGTTCTCTGTTAATACACTTTTGTAAACCCTTTTGTCTTTGTACCAAATACAAATGATTACACAACAAAAGAATACTTTGCTAATCAATGGAAAGAATAATCTAAATTGTCCAATCCAAACTTAGCAAAACATAAGACCAAAAATAAACACAACTTTTAATGAATCTACTCAAATGTGAGCTTCAATTTATAAAATGAGTGACAAAAAGTTGTGCTTTTTCACAGTATTGTAATTTTATGATTTGTGTCACCCTCTCTAACATTAAACTAGCATCAGTTTTGCTATTTTACATGTTGGAAAGTGACAAAAAAAAAGTTATAAATTATTGCTTTAGCAAAAGACATCATTCAGGGCAGCCATTGATTTGTTGTGGTTTGTAGAATAATGTTGTTGATTATAATCTACCTTACCAGACAAAGTTTTAAGATAGGAAAAGGTAAACTACTGCTTGCTGATTTTGTTTTCCTCTGTTTACCCAAAGAAAATATATAAAATGGCTAAAGCAAGAAAGTGAATCACTTATATTGATGAATTGAACAAAACGGTAACATTAAAACAATATTAAATCATAATTAAAAAACAAACTAAATAAATTAATTTATGAGCACTATACCGTGTACCATGGATCTCTCTACTATGGTATGCTCCACCTTAAATAAATTTGAAATAGAACATTATGTATTAATTTTTTCTAATTTCGTTAAATAAATGCAAAGGTTGCCAGTGAACAAATACAAGGATAGAAACTACTATTCCTCTGCTACCGTTCTTGATTTTACTTATCATATAGAATCTTTAAAATTCCATTGGATTCAATGTAGAAACAGATGAACACATTTAAATGATTTAATATATATGATGACAGCTTCAACTTATGATGCATCTTATTTTAACCAAAGTGAAAATGTTCATGAGAGACAAAATGTGTGAAAAGCTGAAGTAACAACATGGAGAAAAGAAGATTTTAAAAAAGCAGTTCCCTACCAGACCTACCGTACTCCCTACGCCCCCCAGCTAAACTACGGGCGCCTAAAATAGGGGAAAACAAAAAGAAAAACAAATAAACCAACAAAAACAAAAAAGATGGCAGCTCAGCTGAAAAGAAAGGCATATTGAAGTAAAATACACTCTGCCTCATCTATGTAGTGTGGCTGTAGTGTGTTCAAATGTGTAGATATTGGACACGTGCTGCAAGTGAGATTTATCTTCGAATGCGTAGTAAAGCTATGACCCCCATTTTGAGTACCACAAACTTAAGCATGATAAACATTTTAATCCATTGTCTTCGGTCATTTTTTGAAAACACATAAAGTAAAAAAAAAAAGACAAGAAACACCACAGTAGGCAATGGCCATTAAAGAAAATGTTTTTCTTTTCTTTAGTTTAACAAAATAGACAAAGGCTAACAAAAATGCAAGCTAAACAAATGTTTTACAAAAAGAAATTGTCAGAAGTTTTCCTGTAAACTGCAGTATGAATAGAAAATAACACTTTATCCAAGACACTCGCATTAAATAAGGGAGAAAAACAGAAAATGGGAAAGAAGGTTTGTATTCTAGCAGTTTTACAAGGTCAGAGTCCATCCAGAAACCTTTGTCCTACCTGGACTTCACAGATTTGGCACAGTTGTTGCATTAAATCTCTGGTTTACAAGTAAAAGGAAACAAAACATAATGAGATGAGAGGGTGCTGTGACATACTAGCTATTGTAAGCAATCCAGAAACTCTCACAAACACTTACTTTAGATATTTCATTACACAAAATAAAGTTGCATGTTTAAAAATAATGGTGACTATCCAGGTTTTTTTCTTCAGATTTGTTAAATATTTAATTCTGTGTATATAGCTATATTTATATATCATTTTAAAATATTGTTTAGATCTGTTTATTTTGCTACATTTCCACTTTGTTCAAGGAAAGAATAACATCTTTGGGCTATGTGATAAAATAATAATGACAAACTGGAATAATCTATGTGGGGAAGTTACCTAGAATCTATTGATTACTAGTTAGCTTATTTGTAAATTGAGAAAATTTACAAAAATATTAGTATACAATATTAAAAATTATATACTAACAGGTCTTTTGGGGTGATAATATACATTCACAGATAATAAGCTGTGAATGTACACACAGCTGTGTGTAATCTGAGAATGCTGTGTACAATCTCAGAATGTACACAACTGTGTGTACATTCTGAGTGATGTAGAGATGATTATTTTCTACATAATGGCACAAATCATGCAAATGCTACTACATGGCAGTAATCTCACCAACAACCTCTTAGATTTTTAGCATTATGTGTAAGTTATAATGTTAACTATCTGAGAAAAGCATGTATGTTGTCAGTAAACTTAAAAATGAACAACTAAATCAAAACATATGTATAATTTTGTTAATCAGTACTTTTCCAGGTTCCATTCTATTTCAGCCAGTCACGCTTTGTGTTATTTATTAATAGTACAACCGGCACATACTTTGATGGTATACATATAGAAATAAAGGACTTGCATAGCATGAATAAATGTAAATTGAAGACATCATGACTTGCCAGTCTACAGCACCTTTAAATCTGTTTACACAATTAAAACAATAGGAAGATAATTGAATCAGAAAATCTAGCGTAAACATCTTAAAAAAAAAAAAAATCAAAATAGTGGATATTTTTTTAGATTCATTGGATTACTAAAGGATGTTTGTCACAGTCAGGAGCCTTCTCCTCTGATTTATTTGCAAAAATCCAGCATTTGGCCTCAGTAATGATGTTTTAAGTGGAGTAATAAGTGAAAATATTTTGGAAATTTCTTCTTTGTATTGCAAGTGGCTATGTTTGACAATAATCTCCATTGCATCCAGCTCTTCCAAGCTCCATGGTTTAGTGTTGTTAAATCAATAATAAGTAAAACATGTCATTGAGAAATTCTCCTTTGTAAAAAATATATATTGGATTTTAATCAATTTTACTGAAAGAGCAAGGAAAATACGTATTAAACACATCAATGTTTTTCCTAGTTAAAATTGGTCTCACGTTGTTATTGAGGTGATCTTCATAAAAGATGCCGGTGGCTACTAAAAATAGCAATTCACACATACAAAGATATCAAAGTGAATAGGTCTATTAATTACGTGTCGTAAATTGGAATGACTCTGGGAATAAGCATTTCACACCTGTAGTAAATTTGATGCTAAAAGATATTCAAAACCATAAAAATGTATGTAATCTGTCAGTGCTTATAGTGCATATAATATCGGTGTGTGTATATATAAAGACCTAATTTATGGCCTATAAAATTTTTTATTACTAATCTCTCAAAAGCGTTTTATGATTGATAAAAGCAAGGTGCTCTTCAATACTTTTGCAGCTTCTTGTTAAACCTACTGATGGAATTGTTTACATTTATATTTCTACAGATCTGAGCATTCCAGTGACCCATGTCGTACCAAACACCAGTCACAATCAGGAATTTCTTCCAATATTTATAGACAGAGGAATCAAAATAATTAGAATAGCTGTTCAAGAGTCACTGACCATTGTGAAAAAGACTAGCCACATTGGCCTCTGTGCACAAGACTCCCCTGCTGAAGATAAAAACATGTAGAAACGATAATGTTTGATGCAGAACATTTGAGAGGCCAATTAAATACTGGGAGAGAACAGTCTGGTTAGATAACATAAAAAATTAACCTTTTGGATGTCTTTGCACATACCATGTTTGAAGAGGAAATGACATTGATACACTTCATGTTCGTAGCAATTTTAGAAATTGAGAAAAATGTTCACATGTTCAAGACATAAATTTCCCTGCTTTTTTAGACAGAGCAACTGCAAGAACCCTAGGGTCTTTTCTGCAGTTTCTTGTATGGCCTTAAGTTCAAATTTAAAGTGGTTCAACTCTTTATTAATATAATTCAAAATATTATATGTTTGATAAATTTTGTCTTTTGTTAGTGTAGAAAGGGAGCAATTTTACTTTTTATAAACTAATGCGATAATGCCTTTCTTTTTATTCCTTTTCAATGCTGCAAATCTCTTTCAGATTAAGTGCTGTCAAATGTTGGCTTGTTGGTCACAGATCTGTTCATGTCTGTGTGAGCTTTGGTACGCCATGTCGGTAAAGTGATACAGGAGATGAAATGGCTGTGGCAGTTATGAGACAAAATAATGATTGAGACCCCCTATCCATTAAGACAGGAGTCCACCTTAGCCGTCACTAGTGAGGCGGTGTTGGAACATTCAGCGGTACTACACTGCACCTCTGGGGACATTTCTAAGAGGTAGAGGCCTTTGTCGGCTCTGATTGTCTACTTGTAGGGATAATGTTTAATTATTACAATTCAGAAGTTATAAACTGCCCGAGTCGGGATTATGGGAAAAATTCTACAATTGCTGATTATGATCAAATTAACTCAAATTAAAAGCAACATTAAAAGAACTGATGAAAGTCTGTGTTTGTCATAGTGTCTTTTAAAATATAAACTTTAACTGATAAGACACTGTATCAAACATGTGAGGGCCTCCAGTGAATACCACATACAAAATAGGAGAAATTACAAATTTCATCATATGTGCCAAAAGAAAAAGAAACAGTTAAGTAGTTAACAGTAAAACAAATAGCTGGGGAAGAGTAAGAAGTAAAAACCTTTTTGTTAAGAACCACATTTACCTCAACAATTCCTCGTAGTTCTATCAGAACACAGTATTTTTTGTAACTACAAACAGTACAAGTTTTGAATATAAGTTTGTCTATATACAAAATGATACATGTATATATTGTACATTTATAGAGATGTAACATAAATTTAGTTTGTGCTGGAATGGATTGAACTTAATATTTTCATCCTTCATGATCAGCATGAATCGCTCTCCTGTTTTACCTTCCTGACGAAGTTGGGTCTCATGGTCACTCAGATTGAATCATTGTAAACAATTCTGTTTGAGGATGAAGTTTTGCAGAGCCTTGAGACGAAGCATTCAACACAGTGTTGTGGAAATGTCTACAAACTTGATAGGGTGTTATATTCCTGTCATTAGATCATGGTATCTTCTATTTAAATAATGTGGCTGTGTAGTTTATTAACCAACTTGTTATAAATTTTTTCAGGAATGCCCATTTCCGCTGCAACTTGCTACAAATGGATGAAGGCAATGTCAAAGGAATGCTTTGATTGAAATAACTAGAATGTCAGTAGTATATCAATATATTCTTAAATAATGTATTATTTAATGCATTCATTACAAAACTATGTTTTATAAAGTTATAAACGTATTCACAGTATTTTTTCAGTATATGTAGGTGCTTAAGATGTTTCTACATAATGAGAAACTGGAATGAACATGATCTATTCAGATTAATGTGCAGAAACATGCCACTATTTGCCTCCCTGTATAGTAGGTGTTTTTGGACCAACCAGTTCTGAAGGCTCACTGACAGGTTAGGAAAGCTGAATATGCTCATAGTGTTATTTTTTGACTTTGAGCTCCAGGTATTAATGATGATTTAAGTTAATGACATACCAGAAAGCTGTAAATAGGCTAACATCCTCATAGCCATATGTTTTCAACACATACTGTGTCTCCTATGCATTTTGTGCAGGATTGAAGGAGAGGGAGGAATGACCGTGAAGAAACAGGATTGCAATGAGGTTAACTTTGTCTCTGATCAAACAGTAAAAAGTTTGCAGCTTTGACTATTGGTTGTGCCCGGTTTGTGTAGTATTTACATGTCCTTCCTTTGTATGTGAAGGTCACTGATTTTCTCTCACATACTTGAGATTGTAATTTGAGCTGGTGTAATTCTAACCAGGATTATGGGACGTGTAAATCTCTGGCTTGAATGATCCGTTTGTCCGAGATTGGGTTATACAAGTAGAAGGGAAATTAAGAAAATTCCTCTGAATGACTGAATGAATTGCAATCGGAAGGTGAGCCCCTGGAGGAATCTCACTTCGGCAGCTTGTATGAGCATCTTGTTCCTTTGGATGTGATCCATTACACAAGATTACATGTAAAGGCTTGTTGATGGACAGGTAAACTGAGACGTTCCATTTAAGTTTCTGTATTTTTTATTTGAAATTTTTGATTGTCCATGGGATGTTTTGAGTGTCTATGCCAATTTTCATAGGATTTTCTGTCACATATCTTAGTATTTTAACTTACTTTCCTTACTATTGTTGTAGGTAATAAAATCCTAATAGGAACTTCTATAAAACAAGGAGAAATTTCTCCTGATAGGTACCTAAACCAAGAAAAGGTTTCTGTGGTCCAAAAACACCTTTTTATTGATTTGTAAATTAGAATGAATCCCATTTCTCTTTTTACTTCAGCTAAGTCGTGCCCCTATATTTGTTAAACATTGACACCAGTGGTAAGGGTATTCTAATTGTACTGCATGATAGATGTTAAGGGTGAAGAAGTTTGGCTTTCTAGGCCTGATAAACGGGCCTAGAAAGTATTCTTTTTTTTAATCACTTTTTAAAACACTTTTGACTAACTGAATTGATGTTAATTTAATCAAAGATTTAGAGTCACCTTTAAGACCTTAAAATGGGATTCAGTCTAAATATTCCTTACATTTTCTATTATGCGAACAGTATTTCTCTCTCTCAGTAATTAAGGTATGTAAGGACAGTGAAGGATAGCTAATGATGCACTTTTTGGCACTTGAGGATCTGAAATATCAGCCACATTCTCTCTCGCATTCATATCTTACCTGACTCTGGTGTAAAACAAAATCACCCTCTTTTATTCCATGGCTTAGCAAGACACTTGTTAAAAAAAATACTTGGAAACTTATTGTAAGCAGTTCAAGAGATGACAGACTGTGTCTGCATAGAGTAAAGGGACATATAACAACAGCTTTTCTTTACATATCTGGCTCTTAATCTGGATCTTTTTAAATCCTTTTACAGTATGCAGAAAATGCAGATGATTAGAATGACATAGACAAATATGACATGGGCCCACTGGTGTACTTTCTGCTCCACAGTTCTAGACTGGCACTTCTGTGACCACCTGTGTGGCCACTTGTGTCTGACTGCTTATGAGCCTTTTGCTTCTTGTTAATCTCCCATGGGAAGTCCTCTATTGGTAGTGGACTTGCAGGACTGCCGGACCCCTCCGGTGTGCTCTCAGGAGTTCCTTCGATGATTTCAATTCGAGGTGGGTCCATAAAGTCCATAATGCTGAAAGGTGCTGGCTCTGGTTGACACATCACTGACTTGTCCTCTGTATGATGTCTAACTGACCAGCTTGAGCCTGCTTGAATTCCTATGGACACTCTGTCGTCTGTCTGTGTGGTGTTATCACTGCAGGGCTCCCGGCATAAAGTCCACATATTGTAGCACTGAGTGAAGTTGAAGAAGTTGCTGTTGAAAGTTTTTAACTCTCCACAGACATCTCTACGCAGCTCTGCTAGCTCGTAGCGCATTGCAGAGATTTCGTCCTTCCATTGCAAGTTGAAGGCAGCAACCATGTTGGCAGACTCCTTGAAAGCCTGGAGCGCTTGGGGTACTGGTGGCTCAGTGGTGGCAATGGGTGAAGCAGCAGGGACCCTATATGAAGGTGGCGTTGCTGGGGGGACGGAGATGGCTGTTACAGTTGAGCTAGTGCTATGCTGGCTTCGAGCAGCGGCAGTCTCTCTCTCTAGCCGCTCCAGCTCTGCATAGGCAGAGGAGCTAGCACCGTCATCATCCTCTATCATGTCATCATTTAGCAAGGATGTGGCATCCACAAGATCATATCCCTCTGCAAGAAAGATGCGAGTATGCAAATTTAAGGACATTCATGGTGAAAGGAACAACTGGAACATGATTGGATTAGGATTTAAAACTAGAATGGTCACATATCTATGGAAAACTTGCAGTATGTGAGAGAAAAGGAAATTAAAATGCAACAGACTTTGATATATACACTTTCAAGTGTTTGCAAAAAGGAGGAACACCCAACAAATCACGCCTGCTACATTAGAACTGTGGAAAACCTCAATATTTGTAATGCGAGTGGAATGCAAAGCAATGTTTCATCGTTTGCTTTTTAAAAATCAGTACTGACATAAATTGTCGACTCATTAAATGTTATACATAATAGAAGAGACAATAAAAATAAAAAAATGTCTGACACTTTGCTATAATTATTTCCAAAAAACTCACATACTGTAGGTTTTCACAATGTTTTTACACTGCCTTCTCAGTCCTCACAAGGCTTCTTTCCATCTTTTCACTGCACAGCACAACAAAAAGTAAAATACATCAGTCATTATCAATCAGAAATCCTTTCTTTGAGGACCCCTTTATTTGAGCATGCCAAATATGTCCCAGCACCGTGTGCCATTTTGTGCAAAAGAAAAGATGTAAAGGGAGTAGAGGAATCACAACCCACAGGGTTAAGAAGCAAATATGAACCCTATTGAACAATATCAGGTCCAAAGTGGCTGATAAGACCGTGCAGAGTTGTATAAAACCCAGCAAAAGGGAGAGGTACACTCTCTGCCTCCAAGGCCCCATCAGAGCGAGGCTGCAATCCCACAGTCAAAAACAGCTGACAAACTCAGTTCCAAAAGTTAGACTTTGCCAAAAATGGCCTTCAATTTTTATGGCAAGGAAGAAATAAAATGTACACATGTACAGCAGGCAGATTCTGCCCTGACAAATGGTTGGAGACAGTGGCAAAGCAATGACATTCACTGCTATTTTATGATTTTGACATGAAAACATTCTGAAAGCTCTTTGAAATTACATTTCTGATGTGGTTACACTTAGAAAATGGTCTAAAAACATTTAAATAGAGACATGATCAACAACTCACAAAAGCCAGCATCACATTCATCACTTTAAAATTCAATATTCAGTGGTACAAATGTTAAAGAAGAAACGATGTCTGAGATTTTATGAGTTGTTTGGAACTGTGTTTGCTACTTAAGATAACTTAAACTTTATGGTTCTATAATTTGTACTGAGAAGGCAGTGCAAAAACACACATATACATAGATATGTATGCATGTCAACATTAAAATACCTGAAACAATCATCCCTGATGCCTCCAGTTGTTCTTTTCCCCTGGTTATCCTTCAACATCTGGATGGTCAAATGTAGAGGGGTTTGTAGCTCGTCTGCCCTACGGAGCATCATGGGATTCCTTTTCCCATTCAATGGCCCTCTAACCTCTGGGTTCAAACTAGTCCTGAATACTACCATTATAAAAAAAAACATGACCTGATATTGTTTTTAAATAGCCTTATTTGGTGATTGCATTTATTTCAAGACAACTGTTCTCCAAGAACTGTGCAAAAGGACACCAATGAACAAGTTTGTAATTAATCACCAAGTAACTATTTTTTCTGTGCTTTAATAACTTTTATTATAACCTTACTAACCTCTAAAATACAACCTTACTCCAAATGATTTTTTTAGCCCAGGCCTAGCTGAAGGATTTAGTGCCGATGGCTAAGTCAATAGAGTTCAGCAAATAAGACGGTGGGATTGGAGACCTTTATCCATAGTCGTTCAGTCACGAAGAAATTGCAGTTGGAAGGCCAATTAAGGATAAAAGATTAAAAAATGAATCATTCTCCAGATTCAGCAAGAAAACAAAACCAACAGAGAGATAAAAGTGAAAATGTCTCCAATAATAAATTGACATCAAAATGTACAAAGTTATTGGATATAATATCAAAAAACAGTTCATGTAAATAGATAAAAAAAATGTTTCAATAGGGTTCATAGCTTTACTCTTGCAGGCAAACACCAAATACATTTACTCAGGAAGGTAATACAAAAATTCTGCTTGCACAAAGATGCTGATGTATTTGAATCTGTTAACTGTACTGCATGTATTGTGTTACATAAGACCATAACACTAATTCAAATTGTATTAGAAGAGCAACATATTGTAATTCTAGTTCATTCAAGAGTCAGTAATAAATAAAAAATATTTTGAAGTTGGGGTTCAAATCTACATCATCATTTTTTTAAATCACCTTTGCGTAGAATGCAGTCATTTAAAAATCTTAAATAATTCCATCAACAGCATAGACATGAAACCTTGTAAGGATTTAACACTGCTGTTTGTAGTTTTATGCACCACAATACAACAGCTTACTAAGAAAAAATAGTGAATATGTTCCTTAAATATTGACAATAAAAATCAGTTCCTTTGTGCAACCAGCAAGTGTGTGCACATGTCTTCCATTCTCTAAGTCTCCTTGACTTACCTTAAATTGGTTTCTGTTTTTTAGTTATGTGCTTAATTAGAAAGTCATTTGCAAATTTTGCACTCAATAGAGCCAAGATAGAACAGTTGGAAGGCTTACCAACCACTAGAGCACATCAGATCTCAACCCCTCCCTAAGTAACTGACACGCTTTGCCACACATAAACCATTACAGTTGAGCATGCTGAGGGTAAAGTCTACTCCTATTGTGCATGCCTTGTGTAATGGGACTGTGCTCTGATGTGCTGTGATAATTCACATTGTGTTGGTTTGTCAGGATAGTACTAAGTAAATTGTAAACCTCATCTTTAACTTCCAGATAGTACAGATGTGGAAAATTGGCCAATGCACAGTTCATGCAAATTAACAGAGAAGCAAATCCATCTAAAATACTAGGAGTAAGCAGTGGCAAAAACAGACATAAACACCAGAAATTTCAAAGAAAATGAAAGGACTTCAGCCTGGCATCTCTGGATCTTAAGGGTTCCCCACTGTACATATGTAGGTATGTCAGGTTTGTGCGCATGTATACGATGTATGACGATATGCAGACTAAGCCCTCTTTCATTTTGGGGGGGAGGGAGTTGTTTTACCTGTTGTGGATCTGAGAGTTGAAGTGACAGTGGAGGATGTCATTGAAGGCAAGCAGTCGTCATCTTGGGAATAACCAGCCTGAATTGCACGGAGGTAACTGTGGCTTCGAGTGCGGAACGAACCAGGCAGGTCCAAGGCCTCCATGGCCTGTGATTCTACTTCACTAAAAACGGACTCGCAAACTGACTCAAACTGGCCATTGATCTCAGTCTCACTCACCTGAGAGACAAAAACAGGAATAGCAGTCCTTAATTTTTCCTCTTCCTTTCTCTTTCTCACTTTGATTCTTCCCCTTTGTACAGCAAATATGAAGCAGTGTTAGCAAAAGGAAAGGCCACTGTAAAACTCGACCTTAAACTGAATGAAAGTCAGCTCAAATGGAGACACTGCAGGTGACAACAAGAGACAAATCAGAAAAAGATACAGAAGCTGTTATAAGACATGAGATTGACTATGACATATAACTAATTATGCAAAATATTAAAACGCATTCCAGTGTCAATTCATTGTCTCTCTAACTCTAGCAGGTATTTTGGAGGTAGTGTATGATTAAAGATGCACCGAGAAATTGGTTGGTGGCTGAGTTGGTTGTTTTTGACCTGATTAGGTCAAAAACAACTCCTACTAAAAAGAAGTTGTAGTGGCTGTGGGTGATTTGCTAATGGGGAAAGATTCTACTGTTCTTGTCTTTGTCTTGATGAACGTTTTTTATTATCTTAGCATATGTTTTTAGAACATATGCTAAGATATGTTCTTAGCATATAAACATATGCTAAGAACATAACTAGCTGGTAACTAGCTGGTCAAATCCAGCAGATTGGGCTAACAATAGCCTCATCATTGTCATCCTTATCATAAAGTTATAAAGTGCTTCTGTGTGAAGAAGACTCAAAATTTGCTTTATCTTTTTAGGTGAATTATTTAAAATGAAGTGAAAGAAGGGACATTACAGGTATTTCAAAAGATATTTTCCATGACATGCTGCAAAAAAGTGTGAGAGTAAGAACTCTAGCAGATAACAATTTTGCTATTTCTTGTGTTTTTAAAAGTATCCTGCTATTCACAAATCAAAGTTATATGTTCTATATGTCACTGTGTATAAATATGTTGTATTTATGGAATTTATACCAATCTGTGCACTAGAATAATTGTATAAAAACATAATCATTCTCTCTCTATTTTATATTTATTCCACAGAAACTTTAAATGTACATCCAAAGGAGAGCAGCTGCCTGAATGTATTCCCCTATCTTTTGACCAAAATCTCTCCTGCTGTATCCCCTTCTCCATATGGAAGCATTGGAGCTGGCTCTGTCATGCATCTTCTTACTGCAGCAACCCCAGCGCATCTCACAGTGGAGGTCCGAAATAACTCCCACAGAAGATCCAGCTGTGTGAATCCACACACAGTATTAAAGAGCGACATACCTGTAAAGGTTGGTGTGTAATGGATAGTTAGATATTAAAATTCATTGTTCAAGCTTAGTTTTTTACTTTGATGAAAAGCAATTGATTAAAAACTCCAGTTTTTTAAATCCTAAAATAGAGCAGTGATGAACTCGGCATCAGTATAATTTCCAATTCATTAATTTGACCTCTTCACAACACAAAATTTTGAAAGGAAGTAGTAAACGTTACATGACACTTAGTGATATTTACTTCAAAAACAGATCCAAGTATTTAGTAAAGAAGGTCAATTTGAAAGACAGAGATATTTTTGACCATCAATATTGAGAACATATCCCTTCACACTTATTGGCACCCTTGTCTTTAAATAAATTAACCTTTTATTTCTGTATTTTATTTTCTTAAGGACCCACATTAAGTAAAGGATAGTGTTGAATATCCCTAAATATCCAAGAATCCACCACTTAGGTCCCGTGAACCTTGGGTTAGGAGAGGAATTAAAGTGTTAAATTTTCCTACTGAATTACATTTTGTAAATCTTTGCCTGGGTGCCAATAAGCAAGTCAAAAGTTGTAATGATAAATGCCTTAATTGACAAACAGATTTGTAAATTAAATAAAAAGTTATGTGTACAAGTTGCCATAAATAATAGAATACTCATTGGTCATATATTTTGATTTTTAGACTGCTGAAGCAGCTGGCAAATGATATAGCTAAGTTAAACGCCATGTTTTAATAACAGTCTGATTTAAAACAATGGTTGTCAAGAGAGGATGCCACATTTTGGTAAACACTTGTTTTCATGACAGCTCCCTTTCTTTGTCTCAAATCTTTTATGATTTCTTTTTCTGTCTGCTTAGCTTTAGTGTCAAGTGGTAGAAATGCAGACGTAAGGAGAGAAGATGAGGATTAAAACTGAGGTAAGAACTGAGAGGTGTTTCCACAATAACTGTACAAATAGTAACATTATATTGAGCTGTGAAAATCGTGCAAAACAAAAGGTAAGTTCATTTTTACATTTGAAGTTATGCCTCCTTGAGATGGATATTTAAGACTCACCTGGCTGACGCAGCTAGCTTGACTGAGAGTGCTAACGGCACGCATGTAGCTCTGGTTGCGAGAGCGAAAAGGAGGGGGATGAAAGGAGGTGGCAGGATCCAGCGTGACACTTGGGTGGGGCCGCAAATCTCTGGTTTGCAAGTGGTAACCCTGGCTGAACAAGGACAGGAGCAAGTTGGGGTGGGGAGACACAAAATTTCTCAGTTTAAAAACTGTTTACTAAACTGTTGCTGGCAAAAGACACTGTATGTATAGACAGAATCCAGACAAAACAAAAAAGATCAATTTAAGAACAGTTTTAAATGTGAACTATGTTAACATCAGATTCAGCTTTAAGAGTCCAATTGTACAAGAGTTACACGTAAATGAGTGTAGATTCAGAACAATGACAGATTATTACATTTGTGAGCTTTGCAGAAGAAACCATAGGGTTTTTTTGTTTGCATACAACCGCAGAAGCGATCAAAATCCCACAGTGATGATGGTGAATAAAAGGGCACAGAGCACTCAGAGGCAGAGAGAACTGAGTAGTGCATGACTCCTCGCAGAATTTGTCTCTATTTAAAAGTTACAGTGGCTTAAAGCAAAAAATTCACAGAGACAGTCAACATTATAAAAACAAGTTCATTTGAAAATTATGCCAGTCAATTAAAAGTCAATAAAACAACAGGTCTGAAACAAACAACTCCAGTCACCTCACACGGGAACCCCCCAAAACTCAAAATCATTGCTAATGTTTTACATTATGTTTTAAAAGTCAACAATTTTTCTAACATTCTTTCAATTTTTGTTGAAGTTCAGATAACTGTAAAGAACGCTCAACTACAAAGGTGACAGCAGTGTAAAGGTTTAAGTAACCACTTCTTTTGTCTGCTAATGACAATTTCCCAGAGCCCCGTTTAAAAAGAGAAATCCTGTCTCTTTAATAATTATTCTAAAAGTTAAACTTAATAGTTGGGCATTGGTTGAAAGAACAAGAAGTTCCCTCCGGTGTTTGACAATTTGCAAATTCCCATTTGTGTGGAGGCTTTATTTACGTCCATTGGGCTATTGCCTCTTCCTGCACTGTTATCATTACTTTTTTTCTTACTATCTTTGATATGTATTTTAATTGTGCAAAATAAAATAAACTAACCTAAAAGGTATTAAATCCCACAAATGTTTCACTTGTACACCAGCATTTTAGTTGATGTCTTCCCCGGCACGGTTTACTTATTTTTACTTATAAAGCAAGATGTCTGTCATTAAAAACTGAAAACTAAACCATAGACATAGCTTTGACAAGGACCTGCTGTGCTTGGCAGGCAGCCCTACCTTTGGGAGTCTAAATGGGGTCTCTGCATGGCTGATTTAAGGACAAGAGCATCAGGACGAATGGCTGCCTGTGGAGAAGTCTTAGGACTCGTGTCGGAGTCTCCGCTTTCATCCTCCAGCTCCCCCATAGCTTTGACATAGCTACTGCTCCGCATGCGGCGACATGGAATCTCCTCATCTTTGTCACCGGGGTAACCGCTCCACTCATCTTGGGGTACCTGCAGGACACAATACGTCTTAACGCAAAACACTGTCATGCTTAGTCCAGTGTTTGTGGAGAAATGTCAGACGGATGCTCCTTTTTCTCTGAGTGCAAAATGAATGCCTTATTTTAGTGATTAGCATGTACAATGGTGCCCAATGAGCCAAATGAGTATGAGACGTTTGAGGCAAACTGTTGCATAAAATCTGCTTGTTTAGGCTCAATAACTGTTTTATTGACCTCTGATCTTCGCCTCCTAAAATAAACTATTATTAAACCTCTCTCTTTCATTAGAATAAGATAGAGACATCCTCTCCTTTAGCCAACATTGATAAATATTCTGATTCATTCTTAAAAACATTGAAATAGGCACATTGTGTTTTGTGCTGACACACTATACTGCATCTTAGACTTTCTTTGGTCAAAATACAAGAGCATGAAATTGAAATGCCCCATGTTCTGATACAAGTCCTGGATTTTAAGAGCTGATGTTCTTTGCAATAATTTTAAGGGACAAAGTGAATATTTGGAACTTGATGATGCTATTTTTTACATGATAAACCTCTGAATTGAGTAGAGCTTTTCCTAGCATCATTTATTATTATTGCAAAAGATATAATAGCAACCATTTCAGGTGGACTACTCTACTGCTTTATGGCACAACATCCCCCTTGAAGGCAAAAGTTAATAACTGCAGTATATTTCACAAACAAGCTGTCTTTGAATCAGTCAATTAGTCAATCAATCAAGTTTATTTGTTTAGTACATTTCAGCAGTACGACGGTTCAGGGTGCTTTACATAATAAAAACACAAAGTTACAAAGAAAACATTATACAGTCAATAATTAAACAGACATGTTTTGATGAGTGCATCACCAAAATCACTTAAAATATGTTCATCAATGTTTCATTTACCAACCTAAATGAAACAGTGGACCTAATTCTGGTTTTAGGAGGATTATTTGGACTAATCATCAAAATACTGTTAGTAGGTCATAGTGACTTTTTAAAAATTATTATTCTGGTACCCAGGTTTGTCCAGCAAACAAATAATGAGTCCAGGTAGGTCTTCAGAGACAAGTGAAGTTGTCTCCTACTGCAAAATCATTCAGATCAGCATAAATGAATTATAGACCACCCATCCGTCAGTTGATATGCTAATTGATCAGTAATGGCATTTATATATTGTCATGTAAGATCTGATGAGTAAACATCAATACTTCTTATTGGGACTTTGAACCTGAGTGTTTAGAACATGAGCTAAGATGAATTGATTTTGTTTTAACTTGCATAAAACAGAAAGAAAAGAATGTGTTCTTTTTAAGGGTGAACAACAGTGCTAGCAGAGTAAAAAGTTAAAAGAAAAGACTCTTGACTTTTTCATTCTGTGTTACAATAATTCTAGTTTGATTTGTGATCTGGAAGGGACAAAAATAAGCCGAATGGATTTCTTGTTCCAACTAGAATTGTTGGTAGAAGAAATCCCTGTATTTTTGGTAAATCTGAGTGATTCAAACAAAGCTATATACAAACGAAGACAGTTTCAAACAAAATTCATGGGCTGAGATATTTCATAATTCTGAAACTCAAAGTAATTTAAGACAATGAAACTTGCACTCTCAAGCAAAATGAAGTTCAAAAATCTTTTCTGTATTACGTTCAGTATCACCATGGAAGTCATTTATTGTATAGTAAATGACAAAGACTGATATACTTTTCCAGATTTAGCAGTATGACATAATGCCTGTATTTCTTTCCTCACCAAGTAAAGCAATGACAAAAGGGGAAAGTAAATATATTAAAATTACTTTCTTATTTTATCCAGGAAATGTCAATTAGTTTTAATTAATTACCTTAGAGGGCTTTATGTAATCACAGCACTGGAGAACATTCTGACAGCTACAACATTCAAATGAATGTGCCCATATCTGTACAACATCTGGAAAAAACTGTTTTAAAACATTTAAAAAAACCAAGTTTTATATTCTTATTTTGTCCTATCTTTTTAACAGCAGAAACTCTTTCTGTTTCCAGTGCTATCTTCCTCTGCTGCTATTGTAAGACGATAAATCATGTTGTATCAGCTCTTTGCATGTCTTTGGTACAACCTTTCAGTTTGAAAGCTCTGTGTGTGTTACTTTTAAAAATTTATGCATCAAAACTCTCACATTATGACTTTTATGTTGCAATATTTTGTAATTTTAGGGGGCGAGATAAACCAGGGTATGACTCTTGGAAAATATATGTGATATTCAATGCAAAGCAGAGACTTGCATTACTGAGCTCCAGAACGAATGAGCAAGTGATATTACACACATAGGAAGGCACTTACCTGCTGGTTCTTAGATATACTATGAACTCAGGAATTTGTGATACAACATTCTACTACTCTGTAGTAAGATATTTCCACTGCTATGTTTCTTCAGTCTTGTTGAAAAGTGTTTCTTTTAGCATTTGCATGTTTTTTTTAACTGGATAATACTACATCCAATAAAAGTTTCCCGTTGTTGATGCCTGCTGGAAGAATAAGCCCTGTCAAAACACTGCACATATACACTGTAAAAAAAATACAGCCCTCAAACGGACAGATGGGACATATGCACACACATGTTTGGATACATAATGTGAGATGGAAACTAGAGAAATTTATTCAGCAAAGTACCTAATGTCTGATTTAAAAATAATTTTAAAAAAGCTATAGGGCCAGACATGAAGCATCTGTAATTACTTTCCTGTCGCTACTGGGCCAGGTATCGGTGTAAAAGAGATGCTAGTGAAATTAATTTTATTGATTCAGTCCCTATTGGATTAAGAAGAAAATTGGATTCAGAAGAAATTCTAGATGCAGAAAATTACATATTCTCCTATATGTAACTATCTGAATGCTGAACTAGCATTCAGATAGTTAGAATCTGTTCTAAGTATCATAATGCTCTCTGAACCTGACAAAGTGCAGTGCTGCCTCATTACTTGCAAAGTTATATTTAAAGGTTCTTTTGAAGTGCCAACAGTTACTGTCATGATTAGTCACCAAAAAAAACCCTCCTCTGTCTGCTAGTGCAACATATGCTCAGGAACATTTTCTCTGTGCTCTTCTCTCTTTCATTGCTGTAGCAACCTTGATTATTAAAAAATTGAATTCATTTCAGGTTTTAGAACAAAAGGAAGATGACTGTTAAATTTTAAACTTTTAAAGAGTTTTATCCCTGATCTGTTGTATTCCTTGGTATTCAAACTGCAGATTTTTACTCACTAATAGATTTTATTTAGTGGTATCAGGGACAGAAGCTGGAAATACTTTTGAGATTCTACTCTGTAAAAAAACTAAAATCATATGCAGTTTTTCTTATATATAATATAATGTACTGTATTGTGTTGGAATAAATTCTAATATCCTAATATAATACATTGAGATTTGTAGCTATAAAATTTTAAAAAATGTCAAGGTTCAAGGGCTCTGAACACATTTGTAGGCAAGGTATGAATAGCAGAAGCTTGTGTTTGGTTACAAGTTATTACAAGTTATAACTAATTCTTACAAGTACTAAGTTAACGAGTCCTTTTTTTTCTGCTAGCTTCACTTAAAGCACCCATAAAAAATATCTTAATGCTCATCTTTGCTGGGCCTGTGTAAGATCTCCCTATAATTATGATTTGAGGACAAATTAGTTTATAAATGAGTTAGTTTCACATTTTGTCTGCTCAATTCAATAGAAAACAGTAAAATCAATAATTAAAAGTAAACTAAAACGGAGGCGTAATTTTTTTGACCTGTTTATCGATCTAAGGAAAGAAATGGCTGCAACATTTTGATTGTTTGAGGTGTTTTCACAGGGGTCTCTCAGATTTAATTCAGGTTGCATTAAAATGGGGACTTTTTTAATAGTTCTGAAATTAACATAAAATACGAAGTGTCAGGAGGGAATTCAGTTGTGTCATATCAGAGAAAAGCTTTTTTTGGTCCTGTAAAGAACAGCTCACAGTGCAGACTCTCCTCTGCTCTTCTAGTCACTCACTTCATCCACTTACATGACTTGGCTGTGTCTCTGCCACAACTGCTGAACTACTGTCAGAGAAACCACATGAGCTGATTGCTCCTCTTGGCTCTGGCATCGAGGAGTCTGTCTCCATCCCTCTCATTCTACTCTGCTCATGTCCAAAACCAACTCCTGTCAAAATTTGACCTCTCCCTCTCCTGTTTATTGAATTTAATGACAGAACAGAAATATAAAGAACTAAATATCATTGGATGTTTCAAAATGTGAAAAAAACTTAAATCATTATGCATGACATCTTTTTGTTAGATTTATCCTTCCCC
This sequence comes from Xiphophorus maculatus, assembly GCF_002775205.1. Taxonomy (NCBI): domain Eukaryota; kingdom Metazoa; phylum Chordata; class Actinopteri; order Cyprinodontiformes; family Poeciliidae; genus Xiphophorus; species Xiphophorus maculatus. The sequence continues at coordinate 6,671,284 of NC_036457.1, forward strand.
ACACGAGTGGAAGAACATCCATCCATAATGTGCTAAATAAATTAATAAGCCTTAATGACAGCAGCAGAAAAAGAATAATTTTCATCTTAATGCGCAGCCATTGATCATCTGAGACTGTATTTAACAAGCCAGCAATCAGTTATTGAGGATGTGCACCAGCTCATTAGCACAACTGTTAGAGCTCATATGATGCTATACCTGAAAAGATGTGCTGAGCCTCTGAGGCAACTAGACAGACAAGCTGCTTTACAGCTTCATTAGTTAATATAACGCCAAAGAGAGTTTGTGTTTAAATAATATTTGGGTAAAAAATCCAATTCACTGAAAAAGTTTTTACACCAGGGTGAGTCAGTCAGCAGTTACTTTCTAGAAAGACTGTATTTGAAAACCTCTTTGTCAGATCAATGATAAACCTAGTTTGGAAGTGCCTACACTTGTTTCTGTAAATTTACTCAGATCTCGTTTCAGTAAACTAAGACGGATAACAAGCAAGCACAATTTTCTGTTAGGACCTGACCAAATAATTATTTCATGTACAGCATTGTCTTGCAGAAGCATTCATTATAACCAAAAACATACATTTTATTGAGATTTTATGTAAAACATAAAGCTCTGCATAATTGTGAAGTAGAAGGAAACAAAGATCAATGGTATTTTTCTTTAAAAATGAGATCCTCAAAAATGTATAAAGCATTTGCTTGGGACCTTGTGTTGAATTTTATTCAGAGGTATCATTGTAAAGCAGGCCAAAGTACAAACAGATGCAATTTTCTGACTTATATTTGTAAAACAAATTATAACTATAATTCTTTTACTTTTACAGTTCAGTGCTGGTTTGTACTTAATATATGCAACATGCATAAATCTGTGGCTATCGGGTGACAAAATGTAAAAGTTCAAAGAATATTAATACATTTGTGAATCAGTGTCAGTGGACCAGTTACAAGGCCCCTAAGCAGTAAACCAGCAGATGTAAGATTCTTTTTTTCCGCCTACCAATTCAAACAGTTTGTATATTTCAACATGACAGCCTGCAAAAATAACCTGTGTTCTTTACTCAGTTTTAAGTTACTCTGCACAAGTCATCTTTTTTTAGAGTTGTTTTTTCCCCAGATGACAGTTAAAATTTCCTATCCCTGTAACACTGAGTTTACTTTTTTAAATTTCCTCTTATGTGCCTTACTCACACTCTTAGTAGCTTAGGTGATTGTTTGCTACAAACTGAGGTGTATGCTCCCTCGAAGGGTGGTCAAAAAGATTACAAAGGATGCTTGATGTTTTTCACAGCGAGGAAGTGTATCAAACACAGCCATTATACACACTAAAGTGTTTGACAAGCATTTGTCTTTTCTTATAGAACTACAGGCCGAGAGAGAGCATCGTGTTTCTACTGTCACTCATGTATTTTTAGATTGAAAAGTGCATTAACTCCTACAAATAAAATCAACAAGCAAAATGCAAAATCCTGAATTAATCAAGAGCAAATGTAGTTGTAGTTGTGTTTGCTGACACTTTGCAGATTTATATGCTAGTTCGTGAACTATCTCTATCAATATAAAAGCAGTTTAAAGGACATGTTACCAAACTGGTGGGCTAAAAGCTTCTGGAAGAAAATAATACATACTACCAACCTCCAATCATTTGGAGAAAAAAAAACGCTAAAAAAACAACTCAGAAAATAAAAACTATTAAATCTGATTATCTAACTTATTCTTTGCTACCACCACTGTACAAAGCTTCCCTTTCATTTCCCCACTAAATAGGCTTTTCTTTGTGAACATTCTTAGAACAGATTGTTCCCATGTGCCACCTGCAGCCTCTTCATTTGCCCAACACGGAGACCTGCCAAAACATGCTTCTCTATTAAAGGACTCCATATAGCACAGAAAAAAATAGCATTTTTTGCTTCTATGTCTGACTGAATCTCAAGGCATCACTGGGAAAACAATATCTATGTAATCTAGTCATGGATAGACAAGGTGCTGTTCTATCACTATTCAGATGAACTATCATTTGTAAGCACTAAACAGTAATCTTTACATGATACAATGTTTTTAGTCATAATTTTACAAAATTAGGCCGCAGTATAAGTCGTTGATTTGGGTGTGAAGGGACTGAATGGCAATATAAACAATTCCCTCTTAAGGATTTCTTTTTTTAAAACATTTTCTGTCCAGTTATAGCCTAAGCATTTATAGAGTATCATTGTTTGCTTGGTACTTCAGACTAGCCTATAAATCACCTAACTTAAAATGACTTACAGTTGAGCATTTTGCTTCCTTCCTAATTTGGTTCACAAAGTACTTTTTTACAAGAACAGTTACGGTAGTTTGATTCATTCCCATTTCTTTAGATGATATTCAAAATAGTATTTCTGCAGGACTGCTCTTGCATATATACCGTAGTCCAGGGCAATGAACTTTGAGTTTTAATTGAAACAGTCTTAGTACCTGGTAAACCAATAGTGTACATTAATTATTAAGTTTAATGAAGAATTAAACTGGAATTTGTTATCAAAACAACAAATTTTGTTATCAAAATTCCAGTTTGATGGACTAATGATGGACTAAGACTAGCAACAAAACATAACCAATGTATCCTTTCTAAATATACACGCCAACATAAAGTTGCATCCATAACAGCTCCAATATACATATCATCACCTTCCTAAAATAATTATGCGATTTTGTTTTTTTTTTGCCAAAGCTAATTTTGGCAACAACAAAAAAAAATCACCACCCCATTATTTTGTAAATAGCCATTATTTTAGGAAGGTAATAATATTATAAAAGCAATTTTATTAAGTAAAAGCACACTTACCTGAAGGTAATGACATGCTCGTGAAGACGTTTTGAGGTCGGTGTGCATCATGGGTTTGTCCAAATTAAGCGATGACTTCCTATAGGCCTCCTTGGCTTGGCTGACTGTTAGTGTTGACCAGGAGCTCCTCTTCATAAATTTGCCCTCGGGTGCCATGGCCATGCTTTCACAGGCTGAGCACTTGACATCATTGTTACTCTTGGAGCCCTTGAGCGACATTTCACCAAAGTGATGGCTGTGCATGGATTCTGGGTAGCAGTGGCTGACATGTTCCCCGTGGTGTCTCGACATTATACTTGGTGTGCGGTAGGTGCTGTCACTGTCCAAGTTGTCATCAGAGCTCCACCAACCTCCAGAGCGGTGCTTACGTTCTTTACTTTTGCTCCTCTTGCTGCCATGTTTGGTGGAGTGGTGGCCATGATGGTAATAAGACCCTGCTCCTCCACCTCCTACATCACCTTTTGTGCCATTCATCTTGGATGACCCCTCCAAAGAGTGGGACTTGGTGAAGAGTTTTTGAACAGAATGAACGAGGTGTCTGATGCGGCCGGGACTCTCGCTGCGTTGCTCAGTGGTTGTGGACGTGCGTTGGTACTGTAGCGTGTGGAAGCCATCGCGGTGAAGTGGCAGTTGTTTCTCAAACTGGTCTAGCAGGTTAGCTGGAAGGCGATTGCTTTTAGTGCCGGCGTGGTGGGAGGAGGCAGCAGCAGCGGCTGCCGCAGCAGCGACAGCCGGCGAGGTGGCGGAGGCCGTGATGGCAGCACAGTCTTCCCGGGTGGCTGAGTCGTAATACTGAGAGCTGTAGTGCATTCTGGGGAAGGTGCTGCTGGAGATGTGGTCTGATGCGGCAGGTGGGGGCATCATGACAGGGGACATCATCATGCAGTCAGAGTGGATGGAGCTTCGGGGTGAGTACCGGTGGTGGAAGTCCACGGGGCAACTCTCTGTGGGGCTGAGTAGGTATGACGGGTGGCGGGAGTCAGAGCCATGGTGGCCATGGAAATCGTGAATGTGGGGATCGTAGTCCAAACCATGAGGTAAAGGGATATGATGCTGGGAACGACTGCCCGATAAGCCCTTCATGTTCCTGGCAGGGGGGAGACGTCTGCCTTCATTTACCTTCCGAGGTGGGGACCAAGATGTAAACTTCTGGTCTGATGCAAAGAAGAAGAAAGAAGGAGAGGAAAACATTAAATCACTGAGTTAGAGGAATCAGGGAATCATAAGTCCAGTCTAAATGTCTTCATTTGATCTCGTTTTTGGCTATTGACTTCAAATGAAAAATTATTAGCATAAATAATACTTAGGCATAAGGCCTAAACTGGCAGAGAATTATATTAAAGTCACAGTTGAGTTCAATGAAAACATTTCTCTCAATACAATAATGTCCAATAACTCTGACTCTGAAAAGTTTTATTTGAAACGGTCACACGGACGGTTTTCTGTAGGTGATTTATTGAGTGCTGTAATGAAAGGAAATTGGAAAGTCAGCGATTTGAATAAATTCCAAGCAACAAAGAGACACGAGAACAATGCAAGTAAAAAATAGATCAGAGATTATTAAATCGTTTTCTGTGACTCAGACACAAAGAGCCTCTTCCTTTGTTGTCTATTTGCAAGAATACTACTCTGTCACTATACTACACTGTAGACACACTGAGGTAAGATACTTGCTTACCTCATGTCTCATACAGAATGCTTAAACTGTGTATTTTTCATTTTTTTCAGTAAAATGTCTTTTGAAGCAACAAAAAAAATCTAATTTCTCAAGAGACAAAACAAAAAGAACACCACAACAGTTAAACATGATGGTGGAAATGTGATGATTGGGCCTGATTTGCTTAATTTCTCTCTCTACCAAAAAATGTTGAACAATACTTAGCCACCAGTATTGTCACCTTGACATTGAGTTCAAGGTGACTCATGTTTTGAAACAGGACAATGATCCGAAGTTGAACAGTAAGAAAATCTCTGAATAGACCAGAAAAAGTCACTCAGTCATGTTAATATGGGAACACATATACCTGTGATTCCACATAAAACAGTTTTTTTTTTCAGTGTAATTGCATGCAAATTGTAGATAAAGTAATTGGAAAAGAAGCTGTATTAAACCCAAATGTAACACATTCATTAGTGAGAAAAAGTGAATAACCAAAAGGAAATCATAAGCAATCAACACTTAGACCAGAGCAATCAAACTTACTGAGTTAAAAAAGAAATAAAATGGAAAAGAAAGAACATTAGGCACTCCTTGGCACAAAATCAACTGTATGGGGGATTATTATCTGTTCATTTTTAAAATGTGTTTTGTTTTTACCAAACTTTTTGCTCATTTTTCAGGATCGGTATTTTTATTTTATTTTTCACACCTTTCCCTTCATGAGCACCTGGTTCAGATTTTCTAATCACATCACCTGAAACATGTTAGTGTCTTTTCTCAGTTCAAACATCTCCTGCTTTGTTTTGCTCTCTGTCACAGACTTCTGTCTTTTGGGAGCCACTCATTAGAGTTGGGTGGTATCTTAAGCTTCTCTTCCTTTTTATTCCTGTAATAACAGTGACTTTGTTTGCTGTTATTAAATACGTTGCTAAAGTCTATCATTCACAAGCTGTCTGCGTCTATCATTCACAAGCTGTCTGCTTGCTGGTAAACTTGCATTTGGTTTTTGCATTCAACCAATTATTGCAACAAGCAGACTGAATCATATTGTGCCTCAAGAATAAAAGACTGTGAACATCTGAAGAGAAGCATGAGCTAACCATGAAATTGAGCTAGAAAATTAGATTTTGAAATGTATATCTTCTTAAACTTACATTTAAAAATTATTTGGTAAACCTTATGATGCCTAAGTTACAAACACAATATTTAAGAAGCTAAGGACAACCAAAACAAGAAAGGAAATAACATGGAAACTGTTGTATTGAGTGTTGGTTTTTAAATAACAAGTCTCAGATTCATGCCATTTAATCTTCTGTTTGAGTAGGTTTCCAATACAGTCTTGTAATTGCCGCAGTTTTCACAGCTAACTAAGCCAAATTCTCTGGATTCAGTGCTAAGTGTTAATTTTCTGTTGTTTCCCATCAATGAAAGTATGGGCGTATGCGTGTCTGAGTATATCTGTGTGTATGTAGATACACCAGGAAGATGCCACTAGTTGTGAATTTAAAGATCGGAAACCTTATTATCAATTTTAAAAAGTACAAGTACATATTTACCTTAGCTAGGGCTGGTATCTCAAATATGTACAGTATGTATACGAGGTTAAGCTACTGCAATAAAAAGATGACTTGCGATATTTTTACGCATCTTTATCAATAATGCCAGTAACTGTGGAGGGCGTTGCAGCGTGACGCTGAAAGATTAAACAACATGATTCAAGTAGATGCTTAACATATACAGCTACTGTATAAACCATTGCCATAGTTCAGTCACCTCAAGGGGTTTTCAATAAATCAGACATTTAGGAAATGAAAGCCCTTGTAAGCAAAGATAGGATATAATAAAATGATTATGCAAATGAAAAAAGACATAGAATAAACTGATCTCTCACTTGATTATTTCAAGCAACATTGAGTTGACAATTTAATTCGGACTTCAGCACCCAACTAACATTTTCAGGCCAAGTTGAATCTGCCCAGGTGTTTTTGTCACCTTAATTTCCCAATTTTTCCTCCTCTTTCCTTATTGCTCATCCTAATCTTCACTTGTGGGATTTGGTGTCCTATTGCAGACTAACCGCAATCAAATGCTTCCAAATGAAGTAGATTTAATTTGTTTTTCTTGCATCATTAGCATAAGTAGCAGAATGTTCTGCCATTTGGCATGATGAGAAATATTTTAACTATCTAAACAAGATTGTGAAAGTTTAAGATAAAAAGGAGGTTTAAATAGTTCAACAAATGCTTCAGCCATCTCTGTCTGATCTGTTATAAAGATTTATTTATAATGTTTCTAACTTTCAATGCAAACGTCTAGATCTTTACCTTTTCATTTCTGAACCATTAAGATATGAGTCATCTCTAATCGAAGAGTATGTCCAACGCACTTCTGTGAACAATAGAACTTGTGCCTACAGCTTCCTGTACAGAAACATAGTCTGATTCATAAAATGGAAAGATGTGATCAAAGCTCTTAAGTACACACTGGAGCCCCTGAAGTGTGTGCCATTCCCCCCGTAATTAATTAAGTTCGCTGCAGCAGGAAACCCCAGCCTGAAACAGGGCACTTCATCTTACATAACATTTGGGATCTCTAAATCTTGCACAGTATTTCAAAGGAGCCAAAAATAAAAAGCCCAGTTGCCATAGCAACCACCACTAAAACCCAGGAATTGTAGCTGGATTTTCAAGGCTGTGTGGGGTTTGGTAGATCTCAGTATCAGAAGTGTACAGGAGACACAAATAGCATGCAGTGTGGTGCAGATTCTTTATTCTTGAAGTCATGGCTCGATTTGCAGAATGGACTACATTTGAATAGGTTTAGGAAAGTAACTGTTGAATTATCAAGCTTTTGCGCAAACTTTAATTATTAGCAGCAGCTACAAGCCGTAAACTAAATGTAAAACTGACATCTTTTGTATCATGCCTTTTTAGAGGCTAAATATATTTCACTCAAAGAAAATGCGTGTAAAAATGTGCAATATATGTAACCAGAATAGTTTTTAAATAACCTAAACCAAGCCGGACTCCAGATCAGCAAAGGGTGGATAGAGTAACTACAGCTCCTGCCATTTTAAGAAAAGCAGTAATTTTTAGCAATTAAGTCATAACCTATGATTATAGACACGTGACCTTAGTTAATATTTAGGTAGAGTGACTCCAACCCTTGTGGCAACATGTAACTGTTAAAAATGTTTAAAATAACTTTACTCAGTGACTTTTATGTTTACTCACTCCTAGCAGAGAGTTCTCAACATATCTGCTTAAATCCCACAGAGTTGTGATTGTTTGTGTTTATGAAAAAAAATGCTGTTAAACCATTCTAAATGACTTTGACAATAACTCTTGTTTATTAACTCAGTCATGAATAATTATTTGATTAAATATAGCACTGCATTTGGACGCATGCTTTACTGTTCATCACCTGTTTATTAGTCAGAACCAAGAAAAGCCAGTAATAGTCCATCTCTGCATGCTATCAAGAATTTCACATCTGATTTAATGAGTCAAAAGCCACACAACATTTGTTTCCACCCTCATAATTTCTGATTACAGAAATTATCTTTAGGTGCATTTATTTCTTCATAATTAGTTGCTTGGAGACTAACCTTTCAACCTAGATTAGATTTTTAATATCAGTTAAATCAAACTGAGCAAAGTCTATTCACCCTATTCCTTTGGGGGGAGAGAATTATGAAGGGGAGAAAAACTATTAAGAAGGCAATAAATACTTTTAATTAATCAGTCAATCATTCAAAAGTGGTAGACATAAAACTATTGTTAATATCATGCAATCTGTTTTAATCACTGGTGCTGCTTGAGTGCACACGACACATCATCCTGCTGCCAAAGATACCTTAATTATGTATTATCTGCATATTAATGATTTTGAATTTGGTACATTTGCAACTGCAGTAACTATAGGAGAATAATGTCAGTTTATTATAAGTACACATAAATTATGATCCCAAAATGAAATTAAAGCCATATAAATACAATATGTTCACTGTCTGAAAATACAATAATTTATTTTAGCACGTCTCAAAACCAGTGCAACAGACTGCTTGCCACATATATATGTGACATGTTAAGTATTCAGACCATATAACAACTTGCTTTTAGTGTAACACACTGAATTGGTCCCCTTAGTGCTCAGTGCCATCCGAAGTGCGGTATGCATCAACATGCACTAGCACACAGTTACCAACTCATCAGTCTCAGTGAGGGAGGTCATGTCAAGTTAAAGAAACCCAGCAGACTTTTTTTCCAGAAAAAAATGAGCTGTGTCACATGGCTGACTCTGGACCGCCTTCGGGCAGCAGCAAGGAAGAGGAAGCTTAGCTCAACTCTGTCTTGGTCAATACCTCCCACTCTCCCAGCATTGCAGTGATACCGTTTTGTTGCACATTTAGCCTCCAGCTCATCTGCCTGAGAGATAGTTTCAACACTTTATTTGAACAGATGTCATGTCTCTAAAAATTACACCCAACCAACACCATTGTAAACTACCCACTTTACGCCAACACAGAAATGTTATATTATGCGCTCAAAAGAATTGTCAGTATATTAAGACATTTATAACTACACTTTATATATGCATATACAACACCTATTATATATTGAAATAATTTTGTATGTGTCTATATGACATGAGGTACCAATGAGTTAAGGACCTTTTTATCAGATGCATGCTATCTTGAGTGTTAATTTGGCTACTCAGGGTGATTTAAGCAGTTTATACTCCACTCTCCACAACTGATTTACATAAACAATGGTGCTTCAATAAGCCAATGTTTATTTTCTTAATTCTTGAGGAGAACAATACCTTCCAAACATTCTCATGAATACGCTAGGCTGCGTAACATCTTGTACTAAATGTCCACAAGACATTAATGAGCACTTTCTGGTTTCCACAGCTTACGCAACAGCTATTGTGCTCGATGAGTAACAGGACATTTCCTTAATGTGCTCCCGTCAGCACCTGATCCTGTGTGTAATTTTTCTCCATCTGAAAAAAGATGAGACACTGAGAAGAGAGAAATTAGAATCGGTTTGTGGAAGAAAAAAAACTGAGGGGAAACCCTCTCCTTTGCTCCCTGGGAAACATTGTGCTAAGTTAAAGCTTTGCTGCAGTCAGCGCCTGACCAGAACACCACTTTATCTCCAAGATGCTTGTATAACTTGAAATAAACTTGGCTTCCCTCCTCCACAGTAATACACAGCGAGCTAATTCCACAGCAGAGATCTTAGCAACAGGCAGCTGAGCTGTTGAGGTATTTTGCTGAGACATTACTACTAGCTATTGACAAAAGGAGGACAGGATGTCTCCTCCTCCCAGTTAAACAGACGTTCCACCTTCCTTTGACCAACAGCTTCCTGTTAAACTGTTTTGTCTTCCACCTCAGCCATAGGCTCTTCTGTCCCCAAACAGAAATGCTATGTTTCTTAGTAATGTTACTCAAGTAAACGTAACCAAGACCATACAATGGCCTGACATTGATGTGAAAGATATTGTGATGCCCTAAACACTGAGATGAATGAGTAAATGATGGTACTATTAAAGGTTTACAGTATCAGTTAATTTTACAGGAATGCAATAGATAAAGCACATTCAATAACCATGTTTCCACAGAGACAAACGGCAAAGACCACAAGTATTACATAAGGCTAAAGTATGTTAAATCCTGCAACTGAGACAAAATCATACTGCATTAGTTCAAGCTTTGCAGTAGTCTGACTTTCACCTTTTGATATCCACCCACTCCCCTCCCACTGCTGCTGTTCTCTCCTCAGAAAGCAGACAGAACTGATGGAGTGGTAGCACACACCCTGAACACAGCCGTACTCCTTCTGTCTTCTCCGTGCCATTCTATGGAAGAAAATCCCTTATAAGGAGCCCGTAATCACCCACTGCTAACTGTGTTGCTGCCTTTGAAGCCTCCCACACACGAAAGACAATGTCTAACACAGAGCTGAAACATGCTTTCCTTCAAGGTTTCTCTTTGTGCCTTAGCATAGACTTGTACATCGATTGTATGATTGCAGTGTATGAATAAAACAGACCGGTACGATGGAAAAAAAAAAAAAGTGACTCGGATGCAATGAAAACTTTTCCTTCAACTTTCTGGGCTCCACTATAAACTTGATAAAATACAACAGAATGTAGTCATGGTTGGTGAGAAAAAATATAACCCTTTCCACATTGATTCCGCTTCTTCATATCAAACACAAACCTATTGTTTAAGGTGAAGTATAACACTGCCGACAAAACAATATGGGGAAAAAAAAACTGATGTGGGAGGCTTCAAGTTGGCACAATGCTTCTTCTCATTCAGGTCCTGCAGAAGATGCAGACAAATCTCCATGGTAATAACTCCTACAATATGTAAACATAGCAAGCTTGTGCAGCCTGTGTGCGATTGAATATTGAGATCAGATCACTTCATCATATTGATCTGAAAATGAGATTAACACTTGAGAGAAAACTGTTAAATACATAATAAATCAGGGAAAATATTTTATTTTGCAACTCGCAAGTAATACGTACTTTGTGTTTAGCAAACGTGGGAAATTTTAGATTCACACAATATTATTACACCTGCTTTACTCAGCCATATTAAAAAGTGCGGAAATATTTCAAGAGTGAATCTGGATCGTTTAGCGGTTTCTGAAGGTGTGTATGCTTCATTTGAGATTCATTATTGCATGTATAGTACAGAAATGAGTCCCAGTAGCTCTGACACTACAGGTGTGCAAACAGGTTCCTAGTCAAACCTGGCACTATGATCCATTCTGAGAGTTTTTGTTGAGCTTGGGCATTGTCAAATACAATTGAATACACTGGAACACACTGAGCAACACTGCTCAAATTGTGAACAGTATTGCTCAGGTAGCTTTTGGAGGCAATCTGAAACTATTTTATGTGTGTTAGCTCTGCAGTCTGAACTGTGATGACTCCCCTCAAGCAGAGGAGTTACTAATTGGACGTTTACTGTGTAAACGACAGCATTGTTTCAATTAGAAAGTGCTGCAGGCTAATTTAAAATAACAGATATCTTCTGTAGAACTCTAAATATAGGAGTTCTTTGCTAAAAATCTTAATGAACGTCTTGTGTGATGCTCACGTCAATAAAAAAAGGCAGGGTTCAGTGAATTAATAGGACGCCAAGGGATTTTTCTTTCGTTGTTTGATGTTCTTGTTTATTGAGCTCATTACTCGTTACTGGCTGAGTAGCCTAAACCAGTAACTTAGGCTGCTGGTGGTACATGTGGAAGTTAGAACCATGTTGCTGGTATTGTTTAAATCTTATTTACATTTCATTCTCTTTATTCTTCTACCTTGTCGTGGCTCTTTACCATAAATTGAGCTTGTGAAAATTGTATAAGTAATTGCTAAAATGAAATGCAAGGCAACCTGAACCATAATAGTTTATTCTCACTGACAGAATAAACTGACAGTAAATAGCATTCTTATTGTTATGTAGAGTGGTTACCTCAGATGTTTTACCTCAGATCTAGTTGTTCCAAATGGATCTAGAATCAATCAATCAATAACATTTTATTTGTATAGCACATTTCAGCAGCAAGGCATTTCAAAGTGCTTTACATCATTACAAACACAGAAACACAATGCAACATAGAATCAATAATCAAAACACAGCATTAAGTCAAGTTCATCAATAGATTTGTAATTGATTACGTTTCAAATACAATTCTAAACAGGTGGGTTTTTAGTTGAGATTTAAAAGAAGTCAGTGTTTCAGCTGTTTTACAGTTTTCTGGAAGTTTGTTCCAAATTTGTGGTGCATAGATGCTGAAAGCTGCTTCTCCTCGTTTGGTTCTGGGGATGCAGAGCAGACCAGAACCGGAAGACCTGAGAGGTCTGGAAGGTTGATACAACAACAGCAGATCTTTAATGTATTGTGGTGCTAAGCCGTTCAGTGATTTGTAAACTAACAACAGTATTTTAAAGTCTATTCTTTGGGCTACAGGGAGCCAGTGGAGGGACTTTAAAACTGGTGTTATGTGCTCTATCTTCTGGTCTAGAACACTTATACTTAAAGTGGTACACTTGCATCTGGCTGTATCAGTATGAATGTCACTTCCAGGTTTTAAAATTATGATAATTGCATTTTTAAATATTAGAATAAACCCCCCAAATTTGACCAGTCACATTTATTTTTACATTACATTAGTATTGCCACCTGAATCATTATTACTGGGAGGGAAATTGTAAAGCAAGTAAATACACTCAAAACAAAAAGGAAAACATGAATTTCCCCCAGGGGATCAATGAAGTATTGTGATTCAAATTACTACATGTTATGGATATAAAAACTGGTTTAATCTAGATCAGTGATCCAAAGGTTGAATTTGTATTTGTCACTGTGACAATATGTATAAAAATAAAAATGGACATTTCTATATTACACTACAGCTTGATTAAATGTACTGGAAAAAAAAAAAAAAGAAAGGAAGAATCGGAATAAATACGAAAACTTTCGTAGAATGGTATGTACAATGTGCCAGTAAACCTGAATAACAATAATTAAAATCAATGTAATATGCAAATTACCATCAATAATTATTCAAACGTACTGTAATAACTAGTACAGTAGGAGTAAATATCTACCAAAAGTTAAAGTAAAAAAAATTGGAAAAATTTCAGTTTATGAAGCTAACACACAAAAATAACTATTTAATCCAAGATTTCAAAGCAAAGCAGTCTTTTTTTACATTTAAACCACACCATATAAAAGAGTATGCCTCTGTCCAAGTAGTGTCAATTTTTATATGTAACATTTGCCTTGTTTTGATTGATGCCTAAATTATCTTCAGCATGTAAATGTATTCAGCCATGTAACTCATTTCATATTGTAATCCTGTAATGACAAAGAGTGAAGCACCAGATAAAAGATGACTAAATGACCTTTTTGTTACAATCTCCATTGCAAGGCTTCAAGATTGTAGGAAAAATGCAATTTTTGTTTTTAGTTGAAGATGAATCATGCAAATTTGAAAAAACTGCTTTTTTGGGATTTTGTTTTTTTTCTTTGGTGCCAAAATGTTCTATCATGGTTCTGGACAGAGTTTCCACATGTGGGGATTTGGAAGTGCACCGCTCTCTTAATTAGGCTGTTTTGTCATGTTCTGCTCCATCTGTTCTAATTTCTACTGCAGCAGAGAGGAAAACAAACCTAAAGAGAGACAGAGAACACATAAAAACACAGTCAGGAAGAGATCATTTCCACTACAGGCAAAGCTGCACAAAGATGTCAAGCTGCCTCTGACTTCACCCGTGACCTGCTCTTAGGGTATATATACCCACAGAGGGTGAAAGTTCTTTAAATTTCTTAAAATTATGGATATATAGTATGAAATGTTCTGGGCACAGCACTGACTTAAAGGCGTACAGATGGTAGCACAAAAGCTTTGATGCTGTCGCAACCAACTATATTTTGCTTTCTTTTGTCCCCACAAAAGATTACACGGGAGAATTTTTATTAACTTGACAGAATAGTATGGTTATGATAAAATAAGTGTAAAATTTAAAGTAACCCTGAGGAATATCAGTTCATTTCTTTAAATTAAATTCAAAGTCAAAACAAAGTAAGCGTTTTACATTTAATTAAAGTTAAATATCAGTTAAGTCTTAAATGTAATTTTGTCAAATAAAAGTCTATTATTATAACTTTTAAACAAACTATTAGAAGTCAAAGTTATAACTATAGTGGCAAAAGCACAATAAAATTAACAATATCATCTAACTGAACACATGGAAAGAGACGATTGAGTGATGGATTAATGACATTTTTTAATGAATCATAAAACATTATGTTCGGTACCACAAATAGGTTGTTTTAAACTTCCCAAACTGCTTTCATTGTGAAATGCACAATGAAATGCCACCATAAGGAGTTCCGCCAGGCTCTAATTTTGGAACAGTCCTATTCTGCTTCTATTTTAACTCTTGGGTCAAATGTTTGCCCAGCATATAATTGTTAAAATGCAATATGCTGATGACAATGCAACTATACACATACACTGGAACAACACAACAAGCTGCTGATATGCTGTCTGTAGTCATGGAGCAGTTGTTGGCTTTAACATGGTTTACATCTTAGTAGGAAAATATGTACTATTTTCTCTCACTAGCCAACAGGAGGTCAAAAACAACAGCAATCATGTATATTTGTTAATGGAGATCCTCGATGTGTTTTAAGAGATTAAGTGTCTTGGTGTAATCTCCAAACATCACCCGTGAACATCGTAAAATATCCACGTTTAACCTTGCAAATGTCCTTTGTGTAAGACAAATTCATCCCGCCAGTGTGCAGAAGCAATTATATTTTCACACATACCACATTGTCTTACAACTTGGTCATAAATAACAAGTGCATAACATTTCCCGGTGTTACTCTTTAAAGATTTTGAGAGGAAGTCTCGTCATTTCCATTTTTAATGATGACAACTCTTTAAACTGAAAGCCATTGCATTTTCAGGACTTTTTGAAAATCACAATTAGCTAAATTAAATAATTTTATTCACATAAAAGAGAATTATACAATAAAACCAGAGGAAGGGCAGCATATTGTACAGCATGGACTGTATGTGCTGGGGAGATTGCTCATGCAGAGTTTGATATCTGACCTTAGGACCTTTGTTTCATGTCTCCCTGCAATCCCCCTGTCTCTCTATCAGTTTCCTGTCTGATTGCTTTGAAGGAAGAATGATGACCCCTAATGCCTAAAAAAATAATCATTTGCTTCTGGTGATTGGTGGGTGTTGTCCTAAATAAAAAAAAATGTAATATTTTTCACACTATGGGGAACAAATATTCTCAAAAGTATAAAGCTAAGTTAGCAAGATTGTTCAATTTTGAGATGGACCCTATAAATTTAGCCAAAGTTGAACATTTATGAAAATACTAAGGTAATAAGTGAACCGATTTTTTTTAGCAGTAATCACCAACTCTTTGAAATTTAGATTATGAAAAATAAATAAATCCCCCAGTGTCGTCTGACTGTAGTTATTCATAACTATGCTCATCCTTCGAAACTCGGCAGAGCAACATTAAAAATTCACTCAATTAATGTGATGCTTAACTCAATAATCACATGCACATAAAGCCCCATAATAACCCTGGAACGAGCTCATTAACAGTGCCCTTCACTCCGCAACGCATAAATCAGATTTTCTGAGACCATCCAACATCTGCAGTGCTGTATTACAACTTCACTTTTCACATCATCTTGATTTTGATGTTTTTTTGCTCCATTCTTTGAGCAGGCAGTAGAACATTTGCAAATGTTTACATTAAAAGTATATGCACTTCTAAAATAAATATGGAGCATTTCACTGATACAACGCTGTGTGATAAAGTTGGCTTTGTATGTACCTTGAGCATATTGTCTGCCAAGACAAGTAACTTGTGTCAAGAAAACTGGCATAGGGTGTGAGATCTTTCCGGGTGCATGCAGAAAAGGTGCATAGAGGCCTGAGAGAAAATAAGTAATCTTGTAGTTTGATTAAAAGCTAATTAAATTGAATATGAAGGAATAGTAAAATGAATACAAGTAATCACATAATAACCTTCTGAAATGTATTATCTGAAATGTGATCTGTAATGATTTCTGTAATGAATTAACTGTGGAAAGATTATGGTTGATGAATTATAATAAGTAAGAGATGTGATTGATTGTTAACTAAGGATCAAACTTTGATGAATTATAATAAGTAAGAGATGTGATTGATTGTTAACTAAGGATCAAACTTGTGATAATGTGAAGTTGTAATCATTTGAAATTAATTCAAACAGGTTTAACAACAGATTTAATGTGTTTAATGAGCTATAATACATAATAGTGGGTTATAGAAAAAGAGAGGAATACAGCACAGTCCTGAAACAGGAAATGTCGCAAGCAGTTCTGAACAGATGGTCAGAGCGCACAGGATGGTTGGAGTGTTGAGTTTGGCTGAAGCAACGGAGAAAGGGGAAGTACGGGACTTTCCACCATGGTCAGCAGAAATAGATTGGGCAATGTGAGGACTTTTTCATGAGATACAGCAGATGTGGAGAAAGTCACGTAGGCCAAACCTCCCCATACACACACATGGTGGAGAGATGCATAAAAAGGGGCTGAAAAGAGGAACCAGCCGTTCCCAGTCCGACGGCGCAGAAGGAGAGACAACTTGCTGAAGCAGATTGAGCCACGGACCGCACTTCAGAACCACGGGGGAGCTCGGACTTCACACCGCCAAGAAAGGACTGGGTTCCATCGCCCCATCCCCGGTTCTTCATTCGATCGTCGGTCTCGTCTCAGCCCAGCAATTACAAACTCTGCAACAAGACTTGGAGGAAGGACAAAGCTCCCTCAGGGATGAGAAACTGGGTTTTGCAAAAGGATTCGGACCCGTTCTGCTTTGTTTCTTTTCTAAAGAGGGTTTTTTCCACACAAGGCAAAGACCTCAACCAAGGATGCTAGAAATTCCTGTTGCTAAAGATCCACCATCGTCTGGGTATGAGTTGAATCTGCTCATTGAAATTCCATCTCAGAACTTGCGACTTTAGTCAGGGAAAAGAGAACAGGATAGTATGATTGTACATGTAAATTTTATTACACTGTTTTTGAATTATTTACGATTGATTATTGATTTGTATGTCGCATATCCCTGCTTAAGCTTGCTTAATAAATTTATACTATAAAATTCTAAGGAGGTTGGTGGACATTGGAATTAATAGAGTCATTTAATCTTCGTTCAGTTCTTTTAATTAAGGTAAAACTAATGTACATGATTCCAGTAAATAGGAGGCTTCATAATTTCCTTTGGTGAGAATAAATAATGACCCTGGGACTTACATCTAAGTCACTAAACATAATCTAGCCGGTTCCAAGTGCAAGTTATGATTTAGAAAGTGGGCTACCGTTAACAGAAGTGGTTATTGGAATTATGCAGCTGTGAGGGCTACTCAGCTGATTGTTTCTTAACTGTAAAGGGTCATAACTTCTGGATTGGAGGTAGTTAGAGCTAGACGAATCACTTTCGCCACCAGTTTAAATAGATTATCTCTTATAGAGTACTTTTAGGGTAATACCCAGGTCTCAGAGATTTTCCGGACCTGTTAGACAGAGAACTGGTCAGTAGGCAGCCCTGGGTAGTAGTGAGGAGTGGGCGGGGCTGACTATTGCAGGATAACCTTCACTTGTTTGGCACATCAAAAACAAGAAATATGTTTTCTAGCACTCTGCTGTTGTTACGTAATCACGTGTGATATATTACAGTATACTAAAGATTTGCCAAAGATCACCAGTTACAGAAAGCTAGTTCGAAGAATTAGAAACACATAAATAATAAAAAAAGATCACTTTGGTGCAATATCCAGACAAAAAACAAAACAAAGCAAAGCAAAATCTAATGATGACATGACATGCAAGCCTTTTTAAACATAAGTTGTATACAGTCAATGGAATAAAACCCCTTGTGAGATTCGGTTCTCTTTCTGTAATTCACACACGGAAAACTGAGGCACCTGAATGACAGGTCAGCATGTCCTTATAAACATAAGGTGTCACTGTTGAGAGCAAAACCCAGCATGTATATTTCCCCATTTTAACCTCCTCACCAGCTGGCACTGTGGCCTTGTTCGAACCGAGTAACAAAAGGCTTTTAGACTGTTAACATGATTCACAGCATTTTCTGCCAAGTCACAATGTACAAAATGTTCTAGATCTCCTAAATGTATGCGACCAAATGTGACAAATGTGTGGAACAAAAGCAAGAAGTTGATCATTTCCCATCGCTCTGTGATGATTTCAACCTGTAAAGCTCCACCTCAGAAAAACATCTAGCAATGTGTTAAAATCAACATAGGCAATATTCTATAACAGTTCTTTCATGAATGCCACCTTAGGCCAATCCCTTATTGTGCTCCCCATCCAATCCAAATGCAGGAAATCATCAGCTAAGGCGGGATAAAAAGCAGTGCACTTAAACACAGAGCACATAACCAAGTCTTCCTATTCTCTCAGCAGCATGTCGGACTAACTTCCGGACACATGGATACACGCACTCTTTTTTACGCATTTACTGAATGCCATTGCATAAAGCAATAAAAAACTTGTTCTGAGCATAAATGGCAGACAAGTTATATATTTTTATCTGCATACCCTTTGTTGTGCATGCCTGGGCAACTGCCTACAGGAAGTATGTGAAGAACCACCACTGGCAATGCGTACAATTAGGTGAAATTTGTTATGTGACTCAAGAGTACACATTTTACCATCTGATGAGCAGAATCAGTTATGAATTTTTTTTTTCAAATAACCATATTGGATAATAAAGAGATCTGTTAAGTAATTGCAAGAGAACGGCTTCATCTAGTTGAAAATTAGTCCAATAATCAGTTTATTAAAACTTTTAACTGAAAGAGGGAAAAAAAAAATCTATCTTCAGAATATCCCGTTGCTAATCATTTTAAACGATTCTAACGATTCTAACATTTAACAATTTAAACGATAGCAACTGATTCTGACTTTAGGTCAGCTTGATAACAGTGACAATTACTACCAGTTTTTAACAGAATAAGAAGAAATTAAAACATTCTAACAGATCTATGATGTTTGAAGACCGTTTTTATTCTAGACAAAGGATTTGTCTTCAACATATAGCTGAGCTTTAAGATATTCTGTTTTAATGCATACAATAAGTTACAAAATGCTGTAAAATAATTCCAACTGTTAAGGAGGAAAGTTATTAGGTTAGCTTAAATTTTGGAAAAAGCATGGCTCTCCTTTTCCTCCTGTTAGCCGGTCCCGAGCAGATGTCGTCACAGCTGGCAAGGAGACGGCGAGGCACAATGACGTCACAGATCACAGAGTTTAATTCAGACAAAAGCAATCGACAACAAAGCTGCAGAGATACAGAGATATACATTTTATACAGACAAGGGGAAAACAGACAACACGAAACACAGAAGACAGACAAAGGCGCCCACGTGGAGGAAAAAGATGGAAAAAACCTCTCTTGTTGGCTTGCTGACCTGTACTTTTAAATGAAAGAGGTGTTTCCCTATTTAATATATGCAACGAAGGCGTTCTGTTGTTTTGACCACTCAGAGCCCTGTTCTGCCCCCCAAAGAAACCCGGAAACTCCCCTCGTTACAGCTCAGCTTCGAAGGTGCTCTGTTTTTTGTCCAAGCAAACCGGAGGGAAACCCCCGCACCGAAGTCCTGTTATAAATCTCGCCGACTCTCCTGGAGTTTCTTCTCCCACATTCCAACTGCCGTTTCCATGGAGATGCTAATTTTATAGCTTTTGTATGCTCTTAAACAGACAGTGGAAGGCGTCTGCTTGTCTCCTCTGGGCCTCTTTCGAAGGGTCACACAAAGCCTGTTTTTTCAAATACGAGTGATTAACACATGTTGGAAGATTAAGTGTGTTTTTAGCATTAAATAATCATTTTCCTTAGCACAACTCATGTTATATTTTAGTATAATTGAGTAACTTTGCAATTACAATAATCATTTTCTAAGAGAAGAATGGTAAGCACAATATGAAACGGAACGGTACCATTTAAACATCTCCTGCTCTCTATCTCGGTTATATAGTTATACCAGTTTTACAGTATGCTCATCTTATGCTCTCCCAGTGTTGTTCTGTTAGTCGACGTAGCGCTATGTTGTTTTGCCATGTCGCTCCATCTGTCACTCTGGTGGGAGTTGAGACAGTCAGAGAGCTGGCTGAGGGGAGCCCATGACTTTCATTAGAAAAGGCTGTGTTGTGAACCTCAAATGGGCAAAACATCAAACACAGACACATAGCCACACATGCACACACACTAAGTGTTGCAACAGATATACAAACCTTTAAACTTGTTTAAGCAGTGTTACACAGGAAAAGTGTGTGAGCCATGTCATATAGCAAAAAGAATCCACATAAATTAATGTAATGTAATGCCCTGCAATAATGTTGGCTAGATTTAAGATTATGTAGATCCATAGTCCAAAAGTAAGTCCAACATTTTCATACAGAAAATCCTGTCTAGAGGGAAACCCCACAATAATCAAATTTTTATTCAGTCATGGCTTAATAAGAACCGTAATCTCAAAGGCAACGCTGTAGTGTCAGTACCATGTAAACAGTAACAGCTGCAGGGGTCCTGGTGCAAAGTGTGCCAAACAGCTTTAATTTGTACTGCTCTATTTTGTTGTTCTTGAATTTAATTAGTCTGCTAAATTATTCAGATAAAAATCAATAAATTATTTTTTACACTGTGGCGTCAAAAATTAGGCTCGGCAGCCAGAAGGAAGACTTATTTATCCATCCAGATGCTAAATTTCAACACATGCTCAACCCACGACTGTCACAGCCTGCTAAAAAAGAGTCAATCGACTGTCATGTCAGTGTTGATACCCTCGTTGTAATGAGATGTCAGTAATTATAAAAATATATAAATATCATTAATTCATCCTCAAAAAGGAAGCTTTAAAACCTTGCCGTTCTACTTAGCTGAACAATTACTAGTTTGTCTTAATTCTCTTATAAACAGTATATGAATAGAATTTATGAAATGAATCAAAACGATTAAATATAGAAACAAGGAAAAGTGAAATTAGAATTTGTATAGAGATGTCCATCTAAAGTTTTAAAGCAATGTACGTCATTGACTCGCTCCTTATGAAAGACGGTGTTTCCAACAACTTTACTGCTAATAAACGATGTCCTGTTTAGTAATTAATGAGCCGTTATCAGGGGGAATGCCATTAATAATAATGTCAGCTTGCAAAACCTGTCTTGTTATGTTTATAATTATGGTTTTCATAAGCCAAGTTCCAACCTAATATTGTCAAGAGGTTAGTACTATTGTGTGAGAAATCCCACATGGGATTTCTAGCACACCTGCGCAATTGTTATTATAAGACATCAGGGTTATCCATTCCACTCAAAGGACCAGAGAGCTGTAAAACACGCTTCATTAAATTGTTATCGCATAACATTTCTGTGTTCACTGTAAAGACCAAAGTAATAGAGTTCCACCATTACAACATAAAATTGTTGTAATCACTGAAAAAATATTTCAGGATGTTGATACAAGCCACATAGTCTCCAATAAAATTTGAGAATTTCTTTCATAAACAATTAACTAAACAACTATAACTGAGTCACTTATAAGACATGGCAACATAGGAGCAATTTAAATATTTGAATATATGTAAATTACTCCTATGGTATGCTTCTATGTTAAACTCACAGTATTTGCATTTCTTCCTTACAACCTCCTCCCCTCCAAATAGTAGTAAACTGTAGTGTGTACCCCCTGTATGTGCACAAAATTTTTTTTTGCCATTTAAATGTTTTTGTTTTTAGATCAATCTCTCACAGAAGTTTTGCACTTTATATGCATATAATATCACAGGCATGGGAGAAAGTCGACTCTCGGCAGGTGGTTGACATTCTTCAAGAATTGATCTGTAAAGCTAAGAAACCAAATCAGTACACACATTACAAAAACCTAAATGTGATTTCCCTCAAAGTGAGTCGTTTCTTTTTATTTTTGTCTGTCTTAACATCCTGTGGTTGTGATGCAAGGGAGTGAGAATGGACAATCTGTTGTTGGGCCTGAAGTGTCAAAAATATCTCCTCATGTTGCATTATAGGCGATAAAAAGGTGCCACATAAGCTCTAATTGTGTGAAGCCGAGATGCTGGTAAACCCACTGGAAGTCATTCTCACCTTATGGAGTCAACAAGAGTGAATCTGTGAGAGCCTACAGACATGTTTTCTATCCTCAGACTCGTATTTCTTGATGTATTTCTCTCTCAAAGCAGATGGCAATTGATAACTGTTTTAAATGAAAAGCACTTATACAACACTAAATACATTTTGCATAAATTAGCAACTATTTTTTTGAACATTCAATATACACTGGGTCATACTACATAGTGATAATATCAACTCATTATAACCATCCTAAATTAAGTTGTAGAGGAGGAAGTTTTTAATATGTAAATGTATGCAAAAAGTGCAACATTCTCATTAATCAGGGCACATGGAGCACAACGTACAAATCTCTAAACAAACACAGCAGTTCAACAGGCGTTTTGCATTATAAATACGCACCCTGAATACAAATCAATTCCGATTAAAATCCTTGTCCTTATTCACAACCAACATTTTCCCCTACAGCGTTCTGACAGCTACATGGAGGAGAGTATAAGCTGTGTCCCGTTAAAGTCCCTTTCAGGGATGGCTTGAGTAAGATTAATGCTTTCATCAGTCTCTTGAAGCAATAGTATTCTGTCATTCAGACATTTGTCTTTTATCACAGAGATGGCAATAATAATAGGTATTACAAAACTGAATATGAACAGTAAAATTAATACAAGTATACCTGCAAAGACTTTGTACATCACAGTCAAAACAAAGCACACTTCAAATTGCAAACATTTGGACAGCTCTCTTCATTGATTTTCATTAATCTGTTTTACGATTAATTTAGAAGTTCAGACCACTGGAACACAGATTTTTAAAAAACATATTTTGTGAGCACAACTGTCACATAAAATGCAAACATGTAAGACTTATTCAATGTTGAAAGTTGTGTCAGTGGGGTTTGGCAAAATCAGAATGCCATGCCTCAAATTCAATTAATGAGTGGTTTGCGAGGCACTGAGAAATTGGCTGGTTACCAGAATTTGATTACTTTCAGCTCAATCCACGCTAACCATTGACAGGCTGGTCATAAACATAAGAGTGCTCTGATGAGTTAATGCTCTACAGTAAGTGCTATGAGGACGCAACGACACCTTTTTGGTGCTGAAGTTGTCCAATGAAAAATACAAAAGCTACTTTTTGCAGTAGTACATTGACATAATAGAGCTAAAGGAAGCACACAGACTTAAAAAGAAGCATGGTGGATATTGGAATCATATTTTCTTACTGCATGTCTAGATGCATGCAACTTGTTTATGCTGTGAGATAATGAGAAAGAACACGGTAACAGGAAGGCTAAATAAAGTACTGTAAAGTTGCTCTACTTTTCTACTTTTGGTGCTTTTGACCTCTGTGTCGAAAGCACCAAAGCACTTCAGCATTTTCAACATTCAGAAGTTGAAAATGTTATTTGGAAATGTCAAAATTAAGGCAAGTATCTGCATTCTAATATACACCAATGGGGACAGCACCTCTTCTAATACCAAACATGCTACTTGTGCTAAAATCTCCAAAGCTCTTTACAGGAAGTATTTGAAAAATATATACTTTAAAAAACTAAATTTATTTATTAAATGCTTTTGATAAAATATTTATCTAAATATTTATTGTTACATTACAATCAATAATCAAGAGATAATTAAAATGTATTATTTTTGGTATATTCAAGTAAACTGTATTCTTTGTTTTGCTCCTTAAAGCGTATTTACAATAATAAACAACCTGCAGCCTTATGCATTTTTAAAAGCTGTGTGCATAAGGCTGTGAACGTAAAAACACATTCTTCATATCTGGGGATTTATTTCCTATTGGTTTTTGGCTAATGGGTGTCACAAAATGGTTTAAACTGCAACCAAGGGAATTATCTGTGTCTCAAGGACACTATGTAAATAAATTATGAAAAAATATAGGTTTAATTTAATTTAGGAGACCTTATTTTCAGCAATACACGTGCATAAATGTACTTTCAATGACAGTAAGATCAATGATGTCTCCCCTGCCTTCACCATTAATTTTTTTAATGGTTGCTTTCAGACAGGAGGACTAGAGGACTCTCCACAGCCTCTTTGTGAAAAAAAACTCGAGGGATTGAGGATCAAGCGAGATGAAATATCCCCAAAGGCAACCGCATGGTACAAGCTATCCTCAAGCAAAACCAAAAGATAACAATTAAGAATAAAAAGTCAGTAAAAAGTCACATTTTCAACAACAAGGCAATACAAAGTGCTTTACAAGAATTAAAAGGAAATACAAACAAAATAAACCAAAGGAAAGAACAAAAGAAGAAAAACCTAAAAATGTTGATCCACAGTAAATAAACTAGATACTCCTATCTAGTTTAGGAGCATCTTAAACTTATGCTTATCTACCAGGGCTGGTAGATAAGTATAAGTAAGTATCCTCTGGTCTAAAAAAAAAAATCTCTAAGGTTTTAAAGTGGAACCGCATAAAAGAAAATTTTATTCAGAAAACACAGCTTTTCATAACCTTGCTATATCTTGATGACTGTAATAGACCTCTGTCTAGTAACCTGCAAATTTTTTTTCAAAGAATTAAATTAGATACCTGCTTTTCTGTATGAACTTGGAAAATTTGTATCCGTAACTTTGGTTATGGTTTCCAAGCACTCATCCAGTTTGGAGCATGACTGGCTTAATAAGGTCTTAATGTGATCTCTGTTTCATCACTGCTTCTCAGAGGAAAAGGTGTTTGTAGTTTTGCAGTGGTTTGATGGTTTCCATAATCCTTTTACTTGATTGTTCCGCAAAAGGATTATTTATGTTACCAAATACACAGACATTACTGAAAGAGGAAACATTGACTTTTTTAGCCTCTATTTGTATTACAAGACCTTTGTTGAGCTATGGATTATTAGATTTATATATGTAAATCCAATAATAATAAATATATATTATTGGATATGTAAGGTATATCCAATAATAGAGAAAGAGAGAGGGGGAGCATATCATAACAGATAAAGAGGGTACACTACCTACTTTGACAGTTACCTGTTTCAAAGTCTGTCATTTTCTCAATAATTTCTTAATGATTTCAGTGTGTTACTACATTAATTGCTGTAGGGTGTTCAGTTTATCTGAGATAAGGACACACAATTATCCACAGTATGACATCCAGCTCAAACATTTAGATTAAAAATACCTTTGTTTTATCTTTTAAGTTTCAAAATTACCCCCTTCCCTCCAAGTTTATTTTTCAAAAATAAATTGAAAAGTATTTAACGATGAAAGTTGGTTCAAATCTAGAGTCTTATTAATTTGTTCTTGTTTGTCTGTCTCAGAGTTGGCATGCTATGACGACACCCTGCTAATGAAAGTAAAAGCAGGATGTGGAGCTAATTACCATCACAGGCAGATCAGCTCCTGTTCTGAATCTATTATCATGCCATTTGGCGGTCATGGTGTCTTCTTGCAAATTTTCTCCATGACAAATAATGAAGTTATCAGTATGGTAGCCGTGTGACAGATAATCAGTTTTTGAGCTTTCGCTTAAAGAAACTTTAGGGATAACTGCATCCTTAAAGATTTGTTCATGAACCACACCAATACAGTCTAATGTTATTGTACTTTGTATCCTAAAGTTTATGTTCATTTTAAAGTTTAAATTAAAATGTGTTGTTTTATTTAAATAAATGTGTAATTTTCAGTTGGATGTGACATTATCATATAATTTTTATGTTTATGTAATGCACTTTTATAGCTTACTGGAATTAGGTTTGAATCAACTGACTTGTTCTGAGTAGTAATTGGTTTGTGTTGAAATATTGGACCCATTTGCTTTTTTAAATAGTATTGAACGAACTTTTGTTCTCAACTTGCATTAGAAGAAAATAGCTAAATCTTTGCTTTGAAACCAAGGCTATATAGACACTACTATGAATGAGTAACTCCTAAAAGCATGGCAAATTATAATTTATGGAAGCCTTAAAACAGTTTTGGAGCAAATACTTCAAAATACATAGCAAGTAGACAGCATAGAATAAATTGTAAGAATACCTATTGTTCTCATTCTACTCCCAAGCCACTATAAGCTAATGATTTCAAGCAAAGAGTTTTATGTGTGTGATTAATATATCTGTGTGTGTACTCTTGATATTTCTTCTCCCAGCAGACTAAACTCTTCTTCCTGGAGTAGTCAGGGCAGAGATGTTGGCACAAAAACAGGCATCCATGTTTGTTTTCAGTACTCAAACACCCACACCAGGAGTTCAAAACAACCTAGCTTTCACTGCAGCTTTTTTAACATAAAAAAAATACATTTTATTATGAATGTTAGTGTCCTTAATAAAATGCAAACTAGTTGCCAGGTAACACCAAATATTTCACAGGGAGACAGTTTGCAAGGCGAGTTCACAACACTGCATGTATCCTCAAAATAAAATGAAGCCCCAGTAGCTTGAGCATTCCAACAGATATGATGAAGTAAAAGATGAGTACCACACAAATTATAATAGATCACCACAACAATGGGAAATTTAAAAGTCGGTACAGACCAAATATATCTGGCATGGGGAGCACATGTCCAAATCAGTTATCTCGACAGATTATACCGTTCCTTCTGATAATTAAACTCTGTGATGCTGTGGTGCTCACTGAGCCGTCTGGCACATTAATGAGCCATAAAAACATGCTAAATCTGACAGAAAAGGTGGCACAGACTTTTATAATTAATCGCACCCTGCCATACGTTACACATATATCAAATCAAATTGATATCAGAAGAAATTTGAAGCATCAGACTTTGAGCATGCTTCCATTTGTTGGATTTAGCTAGAAGTTGCACCTTTTTTCGTCAAGATCAAACAGCACCTTGGCTGGATTATAAACTTAGGGTTTAACTCTGCAACACATTACCTCTGCAGGCAAAATAGAAGTGTTTTATTTTTTTCTGATGTTACTCTTAAAACTTAAGGTTGAGGATTCAAAAAGTAAAAACCTTGTCAGAGCTGCAGTAGAGATAAAAACACACACATGCTGCTGACCTCGGCTGACAGCTGAGAAGCCCTTCTCATCCCCTGAGAAGCAAAAAATAGATTCTGGGGAAGCTGGGAGACAGCAGCGATGGACACCAACAGTAAACATAGGACCATTAGAACACTATAGATGTGTTGTGTCGCTTTTTTAAGGTGCGTTTTGTTTTTCTGTGTGTTTGTGGTCTATTGACCAGCTCACTGACAGAAGGAGAAAAGTACTACAAACTGCTGACACTATTGGTGTGGGGCAGATATATAAATACTGCAATGCCAAATCTGACTAAATAAATGGTTTGAAACAAAAAATGAGTTTCCTCCTCTTGATACACAGCTCCATAGGCTAGACTAAACATACAATCATCCTAAAGGATAATCTGTTTCTTCTAGGGCAGCACGATAATAGAAAAACATATCATTATGAAATTGCAACAATGATAGAGATTGAGATTTAGCCAAACTTTTCTCTTTCTTGAAAAAATGCAGTTCATCATAGCTGTTTAAGACAATTTGAAAATGGCTAAAATTTGCACTAGAAGGTCAGAACTCTACAAAAACAAGAAATCAGAAATTGGCCACAAATTTCTGAGTGGTACATTAGGTTCAGTTAAAACTTGACATAGTCTTCTGCTGGAATTTGTCTTATTCTTAAAGTCTCCTGTAGTTTTTTTATGGCTGAAACTTATTTTGTCCCCTATTTTTACACTTCAAATATATTTCAGTGATACACACCACAATGTGCTGTCATGAGAGTTAGGGACCACAACTGCCCACAAATAGATGAAATCCACAGTTACAACTACCTATTTTAATAGGTCAAACACAAAATATACCCTAATTTGCATTATTACATTCAGTAGAACCACTCAGCAATTTCGCTGACGCTAAGAGCCATAGTCTTCTTACTTGTCTCCATTTTTTGGCGGTACAGCAAAGGAAAACTAATGGTGTGCCTGCAGCTTTGTAAATCACAGCCAATAGCATGTCAGATAGCATTGCACCTGGTATTTCACCTTCCCAAGCAACAATATTTTAAATATGCTCTACAAAAAAATCAGTGAAGAATTTGGAGTTATATTCCATAAAAAAGATAAATAAGCGAGGATCTACTGTATTAGAAGTCTTGTTCTTTGGAAGCGGTGTATCAGAATATTTTTCTTGTTTTGTTTGCTTGCAGAAATGCCATTTACATGCAGTGCTTTGCTTATAAAACAAATTGAGCTGCAAATGGCACGGTGACTGAGTGGTGGCATTCATCTGCCTCATGACAATTGCTACTGTGTGAAAGGAAAACAAAGAAAAATGCCCTTTACTCTTAACTCTCTCCTGTTTATCCTGCTGTTTCCACTGCCTAAATAATCTCTAAACAACAACTATGGCATCATCTAACAAGAAGGCCTCCTTATAATTAAAGCAGAATCAAATGTCAAAGCACTTAGAATAATACATAATACAGTAGTGTGGCACCTTTTCAATGATTTGTCATTGTTCTCCAGTAATTAGCTTACTTAACAATATGTGTAATCGTGATCTCATTTTTGTGTTAATAACTGGATGTTGTGACTGATGAAATTGCAGCAGAATCAGAGAGAGAAGGGTTTTTATGTTTCACTATTTTTTTGCAGAGGCCTAATGTTCTGCCAGCGCTGCTGCAATTCCCTCCAGTCGCAGGTAGAATAGTTCATGTCCCTCTGAACTGCCTGCCTTTGAATATCATTCAACATTTAATTGCACCTCCACTGCATCAACGCGGAATGTGATCAGCTGAACGTCAGCAGATTTAATGTGATGAGAATCCATCAATCAAAGCAATAGTATGTGTCATTTCCATGGTCGTAATAGTGAAAGGATGATAGCGTTAAAAAAAAAAAATTGTGAGAGAAGTCCCTCACACTATACGTCTGTTATCTTCCTTAAATGCAAGATGTCAGTTTGTGATGAATGTCTTCAACTCTGGTTTGTAAGAAAAATAAAAAAAAGTAGGAAGCATGGCAGGTTTTCATTTTAGTGTAAAAGGTTACTAAAAGTACCATTCATTTGACATTACCAGACAGCTTTGACATTTCTGCTTTTACAGTAAAAATATCCACGTTTGGAATGACTAGTAGAGACCAGCACAACTTTGCCATCAACTGTGCCTTTTCGCCATCCAAGCGGAATTTTCTCCATCTCCTGCCCTCTCGGCTGAAAACTCCCTAATTAGACAGCAACCGTTTCCACTGCCGTTTTTAGCAACAAAAATGTATGATGATGGCCAATCCAGCAGCCAAATTTATGGCAGATGCTGTGCAGGCAAGGCATCACTGACTCATCAGTTTCTCACACAGCTAATGGACAGCTTTCAGAAGGAGTCCATGCCATTCAGTCAGACACAGCCATCCCTCCCTCTACCCTCCTCTTCCCCTCTCACCTCCACCAACAAGGTCGTACGCAGTCTCTTGTTGAGCACTAATACCAGAGCAGCAGATGGTGGTGAAATTATGGCCCATCATTACTCATCCAATGTATCAAATGGGTGTCCTTTGTTGGAAAATACTTGGGGGATTCTGCTGTTTGCCATTTTGTATGATGATAATCAATAATAATAGTGATGCAACCATTACAAACTACAGATGGACCAAGAAACCACCAGACAACAACGAGAACCTGACAATTTTCTGAGTGATTGACCCTGATGGGTGATTTGTTATTTGTATATCCAAAAACCTGTTGTTTTTCTGATGGGTGAACGCAACGCACTCAAAGCTGCCAGGCTGCTCTGACAACAACACTTTGCCTGGATGGTTACTGAGCAAAGACGATGTGGCTATTTTCTGTATCAGTAAGGTCTGAGGAAGCCAGGCAGAGTAAGAAACATGTTGAGACATTTATATTGTCCAGTGAGGCTGCAAGAGGGTGAGAGAGACTGAAACTAGAAAACAAAGAGACTACGTGGAGTATAGTAAAAGTTCTGTTTTCTCTCTAATCTTTAAACTTCCACGAAACATGCTGGGTTAGAACGTACATTTCAGAGTCAATGTAAGACAATGTTCTTGTTTGATATTTTTCTTAAACATAAATGCTTCAGATGCTGAACAGTCTGATGCAAATAACGCATGTAGTTTTTCAAATAATTTAATTGGAAATTGACTACAAAATTCAATTTAGCATAAAAAGTACAAATATGTCGAATGTTTTATGGTTTAAAGGCATACTTCAGTTTGGCCTGCCCCTGTCTGTTATTTTGTGTTTTGTGCTTTTAATTTTATAGATCTCTTTCATATAATATAGCATTTTAGGTCTTGGTTAAAGTTATAAATTATTTAATTAAAAAATGTTATGGCACATTATGCTGTGCTGCCAGTTTGTTGTTTACGCTGGTCAAGTATATTACGACCAGTATATTACGTATATACACATCACCTGCATCTTACCTCGAGTCGAGCAAATCTCAATCTCGTAATCTGTTGATGACAATGACAAATAAATCTTATCTTATCTAAGGAAAGAGAAGATCTCTAACCTTATTCCCACACTAAAGAACAATCTGTCCGTTATCAACATAATGTTCTGACAGTTCTGGTCTAAGGCAGCAAGACTAAACTGAATTTAGATTTTAAGTATACAAAAGTAATTCTTACAGATTGCCTTCATGAAGTATGAAACCATAAAAAGTTTGACTGTGGAAAGACCTTATTGCCGTAACAGCCAGTGGAAGATTGAGATCATGGTTGCATCTAAAGAAAACATTTTGGCAGAAAGAAGTGAGCAGTCACCTTATCCGTCACTATTACACAACATAAGCAACATAACATACTGACCTGTATCTCAACAGGTTACTGGTGTTCCCTTTCTGGCTGTTGGAATTCAAGTGATTGCAAGACTGAACTTTTTGCTTTTCAAATCATGAATCATAAAATTAAACTTTTTTATGCACAGAAAGGAAGACAGTAAAGGAAAAATGTCCAAGACAACTTAAATGATAGTCTCTAATAATTAGTTTCTGCTTTTGTCTAAGATAGGATATGTTTCAGGTTAGTGTATATTTTTAAAATCAAAATACATATCTGTTTTTTGTCCCTACTGCTTCCAGGAGTTGCCATCATAAAACATTTTTGTACAGACGGACATCAGTGGTCTCTGAGCACTGGTGATGGAGCGAGCAGATCATGCCTGAGTGTTTTCTCTGCCGTCTCTGTGTATCTAAGCAACAGCAAACCACCTCGATTATTACATCATCTGGCAGAGAGGCCTCCCATCTATTAATCTCAAAGCAGCATTTAGCTGAGTTTAGCGACCAGTGAGCAGAGAGTTAATCACATGTGTAGAGGGAAAGATGGAGGACAAGGCTACAGTAATGTATCCAACCCAGTGTGCTGTCTGCCTCTTCCAGAGGATTTCCCACTATAGCAAAATTCTATTGATCATTTTTGTAGAAACTTGGAGATGAACTCTGTCTTATGTAAATGGTTTGTGACCTCTAATGGAGATGTGTGGCACTGCATCAACAGTCAAATTAATGGAGGGGATTTTATTCTTCTGGAGTGGTTTGATCCCATTGCATCCCTTAAATTAATTAACATTTCCCTTTAGTTTTTTTAAGTGTGCAAATATTACAGAAGGAAAATGTTATTTAAAAACTTATATAATAAGTTGATGTAAAAGCTTATGTATTCCTTGAGATGACAGACCTAGTTACTTGGTGTGCTTATCTGCACTTGTACATCTTGTTATCTAAGGTTAAGATATCAGGACATAATCCAATGCCTACATTTTTTTTTATCAGGCTTACTCTTTTTATGGCATAAGTATTACTGTTTTCACACAATGTCATTAACAGCTAAACAGAAGTTTAAACTGCTTGGAAATTATCAACTATCTTTTTTTTTTGGTGACCTCAGAACAGGAAGTATCCCATGTTTGGAATCCTCCTATCATCCATCGCTTCTTTTGAATTCTATGTTCTGCCATGTAAGATGATGTGGACGCACCTTTTGTAGATTTGCCATCTCTTTAGCATCTATTTGCTTGCTTTGTGCTCTGCAGAATGGGAGCCAGGAAATTGCCGGGCATGCAGCACAGCCCACATCTGATCAATGAGAAATCTATCAAGTGTGATGGGAGCCTATGCAGTTAACCTAAGCAGGAATTACATCTAGACCCAAATTGTTTTGTACTATTTGATGTGAGGAGTACACTGTATGATGTCATAGCCAATAGCATGCACATCAGATAGCAGGGGTGATTGTGAACTTACTCATCCTGCTTGAGTAATCCTGTGTAAATTGTGTAATATCAATGATGGAACACATTTCCAAGCTCCAGTAGCATTAAAAGGCAATGAAAGCTTATGTTCTCTACTGCAGGAAAAGATGAGGAACTTGTTGTACTGTTTCTCAACCATCTCATGAAATTCCAAAACTGCTATGCTTAGCAACTGAACTGCTTACATTTTGTATTTTCAAAAAGCTCCTTCAAAGTATATATGTATAGATCACCACTGCAAAAAAATTGCTTAGATGCAATGTTTGATGGGCCACTATTTTCAAGGGCCTTGCAGTCATGCTCTGCATTCCAATAACATAGGTGACTAGTATGATGGATTTGCCCTGTCCTTGAGCCCGCTTCTGCAAGAGAGTGAAGAGAATAAGGTAATAATGGGGGGGAAAAGAAAATATTGTGGGTAATGTGATTTCAATTAATATCATTCTTGCAATATTTCTTAATTATATTCCAATTGCATGTTTTTCTAATAAGTTGCAACCTTACTAAACTAGTCTCTGTGCCCGATCGCATTGTTTTGCAGCAGTAGTCATAAAAGAACAGACAGCAGTGTGAGAAAATTGTAGAATTGTGAATCTGATCCCAATTACTCACAAATGTCTTCATAGGGATTCCAAGCCCAATAAGGACCCTTCTGGGTACCATGTGTGGTTTTA
The DNA here is from genome assembly GCF_002775205.1 of Xiphophorus maculatus. Classification (NCBI taxonomy): domain Eukaryota; kingdom Metazoa; phylum Chordata; class Actinopteri; order Cyprinodontiformes; family Poeciliidae; genus Xiphophorus; species Xiphophorus maculatus. The sequence continues at coordinate 6,704,379 of NC_036457.1, forward strand.
AGTCTTGTGAATGATCTGACACACTTTTTTTTTTTAACCGTCTCCAAAATACACTCACAGGCTACTCACTAGGAACACCTTGCTAGCTCCCAGTTTCTTCTTTTACTTGCACATCCTCTACCAATTAATTACTGAACAGTTAAATTAAAGTGTTAGGCATCTCAGACTTTAAAAGCTCAATTGCTCTTTTTTGCTTGGGAGCTTTTTGTTCCCACTTTTTTTTGTTTGTTTGTTTATGCTGAACAGCACATTCCAGCGCACTGTTCATGCACCTACAGATGAACACCTTCCTGCCAAGTTAATGATGGTCAAAGCTCATACTTTTTCGGTAGATATTTTGATTCTCTTTCTATTACTGTTTAAATATTTAGTTTGCTCCCTCATCTTTGTCATGGCTGTTGAGTCAAGTTCTGACATAAGGTTTTGATATTATAAGTTTATTTATTTCCAAACATGTTTTTTTATGAGTATAGATTAATCTGAAAATATGATTCATTTCGCAACAATCTGCCACTACACGCATGGCTTGTTTTTCAGCATGTGGTTGTAATTATCCCACGTATTCTTCACTAGTTCCCACGTGTTTAGCATTTTTAATGCAAGCATACTTCTAGAAAAGTATCCTCTGATCATGTTTAGCAAACATAGATAGCAGAGTAGAATGAAAGAAGAATGCAAAGTAAATGGGAAGGCAAGCCATTTTATGTCATGGAGCATTCAGAGCACGCTCGATGTGCTCGTTCTAATGCAACAACGACAACAGCATATGAGACAGGAAAAGCTGCTGGTTCATCTACAAGCCTAGACTGAGGAAGGAGACTTGCTTCTTAGTTTTCTCTTATTCATCAGTGGCCGATAAACATTTTCTCACTTTGCACACCATTTATATAAACAATTAATTTATCAACCCACTTATATTTCAAGGCACACTCTTGGTGTGTTTGGAGTAATGCTTGTGTGTGCCATGCCACTTAAATGAAATACCAACAGTAGGGATGTCCCAATCAGCATGTATTGTCCCTGATACTGATCTGAGTCATTTAGGATTGGGCATTTGCAAATTAAGAGTCCTATTTCAGAACTTAATTAAAAGCAATGATGGCATGTCTATGTTTGAAATTCCAGCAGCTTTGATTTATCTTCATTGAAGCAATATTACATGGGTGACATTACCGATTGTGTCCCAGATATCTTACTCACCAATGACATTCCAGATTTAGTGTCTGCTTTTCATGACAGCAAGGGTTCACCTAAGTAATAGTGCTATTATGTCCTAACTATGCATCTTAAATAAAATGAGTTTCTTTTGATTTATATCTGACTCAACAAATTCAGCTAGTTTTTAAAATCCTCAGACTTTGCTCCCACTGATGATGCTTTTAAACTGATCAGTTTGTTGAAGTCTTAAGCCAACACTAGCATGTTTTCTTTGGATTTTGCCAAGATATGTGAATAATACACATATACAGTGTGTGAATAGCTGGAACATATTACGCTGTGGTAATTATTTCAAGACGCAGCACAGAAAAAAAATGTTTTTCTTGCTTTATATGCTTCACCCTTTTCCTGTAACTTTGTGAACTTTAATGACCAGAGAGTTAACAGTCAGAAGACAGAGACTGAGGACTGCAGCAGCCAGTTTAGTCTCTATTTTACTGAGAATATCATTGTCAGATATGAATAATCTCTTAGATTGTCATGGAAAACCCAGAAGTGTTGGATCAATAAAATAATTTGTAAAGAACATGATTTAGTTCTAAAAACCTAAAATCGCACTAGACATTGAAATTAAAGCTTTAACCAACTAAAAACTTATATTGCTTTATAAAAATGTGTAGCTGAAACTGTTGGTTGTTTGTTTTTCATGAACTGAACATGTTGCTTTCTGTACGTTTTTAGTCCTATTTTCCTCCAAGACGGATCAAATAATATATAAGAAAATGTTTCACCATATTTAAGAGTCTGTAGACTAATTCAAAAGGAAAAAAAAACACACTGATCGAATCAGAAATCTATTCGCTCTCCTCCTACTTGCTTGCTTGTTTGCACCAAGCGTTGTATGAATAATAAATTTAATGCATCAAACAGGCAAATAACTAATGCTGTTAGTCATGTCAGCAAATGATTAGCTCTACTTAGTCACTGCATAATCAGGATCCAAAAATAAGAGTCACAGTCTATGAACAAGATGTCTTCCTCAGACATTTTTCTTTGCTTCTTTTCACTTCCGATAGCTTCTATATACATCCATCCGACCATGAGCTTAGTGTTTCCTTCATTTATCATGGAAAGAGGGGAATCTTTATGTTGCACTCAGCACATGGAATAGGATCACTCAGCTATATCTGGAGGGCCTCGCCGATACTCTCATATAGCATTAATAAGTCAGGAGTTATTCTCTTTCCTGATATCTGTGATCTTTCTTTTTCATAGCATTTTATTTTACTAAAAACACACAAACAACAAAGCTATTCTGGAATCCATGCCAACCTCTCTTCCAAATGACATTTTGGCTACCAACGGTTTGCCAAAACTAATTTCACTATCAAGAGAAAACACTTGGATGTTTTTGTGAAATTTGTTTTGGAGTCACATACTAAAGATAGTGGCAGACCTTCAACTTTAGCATTTTCAGATTTCTGCTACTTAATTCATGAGTAACTGTACATATTTCAAAACCTAAAACTGAAATCAAAAATTAATAACGCAACCAGATATATACAAAAAGGAAAATTTCTATACTCATTTAGTCCAATATATGAAATCAGTCTTTGCGGAAACCTCATTTTTATATTACTGTCATGGCCCTACAATAACGTGGTAGTTGTAATGTTAATGTAGACCAAGTATTTTAAAGATTGCTGTTTTAAAACAGTGTATTGTTTCAAGTGTTTAAAGTCATTTTAAGACATTTTCATAACTACAATGTAGTAATGCGTCGATGTACAGAAAGCAACATGTTCAGTAATGCAGTACAATAGTCAATTTGACTATTGAGAAACATTTGCTGAGAATGAAAAACACTGAAGATGTGGAAGCCTGAAAGATTAGTTCAGATATTTTGAAGTCAATGTTCGACGGAGTTAGAATTTCTATTAGCGCCCTTAGATTTAAAATTTATACAGAAAATGTTAGTATCAGTGGATAGCAGACAATGTCAGTGAATATTAGAAATATTAAGTTTTACAATAGACCTTCACAGTACACTTTGTTCTGCAGGCTAACTTTAACAGCAAACGGCTTGACTAATTAATCACCTAATCAGCTTTTTATGCTTATGATGTTGATCCCCAAACGGCTACAACATTCTGCTGAATTAGCAAAACCAAAACTACATTTATTAGGGGTTTAGTCTATATGGTTGCTTAATTTTATTTCTCATAATCACAAGGACAATAAATAAAAGAGTAATTACATTTACATGACTGTAATAATCAGTGCAGCAGGAAGGGCTTCAAATAAAAAATGCCATTTCTATTTGAAAGCCATTACATTTTCCTAAACATTTATACTACGTTATCGTACAGTGGGTATTTCTTGCTGGCCTATGCAGACTGGAAGTTAGCAGGTTTATATGGAAAACATGATACAACACAAACTTCATCAATATCTGTTTTCATTGCTCAAATGAAAATCATTCTCACTTTTGTGTATGATGCACGTTGCGACTCCCATTTATTCTATAAATCCTTTATGTGCTTCAAATTACAGAGATCCCTCAGACGTAAACACTGAGATTTAAAAGATAATCATTAACATCTCAGTTTACATTCAGTTTTAAACACTTCTTGTCCTGCTGAAGCTCAGTCTATTATGTGTGCACACAAGAAGCAGTGCGACTGTCACACTCAAGTGTGATTTGTCAATGTCTGACATTCAGCAGAAGCTGTCTCTTCTAAAGACACCAAGAGCGCACTGCAGCGACAGAATATTTTAATAAAGATGCTGCAGAGGAAGATGACACAAGCCCAAACTGGGTGTTCTTCACGTTGCAATATTTCCTATTATATCCATCTGCAGACATCCTTGTACGCTATTTGCTCTTTTTTCAGATTGCCTGGGGTGGTAGTGTTGCTTGTTAAGATGCAATTCTGCAAGAATACCAGGCTGAAAGGGTCCAGGAAAAAAGGCACATTTCATAGAAGTTTCATCACATGCGATCCCTTCAGATCTTTAGCACATTTTTCTAAATATTCTTTTAGCAAATAAATAATATAATTCGATTTCAGGAGAACAAGCAGTGTCATAGTAGAATTTAGATGCTCTGTTTTGTACTGCAATTTTCATTTGGTAGATGACAGAACCAGACTTTATTACATTCTCCTCATAAATTTTGATTTCGTCTTTACAAACAACTAATATAATAGAAACAGAGCAGGACAACGCGCACAAAAAAAGGACCAGACTCAAAGAAAATCAGAACTTCCACCCTGCACACAGTTTAGGACGAGATTTTCATTATCAGGAACTTAATTAACAACCCTTTTGTGGTTCATGCAATTTAACAGTCCCTTAAATTTTAACTATGCCACTATATGTTCACAATATTTTTCTAAACAGCACCAAACTATATGAAGACAACAAAATTTCAAACAAAAATTCAACAGCATAGATGACTAAGTTATTAAAAAGTAGCAAGGTACTTAAAATTTGTTAGAAATTGTCATTTTGATAGCAGTTCGAAGACGGTTTGATAAAGTTATCACAATCACGTTACTTGTGTTTTAGCACTAAATGTCTTAATTGCATAAATAAATAAAAAACATTCAGCAGGATTGTAACAGAGCTCAGACAAGAAAAGGGATACATATCAAGATTTTGCTAAGGTGAAGATGGCCGAGTTATACGCCCACCGCCTGTGGCTCCTAGTCACAGGTGCATGTTGTGAAAGTACACACAACCTTGTGATCCACTGTATATAAATAAAAACATGATTTATAAAAGAATAAAGAGGCCTGGAGGGTGTTTGTGTGTTTTTTAAAAAATGAATTAAGTGGGACCCCCTGACTTACTGTAACATTTCAAAATAAAGATTCTAAGGTTTGGGGATTTTGGAACACTGCATCAAAACACACAAAGCATGTTGATTTATGAGTCTTGTGAAAATAGATTTTGTGTCTAAACAGGCTGTGAGAAAGTGGTTTAAAGCAGACATATTTGCTTTTCTTCATCTCTCGTTCTCATCCTACAATGTGCTGGCCGGTCTCTGAAGTGCTGAATGTGAATGTTATCTAAACAGGCAATATTTGCTACTAAAGCTATACCCTTTCTGATAAGCTTTAATTCTGGCAAATCTTTAATTTCCTCCTGAGGAGAATGAAAAATGCTTTAAATACGCTCCTCCATACCGACTTGAGTCTAACACAAGCTTTCTGAAGGCATATGCCAACATTTTCACTCCGTCAAAGGAACCTTTAGATAAGATTCAGTATTTTCCATAATTAGTTTTGAATTAAACTGTCACAACCAGAAGGAGGTCGGACTTTGTTGTCTGTCTCCTCACCTCGGCATCCCGACACATCATGAGTAAATGAGTAGCAATTAATATGTTTCCTTAAAGGTCTTATAATATGGTGTCATACTTGGTTTGTGGCTCATAAATAGAATTAAAAAAGTCCTGATTTTAAGGGACATAGGTAAAACTTTGAAAATTGGAGGATAATAAACAGCTATTGCAATTTTTTTTCTCCCCTTCCGGATGCTGACTTAGGGTTTTCCATGGAGGTTATTTGTCACAGCGGAATATAACATGACTTGGTGCAAAAGGTTTACAAATTTTTATAACATGTATGTGATAAGGTGTGTGTATATAGGTATAACATTTTGTGAAGTGTTCATTTTGTGTTTCTATTTTCTCCCTACACCTAGTCTCCATCTGTTTACCACATCTTCTTTTTCCTTTGAATATAATAATTTATTATGTTCTGACCAGATTCTGATCCGTGACTGAAATTTACATAAGCAATGTACAAACTGTCAAGTAAGGTGGTGGCACCATTATGCTGCAGAATTAAGAGTTTTTTTAGACAGCAATATTTGTACACCTTACAAAGGGAATAAAATGAAGTACTATCTCCGAATTTTACAATTTTCCGACAAATTATGGTTTTCCAACATAAATAAATAATCAAAACTGGCTTCAGAGAGGAAAGAAGTTAATGTTAAGCTTCTTGAATCACTCTGTCAAAGCTCCAGTGTAAACTATTTTTAGTCTGTCCTGTGCCTTTTTGAGGTATTAATGAGTAAGATGCAGGGTAGCCAGGAAACTAGCCAGTTTAAATGAAAGGTAACATTTCTCATAATAAGATCTGTCAATCATCAAGTCAGAATTATGCCAGAGCTTTGCTGACAGCCACAAAAAGTGTGTGGTTTCTTTGAAACTTGCTAAATTACATTTTTGAATGTATCAGTGGGGATGGATGCCTATCTTTTATGTCTAATTTTGACCCTGTTCAGATTATTGAAAACTACACATTCAAATGACTGATTTTAAAGGCATTGTACTTGTATGTGTATATATACTTGGGAAACAGAAAACTTAAAAGCATAATATTATACAAATGTCTTTAGTCATTTTTCATTTCTTCACTTTGTTTTTACAAGCTCAGGATTTCTTTCAATTGTTTAAAGTTGTCTAAAACAGTTTCTCTGTATTTGTGTTCACTTATTTTCAGTCCAAAGCTAGGCCATTTTCAGAGGATTGGTGAAGTGCTGATAAAAATATCAAAAATAAGATATAAATTATTACATTAGCCACAAAATGTTGCTAACATGATTTGAAAGAGCACTTAGTGGACAAACTGGAATATAGCAGATAACCAGCTCACACATTCATAGCTTTTCTGAAGATGTCTTATTGGTAAAAGATACTGCTTTTTTCTCTGGCATTTTAATGTCTTCATGTTTGTAAAATCTGCAGTAAACATAGAATTAAATAAATTTAAAAATATATGAATGGCGTTATGAGCCAGTAGCATCTGACAATCAAGTCAAACCATTTTACATGGTTAATGGAGAGTTTCCAGAAAGGAAGCTTTTTAATTAAAGGCTAGTTAAAGACTTGCCAGTGATATAACACTTTGAAGAAGTTTGAGTTGGAATAGAAACTAAAAAAGGGTTCGCGCTTTGTGAGAGGATAGATCAGTAACTTGGCATCTGTCAAATGTCAAACCAGAAGCCTTTCACAGGTGGTCTGAGTTAATATCCTTTAAAACGCTTCTTTAGCAATCTCTAGTTGTTTACCCATGTTCTTCAGAAACATGACAGAGAAGAATGTGAGTTTCCACCAAAACTGCACACCAATTCAATACTCTCCAATGCTTCTGTTTCATCCTGTGCATTGCTACCAGCCTTCCCCTTTTTGGCCTGACCGGGTGCTGCTTTTACACATTAGGATTAGCGCCTTGAATTGCCTGTGTGGACAAGAACCACCTGGCAGACGCGGGCGTCCTGTGTGAGTCAGAGCACTCTGGTCATTAACACACAGCAGGTAGCATGCACTGGCAAAGGATCAAGTCTGAGGGGTAAGGGTATTCTTAATGTCTAAACACACATCCACCCCCCCCCCACCCCCACACACACACACAGCATTTCTCCTGCAGTGACTTGCACTGATCGTATAAATGCTCCCCAGAGAGTGAGACTGAGATGACTGCTGCCAATCTTTTAAGCATATTTTATTAGCTGCACAGAGAGTGGTTCATTGTATATTGACAGTAGTAAAAAAAAAACATGGATTTAATCACGAAGGCAATCAAACCGAAACTAGATTTTCTAATGCAGTTAATCCCTTTTCCTTACTGGTAACAATAGAAAAAAGGGAAATATAAATGTATGTTTTTTGCAATCATTATTAATGTAAAATCTGCAACAACAACAAAAAAAAACGTACAAAAGACCAGAAAGTAGGCAGAACTGTTACTGTAGTAATGTTAAATAATATCAACATCCCTTTGAAATTACAGGTAAACGATTAAAATTGCCCCAAAACAGCCTATTTCCTGTTTAGTTTAGGGCATTCCTCCAAAAAGAGTTTTTGTTCATCTTACAGTTTTACTTGTCTACCAGTTTTCATAGCTCGACTTGAAACTGGCCTGCATCTTAAAAGACACAAGGGACACTTTTTGCAACTTATCTGCACAACCTTTGACTTTGTGTAAAGGAAGGAAGAAAGAAAGAAAGAAAGAAAGAAAGAAAGAAAGAAAGAAAGAAAGAAAGAAAGAAAGAAAGAAAGAAAGAAAGAAAGAAAGAAAGAAAGAAAGAAAGAAAGAAAGAAAGAAAGAAGGAAAGAAAGAAAGAAAGAAAGAAAGAAAGAACGAACGAACGAAAGAAAGAACGAACGAACGAAAGAATGGAAGGATGGATGGTACTATCAATAGTTTTAAGAATTAATTTTCAAAGTCAGAAAAGCATTGTATTAACAAAAAAGTTACAGGATTAAAAAATATATATATTTGGTACAAGGATTGCCCTAGCCAGGCTGCAGCAGGCACTTTCTGTTCAGGTCTCCACTAAAACAGCCTGTCACAGCAAAAAGATTCTTTTCACAGCTATTTTGGACACACTTCGTCCCTGTGGTGGCCTCTTTTGTCTGGCAGGAGTCTCTTGTCACCTTTGTCACCTTTCCAAGCAAGAACTGTTGGATTTTGTTTTTGATTTCACAGCCCAGAGTGGTTACTTTATCGAAAAAATAACACATCTACAAATCTATTTATAGCATTGAGGTTTAGAGTATTTTTAACATAAAACTACCTCGACACAGCAATTAATTTACAGTTATTAAAACAGTTACTAAAAAAGTGTTTTTTTCCCCTAATTTAAGTAAAGATAATTAACTAGGAAATAGTGCATGAAAATAAAGATGTAAACATGGGCACTTAGTATGTAAATTAGTGAAATTAGGTATAATTAGGCATAACTCAGATTGCTTAGTGCTTTACAGATAACTCTTGGTGTGGAATGAGCATTAACCATTACTAGTGTGATTCATGTGCAAAGAATTGCATTTATAATTTTAAAATACATGCAGAGGCGTAACAGAAAATACTCATCATAATTTTCATATTTTAACCTGTAAAAAGTATTTAAATCATAAAAACATGTTATCTTCTCCATTTCTCTTTTCAGTGGTGCAGTAGTAATATAGACTCCTGCCTATTGGTGGACTCTAAATTATTTCAGGAAAATCATCTATTCACATTTGTTTTTATAGACCATATCAAAAATATTTGATGGAAAGTGCAGCAAACCAGTACTGGCATTTTTTCTTTGGCACCGATTTACTGAACCCCCAAGAGAATAAAGTGTAAATATTAGCTCCTGCGGTAGTGCTAAGATGGTTTCCATAGTGCGTATTAATGCATATGAAGGTATTTTGTGTGTGAAGTATTAAAACATGCGTATAAGCATTTTTAGAGCAGATTTCACAAATTCTTGGATTTTAACTATTCATTGGCATTTGTGGTCCCTCAACCACTCAAATACCAAGGATCAACTGAACTTTGTCTTTGTCTATCATATGAAATCCTATTTAAATTCCCTGAAGTTTGTAGTTGAGGTGTAAAAGGTAAAAAAAAAAAAAGAAGTTTAATGGATATGAATACTTGATAAGGGGATCTGAAACTGACAAAAAGCAGAAGATTACAACATGTAACATTTAGTACTGACGATTAATTTCTAGAGTAATTAGATTGTTTCTTTTTATATTCAGTTTCTTATTTCTTTGTCTCCATCTTACTAAATTCTTTCTTTTACTGACTCTGATTAACCTACGTATCTGATGCTCACACACACACATACACACATCAATTTCTTAATTTATCCTCTGTAATTCACTCCACTCATTCCACATTTGCTACTGTAGAGCTTCAGGATTAGCCACCAGTAGAAATAACACAAGCAGGCTGTGCAACACACACTGACAAACACCATCATGCTGTGTATTCACAACACAATCACTTAACACTACAACAATTGCACACCAACATCAGTCAATGACTCCCAAAGTATCGGTACACCCGTTAACACACTGTTAATCCACGCCTACACACACAGGCACACTCTGGCCCAGATCCATCTTATGAAGAAGCACTGTTTGGAGGAATGTACAGCAGAAAAGAAAGGGGGTGGGAGGAGGGTAGGGGGCAGCTACACCTCCTCAGTATCTCCATGGAAACAAGCTGGAGAGCAGCATATCCCGCTCAGCGTACTGTCAGAGACTAAAGGATGAATCCAGTCCTCATTAGGGAAGCCAAATCACACCACACACACACACACACACACAAGACGACTGATTCTATTATTAATTGCGACACCATTTTCAGTCCCAAAGCATGCACACAAACACACCTGTAAGAGGGATTTCCTGAAGTTTAAAGGGCAATGAAATCCAGATGACATATTGGACATCTACTATGAATTCTTTCATCCTGCTGTTCAGTTTGTACTGTACGATTCTTATCTCATCAGTGTTTGACTTACCTTTGTGTACTTTCGACACAAACAGAACCGGACTTGCAAAGGGATACATTTTGGATCAGATTCAGACAGAAAAGAAGGGGGTTCTGTTCCAGTAAACTGTAAAATGTTCTCTCAACATTGTTTCAACAGTCAAAACCCTGAGTGTAGGTAAAATGGCATTCATGCTCGGTCTTGATAAGATGCATTGCAGAGAATGAATAAAAACCAAGTTTGAGCCACAGAACTGCAATGAGTTTTATTTTTTGCATTTAAGGTGGTGTGAACAATTTGGGCTAGGACTAATCTCTGGGTGGCCCCACATTATGGTCAACATTCGTTATTTTGTAATAGATAGTATTTTTTGCTACTGTAAAAATTTGCAAAGAGAGGATGGGTTCCCTCATGTTCCTGTACGGTAGTGTTTCTCTCTGATGCCCATATCTAGCTCACTCCTCTAAGCGCACTCTTTGTTCACTCTTGTACTCACTCATACACCCCCACACAGCTTCACTTGCTACCAAAAATGGTGCTATACTCGGAAGGATTGAAACGGAGCAGGAATTCTGGTTATTTCCATCCATCCAGGGTCTTACTGTTTGCCCACAAGACAAAAATCGGATATCAGATTTGGAATGGTGATGAAAGAGCAGAGATTATATTAATAATAATCGTTTTAGAGGGAAAAATGTACATACAGCTGCAAATTCATATAGAAATATTACTTAGAACAAGGCGGGAAAACACCAAAGGAGAAAAGAAAATTATAAACGTTTATAGTTTATAATCTACAATTACCAAAACAAGTAATAATAATGTGTTACCTTCAAAACCATAGCAAGACGTTTAGTAAAGTTTATAATACTCTGTGGAATATATAATGCGAAATAAGCAGATTTATATGAAAGCAGTTATACTGGTAAGTTCACTAAATTTAGCTAGACTTTATTCTTTTTTTTTTTTTCCCATGTTTGCAGGGATATTGGTTAATTTGCTTGCTTAAAAAAACAGGTTGATCACCTTTTACATTTAATTTTAAATGTGTAAATACTGCGAAAACCATGATAAATTTACTTTAGGTTTTCATACTGAGTTTGTCATACCAATTCATGCTTATTTCTGCCAGTCTTTTTGTCCTTTTTCTTTATTTTAATGTAGAAAATGTTAACATTTTCAAATCAAGATGGTGGTAAATGGATTACTGAGGCAAAGCTTATGAGAAGCACTGCTCCAAGGTATTTTCTGTTTGCGCTTCTCTAATTATAAGTTGCTAAGTTGAGATGCTCTGTGTGTCTCTTAAAGCTTTGTGATCTGATGTGATGCAAGCTGAAAGTTGATAAACTGAGATGCTGCAAAAGTAATTAATAGGTGGCACAGCCATGATGGAAGACAACTGACAAGACAGAGAAATGATGTGAAACTACAACACTCTGGTCTACAAATTGGTGGGGAAAAAAACCCCACAAACACACACACACGATCCTTCATGAAGAGGAAAGTTAATTGTGGAATCCCAGGGAGGTGTTGCTACTTGACACGTCTGTCATCATTGCTGTCTCATGTTGCAGCTTCAGAAAATTTCATCTACTTAGTCTTTTTTTAATGCAATCACGTAAAAGAAGATGAAAAGAAAAGAAAACTAGCTATCCATGCTCAATTTAACTGATTTATGCTTGCGGATTGGAATTAATGCCATCTGCAGATACTTCAGATTACATTCAGTTAAATCCAGCTTGGACCAAGATGCAAAGAGGAAATTGCACAAACTAGAAAGCATCAGCTTTACTCAACAGAACATAAAGAAGAACTGGGCCTGGATATCCCAGTTTTACTTTCAATGTATCTGCAGATCGGGACGCACCCAGAGGAGTGAGACAACATAAAAGCCAAGTTTAAAATAAATGTGTGGTCACCAGTATTCTACAGCTTAGCAGAATTACATAATTGCATTTTTATGAATTGTCCTGCTCTGCACAAGGTAATGAATCAGCCTGTTAGATAACAGGAAGTTAATTCTTTCTTCCTGACCTCCAAACCTCAGCAGAAAAGCAAAGATTCAATTAACAGTCAGAGGCAGCGCGGCTTAATCCTAAAACAAATCATACGCCATAAGTAGACAAACGGGGAACAGAACCAGATTAGCCATTTCATAAACACCTCTTTGCTAATTCATGAAGAAAGGATTTAAACAGCAACAATGACATTTGCAAACTTTTGGGACTGTTTATAAGGTCAAACTCTGATTTAGCCTTTTTTTTAAAAAATAGCAAATTATGGGTTATTATTGATCTGGGTTATAAGTGAGTCAGAATCCAACTTTTAAGCTTAGTGACCAAAACAGACAGTTAAAAGATGCAAAGTGTTACAAATTACAATATGTAATTCTACCTCCCAAAACCAGCATTTTAATGAAGTGCAGTGGACAAAGAAAGTGTTCAGATAAAATGTGTTACTGGAGAAAGAGAAATCAAAGAAGTAATTCTACTATGAACAAGCTACAGGGTAGTTTAGCTGAGAAAATGGCTTGTGTTGGTGACTGCTTTATGTATGAGTAGATCACAAAAGTTATGATCTAAAAAGTGCAAAGTAACATCTGGAAATGAAAGGGACTCTTTGGAAACAAACGGCAAAAATATGTTAAACCTTAGTGCCATTGTTTGCAAGATTGCAAAGATTTAGTCAGCCTAGAGACAAAAGACCTGCTTCCACAGGGAGGGAACGCACAAGAAATTAGTCATTGGTTGGTTTAAGCAGCTATGGTTTCTGAACTGCATAAACTTTCCATCATACTTCCTTGTAATTAGATGTCAGAAAAAGTGCTGAACGATATCTCTGCCTGTATGGAGAACAGAGTAAAAAAGCAAACTTCTACCACAACTGTTGAGTCAGTGAAGGGAAACGGATTCGGTTTTCCCTCAATTATACAAGAAATGCATTGCTTTGGAAATATTTTCAGTTCCAAAGACCAAGAAACTTACTAGCGGGGAATATTTTAAGCAGTGTCTACATGAGCAGCCAGGCTAATTAACTAGCTCACATCAGCTAGTTATAGAAAAAGCAGATCAATAAAATGTATGATATTCTGTGCAGTAAGCACTTAAAAATAACTACTTCTGCAATTACTACATTTGTAGCTGCTTTTTTTTTCTTTAAGTATAGGCATCAAAATTCAGAAAGTGATTAAATGCCATCTACATTAAAAATATAACCAGATTTTTCAATATGTTATTTTAATAACAGTAGGAATAATTCATGCTTTGTTTTGACAAAAAAAAGTAAGATCATCTTAAAAGTTTTGTTCTGAATTATCTTAGTAGTGTTCAAACAGAACCATACATGACAAATGACCATGCATGCAATATTAATTAAAAACAAAAAATGAGAAAGAAAACACATGCAGACTAACTAAAACAATTGCAGAATAACTGACATTTTCATCTACTAATAAAAACTAGACAAAAAAATAAAAAGGAGAGGAAATCTCATCGCATGGTTGTTTGTCCTGTCTGTCTCTGTGTTGCCCTGCGACAGACTGGCGACCTGTCCAGGTTGTAGCCCGCCTCTCACCCGAAATGTTCCCTGGAGTCAGGCACCAGCACCCCTCCCAACCGCAAGGGTGTACAGAAAATACTGTAGATGGATGGAAGGAAATCTCATCTGTTTTCGTTTTTGTCGTGCGGAAAGGCGCAATAGGTGATGTGTAGCATGTGCGCTTTTTGCATAAATCCTGTTTAAGGTTTTTTATATTCGAGTCTAATGAAAAGTCTAATTGAATAAAGTGGGTTCAAATGAAGGGCTGCACAGTGGAGCAGTTAGTTGAACTGTTGCCTTGCAGCAAAAAGGTCTGGGGTTTTAATTCCAATTCGGGGTCTTTCTGCACAGAGTTTGAATGTTCTCGCTGTGCATACATGGGTTTGGGTTGTCTGCAGGGTATAGACTATGGATGGATAGTTTCAAATAGAAAACATTCATTTGTTTCTGCATCTTGCAAAGTGAAACGTTAATTCAGTTTCAAATAGCTTTTTTTATGAAAGCTGATAGCCTCAACAAGGTATCTTTATATAGCTTTATATTTCAGTTGACTAACATGCAAGACAATTTAGTTAACTCAAGGTAGAATGACCACTGCTGACCAAGCTTTGACTAAAACCAAATGAAAATGTGGTGTGAAAATGGAGGCTCCATGCATGCACTCAGACCTAAGGGTATTTTACTGTCTCCAGATAACCTAAAATGCATGTTTTAGACCGTTTGAGCATGAAACAATTGCACTAATGTGTTTTTCATTTTCAGAAAAATATGTTTCATTATTTTCTGTATTTTCCATCAATTTTTCCTCGTGTAGTAAAGATTTGGAGAGAATTCAGCTGAATAAGGCATGTCCATATTTTTCGGCTTTTACACAACCTGCAAATTACATCTCATCATGCGTTATTTAAGACTCACTGAAGAACTGATCATATTAAGTGACTTTTATGATTGAAAGGAACGCCACGGAAGACTATTCTTCCATGGGCAATTTCTAATTATTAAGCCCTCCTTTGGAAAAACCTTTGGCCACCCCAAGCTAAATTTAAATCGTTTTCGTTGGTATTTCACTTTCTGCCATCATACATCCAGGAAACCTGCATAAGGGCAGACAGATTTCCATGTTTCCAGATTTCCATACAGCAGTATAAAAGGTTAAACTCTTAGATGTATACTTTGTTAGAAATCTATTTCATATCAACAGTAAAACAATCCATCTTAAGCTGCTGTTACTTCTTTGTTTTGAAATATATGATGGCGAATCTAAAATTATTTCTCTGAACATGAACTAGTAGAGCCTGTTGTATGAAACATCAAACCCATTTATGGATATAAAGTAGGCGTGTAATTTATGATGCACCTCTTTCCTGTTGTGTGTTTATTAAGACGAAGGCCGTAAAATGTACAGAATCCACCAATGCAATTTTTGTTGAATACCATTGTGAGTTAAATAACTACAACCTGAATTAACTTGAAGATAGGGCCACCTGCCCTGTTTACTATTTTAAAAAATGTAAATAGGAATTTTTTAAATAGTGTCTGCTTTATGCAGACAGAGCGTCTGCATAAAGCAGCATGAAATAATTGGTTACTGTTGCAACATTCGCACAGCGCTTTTACAGGAGTGGAGCACATTTGAGATATGCTGCATTGTGGCATCTCTAAATGGGAATGACCATGTTATGGAATGTCCAACCTAGCTTGAGATCCTTTATAAGATATGTGAAGAACGATTTAAAGCTTGGAATCTTCATAGAAACACCATAGAAATGCAAAACAGATACGTAATGATGTGATGGAGGAGCTAGATTGTTTAACCAGTTTAATTGGGCTTGGTTAGCTTGTTTTTTAAATAAAAAATTTGCACTGTAGTATGCCAATGTTGCAATCAGAAAAAAGTAACTTTTTCTGCATTTGACATCCGAACATGGGAAACTAATTTTAAATCTGACCAAATACTGATAAAGTCAAAAGAAATCTGAAGTTAAAGAGGTGCATTCCCATGATCCATCTGTCCATTTACTTGCTATACCTGCTCAGGGTTGTGAGGATGGAGGATGGGGACCTCCAGCAGTCAATGAACAAAAGGTGGGAGACACCTTGGACAGATCAGGTGTCAAAATATTCTTTTCACAATCACATCTGTAAGTAGAAATCAGTCAATCTTATCAATGAAAAAAAAAAAAACACTTTTCCCGTGGTAATGCGGGCTGTACCCTCACAGGGCTGCCAACTGAGCTTCCCTCTCTCATTCCAGCTAAGTGAAGCATTTCAGAACAGTGGCGTATCTGCTGGAGAATCAAAGACAGAAAAAGCCACCGGGGAGCCACGAAGAGCTGCGACTCTGCTCCTTTGAGATCCTCCCCTGCATCCCAATGCCTCGCATGACAAACGACCAGGCAGACACCTTGCTGCACAGGAAGAGCAAGCCCGATTCAATCTGCACAGCTGTGTGACCACGTCTGTGCGCCTACATGTAGGTTTCTAGTTTCAGCCAGGGTACAGGGTAGTACAGGGTAAACGTAAGTTCTTCATTCTCTGCTCAACCTGAGCAATTTGAGTCATTTCGTCCAAACAAACATCAGAAATGCAAGATGTGGAAATCGCTGCAGCACTGGCTAGTCTTTATGTCTAATTATGTCATTATAAGGAGTGCCTGTTTGGAGGATGAAGGTAAGAAACCCCTCATTAGAGTCACTTATAGGTTGAGAGTACATACAGTCAGACCCTGTGTGTGATTGAAATGCTTGCAGCTTTTGCCCGGTAGGTTTCTGCAAATCAAAGAGCGTTGGAATAAGTTGTTCTGCACCCTCCCATCACCCTGCTTTTCCTATCTCTTCCCACTTTGAATCTTAAATTTCTCAGCCTTAGAACTACATGCATGAACAAAATTTGACCGGCTTTTTTTTTTTTTTCCTTCCTTCATTGAGCCAAACTGAATTCATAAAAACGATTACATAACAACAAAAGACACAGTGTCCGGTAATTTGAAGGCAACCATTCCGTCGACTTGTATGGCACATAAGAAGATCAATGGGAAGCTTTCTGGCCACTCTGTCAAGATGAAAAAAAAATCTGTTTTTTCGATCTCCAAGCCTGGATGAAATCCTCTCATTCTGCTTGATTCTGTTTCACACGCCTACATTCACAAACACACAAGACTTGCAAATCCCTCCGAGCGATGGGGGGAGAAAAAAGCTGCTTTCCCCCCTAAAAGTAGAGACAAATCTATGTGGCTCTGACAGCTTTCTGTGATTCCCATCGATCGCAATTAATACCGGTTACCTAATCTGCTATGGCAACTTGTCTTCTACCTGTTAAATTCAAATGCATGCAAGACTGAAACAGATGTACATCTTCTTTTAGAAAGAGAAACCAGAGAAAAGAAGTGTTTGAGTGTTTCCCTGGATCAATCTGAGTCTTCCTACCTTGCAGCAGCTTTATGTTCCAGAGACATTGGAGCACATATGCAGCGCGTCTTCACACGATGTCAGGGAAGCGGCTGATAGTCATGCAGAGGTGTGTCTCATTTGAGAACAGCAAGGGAAAGCAGGATTCTTCCTCTGTGTTCTTTTTTTCCTGTTCCTTTCTTATCTTTTCCAAAGCCCACAGAAAAAATGAGCGCTGACATAGGAGGAGGAAGAGGAAGTGGAGGAAAAGGTGGAGGAGGAAGAGGTGGAGGTAAAGAAGGAGAAGGAGGAAGAAGAGGAGAGGGAAGGCTGAGGAGGGAGCAGTCTGCTGGGCTGCTGTGGATCACCTGGAGCAGTGTCGGGCTCTGCATTTACTCCTCCACTGCAGCAGTGCGAGGCAGCGGCGCGAGTTGCATGTTGCTCCCACGGATCATCACAAAGCCAGGACGTGGACTTTCCCATCTGCTGGATTCGGAAGTTCTGCAGCTCAGCGGCTCCACGCACTCTCATCCCAATCAGCATGCACACTCATGCTTCCTCCTTGCATCTGCGTTTCTCAATTTTCATGCGTTTGCTTTACAATCTCCTCCTCACAGAGGCTGCGGTAGCACCGAAATGCTCATAATTCAGCTCTGTTTCCAAGCTCTTGCATGTGTTCATGTATGTTCCTCTTTTAATTATGACATGACAGCTCCCCAAATCTAACCCACTGACTGCAATGACATCATTTTCTGGGAAGGAAAAAAAAAGAAGTCATTTTTTACGTGCTCTTGTAAGCACCCAGCTTGCATCAGAGATCTGGCATGTTTTGTGTTCCACCTCCAGGTGTTTAAATGGCACACAGTCCATTGAGAAAATTAATCACGACCAACAAGAAAGCCAAAATCAGTGGTTCCCTTTCAGTGCGGCACTTCTAAACTCAACACAACAGCGGGCATTTAAAAGTCTGGGAATTTATTTTATCCAAACTAGAACCACACATTTCACCCATCAAGCAGAACACTTGATCTCAAAGTTTAAATGCCCTCAGATTCCCCTCACGTCCTTCCTCCTTCAACATCCTCTTCATTCTGCAGTGAAAGCAGAGCTTCAGAGGTTGAGAGACAATCAGAGAGGAATTAATACAGATTGGGAAAGGATCCTATTGATTTTAGAATCTAATGTAAGCAGCATTTGTATTCTGAGCAGCTCAAGTTCAGTGGGAGAATACTTCTCTGCTTAAGATGAAAATGATCTGTGAGCAACAGATGATACAGATATAAACGATTAGCAGAGCAGATAGATGAAGGTTTGAGTGTCCAAGGTCTTTGGGAGCTGATAGTGGTTTTCTTTACTTTGCTTTCTTAAACTGACAGTAAATGAATGGCTACATTGTTTTTTGGTATCTCTTGTGAAGACATTGAGTTTATTGTATGTTTTTATAATTTAAAATAAATAGTTAAACAATTTCAAGCTTGTTAAAATTCGTTGATATGCAGACATAGAAATTTTAAGCATATTCTATACATTTTCAATAGGATTGATTTTATCCCAATCTGCCTTTTCACCATCAGATGAATGGTAACCAGCTGGAGTGGTATAAAGCAACCAAAACTCACCAAAGCTGAAGCTAAATATAAACTATAAATTGACTGAATTTAACATTTAACTGGTTTTATCCAGTCAAATGTGAAAGACCTACTGGTTTTACCGTGAACAACTTGAACTTGATTGAGATTTGCAGCACCACACACAGACAATCCAAATGTCTTCTGGTGATATTTTTACAAAAAAATGTAGCTGTTCATCATGAAAAGAATTAGAGGAGTCAATGTGAGAACCTAAAAGCAAAGTACCAACAGTCAAGCGCTGTGGTGGCAGCATCATACTGTTGATCTGTTTCACTTCAGACGTTACTGACGCATTGGATGGCATGATGAATGACAAACTCCATGCAGAAAGACCCCAAAATAGGATTCAAACCCAGACCCTTCCTGCCTTGCTGTAAAGCAACCACGCTAGCAACCAAGCCACTCTGCAGCCCATAAACAATCATTTCTAATTAAATAAATCAAAGCAGTCAAAAAGAATGGTCAAATATTCAGCCAGCACTAAGCTAGAAACTTCAAACTTCTTTGTCAAATTTTTTGTCTTTTAATATCAATGTTGTGTTCATTATCAATCCACCAATTCCTCAGAACATAAAAGATAATGTATCTGTAGAAATATATGGAACAATTAAATAATTCCTTTCAAACCTGGGTCTTATTCATTTGCATAAAGACCTAAAGACTATTCAGTACCCCAGCTGAATAGTTGGAGTGCTAAAAGTATTGAGCAGAAAAAAGTAAACCCTCTAAAGCAATTCACAGCCTGTTGTAAAACTGGTCAGGTTTGGAGAATCACTAGAAAGATCAAGGCATGTGAGTTATGAAACAGTCCCATCTAGTGGCGCTATCCTGTTTTATTTTTTTAAAACCCTTCCCAAACAGAGATTTCAATTTCTTAAGATCCTCATCTATGAACTGTAAACTCCATCTCTAACAAAACAAAACAAAAAAAAGAAATTCAGGAACAGTCGAATGCAATTTGTGGTTTATATTCCTTAAAACTATCTGCTTCACATAGTTGTTAACATTCTTCTCCAACCTTGAGAAAATGATGACTAAGATGTGATCAAGAGCAGCTTCTGCGTGTGGCTGATGAAGCCGATTAAAATCTTAGCGATTCTTTACGTTGTGCACATCAAATAAGAAATGACGTTCCACTATCTATTCTCCCTTCAGCAAAAGCTTTCCTGCTGACAGAGACTGTAAAGACACAGTGGGACACTACACATGATTAACTCCCAGATAATCTCTGTGGGTAGGTGGGCTGAATCTCCCCTGTCAGCTCATTTGTAAAACAAAAAAGGACATTTACACAACATGATTATCACACATGACTATTAGTCCAAGTCCAACAAATGCTGTTAGACCTGACATCCAAGTGTAAGGAGGACATTTTAATACTGAACAGCAAAAACAATGACATTTAGATACATGCAAAATCAACATGATGATTAAACAGAAGAAAAAAAAGACAGCTACTACCTTAGTAAAACAAGTCAAATCTGATCTTTTTTTGATTATTGGATAGTCAATGATCAATGTAATCTTTCAAAGTGCTCTCGACCAACATTTCTTCAGTCTTTCTGAAGGTCCTTGAAAGCCTTTTCTGTCTAGATCTTGTATCTTACTGTGGCTCCATCATTGCAATATCAGTGCAATATGTACAATGTCAATTGCAAAATGTATTTGCCCAGTTACACGAATCGTAACCTGGGATACAATTTTCTGTTTGTAGAGTCAGCTAAATAAAGGAGGCTAATTATATATGAGTGACACAACTTCATTTACTGATTTAATTTTCATAAGTGATTTTTAGTCAGACTTAAGTGGTTTAATGAACAAGAGTATATTTAGAAAGAATAGAAAGACATTGCATTTAAATTGCTATGAATGTCTTAAAAATTGCTACATTTTTTCAGAAAACTTGAAAAACTAATAATAACACTTCATGGCCCAAGAAATCATCTAAGAATAATCAAATGATTAGAATTTAAACATAGCAAATCTTTTTTTCGAACCAGTAAACATATCCTGGTCCAACCACAACTCTTCACAGTTGTTACCGTGAAAAAAGAAGACTCAAAATTTGGCTATTTTCAACATCATTGATGTATTTTTAGTTAGAGCATGCAGAATATGTTGAAGAAATTAGTAATGAAGGGCATTTCTAATTTGTGTAAATTCAATAAAAGCATCCAGACCATGGATTCAGACTGCTTTAACATATAGTTGGATTTTGGCTGGTTATTTCATTTCTACACCATCTACTATTTTTCAGTTTTGGCTCTTACATACACAATTTAAAAATGTTAGCAACTTTTTGGAAATCTCAGACTTATCCTAGATTGTTTTAGAATAAGCAGAAAGACTACAATTTTAGTGAAGCTAATCTTAATATTTGTTTCAATCGCTGACATAAAATGTGAACTCCATGATAACTATGTCTTTTAAAAGCAGCAATACCTTGTTTTACAGCAACTGCTTTCTGACACCGAAAGTGTGAGGTTGCCTCGGCTTCTATACATAAATGATAAATTACCGTTCAGAGCAGGAAGACTAGAAAGAAATACGCTGAACACTGATTAATTGTATTTTCTTAAAGAGAAATGAGAAATGAACACAGGCAGGTCAGAGCTTTGCAAAAAATAAGACTGAAAATCTGCCACAAGTCTTGGATCATTACATCTCTAATTAAAAGAACTTGGCTCCACGAGGAAAACATAGAGAAATGTTACTGAGATTACTATGACTGTGCCTTCATTCCTTACCGCGTCCTTCATTTGTGTGCCATGTAGAGGAAACATAATTTCAAGGCGAATTAATAAATTAGATCCATATTTGGTGATTTCATCTTGGCCTTTGGCTTCAAAAGCATCAAGGGGGCAGTGACTCTATCTGAGCTCAGTGTTTCCATGAAGCAACATTTGATCAACATCAATACCCCAAAAAATGCCAGGAGAAAGCCAGCAGCCCCCTGTAGTTGTTTTTTACTCCGATGTTTCTCTGAGCTCTGACCTCTGCTGAGAGAAGGAGTCATGCAGAGTGTAACTAATTAATGACTAGCAACATTTTTCTGCTTTACACACCACAACTTCACCACCATCTCACATTTGCTAACTTTCTTTAATCACTGTGAGAGTCTTAGAATGAAGCTGGCTTTGGTGGAGTGTAACAGAGAAGTTAAAATGGAAACAAGCAATAATTTATCATCACTATAAGCATCTTGCTTTTGATTTGTGATGTATTTTGAGATTAAAGTGTGTGCTGAACAATTTCACAGCAAGTTAGCAGAACTAGAAAGAAAATGTGTGTAGCAGCTGCACAAAATACGCAGATTTGGTGAATTAGTATACTGATTTATATAAAGGTTAAAGTTTACATGTATTACTTCAACAAAACTTGAGGCTGTGCACTGTAAATATAGCCAAAATATTTTTTTTTTCTCATTTGACCAAACCTCCTTCTGCCAAATGTTTACTTGTGTCCCTTTGAAAGCTTATGGTCCAGGGTTGGGAATTATGAGCTACACGGACAGAATCAAATACAAATGCACACCACGCTTTTCAGATTTTTATTTAATGACTATTAAAAAAGAAAGAAAAATGCTAAAAACAAAAAATAATAGATGTACTCTTTCCTGCCCCTTAACAATTATGTGTTATTCTGGGTTGGTCTTTGTCTTAAAATCAAAATTGCATCCAATGAAGTTTGGTTGTAATGCGTGAAAAGTTAAATGGGTTTGAAAATTTGTTCAAAGGTACAGCAGACTCAGTCCAAGGTTGATGCATCTCTCGGGTCATGTGTCATATCTGATTCGATGTTTGTCCCTTCTTGTTGTTTTTGTCCCTGTCCACTTTATTTTTAGGCAAACACTGCATGATATGTGCAGGCACAGGGCCTGCTGTGAAACTAAATAAAACAGCAGCCAAAACCCAAAGAAAGGCTTTGAAAGACCTCTGAAAAGGCTGAAGAACTTTTGATGTAAAGCACTGTTAAAAAAGATTACAAGAAAATCTGTCCCCTTGGTGAAAATAGAAAAGAAATTACAGCTTTCCCACAGCTTCTCCTTCTGACCAGTGTTAATGCCCCCCTAATGTCTCATTCCAGCAAATCAGTGCTACTGGCAAGCCAGTTACAAGATGTAAAAAGATAAACTGTCTATTAAAGTGAGCATGCCCCCATTAAAGGTGAATGAGTCACCCTTCCCACAGCTTACCTGAGTCCTTCTCAAAGAAAAGACAGCAGTGAGTCTGTAGTAGCCATGGTAACACCTGTGACAGATGAAAAGATGGATGACAGATATAGTACAGCTGAGTCACCACACACACACACACACACATATATATATGCACAGATTTACTGAATGGTGGGAAACAACACAATGGGAACATGTGGGCAATAATAAATAGAAGGGACTCGAGAAACATGTGCGCCCCCCCCCCCCTCTCCTTCTCCAAACATTGACAACGCTCCCAACACCTCACCCACACATCATCCATGTTCGGGTGCGATTGATTGACAAACGACAAAGTGAAAATCAGTCACTGAGTGACTCATTCTGGCTCTGCAGAACTTCTGGCTTTTTCTTGAGACGTGAGCTTTTAGTCCGCGGGTGTGCGTGGCTGCTTTGCATCAGATGGTCAATTTAAAAAAAAAAAAAACAAAAAAAAAAAAAACCTCTACTACGCGTCAGGGCAGAAGCACCTGGATTTGAACCCAATAAGAAGAAGAAAAACAAGCCCCGCGTCACAAGCTCGGTTCGTGCATAAACCAACACTCCGCCTGTCTTCGTACTTCTGAACCCCTTTTTTCTTACCTTTTTCAGAGCTGACATCCTCCGCCTCAGAGAAGGTCACTTCTTCTTCTTCAATCGTAAACGGGCGATAAACGAGCGAACGGCGATCATGTCCCCTGGAACGCGTAAAGACATTCATGTTGGTTAGAGAGCTGTGCAGCAGTGCGGCCGTAGATTCCCATGATGGCAAAAATGATGAAGGCGGTTGGTGTGCGCTTCCCTGTCCGACGCAACTCTCGACGCAACGGCAGACTTCATCCCTTGGAGAGATGACTTACAAAACACTGATGTTGTTTTGGTCAATAAGAGCTCTGCTGCTGGTCTCTGGGCAACCTGCATCAGACGCCATTTTTACAAAGTCTGCGCCTATACTGGCCAAGTATTGGTCTGCCGTCAACAGATTTAATGTTACACCAAAGTTCTCACCTGAAGCAAGGAAACAATTTGACAGTGACGATTTTTTATTTTTATTGTTTTTTTTTTTTTTTGATAATAGCGCAATTGACGTAAAAGCAAAAGCACATACACGATATTCAGGATTTAAAGTGAAACTGCTGGATTAAAAAAACAACAGTGTTTTCAAGCTGGTGTAAGGTATAAAAAAAATATCTGAAGAAAATAAAAATCAATTCGAGTGTTAATAGAATAGAACAGACTATTTTCAGATTGTGCTATTTTCTTATTTTAATTTTAATACCTCTTTAGATTGACCTAAATAATTAAGTTGCATCTGAATTGTTCCTTTAAAAACCACATAATGCAAGAATCACATATTTATCTTAACATAAGGGAATGCATTAATTTATGTCCAGACTTCATTTTAGACTAATGGCTATTAATTCTTATTTTTATGTCATTTAAATATAACTGACTGAAATACTTTACCCTGTATTGCATATGTACCTTTTAAGAAGTAATCATACAAGCTTTGCTGCATATTTTCATAAAATCACTTTCTCAGGTAAATGGAAGTTCATTTCTGCCACTCTGGGGAAAAGAAACTCACTTCATTATGATACTATCTCATAGTTAATTATGAGGCAGTAATTATTAATTTTTCATCAGAGTGGTGAAAATAGGCTTCCTTATTCAGGAACACCTTGCTAGTAATGGTTGGACTTGTATTTGGTGCTTTTTTGGATTGACATCTCAGATGTCTCAGAACTTAAATTTTCTTTTTAAATTTAAGTTCTCCAATTGTACCAAGAAAATATACCACACTCCACATATGCATGAGTGTAGAAAAGCCTCTGTATTATTGAATTGGTTTCTTCGTTTTAGCTGACCAGAGTGATATTTGTATTTAATAAAATTAATTGTTATTATTATTTTTGACTAAACTCTGTTCTCATTCACTAATGCTATTAAAAGCAGGAAGTAGGATTTTTTTTAGATATTTCTTTATTCAAATAAAGAGTTCATCTGTTTATTTTGCCAGCTAGCCTTCCCCATATTTCATATTCTTAACTATAACATTTCCTGAGTTTAAGATTCATCAAGTTCTGTTTCTCTTAGCTTGTTTCTTAGTTATGTAGAAGAATAAATTTGTATTCTAAGAAGCTTCGTGACCATGTTTATGGTAATAGAAAGTGAGTGGGCTTAAAGTGAGAAGACAATGCAGGGAGGTGTTTAGGTCACTGAGGAATCATGCGAATGCAGAGCTTAAAGCAGCCGAGAGCTGATAACAGTTGCATATCTTTATTCAGAGAAATCATGCTGCATAGATCAGGAGATTTTTACTCAGCGGTTCACATTCTGAATCATCCCTAATTAGCAGCATTACCACGAAATAAACACCAGGCTTGGGTTACCTCAGGCTGCGCCAGAGTAAGATAGTACCCACAGAGATGGCCAGACTGAGACTTTTAGCCTCATTAGTGTGGCACAGATACTTTAAGATCTAGTTTTGCTTCTGCATAAGGGTTTATTAAAATATGTTGTCTCAGCTTTGACACACACAAACGTTAAAATACTTTTTAAAAAAGTAAGAATTGTGCATTTTTGTGATGCCTCACAGTCGAATGTTTGCGATTAAGATTAAGGTCTTCCTTGGACACGTATATCCCATCATATGTAAATCAGTCTGTTCCTCTTTTCAGAGCTTTGGCAACCTAAGAAATGGTTTAATAACACATTCAACCAGCACAGTCATGAGAATCTTATTGTATATAAAATTGTGCCATGCTGCTTAAACTGTAGTAATGTTTTGTTGAATTCCTAGAAAAGTGTTTCTAATTTTGGGGACTCCTGTAATTAAAAAATAGAAACACGAGAGGGCGCAACAGCTAACTTAATGTGTAGTGCTCTGTCCGTGGTGCTGAAAAATAAAACTTTGTTGACAAGATCTTATTACTAAGTACAGTAATGCATTGAACTAATACAGACAAACGAAAGCCAAAAACAACACACAATAAAAAATAAGAATTCAATAAGATATAGAAGAAAGAGAAAAACTTTAAAATATTCCATCATTTTCCTTCTCCATTATTTATTATAGTCATCAGTTTGCTTTCCGTCCATATGTGATTTGCAAATCTTGTTTATACTTTTCTACATGCATTAAAGCCTACATCGATTTGAAACCATGTGGTTTACTTTCTTTTTTAAATATAATGAAAATCCACAAGACCAAAACAATCAACAATCAAGTGACAGTGTGAAACAAAAAAAACAACTCTGCCTTAGTCTCTGCTAAAGTCGAGTTTGATATTTTCATCCATCTATGTAACTTATCTTATTTTTCTGGTATATAGTTTTTGTATCAAACAAAATAGATTTTTTTATTTATCATAAGTCATTTTTTCCATTGTGTTTTTCTGATATTGTGCAGTCCTAACTGGCACTGCAAAAACTACAGGTGTGATTCGAAACTTTCCACAAAAATAAGAAAAACATTTAAAATGAGGTGGTGTGTATTTTTAAAAGTAGATTTTTAAAAAATCCTTAAGAGTCCTTGATGTTGGACTATACATATATAGATTAGATAATTTTTTTCAGTTAATAAATAGGAATAAAAGTCTTTTTTAGGATTTGATTGTTGATCAGGGCTGATCGATGGAAAATGAACCGTTTCCCAGTCAGTCTCAGGCTGATTGACTGGTCCATCATATGTGCATCTTTAACACATACAGTCATGAAAAAACAAGAATACCCATTAAAAGACTCTGCAATTGTATATATTTAGATATTTCACTTGAATTTTAAATCTAGTGAGATCATCAAGTGATATGCACAAAATTAATTCTGAACAAAAATACATTTTAACATTTTCTGTTAATTGTCCATCTTGAAAGCATAGAAGATGCTAAAAGAAAATGTAATCATGGGACCTACAGCAGCTTCTTACTATATTGATGTTAAAGTGCTTGGCTGTAAAATCAAAAAGAGACTGCACAAGTTTGACTCTCATGGGACGTATCCAAGGATGACACAGAAATTGTTCTCAAATGAGATTGGTTTCAATTTGTAGACAAATAGTCTACAAATAACTAGATACAAATATGAGAATAACTTTACAAATATAAGAATATAGTGTTACTCAACCAAAGAGAGTGACACTATATTCTGGGGGTTTAATATCCTAACTTTTTCCTCATAGAAAAACAAAGTTATGTTTACATTAATGAGTAACACATAGTAAATAAGTTGTAATTTAAGGGCAATTAAATCATTTTCTCTTCCAGATAGGCTACATAAATAAAGTGCCAAGACTTGTCACTCTTGTTTTTTTGTTTTTTTTTCCTTTTGTTTGTTTTGTTTTGTTTTCACCTGGCTATATATATATATATGATCGGAGACAAAACAGCTATAACAAAAAGAGTCACGGCTGCTTGGCTGCTAAGAAAAAACATCGTCCACTCCTTCCTCAAATATTCAGTCGTGTTATTTTTAGTTTGTGCCTCGCCTCGCAAGCTGCTCCCCTGTTTAAGGCATTAGTGTCGGAGCTTTCATAGCTGGATAAGCATAGTTCTGTTGATTAAAGACTACTTTAAGTGTTTGTGGTTTAAAGCTATGTGACAGGATCTGACAGAATCCACCTGCAGGCCGCGTGACAGCAGAACTTGTTCCCCGCGTGCCACCACACCTGGTTTTCACAGAAAATAATTAGCCTCCATTCAGCAGGTGTGACTGCTTCTTTGGGTCGCTTCCCACGTAGCATTTTTATTATCGGTCTGCTGTATTTTAGTGGGGGGGCGGGGGGGGTTTAAGCATCGCTTTAAAGTATTGCCATTATCATTCCTGTTTCTGCGGTGAAAAGCTGCTGCGCAACCAGTTTCTTTCCTCTGCCCCCTTCCTATTTTGCCGCATTGGACTTAAAGACGAAGCATTGGCGTTGGATAATATCGAAAATTGGATTCAAGTCATAGACGGAGACGAGCGTTTCTGTCTTTCTGAGTCACATGTGTTTTCACTGATGGGATTCATTGTCCTTCGGGAATATTCGGGATACGGGACAGAGGAGAAAAGGCGGAGAGGGTCGCAGAAAAACCGCGCAGGACAGCCTGAGACTAAAGTGGACTGCTTCCAGCTGCCAGACTGAGCCAAGCAGGTACGATGAATGAAACAAAAAAAAAAAATTTAAATTCTTCATGCTGTGTGCAAACGGTAGCTGCACAGATTCAGCATCTGCAATGCCCTAAACTAAACGACTGACTAAAATACGGCACATTTTTGAGATATGTTGACCTTAAACTTTAGTCACCATCAACCAGCTTCAGATTTTGTGTTGATATTTTGAAACATGGTTCCTAACAGTTTGGGGTTGTTTAGTTATCCCGAGCTGTCGAGCCTAGAATCTCCATTAAAGCTGTCTCTCTCTACCATTGAAAATAAAACTGTTTCGCTTCTTTTTTTTCTTCTTTTTTTTATTGAGCTAAATATATCTCATTAAGTCCCCAGAGGGTCACAAGTGTCGTTGTCTTTTCCAGACAGTGGCTGTTTTTATTATGGCTCTCTGCCCAGGGTGATGCAACTCGGGAACCAATGTAGGGCTAATAAAAAAAAAAGGGGGGGTGGGGGGGATGATTACATCCTAAATAGGGATTATCCAGCTCTCCAGAGCTACTGCCCTGCAATTTTTAGCATCGCTGAGGCAACACATTTGAGTCAAATGATTAATGCCTCATCAGAATCCCGTTAAGTTTGGGAAAGGCTGAGAAGGGATGCATCTGAAAGTTGCTGGGCAGTAGTTCTTGAAGACTCCTGTCCTAAATTATTGTGCACCATGAGCATTGTAAGAAAGTCTTATCTAAAGCTGAAGTTGGTGACTGTTCAATTGAAACACTACTTTAAAATTTTTTTAGGGGTTTCATTTAAAATCAAATATTTGGAGCTTCATTTTTATTTATTTTCTGGAGATGTTTTACTGTGAGTCATCCTCATTAAAATGTACATTAATTCTTATGTCCAAACTACAGCAAGGCTTCATAAGACACCTGGGACAGTAGAGGGCAGTGTTTGATACACTGAGCCAATACCCAGTCAGGTTGAATGATGGGTAACCACAATGACAAGGACAGCTACAGCCCTACAGATACAGGTATGCATTTTTTTCTTGATAGCAGTATTTGTGGTTGGACAGCTAGTGATATAACATGCATTAGAAATCTACAAAGGTATTAATCAAAGGGCTCAAACAAGCAAAGTAAATGAAAAGTATTTCTGATGCATTTGATGAATAGATTTTATTTTTAATTATGAAAGTTGACTGGTTCTGAACTCTGCAGCATCTCCATAAAAAAAGATTTTGTTAGTTTTTAATCAAGACCTTCTTGTGAAAGCAGATGTCTGCTTTCTATTTAAGGCCATTGTATTACTCATTGGTCTAATTTTGGGAACTGAGTACAGTGACCCAACCTAGGCTAAAATATTGCACAATATTCAATATGCCATTTGCATGATATGTTTACAAAATTAAGGGAGTAAGAAGAATGATTCTGGGTTCTTGGCAAAACTAGGTTGAGTAACATGCCTTTAATTCTGGCTTGGCTTTAAAAATAAGTTGTTTTTATTATTTTTCTCTTTTTTAGGCTGCTTGTGGTTGAGTTAAAACACTAAGTTGCATCATTTCACATCAACTATTTATAGACTCTTTTTCTCCTCCTTACATTTTTGTTTCATCTGTGTAAGAGTCCTGATTTGAAAATCTTGATTTGCATACAGATCAAAACCAGATGTTTTCATTTTGACCTGATTTAGCAGCCCAGCAGGTATCTTAAAATATTAGACTCTATTACACTTGCACTTGCTGCTCTGCTGCATTACCGCTTTATACATTCAGGATGTATATAAAAAATGAGCAAAGGAACATTTCTAGACATTTAAAAATGCTAAATTGGGGAATTCCACAGCTGTATTCCATCTGCCTTTTCCACAGATACTTTGTTCTTCATTGCAAAACAGCCTAACTGTCATTTTGTTTAATTAGCACAAAATCGTGCCACTCTACCTTAGAGATCTTGTCTCCAGTCAAGAATGTTTGATTGGCAGCTCACTGTTACATCCCTCACTTATATCTGTTTAAGGTTCCTCAGGTTGCCTTTCTTCTTAGCTGTCAATATGCAGGGAGTTTGCTCCAGCTGTAGGAGGGAAATAGCAGTCCTGCAGCTACTGAGCAGACTACAGTATAGCACACTGCTGCCAGGGAAAGATGAGTCTGCAGAATCCTTCAAGGACAAGGAAGGAAGTTGTGGGGAATAATGAGATCCCTGCAGACTGCCAAAATTTGTACCCTAGAAACCAGATAAGATATGCATCAAACAAACCAATTAAGCTTCATCATCATATTAAACAGTTAATGATATAGAAGGATTCATGATCAAAATAACATAGTGAAATCAATAATAGTTATGACAGGGTTTCATTTTTGTAAACAAGAAGCTTGTGATGGATCTGAATGCTTGCTATTAGCTGTAAGAGTTCCTGCTGAGGATCAGGGAGAATCTTGTATCCTTTTTCTTGCCCCATGGGACAACATGTTGTTGCTGGCCAAGTTATTGGCAGGAGATGCATTTTGCTGAATCATTCAGCCCAGGACAGTAAACAGGTCGGTGGACAATGCTCTCATCTGCATCGAGATTAAGGGAGGAGACAAAAGCGTAGCAAATATTTGCAACTTATCAGACATTTTCTGACCTAAGTGTGTTTTACTGTTAATTCTGTCATTAGGTTCCCCTTTAGACTTCTACCACACACCTCCTACCTCACCCTTTGAGGCAGAGGTGGCTGCCATGGCTTCACCCTCTGCAGCTTCGACTGATAAGATGCAAACTTCATCACCAGTCACCAGCGCCACGCCCTCCACCCCCTCCCAAGCTGCAGACTGGAAACAGAAGCTCTCGGCTCCCTCGGAGTGGGCAGTGATCAACGTGGAGAGCATCAACTCGAGTGATGCAGCAGCCGGACAGGAGACGGACGTTCCGATTGCGCTGCCTTTGCCCCGAGGATTACCTTCAGAGCAGAGCTGGCAGGAGAGAGACAGCGGGATGGAGCTACAGGCAGCAGCAGAGAGAGCTGGAGAGGAGATGACCCTGGTTTTACTCAGCCTGATAGAGCATTACAGAGCTTCACTGGGCCTAACCCCCAACACTGATATTACCACCGGAGCTGTCGGTATGGGGCTGGTTTTTCTGTTTCTTTTCACAATTGATAGTTAAGACTATATTTACTGAAAACTCAAGCTAGATTAATCTTGAAGATTAAAAATTATTACACTATTGTCATAATGTAATAATTTTGTGATTAACCGAAGAATTTATTAGACTGGTTTCTTAAAATGAAAAAAATAGCCTAAATGAAAAGTAAAATTTGTTTAATGCAGCACCAAGCAAGTAGGTTTAACAAATGTGTTCAAGATATAAACTGTTAATGGGGTAACGACTGCACCAATATGACCTTTACAGTACGGTAGTCAGAAGGGGAACAAAAACATGTTCCTGATGAGGTTTAGAAAAAACCATCAGCAATCACCAATTTTCAGATTGCGTACTGTAATTTCATCCTATTCCTCTGGAAAGATGAATTGGAATAATAAAGCCATTTTTTTGGAAGTAACTTGAGATCACCGATTTAAAAAAAAATGGTTGAAAACATTTTAAGGCAGCATTGGAGAACATCATCTTTCTAATGTCTAAGCCAAAGGAATATTATTAAAGGAAATTTACGAGGGCACCAGCAGATTCTAATCCTGCACAATTTGAAAAGTTCCCATAGTCTGATTCTTGGAACATAAAAAAGTCCATTAAAAGGTATTATTCTTTTTTTTTTTTTTTTTAACTGTCAGTCTGAAATAATCTATATTTTCTTCACAGTTCATTGTGATGATCATGTGAAAACTTTTTAAATTTTATTTAATAGTCATTTCATTATGTTAGCTGGACAAAAAAAGCAAGTTTTCCATTACGAATAACCATACCTGTATTTGTCAATAAGCCATACCTGTATCTGTTTTGGTTCAACATGTTTCGTTCACCTTTTCAGAAATGATGAGGCGCTTAATAACTGAAAGGGAAGACCTTGTTGAGAAGCTGGACATGCTAAAGGAGACACTTAGGGTAAGCTTTGCTGGACCTTTTGGATACCTGATACCTCAATCACTCACATGAAACATGCTCTTTCAGTATTACATTTCGGAGCATGATGGAAAAGAAGTCTCAAGCTTGGACACACAATTTTTTGTTTTGTCTTTTTTTGTTTCCTTTGATTTATTTCTTACAGAGATAAATGATTAGCCTTTCATGCTTCATGAAGCAGATGCTAATCCTAAGATTTGGTCTGTAGATTGCACCAGTGTGGTGCTTTGTAATATAGTCAACACCTTAACTTATTTTTTTTTTCTTTGTCAAATGTAACTTTGCAGAGTTCTGCTGCTATCTTTCTTTTTAAGAATACTCATTCTCCTTGCACACAAGACAAACTTGAATATGCTGACTGAGAGCTTTAGAGTCTGGTATACGACATGTAGCCCTTCAATAATTTTTTTATTGAGCAAATGAAAGTCTGGCTTCAAGGTGAATTTGCAGACACATTGTCTTCTGGAAAAAATCAGGGTTGCATTGGAGGTTTTGAATGTCAAACACCCTATTTTTTATTTTTTTATTTTTGGTAATGGCTTAGAAATACTTGATGGGCAGATTTTTTTTTAATTATTGCAAATGTCCTTCAAAAACTCAAAACTGGGCTTTAAAAAAGTGTTCAAAAGTGTTTTCAAAAGGTTCTTCTAATCTGACAAACCAGACTCATCAGGACGCATGTTATGTTTTATTGAATATTGCTGTAATATGCTCTGCCCTGGAAGAAAAATAATTTTTTTTGGCAGTTTCTTAACAAACTCTTATTGTTATCTAAGGCAAGGTATAGTGTGAACTACAGTTCATGTACAAGTTTAGAATTTAGTTAATTATATAAATGAAAACCATTTATATAAATAAAAAAAAATTTAATTCTTTTCTTGTCTTGCCAAAGAAAAAACTCATAGAAAACAGGAATGTTTTCTATGAGTATTGTCATAGAAACAGAAATGCCAGAAGTAACAACTCTTTATACACTTTAAGAATATTCAACCTTAGTTTCAGATGACTGTTTGTTTTGTTCCCAGACAGAGAGGTTGGAGTGGCAGCAGTTCCAGTGGGACTTGCAGACTGCCGTGTCCGTGGCCGACAGGCTGCGACTGGAATCGGATCACTCTCTGGGTTTGCTCCAAGAGAACCATAGAGCTCTGGAGGAGCAGCTGGCTCACACTCTCAGGAAGCAGCAGGAGACCGAGCGAGCGCTGGAGAGCCTGAGAGTCGAGCACAAAGACGTTTGCTGCAAACTAAATGAAGTCGTTGTGCAACGGCAGCAGGAGCAAGCAGAGCTGGATGTTCTTAGGAATGTTTGTAGGCTGAAAAATGAACTGATAGATAAAGAGGTTAGAAATGATTTTCAAAACAAAGGTGAAACAGAAATTAGAAATGGTGGCGATGGTGAAACTCATGATCTTGACAAGACGAAAGGATCAGAAAATGTTGAGCTGACTAGAAAGGGAGTAGCTGAGGGCTGCATTCACACTCTGGAGAAAAAGAAAGAAGTCGGACGTGGACCAAGAGATCCACGGAAGATAGTGATGTTGTCCGAAAGGTCTTGGTGAGTGTATGTGATGTTTCACATTACAATCATCCACAACTGCCTCATACAATTAAAACATAATTTTGATCTTCAGGAGCCTGTCTGGTCTTCCACTGCAAAGTGATTCTTCAAATCAGAATGGGACTTCAAAAAACACAAGCACAACATTACCATTATGCAAGGTATAAAATTCTCAGTGGGTGTCACCAGCAGGATTGGAATACATTTTTTTTTTTACTGTTTTTTATGTTAAATTTGTTGATTCTCTCCTACAATCCATCCAGAAAGAAGAGCCAACAGAAGGGAAAAGAGCAGACCGGCTTTTGAGGAGGCAGGACAGTTGGTCTAACTTTCATACAGGTCAGAATCAATACTTCTGTGTTGAGGTTTGTAATGTGACTGGTGTTGCACAGGTTACATCTTGCTTCTGACACTTTAAATTTCATGTTGCTAGTACATGTCACTATCTAATTATTGTTGAAAACTGTCTTGACTCAGAGCTACACAAATAACTCAAGGATATATGTGCAAAACCCACAAATGTTCCATTCCCTTTTTTCTACTTGAGAGAAGTTTCTATTCTGCAGAGAAGATTTCCCCTGAGTTCGGACTTATTTTCTCAGCTGTCGAGAGCAGGGCTCCATATAAACCTAGCTAATCAGTTTCTACTGTATGTATTTTGCTTTTGCTGTGGAATTGATGCATCTTTGTCTCACAGGAAAACAAGAGGAGGATCAAACCTCAGATTCAGTGAAGTAAGCTGCAGTTTTTTTGCAGAGGGCTGTTTTAATGTTGAGGCATTTATATAAAAGAATGAGTAATTGCTCACTGAATGTCACTTCCTATGCTTATTAAAGCTTAAAGAGTTGGTCTATATGTCTATGTGACTCAGTAAATCAGAATCTAAATTATATATATATAGATTGAGATTTAGGTTTTCTACAAAAATATAATATTGACATGTTATAGCCTACACAATTATAGGAAACACCAGCAGACAGTCACTCACAACATCCGCAACCATGATAAGTTCCAAAAAGTAATTGCTAATAAACCTTACTGTCAAGAGTGTAATATCCCAGCATATTTATCACTTCACTATTTTGAGAAACAAGTAATTACAATAAAACTATTCTATATTGTCCTAAAAATATCTGTAATTAGCCCACATTTTTCTTTTTCATACTACTCTAGCAATTTTGCATTCAGTCATGCAGTCTTTTCGTAACTTGAAACATTATAGCCTACCCTAACAAATATTGAATCCAAGCAGTCCTTTGTAATAACATTACACACTTCACTATCTAAGTTCAATAACTTTTCAATGATATTCAAATTTATTGAGAAGCCTCTGCTAATAAACTTAATGTACAATGTTATCAAAAGTAAACATTAATTTAGATATAACTAGCGTGGATTTTTATTTTTGACTTTCTTGTCTTGACCTCAGACCTCAGGATGGCTTCAGTGCTTTGCTGAGGCGTCATGGTGGCTCCAGGAGAAACTCTCTGCTGCGGTGGTGCCAAAGTCGTACCCAAGGTTACAAGGTTAGAGCAGAGTCTCGAGTGTAATACTCTAGTGACAGAAAATGAAATCTGTTTAGTTGTTCTCTGATGATTATAATTATTCTTGTGTGTTGGTCTGCAACAGAATATTGAGATCACCAATTTTAGTACCTGCTGGGAGGATGGGTTGGCATTCTGTGCGGTTTATCACACCTACTTGCCAACTCGTATCCCGTATGACAGCCTCGCTCCAACTGACAAGGTAAAAAAAACTACAACCTTAGACACAATGAATGTTTTGTGGAAGAATGAAGCAGTCTGGTCTTTTGCCAATACTCAAACAGATCAAGGTGTTTTCAGGAAGGTGATCTAGAGCTGCACCTGCAATCTTATGAAGATGCACAAGTTTCATTAAATGGCTTTACAAGATATTACTAACGTGCTCAAAATATTGGTAAAAGCCAATAACTTCTGAATGTAAAATGTGCATTGTTTGGGCAGGAAGAAAACCTTGGACTTGCGTTCAAGACGGGAGAGAGCGTGGGAATCCCGGCCACACTGGTGAGACTTTTAAAAAATATATTTTTCAAACAACGCATCAAATGTTCTATGCAGATATTTAAAATGTTAATCAGCTTTAAACAGCCATTTCTTGGTTAGGGAAACAAGAAGTGGTTCTGTCAGTGGTTTGTAGTGTTTTTTATAACAAATAGTCTCATTTTCAAAGGATAAGGTGCTCCTTAACATAAACTTTTTCTCTTAATAGAAACCAAAAATGTCTTGTAGATCACTTACTGTTTTTAATCTGTTACGCTCTGAAGTTTGACTGCAATGTCTTTTCCCATTAACTTTGTGACAGACAGTGGAGGAGATGCTGAAGGCAGATGGGCCAGACTGGCAGAAAGTGCTGGCATATGTCGAAAGCGTTTTCCGTCACTTTGAAATGTGAAGACAGGATCCAGTGACTTGCACTCTTCCATTTACCTTTTGTGAAGAATTGGGAGGTGAACTAGTGAATCAGTGCTCTTGCACACAAGGAACTCATCTGTCAGGATTTAAAATGTGTCAGAAGTGTTGAACTGGCATTTTTTCTTTTGTGTCAAATCATTCACTCAGAAGCAGGTGCTTGCTGACTCCCTGTGGAAGAAACTATACAGCATTTCACCCATGGAGCACTTTTTAATTTTTTTTACTTGCACAGCAACTACACTGGATCTGGGGAATAAGATCTAGGACGCAGAAAGAAGTGCAGCAGGATGATCACCTGCTCACCAGGTACTTCTGTGTTCCAGTCGGTGCATTGATTTATGCAATGTATGCACTTCATTTACTTTAAAGAGCACTTTATTACCAAGTTAGCTATGACAATGTAGCATTTTTGGAGGAATATATTGGCATCTAGGTCACTTTATCTTAACTATTTATTATGCACCTCTTCTCTAATCACTGTCTTCATCTATTCAGAGTGGGATCAGACATGTAGTACAATTTTTATGCTAGAAATCAGGTTTTTACCATGAACACTCCTACCACTGTCTGAAATGTAAAGGTACCTCTTGGCTTTTTAAAAATGTGATTATGATTTTAATGCATTAATAAAGTGTCTATCACAGCTTTTTATCCCCTTTGTATAAATAACACAAATACAGAGAAAACATTTATTTTTTACAGAAAAACAAATGGCATTATATAAAAAAAGGATGGCATTAAAGTAAATGTTTCAGTGGAATAAAGTGGTTGTAGTGTTATATGTAACAAATAAATACAATGCAAAAAATAAATCAAGGATTTGCAAGAATGCTTTCAATATAACCATATTTTTTTAAAGAAACATTAGTGGTATAAAACTTAGACCTAAAATCAAAAACAGGATCTTAAATACATGATAATACAGAGAAGCAAAGCATGGAAAGAAAGCACTCTTGCATTTGACCTGGTCAAAAATAAATCCTATGAAGCTGGAATGGCGCCTCCTATAGGTGGTGTTGACAACGGTGGCAGGAGGAGAGCCTTCAGCTTTGCAGACATGGCTGCTATTTCTGGGTCCTGGGTTTCATACATCTTCACCAGTCTGGCAAATTTAAGGACGCCTGTGAGGGATGCAGCAGATTGACGTGAGTCACATTTATGCAAAACAACCTTCCATCTGTGAGACATTTATTATTGTATCAGTAGAGCAGTGTGAGATTCCATTGCAGAGTGCACTAATTTGTTTCTAAATTTATTCTAACATATAAAAAATGTCTCTTCAAAGTTAATTGTTTGATATATTCATTTAATCATGTAACGTTCACTAGTTTTGTATACATTTTGGAAAACTTGAAAGTACATTTAAAAAAAAAAAAAGTCAAGTCACCGTGTTCCAAATTATTATGCAAGTGATATTTTCTTAAATGGTCAATGCAAATGATGTCAGTGAAAATGTCAGTATAATTTTCAAGTCATGAACTATTGCAGTACGAATCAAATTTTACTGAACAAAGCTCCCCATGAGAACAGTATTTTTTTTCAAAAATAAAAACTCAAAATGCTCTGTTCCAAATTATTATGCACAGCAGATTTTCTAAACATTTTATGGATTATAAAGAACTGCAAACTGTCATTCTATGAATGTGCAGCATTAAGTGGTCGCATGTACTAAAATCAAAAGCTATTTCAATCAAACATCTTAACAGACCGAGTTACATGTTAACATAGGAGCCCTTTGATATCACCTGCACAATTCTTGCATCCAGTGAACTTGTGAGTTTGTGGAAAGTTTCTGCTTGAATTTATTTGCAGGATGTCAGAATACCTTCCCAGAGCTGCTGTTCTGATATGAACTGCATTCCACCCTCAGAGCTTCTGCTTGAGGAAACTCCAAAGGTTCTCAATAGGGTTGAGGTCAGAGGAAGATGGTGACCACACCATGAGTTTCTCCCCTTTCATGCTCATAGCAGCCATTGACACAGAGGCATTCCTTGCAGCATGAGATGGTGCATTGTCATGCATGAGGATGATTTTGCTACGGAAGGTACAACTCTTCTTTTTGTACCATGAAAGAAAGTGATCAGTCAGAAAGTCCATATACTTTGCTGAGGTCATTTTCACACCTTCAGGGACTCTGAAGGGGCCGACCAACGATTCTCTCCCCATGATTTCGGCCCAAAAATGGCTCCACCACCTACTTGCTGACGTCACAGTCGTGTTTGGGATGTGGTGACCATCCACCACCAAGCCACTACTGCGTCCATCTGCGACCATCCAGGGTTGCATAGCAGTCATCAGTGAACAAATCTGTTTAAAATTAATCTTCATGTACGGCTGGGCCCACTGGGATTGTTTCTACTTGTGAGCTCTGGTTAGGGGTGGCCAAATAGTAGATTCATGCACCGCAAGCCTCTGGAGGATCCTCCATCTTGAGGTTCCAGAGGCTCCAGCAGCTTCAAATAACTGTTTGCTGCTTTGTAAGGTCATTTTAACAGCTGCTCTCTTAATCCGATGAATTTGTCTAACAGAAAGCTTTCTCATTACGCCTTTACTGCACAAACCCATCTTTGTTCTGAATCAGCCACAAATCTCTTCACAGTACGATAACGCTTCAGTTTTTGTTAAATATCTAATGTTTTCATACCTTGTCATACGGCACTGCACTATCTGATGATTTTAGTCAGCAGAGAGATCCTTTCTCTTTCCCATATTGCTTGAAACCTGTGGCCTGCTTAATAATGTGGAACATCCTTCTTAAGTACATTTCCTTTAATTGAGCTCACCACACAAACTAATCAACCCAGCTCTCTGAAATTAATTATAGTGATTCAAAGAGCCCTGACACACACTACCACCTATAAATTTAATAGCACAATAAAAAAATTATGACACTTAATTTTTACGACACTTAAATCCAATTTGCATAATAATTTGGAACACAGTGTAGGATATTGGAACATTTTCACAAAGATTAAGTTTGACCTTTTTTTTATTTTTTATTTTTTGATTAAAAAAAACTCAACTTATCTGATCATTTAAACTAAATATATGCTATTAGTAGCTAAAATATGTAGAGTCATCAAAATCTGAGTAGAAATTCATCTAAAAAAATCAAACATGGTCACAAAACAAATAGAACTGCTTATTGTTCCTTAGTTTTATTTCAAAAAACTATTAAATATTGTAAGACATCAACATCACCTTCTCCTTCATTGTTAAATCCATACGCCTTGATTACTTCCTGTTGAATCTGAGTGGCCACAGGAAGCACGAGCTGCAGCATCTTCCCCATGTCGTTACAGGCGCTCTCCCGAGCCTCCTCCATTCGCACAGCATTCTCTGGCACTGAAAAGGCCTGGATCACTTCACTCAGCACCACTGCAGAACAAAACGAGCATCTGTGGTTACTTTGCAAACTTTCCAAAGCACAAATGAATACCTCCACAACTGCCTCGATCAGTAACTCTTCAATTTCCTGAGGGAGTCTTCCCAAGGGATCAATAAAGTACAAGTCTAAGTCTAACTACCTGACAGACTGAAATTTATATAACTACCTTATTGGATTTACTCTAAACCTCAGACTACAAGGTTAATTTTGTTTTCTGTCATCAGAAAGGAGCAGATGAATCTACAGTTGTGGACATGATTTTGACTAGTTAGACCTAGGGAATCATTTTGAGATGCATTATGAAAAACTATAAAACAAAGTTAGGTTAATTAGCAACTCTACGTTTTGCTCTGTTATCTACTATAATATGAAGGGAAAAGTGATATAAAAGACGGGGTTAGTTGCATGTTTATCATGGCATTATGATCTAAAAGCATTCAATCCTGGGCCTGCCCTGCTTTAACTGCTTGAACTAGACAAGAGTCCAGGTTTGCAACCTTTCTGTGAGGATTAAGCACGTGCAGGTAACCATATGTTGGATCAGCAGCAGAACTATTCATTCATACCTGCTTATTCCTTCCAGGTTTACAGGTTGGACTTGAAAAGACTCATTCAGCTACTAAATACTAACCTGAAGGGATGGAGGTACAGGGGTTATTTGTGAAGTCGCTTATTTTATGTTACATATTTTTAATTGATTTGTTTTTCGTTTGTTTTTTCAAAAAAGCCAAATTTCGTTGTTCTTGATTGATTTGCAAAACAATAAAGAAGCTAAAACATCCAAGAGAGTGAATACTTTCGTAAAACATGCAAACTCCATGCGGAGAGGGCATTCTAGTGACGCAGGAGCAACATTTTTAATCATACTGTATATTTATTTCTGCAGACGATTGATTATGTTAATAAAACTTCAATCATTAGGAAGCTCAGGAAAATATACAGGATTGATGACTAAAGAGAGCGCTGGCTGCTTATCTAGCCTCTTTTAAACTATTTCGTTTGCTACGTTGGAGGAAAAAGTCAAACAAGGAGGAAAATGTTCCCCTCACCTCTGGTTTGTTCAGCGGTCAGTGTGGGTTGTTGGGCTGGAGCCGAAGCCATGATGTCTACCGTGGAAAGGGACAAAACACAATAACAACCAGGTTACTACAAATATGTCATCTCTGTTCAGAACTGGCGAACTACAAAGAGTTAAATGTAGCGCTTCTTAACCGACCTAGTCAAGAAAACGAGACCAATGTACAAATATTACGACAAAACGCGTAAAAAGACACTTTGCATAAAGAATAGTATGTGTATTGGTGAATCGACATTATTTCTAAGTTATAATATTAACTCATCTAACAGAATCTTAAGCAACGGCAACAGAAAACAGCGACAAATATATACGTTCATAAAACGGAGTAATCTAAAAATAAGAAACATTTAAGGTGAACGTTCTCACCACTGACGAAAACACCAGCCCTGAAAGCTAGCATCAAACAACCCTAAGGAAATATCGTAAATTGATCTAAACCAACAAATTTACGACAGTTAGCGACAGGACCTCCGTTTTATGGTACATGTCAACGTAATACGTAAACATACCTCGAAAAGCTTGCAACCTGGTGAAATCACGATTAGTTTCTGAAGTTGGAAGACAGTCAGGCGTTTGGATTTGAGTTTTCTGTGCCTTTTTTATTTATCTCATCATTCTAGTGACGAGACGAAGAGGTGTATTTCCCAGTTTATAGTGAAGAAGCTGCTTTTCCACGTTGAACTTGGGAGTTACGCATATGGAGCAGAAGCTCGCAGAGTTTAGAGCCCGAAGACAGGCGGAAAAAGGCATGAAAAAGTCCGAACCTGCTGCTCCTCAGCCCGGAGAACAGAGAGGAGGAGGAGGGCCTGCTGTTCAGCCTGACAGCAGTCATCAACCAAAGGAGCCAGAAGCCAGCCAAGCTGCAATCAGCAGCTCTAAAAATAGGGTAAAAGATCACTATATGCAAACACATTAGCACAGTGAATATTGATTTAAATGAGAATTGTTCAAAAAATGCGGCTAACTCAGTCCGAATTACAATAGATTAGTTGCATTCTAAAGGTTTCTGCAGGTGTAAGTAAATATGCAAACATTGTTTTAAATCTGCATATAAAATACAATGTCAGAATCATTCAAAAATATATGTCACATTAAAGATAGACGTAAAGATCTATTTCTTTAAAAACCTGAACCCAGGATATATGTTTAATAAATAATATCTTAACAACTTCTA
Organism: Xiphophorus maculatus; assembly: GCF_002775205.1. Taxonomy (NCBI): domain Eukaryota; kingdom Metazoa; phylum Chordata; class Actinopteri; order Cyprinodontiformes; family Poeciliidae; genus Xiphophorus; species Xiphophorus maculatus. The sequence continues at coordinate 6,746,374 of NC_036457.1, forward strand.
TGAATTTCCTGTCATTGTCTTAGTCTTCCAGTTGCATTCAGGTATACTATGACGCAAAAGTATTTACACATCTTAAACTTTTTCAACATATGCCTTGTTTTTTGAATACTTTAATTGTTGCTTTATCTAATAAACAAACAAAAATCAGTGCTTAAGTGGAATGGGAAGAAAAGTCTACATGGTTTTAAGAACATTTACACTTGAAAACCTACAAAATGTCATTGGTATTCAACAAACCTTAGACACCTTTTGTTTCATTTTCTGTTTCAAGTCTGTTGGCAGTGTATTTCTATCAGAATCACATGCCTGCAGGGCGAAGTTCTTCATTTTTTTCTTTTGTAACCTGGCCCACACTCAGTCAGGTTAAATGGAGAGGTTTTGCAAATAATCAATTTTAAAGTTTCTCCACAGATCCTATTCTTTCCTCTTCACAATTCTACACTTTTGCACAAGTGACCAACTTTATGTTGCTCTAGAACATAAATGGAAATCATTTTGTGTTTATGTGACTGTCTAAGATAAACTACAAGATAAGATAAAGATAAGATAAAAGTATATAACACTGTTTGTGTCATATGTGTAAACAATTAAAATAATATTCATCTTAGTATTTGTATACTACTGTACGATGTTTTCAATCAGCTTATATTCTGTAATCCTGAGAGCTGCTGACTTTCTGTCATGTGTCCTGCAGGACTGTAGGGACTGGCTGCTAGACAGTACTCTGGGACGATGGTTTGCTTCAAGACAGCTGGTCCTCTCCAACATTATGTTGCTCAAAGTGCTGCTGTGGCTGGTTCTGCTGGGTCTTTTTGTTGAACTGGAATTCGGACTGCCTTTCTTCATCATCTCCCTGTTCTACTGGCTCTATGAAGGACTTCGCAGCCCAGAACCTAGAAAGCCAGGAGAACTGAGTGCTTACTCTGTCTTCAACCCAGACTGTCAGCCTCTCCTTGGCTCACTCACTGCTGAGCAGCTGGAGGGGGAGATGGGCTACAGACCTCTGGCCAACAGATAAAGTGCTTGTCACTTCCATAACTGAAGGGCATAATTCAAGATCTTTCTTGTTTGGAAAAAGGATTATGAACTGTATTTCTTATGTATCTATTGCACATTAAATTAACGCTGGCATACTTATTATTTTGTTCCCTTCTATGCTGCAACATTTTAGGAACCTCAGATGTAAATGTATATAAAACCTTTATCTACATTGGTCTTCTCACTGTTTGCCTTTCAAACATTAATTACCTTGATTGCTGAAACTTCCCTAAATGCCAGGGATAATTTGGGGACTACTCTTTTTTTTTTGGACCACAATTTGTTTTTAGTTCTGTTTGTTTTAATTTACAATCAGTTTTATTTGCCAAGTTTGTGCTCGCAAACCATAAGTTTGACTTTGGTTCCACTTTGGTCTCAATGTGCAGACATTTCAATGTAAACATGTCAAATTTGGAGGAAAATAAATTGTTTTTTGTTGTTTTATTTTCAAACATGGATATGCACTATTTTTTTGTAAAAGAAGACGATGAATTATTGAAGAATTGATCTCTGCACCCTGGGAAATTATGTGTCCTATCCACCAATAAATGTTTTTTTTCAACATGAACAAAAAGTAATTTCTAAACCAATTGATTTTTTTTAACTGATTTATACACTGTTGTCCAGAAAGTGAAAAAAGATCACATTCTTTTGACTTTTTTTTTTTTTTTTTTTTTTACTTTTTTTTAAGCACAGTTTAATTTTTGCTGTATTTGGTAGATTTTTTTAAAAAAGAAATAAGGGATGTACTTATCTGTCAGGAAGAAATACCAATGTTGCAATCATTTCATGACACACACATGTTTTTCAAATGTATGAAGAACATGTAATTTAATGGCATCAATTTTTGGTTATTTCCCTGACTTCAATATTTGTCTGACCTATTTTTTGGTTGCAAACTTATAACCCATATATATTTTCTATTAAAAATAATTTTTAAAAAAAAGGTGAATTTCACTGTTTTTAGAATCTGGACCCTGTTGTGAGGATTTTAAAATGATCCCTGTGGTGATTAAACTTCAATTTATGCTTTGCTTTAAATAATCTGTATTCAAGTCCAGATTTGAGATGTTTAGAGTTTGAATAGAGATTTTAGCCCTGATTTTAGATTTTGCAGCTGCAAAAAATAAACCTGTGCAATTCACCACACGGTGTATTGGAAGCGTATTACTATTTCATAATTTGTGGAACAAAAAGATAAAACCCAAGCTCTGAGATGTGCAGTTAAAAAAACGATGCTCGTTCTGATCAGCACTCCTTACCAGTTGGTGGCGGTAAAGTGCCGTAATGTTTGCCAGGTGTCATTAAAGACCGCAATAAGAGGAAGAAGAAGATGGTTCACTCCTATCTACTTCCGCGTTGGTCCAAACGCAGTTCTAGAAGTACATGTTTACCTTTCACTTGAAAAATGCGTTACTGAAAGATTTGCAATATAGTTAGTTACAATAGTTAACTTTTTTAAAGCTTGTTAAAGGCCTCCCCCTGGTCTAACGTAGTTCATATTAAGCCGATGCATTGCAAGGGGACTCAAAGTACAGTTAACTGTCCGTTTCCAGTCAAAGATCTGATACATTCATAAAACTGTGGCGCGGCAACTACTTCTGTTTTCTTCACCAGTAAGTAATGACCCCGTTTCCAATTTGGTATTTCTCTAATGTAAGCTAGTAACTGTCACTGATAGCAGATAACTGGTTTACATGGTTAACCAGTTAACTGAACTAACAGATCTAGAATCCCAGATTAACCGTCTAATCTAAATATCTAAAATTAACGCATGAAAAATGGTTTGTAGTGCTGATACAAGCACTAGCATGTAACACATATTTGGTTCATTTGGTCGTATTGTTTGCATAAGTGCAAACAGTACAATCCTATTTGTTAGGTAATGGCCATATCTGTATGGTTAGAGATATTGCCTTCAGAGAACAAGCAGTTGTATAGATAAATATTTATTAGAGCAGGATCAATGTTCAACAGAAAAAATAATTACAAGCAGTTATGTGGTGTTAGTTTGAATAGCCCATGCTTGCCAAATTTACTGACTTTTGATATGTCATAAATGTCTGTTTGTTAGATGCTAAGGTTTCTTTACCTCTTTATTGGTTGTGCAATAACCAATATTGCACAACCAAAAACTTAACTATTATTTTTTTATACATTTTTGCCATTACTTCTGTTATACAGCTGTCTTAAGATGTATAAAAGTTTCAGTTTTTCATGATAAAATATTCAAATATCAACCAAAACTATTCCGAATATGCCTGATCTCACTTTCCTTACAGTTTTCTAGTGATCAACTACTTAAAAATGTCTGGTAATCCTGCTGTGGTTATGCGGCTGGTGGCGTCCGCCTATTCAGTGGCTGAAAAGGCCGGGGCCATAGTAAGGAAGGTGCTTCACAGTGGAGATCTTGGCATTGTTGAAAAGGTGTGTCTGTATTTACTTTTTAAAGTCAGATCAGTAGAGAGAAAACATGTCTTCTTTAGCAGAAATGAATTCATTTTAAGCATTTATGTTGAATATATATTTGCACCTTTTGCACAGACAGGAGCCAACGATCTGCAGACGCTCGCGGACCGACTTGCACAGAAAAGCATCTGTGCTTCACTGTCTAGACGTTTCCCCAAGGTCACCATCATTGGAGAGGAGGTAACTGGATGTGCAGCTTCATTTAGAAAACATGCACTAATCAAACTAAATCAGCACCTCAAAATGTCTGTTAATTACCTGATTACAGGATCTTCCATGTGAGGAGGTCCAGGAGGATATGATTGAGAATGGCCAGGCAGAGGAAATCCTTCAGAAGAGCTGTCCAAAAGAGTATGAAGCACTAAAAGAAGAAGAGGTAACTACAAACAAATAAATAATGAAATCCTTTTATGATTATTATTATTATTGTGCATGCATTTGAAAGCCTTCTCCTTAAGTGTGAACAGGCTTAATTGGAATATGTTTGTGTTAATCTCAGCTAGTTGTTTGGGTTGATCCCCTTGATGGCACCAAAGAATACACTGAAGGTAAGTGTAAAATCCGTGCTCTCAACTTGAGCTTTCAGTTTTCTTAATAATATGATATAGCTTGCAATGATAGATAGCAAATAAATAGAACCACAGCTTGCACCTAAACTTAACCTCTCAGCATGGATTTCATGTTTGTTTTTGTTGCAGATTAGTCTTTGTGCACCAGTTTGTTGGCTGGTTTTTGGTTTTCTTTCCTTGCTTCACCATCACTTTTACAGTGTCTGTGTTCCTTCTTTTGTGCGTCCTTGGGCTTTTCTCCTATCGTCCTCTTTCTTGTCCTCTCTTTGCTGTCTTCAGCCTCAAGTTGTCTCCATCTACAAGCTGTTGACCAGAAACCACACAAAGAGTTGGACAAGACTCACAGCACAGCTATCCGTACGGCAGTGTAGACAGTGGACTTCTAATGGCCACGTCAGAATTATTTGCCAATGATAGAAAGGGTGATAGAATATCTTATTTTCTTCAAATAACATTCCTCCTATTCTGGACTTAGGGCTTCTGGACAATGTGACAGTTCTCATTGGCATTGCATATGGAGGCAGAGCAATTGCAGGTGTCATCAACCAGCCATTCTACAATTACCAGGTTCAAACCAAACTATAAATTATCCACAGCTTTGCTTGAAAAGACACCATCAGTAGGTTATTTTGACGGTTTTCTCTCCAGCTTGGATCAGGAGCTGCTTTAGGGAGAACAATATGGGGAGTTCTCGGATTGGGCGCCTTCGGGTTCCAGCTGCAGGAAGTTCCAGCCGATAAGCGAATTGTCACCACCACCCGTTCCCATAGCAACAAGACGGTAACAGACTGCGTGAACGCCATGGAACCTCACGACGTTATAAGAGTCGGGGGTGCTGGAAACAAGGTGAGGTGGATTTGGAGCCAAAGTGCTTTTCCTACACTAATAAAACGTTTAGATGTGGGCTGTATTTTAAGTACTCCTGTTAACTGACTCCACATTTTGCAGATAATCCAGCTTATTGAAGGGAAAGCATCTGCTTATGTGTTTGCCAGTCCAGGCTGCAAGAAATGGGATACATGCGGTCCTGAGGCAATCCTGCATGCCGTCGGAGGTAAAACTCTTAAATTTAAGGAATGAAAAAAGGTGCATCTTTCGCCAGATTGACTCTTAAGGTGAAATTATATCAACTTTTTTGTTTTTCCTCATGCAGGAAAACTGACTGACATGTTTGGGAATCCTTACCATTATAATGCAGACGTAAAGCATATGAACTCTGCTGGGGTTCTTGCTACACTTCGCAACCATGATTACTACGTCAGCAGAGTGCCACAGTCTGTGCTGCAAGCGCTGAGGTCAGATTGAGTTCAGTCATGATGTGCCTCTGGGGTAGAGATGGTCTTGGTCTTTCTTTGTGTTTTTAATTGCTATGACACTGTTTAGTACTTGTTATTGTTGCAATAATCTCATTCTTTTTGACAAGTATCATTATTTAAATCATATTCACTATATAGTCTCGCCAGTAAAAGCTATCCATCTAACCAATCTGGCCTTAAGTGAAAAAGTAGCTGGTTCCAACAGCTGGTTGTGGAACAGTTATAGCAAGAACTTCCATAATATGTTTGCAGTAATTTGGCAATTTATCTTTTATATTGTGGTGAAGGAATTTTGGTAAAGTCTTAGTATTTTAGCATTAAGACTCTCCCATACAGCCCGTTTTTGTTCAGTCTCTATTATTTTTTTACAAGTGTGGTTTGCGGGGCTTTAGGTGTTGTTCTGGGTTGGATGAACAGTTGTTGGAGTTATCTTTGTAGGCTCACCACTCCTGTGAACATTCAACAGTATTCCATGTTTTCTCCATTTGTGGATAATTCCTTTCACTGTGGTTCACTGGACTCTCATTGCCTTTGTAACCCGTTCTAGCCTGATTGATGTCAGTGACTTTGTTCTACATGTCCTCTTGAATTTCTGTAGATCATGGCATGTTGTATTGCTTTTTGAGATTTGTCAGTCTTTTATTTGAGAGAAATAGTTTTCTCTCTGTAAAATTTCTTGATTTTACAGGTCTGGCAATAATCAGACCTGTAAAATCTGATTACTGCTGGTGAAACTGAACTCAGCCTCTTTCCAAAAATTGGCTTAGCGACACAATTTTACAAGCGAAAAAAAAAAGAAGCTTGTTTTCCCTCAACATAATTTCAATGGAATCTTTGCTAGACATAGAGACAAAACATACTGACTTAACCCCTGTGACTGAAACTTTTTTTTTGCTCTGATGGCATTATTGTCTGAAAGAAATATATTTTTGTAATATGTTTTTGCTGTATTTGGTTGCAGAAAACATTCACCAACTGCTGCTTTCCAAATAAAGCAGCAGTTTCCTCTACATGTTTCCTCAACATGTAGAGGAAAAAGATTCAAATTTAAAATATTAACAGACTTAATGATTTTAATTTAATATTTTAATAAACAGCAAAGTCATGAAAGGTGCCAAAATTAACTCCTTAAAACTTGCAAATATTTGATTGTTGCCTTTTTTGTAAATATGAATACAAAGTTTTTGTGAGAATTCATCAGTTTGTGAGCCTTTTATGACACCTGTTTAAAATGGACAAATACTTGATTACATTTAGGAATATATTTTGTATTTTAATCAGGTAAAACCCATAAGATATAAGAAGGTAAAACGAACCTACTAAATATAGTTAGTCATTTTTCTAACAAATTTACACAAATGTTTTTTTTCCTTTGTTTTATTTGTCATAAACGCCAAATAAAAACTGATTTTAACAAAAGACTGTTAGTGTGTTTTTTTGTGTTTTCAGTCAGTATAAAAATATAAAGCTTAATAACAGTCAAGAAAGATTTTTTTATCTGTTTTTTTTTTATAAATGAAAAAAGAATTTAACATATTTATACTGTAAAAGGTTATACTGCAGCAGATTATCATGATTTTTGGCTGTTCACTTATAGATCAGCTTTGCCCTTTAGTATTGTGTGTTGGTCAACACAAATATTAAATACAAAGTGATTAATATTATTTAAAGATGTTGATACAGCTTTTTAATGAAGCACCAACTCAAACTTTGCAGGTTAAAGAGAAATAAAACCAACACAGTTTTGCTGGTCATTCAAAATTAGACATTTTTATTCTGTTAATAAATAAATGTGAAGATGGCAAAATACAAAACATATACATTTATGCAAGTTAATTACATCAGTATGCAATAAGGATTACTTAATGCTTAGTTACCAAACTTCAGAGAAGATGAGCAACCAAATGGAGCTGACTGTAGCTTAACCGCTGCTGGTGAAAGCCACCCAGCGAGCCCCGTAATCTTATTACCAAATGAGGGTACCATTATGAGGGTCGTTATTCTAAAAAACAGTTTTCATATCCATAAACAATGTCATAACTTTAAAACCCAGTTGTTTTATTTTGAGCAGCTTTTGCACTCTTCTTGCTTTTTTTGCGCTGAACGACGGACATAATGAGCCAGCACATAATGATGCCTGCCAGTAAACTCACAAGTCCCACAACCACTGGCACCCACACAGGGAGGGGAGTGGAACACTTTGGCAGTATGGTGGAACTGACTGCGCTGGTTGTGATGATGCCTGGATCAACAGTAGTCTTGGGGAGTTCTGGTTGGCTGTTACCTTTAGTGAAGATAAAGGGGGACGCCTGAAGGGGAAGGTGAAATTATTATAAAATGATTAAAAAAAATTGTTAGCTGAGACAGATCGAAGAAGTTATGAGTTGACGGAGATTTCATTGTCAAATATATCTAAGTTGTTCATTAGGCAACATTAAAACAACATGCATAAGTGATTGAATCGTGCAACTGTTACATTAAGGGAAACAAAATCTAAGTACATTGGAGTAAAATACTAATCCAGCATTATCCTATAACATGAAGTTTCAGTCAGAAATGTATGTATGCTCTGTATGTATCACCAGGGCATACATACATGCTTGGCTTTTAGTCAAAACATAAAGACCTACAAATAACCCCACACAGATTTGGAGGAAAATCTCTTAGCAAGTTTCCTTCAACCGCACAATTTCTGTAACCATTAGCAAGCTTTTGGCACAATTTTCCCTGGATATTTGACTGTACTTATCAGAAACAATGGAGTTAATTTATGACTATGTCTAGAAATGATTTATGTACAAGAAAATTAAGCCTTGAGCCTTTATACTTCTTTAATATCCAATCAGTGCTTTAAAACTACACAATGGACCAAGTGCTGAACACAAATATAAAATCTATTAAAAATAACAGTATTCAAGAGATATTTTTCTGTATGTTTCTCCAATAATAAACTTTTACAAACAGTGGTAATCCTGCACAAATCTGTGGGAGATCTATAAATACCTCAGAGGGGCAGTGAATCTTGGCACGGTCATGAGTGAAGTTGTTGTAGTCTTGCTTCCTGCCAACCGGCTCCAGCTGGAACAGAAAATAAAAACATATATTAAAAAAACTGAAGTGAATTCACTCTACCTTTGTTTGGTTCACAAGAGCAGAAAGCTCACCATGTTGTTCCACAGTGCGATGGCCATCTCTGCATGAGTCCGTTCACTCAGGTGGAAACAATCAACAGAGAAGAAACTCGTGTCTGTCTCACCCACCTGGTGAATATCAGTTATGTCCAACATTATTTGGTTTTTGACCAACTAATTTTACTTCTTACGTTGTATTAGTTCAGAGACGTACTCCAGTTTGAGGGATGAAGGAATAGTGGAAAAAGGGTTGCAACACAACAGCAAAGTCTTCTTTTCCATCATAACGATCTCCAGAAATTAGATACTTGATCTCAGTCTGGAAATCAAAGTTCTTTTGTTCATCATCATGTCGGAAAATGATACAAATATATATATATATATTTTTTAGAAAACACAGTTTTTAGCTTTTACCTGGTAATTTCGATTGATTCGTTTCAGTTCCTCAATCTCTGGAGCGTTGTTTGCTGGATTTATAACACAGTGACAGCTGAAACTGTAAAAGAAAATATTCTATGTTTCTTTTGGCACAAAAGATAATTAATTCTACCGCTGGTCAACTGCCACTGAAGATTAAGCAATACTTTACAAAACAACATATCTTTAAATAACACTTCCTGGATCTTTTTCTAACCATATAGGAAGCTTTCAATCAGTGTCAGAACAGTTGATTGACAAATGTCAAATAGTCTGTTTCCTTCAAAGAACTGTGATCTGTTAAAGTGTGGGTTTCTGGAACAAACAGAAAGCATTTCTTAAGAAAATTCTTATTCACACTTATTAAGTCCAAACAGTATTTCCAAAAAACATTTTTTAACTCCCTCGACCCAAATTGAGAGCTTCTGAGAGAGAGCTTTCAAGACAATTCAAGCTCTCCATAAAAGTCTATGAACCAAGTCTAAAAACCAACAAAAGAAACTACCACACAAGGACTGTCAGGGATAAATAAAGTCAATATCAATTTAGAGTCCTGGCAGTGCAAACAAAATGTTGTGAAAAGATATAAAACTATTTGGAAAGTTCAAACTGAGTCTTACTGATAAAATAATAAGCAGTAGTCTTTTGCAGTTCATGTTGATCCTATAAGCAAAGTTTCACATACCTTTGCTATTTATAAAATGTTACAGCAAATGACTCTAATTGGACACTGAAATATATGTTTCTGTTCTTTCAATTAATTTTTTCATCAGCTGTCATTTAATAATATTTAACTACAGCCATTAAAACCACAAGTGTATGCACTTAAAGATGAGCTATAGAGAACTAACCTCTGCTGCAGTGAACAGCCCAGTGTGTCCTTTTTAACAGTTTTAAACACATCCATCTGCATGAGATCCACCAGATTTACCAACACCCTCGGTACCTAGAGACCCCACAGCAGAAAATGGGAAGACAATTATAACTTACTTCATTGTAGGTAGGCACTTCATAACATATGTATTTTAGTTTTAAAACCATACCTCTTCGTAAAGCATGTCCAACGTAAGCATGAGATTGTGGCTAAAATTCTTTGGCGACAAATTATTCTGCAAAGAATTGAGTGAACAATGTGTTATAATACCGTAATAAAGTGCTATTTATTCACCATATGGAAAACTTACTTGATCGTAGCAGTAATTACAAAGATCCGTTGTTCCGATGAAAATTGTCACAAGTTTCCAGTCACTTTCAAAATTCACCTCCTGTTGAAAACATGCTAATTTTGAGGATGGAGAACAGATCAGGAATGCAGAGAGTTTTAAAGGTCAGAGAAAAGTCTCACCTTGTTTTCTTTCATGGCCTTAATGAGAGCTTGGACTTGTGCAGGAAGCTCTCTGAGACAGAAAAGAGATGTTGGAAGATATTAGGAAGATTAAACAGCTTTACTCAACTGGAGGAGCAAAGAAAAAAAAATGCATACGAGGTCTTTGCTCCAGCAACTGCCATGTTGAAGCCCTTTTGCAGTTGCCCTTCTCCTTCGGAGAAACCCTGTAGATCAGGGTTGAACTTCTTCAAGATGTCTGGCAAGACACAGTAAAAGAAAGTGAAGCAGGTGCAAGAAAATCTTAAATCATTGACCTTTTTTTCAAGGAACAATAGTTTTTCTCTGCACTAAATAGTCAAGATTATGACTGTGCTACGCTTTAATAAAACTACAATGGACTAAAATCTTCAGTTTTGTATTATAAAAGTCCTACAAAATGCAAACTGAATCTAGTTAGAAAGTTTGATCCAGAAACAGCAGTTTTCAACAAACTCACTTGGTAGTGTTGAGACAGTCTCCAAAGTTTGATCCCCTCCAATGCTGCAGGATATAATGCAATAAAATATTATATGATTTGGCTAAAATATAAATGTGAAAAGTTAATTAAAATGAAAATATTACCTCCACGATACTCCTTTGTATTCTGTATTAAGATTAGGAATGCTGCTTGATTTTGCACCAGTTCCTGCCTGTTGAGTGAGGAACACAGAAAATGAAGTAAGATGTTTAACAGGATTAAGATCGCAGATTAAACACCAGTTCACAAAATTTATAATGCTGATCAAAGTACAAAGTTCAAAAGTGCTGCAATTATTATTTTTTTTTAAATCATAAATGTTTACCATAATAACATTTGGCATAAGAAAACCTTCTGTTTTCTATTTTTAAGTGTAGAATTGTAGATATCTGTGTTTTCTGGTACTTACTGTTACAGAGTCTCCTAGTGCTGCCACCACCTGAATATCTGATGGTCTCAGCTTGTGCACTAAGGACAAAAACAGATTAAGTCAGAGAGAAATTCAGGCTTCAACTCAATAAAAAGCAGTAACAGTGATTTGCACTTATATTAAAAAGAAAATTTACTTCTGAAAATCCTTCTGTAAACCATTAGATCTTTAGAAAGAATAATCAAATGGATCCTGACTGATATGTGATGACAGTCTCACCTGAAGTTGGTTGACTGTCAGAGGGAGCTAAGTTGTTGCATGAAAAATCGCTTCCCCAATTCTGAGGAAAAGACACACATAATTAATATGTTTTTGCATTTGCTGTTTAAGAGAAGAAAACTGGACTACAAAAGTATTGAAGTAAAAATCCACAAAACACTTGATATAAAGAAATAGAGAGCTGCTGAGGACAAAGGCCTGCATTGCATCTTTATTTGTTGATCATTTACGACTTTTTCATTCAGTTGGAATGAACGCTTTTATACATTTTTGATAAAAACAACATAAACATTATAAACTTGCCATAATAGGATCAGGTTTGGGGGAGGGTGCAGAATACATGTAATCACTGTTCTTATATGTCCGAATAAAGGGGGCTTCCTGAAGAGAGAGAGAAAACTGTTCGTCAAAATGTCAAGACCATAAACTCTATTTCAAAAACACTATTCAATTCAAAATGTATGGTACTTTTCTAATTTCAAGAGATTTATATGAAAAAAATATTAACTTCCATACATTTGTTGAACATTTCAGTTCAGAAGCAGAATTAAAGTCCTGGCTGGAGGTTTTGCTTCCCAGAGGTTCCAGCTGTAAGGGGGGAAAAAAACACAGTTGAGCAACATTTAAGGATATTCATGATAAAATACATTATATTATCTTTATTTTCATTATAAAGGTACAAAAATGTTAACCACCATGTTGTTCCAAAGAGAACGAGCCAACACTGTTTGGGCTTTCTGGCCGAGATGAAAGCAGTCAGGGCTGAAGTAAGACCGATCTGGACGGCCATCCTAAGCAGGATGAATTAAATCAAATCAAATTTAAAATGCATTGACTCCCTTTTCATGTCTTAAACAATTCTACCTAAATGCCTTAATTTCTGTTCAGCAAATGTTTCAGATTGTTTTTAAAACTGAGTCAAACTGAGGATGCAAAGCTTTCCAGAATTATTGATGGCTTTGGTGTAGAAAGACTAAAAAAAATCCATATCCTTTTGCAGTAAGATGATCTCACAATAAATTTTGGGAAAATATAACCATCTTAATTATGGGTTCATTAATTCAATGGGAAAACAATTCCACAGTAGGAAAAAACTCTTTTGGAATATTTTCAATAAAATAAAAAAGCATCTATTTAAATGCTTTTTTTACATATTTTCTCCAGTAGAGGCATAAATTGTGAAATATATTCAAACTTAGGTAGGTACTTAAGTAGTACATACCAATTATGCATCTGAATTTTAAAAGATTTAATTGAGTAACTTTAAAGCAAAATCAAAACACCACACTATCAAAATTTAATAATTTCATAATCTACTGAGTGATCAAGTATAGAACATTGTTTACAAATCAAAGAGAGAATTTCATTACTGACTGGCAGTCTGGGCAAAGCGATGTCTCTGAGGAAAGGCTGAATGACCACAGTGAAGTTTGAGTGGGTATCATATCGGCCAGACTCAATAAGTTCATGCAGCAAATGCTGGAAGTTAAAAGAAGCAATAATAACCATCAGTGACGATCAACTTATTTAATCTGATCATTTTTAGATATCTTATTGTACCTGATATCCTCTGTTTACGGTTTCCACAATTTGAAGAGCTTCCGAGTTAGGCTCTGGCATTACCACACAAGGGCACAATATGCTGTCAAAGAAGAAGTAACACAGTGTTAATGGTTAGCTAATAACTAGATGTCTCAAAATACCCAGACCATAACTAATAATTTAGGAGAGTGTAAGGAGACACTCACTTCATAAGCCATGTTGGACAATTCAGTGACGCGTCCCTGTGCATTTCTCTAAGTGGAGTTATGTAAAGAGGCTCCACTAGGTTCACCAGAGCTCGGGGAACCTGAAAGAGATTAGCTTTGTTAGTTCTAATAGAGTTGCAACCACTGTGATGTGGAAATACCATGTCAAATGAGTGGCACCTCTTTCTGGAGATAGTCCAAGCTTTCCTTGAGAAACCTTACGTAATTTTCCACTGAGTAAAGGAGCTGTAAATGAAGAGAAAATGTGTTTCTTTACACACCATCAGAGATAACTTCATAATCATGTCCTCTTGCTTCCAAATTTGAGACTCACACTATTATCGCAGTATGAACAAAGGTCGTTTCCACCAATAAAGACAGTGATCAGCTTCCAGTCTGATTCAAAGTCAATATTCTGGAGAAAAGAACATGAAGAGAGAAAAAGAGTACATTTTATTGTTTTTATTCCACTACATTAAATAAAGTCAAAACTCAAAGTATCTTTTCAACCTCTAGTTGCACTGTAGAATTACAAAAGATAAATGTAGACTTACAACGTCATTTTTCATCTTTGTTACCAAGGTACGCACTTGTGATGGTATATCCCTTTGAACAGAAATCCAAAACACAATCATATTTATTGATCAAGGATGTTTATATTATCCCACTAAAAATTAAATGACTTTTGGTAACTTGTTGCTAAAATCAACACCTGTAGAACTTACCTGCTCTTTGCACCTGGCACTGCCTGATTAAGGAAAGCTTGTGGATTATCCTGATTACCGACACCAAGCGAGTAGCCCTTCACATCGTGGTTAAAATGTTTTAAAATGTCTGTAAAAACCAGATACTGTTTTAAAAGAGGAACATTTAAATGCAAAATTAATATTTCTCAAAAATTACTTATTGCTAATGAAGTCATCAGAAATACATACTGGGTAAAGTAGTAACAGTTGTGAGGTTTTCATCTCCACCAATGCTGACAACAAACATAGGAAATTACTTTCACAAAGTGCCCTTAACTTTATTTAACCAAAAATTATGAAAAAATAATAGTTAAAAGATGAAAAAAAGATGCTGAAATAATAAAATTAGAGAGTCTTGACATACCACCAGGATAAACCTCGGTACTGACGTAAGACATCCAGGATGTTAGTAGGGCTAGATGCGATGCCGTTCCCTGCCTGGCAGAAAGAAAAGGAAAGTCCTTCAGTAAAACACATGACCCAAAATGTCTGTCTGACAAACAAAATGACTCACTGTTAAAGAATCCCCCACAGCTCCCACAACTTTGATATCTGCAGGCCGGAGTTCATGGACTAGAAAATACAAAGAAAATGTCAGGCGATGTCAGATTGTGTTAATCTAGATCCCACTGACAATATTATACATACTGTTTACTGTCTACTCACACTAATGCACAAATGTACCACTTTTTGACAACCAGTTTCCTTTAGTGATACGCTGGGTAAGTTTTCGTTTCAATTATTAGATATTCTGGGGGCTGTTGGTTTGTTCTTTTTACCCCTGAAGCCTCATTCAACTTGGGCCGGTGAATGATGCTGCAGTTAGCCTCCCTTCTCCTTTTACTTGGTGACCAGATTTTTGCAAGTTTCCACTGGTATTTATGCAATTTATCTTTGATGATTGAAAGACATTTTGAAAAAAATAACAAAAACAAAAACAAGGTTTGGTCTAATCTATGTTTAAATGTGTGATGGCTCAAAATACCAAGAGCCAAATAAGACAAAAAAAACTATTTATGAAAATATTTTATTTGAAATAAAATATAATAATAATGTTAACACATAAAATTACCTGAATTAGGAATGGAGGATGAAGGACTGCGATCTTCACAGGGCAACTCTGTGCCTGTATGCTGATTATCAAGCACAGATAAAATAATCAGAATGAGATGAGACCCCTAATGCTTAGCAAACCATTTGGTTTGGTTGTGAATTATTCTTACAGTCTGAATGAGATAGTCTGCGATGCTGTGGTGATTTGAAGGAGTGTTAAATTCTGTCCTCAGGAATGGTCGGTCCTTGTGAATGGGGAACAGTATGAGTAAGTGAGTAAATGAGTAAGAATTAACATTTCATGTCACTTGTAAATCCTTATATGACTGTTTTTGTTGACCTTCTGCATTTATACTCACTTCAGTGGGGCATTGTAATGTGAGGATGTCTGGAATACGTTGATCGACCATGGGCTGAAGCTGTGGAAAAAAAAAACACACACACAGATGTAACATCCTCTGAGAGTGACAGACTAAAAGTGTTGATTAGTGTCACTTTCACAATGTCAGATCTCACCAGGTTTCCCCACAACTGTAGCATCAGTTCATCAGTACGCTTTGAGGGTTCAAACTCTCCAATAGGCTTTCCAGTCTGCTAGCAACAAAGATTTGTACATATTCATAGTTTTGTAAAGCATAAAAAATATGATCACATTTCTCCTTTTGCTAAATATACAGCTATGTTACATGCTGGTTGTGAGAGAAAGTGTAAGACAAAATGTAAAAAGATCACATCAGCAGCTTAGACTCACAGATGACAGGCCTCTGATGAGAGGAGTCACCTGAAGAGTGACAGTGAAGTCATCTCTGTCTCTGTACCAATGTTTCTTTACCATCAGCTCATCCAGCAACTCCTGTAAAAAAACAGAAAAGAGCGGTTTGTTTTAAAACAGTTTGAAATTGTTCCGATTCCTTTTTTCTTACAAGACTTTAGCAAACATTTTCAAGGCGTTATGCAACAGCTCACTCTAAAACTAAGTAGATCTTATTAAAAAGAAAGAGGCATTATTTGGTGAGAATGAGAAACCTACTTGCAGGGTGTGAGTCAGCATGGCCCTCTGAAGCTTGAGTTCTCCGTCGGTGTATGTGTGTGTGCATGGGCACATCCTGTAAGCAAAACACATTTATTTACTCAACAAAACCTATCAAGCTATTAAGAACAATCAAAAATATGCTCAAAATACAGCTTTTTAAAAATAGTCATCTAAATATTCATAGCAGACTATTTTCCTTTTCCACTTTTCTCTTTGAGACCAGCATTATTCCTCTCTGATTCTTTCCTTTGGTGCTGCTTACTTTGTCTGGAATGTGTTTAGTCCTCCATCCCACAATGCCACACTGACAATGGTCTTTTTCAGCTGCAACAATTACAAGTAAAAGTACATTATACATATTATACTGTCTCTTAAATTACTCCAAAAGAGCAATGACACTATTTAATTTGCAATATACCTGAGAGTGGAGCAACTGCACAGCATTATCTACCTCCTCAACCACTTGTTTGAGAAGAGATGAGATCTGCAGCAAAGGCACAAAGATTGCTTTGTGAATAATTTCTTGACTGATACTTCAGAATGTGTGTATGTGGACAAAATTACCAAGAAACTATGTGATGCATTTTTTTTAAATTGCTGGCTGCAAATTTTCATTATGCTTTAGTCAATTTGAAGTTCTTTTTCAGGAAATATTTACACATAAATAAGTTTATATGAAGCACTAATGTGAATCAGATTGCATCCTGTTTAATTCTGCTTTGTACATGACTGACATCTACACGTAAATAATGTCTTAACAGAGAGTATAAAGACTTTAATTACACAATGCAACTGAGTCAACAACAAACAAACTGGTAACATAATTAGATACTGAAGCGGAAAGATAAATTATAAACGTGACTCTATCAGTTGCTTAGAGCATTAACTTCAGAGGCCACCAATAAAAATCACTTGTTTATTAGAGTGTTGTTTCAGAGGTTTAAAGTTACAGAGTCCAGATATTATCTCCTTATCACAGTCCAACTCTCACTCCTGAACTTTTCTTGACATGACTTAATCACAAGACGTATGTGATGAAAAAAAGTTACTAATTAATATTACATGTACTCTAATTCAACTGAGGTGTAAAGTTGCCAGTCAGGTATTTGGAACTCTCCATACATTTCTGATGTATGTTTAAACTCTAGATTGCCTGTATTAAACACTGGAGACAGATTTGTTGCTTTTTTTCTCTTCTTCCCTTTTATCCAAATGCATTGTTTACCTGCTCCTGCTGCTCACAGGCACAGAGTCGATCCAGCTGAACAAAGAGAAGCACCAACTTCCAGTCTTGATTCTCATCAGCGCCCTGCTGGAGGAAATCAGATCATTTGATATTTTTATCATTTTTTTTTTATTTTTCAGAGTCAGTATTAGTCTATCTAGACTATATTAGATGAGATTAGAAGACATGACACTATATAAATGGTGTTTAAATGGCAAATTATGTAGTGGGTTGCAACAATATTGACACACTTCAAAATTTTGTCCCAAATACAACCACAAACATCAACGTATTATTTGGAGCGTTCCTGTGACAGATCATCACAAAGTAATCCATTATTGTAAAGGGAAAAAAGATTAAACAGATTCACAGATAAGATGAGAAAATCTGTTGACAGCACAACTATCAGTCATGCACTCCACAAATCAGGATAATATATCTTATAATATATGAGTGACAGCAAGAAAGAAAAAGGAAACCATGAACATAAACTAAAATAAAATAAAGATTCCACTTGTAACAGACAAAATGCTTTAAAGGAATTGTATTTAGAGCGGTATTTTCCTTTACTGGACTAAATTTAAAAAGTATGTATTTTTATCCAAACAATGATATTTGCCTCTTTACCAAAGGTGTCAGTTTTCTTTTCCTAGCTGTGGTAGGAAAGCATTGTAGCAAAAATGTCCAAAGACGAGAATTAAATTGAAATTAACTATTTAAGATAGAGTTACATCGTAAAAATAAAATTTTGTTTTTACCTTATTGCTCTGTAAGTAAAGGGACAGTTCGTTCGCTTGGTCCACCAGTGTGCTGTAAATAGTAAGAGATTTTCAACAAGAATAAAAATACATAACTTGAAGCATTCAGAATCACGAATGATTATATGACAAGAAAAAACTTCGTACCCATGTTGCAGAAACTGAGGGATGCGTTTGTCTTCTGAGATGGGAGTCACTAGTCCAGGATTGAACAGAGTCATCAGCTCTGTTCAAGAAAAGGAGGAGAAAATGAATAAATAAAAACACAAGGAGTTAAGCATCAAAACTCTAACTTGCAACAATTTGGAATTTAAGCAACAACTCAGCATGTACACCAAAGCACAGAGTTATAATATACAACAACATTTTAGTCTGTGAAAATTTAATTCCAAACCACTATTTCTTATTTCAGGCAGTATATGCCATAATCCAGATTTTAAAAAGCTTTTATAGCAGTGGCAGCTGAATTAGGGCTGTGCTGCTTTGTTCCAGGAAGGTTGAATCTTGTCATGGGTTCTCTCAGGGTACTCCAACTTCCTCCCACGGTCCAAAAACATGCAGGCTAGGTAAATACTGTAGGTCTCCATAAATTGTGTGTGTGCATGATACTGTGTTGCGCAGAGCAAACACAGTTGACATGTCCAAAGTAAACCCCTCTTGCTCAGTGACAGCTGGAGACAGCATCAGCCCACAGCCCACCCAACTCCCCAGCAAGCACCCAAACCTGAGCAAATACAGACAATGCGTGGATCTATGATACTTTCTCAGCTAATGTCAATATCAGTGTGATAAAGATAGTGCAAAGTGGTGCAATAAAAACTCTGATAAATCTCAGAAGATTTTATGTCTAATGAAACAAATAGAACAGGAAGAAGCTGGAATTTATAGTTCCCATTAAAGAGTAGGAAAAACCAAGAACAAGGAAATCCTGGGTGAGTGAATTTCACAGTAATGATGAAAACAGAAAAAATAAAAGCAGGAACATACCTGTGAGTTTTGATAAGACCGTTGACAGCTCAGTGCTGCAGAGGAAGACCAAAGAGGGAATTTCAGATCTTTCAAGAGACTTTACTGTATTAAAAATCATAGTCATTTCTCACCTTTGTTCTTGAACTCCAACATAGGAAAGCACTGCTACATCAGATGGTCTGACTGTGTCAGCTTGAGAAGAAAATATAAAGATGTATTTGCTTATGTTTAAAATTGCAGAAGTCAGAAAAAGCTTAGGGAAGTTGTGCAATTATTGAAAAATGTTTGCAGAAATTGATAACATTCCTTTAAAGAAGGACTTCAATAATCAAATACTATGAAATATACAATTTATTCCCATCACATTTTTTTTTCTTTTAATATGAGTAACAAAAATGAATTGGGAGTAAATCTGGACAGGAAACTTACCAGTTAATGGAGGCTGCTGGGAAGGAAATACCTGGGTGCAAGGCAGTCCAGCTAATAAGGAAATAATAAGACATTTTAATTTTATGTAGAAAATGTAATGTATAGAGCATTTTATCTTTATCCAGACAATAAATGATTGTGATCAAATAAACAAAAACCTTAATGACACAAATGTGCAGCGGATTATTGATAATTGATAACTGATAACTATCCAATTCAGAATGTAAAGTGTATGTGATCAAATATACTATGCAAAAAATACATTATACAAATATAAGATTTTTGAATGCTCCTGAGACAACTGTCATCAGTTAAACTTAATCATCACTTACTATATTTAAGCCTGAATACTAAACTGAATTTGATTATGAAGTAGCATAATCAATAGAGACCTGTTGCCCATGTGAAACCCAGCAGGGAGATCAGAAGCAGCTGCTGAAACATCTTTCCCATTTGTTGTTGCTGTTGTCTCTCCTTCTCTGCATTCACCGCTCTCTACTCTTAACTGTCTTTCACTGTCATTATCACTTACTGCCTGAGACGGCAAACATCATAAGCCTCCATAAAGAGGAGGAGACTGGACTGTTCATTTGTTCAAAGGACACAGCTGTGAGGTTTTCTATTGAAATGATGGAACAGACGTTATGAATGAAACTTTCCTTGAAAGCAATGTCATGTTTTGTAGCATTTCAAGATTCTGTTTTTGGATTATTGTTATTACATTAGGAGATTAGGAAAATTAGAGCAATCCATGCTTTCCATACCTACTAATAAATGTAAGAATAAACGTATGCATGCCCAGGGAGAAAATGCAAACCCCATGCAAAACGATGTCAGGCTGAATCAGGTCCTTCCCACTGCAAGGCAACAGTGCAACCAAAAAAAGGAGGCAATTTGTGGATTTAGATGTTAAAAATCTGTGCAACTCTTTCAATTTAAAAGGTTGTGAACTAAGGGAAATGTATTCATTCTTTAAAACTCAGAACAAATTTAAAGTTAGCTGCACCCACACAGAAACTTGTAGTTATAAGAATGTCTACTTCTGCTGATATATTTCCTATACTTATCAGAAGCCATAATAGCACTGTGAGGGTTTTTTCTACCAAAGCCTTGTTTGTAATTATACCTAGTCGTTTTTAAAGTGATTCATACTGAAACTCAAAAAATGGCTCAGTTTTCCCTTGTTATTTGTCCTTAAAATGAAGCGTGTTGAATTTACTTTTAGTCATCAAACCAAACATAGAAGATTACATATCCAAATGGTACATAAACATTTCCTTCATGAGAAAAAAACCATTCACATGTATTACTGATCTTAAATAGAACATCTTTTAAAGTTTGTCTTTGCAGGCATAGAACAAATGGAAAAAGAGAGTGCATCTTTTACTGTGTGCTTTAAAAACAAGGGAAGAGGGAAAATGGAGGTGTGCAGCATTTAGGTAGTACTATATTTAGAAAAACTTTTAAAGGTCTGGGGCTTGTATTATCTTTTAGTTTATTCTACAGGTATTGCCAAGTTTCCTTCCTATGGCTCTTTGGGAATCACATTGCTGTTGCTGCATCTTTCTTTCATCAGTCAACCCAATTTTTTGGTACTTTTCCAAGATTAAAATAAATCAAAACGTGGAAAGTGTGACTTTGTAATAAGTGGATTACAAGCAAACCTTAGAACAAAAGAAAAAGGAATAAAGGCTTTTGTACATGACTGGGAGTTCCTGAGCCCTCAGATGATTTCTGTTTTTGTTTGTTTGTTTGTTTGATTGTTTATTACAAGTGTTTTTCTAAATCCTCAATGAACTTGGACGTCCTCTGATAATTTACCTAATGTCAAACTCTGAGTATATTTGGTGATTCACAATTGTGTCAGTCCATAGCATTGTTTTAGGTGAGATTCAGTTGGCTTCCATTATTCACATTCAACATTTGTTTTACTAAACAGAATTAAATGACGTATGGCCACTCATTTGATTATTCATTCAAAGATAGTGAGATAAATTATGTAATAGGAAAAAAAACCCCGAAAACGGTGACAATTTTGCTAATAATACCAAGTCAAAGTTGCATTGTTGGAATACAATATTAACAATATAATTATTTGCAACATTAGCATTTACCAGCCAAGAATTTAACTGTTCATTTATATAACAGTGATTCTTCAACATTGTAAAAGTAAGTCCCCTATCTGCCTTCCGATTGGAAAGGTGAAGGACAACATGACATAAGAGGAAATTAATGTTTTGTTGATAGATCTACCTGATTTTTTTACAGCCTACAATGTAAAAATACAGTGATTATCAATGGCCTATGCATAACTATGAACACTGACTCTAGTTATAATCCTGATATTAGTCTGTACCACTTTTATGGCACCTTATCTTATGTCAAGGACATAGGCTCAGTCTGAAGCCCCTAATGAAGCTTGGTGCTGTTTATCTGATTCTTTCTAATCTTTGCACAGATAAGATGTCTTGGCTGTTTTGAAGCGGCCCTTAGAAAATATTTTATGCAACAGATGTGAATGATGCACGATAAAAGCACGATCCTCTCTCCACTTCACTTCTGAATTTGAACTTAAGCACAATTGATACAGGATTTGTTCAGGGAAAAAGCATTAAGATTTGTCACAAAACAAGTAAAAACTGGAAAAGATGCAGATGCAAAAATGTAAATTGTGCTGAGGACTAATATAAATCTTAGATATAAACTCATAGGAAAAAAAATATTGACCCAGCTGCCAACAGTTTAATGTAAAAATATGGACATTTGATCAAATGTTCCGAGATTTTGTTATGATATGTTAGAACAAAATGTAATGAGAAACATTGTTCCTTGATTTTCTTTCTCAGTTACAAGATCTGTAGAAATTTTTACACTATCTTAAATCCTTAAAATAAAGGGTAAAGAAAAAATGGAAGAACTTGATTTGATTGTTCACTCACTATTTGTTCATTATTCAAAATATTTGACTTTCATTAGAGGTTTCTCAGTTTTATATGTCTAAAATAAGACATCCCCAATATAGTTCTGAAATAAACATACAATTGTTAATAAACAAGCATGAAACATCTGTTTTTGTCAGCCTAGTAGCATAATTGCCTGAGGCCTACAGGACTCAGGCAATTATGCTTTAGTCTGACATTATGAATAGAAACAAGAAAAGTTCATTTGCACACATGGGTGGAACCAAGAGAGATGTAAAAAGAAAAGGTTATCCCATGTCTGAGATTACAGATATCAGACTGACAGTCTACCAGATGGGTGGTACAGATTACTGCAAAGTTCACAAATCTGATCAAAATTCAGATTGAAAGCTTGAAAACTGCATCCACCACCTCACTGCTGGAGATTGAGCAGGAAAGCCCACAGTTATGAACCTTAAATGTACTTTGCTGTTGTGCATCTTAAAATTAATCCTTGTATAATTACAGGTAAATCACTTATTTAGATGTTGTTAATCACAAAAGATAATCTATTGCTTGGGAGAAAGGTTTGTTGTCTGATGTCATAACAGGTGTGACTATCTTGATCTTATAGCCAGTTAGAAAGTGCTGCTTGGTTTGATTGATGCCAAAGTGATTTAGAATTATCGCTAACTGGCACGCCAAGCGCAGCTCAATAGCTCCTAAATATTTATCTTGGTTATTAAAATGATAAAATGAATAGATGCAATTAAAGAATGGACCCAACAAAACAGGTAATTTATGTGACAATAAATGATAGATTTGTTTCACAAGAGTTTGGGACAGGTTTAAAGGAATGCCTAGCTATGTTTTGATCCGCTGGATATTTTTGCAATGTGCTGGTACGGTTGCTAATGTAATGTACATATTATAAGCTATGAAAGATCATACGGGTATTACAGTGACCCTTTTTGTTTTTTTCCACATTTGAAATATGGAAAAAAGGCAGGTGATTCTTTTAACAATCATAGAAAAAACAGTTTTTATTGAACATCTTCAATTCAGTTCAATTCCAAAACGCCACATTAATTCCAGAGAGAAATTAAATGTTGTAATGCCTTTTAATATATAACTGCAACAGAATAAAAAACGTACAAAGCATTTATTTTACTATAAAGAGTTAAGCACAAACTTTTTACATAACAGCAGCATCTATCACAGCTTATTTTTTAAACCATAAAATAAACTGCTAACGTTTTCACCGTGAAATACATTTTTGATGTACTTCCTCTACATGACCGGTTGTCAATTCAGCTTCTTGCTGCTGCATATCGTCCTGTATCGCTGTGAAAACATGTTCTCTGCCCTGAATGATACAAATGGTAAGCTAATAATTTTCAAACTATAGCAGTTATATTTTATTTATATTGCTTATTTCTGAGAATGAAAACACAACAAAATGCTCGACTCCTTTAACTGAAGGGCTTTAACTCAACCACCCATCCCTTCTCCAAACAAAGATTGCAACATGTGGCAATTCTCTGTGACCAATGAGAGGATTGGGATGCTTCTACGTCACAAAATGGGAACTCTCGTGCTCGAAGTAAAGTTATTTGTACAAGAGGAGGTCTGACTACCAAAGTAAAAGAGCTTTTTTTAATAGACCAAGTTTAAAAAAGCAACACAGGCAGTGCAGACATTTAAATTTTGAGAAATTCTGTCAAGTGTTATTATCAATATAAATATAAAGTCAATTATTTATTATATTCCAAAATAGATTCGCTCAAAATTTGTTTTTGAAAGTCTTCAGCGGAAACTCCGACTGACGTATTTGCTAAATTTACGTTCGTCGTCTAGGACGCTGTTCTCACGAAAACAAAGCAGAGAAGACAAAGAATTATAGTTTTCTAGAGGATAAAGGCGAAGAGTGAGTTACCTTTCGATTTGAAAATACTTTTCAGTTATCGTCTTTATAAGTTACCAGGTAAGATATTGTAAGGTCACCTTTTGACTGTTTGGCATTTTGATGTAAACATTAGCTCTAAGTAGAAGCATGAAAAGTACGATGTCATTGTTTTAGACTGTTTTCTGATTAATAATAGGGCATTGCCTAAAGTTAATGTTTATCATTATGTACATTAGTTCGCACAAAAACTACAGATTTGCAAACGTCGAGTGGAAACTGAATTACAGTGATGTAGCTAGCAGTAAACCAGGCCCGAGGTTGCCTTCACGTGATCAATATAAATTCAGGATAAAAGAGTGTCACAGGTTAGGTAGCGAGTGGATTGTTTCAAAACGTTGATACTTTATTATTATTGCAGAAAATCATCTGTTTAATATTTCTGTTGCTCATCAATCTAACTAAAAACTGTGATAAAAATATTCTCAGATATGTTTGTGTTTAAATGTCCAAAATGTAACCAAAACAGGATACAGTTTAAGGCTAATGCCATTATTGAACCAAGAAGGAATATGTTTAAAATGGTCTTGTGTTATTCTATGAAATATTATTAAAATGCAGATGAGCAGCTAGAAATCTCAACATCATAAAAAAAATGATGAAATGAAGTTGCTATTGGCAGTTTGAGCAGAGGACACTGTAATGTTCAAATCAATCAGATATTTGCATAAATCTTTGAAGTACAGAAGTTGATCCTATTTAAACAAGCATCTGGTATTATTCAGATGTTTTGCTGCCATTACATTTAAATGGGTGAGTTTTCCTTTCTTGGGTTCTGCTTCTTCTAAACTTGAGCTTTGCTTTTGTCCCACCAGTTGAGAAAATGGGACGCATCTTTCTGGACCACATCGGCGGGAGTCGCCTCTTCTCCTGTGCCAATTGTGACACCATTCTGACCAACCGTGCTGAACTCATCTCAACGCGCTTCACAGGGGCAACTGGCAGAGCTTTCCTCTTTAATAAGGTGCCTATGCGCATCATGGTGCTTGCATGACAAACTGTCGAAATGCTGTACTGCAGAAATGGAAATTGATTATAATTAGTATCCTTTGACTTGTATATTTAATTTGCATATGCACTTTACCTATAGGAACATTTTAAAATTTTCCTATTGAACAACTCCTACCTTAATATGGCTTTTCCACATAAACATTGCACAGTGTTTAATAGGAAAGCAACAAAAGACACAAAGATAAAAAATAAATAAATAGGACGCGAATAAAATGGGACCAAGGACAGAACCCTGTGGAACTCGGTGCTTAAAAGTTACAGATGGAACGTAAAGTTCGATTTTGAAGAAGAAATATGGAAAAACATCCAACATTTTAGCATTCAGACAAACAGCTTTTACATATGATTTCGGAATCTCATTGTAGTTTGTTGGGGTAAGTCAATTTCTTATTCACAGTCCAGTGATAATAATCACAACTGTTTCCCTTCAGGTTGTGAATCTGCAGCACAGCGAAGTGCAGGATAGAGTCATGCTGACCGGAAGACATATGGTGCGAGACGTCAGCTGCAAGAACTGCAACAGCAAGCTGGGCTGGATGTACGAGTTTGCCACCGAGGAGAGTCAGCGATACAAGGAGGGCCGAATAATCCTGGAGAGGGCGTTGGTGAGGGAGAGCGAAGGCTTTGAGCACGTTCCATCTGACACCTCTTGAGTTTCTCTATCTATCGGTGTGCTTACAGTCATGCAGCTTTTACCTCCAGCAGTAGTACACACCCTTGCATGGACAGTGATCTTTTTGTGAGTAGAGCTGCACCAGAATAAAATCCTGATCTGGGTGTTTGTGGGAAAATCAGAGTTAAGGGTGAACTGTGTTGCTGTTTTTGCCCATTTCAAATTTCCTACAGATTCATTGCATGCCCAGTAGGCTGCAGTGTTGTTTAGGTTTGGTGGGAGGTCAGCTGTTACTCCCGGATGAGGAGGATTTTCTCCTAAATTACCGTATGAAGCTCAGACAAAAGTTGGGCTTTAAGTTTAACAACTGAAACAGTTAAGATTATTGATGCATTTTTGCTCCAGTTACCCTTGTTTAAAGGGAAAGTAACAATTTCTTTTGAAACACATATTTCTAGTTCTTTTTGGTGTGATTCTTTGCCTATTTTGTTATTTATGCTGTTCAGAGAAACAGTTGTTAGTTTGGGCCTGTAAAATGTTATTATTTTAACTTATTGCAATAAAATGCATTTCACCAAACAAACATAACATGCTTTGCATCTGTCAGTTTCCTGCAACCAAAATTTGTTATTTAAATGTGGAATTCAGTGCACATCTAATACAAAGCTTGTCTTTCAAATATTACATTAATTTTTTGATGCCTACTTCATTTGTATTGTTTCATTTATTATTTTTTAGAATACCGTAATAAAATCCTAGTTATTCCAAGAATATGTGGTGCCATGCTAGTCTTTCTAGACAAAAAATAAAGCAATTGAAACATTCTTATTACATGTCTTAATGGACAGAGGTGGGACCAAGCTACTGTTTTTCACATCATAAATAATTTTCCAAGTAAAGATATGCAAGTTAAAGTGACGTCCAAGGTAAGAGATTCGGATCCCAAGTCAGATCCAAGCCCTCAACTTTAAATTCTGCACTTTAACAAGTCAGTTGAACAAATATGTAATTTCATCTTTTAGTGATAATTAAAGCTTTTTAGAATTCATGAGCTGATATTTAAAAGGGGATTTTGTCTGCCAAAACAAACCACAAAATAATTGAACATCCAATTTCTGTTTTTCACTATGAATTTTAATCAAAACAACCACTAAATTGAGAAAGTAAAGAGCAGACTGATCAATTATAATCATTTATTTCCATGCAAAGTAAAAATTATATTTATTTTTTTAATATGTTTATTAGATATTTTGAACATTTATAGAAACAGAGAAAAGGAAAGAACAATAACAGGACAAAACTTATACAGCACTGATACAGAAAACAAAACCGGAGGCATGTACATAAATTACAGCAATCATATGAGAAAAGTAACCAATTTATACATAAACTCAAACATATACATAATTCGGATTCACATTACTGATTTTTTAATTTTGAAGTATTCAAGAATACGTTCCCATCTTTTTTTTAAAGCATAGAATTTCCCATTCAGAAAGTATGTCAATCTTATATGCATTTATTTTATTTATATTTATCTTTTCAACCTACAACTATACAAACATTCCAATGTATTAAAAACTTATTGCTAAGTAGGAATACTTTCTTTATATGTTTCTTTGGCAACTTGATTTGTGGTAAAGCAAACACAGTAACTCAAATCACAATTCAAATATGACTCAACTGGCTTTAGGTTCATATTACTGCATATTTTTATGCTTGAATAATTTATTAAATCTGTCTGCTTATTATACGGGGAATCGTGGTTTTAGAGGGTGCAACCCGACACTTTATAGATTTGGTTTTGTTAAAACATTTTCCTTCCTACTCACAGTGGTATTACTTTATGTTGGTCCAACATAAAGTAATCCAAACAAACATTCTGAAATATGCAGTAAGGTGACAAAGAGTGAAATAGTTTGAGAAGTGTGAATTATTTTGTAATGCATTGCAGGGATCATTTGAAAGAGATCAACTACAATATATTGAAGCTGAAGATATAATATTTGCTCATCATACTTTTATCTTTTATGTATTAGTAACCTCTGACGAAGAACAATTCCTAATATTAAAAATAAAACGTTTCTGTTTCTTATAACAGCCTAAGTAATGTTTGCAAAACATGAATTATTTCAATTAAACATTTTTGAGCAACCTGTTCATCGGGATAGACTGGTTCAGAATGCAAACGCATCTTTCCGTTGCATTCTGGGAGATGTAGGAGGAAACCGGAAGTGAAGTTTTTTGTTGTGCTGCTGGTTTGGCCACTTTAATCGTTTAACTCCTGGTAGCTCTTCTGGTATATATGGCATGTAACAGGGGGAAGGTAACTGACTTCATTTCTTCTAGGACGGACATAAAGTTGTACGAAAATGGCCGTAGGTAAGTCATTCACCTTATTTTTTTCCCCTCTGTAGTTATCACACTCTAGCAGGCTAGTGCTAGCTGCCGTGGCGTTTAGGGCTGAAGTAAAATTAGAATAAAGTAAAAAATATTCGCAACTAAAGCTTCTATAATACAGATCACTGTTCGCGCCACCGTTCTTCTTCTTAATAAAGTATTAACATTGAAAATGTCTACATTACATGCTATAAATAACTACATTTTGAACGTTTTTCTCCGCAGAAAACGTGAGTGTGGTCTTCAAGCTGTACTGCCTGGCAGTGATGACGCTGGTGGCAGCTACGTACACTGTGGCATTAAGGTACACACGGACCATTTCATCAGGGGCCCTGTACTTCTCTACCACAGCGGTGTGCATCACTGAGGTCATTAAATTAATTCTGAGCCTTGGGATGCTGGCTAAGTAAGTGTTTATCACATTTGATACAGTGCTGGATATATGTATTTACGTCTCTTTGAATTAGAATATAATGGAACATTTTATTTCAGTAAATAAATGGATCTTATATGAATTCTCTACACATTGAAATATTTTAAGTGTTTATTTATGATCAATTAGATGATTATGGCTTACAGCTAGTAAAATCCCCAAAAATCAGTCTCTGAAAATTTGACAACTATTAAAAATATTACAGAAATGCTTACAGAAAACAGCGTATTCTCCTAAAGATAATTGTTAAAGAAGCTAGGTGTTCAGAGTGCTGTATCAAATATATTGATGGAAAGTTAAGTGGAAGAAAACATGCACTAGAGAAAGGAGCAGTAACAGGCATAACCTTTCCTTTGAAAGGATTGCTAGACACAATCAATGATATAGAAGAGGAAAATTAACAGGACATGATTTGCAGCTGGAGTCTGTGTTGCAAAAGCCACCCAGCACAAATATATCCAGGATTTGATTGTTTCATTCCATGTGACATCTGTCTCTGGTTCCAGAGACCGAATCGTCTTTCCAGGAATAATGAGGAAAATCACTGGTTTGTTGCTCAGTGGTGTTTTTTGTTTGTTTGTTTTCAAATTTCAAGCTCTATGCAACTGTCTGAGAGGACATTTTAGATCACTTCCCTTACATGCTTTATGGAAATTCTGATTTCATATTTCAGTGCATTCTCCTCACTGTCAAAAACACAAAAACCGTATTTATTGTTCTTAGTCTCTGAATGACAATTTGATTGGTTAGCAACCCTGCCTGACCTAAACCCACAGATCTTTTATGGGGACCTAACAAGATGACAGAAAGACATCAAGCGCACCAATGTAGATTAGCATATGCTGCAATTAAAAAGAACCTTTGACCTCAATACCTCGGCTGTGCCGCAGGCACACCTCCTCCATGCAAAGCTGAATTTATACAGTTGTTCATGCGTAAGTTTCCCTTGCTGAGTGTTGAGTGCATAACCTGCACCGTACATGGATTACCATTTGCCTTTAAGTTGATGTTCTCAAAATTGGATTACTAGTGCAGTCTTGCACAGTGTGTCCCATTTCAGACCTTCAGGGGGAAAGGTCTGCATGCTTCAGATGTTTCCCTTCATCAGTGTTCATAGTTAGAATAGAGATAACACGTGTCCCTACAACTATATTATAAGCTGTTGTGCTTCCACTATTTAACTGACTATGCACCCTAAAGTTTATGGATATAATTCAATTCAATAAAATTGAATAAAACTTTATTTATCCCAAAAGGACAATTAAATTAAATCAAATGCCTTTGATTTCACTCCAAAAGTTAAATCAAACTTTGGAGTTTGATTTAATTCCAAAGTTAAATTAGCTTGATTTAGCTTTGTCATTTAGACATATAGCTTTAAATGACATTAAAGCTAATTCGATTTAGTAATGAAGGGGCATTTGGGACCAGCTTAAATGAGGTATATGTGCAGATGACTTTCAAAGATTTTTTTGGTTTGTTTTATACATTTTATTGTACGGCGTCTACATGGTATTTAAAATTCTTAATCAGATTTTAATTTTTAAAAATTTTTTCCACAACACCCTTCAGAATACTTCTTAAATATTTCCAAGATCTGTACACTTTTCGCCACTTAACTAGTTCTGTATAGTTTGGGCAATTTCAGCCAACATTTATCACATTCTGCTCATTCAGGACATTACAGGTTTGTCTTTAGGCATTGACATCTTCTATGGTTTATGAAATATTTGCCTTTTTGTGACACTCTTTCCAAACCTAATCCCAACCTTAATTTCAGCCCTCCTTCCAACGCTCTCATAGGTGTCTATTAAACTTTTTTTTTTTTTTGCAAATTAAGCTATTCTAAACAACTAGCTTTTCCCTACTAAAAAGTGTGTCGTGCACTATCATGCTTTCATAATAGAAGCAGAAAAATCTTCTGTGTTTACAATATTTTTCTCAAAGCAGAAAAACTGAGAGCTGCTAAACTGGTTCTTCTTTTTGGTACAATAGGATCACGTTATGTATTGTTGCCATATTTGTTCTTCCATAACTGTGCTAAAAAAAACAATCTTAATTGTCCTGTTTTTTTCAATGTCTCTAGAGAAACGAGTAGCATCGTACGGTTCAAGAACATGATAGTGGAGCAGATCATCTACAGCCCAAAGGAACTGCTGAAGCTGAGTGTGCCTTCGTTAGTGTATGCAGTTCAGAACAACATGGCCTTCATTGCACTCAGTAACCTTGATGCAGCAGTTTATCAGGTAAGATGAGCTCTGTTCTTCCAATTGTAACTAACTTGTAAAAAAAAAAAAAAAAGAGTGAGAGAGAGACAGAAATTTCTGGAATCATGTCCATTTTATTTTTACATGTTTTGACTACTTGTGTCCTGGGACAAATTGCTAAAGAGAAAAGACACTTTAGAATATGGACATGGACATGTTGAGTTAATTGACACAAACAGGAGAACTTACACAACTAAATTGAAAGTCTGTCACTGGTATGAAACTTACCATGTTATACAGGAAGTAATAAAAACAAGTAGAGCAAATAAATGCTGTTAGAAACTTATAGTTTATAGGAACCACACTATCTTGGGTCCAGAGATGGTGCCTGAGCATCCATCACTTATACAGGTCCAGGGTCAGAAGAAAAGGGCAGCCAACATCTCTGCAGGCCTCACACATCCTGGACACAAACTGTTTAGACTTTTACCTTCAGTTCAGCGCCACAGAGGAAGTTTGCAAAGCCCAGCCATCACAGAGACTGTTTATTTCCTCAGGCTGTATCTCTGAGCGCAATGAACACTTTATGACTCCGAGATTAGTCAGCTACTCTGTTGTAAAATGAGATATGAATATTTGCATTGTCATATCTCCTCTGTTTTTATATATAACAGCTGCAAATACATGTACATGCTGTTCCTTCATCCTTATTTCATGTAAAATTTCCAGATTTATGCTTGATGTTTATATTCTGAGTGGTTTTTTTTTCAGTCATAAAGTTAAATTGTGCATAAAAGCTGATTGTAGGAACAAGGCTGCAAGAACATCTTTGATAAATGGTGTTATTTTATTTATATTATATTTATATATTATATATTTATAATAATATAAATATTATTTGTATAATATTTATATTATTATATAGTTATATTATTTCAAAATTATATATTTATAGTATTGCCATTATGAGACAATAGTTTATTATTACTCTTATTTCTTTTTAAGCTAATAAACATTCTGGGCTTCTGGATATAAATTTCCTTATATCTCTAGTGTTATCAGGATATGAAATGCTTGTAAAGCTTTACAAAAATGCCCGTCTTTAGATCGGTTTTGTGTTTTGCTGTTTAGGTGACTTATCAGCTGAAGATCCCTTGCACGGCCTTGTGTACAGTCCTCATGCTGAACCGCTCTCTCAGCCGGCTGCAGTGGTTTTCTGTTTTCATGCTTTGTGGTGGCGTAACGCTGGTTCAGTGGAAGCCTGCAGAAGCTACCAAAGTTCAGGTACGGTTGCCATCAGGTGTGTTTTGTCTGTTCTGGTGAGGCTGTGTTTACTAGTTTTTCTTTTCTGCTGCAGATTGAGCAGAATCCCTTTATTGGGTTCATGGCTATTGCTGTGGCTGTCCTCTGCTCTGGATTTGCAGGTAAAATTGAGAGCTAGACCCTTTGAAAGAGACAGATGTTTTTAACCCATTGGTTAAGTTAGTTTTATTTCTCTTTCTGTA
Source organism: Xiphophorus maculatus (assembly GCF_002775205.1). Lineage (NCBI taxonomy): Eukaryota > Metazoa > Chordata > Actinopteri > Cyprinodontiformes > Poeciliidae > Xiphophorus > Xiphophorus maculatus. The sequence continues at coordinate 6,778,800 of NC_036457.1, forward strand.
ATCAAGGTGTGTACTTTGAGAAAGTGTTGAAGAGCTCAGATACATCCCTGTGGGTCAGAAACATTCAGATGTACCTCTCTGGCATTGTGGTGACCCTGATTGGAGTCTTCATCAACGATGGAGAAAAGGTCATGGAGAAAGGCTTCTTCTATGGCTACACACCATGGGTGTGCTTGGTTGTATGTAAGTATTTGGAAAGCCGCTGATGAATTAAGTCTAAAGTATTAAATTTGTTTGACACTGCTTCTGGTGCTTTTGCAGTTCTGGCCAGTGTTGGCGGTCTTTACACATCCGTAGTGGTGAAGTATACGGACAACATCATGAAGGGCTTTTCAGCTGCAGCGGCCATTGTTCTCTCAACAGTTGCATCTGTCCTGTTGTTTGGACTGCAGATAAGTATGTTTCTTTCCCACACACACATTATTAGCAGACTGAATTAAGAATGTTAGCAGATTCTAGCCATCTCAGTACATGGGAGCATTTGACACAGAAAAGGAATCCAGCTTTAGGATGTTTAAGGATTAAACAGTGTAGTACATATGCAAACAGGTTATTGAGTCGGTAAATGACTGACAGCCTCATGTAATTTGCAGAATATCATTACTTTATGTACTTATCTTGTATTTAAGGTAAATATTTTTGGTCAAAAACCCCAAAGTCTATGGCTAGCTGGTGTAATTTTTAGGAAAATCTTGGTTTTTAGAAAAGTAAATATTCTTATGCATGAATACTTTTAAGATCATCGCTTATAAACAAAAGTTAAGAAGGTTTGATATTTTTTTTAAATGCCTTTTTGGTTTTTGCAAACTAATTTTATTTTCTTCTTTTGCAGCAATCACATTTGCTTCTGGAGCGTTGCTGGTGTGTGTTTCCATTTACCTCTATGGACTTCCAAAGCAGGACACATCCAAAGTGACCCGGCCAGATAAAGCGACAGACTCCGAACTTAAACAGAAACTAATCAGTGTGTGAGTCACAAACTCTCACCAAAGGACTCAGAAGAATCATGTATGTTTTCTGTTGACCTGCAGGACTTCATGGGGTGATTAGAGAGACATTTTCCACATCAACACTGAACTGGGTCCGCACTATGTTTGGTTAAATTTGCTCCTCCCTTCATGCACATGGGATAGATGATTACGCTTTGAATTAACAGCTATTTCAACATAATCTCTCTTTTTGTGCTACAAGAAGTTCAGCTGACACAAACAGAGGGGTAGGTGGCTCTTAGTAGTTTCCTGATTGTAACGTTTTTTGATAATCTGAGGAAGTGGGTTGCGGTCTGTGAATTAATATTTAGTGAAGTACTACATCTGTACAGGAGGCACATAAACAAGACAACTTCACATACTGAAGGATATTCTTAACTGTGCAAAGTGTTATCAGAGGTTCAATTAAAGCCTGCAGGTGCATAGGAGACATCAGACTTAAAAGGACAGTGCATGTTTGATTTTTATTGAACCTCTTAAGTGTCTTTTGTATCAATGTTTCATTGTGTTTTTAACTGTTATTCTAAAACGTATTAAATTGTAGACACGGTAGAAGTTTGTATGCATTTTTAAATTTTATTTGGAAAAATATAGGATTTTACATGTATTCACTACCAAAGAGCTTTAAAGGTTTAGTTTACATTTTTTGAACTGGTGTGATTCCAAGTATTCTCATCCCGCTGGCCAGAACGGAGCGTGCTGCACTGAACAGTCGTAACCTTGCCTGCATAGTGAACAAAAAGACATTTTAAAATGTTTTTATGTAATTTTGCATATTCAAGTACAGTTAGAAGTGCTTTGTTATAAACCTGTGCAACATCTGGAGGACTTCCTTTCACTGGCAGCTCTCTGTGTGCTGAAGCGATGAAGTGGCTGTAAGGTACAGAGTTCTAATAAAACTATGAACAGGTGTGTCTATTCAAAGTTCTGAACCTTTGCAGGACTAACCCTCAAACCAAACATCCGGTTCCTTACCTCAGCTTCAGTAAAAAGTTGACTAGGTATTTGGGCTGCAGGTCCTGGTCCGACTGATACAACACCTCATCGTAACTACAAACGGATTAATATTTAACTGGTAGATTGTGATGTTGTTACAGTCTTCCACAGCACAGTGGAAGGTTGTATGCTTACCGAAGGAGGTGCTGAAGGATGGCGACACCGGTCCGGTCACACAGGCAGGATGGGTTGAACGCAGCTGCCTCCACACCTTCATTCCTCTGCATTAGACTGCCAAAACATTACAGTTTGTATGATTGATTTATGTTATACGTCCTGTTAGTCCTGTTTTTTCAAAAAGCAAAACTACGGATGGATTCATGACACACAGATATTTCAAGCATTTACTGCTGTTAATTTGATGAATATAGGCATAGGGTTTCTTAGAAAGTTGGAATATTTCACAAGATCAATTAGAAGATTTTTAATCAAACAAATACACAGAAACTCTTTTGGTTGTGGGTTCCTTTGGATTACATAATTGCATCAATGCAGCAGGACATGGAGGTGCTCAGTCTATTGAACAACCTGAAACTGCACCAACCGCAGCAGTTAAAGTAGGTCTATAAATCATTACTGAACGTGAAAACTTCAATTCTGTGCCTCTCCATCCAGACCCTGGGACATTACTGCACTTTTTCCTTCCACTAAACATTCAATTAATATCTTTTGATACAGTCAGCTTTCTTTAGCAATTATGTTTAGTGTTTTACTCTGAAGTGAAGGGTATGAACAGCATTTGCTGAATTCAAGTCAGGAGTCTTTCCCAAGATTATACAAAATAACTTTTTTGTGATTAATTTTGTGTAATCATCTGTAAGCCATAATATGAATCATACTGCTATAAATAACCATACCTAAATCTTTATAACAACTCATGCTTACCTGCAGAGTCGGGCATGTGTGTATTGCAAGAAGACCCCAGTGTCACCTTGAGCCTGCAGCATCCGATCCCAGTCAAATTTATAATCAGACCGAAGGGGACCTTTAAAATCCTGTTAATACAACAGTGGGAAAAAAATCATTTTCCTGTCAACAAGCAAAACAACTCGTGGGATTTTGTGAAAATCTATTGTGATGCTTCACCTGGACTATTAGTGCACTGATTCCCACTTTCTCTGCTGTGTCTTTTGGGTTTTCCAGTTCCTTCGTTGCTGTGGAAAGATTGATTATGGGTGTTACTGCCTCAAACTATTTCACTCCTACTAAATGATAAGCTTCTTATTCTGGTCATCATTGTTTCTATTTTAAAAGAACATGCTTTTTATTCCCATATTAACCACAGCAATTTAGATGAAAAACATCTAAACTGTCACTCCCAAGATTAACCTGATCAATACATTTTCAGAGTGAGTCTGCCATGAGTTGTGAAAGAAAAGCCAACAGTCTGCTATATTTGTCAGTTAGTGGTGGAAAAATTTGATACTTTTTTATGTTCTCTATTTTTATTGTTTTTTTGTTTTGTTTTTTGCCAGCAATTAGAGCACATACAGCATAGATTAGAAAACAGTCTGTTACCAATTTAACTGAAATTAGTTCTGCAGAAGCAGGATCTTGCTTCTGTTCTGTAGGACTGTCAGAATGCTGCACTGCAGGACCATGCAGACCAAGTTAGATTATATAAAACATGCAAGGGATCACAGAGACTCATTAATAACTGGAATATACTAAAAAAAAATTTTTTTAAACTAGATTTGTGATCATGTGCTGCAGCAGTATTACTTTTTTTTACAAGTATAAGTACTGAGATCCAAGCATGTAGCAATATTTAACAGCAGCTAATGATCTGAAATGCTAAATTACTTAAATGTGGACGGCCTTACTATTGGATTGGTTCATGTTGTGGAGCATCCTGGCCCGAGCTTCGTCCAGCACATCCTCCAGAAACACCACCTCACCCGTCCTGGTCTTCATGCCCTGCACCAGGCCGAAAGACACATGCCGACACCTGATAACACAACCACACCTAAATATGAATTCAAATTTAAAGCTGTTGACTTCTACAAGATACAGTAACATGAATATCAATTAAATTAAGGAAGCACACACATATTTAAAGAGCTTAAGCTATTTTCTAGAGTATAAGGAAACTGAATTATAAAGAGCTGTTAACTTAATAAGTGGTATATAGAGAAACAGTCACATGTAATAGGAATAAAGTGTTTCTCACTGATTTGCTTACAGGCAATAATGTTACTGTTTTGTGTCAGTCTTTATGAAACATTTCTGAAGCCACTCATAATCAACTTCAGATGTGATTTTATAAAGTCAGGACATTCTGGGATTAAGTGATTTATTTCCTGGTCATCTTGTTATTCCTCTTGGCTTTCTTGCCAAAGGTGGAACATGTTCTGTACATCTGCAGGTACAGATGTACAGGATGCTGAGGCACACAGTTATTACCTTTCAGCCCAAGAATTCCCCATTGTCAGGAGAATGTGGAACAACTGGTTGAAGTGATTCTCCTGGCTTTTGTCTGTCTGAAAAGAAAAGAAAAAACAGATTAACCAGGAGAATTAAATGGTAGTTATGCAGGTGGAAAATGTGAGTTGGCAGTTTAAGATCTCCACACACAACTGACCATACATGAAAATCAGGTTTTCACACATAGTGAAAACCTGATTTTTTGCATTTCAAATTTCTATAGTTTTTCAGGTTCAAATTTCTATTTTTTTCTAGCAGTTTCTAGAACATTCTGCACATGTGTACACAATTTTCACCGTAACTGCTTAAATTGTTGTCTTCTGGAGATTATACAAATCATGATACAGCACAACTGAAAAACCACTTTATCCAGCTATAAATGCAAAATTCTTTAAAGTACAATTTGCAAAGTTTGCCATCTTTTGTAAAATACGTTGTTTCACTAGATGTGGTTTAAGGACAATTGTTTCAACTACATTTTCTTTTTCCATACTTATCCAGACTTGAGAAAACAGTCAAACAAAAATCCAGACTTTTCAAAACTATGTAGGAACCCTGACATCTAGATACATTCATAGCTTCTTAAGGCACAACGTCCAGAGAAGGTTCATTTCATTTAGGAAATTCTCCTATTTATTTAATGCAGCAGATGTAGACAGAAACCTAATTAAAGCAACATGAAAGAAAAAGTAGATAAAAATAATAACTGATTTCTTTCAGCTCTTACCACATAAATCATATCATCAAAGCAGTACTTTTCCTTTCTGCTGATAGCTGCAGCAATGTCCCTGTGAGAGAAAACATTTCAGTGCCTTAATCTAATAATTTCAGATTTCAGAATAAAACACATTAAACATTCACTAAAACAACCTATGCGCTGATCTGCAGACCCTCTCAGAGGTATACATCCTGTGCTGGGTTTAAATCTTGCTTGCACTTACCTGGTGATGTAGAGGGTCGTTCCGTCACTGCGGAGTATTGTACAGATGTTACTCATGTCTCCATTTGGGGAGAGATCAACCACGCTGGTTCCCTTCCTGTTAACACAATAATAGATACATATATAAATTATACATGCAAAAAAAGAGAGAAAAAGTCAAAACATAATAAATACAACAAACCTGTTTGTCTCTAGCAAAATTATTCTATATGGTTACACTTTCACTGTTCAGCATCCATAATTAATTTTCAGTTTGACCACTGCAGCATTGTCCAGACCGTAATTAGATGAAGTCCTTTGACAGGGACGTGGTCGAGCTTGCTGGTAATTTTCTTGGCTTTTTAAACCACCAGTTTTTTCCAGATACAGGAAAAAACAGGTGAAACAGCTGAATTCAATTCACAATACTACTTAAAATCTTTTTGTTCTGCACTGTTCGCCTATTAAATCAGCAAATAAATGTTCGAAGGCCCACACTACATCCCTGCATGTGGACAATGGATAATTAAGTTTACAAACATAAAAAAGACAGTTCAGTCTCTGCAAATGGGGTTAAATCTGCTTGGTAATCAGATCTCTGTTTAAATCAAATTAAAACACAGTCAACCAAGGTCCTGAGATACTAGTCCAAAATCTAACCTTATTGTAAATGCTATGCTCTTCTGGTGGGTCCTTACGAGGCTCAAAATAAATAAGCTCCTTTGTCTGACAAATGAAGGTCCAGGAAGTAATCATCACACTGTAAGAGCCTGTAATCGATTACTAAGATACTATTTTGAACCTTTAATGAAAAGACAGAAAAACAGTATCATCAGAAAACAATATAATTACTTTCTAGAAATATTCTTTAGCTGTCTACATTTAAAAAAAGGCATGACAGAACACAATCATGAGGTTTCAGGAAAACATGACCATGCAAAAAATGTTGGCCACTGATTGTTTAAATTAAACGTAACGCTTTTAGCACTTTTGGGCCTTTTTTCTAAAAAAAAAAAAAACAACAAAAAGAAAAACAGGACAAGTAGTTTTAAAAAATATTATTATTATTTATCTACACCTGAACATAAGACCTAAATGTATTTCATAACCTTAAAATGAACCCTAGGCAGCTGTTGCCCTGAACCGTGTTAATACAAGTTGCCACCAGGGGCTGGCATCAGCACATCTGTGTCTCTAACAAACCAGAGAAAATGACTTTTTTTAAATCAAATGCTAAGTTGAGGCATGAACAGTATGGTACTTAAATATTCATATACATTTACACCTAAATGTTCAGCAATTTGAGATGTCTTTTTACAAGCTTACTGTTCTTGTTCAAACATGGTCATTTCCAGATCATGAAAACTTAAGAGTAATGACAACTGACAAATTTTACTCAAAACCCCCAGATCAGTCCTTGGTGATTTAATATGCTAACAATAGTGATGTCAGGATGCATTCACCCTGATGTCATAGCTGTGCACAACAGGTTAGGAGAAGCATAATTCAATCTTAAATCTAATACATTTGCATCAGTGCCATCCCTAAAGGCCACAAGTGCAGTTATGAATGAAGGCATCTACATACTCTGAGGTTTTCAGCAGACCTCGGCTCTGCAGCTCCCGGATCACCTCCTGGGTTTGGGCTTGGTGAAATGACTCCCCGCTGTATACATCAAAGTGGACTCCTAACCTCTGTTGAAAATTCAAAAAACAAAAAAAGTCTGAATAACCTCATGTTTCACACTGAGTTTGTGTTTCAGAGAGAGAACTGACCTTGTAAATATGCTGATACTCTTTCACTGTGATCTCCCGGAACTGTTGCCATAATGACATGGCCTGGTTTTCATGCTGCTCCAGCTGTCTAAAGAAGTCTTTAGCTGCAAGTTTGATATCTTCACTGTGCTCCGCTTCTTTGTTCACTTGAACATAAACCTGAAGTACAGAAGACAGCAAATAATACCATAAAATCCATTGTACTATGAATCCAAAGGCAACAGTCAACTGTCTTTTAGAACTGAAATCTGTGAATGAAAGCAAATACTTAATAAATATACTCAAATTCAGAACTAAAAGCAAGGAAGGAAGGAAAAAAAAATACCCACCTCAAACAAATGCTGTAATGGATTTTCCTTTAATTTTTCCATGCACCCAAACCTGCTAAATCCAGCTCCCAACAAACCTGAAAATTCAAGTCAGTTCACATTTGTCAAGTAGTAATTTCACTTCCAGGAGCATATGTGGCACAACACACTCACCAAACTGCATGCCCCAGTCTCCCAGGTAGTTCATTCGGATAACATTGTTACCGAGAGATTGTTTCAGGTTAGCTATGAAGTTACCTGAAAATGCAAAAGTTAGATTTATTTTAAATACATTTTTAATCAAAATGATCACCTTACAATTTTCCAATACTTTCAACTTAAAAAAAATAATGCATATTAGCTGTGTATTTGTATTTGGTCCTCTACTCCTAAATAACATCCATAGTCACATTTTCCCTTTGTTATGTATGAACCATTTTGAAAACCAAGTCTCATTTCTCTGCGCACTACTTTGTGTTAGTAAAATAAAACTACAGCTTAAGTTTCAAAGGTTCAAGTTGTATGAGCGCTTTTCCTGGGCATTATGCTAAAGCAGAAATGTATGCAAAATAGATACATTTCTCAAACTCACCAATAATCGTTGAGCGCAGATGCCCAGCATGAAACTTTTTAGCAATATTTGGGGAGCTAAAAAACACATAACGTTTGTGTTTTAAAATCAAATTTTAAATATATTAAAATACTTCTTATCAGACCCATATATCTAAACCCACCTGAACTCCACTAATATGGTCCCTCTCTTCAGAGTTTCAAAAAGTTCACTATTTAACCCAAAGTTATTATTCTCGCCTTTCCCAAATGGCTCCAACAGTTTCTGAAACAGAAAAGGTTGAAATGTAACAATCAGAAGAATTCAAGACTTTTTGTTGGGCTCTCTGGGAGTCAGGTCAGTGCAAACAAACCTCAGCAAGAAGACTGCGGTTTAGTTTAAAGTAAATCAACCCTTGTCGAGCTGAAATCTCTCCCACCACGCTGTCTGGCTTTAGCTGAAAAACAGCGTAGAACAAATAAGACTAATGAGATATAAATCAGAAACATTTGTTTATGTGGCACTTTGTGTTGGCCTATAAAATAAAATCCAACTAAAAGATAATGACGCTTGTGTTTTACATAAATACAAAGTTGAAAAGGATAGAAAATATTTGCCTTTTTTGCAAGACACTGCATGTGATGTCACTTGTCATTTTCACTCTTATTGGAGCCTATTCATATTCTGCTTGCATTATAAATCTGACCTGGGCAGCCAGGTTTTCTGTCTGCAACTGAAGATCCCCACTGGAAGCCAGAATCCCGTTGACTCGTAATGTTTCAAGTGACAGCCTGAAGTCGGCACTCGGACTAAAAAAAACATAACAATCCTGGAGTTACGCCTGAGCAGCGAAACAGCAAACATGAAAGGCACCTGCAGACTGGGTGCAAATTAAGTAAACAAACTTAACCGTTTCTTTAAAACAGGAACAGCAGTCAGAGCTGGGACAAAAACATCCTCAGACTGTTGCAGCGTCTTCGCAAGCTGGAAAATCAGACAAGCAAATAAACGGACCATCTTACAAGCTCTGAGATATTGTGTATAAAACTTAGACGCGTCGTTTTGCCAAGCTTACCTTCGCAGCAATTTTTCTTCTAAAAAAGCAAGTCATGCTTTCTAAGCATAAAGCCAAACATTAACTATAAACTTCATAAAAAATATTACATTTCTACACGACCTGTTCACATTGGCAGAGATGTCACACTTCCTGCTTAACGCTGCTTCCGCTCCGCTCGTCCAATCACAGCCTCAGTTTCGGCAAGGTTTGCTCGATTTAGTGTTCCCGTCCTACCGCCACCACTTTCGTCTGAAACAGGAGTCTGCAACTTGCAGACTCAAGACTTTCCATAATGACTTTATAATGAACTGATGCTTTTAAATGCATTTAATTATTGAATTAAGTTTTTTAAATAACTTAATTTCAATATCTTCAGTTCATTAACAGTTTTAATGAACTGATGCTTTTAAATGTAGTTATTCAATTACTGAATTAAGTTAATTTAAATAATGGGATTGCATTTCCGCAACATAATGACAATAGCTGCAACGTTTTTAGATCTTTTTTTTAAATGAATTGTGCTTTTATTCCTCATGGGCTACATCCATTCCCTTATAGTAAGTTATTCTTCATTTTAAAACCTAAAAATAAAAATTATTTAAAAATTACAAAACTTTCCTACAGTAAATATGAAAGGCAGTCCTTTTTCAAAAGATTATGTAATATTTGAAGCCATAAAGCTTTATTCAGGTGGACTGAGGTCAGAAAAGGTAGGCCTAAAACATGGTAAGATCTGTATTTATGGGATAAATTTCACAAATAAGTCAATTATTTTTCTTGTATACATCTGTGCCTTTGTTAATTTATATTTAATTGTATTAAATCAAGTATAAAATTCAATACTTCAAGAAAAATAAAAGGACTTTTTGCTAAAGAAAAATTTAGAAAAGCAGTAAGAATATGTTTGTGCCAAGTTTTTATTCATTACATTTGAATCAAAGCCCCTTTAAACCTACAGCAAACATAAGTCAGAACATTGGAATACAGTAAACAAAGTCAAGCCAAAAATTTTAAAGAAACAAATGAAATACAGTGTATACAAATGTACAAGTCTAAAAGTAGTAATAACCGGAACACTTTATACAATGTTGAAGAAAGCCAAGACAACTGCTGAAACTCAAACCCAGTCAGAGAGCTGCCTTCTTTCCACTATTCGGTCTACAATCCCTTTAAAAAAAAAAAGTAGACATAGAAAAGCTGTACAACTCACATCCTTGGTGAAATAACTCAAAAGAAATAATAAAAAAGTTAAATCAAAAAAGGCCAAGTGTGTAATGACAGCCTTTTATGAAGGCATCAGAGGAAAGCCAAATGCAACACGGCAGTCAAGAGGCCACAGGCAGTCTCTGAGACATGTTGGCAGCACGAAACTCTCCTAAACCCTCTGAGCAACAGCAAATGTTGATGCCAATAACTGATGCCTGAGACAGTGAGTCCACAGAGAGGCAATATGGCACAGCAAAAGTCCAATGAGATCCACCAAGTCCCTGGAGTAGTTGGCAGCAAAGGGAATATCCCGAGATTAGAAAGCAGGACTCAGGAGACATCTGTAAGAAAAACAAGAAATAAACATTACATTATGCATCTGCATGGTGTGATCTCACCAGGACACAATGTATTTATTTATAAGAGGCACATTTTCAGCTGCATTTTCTTCCTACTGTCAATGTTCTAGTAAAGATTTCTACCTAAAACTTGGCTTACGAGGCAAAAAATAAATTTTTTCTTTCTTTTGGTACAATAACGTACAACAGATGTGAGCAAAGAAAAATATAAAAGGACTTTGTTACAATCTGATGTTATTTTTAAGCACTACAGCACTTTGTCAACCTTATAAAGAAAAGAGAAAAATCAAGAAATACATTTAATAAAAATACACACTTCAGTTTTTATTTTTGGTGTTTAAGGTTTTTCCACTTCTGACTGAGACAATTGATTCCGATCACACACTATTATGACTTCATCTATAAATCAAATGATAATATGAAGTCTAAACACATTAACCTCTGGCCAACATGCTATTCATTCTTTGCAGAGAGAGGAGCTATTCCTTCTACATTTGTTTTTCTAAAATATATATTTTTGTTGATATTCTGTTATACATTCATATGCTATACAAAGTTAGGGGGGAAAAACTGCACAAAAACTATTGTTTAGCAGTAATTTAATTGTTTTATCTGTGACAGATATCAGCCTTGACCTATACAGGATAAAGGACAAAATTCAACATAACGTAATAAAACAAAAACACTTGAAAATGACCAAATTCTTCTCAATCTTGTAATGAGAACCTAGTGCCATCTTACCTTATAGATTTCATGAGCAATTAACATTAAGAAAAAATAAATAAATTGACTTTCCCTGACTAAAGAGATTAAACATGACTTATGACAAATTCTTGACAGTGGAGTCGGTGTGAAGACACTAAAATGGGTGAGAAGACTTTGTGATGTTACGGATACTTACAACTCGCAGGCTGCTCTCCAAACCTTCGCATCAGCTGGTCATGTGTGAACTTGACGAACGCATCGTATTGCTCTGTGAAAGAAGGAGCAGTTTCATCACGTCAGCAAATGTTGTTACAAGAACTCTAATAGTATACCATACATTTTTTAAAATCGCACCAGCAAGTTTTGTCGTCAGAATCTCGTCGTATTCCTCTCGGATTTTGTCCTCCTTCTCCTTCAGTAGTCTCTCGCAGATCATCCCAACCTGTCTGAGGGAAAATAGTGGCTGCTCCTTCCTGGTGGGAGATGAGGCATCTGAAGAAGTACCTGTGAGGAGCATCAACATAGATAGCATGAAAAATTTCACATATTTACCACCAACATCCCTGAAACACTGAGCAGGTCTGGCTTTATTATGCTGAATTAAAGGCAGGAGAAGCTTCACAGAGTTTACAGGAAAGTTTAGTTTTTTCATGTGAGTTCAAGTCTCTGTGCTAAACTTAAGAATCCTCAAACAAACAAACAAAAATTTACATAAATACATAGTTTGAGAATCAAGGTTTTAAAAAGCTCTTACAATCAGCTACAAACACCATCATGCCATTGACAGGACAGGACATGGTCTGTAATTGTCCAGTGGTAAAAAATCGGACTTTTTTTTCATGGAGTGCGCCATAGGAAAAAAAAAAGCTACAATATCATCATAACAGCAACCTATCTGTGGCATTTCTGCAGTTTATTATGAAGCAAGAGAGAGTAAGACTGAAAGAAAAACAGAAAAGTTGCTCCATTTCAATCTGACATGGAAGATGTTGAATTTGGAAATGTTTGCAATCTTTTGAAATCTGAGTCAAAGTAAGGATCTAATGTACCTTCTCTTAGCAACAACAAAGCGCAAGCTGTGCTGACTGATAAATAAGCTGCTAAAGAGAGCTAAAAATGTCAGATTCATAGTTCATTTATTTGAGATTTCAAATAATACCAAAAACTAACATGCAACTGTTCTTTCACATCTGCCCTCAACACAAATACTGTTCACAACATGAACTGGGTGTAATTTTCACACACACACACAAAAAGACTTAGAACTGGAAGTAGGAGAACATTATAAATGTACAAAATAGACTAAATCCTTATTAGAACATGGACATGGTGTCTACCTGGTAAAGGAGACCCAGCCTGGCTGTTCTGCAGATCCAGAGGACAGCAGCTGTCTGTCTGCTGGAAGGCGCTGTCCAGGTGTCGACGTTTCTGAAGGCGTTTGTACTCCTGTTTTATGTTGTGTAGAATTTGTTCTAAGAGAAGATAAAGTACGGTCCATAAATAAAGAAATATATTTAAACTAAAGAGCTTTATTTGTACAGAAATAAGGAAAGTCGGAGTTCACACACCTAATCCAACTAGGAGACTTTACAAATTAGCTTAAATAGCATGCTAGCAGGAGTTATACATTTCACACTTGCATTACAGTAAACAAATTTCTGGAAGATTATAATGTACGCACATTTAAAAGTTCATAAGCCACAGATGGTTCATATATTTAAGGTAACTGAAAAGGACCACCACAATGGTCATCTTTTTATACTACATGCACACTTTACAGTAAACTAATAAGGAAATGATAAACGAGTTAACAAGCAGCGACCATGTGAACATTATAAAATTTAACATAAGTAACACTGCCAAGTTGTGTGTCACCAATTATCATACCTGTGGTCAGTCTAGACGAGACCTCCCCGAAAGGCGACGGTTCCATACGCAGATATTTCTGTGGGGAAGATACCGGCGACATGACCGGCGCACATCTCCTCCTTTTCGGGGAAGCCTGGCTCATTAACGGATCGAAATCCAGAGTACGTTTCAAAGTAGCCCCACAAGCCATTATACCTTAGTTATATCAAACACAAGCGAAAAGCGAAGCCTTAAAAGTGCCTTGTCTCCAGGAAGTAGCTGGCCTGGGCCACGGTGCTGCTAATGCTAACTACAAAAAGAGCAGCGGCGATTCAGGACTCGGGAAGCCACGCACCTTTTTATGCTTATCCCTGTCCTCCACTGATAAATTTTAAAAAGTATAAATAAGAGATTACATTACCAGATAATCTCAATAAAATAACTAAGAAAAAACAGCAGCACAAACCAGGATGAAACCAGATTTTAAGACTAAGTCATACGCCACAGCGATTGCAACGGTTCGGAGAAGCTTCTCTTTTATTATCCTTCTCTTAGTTAGTTATGAGCATGCGCAAGAACCTGAACTGGTGCTGGAATTTGTAGTTTTTTAATGAACCTTCTCTCACTTCTTTATATTGTTTGAAGACTACGTTTCCCTAAAGGCCAGGGAAGCGTCTTTTTTCAAATTTGTTTTGTTTGTTGGGATATCCACAAATCAAAAGCAAAGTTTTAGTTTCATTTAAAATTTAAAAAAAGTCATAGGATAATTAATTAATTAATTGAGTCTTTGCATATTATTTTTTTAATTAAATAAAATATGTTTAATAAAGACATTTTATGTGTATTTACCCGCGTCAAGAAATGACAAGTAAATGCGCATCACCTACCGCTGGTATTGGTTTCAAGTATTTCATGTTGTGAAATTTGTAAATTTGTTCATGTGATTTATTTTTTTACAATTTGTTTTTTATTATTATTCAAAGTGAACCTGCATATAATTTAATGTTTTCTCTGTATGGCTATATGAAATCAGATTAAGCAATACCTCTGACTGATTTTCTATTTATTATATATTTATATTTATTATTACCATTTATAAACTTTTATGTGTAATCTAATTCAGGGCTGTTTTTGTCCAGGTTACTATTCAAGTTTAACTACTTAAATGCATTTTAAGTAGTTCTACACTTATAGTTAAGTGCAATTTTTGGCTACTCTACCCACTTATATGTTGCGTAAAAACTAGTTGATAAAATGTCAAACACATACATTAATTACTATATATAAATAATATAAAATGAATGGTAATACAAATGGAAGAAACCTTCTCACTGGGAAAATTCATATAACTGTACTTTTAGTTGGAGTGCTTAATAAGCTTGCAAAATTATTTTTGTAGTTTATAGCATTATTGTTTTTTTTTAAATTAGATGAAATATGGTGGCCTAAATGTCTTTACAAATGATTACATTTATTAATAAATGTCACATATTCTGGTTAAAATAACAGAATAATTGCTTCTTAAGGGAACTTTCAGCTTAATGTGTTTCTCAAGAGAGCAGTGCTGTAAATGTCAACACTCCTAAGAGTTGAGGTCGATAGTGAAAAAGCCCCAAATTTCCTAACATTAAAAGCAGAATAACATTGTTGCTTTCCTGTTGTGCTTTACACCAATATAAATAATTACTAATGCAATAAGATATCTAAAAAAAATTATGAAATATATGCTATGTGAACTCAATGAAGACTAAAGGGTAAGTTGTGAAAAAATGGTTGCTCTGTTTGATTTCTGCCAGAGTAAAAAAAAAGAAAATCACTAAATCTGTTATTAGTGTTATTAGCTATTATTTAAGTCTAACTTAAGTACAGAGCTGTTAACGCTTTCTTTTTTCCTTTGTTAAAAATGCAGAGAACATCTGCATCAACAGATGTTTCAATTTTTCCTCAATAAAAGGAAATGGCAAATGGTGCACCATGCAGGGAAAGTGGAACAGTAGTTTTTATTTTATTTATTTAACTAAAAATCTGTCTCTTTTTAGATGCTGAGAAGTAGAAGTAAAGTCTGCAAAGATGCAATATTTCATCACCCGCAAGGGGGCAGTAAAACATTATTAATGACTGAGTAGCACAGAGCTTCGGGCCTTGGCGTTCTTCTGTCAGCATAGAGCTTAGATGTTCCCTCTTTCGTCAGTCATTTTCCTGTTATCAGCTAATCAAATCAAACACCTGCAAGCAACATGACACCAGCTGCAACTTTATTCAAAAGTTTTAACACAGCAATACCAGAAACACTTGACCGAAGGTGATTTTGAAGTCATAGATTCCTCATTATGCCACCAATGTACATAAGCCACAAGTTGACATTTGATCTTTAATATTTAAAATTACAAGAGCCAGCAGAAGCATATTGATAAACAGCTGTCTGGAAAACTTCACAATGAGATAAATGTTTACAGAACAATTCTGCTGTGAGATTTCTAGATTAAAAGTTCTACATCATCTATCAGAAAAAACCACATCTTTGCTATGTTGGATTATCTAAGGTCAGTTTTGTTCTTCACATAAGTCTTACACACAAACTTCCATTTAAGTTACAAGCCACTGACCTTTGTTTCTTTATTTTGAAAGGTAAAAAATTAACAGCAGTTATTTTTATGTTATTCAGAGTCACGTCAAAACCAATTCAACAGCCCTGTGCATTGGTTTCTTTTGTTTTATGCAACAGTAGCACTAAGAAAAATTCACTGCAATGATTAAAAGGCTTTAGGGTTGGAAACAGATCACTAAGTCACAAGGTACCACACATACATACAAGGCGGAGTCCAATAAAATTAAACATTTGACAAAAGGAGCCTTAGTCTGAAAACATTTTTAATTTCCAACAGTAGTGACCAGCACTGTGTTGTTCTCTTTTTTTCTTCTTCTGTTTTTTTTTTTTTATCTTTCAGGCTTTAAACAAAAAAAGCTTGGCGTTTGAATTGACTTGGCTGGATAGCTGAACTGGAACACTTCATTTGCAATTAAACACTGTACATTTGTTTGGTACATAACTGAATAAAGATATTTTACCCTGCAAGAGCAGGCAGCTAGTAAAGAAATCACTTTACCACTGAAAAATGAGATTTCGTAAATATATTTTACACCTACAAGTCCGAGTTGATATTTCATGGTTTATAACTTTACCTGACCTTTCATTTCTCAAAAATATCTCCCCACACATTGATAATTCTCTGAGTGATATCAGAAATCATACAATTCTGGAACAAAATAATATATATTTTTTAAAATTCAGTTTCAAAAATGCATTTATGCAACATGAAGCCTATAGGAAGTCAAGGCGCGATGAATAGTAATACGTATGGTTCGAGACACATACCAAGTTCTACATGACACTGTAAAACATCTCTACTTAGAAATTGCAGTAGCCCCTTATCCCATAAATGAAGATAGAGTTTTTCAAAACCTGAATTCACAGTACAAAAATATAATATGCCTTTGCTGACTGGATATCAAGAAGTCTGTGGCAAACAGCAGACTTATGATAGTCTTTCCAAGTCCTTTTCAAATTGCAAGTCCCTTCTATGATCTTCCAATACCATTTGGCACTTTGGCACTCTATGTACTTATCCACCAAAATAAAATAATGGAGCCACTAAAGCATCTGTGTGAGAATGAGAGTCAAGAACTTTCAGGAGAGAAATTTTCTGGAATGCCCAACCTTTGCTTTTCATGTGAAATGGGGTTCAAGGTGGATGACATTTACACTTTTCCCCCCTTGATGGCTAATTAGACAGCTTCAGCAGATGTTTCCGTCGACACAGACATTGTTACTTTGGCTATTTTCACAGTGGTCTTCACGCAACTCTCTGCAGCCCTGTTGGCAGAAATGTTGGCATTTCTGTTCTGGCAGTCCGACTCGAGGCTATTGTCCAGCTGCTGGGAACTGCTCCGGCAGAGGTTGCAGGAGCTGAGGAAGGCACGCCGCAGGTCCTTGCTCCTCAAGGCGTAGATGATGGGGTTAACGGTGGAGTTGAGAAGACAGAGCATGCTGCAGAATGCAAACACTGTCTTGATGTCATCGTCCATCTTCCAGAAGAGGTCGTACACCATGATGGCAAGCAAGGGACCCCAGCAGATTACCAGCACCACCAGGATGAGCACCAGGGTCTTGGCTAAACGGATGTCCATGCGTGCCTGATCAGGGCGTGTAGTCTGCACTTTAGTCCCATCTGCTGAATAGATAACAAGACTCTTCTGGGAGGCGCGACTTAGCATGCGCACAGCATGGTGGTGTGCCTTCCACAGGATGTATATATAGGCGTAGATGATGAAAATAACCAAGACACTGGTCAGGAAGATCCAGAACATCAGGTAGTTCTCATCAATCAGGGGGAATATGTCTGAGCAGACTGAGTTGAGACGTTTACAGTTCCAGCCAAGCAGAGGTAGCACTGCGATGATGATCGAGAGTGTCCACATCACACTGAAGGCTATGACAGCCTTGGTTCGAGTTACAATGCGCCTGTAGGCAAGTGGCCGGTGTATGGAGATGTAGCGGTCGATAGCAGTGAGGAAGAGGCTCCCGACTGATGCCGTGAACGATGCAGTGACTCCACCCAGCTTGAAGAGAAACACATTGGGGCTGTCCTTCCTGTGGAAAACATGGAAGTCCAAAAAACTGTAGACAAAGATGACGCTGCCCAGGAGGTCAGCCACTGCAAGGCTGCCAATGAAGTGGTAGGACGGGCGGCAGCGCAGGGTGCGGGACTGCAGAATGACGCAGAGCACCACCAGGTTCTCCAGCACTGTAAAAGTACCCAAAGTCAGAGACATGACAGCCACAGCTAGCTGCTGGCTGGGAGTCAGGATCATGAAACACTCCATGTCCATAAAGTTCTCGCCACATTGTATATTATTAGTCTCATCTCTAAATGTGGTCCTGTTGCCAAACAAGTCTGTGGCATTGGTGGGGAAGAAGGGGATGCCCTTGAGGATAAGCTCTTCATCTGCAGGTACCTTGCTGCGAAAAGCAGACAGGGGCTTCTGCATGGACAAGCTGCCCTTTAAGTTCAAGTCATTGATGGGGTCATCATAGTTGGCGTCGTTGGAGCCTAGATACTGCAACCCAGATGTAATAGTCCGGAAGGTGGTGTCTGCCACCCCATCGAGCACAGATTTCATGGCTGTGTCTGAGGATAATACTGCAGTCTGAGATGACGGAACAACCTACAGATTGATAACAAAAAAATATTAGATTTTTGAACATCTCTATTGCCCGGAATAATTTTTTTTCTTTGGTGTGTTTGCAAAAGTCCAGCCTTTGCCTCTGATGCAGAAAGATTCCATTTACAAAAAATAACCTTCACATAATTACAACATTTCACTACAAATGTTTGACATAGAAAGTCATGAAGCTACTCAATAATTAAAATCTAATTTTCAACTAATCTGGCTCAGTTTTTGATTATGCATACACTCCATGATTTCTTATTTCTATGGACTTTAATACTCAATAGGCACCTACAGGCAACCAGCGGACAAAAACACATTAAAACACTTTTTATAACTAGAACAACTTAAACAAACCTAGACTTCTTTTACATTTGGCTTCTCAAGCTTGTTAGTATCATCTACTAAAGTGCCTAACGGATTTAGAAGAGCAATTTGTTGCAGTTTCACTATTGGTTTCACTACTGATTGCAATAGTAAAATTTAGTGACAAAATTATTATTTATGTCAAACTCTTACTAAGATATAATTGTGCGATATTTCGTCAAATATGGAATTTTAATTTATTACTGCTAATATAACAACATAAGCCCCTCTGCTACTGTTATTTAAAGACAGAAACGAATGAAAGTGTTTCTTTACCTTACATAATTATTTCAAGTGTGCAGAATCGCCCTTTATTGTCGTGCGTAAATCCGAGCCAGAAGCGCATTGCTGAACCACAAAAAGTCTTAGATCTCAGAAAAAACAGCCATGCATTCAATTAGCAATACTAATTTTTTCAGTTTTATCCCTTTGTTTTTAGTTCGTAATGCAGCTGAAGTTTTTGTGGAAGTCGAAGTTGTCACCCGGAGTGCGCTCCTTCTCTCTGGAAACAGGTTGGAAGTGTCGATGCTGCTGCTGCTGCCTCCAGCGTCTCTCCAGCCTTTTTCTTTGTGTCTTCACTCTTATGAGGCGCAGCTTCTCCGAACCCCGTCACGTGTTTTCATATAGAGCTTTGTCTGCCCAACCCATGAAGCTGCCAATCGCTCCATGGCGCATAGGAGCGAGGCACACGACAGCGAAGGCTTATAGGTAGAATATATTTAAATTCTCATCACTCAACGTCGGGGTGAACTGCAATAAAACACAAGAACTGCGCGCAGAGAAAAAAAAATAATCTGAACGCATTTGTCAACACCAATATGTTGCAGTTTTTATATAAAATCTTATATAAAATATAAAATCACTCGATATCACAAAGTGAGTTTAACATAAATGTTATGGTGAAGAAGAAGAAGAGATGGAACACGTTTTTATCTTTGAAGCATACAAATCAGTTTTCACAAGGGAACAGAAAGGCTGACATAATTATTCTGGTATTGATTGAACTGAGTCGCCATCAGACTGTGAACCTTCCTCATGTTATGATGTAGACACTCTGCCATCCAGGTTATAGTTTGTCCTACAAGGGCTTCAAATCACACCTAGACTTCCTTTCATACTCCTTGTAGGTGTTTTACAGCCCATTTTAAAAAAAGTTTCAGACTGACAGGATGTGATAGATCTTGACCAAAAAGACTGAAATACAGGATAAAAGTGGCTGAAATAATTGTTCTATGTAGGATGGATGGGACCAGCCTTGTAGCCTTAGGGCCTTGGGGAAACTTAGGGAGCTGTCGAGTTTGCTAAAGCCAAGCATGTCTATCTTAGAAAAAAAGAATTAAAAAAAACCTGAGGTATGCAGAGGATTCAATCAGACATTGGGCAAGACAGGAAGGAAGTCTAAAATATGGTGGTAGAAGTGTCTGTGAAACACATGGACCCCAGTGCTCAGACTTTGTCAAGTTTTAAAACAAAAGCATGAAGAGTCAAGACCTCAGATTGGTCAACCTTTTAGACACCTACATCTGATTGACTGAGTGATAAAGGAAACCATCTACATTAAACAACCCCCCGTCCCCAAAAAGCAAAATAAAAACACAATACAACATAAAACAAAGAGAGTACCCTCGGTGACTCATTAAATCTATTTTAACAACTGAAGGTGAAAGGGAAGGTCAAAGACATTCAATACACAAAAGAAGAGCAGTTTATTCAAAAACAACCTCTGAACAAAAACAGCACACGTCTGACCAAAAACAAAAAAAATATGCAGCTAATCTTAGGATGCCAATAATTTCTACTCTGAAGAGATGTGATGATTCATGGATGTTGTATCATGTTTTCACACCAGTATCTCCGCTCCACTGGAGAAACTGGACACAGCCACTTATCAGCAAGCTCAATCACATTGCAGGCCAACAATTAAGAGTCAGATCCTGTTATGAATAAGAACAAAGAGTGGGCCCTAACAAAAACAGATCAAAGTCAGTGAGTGTGAATGATCTGATTTCCATGTATTCAATTGTGTTTCTGCAATGTTGACTCCACTTGACAAAGTCTGCAGGGTGTTCATGAAAAACATGGGAGCTAAGTGACTTTTTTAGAGGAAATGAAACACAACAGATGGATTATTTGACATTTTAAAGCCACAGACACAAGACAGAATGTAACAATGACTCTTTGGGATTTGAATTAGGCCATGATTCAGTCAGCATCGCAGGTGCAATTAACCAAACAACTCAGGCATGGCTGCTAACAATGGCTGATATGAATAAAATGTATCTTAGATAAAAAAAATAAAATAAAAAACAGTTTAAAAAAAAAAGTTATCCGAGACACTGAGCCAATAATAATGTTTTTATCCATATATACAATGAAAAGCTGCAAATGTAAAAAGATTACTCGCTTGTTTTTATAAATGAGCAGACTGGTTAGGAAAGAACATGTTTTCATGTCACAACTTGTCTGGTTGCTGATAAAGCTTCTTTCAATGATTCAAACCACAGTGAATGCCCTCTTCCTCAATTGCTGAGTCTCACACCTCCTGCACAATAAGTGGCCAGTATATTGTTTTGTCTGAGAAAACATTAAAGCAGTGAGATGAGAGAAACTCAAGTTTTCTCACCCCATATGAAGCTTTGATGTATTGAACATAAATAGCGCTGGAGAACATCTCCCTCAGATGAGTCTCAGTCTGGGATACGCCAGTGCCTCACAGTAGCATCGTTTCACTGCTGGTACCATATGTTGTCTCCTGGGTTATGTTTACCACATTTCTGGGAGTGTCTGCAGATGGGCCATTAAGTGGTTTCATGCAATTAACTTTACTGGCATGGAAGTGGAGCCTATAAAACCGACTAACAGTTGATGCAATGTCTGTAAAAGCATTTTTCTTAGCAAAGAAATCTATATTGCCTTAATGCATATTTTCTGTTCATGAATTAGTGCCCCTATAAGATTTTGCACTATTGCATATTGCAGGACCAGCACAATTTCTCTATTTAGGTTTCTCATTACTCAAGAATTGGTAAGAAAAGTCTGGTTGCATTCGGTCAGGGTGCAAGATAGCAAGGGTGCAAGATCACTATCTTTGTATTCACACAAAAACTGCTCCTATCTAAGGTGAAAAGTCATTGAGTGCTTTTAAGAATGCCTAAATGCAGTACGAGTGAAAAAAATAAAGAATTTACAAAAGTCTTGATACGCTTTGAACTTTTCTAACTCTATCTGCAAATTTAATCCAAAAATTCAGTATTTTTATTTGGAATTTTATTTATTATGGTAATACAAAGCAATGGGTTATTGTGAAGTTAAAGAACATTTATTTGGAAAAAAAAAGTGTTTAGTTTATGTCTACCAGCTTTACAAGTTTAGGGTGTAAAATGTCTGTCTTTTATTCTATGCAAAATAGCTAAAGCTCAGCAGAGTTTGGTTGAAGAGTTTTTGTGAAAAGCAATTTTCAAGTCTTGCAACTGATTGCCAATTGGATTTAGGTCTGAACTTATAATAGGTCTGTTTTAATCTAACTGATTCCACTGTCGCTTTAGCTGTTTGCAGATTTCCTGTAGAATTGCCCTGTATCTATCTCCATCAATCTTCCCATCAGCTCTGACCTGCTTTCCTACAAATTCAAAAAAAGTATTTCTATAACATAATGCTGCCACCACCATGTTTCATTATTAAAATGATGATTAAAATGGGTGATATGCAATGTTTTGTAGACTCAAATACACTTTGCTTAATGTGAAAGATGATCCTTTAACTTACTTATTGTGAAGTTCTTCAACTCCACAATAATACACTACTTTGTATTACCGTAGTAATTAGAATCCCAAATAAAAACAAAGAGAAATGTGTTAATGTTACACCTAACCACAAAAATAATGCAGAAAACCCTTCCAAAAATGCCCAAACTTAGTTTTAAATCAGCTTGTTAGTCACACAGCAGTTGCAGACTTCGTAATGTTCAGCACATGGGGCAGCTAGACTTTTGGGCAGCAGGTTGGTTCGCAAAACTCACTGGTGTACTGTGACAGTTTTCTCTGACTTGCTTGGCATGCTAACCCGTGAGTTAGCAGTGAGTGATGGCTGAAGCAAAGCTTGAAGCCATCTGCGTTTCAGTTGTGGTACATAACATTTTGTCCTCCACACTGACTCACTTTGAATCCCTGGATAAGACAAAAAATAGCTCTGGGGAGAGTAAACCGTGCAGAGTGGAGGGATGTCTTGTGTGATTTCCAGAACAGCTGTAATTTGACTATCTGATTGTTGCTGAGTGTGAAATGTCAGACGCCCCAGATTCAGAACACCATGCCCTTTTGAGCATGTTAATATGCATGGATAGGGGAAAAAACTCTGTTTTCCAACAAACTAAACTTGAGAAAAGTAACAATATTCACAAATACTGATGAGTAACATTCTATAAATTTGAATAAAACTCTATGAGGTACAACATTTGAAATAAATTGTATTACCTAGAAACAAGAATTTAATAAATTTGAATCTATTTTAAACTAAATTGTTACAGTTTCACCATCTGAATGCCCTTTACTTTGAGTGATGTCTGTTGGCAAGAAATCTGTTTTATATTAAGAGTCAAACAAAGTCTTTTGGTGAAATTTGGTGAAATATATTATCTGATTCATGTTGTTGTTCTTCTTCTGCTCTTCCCTCCATGGGGTTGCCAGAGCACAGCAGCCTTTCCCACTCCACAGCTGCATACACACAGACTTGGCAGATGTTTAAGGGCAGATGCCTTTCCTGACACAAACCCCTTTGATAAATCCTGGGAAGGAAAACCTTTTAATCTGGGCCCCTCTGTCCTGTATAATATCTCATTCATAATATCTAAAGATAAGTCTCTAATATTATAGTAAGTTCTATATGATCTAAAACAGGAAAGGCTTAACCTCATTTAATGTCGATGTTTCTACATGGTATGTTGCTCTGTTGTCATAACACATCCACAGCCAAATTACACCCTTCATGGTAAATAAATGTGTCCTAACGTTTTTTTTTAATAGTTATTCATCTCTGTATAAAACCACCAATGTGGAGAGATGTTAAAAAACATTTTATCGGCAGAAATGTATTTATTGTTTACATTATGTCACTCTTGTTTTGTTAAAATGGATATGTTATTTTACTTTCAAAGTTCATTTTTTGTTTATTTCACATTGACATGTTTAAAGCAACATTTGTATGTATTATTATGAGTATGTGCTACTTAAAGCACACAGCAGAGATATCATGTTTACTCTGGTATAAATCTGCTGTTATTCATTTCCACTCCTTTCTTCCAATCTGAATTATAAGAAAAAATAATAATAATAAAAAAATGGCATTCACTGTTGCATCATGGTGGAGTGAGCCTATTATTGACTGACTGTGCCTGTCCAACATGTGGGTGTAAAGTGTTGTCCAGAGTTGTCATTAACTTGGACAACATCCTCTCTTTTGACACGTCCATCAGAGAGTTCAGTTCCACCCCCTCATTACTGGCCTTGCGAATCAATTTCTTCAGCCTGTCTGCGTCCACCACCCTCAGCCTTCAGCTGAGACGATGGCACATCATCGAACATCTTGAGCACTAGCTGACAGATGAAAAGGTGGCTGTCGTCTGAGTTAAGGGAACATTGGCCGGTACTTTACTACCCACTGTCAGATACTGCTCAGTCATAGAAGCACCTCAGCAACAGATTGATTCTCTCAGTGTACGTACACAGCCTCCCAGAGGAAACCATTAACCCCCTCCTTTGACAATTGCTGGTTTAATTAATAATGCCTGAATCAAGCAATAATGATTATAATGAAAAGAGAATGGAAAACACCATCTATTCATGCTTATCTTTTCTTTTTTATTGCAACATCAACAAAAGGAGTAGCGCTCATCACCCCCTTGTGGTATCATGAAGATGTAGCAACTCAACTTAAACAGTGTACATGTTGTGATACTGTTATGGCGGAGGGCAAAATTATAAAAACATGCCTGCTAAAAAGTACCTCCCTTACTTTTTCTTGTATATAAACCAGGTGGTTTTAGCACTGAAGCATAGCTAGCTCTCACAGGACATTAGAATTTGAAAAGTAACATTGTAAAGTTTCCATGCGTCAGTGTTTCAAACCTTGCTTTGGGGACAGCCAATAGCAAATGGATAGCTGATCCCAGGGGCAATGAAGGAAGGAAAGGCAAGTCAGAGGGGTGTGGCAGAGCAAGACCATGTATGCATTGGAAAGAAGAAGAAGGCTTGAGGTCAGAATAGGTGAGATGTGCTCCTTCCTGTGTGTTCCAGTTACATAAAGGGCAACAGCATTTTGAACAAGTGGGAGACATGAAAATTAACCTTGAAATCTGGATCAATAATCACTATCTGTCATGATGGTAGTTTTTAACAAGCCCACATGCAGAACACAAGACAGGAGAGGTAGGATCAGTGTTAAATGATTTAATAATGATCACACAATTATCAGCGAGAATCAGGATGGTCTGGTCCAGGGGCAAAAACAGTGACGGCAACAATGGTTCACTACGAGGAAAGAGCAGAGTGGTGAGTTCAGGGGTCGTGGGAAGGAAGGAAATCTTTCTGGGAAAAAACAGGCTGATCTTACTTGTTGCAGATGAACAGAGTCTTGGAGGGGAAACAAAGTATGTCCGGGGTCTCGGTTCTTGGTGGGTCCAGGAACAACGGAGGAGTGCGGCGGGCAGCGGACAGGTAGGCACGGGTGCAGCGGGGAGACGGAGGAGTGGTACGGCCGCCAGCCGTGGGGTCCAGGAGATAATTGCCAAACAACGGAGAGGTGAGTCTGGGAACTCGGGCAACCTGTGGATACTTTCCACGGCGTCACGAGGGTGGTACATAAACCAGGAATTCAACCGGGATCTCATCAAAGGATCACCTAAAAGGCAACGGAGTAAACAAAGATAATTACTAGAATGTTCAAGACAACTAGAAATACAGAGACGGGCTCAGGGGGCTCAGAGGTACCGTGACTGGCTAACACTCAGGCGACGCTGGACTGGCGGCCAACTCCTTAAGTCTGCGCCGCTGATGAAGATGATCACGAACAGCTGCGGATAATAATGCACCGCACTCCAGCCGGAACCTGTCGCCATCTGGTGGTAAAAGGTAATAAGGGTGCACAGGAACTCCCACCATGCAGCCAGAACCCCGGAACATAACAGTACCCCCCCCTCAACGGTCGCCACCTGGCGGCCTAGACGAACTGGAAGGCAACGAGGAACGATAGTCGGAGATAAGGGAAGGGTCCAGGATGGAAGAACCCCAGAGATCCAGGATCTGTCCTCCGGACCGTAGCCCTCCCAATCGACGAGGTACTGCCAGCCGCGACCTCGCCGACGGGAGTCCACGATCCGACGGACGGTGTAAGCAGGATGACCATCAATGTCACGGGGGGGTGGAGGGGGTTCGGCTGGAGGGCAGAGCGTGCTGGTCTGGACAGGTTTGATCTGGGACACATGGAAGGTGGGGTGGACGCGGAGGGAGGCGGGCAGACGGAGACGGACAGCAGACGGACTGATTACGGTTTCAATGGGGAAGGGACCAATGTATCGGGGAGAGAGCTTTCTGGAAATGGATTTGAGCGGAACGTCACATGAAGAAAGCCAAACCTGTTGACCTGGGACGTATATGGGTGCTGGTCTCCTCTTCCGGTCAGCCAGGCGCTTATTTCTATCTGCAGTGTGGTTGAGGTTACGGATAACGGTGTTCCAGACTTTCCGACAACGGCGGATGTGATGACGGACTGAGGTGACTGAAATATCCTCTTCCTCTGAGGAAAGAAGAGGGGGTTGATAACCAATGGAAGCCTCGAACGGGGACATACCGGTAGCTGCCGAGATGTGGCTGTTGTGAGCGTACTCCACCCAAGGGAGGAATTGGGACCAGTCAGAGGGGTTGGTGGAGGTGAAGCAGCGGAGGGTGGTTTCCAGGTCCTGGTTGAGCCGTTCGGTTTGACCGTTTGTCTGGGGGTGAAAGCCGGAAGAGAGTGAGACAGATGCGTTGAGAGCCGAACAGAAACTTTTCCAAACCTGAGAGACGAACTGAGGACCTCGGTCAGAGAGGATGTCCTGTGGGATGCCATGGAGTCGGAAAACGTGTTTGATCAGAAGTTGAGCGGTTTGAAAAGCCGTGGGTAACTTACGGAGAGGAACGAAGTGGCAGGTCTTGGAGAAACGGTCGACGATGGAGAGGACGGCGGTCATGCCCTTGGAAGGAGGTAGGCCGGTAACAAAATCTATAGATATGTGAGACCATGGCCGTTTGGGGATGGGGAGAGGTTGCAGGAGACCAGATGGAGGTTGGTGAGGTCTTATTTCTGGAACAGGTGGTGCAGGCTTGGACATACTCACTGACATCTTTATGGACAGAAGGCCACCAAAACTTGCGGAGGACGAGTGCAATGGTACGGCTTATTCCGGGATGTGCAGAGAATTTTGAGGCATGGATCCAGTGGAGAAAACGGGCTCGGACAGAGACAGGAACATAGAGCTTGTTGGGAGGACAGGTGTCGGGTGCAGGTTCTGTCAACTGAGCTTGTGTAATGATGTCTTCGATCTCCCAGGTAACGGTGGCGACTGTACAACTGGGAGGAAGAATAGTGGCAGGGGCCTTCTCGGAATCATCAGACGAATACAGGCGGGAAAGTGCGTCAGGTTTGATGTTACGGGAACCAGGGCGATATGAGATGGAGAGATTGAATCGAGAGAAAAATAGCGACCAGCGTGACTGGCGTGGGTTGAGCCTCCGGGCAGACTGAAGGTAGGACAAGTTCTTGTGATCGGTCCAGACCAGCACCGGATGCTCCGCTCCCTCCAGCCAATGTCTCCATTCTTCCAGGGCTAATTTTACAGCTAGTAGCTCCCGATCTCCCACATCATAGTTTCTCTCTGGAGGTGATAATCTGCGGGAAAAAAAGGCACATGGGTGAGTTTTATTGTCGCCAGGAGAGATCTGGGATAAAACCGCACCAACTCCGGTGTCCGAGGCGTCGACCTCGACAATGAACTGTCGGGACGGGTCTGGCTGAATCAGGATGGGTGCGTTGGCGAAGAGGGTCTTGAGGCGTGAGAACGCCGCTTCAGCCTCCGGAGTCCAACTAAAAGGGATCTTGGAAGAGGTTAGTGCAGTTAGTGGTAAAGCTGTCTGACTGTAGTTTCTGATAAAACGGCGGTAAAAGTTTGCAAATCCGAGGAAGCGTTGGAGCTGCTTGCGGGTTTCGGGTGTGGGCCACTGCAGTACTGCCTGGATCTTTTCCTCCGTTGGCCGTACCTGTCCGCCCCCTAACATGAAACCCAAGAAGGAAATTGACGGCTTGTGGAACTCACACTTCTCAGCTTTGACAAATAGTTTGTTCTCGAGCAGTCTTTGGAGAACCATGCGAACGTGGCGTCTGTGTGTCTCTAGAGTCTGTGAATAAATGAGAATGTCATCCAGGTATACGAAAACAAAGATGTTCAGAAAGTCTCTTAAAACATCGTTTACCAGGGCTTGAAAAAATGCAGGCGCATTGGATAAGCCAAAAGGCATCACGCAGTACTCAAAATGGCCAGTAGGTGTCTTAAATGCAGTCTTCCACTCGTCACCCTTGCGTATGCGCAGAAGATGGTAAGCGTTTCTCAGGTCGAGTTTGGAAAAAACTGTAGCACCGTGCACCGGTTCGAAGGCAGATGATAATAATGGCAGGGGATACTTATTCTTAACTGTAATATTGTTTAACCCTCTATAGTCTATGCAGGGTCTCAGGGATCCATCTTTCTTCCCCACAAAAAAAAAATCCAGCTCCCAGAGGGGAAGATGAGGTGCGGATTACACCGGCTGCCAAAGACTCCTTTATATATTTGTCCATAGTGTCTCTTTCAGGTCGAGAAATATTGTATAAGCGACTGGTGGGTAACGGAGCCCCCGGCAGGAGGTCTATGGAACAATCATATGGACGGTGAGGAGGGAGAGAAAGAGCCTTGGACTTACTGAACACCGGAGCGAGGTCGTGGTATTCAGAGGGGATTGTGGAGAGATCGACCGGGTCCGCCTCCTGAGGCTCAGCCGGCGGAGGACCTGGGGGAACAGCTGAGCGGAGACAAGATGAGTGACAAGAAGCGGACCAGGACTCTAGGTGTTTTTCGGTCCAGTTTATTTGTGGGTTGTGAAGTTGTAACCAGTGGAAACCTAAAATTATGGGGGAATTGGCTGATGAAAATACAAAAAATGAAATAAACTCACTGTGGTTACCAGAAATGATGAGGTGGAGTGGTTTGGTTTTATGTGTGATGTGTGGCAGCGTTTTTCCATCTAATGCTGTGACTCGCAGTGGAACAGGTAGTGGTTCGGTCTCTATTTTCATCTGTTTCACCAGGGAGTCGTCGATCAAATCTTGTTCGCAACCAGAGTCGACCAGGGCGGATAAAGAAAATGACTGGGTCTGAATCAAAATGGTTGCGGGCAACAGTAAGCGAGGAGAGTCTTTTTCGCTGGGATGGTCCGCCAACCTCCTCGCTGCTACGGGCGGACCGGGAGGTTTAAACGAACCGGACAGTTGGCCAGAAAATGACCCGGGGAACCACAATAAATACAAAGGCGGGCTGAAATGCGCCGCTGGCGCTCCCAGGAGTCAGGCGAGTCCGACCTAACTGCATGGGCTCGGGTTCCTGAAAGGCTCGGGGCGGAGAAACTGCCGAGGGGGAAGCGGAGCCACCGAGGTGTCTAAATGGTTGGCTCCTACGACCCCAATCTCTCCTTCGGGACCGGATTCTGTGATCCAGTCGGATGGTCTGGCTAATTAATTCCTCTAGGGTCCTAGGTTCTTCAAAAGTAGCCAGCTCATCCTTAATGTTTTCATTTAACGCGTTATAATATGCGCTCTTAAGCGCGGCTGGGTTCCAGCCTGTCGCTGCAGCCTTGATGCGGAAATCAACGGAAAATTCCGCCACAGTTCTATTTCCTTGTTTAATATTCCACAACTCTCTGGAATTAAATGACTGGTCAGCATCTTGACAAAACACCTGTCTTAACTCTTTTATGAATTCATCAAATGAACAGCCATAGCGTGCTGGATCTGGGAAACGAGCTTCGGCCCATAACAAAGCTTGTCCCGACAACGAGGACAGGACGTATGCAATCTTGGAGCTGTCGTAAGGGAAGCTTCTCGGGGAGTGATTGAACATTATCGAGCATTGAAGGAGAAAACCATTACATTTTCTCCGGTCACCTGTGAATCTTTCGGGTGTAGGTGGACGGACCTCAGAAAACGTGGATTGGATCTCCGGAGCTGGGTTTGAAGCAAGAGCTGAGTCAGAAGCTGGAGCGGGATCTGGAGGAGAAGTTTGAGGGGCTGAACCTCGAAGGAAACGGGTTAATTCAGACAGTTGTTGGTTCGTTTCAGTTTGGATTCTACTTAACTCTCTTAATGCGTTTTCATGAGTTTGCAATGTAGATTGTTGTTCGGCTAAGGCTCTCCGGATTGCGTCTGCTGGGCTGATTTGTTGGCCTGAGTGTTCTGTCATGATGGTAGTTTTTAACAAGCCCACATGCAGAACACAAGACAGGAGAGGTAGGATCAGTGTTAAATGATTTAATAATGATCACACAATTATCAGCGAGAATCAGGATGGTCTGGTCCAGGGGCAAAAACAGTGACGGCAACAATGGTTCACTACGAGGAAAGAGCAGAGTGGTGAGTTCAGGGGTCGTGGGAAGGAAGGAAATCTTTCTGGGAAAAAACAGGCTGATCTTACTTGTTGCAGATGAACAGAGTCTTGGAGGGGAAACAAAGTATGTCCGGGGTCTCGGTTCTTGGTGGGTCCAGGAACAACGGAGGAGTGCGGCGGGCAGCGGACAGGTAGGCACGGGTGCAGCGGGGAGACGGAGGAGTGGTACGGCCGCCAGCCGTGGGGTCCAGGAGATAATTGCCAAACAACGGAGAGGTGAGTCTGGGAACTCGGGCAACCTGTGGATACTTTCCACGGCGTCACGAGGGTGGTACATAAACCAGGAATTCAACCGGGATCTCATCAAAGGATCACCTAAAAGGCAACGGAGTAAACAAAGATAATTACTAGAATGTTCAAGACAACTAGAAATACAGAGACGGGCTCAGAGGTACCGTGACTGGCTAACACTCAGGCGACGCTGGACTGGCGGCCAACTCCTTAAGTCTGCGCCGCTGATGAAGATGATCACGAACAGCTGCGGATAATAATGCACCGCACTCCAGCCGGAACCTGTCGCCATCTGGTGGTAAAAGGTAATAAGGGTGCACAGGAACTCCCACCATGCAGCCAGAACCCCGGAACATAACACTATCAGATGCAGTTTGATGTACAATTTATGGACACTGTATCTATTTTCAGCAAGATGTTACAAATAGAATACCTTCCAAGATGAAAAATAAGACAACATTTCCTTATTTTCTTATTAGTATTCAATCAAATCAATCAAATTTTATTTGTATAGCACATTTCCGCAGCAAGGCATTTCAAAGTACTTTACATCATATCAAACACAGAAACAAATTGCAACATAGAATCAACAATCAAAACACGACATTAAGTCAGGTTCCATCAATAAATTTGTAATTGATTACGTATTAATTTTGGCAATATATAAAAAACTGTAAATAGTGACAAAAAAAATTCTTGGCTTCCTATGTTCATCTAAGCCTCGTTTCCCTCTGAAACCTAAAATTCCTGATCTCCTTTAGTTGCTCAGTCTTTCACTTAACAGGCTGAAGCAGTTAAGTTTAATCGCATCACCTATGCATGAGTCAAGTCCTCTGAAAATAGGCCACCATAATAATAAGACACTCATTTTTTTTTTGCCAGTAAGCGTTTTTAACTAACTTCAGAGCTCATTTTTCATCCTGTGGCATGCTCATAATTCTTGAAAATGCTGAGAAAACTGTTAAGACAAATATGCAGCTGTCTCCGGTACATCCATAAATAGATAAACACAGCTGTAGTTGCAACGTGACAAATAATAGTTTACTCCAGTGCTACAGTGAACGTGGTGAACCTGTGTTTGTTTATCCAAAACAAAGGACTGTCACCTGCAATTTGGACGAGCCTACTTGATTAAAGATGTGTGATGAATTAAAATGATTCTGAGCAAGGACAAGGTCATGTTCTGCCTAAATATTGGTAAAGGGATGCTTCCACTGATAGGCTCTAATTTCAAATGACATCATTACTGAAATAACATTCCCTGAATATTTGGTTTGCTGATTAGATCTGGTCAATTTTGGAGGATTCAAAGAAAGCGATTCAAAAGGAAATTACCTCATTATATGAAGAATCAACACAATATGCAGAAAATTTTGAATGATCCATTGAAAAACAACAGGGTGTTACAGTCTGCACACTCTATTTTAAAGCCTACTTCGTAATTGTACCTCGGTGAAAATAGCTTTTCTACATGTAAAAAATGGAATCAATAAAAGCACCAACTAAAAGCAGAATTGAACTTGCAGGATTTATTAGAAAACAGCACGTAAACAATGAATAAATAAATAAATGTCCAATGTTTTTTTTTTTTTTTTACAAAGTTTAGTAGGAAAAAAGTCAATTGTAGAAGTAGGACGAAATGTAGAGCGAGCAAGAAAATGGTCAAATCAGCATTTGTTTATCAACATGTTCCTGCTAAAACTTATGAAATGCATTAAAGTCTGGGCGTCTCACTTGGTCGAACACCGCAGCACTCTGCTGCATGTGGACCGAAGATACAGGCTTTTTCGAGCAGCCTCATACACATTTTATGAATCATAAGTCAGAGCAACTAGTGTGGGTGAACATGCTTCACTCTTGGCTGCAAATGCGAAACACAACAAAAGACCTACGGCAGCTCTGCATTTACATCATGTAATTTCACAGGAGATTAAATCGAGTCGTATTCTTAAGGCAAAAACAGAGCAAAACAAAAACATACTAATTACGGGGATAAAAACTATTTTTATTTATATTGTCTACTGTGATGTTAGGAAGATCTTTGTGTTGGGAAAAGAGCAAAAAACGCAATAAAATATTTAAAGCTCATTTATGTGGTTGAATAATTTCATTTAATACATTTTCATACATGTTGACATGATGTGGCTGCAGAGAGCCATAGTTAGTGAGAGAGAAATGCCACTTTATGCAGGTTTTACAAACGAGCAGACAGAGATTTTAAAAGACAAAAGGAATGCAGAGGCACTAGTCCTTGCTCAAAGGGAACGTTGCAAACAGACTTGTTTATTATTTCTGTCTAGACTTTAAAGAACAACGAGGTGTCACTGCAAAAAACAGACTATTCAATATTCTGCAACTTGACAGTTGATACCGAACTCTTTCCCACCAGCCCCCCATGAGACAGAGAAAAGGATGAAGCTGTTATCAGCTGCCCAAAGTGTGTCTGATTGTAGGTGCCACAAAAAATAATAAGTTGAGTTTTCTTGTAGGTATTTTTCTAAAACCTTTGAGCATCTACACACTGAAATTCTACCCCTTCTTGACAAAAAAAAGAGAAACTCAAAATCAGTCAGACTGGATAGAGCTTGTTTGATTCCACATATTCTCATGAGTTTTAAACTTTGACTGGGCCATTCCATCACATAAATATGCTCTGATCTTACTCAATTGCGCTGGTAGAATGCTTCAGGTCATTTTCTTGCTGGAATATGAAGGTTTACAGAAAATGACAAGTTTTTTATCCCAAGTACCCTTATCATACTACTAACCCTAATCAGCTTCCGAATCCTTGCTTAAACATAATTATTCACACAGCATAATGCTGCCAACTCTATGTTTGGCCCTGTGAAAGGTGTATTAAGCTGAGTGAAGTGTACATTTTCCACCACTCCTCTGCTGAGCAAAAACAGCAGAGTATAATGTGACTAGAGCGCTTCCCTTCACATTTCACACTACTTTATGTTGCAATATTACATAAAATCCCTAAAGAAAATACACTACAAGTTTGCAGTTGTTATACAGCAAGATGTCAAAAAGTTTCTAGAATAAATACTTTCACGAGATGCTGTTTCTTTTTACACAACAATTCCTGACTTTTTTCCTTTTTTCCTTGCAGCGTGTTCCAAAAGAGCCGAGGTGAGCAAGACCTGTAAGTTTATGCTTGTGTCTTGTGTTTCTCATTCAAATTCAAAAGTATTTCAGAATGCATTTATGCACAGTGTGAAATATAAGCAGTTAAAACGTATACTCTACAGCAGGTGGAGATTTTCTTTGATGTGGAAGTTTGTCGACGTGTTATTTCACCCATTTCACCTGGAATTTGAATATTTGAGACTGAGCGTCCAGTACCGAAGAATATTAAAATCGTATATAAAGTCATATGCCACTGTGGCAGCCAAAACTAATTCAGAATAATAAATTATTCTGAAAATCATGCTCCTTGATTTCTCCAGTTTATTTAAGACCATTCATGCTGCGCTTTGCACTTTAACATAAAAACAAAACTCCAGAAGATTCATCAGGAGGCCTACAGAGCCAGCTAAATTATTGACTACCTGACAGTCAGGCCACAGTTTGAGAGACTAAAGGCTTCTGTGTCTGAGGCAGTGGTCAGCAGCAGAGGAGCCCTCCTGGGGGAATTTCAATCTCACCATTTCTCTTCAGCCTACAAGTCCTGTTATCTACAGAAATACTCCGATGACTCAGATGTATTGTACAAAGAACTAGCGAGCCACTTTGTGACATGGTGTGGGGACAGTCACCTCATCTTTATTTTCAAGTCAAAGGCGTTGATGTGGATTTCAGAAGGACCAAGAACAAGATGAGCACAGTTTTTATTCTGGGACAAAAGGTGGAGGTGATAGACAAAAGATACTGCAGAGTTCACTGGCAAACATGGGATTCAAACACGACTCAGTGGTTGTTTACAAGAATTATTTTACTTCTGGCTAAGCTAACAGTGACCTCCTGGTTTGTGTATTTGTTGGGGTTGCAGCATCAAAAGCAGTGTATCAGTGAAACCGAACAAACTCGGTTAAAATTAGACTTTTTCTGTGACGGGGAGCTGAGAGCGAAAGAAGAAAGGTGCACAAGCTGCTGCGCATAAGAGACCTCACCACACACTCTGCACAGTATAATGATGAACCAACGGAGAACAATCAGTCTCCTGACTTCTTCAAAATCACTACAGTAAGAGTTAGTGCAAAATATTATTCCTGTCATCGACAATCCTTCAAAATACCTTTCTCTGACATTACAAGCACACCTTTTTGATCAAATGAGCTGCAATTGTTCCTATTTTCAAAATAATTTCTGGGCTTTACAAAAGGATAATTTAATCCCCCCTTTGGTATTTTTATTCTAATTCCTGAATGAATTCAGTGATAAATCTGCAGCACAATTAGGTAATAAAACATTGTCTTATATAGAGAGTTTTAGTAATTTTTCCTAACGTTAACAGATTTATAGTCCAGCTATATTTTTTTGTATTGCATAATTTTGTAACACAGCAATCATCTATAATTAAAGTAAAATCAGATTTCTGGATACAAGTTGCTTCTTTAACTCTACATAACTTTCCCTAAAGATTATTTAATTATCATTTTTTTTCGTTATATTGGAACTACTTTTTGTGTTGTACATGGTGGACATTAGCCTTACAAATGTTGTGGCTCTAAAATCACAAACTTTAATATTCAAAGAAAATTCCCATTGATCGATAACACCACCATCTTTATCATCGATTATTAAATCGCAACAGACCACACAGATGGCCACACACTTTCAAATGTGTGGCAATGATATGTAATGATATTTAAGCAACATGAACAAAAAGCAGTACAAGAAAAAAAAACCTTGCAATATGTGTATAATATATTACTATTAATGTAACAAATAGAGTGTGAAAGTGGATGTAAGCACTGACTGGAAACCAAAGGAAAGAAAAGTGAGTCAAACAGCCTACTAATATGAGACACATAGTGCCAGTTTGTAAGAAACAACCCTGAAGAAAACAATCCAGATCACACTGATGCTGACAATAAAATCAAAACTTGTTGCCTGTGGAATGACAGGACCCACAGAGAAAACAGAGGGAGCTTTCTCTGTGGATCTGGAGAGATATTGTCCTCTGTTGAATAGTGTTAAAACGCTACAGCATATAAAATTTGACACACTAGTAACTTTTAAATTTAAACAGTGCAAATGTATTCCTAAAGGCCAAATTTACTCCAGTAGTCATAAAACTGACACATGCTTATTGTCATATCCAGATGAAAAAGATGGACTAATGTAAAGTACAAAAAATCAGTTCCATAAAGCACGTTACACTTTTGGACACTGCTGATAAAGACATGTATAAAACCATAAAGGTAAGTCATCTTTGACTGCAATAGCACAGTCAAACTTGTTTTTGAGCCCCAGGTGCCACGTATATTTTCACCTCTAATAATTCCCCCAAAATAAATACAACCAAAAGTATTTTTTTATTTATTCTTTACACCTTTAAGTCTCTACACATTCAAGGCAGTTGAGTGGTGATCTTTAAAAGT
The DNA here is from genome assembly GCF_002775205.1 of Xiphophorus maculatus. Classification (NCBI taxonomy): domain Eukaryota; kingdom Metazoa; phylum Chordata; class Actinopteri; order Cyprinodontiformes; family Poeciliidae; genus Xiphophorus; species Xiphophorus maculatus. The sequence continues at coordinate 6,815,033 of NC_036457.1, forward strand.
CAGGAAATGCCTAAAAGAAAAGGGTCTATGTGGAGCGTGTTAGTATGACTCAGTCACTGAAACAAGTCAGTAGCTGGTTTTGAAGATCTTAGTTAATATTCTCTTTAGCCATATTTATTCTTTCAAACTGCTAGAGAACATTGCCTGAAACATGACTGTGTTAAATTGTGTTAAAATGGACAAACAAACAGTAATAGAGCATTACACGAGTCGATCAATGATTTCCAACACTCGCGCAATCTTCCATGAGCTTGCACTGTATTGACAGCACAGCACAACTGCAACTTTGTTTTTCTCCTGACATTTTCTTTTTTGTTTAAAACTATAAAGCATTATGCTCAGAGTTGCCCAGAGCTCTTTGTGTTTCCATTTTGCTCTGTTTAAATTGAATCCAAGTCTTTTCCAGGGCAAAAACAAATGTCACCTCCAGATGAGAGTGGACAATAGCGTTGTTGTGTTCTGATCCTGCAGAGAATTTGACAAATACATGCATGGACAGTCACACTGTCTTTGTGTACAGCTGGACGGCTGCAGGATGCCACCTGCCTGGACGAGTGGCCAAGGGTGAAACTAGCTGGGAGGAAAGACCACAATAAATTTTACTGCATGTGCATATAGAGCATGATAGCTAGTCACTGTATCAATGGACATGAGGGGGGGAAAATCACTCAGTAAACAAGGTTACATACAGTAATGGGGGGGAAATTAAGTGCACCAATACTGCATCAATGGAATTTGGGAAGGAAAGCAGCAAGCACCTATTTAATTGATCATCATCAGAGAAACCTGCAGATGTTTTGGCAGTATGCTGGTCTGCAGCATTCAAGCATGTGCATTAATACAATGCCAAGAAGAAAACACATCAGCAATCACCTTAGAGGAGATATTGTTGAGTCCATCTTGGTGAATCTAAAAGTCCATCATTTTAAAATAATTTAAAAAAGGATTAAGACAGTTGCAATTCTTTGCAGGAGTGCATATCCTTACAAATTCTGGACAAGGTCAGTTCTTCCAATACTCCAAAAAATTGCAAAAAAGAAAAACCCCAAGTTTGGTGCTATGGTTTCATCAGAACATAAATCTTCCCAGGTTTAGGGAGATTCTTCAGAAGCTTCTTTAGAGACATGGATACCTCATGGCAGCCAGTTGTTTTGTAATATCCATGCTGTCCCATATTTTCTTGAATAATTGATAACTCTCTTCACTGTGCAACAATGTTCATGTAATGCTCTTCCTTTTCTCCTGACCGATGCCTTTGTATCATGATCCTTCTTAGTCTGTCTGAAAACTGTGCTGCTCCATAGAAGTGTTAGTTTACAGTGTTGCACAAACCAGGTTATTGCAACTTTGTATTTTTCAGAATTTTTCCTTCGATAAATTTGTTCTTTATTTCTACTGCACAAGGAAAATGTTACATTGTACTTGTAAAATGTTTTTGAATTAATTCTCAAATAACTTGTTGATATTACAAACACCTGGTATTTAAAATGGAGTGTGCACTTTTTAGAGCCATGCTATGGTATAAGACAAAGGTTAAAAAGACACTCTAGGGACTAAACAGAAGTCATCTGCAGTTCAGATCTTAGAATGTGCGAGATTATTTTAAAATTATGGTGAAAATATTGAAATAACTGAATGTATGTGTAGCAATTTATTCAAAGTTTACACTGAGGCCTCACCTGCCTATTTGTGAAGTACAAACATCCCATCTTTCTGTAGAGCATGGACTGCCTCTGATGCTCTGTTGGCATGACAACCAGCGAGGATTGAAATGGTTGGGCACATGACACAGCCAAGGTTGAATACAGACAAAACAAGAGAACATAATCATCTTTTCCTGTAGGGAACGACTTCACAGCAGACAGAGTGGCAACAAAAAGAGGGGGGTCAATAACAAGACGTTCCGTGCCAAACAATCCCAGGGTGGGAGAGTGGGATCTCATCCAGTGGGTGCCGGAGTCTGCCTCCTCTGCAGCTCAACAAAGCCGAGGTGGGAGTGTCCTCCAGCCCGGCACATCGTGATCCGATCCAAGTGTTGCCGAACCACTTGCAAAGCGTCCATTACAGCTCCTGGGGGACGCGATGAGACAAACAACAGGAGGAAAAATGAGTTTAAACCGGGTAACATCAGCCAGCAGAGCTGAAGATGAGCTTGGGAGTCATGGAAACTGAGTCTCTTTGAATGAGATGTTGGTGGTGCTGCATCATGTGGTTGAACAGCAGGCCTCGCTGGACAGATCTGGTGCTGCGTGAGCCGATCCAAACTGAGGACCGAGCATCGAGGAGAAGAAACAATTCACAGAACTGCCCAACATCTGTCCTCTGAGAGTCAGATTAATGTGATCACACACAGTCACACACACCCTCACATAAATGAACAACAGCCTCCAAGGCTGGCTCATCAGGCAGCAACAATTGCTACATTTGTATTCCTATGATTACTCATAATTCATCAACAGATGATTATGACTTGTGACGTTTATCTTGTCATTTCACACTGAAAACTTTCATTATATATAATATTACTTAAACATTGCTTTATTTTCACTTGTAGACAATCAAATCAAAGTGCCAGATCCACAATGTCCATGTTAATATGTAAGACAGGTGTTTCTAAGCCTCCAAATTACTTTTATTCCAAGATTAAGCTTTTGACTTTTGGAAAAATTTAATAAACTTCTTATGGTCGCTATAACTTTTACATTCCAAACTGTCGACTTGCTATGGAGGAAACATCACAACAAGATGCGTTCTGTATCCAGGCAACCCCTAAAATGATTTACAGACTTCTGTACCCGACCAAAGGATATTTACCAGGTTTCTGTGTAAACAGCTGTTCATCACTGCTTGTCGGGAAACAATCTGCTTTTCTCAAAGGTTTGAGTTTACCATCTGGTCTCACCCAGCTTCACAAACACATTTGGGGTAAATGGAGTAAATACTTTATGAGCAAACAACTTTGGCTTAAAAAAAAAAATCCCAATTCCAGTTTTATTCAATCAAAAAATCTAAATAAAGACATGACTTTTTTATTCTTTTTTCAGAGAATAATAATAATAATTAAAAAAAGAATGCAAATAAACATATTTTGAGAATTGTCGGTTATTTCTAGATGTTCTGATTAATATTCTCCTTATATTTTCCAATACTTTCTAATCTAATCCGTTAAAGGCAAGTTTCACTGCTCTCTCATACTGCCTTTTTTGATGTTGTAGTGCAGCTGTTAAGGTTTGCAGCTAACTTGTTAAATGATTGTCACATCCTAAGCTCCAGCAGCACTTTCAGAGCTGACATTAGTATTCGTTTTGCAGCAACACTGTGATTTATGTTTGCTGATTGCAATTGCAGGACACGTCCACCTTAAAAAGAGGAAAATATCAGATTTTGCTTCTCTGAAAGGACAGTGAAGGCGAGACAGACAGAAACGCTAATTAATCTTTGGGGGTAAACTTGAGGCAGCTATAACCAAGAAAGAGGAGAGCACAAAAGCAAATTGGTTTGAGGAAGTTGAATGATTAAAGGAAAACTTTAGATCTCCAGCCGCATGTAAAAGAAGTCATGGATGAATGGTCTGATGTCGCGGGAGGACATTTAGAAAACAACACACGAAAGATTAAGAGAAAAGACTAAGATAAAAGTTAGAAGCGCAGACACAAGTCACAAATAAACATTGCAAAATACAATAATTAAAAACTATCCAACCAGAAGAGCAATTGATCATTACAAGAGGAAATTAACATTCTTAACTTCCCCAAATAAGCGGAAACATGAATTATGTCTCAGTGGCGATGCAACATTTGCAGCCCAATAGGACAGCAAATATGTTGTCCTCTGGAGGCATCATGCAAATGAGCGTATTTTCAAGGGTAATTATAAAAAGAAGGATATTTTTAAAAACACAGTTCTGGTCAGACGTTTACCAACGTTCACTGCTGGAATAAAAGCTTAATAAATTGTGTGCTTTTAGTATTTTTTTTCCTAATTCATACCTGGTCAAATATATATGTAAAGGCCCACTAATACAAGGTTAAATGTCAATTTGGTAAACTCAAATTAGACCACATAAATTTAGCAGCTTTTAAATCCGAACATAAATCAGATTTATTGCATTATTAGTAAGGATTTCAAACTTGTCTTTACAAGTTATTATTCATAGAAGTTTTACAATCAGTGTATTTATTAAAAAAAAAAAGATTTGATCAAGTAGGTTACTAAAAGCTCATATTTAACTTTATCAATGACTGAGTTGAGTGTATTTAAAACAACTTACCAGAGCTGTAAATATAAAATTGAACCATGGACAAAAGCAGCTTAAACACACCTTAATAATGTTTCTTTATATAAAAAAGGAGCTTACAAATGAATTTATTAGTTTTTTTAAATTTTTTTATTCAAAGCTTTTCTCTGCGGAACAAAATGAGTTTATCTAGTATTAAAAGAAAGATTATAAAATATGAAAATATAAAAAAAACTCCCTAAAAACAAAATAAGTGTTTCCCTTCAGTCATTTTTCTGCTTTCACCATTTTTAAAAATTATTTTCAGTTTTTTAAAGTAAACACCATAAGCGTGAAGGGGTGGGAGGTGTTGTCAAACATGGAGTTTAAATCAAGCAACGCATGCGGGCCGGGGGTGGAGGCTGCAGTGGGAGGAAGGCTGAAGATGTGACTGATGGACAAGCTGGAGGAGTGACGCCAAAACTGTCATCTCCCCGTTGTGCGACTAGCGTCTTCGACAGCAAAATATGCACAGGCTGTCATAATGTAGACAATTTTCTCCACCAAGGCAGAGGCGGAGGAGGCGGGTTGACAAAGTCGATGGGGCCTATTTGTCAGGATCAACCGTGGTCCAAGGTTCATACAGTCAAGGGTTTGTTTTCTCTGAACTTTTTAGCATGGGAAACTTATTCAAATGACTGGAAAATATTGAAATCTTGTGAAATTTCGGATTTTGACTCATTTTGTAGCATCAAAAAATTAAAAATTAAAAATAGTCTTCAAGTGAAGTGTGAGACAACTGTGCTTTTTTTTTTCCTCAAAAAGTTAAACAGTTGCAAGGAAATAAATAGAAATGTTGACAAAAGAGATTTTGTGAACAAAGGTTTGTGGAAGGCCATCAGACTAAAACGTTGATATTACAAAAATATCAGCCTAATATAAGAGTTTGCTGATGATTAAGGGGTTTTGTCTCCTTAGAACTGAATTTGAATAATTCTTGTTTTGGTGCATTTCCCCTGAGAAAGTGAGACTTTTTTTTTACTTTGAACAGAAATCATTAGTCATTGACAAAATCTACTAGGCACAAGGTTTAAAAAGGGTCTTTGAAGGACTGAGGGAACATTCAAGCTAAATTGTCATGGACAATTAAGCCTTTTTCACATTTTGTCATTACACAACTACAAAGTTCAATGTATTTTATTGAATTTTTTAAAAAACAGATCAACATGAAGTAACAGGGAATTGTGTAACTGAATGAGAGGATTTATAGCTCTTTTTTTTAGAAATTGTAATCTGTTGAGTTGCATATGAATTCAGTTCTGTTTAATTTGACACAAATAAATAAAATCCACTAATTGCCTTTAGTGCTCTCATAATTAGTAAACAGAGCCCACCTGTGTGCATTTTAATCTCAATCTAAATCCTGCTCATCTGTGAATGCCTCAGAGATTTGCTAGAAAACATCAGTGAACAAACAACATAATGGGAACAAAAGAACCCAGCAGGCAGTACAGAGATAATGTTGTTGTTTAGTCATTGGGTGAGAGAACAGATTGTTGGTTCATCATACTAGCTAAGACACCGATGAGAGAATGAAATTCTGAAAACTCCTGAAGGAGAATTGGTTGGTTGAATTGGCTGTTTGGAACACGTCAGCCTAAATGCAAAACATTAGTTCATCATCCCCATCTTGAGGCAGGGTGGTGGCAGCAATATGCTGCGTGGATTGGTTTTCTTATCCACACAGCATATTGTGTGTAGTTGTAGTTGTTGTGGAAATGGATGGAGCTCAATGTTGGGTGATTGTGAAAGAAAACGTTTGATTGGAATTTTCCTTTGTCCTGTTGGACAAACTTTCTCTTTTTTTGTTGTTTGCTTTTTAACTAATCGTGGGTTATTTTGCTACAAAGTATTGACACATTTTTCAGTCTCACCTCATCCTGTGCAAAGCTGCAAGAGACACACCAAAAGACATACAGCTGCTGTTGCAGTGGAAGGTGGTTCCATATAATTCAAAGGGTCTGAAAAAGGACACACACCAAACTCTTTTAATTTTAATGTGCTGAAAAGACTAAAAACCTTACTCCCCTATCTATCTGATAAAATTTCAATAAAACATATAAAATATTGTTTTTCCGTCTCATGTAGAACTTCAGCAGTAATGTCTTTGACCAATTTCAAAAAGCTGCACCTCAGCTTCCCTGTTCCTGAACCTCACCCCATGTCAACCAGTTTGCGTATCCAATGTGTTGCTGAAAATGAATTCTGAAATATCCTTAATATTCAGAACCCTTCAGATGATAATAATACTTGTCATTTTGGTTTTAAAATCATTGAACATTAATATGTTTAGCTCCTCACTTCTCTGTCCTTTATTTGACAGATATTTATTTGTGTTACCTCCTCATCTTTGGTGGGAGATATTGCCTCATCTGAAGGGTTTTCAGACACATTACATGGTGAAAGCGTAAAAACTCGGTAATTATGTTTTTCATTATATTAGCTGCTTATACTCATGCTGTGCTTTAATGGATGAGTAGCAGAGCTGAAAATGAAGTGCTCTCATGTAATGAGGCACAGATGAAGCTTCATTTAGTTACTTTTTGTTAAGCACTTATAGTGCAGTTGACATGTGTCACTAGAAAACAGTAATTACAGCTCAGTCCTGCGCAACCACGGCTAAAGCTGACATCTCCACTGCTGATTGTAGTGAATGGCACTACAATCCTTAGTTTGAAAGTGAATGGCAGAATGAAAAAAACAGCTATTGTGGATTTTATAACTTCATTAAAGACCACCTCTACAGATAATGAATTAATTAGTTTGGTAATATGCTAATAGTGTGGTATTTTGTGTGAAAGAAAACACAAGAGACAGACAAGAAAAGACAGTAAGAGTGGAGTCCAGCAGAACTGATGCTCAAAGAGAAGAAGAAAAGCAGGAGAGGTGAAATGAAGTCTTGATGAGAAATCATTATGCAATGCAACTTTATAAATTCTTGATGTTTTGTGAAATGATAATAGTGGGATTTATTTTTGTGTCTGACCATCAAATAAACTACATGGTATGTCTTTACATTGTTATTAGTTTGACCTTCTAATTGCAATGACATTGCGCTCTCTAATTCTTATTTTGCAAACAAGAATGAGAAAAAGTTTAGTCTTTATATTTGCATAGCCATACTTAGAGTTGTTATTGCCAAGAAAGGTGGTTCTGCAAAGTATCACTTCCGAAAGGTTGAGTGTAAAAAAGCAAGTCAAAGTTTTCATATTTTTAGTTTAATTCTGTATCCTTTTTACAGTAACAGGCTACTTTGACCGGATATAAAATCCTAATAAGAAACACTGAAGTTTGTGGTTGTAATGTGACAAACTAAAAAATGTCAAAGAGATATTTATGGTAGTGGTGGCTTATTTTGGAAAATACTGAACAATTGTAGTAATTGTAGTAATTTACTTCAATTGAAGTAAATTAACTGAAAATGTCAAAAGAAGAACTTTCAAAATAAGCTTTTTTGATAATTACTTCATTTCTCCACCAATTTCTCCATCTATTTTCATGATGTTTTCTCTATTTTTATCAATTATGAAAATACTCTGATGGGGTTGTGTATGTGTGACTACAGCCAGTTTGGGTTCTCATTTGCAAAACTGGACACTCTAATCAAAACAGTTTGTGCTCCCAATTTGCCCCGAGTGCTGCATCTGCTGTTATGTCTCCAAATATTTAACTAGACAAGATTCACTTCTACATTGAAGCTCAACATCGCCTCTTTTCATATTTTATGCCTGTGGAAACAAGACTGTGTGCAATATGCACCCATTCTTCAAGAGGACATTTAGAACTATCCACTATTCAACCACCATTGATGCCGAACAAGTGAGAGTCTGTTTACTGCCAGTCACAGGGCACGCTTTGATGTGGCGGCAGCCAATATTGTCAGAGAAATTCAGCCTCTTAAATCCCTACAAATGACGCCGTAACTCAGATCAGCTGTGCTTTGTGTTTTTCTGCTCTGATGTGACAGAGAGCTTGTGCTGCTGTCGTCCTACAAAGGCTTTTCTCTTCGCCGAAAGCTCTCGTTTCAAAGCTTTTACTCCGGTTCCATTATATCAATTACAAACACCCTCTCAACCTAAAGTTCTGGCTCGATTTTCAGCTCTTTGGATTTCAAAAATGCATAATTACCAATAACAGCTGGGATGAAATTTGCGGGATCTATTTTCTCTTCTGCCTTGCAGGTAGATGGGCTGATTTAAAGCACTGAGATGTCTTCTTTATGTATAGAAATTGCATTTGGTTTCAGTACATTACAACCATCGAGGACGGCATTTTTCTTTTCAGTTAATTGTGGTTTCCTAAACACAACAATATGAGAAAGGCTCATTTAGGTGTCTGAAAAATTACTGTAGAATAATACACAGTTGTATATTTTCATTTGCCTGCCAACCATCCTGCCTCAGGCTCTTAAAGACCATCAGGTTTCATAAGCACCCTCTTTAGTAAGACACTAGCAGCTAAATTAAGCTTGGAGTTTTCCTCCTCCGTGTGTCGCATCCTGCGGCGTCAAATACCTATGACACACAGTTCATGTCATTAGTGTAGTTGGAAGCTGGGGGGGTGGCAGACCTCCCAGAAATCAAATAAAAGCCTACAGCTGCACAGTCTGTATTCAGCTGCTCCATTAAGAGGGTTTTCTGTTAAAGCAACTAGTAAAAGGAGGACCTGTAAGAATCTGACTGACTTGCCTTCTGCTTTGACTCACTGGCATCCCTAACTGACACCAGGAAACTCCTATCTTCATATCAAAGCTGTGCAAGGAAGATAATTAGTGAAAGGTTTCAGGTGAAATTTATCACTAAATCCAGAGCTACCCCCGTTTGTTTGATACAAGTCAGCAACAACAGAGGCAGTGTAACTGGGGAGAAATGTTTAGTCCGGACTAAACTGTGTATGAATTGCTTAAGTATGTTTACAGGTTTTTAGGTTTTTCTTGATGAACATCTATTCAAAAATTAGACCCTCATAGTCAAGAAGAGCTGAAGTGATATCGTCCTTTTTAACCTTGTATTGGATACAAGGTTAAAAATCATCACTAAAGAGTGGTATGACTTTTTTTTTATAAATTGGCTTTAAATTGGTAAAAATGGTAATTATTCGTATGTATATTAATGTGGTCATCATACATTGATGGTAATGTTTTACATGAAATTTCACCCAGTGTTATGACAATAGTATTCTTGAAAAGATCTTCATCCGACAATAAATGTTTCTGACTCTAAAAGCTATTTTGTTTTTATGAGATGTAAGATTAATGACCAAATCTTGTTGTAACCGCCTCTGTGATAAAGTTAAGTGACCACTCTAATTTAATGTTGGGATTAGAAACCAACCGGTTGTTGATTAAAAAACAAACTGCTCCAGTTAGATTAAGATAAGGGACAGGGACGTCTAATTAACTACCAGCAAATTGTAATTAATGAAGAGAGTTCTGGGTGTTCATGTTTGGTTAATAAGGTAATAGAGACCAAAAACTGCATGACACAGTGGGAAATAAAACAGTTGTATGAAAAGCAATTGTTTGCTTCTGTTTATGCATATCATGTTGACCAGAAACCCGGCTGTGCAGAACAACAATGAGCAGATTTGCACTTCAGTGTCTGAGGTTCCTTAGTTTGAAAATGAAACTTTATCTTTGCAGGACGATTGTGAATATGTCTTCAGATTCAGTGAGCTGTGAAAGTAATGAGGCAAACAGAGTACTGAAGCCATCAGGTCTGTTTTTGATTTAAGTTTTGCTTGATGAGTTTATTACTGCCGAACACCTTCAAGGTACCACCGTCCTTTTTCTCCGCTCTGGAAAATTGAGTTTTGGCTTTTTACATGTCATTAAGCTGCTCCACCTGGAGCAGCATTTATGCATTGCTAATGAAGGAAAAAAATGTTTTGTATTCATAAAGAACGTGAAAATTAATGGGGTCACTTGGAACCTACATTACAAAAATCCTTTGGAGGTAATTTGTATGAACAGGTGAAATGCCACAAAACCTGCCTGGAAATGTTGGCTATGCAGAAACTCGGACTATTGCAAACAAACTAATAATATGCTCAGTCAAATATGAGCATATGCATATGCTCATATTTATTCATTCAAGGTAAAAGATATATAATATCTTTCACCTTGAATGTACCTAATGGGAATAAAACACCTTTAATTGTCAGATTTCACAATATGACCTGTGAGGACTCTGGAAATATTATTTAACAGCGTGTCATGATTTAATGCTAATCCCCCAGACTCCCATTCAAATTATTACAGCACAGGCGTGACATATTAGTTTTGCACTATTACATCTGAAATTTAGCTGTGCACTCACTGTGTGAACTCTGGCTATAAAGACATTAGGTGATAACTGTCTTAGGGGGAGTGAAGCCCAATTTCCAGGGTGTTTGTACACAAATCAAACTGTGAAGCAATTTATAAGGTCCACCGTAATGTGACTTTCTCAGCCACAGTTTCGGATGATGTGCACCGTTCAGTGAAAACCTCCCCAAAGTCTCTCCAGAAATGATCATATATTTCAAACACCAAACCTACAAATGCAATTTTGTTTGTTTCTGGCCATTAAACTTAGAAATGAAATAATATATAAACTTGAAGAGAAAAGTTTAGGTGTTTTTTTACTTGGCTGTAAAACTTCTTTTCCATGTGATTTGGAGATGGTACACAAGGAACAGATTTTGATTCTTTTAAGACTGACTCAGATAAGATGTGGCCCCTAATTAAACCTGCACAAAATGTAGATTTTCAATAAGAGTATTAATGTTTCCTAGTAAGTGTTTAATCAATCTCAGCAATGCTACCATGTTTGCTTGAACTGTAGTTTGATATTGTTACAGGTAAGATATATTTTATTTTATTGATCAAAAAATATACAGTAAAACAAAAAATGACTCTAGACAGTTTCTGTGAAGCAGTATCTTTCTTTAGATATTAGGAAAAAGGCAATTATGGGAAAGATTGCCGACTTGTCCTGAAAACAGTCACTGACACCCTCCAGAGTCACAAAAGGTTGTTGCTGCAGCAACTGGTTGGATCCAAGCACATTCATAGAAAGTGAAGTAGAAGGAAAAGGTGCACTAGCAACAGGAATGACAGCAATCTTGAGAGGATTGTCAGGAATATTGTGGAGCTTCATGAGGAGTGGACTGAGACTGAGAAATCTAAAATCATCTTAGTTGGGCTCAACTGAACTTTTGCTTAGTGGTCCAAAGTCATCTGTTCAGATAAAAGTAAAGTTTCCCAGAGTCTGGAAGAAAAGTGGAGAGAAACAGAATCATGTTGTTTGAAGTACAGGGTGAAGTTTTTTTCTTGATTGTATCATGTTTGAGCTACTGTTGCCTTTCTGCCCATTCTCCTCTGAGATCAACAAAGCGTTTTCAGCTACACGGCTGCTGCTCTGTGGAAATGTCTTTCTCAAACCATTTCCTGTACATCTGAATGACGGTGGTGTATGAAAAGTCCCAGTAGATGAGCAGTTTCTGAAAACCTCAGACCTCCAGAGTCATTTAAACTTCAGCAAATTTTCTTCATCGGGTTGAGTTGCTGCCACGTGATTGGCTAATACAGTGTTTGTGTTAGACAGAAATTAAACAGCCATCGGTGTATGTAGATTAAAAATCCCAAATTCAAATCTGGGCTGAGACCAGAATATTTTACTCTTACCAGAAGCCATCTTTCTGCTCACAGTGCAGAATTGTGTAATTGTGTATTTTATTGCTTTAGTCATTCTAAAAATCCATAACACTCAGACACTTCCTGAACCTTTTGCCTTCCTGTTTCCTGAGTTTACAAGCATCATGGGTGCAGTTGCATTTACACTGCTGGGACATCTTTTAAACACCGTTGACACTCAGCGGCACACCAGAAGCAGATTAATATAAAGGCTGAACCAACATGTGTACACTTATTAAATACTCTGACAATGTGAGTGGTTTTGCTCTGAGGACTGGATGTACGGAAAGACATCATTGGACTACTGTAAGGGAGGTTTCAAAAGTCATTCCCAGAACTCTGGGAACTTTCACGGAAATGATTATATTTATTGTTGTGCATGACTGCAGTACTAATGTGTAACATTACAAGCACTGCACAAACAGAACTGTGAAGCAGAGGACATTTTTTCAGTTGGTTAGTCAGAAGAAATGGAGGACAGGACAAAAATGATAACAAGCTTGCTCAAGGTCCACAAAGGATTGGTTTTAGAAGATGAAACAGCAGAAATCCTAGTCACCTGACTTGAAAATATTTGATTAAATTTAAAAAATGCACCTGAAGCACACAAACCCAAGAATATTTATGAATTGCAGCAGTTTATTTATGAGGAGTGGGCTAAGCTTCCTCAGAAATGCAGGGTCTATGAGATGTTTTCTCATGAATAAGTTGAATACATTTGAGACTAGTAATCATTAAAGTGTTATTTTGCTGTTCAATTAGGATAAAAACACTTGCAATATATGTTTACACTCCTGAATATGCTATGACAGGATAAATAGTGACTCTTTATCTGTGGTTTTTCAAATTTCTTGGAATGAATCTGTGGATTATTCACACAGATCTGTTTCATGTAGGAAGGAGCATAAAAGAGAATATAATGTGAGCTTCATATACATAGAATCAATCAACAGCAGTATATTAATAATGTAAACATGTTTCATCAGTGTCTATTTCAGAGAATAGAGAAGATAAACAGAAGACAACTGAGTCCATTTCCTTTATAGCCCCTCGATGGGCACAAGCTAACACTCCCTACGCATCGCTGTCTTTGTTTCCCTGAACATAATGAGGTGTGGCAAAATGAGAAGGCACCTTCTGGCATTTTCACCACAACTGAGAAAAAGTTAAGTTCAGGAATAATCCCTTTGAGCAGAGAACTAGAGAATTATCACTCCATTATTTTCATACACTGCAGAAAGCAGCACGCAGTCCTGCAGCTATATCACATGAAAAATTACTTTTACTGTGACAAAAGCACCCCTCATACTACCTCCCCAACCTCTACCTCCACCAAATCCAATTTATTCGTTTCAAAACTGCTCCGCCGTCTCTTTCGGCATCATAAACTGGAAATATGTGAGACCCACTCGAAGTAAGGCTCCACTGTTTTTATAGAAGCACCTGTGAATCTGTGATCGCATTAAAGCCAAAAGCGTCTCATCAATACACAAGTATATCTCGGTAAAAAAAATAGAAAATTCTTGGGAAAACAGTGTTTTATCCAAAAGAAAGCTGCAGAAGAGAATTTAAAAAGAAAGTAATGAGTTTCCAGAGAATAACAAATGCTCTTTGTAGAGGCTTTACAGGATTACTCATTACTGGCACCAACGTGAAGCCTGAAAGCACAGAAATAATCTTAATATAACAGATCTGCAGGCAGTAGTCCAAATGTTTTTACGGTTTCAGGCAGCATTTTAAGCCTGCATGTAATATAAGGCTCATTACAGGCTAAAAGGCTTATATGATGCTCCCACTCCTTTGATAGCAGTCTATCACTCAGTCAAAGAATTTGTGGTTTAATCTGTGGATTCTTTAGTCCATTAAGTGTTTTTGGATATTGAACTTTGATTTGGAAGAACATTGTCATAAAAGATAGAAACTATAATGAAATGTGCATTTACTAACTGATTTGACTGATATGTCTATTATTGTAGACTCAGCATTGCTGTTTTCAATAACGACTACTTCACTTAGATTTATTTAATTTGAGATCTAAGTTGTCTTCCAGTCTCTTGAAGCAAAGATACTGGAAGACTATTTATCCATCCAGCAGTGAAGGATGGAGAGGTTAACGAACAAAAAGAACTATTTCATCTGTGTAGACTTGAATTAAAATCCTTGTTGAATTTCATAAAATCAAAACAGTCAATTCCATATTTGACTGATGTTACAGTTAGCTATGTAAGGCATTAAATAGAAATATTTCAAATCCAGACTATTGTCTTATGTTTTGTTTTTTCCATGTTTTTTCTGTGCCCTGTCTTTTTCCAGGAACCAAAAGTAAGAAGAACAATCTTTATTTTTTGCTTGCTTTGGCTTTTCCAAAACTCATGGATGGTTCTTGTGTATTTTCAAAAATAGATTTGTAACATTTTATTGAAGTTTTTAGAATAATACAAATATCTTTCTTGCCATACAAGCATACAAACAAAACTCATTAATTTAACTCATGAGAGTAAGTCTATTTAAAAAAAATGAAATGATCTCTAAGGTCTGCTTTGCAACTGAAGATGTCATCAAAAATGAAATAGTTTTTAAGCAGCATCTGATGCTGGGGATCAGCTCTTCAGTGTAAACGGCTCAAAAAACTCTGATTACAGTCTACAGTATATTTTGTACATTTTAAGCAGCAGAACTGGATTTGTTTCAGTTTTCTGGAGGAAGGATGTTTAAACCAGACTTTAGCAAACTGATGCAACAATACTTTTAACCACCAATAAAGTGAGAGCTTCTTGTGTGTAAAGAGAGAGAGATTCAGACCAGATAACATCTAGTTTAAGTTTTGCAGGAAAGTGAGAATCATGTCTCTATTGATGTTTTTGTCTGTGGAATAATTTCATTAGGACACATACAATACATGCTCAACACTGCTTGTCAGCCTGTAAATTTATTTCAAGATATTTCTTTTTTTGGCTAAAGTGAGACAGGATCTTTTTTTTTTATGTCAGCAATGATGTTGGCCTGAGAAGACTCCCATTTAATTGATTTTTCCCTAATGCTTTTGTTGTTAAACCATTAAGTTTTGGAATAATGTCGGTGTGCCTGCAATTCCTAGGGAGGTTCCACATTGTTTTCTTTGTTTCTACTAAATTTCTGGAGTTCCTAAACATTCAAAATGATTTTGTAATTCTATTCAGACTGATAGATGTTCCATTCTCATCTGTTTTTAGATTTCCTTAGGCTGATCTTTTCCTTTATGCGACTCTCCAGTCTATTTCATGACATGAGGCAAATTGTGAAGTGATTTCTTGATTCTACAAGTCCAACATTTATTGGGTCTGGGTATGGTTACTTAACCTGACCCCAGCTTTTTTTAAAGAATCTGATTATACACACTTAGTTTCTGATTTCATATGGAGAACAAAGATACAAACATTTGTCAGGAGGATGTAAAGTACAGCAAGAAACCAGAGATTGAGAAAATGGAAACAAGAAAAAACCTTTTATTAAAAACTGTGCAAATTCGTCATGCTACAGCTAATTTTACCCGAGATTGGACTTTTCAGTCTCCGTGTCAGAAATGAGAGTCTCACACACCAGCATTCTGGGAGCCGGCAGCAAAAACATGGAAAAGACTTCATTTAGAAAAAAAGATAATCAGAGCAAAGGCAATGAGGGGCAGAATGACACTGGCACACAGTGACAGATAATTTAATCTTGCATGCAGGAGAAATGTTTGCTGCAGGGAATCGTTGCTGATCTGGTCATCATTCCTGTCTGGAATATCAGTGTCTCCAAAGCAGTGACATCCAGGAGGGAAGTTATGTCGCCTTCAGCTGAAGTGGCATCATCTCCACTGAGAACTGCATCTGTCAGCAGTCATCTAAAAATCAAGCTTGTTATAATCATCCCCAACCTGAACGAGACACACAATTTACAGTCATTACCACTCCCATTAGCTGTTCTTTATAGTGGTTTTGTGTATTATGTTAATGTATCTGTATTACAATGATGTAATTTCACCATCTCAGTTCTTGGCATCTATTATCTATGCTCAACTTCCATCTTCTTTTAATCTGATTTGGTGTTTTGCAAACGTATTCCCTGTGAGAGTTTTTACATTTGGTCACATTACAACTGTAAACTCAATGTAAATGCAGATGTTCTGTAAAGGCGACAGACGTATAACTTTGTGAAGACCAAGGAGACAGAAGACAGGTCAGGTAAAAAACAAGATTTTTTCATTTCCAAGAGTCTGATGTAATATGACAAAATGCGTTCACTTCAAGGGTCATGTACTTTTGTGAGCAAAAACGTCAGTAGCAACGTAACTCCCTGGTTTTCTTGGCCTGAACGCTGAGCCTCATCAGTAGCTTGTCCACATCTCTGAATCACCATTAGGCTTCGACCCGCTAAACATAAAAAGGGACAGCGAATTGCTGATGAGACGTAGGAGTCCATCTACGCACTAAGACCCTACTTTTGTTGCTGTTAAGCACTCTCATCAGTGGAAATGTAATCACCTCTTATGCCTGAAACAAAGGTAATGCTCTGTGAAGCACCCAGAAAGATGGGGGCATAGTTTCACTTTCTGCAAAACTTTCATCTCTGGACGTTAGAAGAGCCCTCCACCTCTTTTCCTCTCCAAGCTCATGAGCCTCACCGGCGAAAAGAGAAAGGTTGGAAAATAAGCTTTTCCATAACTTTCAGTCTGTAAGTTTCAGAGCCAAATATTCTGAACATGTCACCGCTCAAATAGATGAAATGTACTTCTTTGCTTTCTCACAGCGCCAGGATGCCAAACGCCATCTGCAAGTTCTCTGAGCCAGTTTGGGATTATTGTTGTAATTTACATCCTAACTGCCTGTCTGCCTTTTAAGGTTGTGCAGAGTATGACTTGAGTTTTAGCTCAACACATAAATCTAGGCATTATTCAAAGAAGTGCAGCAGCAGAATAAGTATAGAGAATGCTGAAGAAAAATTGAATTTAAATTGCATAAAAACTACATCAGTTAATTCATAAAATGGAGAAGTTGGTAAAGAAATGCAACAATGCAAAAAAAATTTAAAAGACACAAGACGTCTCCTTTTATCACTACTTTACGGTCTGTAGCTACTTCAACTCTTTCTGGTCACAATGTTGAAATTGTTCAGCTATGTTTTTGGAACAAGTGGTAAAATAGATTCTAGAAAAAAAAACAGGCATGTAATGCAAAAAAATCCACAAAATCTGAAAATCTTTATGCCTTTAAGTTTTCCTCACACAGCTCCTCCAGACTAGTTGCAGTAGCAACGAGCAAATACCTGGTGGAACTGTGCGTCTGCTGAGCTTATCATACCAACTCCATCTCAGTTCAATGCTTCTAAAAAAATTGCGATCATGCAGAAGGATTGTTTTGAGAATGGATAGGAGTTTCTTAAAGAGACAAAAAACAATTTCAAGGTATCAGATACAGCTATGATGCAAAGTCAAATTTCTTTAGTTCTTTATAACAACTAAAGATAACAGTTACTCGATTGCGCTATAAAATACCCTTCAATAAACTGAATTTTGAATTTACTCATGTCATCTTCGTCTGATATTAAAATTTGTTTATTTGAAAGATTTAGTGTGACAGATAGGCATAAACATAACACACATATAATGGGGCAAACATGTTTGAACAGCTCTGTATAAAGTTAACATTTTTAGAAAGTTAACATCTTTTCATTTTTGAAGCCAGTGTAAGCACTTTGTGACTTAAAGACTTAGCAAATGCCTGCAACTTTTCCATCTGAGTTCTTATTTTTATATCATTGGCATTCGCACATCAATTTAAATCTATGCTAAAGAAAATGGTTTAATTTTCTGGGTTTTTACTCTACCACAGCCAGAGGGGAGGGAAATCTATTTCCTTATACTGCGCAAAACAACAAAAAAATACTAGAGTGATTTGAAGTTGATTGCAGTAAAACATTTGTGTTCTGATTGAGTTTTGCTGTGAATATAAAGGAGTTAGAGGAGACTTCTAGGGTTGAGCAACAGAGCAAATTCAAAATATTATCTAAAAAAAATGAGGACTGACCTTTTGATGGTAACGCAGTCATGTGGGGAGTCGGTTCTTTTTATTTCCCTGCCACTCTAACTCATCACTGGGGTTTGAAAAGAAAAGTTCAAACCCACAGATTAAATATACATATTTTTCTCCAGCCTGCAGTGTTATTAAGTCATTTAAATTGTCTTGATATTGATGCTGCAAGGTATGAAACCAAGGAGATCTTCCTTTTGTAAGATGGAATAAAATTAGCAGATCTTTTTAGTGATGCCTGATGGTGTGACACCATCATTTTAATAGCCGACATGACCTTAATCTTAATATTCCTTTTAATTCTACCTTCCCTAAAGCAGTATTTAATTTAAAAGTAAAATGCAGACATATCTCTGCATATTCACCTTTTGTTGTGTGCTCCCTTTCAAAACTGATCACTGGTTCATTGAAATGACCCCAGCAGGCGGCTTGTGAATGCTTTTTGCCAACAATCCCAGCTGAATGATGGTCCTCAAACAGCCTCTCTAACTGCTGTTCCTGATGGAGACGGAGGATGATTCCCCTCAAATGGGAGTTATTCTTTGCCACGCGGCATCATTCCGGAGAGGAGCTTATGAGGGGGAAAATTTGTGGGTAATAGATTTGTGCCACCATGGCTCCCCAACTCCGGCAGATGAAAAATTTATGCAATTAAATTTCTAATTTCAGCAGGGTAATCGGGTCAGGACAGTTTGACTTCATTATCAGCAGCAAACTCATTATTAAAATCAGTCAAATGAAGATTTGACTCAGAGTCATGACTTTTGGGTTCACTGAGGTTCAAATGAGTCTTTTTGGAGATTAGAGCACATCCTTGCATAGTTAGAGAATATCAGACACACAATATAGATAACATTATGCGAGAGAAATCACAGAACACATTATAGGGTATGCATCAAAATATTATGATCATTTTCAATCACATAATCAGATAAACGCAGTGAAAGTGGAGGAATTCAGATGATCACCCTAAAGCACCGGCCACAAATGCTGGATCTTACGGTAAAAATTTGAGCAAAATTCTTATAATATAGTCACATTTTACTGGCAGCTTTCAGTAAAGTCCACAGGTGTGTATTTGTGATGGTAGGACAGAAAATAGCCTACAAAGAGATCAGTGTAGAGATGGCATGCAATGGATGATATAGAGGAAAGACTTGTTTTTTGCCAGGCAATTGCATTAAACTTTTAATTACAAACTGATTATAACTACAGAATTAGAAATTTTCTTGAATCCATTTAACCTGACTGACACATTTTCCCATCTTTCCCATTTTGAAGAGTGGATAAAGGAAATGGGACAATCATAACAATACTTAAGCGAAACAGGAAGTGATGAGCTTTCATAGCATGCATAATTTAAAAATATGCTTCAGCTACATTTTCTTTATTGGACCTGTTAGGGGTTAAAATATTTTCAGCTTCGTTGAGTCCAACTCAATTACTTTCCACAGTAACTACACTAAAAGGTTGTGTTTTTATAAATTTCTTTGTGCAATACCATGCTGCTGCAATACATCTTTTAAATGTTTTTCACACATTTTTACCAGGAGTGCCAAGAACTGCAGAGGTTTGTGTAAAAATGCAACTAAAAAACCTGACAGGTAAAAAGAAAGGCTGCACTGTTACACAGTTTGTAAAACCCGCTGTTTTATCTGAAGATAATCAAAATACCATTTGAGTTTATTACATTTTTCATTATTGTTTCCAAGACCAGAACAAAAAGGCTGATTATGTGCTTGGTTGAGGGCAATAGGAACAGCCAGGCTCCGGCACGAGCCACCTTCTGCCCCTCTGATCAAATAGTGAGAGCCACATAAATGCATTATTCAAAACTGCAGGTAATATTAATACCACGATGTGCTGCGAGTCATCTCGGCTGATTTAATATTGGTTTGAAACATGGCTGCTTCCACCTGAACCGAGAGCCTCGTAATCTTCCCGGCACCACCTGTGCTCATGCGAGGACACGGAGTGTGTTTACGTTTCCTGGTCCATACAACCTTCTTCTCCCCTCTGGTGCTAAAAGGTTCCCAGGGGAAACACGTTACTGTCGTGCCCGAATCTGCCTTTTCAAACATTTAGCGTGTTTGTTTGAACTGCCGTCTTGCCCGTGTTTTCCGCAGGATAATGATTCAGGTAGCGCTGCATAGAAGCGTGTGGATTAAAAAGCTGCTCGGTTCCTCTGGGTGAAAGAAGGTCCTTTTCTGTGCATGAATCTGAGCAAATGTAATGGAAGGGACAAAATAAGCATAAAATGGTATCTGCCGGTGTGAATCCTGCACCTGCCCTATGAGAGGGGTGATGTCTCACCGGCAGGAAGCTCACAACAGATAGGTGAGTGCGGCTTTCATGAGAATCATCCGGCTTTCATGTGCCGCCAGAGGGGAAGAGAGCCCTCGGAGTGCTGCTCATCCATCTCCTCTATAAGAGGAGCAGTCGCCTCAGGCGCCATCATACAGGAAGATAAAACTCTAACACACACAGACACATTCAAGCGTGTCCTTTTTTCTTTCTTTTACCTGTCTGGTGTTATACTTCCTGGCTTACATTCATCTCTGACTCCTGATCTAAATTTTCCGTGCTGCATGACGAACTATTAATCGTCATCTAAATCCTAAAATAACTGAATTCTGACTTTCGAGGCTAAAATAAACCCGACCTTCTTACTGTGTGGCAGAGACACATTGCCAAACATGATACTGCACTGAAGAACACAAGGTGGGGCATAACTATGAAGCTGAATGTAAATGATGCATGAGCTTGTAAGTTATTTACAGTATAAATAAAAATCTGAAACAAGTCCATATCTCTGTCTATTCATGGTTCAGTTTTCATGGATTCATTTTTCTGTGGAATGTAACTGCAAATTATTTGCAAAAAATATGCAGAATTTTTTCGTAGAGTATATCAAAAATTATTACAAAATATAATGTAATTATTATTATTTAAAATATTCAAAACAAAATGCAGCTAAGGAAGCTGACCTATTTCGACGCAATGCTATTTAACACGCTATTGGGTGGCATTTGCAAACCAACCAATCCAAGAGCAGCATTTATATTCCTTGAAGCTGATTGGCTGTAACCCCGAGAGCGGAGACAAGGATTGTGGTCTCTAACCTCCATCGTATTTGTATTCAGCCCTTTTTACTCTGACCGGTGTAAATAAAATTAAGTGCAACCAGTCAAGTTCAGATTACATCTAATTGTTAAATAAACATCTGTACTCTATGTACGAATGCACCTGTTCTGTCAGAGCCTCACGTTTTTCAGGCAACATTAGTGAACAAAAGGGGTCATGAAGGTAAAGGAACAAGCCTGAAAGTGAAGCTTAAGCAAAGTTTGATTATAAAACAAAGATCCACAGCTCAGGTAGAAGATATGTCAAGAGAAATCTGAGACAAATCTGGACTTTATGGACGACTGGCGATAAGAAAGAAATCCTTGATAAAGATCAATTGCAGTTTGCAACAAACCTGGTCTGGATGTGAGTGTTGTTTCTAATGAAAATCTAACACTGTGCACCACCTACAATACACCATATGATGAAACATAGAAATACAGTAAACTGGTAAATATGAAAGGGTACCCATGTTAGCATGGCTCAGTCAAAGTCCAGACCTAAATACCAATTAAAGAATCTGTGGCAAGGTGTTCTTTATTTAATCCGAAGAGCTACTGATAATTTGCAAGGAAAATTAGAGACATACCTCCTCTTGCAGCTATTAGTACAGCAAAATGTGATTGTAGCAAAGCAAACGAAAAACAAAAGCATGCTGCAGTGTTGGTCTGTCTGACACAATCCCAATATAATAATACCTTGAAGCTTATTCTTGTAATTTCACAAAACATAATAAAAGTTCAATGAGCATGAAGACTTTTGCAGGACACTGCAACTGTTCTCAGATTTTTGTCGTTTTTAATTAAATTCATGGTTACTAACATAAAACTAACGGCCTCCATGAAAACTGAAGGACAAAAATGCTGTCAAAGGGTAACACTCCTAGCAACAAGCAACAATGTGGGCAAGAGGTGAAAATTAGACATCAAAAATGTTACCTGGCAACAAGGTTTTTTCCATTTAAATTGAAAGGAAAGAAGCGATGGCAATCACGTTTAAAGTCGGAGGGGGAATTACCTTAATCCGCCCGTCCCTCACGGGGGGAGAAGAGGTCAAGCACGGCGCATTAGGGAAGCAGGTGGAAACTGCTGCTGGAGGACCCTGGAGAGGCTGCAGAGGGCAATCAATGTAGATTTCAATTTTTAATCAGAGACGGCTTTAAAACTTGCTCTGCAAAATCTGAGTTCAGATTTTTAAACAACAAATTTTGTTGCCTTTATATAGAAGAGCAGGGAAGTATTTCTGCTCCACACTTCGTTGTTTCTTGTGTTCAGCTAACACGAAACACCTGAAAGGTTCCTGCGGCATAGAGCCTGTGTTTCCCAGGTAAAGGTGTTAATGAGAGCTCATAGTGAATGGTGTTGGGAATTCATTCGGGATAAAACTGCAACTAATTACCTGATACAGTTAGTAACTGTGCAGCAAATAGAGCCGTGTAAAAGAATTCATACGACTTTTCATCTTTTGTCACAAATACTTCATTGGTCTTCACCAGAAAGAGCCAAAGTCCATGGTAACTCTGGGAAAGGTGCAGCTTACCTTGTGGCAACTAGCACTTCTTAAGCTTGTAAGAAGTCATGTAGAAAGAAGGTGAACTGATCAAGTGAGACCAAAATATTTTTTTGGCAGACAAAGAAAACATGTATGGCTAAAGAACTTTTGCGTATATTTCTAACACAATTTTCCATCCATTAAACTTCACATCAATACGATTAGGTACAGCGTTCTATGGAAATTCAACTTTTTAAACAACGACCTTTTGTAGCCATCTTGTGTAGGGTTGTCAATAACTGATGGACATCTGTCAAGTCAGGATTGTGTAATTTTCTTTGCATAAAAATCCTCTTATTTAAACTGGCTTTGTTATAGCATTCTTATTTTTTTAAGAATCTAAATTTCATGTTTTACTTTATTTTAAATGAAATCAAATAAAGAGATATAAACTAATGAAATGCAACATACTGTGTGTGCAACTTAATAATTAGTTTCACTTCTTGAGCTGAGTTACAACAACGTAGTTGCTCAATGACCAATTTGAATAAATCTGGTCAAATTGTGTGGTTTTACATGAAATTGATGAAATCAACAATGCACAAAAGAAAAAAAGAACACAACCAAATATATTCTTAGTCCAGGCAACACGGCCAGAATTGGATTTTACGCAATGGAAACACAGGAGCGATGGAGCCAGATGGCAGAAAGACTGTTTCTGTTCTTTGCTCTGACAGTGAATGTCACCAGTGACAACCAACCAGCCGTACGAGTATCCTGACGAATATGAGAGCAAATACTAAGCAGGCCCTGCCATTTGAGCTACCGACCGTGAATGACTAATGTTTCAGGTCCGAGTAGTAGGAATGTATGCATGAAATGTTTGATTTGAGGAAAACTGTCTTCGATCACAATTCTGCCTGGTCATTTATTGAAGTTATTCTTTTATCCACGTCAACGTTATTTAAGAAAAAACATTCACTATATTCAGTAATCTGACTTGATATTGTGCAAATGCCGTTCACTTCCAACTGAAGATGGAATAAAAATGAACACAAGACAAATCTGAAATGGCTATGCTGTTCACTTGCCCAGAATTGCTTACCTTTTCTTCAATATTAGCAACCACATTTCTTCAGTCATTAACTCCTACCGGCTCCAGCTCTGTTTGCTCCTTTGATAATCCATACTCCCATTTTGATGACGACGCCTCGTACCAGGAAGGTCCTGAGCTGGAGTCCCACAGTCCTAAAACCTAAAACATATCTGTTAGGTTTATTGATCTCTCTAAATTGCCTTTAGGTCTGAGTGTGTGAATGGTTTTCTTTCTTGTGTGTCTCTGTGCTCCCCTGTGATGGCTATTTTCAACAATCCGTTTTCTGTTTAAGACAAAATAGAAACAGGAATGATTTTTTCCCCTTAAAGTACCACTCCTCCCTCTTGAACAAAGCTGAAAAACCTAATTCTGCAAAAAAATATGCATAATTTCTCCTCTTAGCATCAGGATTTGGCACCGTTATTTGGACAACTGATGAAAGGAGACGTGTCTGTCATTTACAGAGTGATTTATAGCAGAACATCAGAAGAGAAGCTAGATTTTATAATGTTTGCTCAGCTTTATACTTACAGAAATATCACCAAAGATCAGAGGAACTGTGATTGCTCTGTGTTTCAGTCTAAAATATGAGCAGCCTTTTATACAGCAGGGCTCAGTTATAAAGAACTGTTTGAATAACATGTGGAGTGAAACCTTTAGTTGGTATTTCTGGCAGTGAGTCAGCCTTCCTCCATAAAACAGGTGATGAACTTCATCAGGGTCGCCCCATATCACAGTTTGTAACCTGCACTTAGTAAATGAGAGCTGCCAAAAAAATAAAGATCCCCTCAAACGGGATCCTCTGATTCAAGCTTTTGGAAAAAACACAGCGTTAGTAACACTAACATATGTACAGAAAAAAGACAAAATATTATGGGCAACTGACTGATCTTTAGTTTGCAAAAGAAGCTCTTGATTTTTTGCAGACTGAACAAATATCTGAGCATGTCCTGGACCTCGTTATAAGGATCTTTGGTTGTTGCACATTGTAGGTTTTGGGTCTCTGTGGACCAGCCCAGCTCCCCACCGACAGGATTAGACTCGCATCAAATTTGGATCCATGCACTTTGTACACCTGAGGCTTCCTGTTGTGTTATTTGTGCAACTCCTGAGCAGTTTTTTCAGGGTCCACTGCCTTCCTGCCGAGCAGCAAGTTCTTCCTTCGGGGAGCTGCTGAGACTGAAACGGCTGAGTAAAAATACCGCAATGATGAGTTTCTGTTTACTTGCTGCCTTTGAAGCAAAACAACCGCCTTAAAGATAAAGTCAGGCAGATCACTGGGAAATAAACCTTAGCCACTACATAATTATACACCTAAAACATCTAGATATCCCCTCCACTGAACACTTATCCTGTGAATTTTAATTGAAACGCTGAGATCTTAGTTGATAGGAAACTCAACGCATCAAGACAGATTGAGCTTTGATTATGTTTACTCCTCTTTCAAATTAAAACAAGGAAATGGTTGACACAAAGTAAACAATGCTCATCAGGTGTTAGCCATAACAAAGTCCTTTCTTGGCTGTTTAGCTCATGAATTAGAAAAAAATAAATAGGAAAACAGTCAAAAAAAAAAATCTAAGCATCATGTTCAGTGTTTTAATAAGAACACAAGCAATTCAAGCTACAAAGATTTCTACAAGGTAAATGGATGAATCACATTGAGGCAGTCACTTCTCTGAGGTCCATACATGTACAAGCGAAAACGCGACGCAGCAGACGGGCTTGAAATGTTTACTGTAGAGGGTCTGGATGCTGATGAGGATGTTCGCTGTGACTGTGGGTTTGATTCGGAGTTCAGAGGGGCTCAGTTTGGAGGAGGCGGGGGGGTTACGGTGAGGCCCAATTGGGTCTTTTCGGAGGGGGAGGGGGCATTAGCTCCGAGTCCGGGTCAGACGGGCGTTTCCGGCTCTGTGCGTTGACTCCCTGGGCGCAGCGGTCCAGATACTCAAAAAGGATTTCCTTCGTGACGGGTTCCTGGATGCTTTTACACACAGCTGGGCAGAGAAAAACAAACGGGCACAGCAGGAAGGAAGTTATCACAGAGACGCTGACAGGCTGTTTCCACCCATGTATAGTGCAACTCCTAAACTTTAAATTTTTTATGTTACAACAAAAAGACAGTGAATAGTTTTTCATAAAATTATGAATTGTTTTTTTTAAGTATTTTACAAATAAAAATGTGAAAAATTTGTTATGTATTTGTGTTTAGAGTCAATATTTTTTTATCCATTCTTCATAAAATAACTGAAGCTCAGTCAGAGTGAACAGAGAGAATGTTTAAAAATCAATATTCAGGTCTTATACTACCATAAGTTTTCCATCAACTTCTCTAAAGTCAAAACATCCACACAGCATCATGCTGCCACTGCCATTCTTCCATCTTGCTTAGCTTTGGTAGTCTGTTAAAAAGTGTTTTACTTGATGACTGTTTTTTCTTTTGTCTGACAAAGTAAGTTGGCACGTGCAGATTCTTTTTCAGACCTTTGTGGAGGGAAATCAGTTTTTCATGTGTCGGGCCAATCTCCCAATATTAAGGAAATCCAGGTCAATTTATCGTCCCTTTTTAATAAGCAATAATTTCAACAACTTTTTTCCTGTCACTCTTTCATGAAGGCCATATCTGTTTTTTAATTAATTTAAGAATCAACAGATTATTCCACCTGAGCTGTACAGGTTGGCTTCTTGTTCGCTTTTTCTGATTGGTTACAGTGACAGGGTTACAGTGCCCAACCTGTCACTTTAAGTGGAAAACTGTCTCTCAGTAGGTTTGCAGTTGTGCCACACCATTTCCATTTTGGTATAATGGATGAAATGGTGTTAAAACTTGGAAATCAGTTTTATGAACTTTTCCGCACTTTTAACCCTGACATTTCAGGTGTTGCTTTAGTCTTTGTGATGCTGTTTCCTCTCTAACAAACCTCAGATATTCAAAAGACAGCTGGACTGATTTAGATACTATTTTACACACAGGTGTGCTTTTATAGTAAGTATGGATTTTATTTAGGGGTATCAGCATACATTTTTCACATTAATATTAATTAGATTATTGAAAACCTTTACAATTTTCAGTCCAATTCACAGTTAAGAACTACTTTTTGTTGTTTTGTCATATAAAACAGTAATAAACATAGACGGTAACAGTTTAACCTGACGGACTTCGTACCAAACCTCACCTCCCATCAGCACTGATACTTTGAGCCATCTTCACATTAAGTTTAGAAAAAAAACAGGATTTGGATCATTACCCCTGAGACTATGCATAGAAATAGCTCATCCCACTTCACAGCTCCCTTGGCACTTTCATGACCGAGCCACGGTACCAACAACACATTAACGATTATTTGCAGTTGCTAAATGGAACAAAGTGTTATCAGTCTGGAGAGACATGCAAAGATATCTGTCAAGATTTTTTGATAAAAGAGACTTTTGCCATCTGGCCTCCGAGGCTGTCTCGCAGCCCGCAGCAGCATCTAAAGCCCAATAACTCTATATTGTCTTCCATCTTCTACAATCAATTTAGTTTGCTCTTTAAATGCATTTCTTCTCCCTTCTGCTTCACGTTTATATGGCTTCAGCTTCTGTTCCTATGCTATTCCTTGTACAGCAGTCTGATGTCAACATTTAGATTAAATGCTGTGCTAAAAAGGTTCATCAGAGGGGGAGGCTGTGTGCAGTCTCCATCATCTTCTCCTTTGTTTACATACATTTATTTTCTCTGAAAGGTTATGTAGAAGCTTTCAGATGATATAGAACAATGCATGTGAAGATTTTTCTTCAACCGAAGCAGTTAATTGCTTTTTTCCTCCTGAATTAGACTGTGAGATAATCCCCAATATAACTCTTTGAGACAAAAACAGAAGAATTAATGCCGTGTTAATTTTAAATCACATTTATAAATGCTAAATATTTATAAATGCTAACTATAAGGATCAAGCAGCATCTCAGAATATGGACATTGAGGCAAAAGAGTGAATTTACACCTCATAAAATCTGAACTTTTAGATTAAACATAAAACTTCAGAATAAGGTGATTTCATCTCTAAGTTTTTCATATGCAAACTTTGATCTGGTCAAACCAAACGATAACAGTAAAAAGATTAATACGGTAATTAGAAAATGTGAAAATTATCATTGTACAATAAAAAAAAGAAAAATATTTCTCTACTTAGTTTGAATAAATCTGTAACTGACAAAGTAATTAGAACGTCAACCATAATAAAATCTTACACAGTGACTTTAGAAAGAAAATAATCTCTTTCTCAAATGTTTCCAAAAATTCTCTACTTGAACCTTTTTGACTTGTTTCCTCAACACGTTGTAATTGTTATATTTTCAGTCTGTTCTGTGGGGAGTAGAAGATTAACAATTTCGTGTTTAAGAGAAAAAGTCAAACTACAACTTTAAAGAAACTGTGCTGAAACACATTGTTTCTCCTGATCCATTTCTAGGTCATTTAGCCGAACTGTATTAACATGAGCCAAAAAAACTGCATGTGCAAAGCAGCTCGAAATGTCTTTCCACCAACAGAAATTGAAAACAAAACAAAAAAAGATTGGTCAATTTACACTAAGGCTGCACCATTTTTGGAAAACACAAAATAGTGCTATTGTTGTTGAATATTATGAAAATATCAATTGTAATTGTTCCATATTTTCCTCATTCTTCTATTTCTTCTCTGTTATCACAATGACTCCACCACTCTCTGGGGGATTTTTGATTTTTGATCTCTAATGTCAGTTGTGAGCCTAAAATGTATGAAATGTCCACACATCTGACCAAATCTATGCTTGGAAAGCAAGTCTATTCTTTGTATATCTATTATTTATACTTTGAGTTGAGTAATTTTTAAGTCTGAAAGCTATGTATTACCCGGTGAAGAGTCTGAGTGTCTTAGATTATCAGTTTTGTTGTTGTATTAGTAAAATTATGCACACAAACATGAATAGATCATTTTGGGGGGTAAAAAATGCTGTACATACTAAACGTTTTTTTTTTTAAATGATGAAAGGGCAGAATTTAGAAAAAAGAAAAACAGCAAATATTGTTGAACAATTATATTTTTTTCATATTGACCCCTGCAATTTAAACTCTAACATTAAGCCCTACACCAAATGTTAACCCACAAACCACTAGGTGATGAAACACAACCGACAACAGCAGCTGATTCTTCACTCCGCCGTCCAGAACCCAAATCTGATTTTTTGACAGATAAGGTCTGACAGCATGTCTGAAGACATAAATCTGACAGACTGAACCTCAGGCTGGATTAATGATTGTCTAAAGCCCTCGACTCGGTTTGTGTCATCACTCATCTTCCTCGTGTCTTCATCTTTCTTTAGCTGCTGCTCACTGTTCAGCAGGAGGTTGGTGCTGACTGGTCTGCATGTCAAAGTTTACACTTGAACTAAGTTTAACGTATTTTACGACACATCGTATATAACGTAGGTGTGCAGTGAAAAACAAGAATTATGTATGACGAGCAGCAGAGTAGGTTGAGCTGAGAGAACATTTGTGGAAAATGTCTGATAAAGTTCATTTACATTCTGTGTTTTATGCGAGAACAGTCTCACCCTTAAGTTAGCATCACAAATAGAATAAAGTGCTGAGTGCGTCTATGCTCTGCAGATGGATGCACTCTGTCATTTGTACATGCTTTGTGGAAACACTTTGCTTTCTATTTCTTGTGTTTGGGCCACTAATATATCCTGGATACCTGTTTACAGCAGTGGTATTTACTTAAAAGGGGGGAAATATTTTATGTAGCAAAATGTCAGCTTCTCCGCTCAAAGAAAGGACACGGATGAAAACAATTTGTCCTGGGCACAGAGTGCGAGGCCTGACGGGTTGGTGTGTATGCTTACACAACAGAACATCTGCCACCTCCACACACACACATTCGCTCACAATCTCATAACAGGGAAATCTAACTGAGAGCAAAGCCTGATGAAAATACTGATAAAATAAGCCATTAATCGCAGGCTGACTGCTCGTTTTTCACTTTGATACAGCTGCAGATAAAGGATGAGGTGAGGTATTAATAAATAACTGCAGACGAGGAAGGAATAGAGACTCACCCATGGCTGTGTCATAGGAGTTGGGGAAGCTTTTGTCCACCCTCTGTCTCATAAACACCCAGCTGTTGTTAGCAAATGTGCACTCGATGATCTTGTTGTCGTACTGTTTCAGCTCTTTGGTTGCCTGTGCAGACACAAAGAAGAGATTCATCAAAAACTGTGAGAGGAGGAAATGTTGCATTTTTTTTGTTCTTTCTAGTTTCTGTAAAAATAAAACATATTTTGTTAGATTATCTGGTTTAATGGTGATGGCTGTCATTAACTGTATGAATATGCAGACAAATGACGTAACTGGACAAGCGGGAAATTCATAACATTCATGATAAAATAAAAAAATCACCAAAGTATATTTTCAGTAAACTTTATTTTGAAAAGCTAAAATTTCAATATTTAGCAGGAGTGTAAAGAAACAGTGATCAGTATGTATTCAGGTTTTAAAGTCATGGTTTTCAGGTTCATGTTTTTTTAATCAGTTTTCTGAACGTTTCACAAAAATAAATAACACAATTTTTTTTTTCTTCCATCAGCAGTAAGCAAACAATGTTTTCAATATCGGAGCTATTCTGATTTTTTATGTTATTGGTATTATGCATGTTGAAGACACATGATGTTGTTTTTTAGCACAATCAAGTAACTTTATTACCTTCAGTTCAGCTGACTTTGTAATTTGAAGCCTTAAAATTGGGTGTCTGTCCCTTTAAGAAACTCCAGCTCTTTCTGACACACCGCCTTTAGCACATCCTCACAACAATGCTTCTCATTATGCTGTTTACAACGATTCTCAGGAGCATTGAAAGAGAAGTAGTTCATATAATGAGCTCAGCAGATGTTTGCTAATTGCTACTGCAAAACCCCAGGTATATTTTTCGATGAGGAAGCAACATGAAAAAGTTAATTTTACACAATACCGCCTCTTTAAAAAAAGTGGAAGGCATAAAACTGAGATTTTGTTGACAGATTGATTACACAATGCATTCAGGAAAGTATTCACAGAGCTTCACCATTTCCACACTTTATGCCACAGCTTCAAATTGCATAAAATTAATCTCTTTCCTAAAAATTCTACACACATGAGACTTCTTCTCTGCATCTATTCCATCTCAACCCCCAGATGGTCACAGTAGACAGCCGCTCATAATGAACCTGAGCCAGGTTTGATCAATAGAAGGCATTGCTGCAAAAAGCAATAACTTAATGTAGATGTGTGGTTTTTTACCATTGAAAACGTGGTCAACTAAATGTCATCGCATATATTAAACCTGCAGCTTAATGTTAAATTGATTTGAACTGAGTTGGATTCTTAAAGTGGAAATTAATTGGGCCTGATTGTCAGTTAAAGTGTTTTGAGATCTCATTTGTTCTGAATTAGTGCTGTATGAATGAACTGAATTGAAACAAATAAAAAAAGTGTCTAGTCATTGTGTGAAGGTCTCATATTATTTTGTAATGTGACAAAGATACAACATATTCTATCCTTAATGAAACATCAGCACATGCACTAACACATCTCCTGACAAAGCAGTCCAACAGTTCCTGGTCCACCTACTGAGCTACAAAGGATCACTAACCCATTACATCATATTCTGCTTTGAAAACCAAAGGAAAAAAAAAATCAGTGCTGAATACTGTAACACTGCTCAAGTGTAAGAAAGTGGCACATGATACTGAAGATCAAGTATGAGTCAAAGAAGACATTTGAGCATCTGTTGTTTATTTGTCAAGGGACTGTGTCTCACTGAGAGGATTGTTGAAACTTGGAAAATGTAAATCCCTGAACTGCTGGGAACAAGGAAGGCACCCAAAAATGTGCAGCAGCAACGAGATTTTAAAATAAACAATAATGGAGGCACAAGATTTAGTATAATGCTCCTTACTGATGACGGACTCACGCAGGGTAAAAAATGACAAAGACGTTGACCTTCAGGGTTCAAACTGAACCCGTGACTCCCAGTCAAAGACTAAGAGCGGCCACTGCCAGGAAAGCCCCGACGTTTGGCAAGACACTACAAAGTAAGAGCTTATGTGATCCTAGAGTGCCGGGCATCTGAGCTCGCAGTGGGTGTTGAATTCACACAGGAAGCAAGACAGGGTGTGAGGAAGGAAGGGAGAAACTGAGAGAAAGAATGCAGACCATAGAGAGAGAGAAAGAGAGAGTAGATATGTTTAGATTTTCAGAAATCACATTTTACAGTGTAAGTATTGTTATATTTTGATTTTTTTATGTCAGTATGGAGATAGGGTCTGGTGAGCCAAACATATCTTTCAGCGGCAGAACAGCGACAGAATCTCTGAGGTCTCCTAAAGCTTCCCGCAGCAAACTGCCAGAAAACTGTGAAGGACAGCGCAGGCAGGCAGCTACAGGCTGGATCTCTCCCTGCTGCTCAGGGGTGACATGTTGGCTGCCATTTTCCATCACCACTTGGTGCCTAATCCATCCAAATCTGTCTCATTATGGCGGCACACGTGTGTCCCCAGTTATCAGGGACATTCCAACTTTTTACAAGTCTGTGCAACACTAGTGTAGGGATGATTTAAAAACAGAATTAATGCACCAACAGCTTGTGTATGATGCTGTAGTTAGGGATGTGATGCTTATGAAAAAAAAATGTTACCAAATTCAGACTCTGTTATAAAGTATAGATAAAGGAATGGATGATGGTGGATGGGATGGATGGATGATGAATGGATAAAAGAACAGATGGTGGATGAACAGAAGGATGGATAATGGATGAAGAGAAGACAGACCTATGGATGGATGAACACTTGGAAAGGTGAATGGGGGGACGGATGAATAAATGAACATAAGAATAAATTGACAGGTGAATGAATTCAAGGATAGTCAGATGAAGCCTTAACAAAAGTGAAAGAATGATTAGGCAGATGTTACATGAATGGTTGGATGAAAAAAGGGAGGAAGTGACAGGAGAATGGTTTAACTGCCAGCTGAAGAAAGACGGATGTTAGATTGACAAAGAGATTGACACTTTTAAATAAAGGAATACAGCATAAATTATCTAAGGAAATAAAAATGTGTATTACTCTAATTCCTTTTTTTCTCCTTTATTTTGAAAACCTGGAAAATATTTTTGATCCCATTTTGTCTTGTTCTAGGCTTCAAGTACATACTGTTGATGAGAAACTTTTTTTCTTTCAGTCATCAAACAATTTAAGGACATGTATTTTAATGAATATTTACCCTGTAGAGGCTTGTAGTTTGAATATATTATTACTTTTAAAGACAGGAACGGGGTACAGGTTCATATGAAATCAACACAATCTCTAGAAATTTAGCTTGAGAATTACAGTATACTGCCATGAAAGCATTAATCATTCCTGACATAAAAATGTCTTCATAGTCTCAGTTCTGCCACATTAGTAGCGTCTCAGTGCCAGTGTGTCATCAGATAATTTAAATAAAGACTTCATTTCCATGTAAGATGTTAAACTCCAACAAATATCACTCTTACCCAAAGACTGAAACTGTTTCATCCCTGCCATAATTTTATAACTGCTTTACATATTACATCTGTAGAAAAGCAGTAGGTTAGGTTCGATAATATATTTTGTCATTTATGGCTGTTTAGTTGCAGAATAATTTATTTTCTCTGGTTATTCAAGGTTGATGCAGTAATGCAGGAGAGGCTTATTGCTATCTTGCCTTAAATTGCCAAATTGTCATCTATAATGAGGCCCTTTTTTGTGGTTTCAGAGAAATTAAAATTATGCATAAATGTTTTTTCAATGACTTAAAAAGTGCACACTGACATATTTTAGCTCGCAGTGTTTATAGTTTAATGACTTTGTGGTTAGTACCAATAGATGCATAAATATGCATTTCTGTGTGTTTTGACTACTGTGGTTTTCAGGTGATATAATATCTTAAGAACCAAATTTTCCGGTTAAACAAATGGCTAATCAGATAAGTAAATGTTTGCTTTAGACATTACTGTAACTTTCTCTACATTTCCTAAGTAAACTCGGCTTCTACAGCATGCATTTACCATAGCAACGCATCTTACAGATACAAATACCTCGTGACAACATAATAAACATCTAAAGAAAGCATTTATATGTCAGTATATTCAAAATTTGGCATCTAACCATAATCTAATCAAACTGCTGCAACACTTGGGTATCCAAAATACTGTGCCGAAGAGAGCACAGCTCAGACAAATTGACATTCAGAATTAGACATTTTCCTGAAAAGGTCTTTTGTTTTTCTATAACCAAACCTACTTTTCTTTCTTTCTGAAGTTACATCAGAATAGTGTCGCAGGTCTGCAGCACTCGGGTCCATTTTAATAAAAGAACACAAGATGAGACGACGAATAAGTGGGAAGAGGATATAAGATGCAGACGAGTGAATATGAACAGGTTTCCTGGGAATATCTTCACTGATGAACAGTATGAAAATCAATGTTCAAACTTTAATATATGTTGTCAGACAGAATATAGTATTTACCTTCCGAACAATAATATCTTATCCAGTGAAAATAAAGAAAGCTAGACCAAAAAATTCAGCAGACAGAGTGGATCATCGTCAGGGTTCCTACTTGGGCCAATAAGATCTAGACATCAGGGAAGTCAGAAAACAAATAGGATTCCTGATTAACCAATTACACAACCGACTCATACTTTGAGTGTGTGTTAAGCTGATCATTACCTCTCACATCCAGTTTGACTGTTTAATCAGAGACTAATAGGTGAAAAACAAGGTAATGAAGTGCAAGTGAGCAGGAGTTCAGCTTGTTGTCGAGTCTGTCAGGTAAACAAGGGGCTCTCAGCAATATCACCTTAACAAAACCTTAACAATGTACTGTAAACTTTACAAACTAAATGGTATGTTGCTTTCAAAAGTAGCTTTATAAGAGCATTTTGTATGGGTACCACTTTCAAATATTCTGTGACTTCATGGTTTTTAATCCTATATCTAAAATATTAGGCCTGTGGGCTATAAAAATTGATCTAAAGAACTTTAATGACACTTAAATGATGGTGAACCAGAGAGAGTCACACAGCGATGCTTTCAGGAGTCGCATAAATTGGAGAGTTCAATGAAGGAAACAACAGTCAAAATAATTTCAGCACCTGGCGGTGGAGGTGCATGCTGGGAACTCATTATAGTTTCATCAAAGCTGCAAGGCTTTTTTTTGTTTTTTTTTAAGGAAACTGCTCTTATCCCCGTCACTGGTGGCTACACCTGCCAGGTAGTGTTCAGATTATTTATGATTAATACTCCGTATGCACAGGCCACATATACCTCCAGCAGAGCAAGTAGATACCAGAAAGCATTGAGACTTGACTAAAAAGAGGAACTGTAAAGTAAAGCCTTTAGAAGAGATTTAAAATGTCTCATAAAAAAACAGCAGTGGGGATTTTAAATTTGAATCATTTTTAAAACAGTGTTGGATTATATTATATTTTCAAGCCCTATAGGGAGTTCAGTTATAAGTAGTTTTCTTTATTTTTTTGCTTTCAACCTTCAAAATAACACTAGCAGGTACATTAGACCTGACAAATGTTTTATCCCGGGAATAGAAACACTTTTGTTTATTAACATATATCCATCTCAAAAATAATAATAATAATTAATAAAAAAACAATAAACACATCTATTGTGCTGCTGACCATGTTTCCATTCTGAACAGATTGCTGAAGTATTAGGCTACATTTTTATTCTCGGTTTAGACCGGACAGAAAATCTTTTTTACTAACATATTTTAATGCAAATCTAATATGTTGTTTATGAATAAAACGTTAAAAAAAAAAGTAATTCCAATGCTTAAAAAAACAGCACCTTGCTTTGAATGATATAAACATTAAAGATCAGTGTTTTAGCTGCTCTCTGCTCAGCTTAAAACATGAATTTATAGAGAAAACACAGATTTCAAATTGCAATGAAATGTCTCACTGGGGGAACAGTAGAAAATAATCAGACTGTACAAAAACAACAGAAATCAGGAGGTACATGTCTGACAACTGGCTTAGAGTTTGAAAACAGAGGGAATAGTTGTTGCAAAATATTACATAAGCCTCCAAAAAATGTCTAAAAGTAACATTTAAGCTCAAACTGTTTAGTTACAGTTATGCATGAGAAATGTACCTCCTCTTGGATTATTTTTGCTTGTTAAATACAGGCTTATTTTTTCTGTATCCGCATCTACTTTTTAATATTAAAAAAAAGCAGTGTGTTGTGTGCCGCAAGCAAAGGAATAAACTTTAAAGGAATGTTTTCGACAACATAATTCTCTTAAGGCATCTGGTTTGTGAAGGCACACCAAAATATTGATATCATCATTTTAAAGTGCTTGGAGAATTTCAGATAACTAAAAAAAAGACTTAACAACTGTAGCACATTAATTTAATCAAGTTGGAAACTTGGGCACACAGTGGGGTCCAACTTCAATTTTTGGAATTTATGAGACAATTTAAGGGGACAAGTATGGTAAAAGCTCTTGCCTGGTGGTGTATAACAAACTTTTGACTTCAGTCGTAGAGTATATAAAACACATAAAACCAGCAAAAATGTATTCACAAGAAATATTAGAAACACTTTTATAGGCCAAACAGGACGTAGTAGGTAATTTTATTCCTAAAATTCATTCAGGTTTTAAAAAATTGCAAACAAGTAAAAATATTTTCAGCAATAGAAGTTGATATTTTCAGCTAAGGCTGTGCCAGTAAATCCATCTAAAAGCTCCCTTCCAAAATCATTTCCTTTAGGAACCAACAGAAATTACCACAATAAAGGAGCCAAGTTTGAAAAATTACCTCAACAAAACAAGTTTTTGTGAAAATCACGTAATATTTTCAAATAACAGAAAGGTTGGCTTGTTTTCTTTCACTGGCAGCCAAATGCATTTCGATGAGATGTCAGCCGAATGTTCCTCAAATTGCATCTAATCGGAGCTTCAAAATGACTGCGATGCCCACAAGGAAGGAGATCAATGTCAAAGATACAATGCGGTGGCTCACAGCAGACAACAAACTCACACCCTTACTGTGCAGAGGTGTTGGATTTAGCAGGAACAGCTTCCTGATTGAAAGCACAAGTCATCTTGTCCTCTGCTAACATGTAATCAATATATTTTTAAAGCAGATTAGCACTTTGGTCGGCTGTAAATAACATTTTACTAGAAAATAGCGACATGAAAACTGATATATATAAACTGATACAGTAAAGGGACTGCAGTACTTTTCAAGTTACAGACTAAGGAGCAAACAGAAAACAAAAGTCTGCAACTTTAATGGATTGTGCTCCTAAATAGTAACAAACTACACCCTGTAGAAGTACTTCATCAACAATCAATTTTCAGAAAAGACTTGTAATAACAGAACATATGTATCATAATATTACTCTTCCTTTGGGTATCGCCATCAGACTGCCAAATTCAAAACTGCAGAGAAACTGATTGCTGGAGTTTGAGTTTTTAGATGTTAAAAATTGGCAAAACTGGCAGCAAAATATAAGATTGTATTCTTGTTGCTGACTGGGATAAAATGTATGGAGAAATGATCATTTTACTGCTCTTCAAATGCGGTACACATGTGAGGTGATGTGTTAGTTCAGTAGAAAACTAAATAACGTAGCTAAACTTATAATTATATCAAAATCACAAAAAAGGAACAAATAAAAATGTTCTACTTGATAATGTTTGATGTTTGTATTGAATATGCTGTTATGGGAAATGACTTTTAGAAATGGCACAATTTAGCCAAACACTTGCTTAGTTGTTCTTTTTGTAGTAATGTTTGATTAACTATTTTATAATTGATTGTACCAATGTCATGTACTTTACTTATCCTTAATTGCATCTAGCTGGTGAAGTTCTTTGTGCAGTACAAACTGTTGGAAAAATGACATGTAAATAAACTTGACATTGACTTGTTTTTGTTCCAGAAACTGCTTAACATGTGAACTTCTAAACCTCTTGCAAAGTCAAACAACAGCTAGGTTTTATTAAATATTGTAAAGATGTCTGGCAAAATGTAGCTTTTTCAAAAGCACATTAAACTTGTAGCCCATGTTTTTATATTTTTAAGTTACTATCAAAGCATTAACATATCTAGTATTTCATATGAAAAGGGCATATTAAAGAGTATTTGTACAAAAATATTTCTTCTTGTATGATAACAATGCACTACTATTGTTGACAGAATGCCCTATTGGGAAGGCTCAAAAAGCAAAATAACATTTTAATGTTTTGTGATGTTACAACCATAAACTTAAATGTGTTTTGTTGTTTTTATGAGATGGACAGAAGCACATTAATGTATAACTGTGTAACTCATTTATTCTGATACCTCTAAATAAAACACAGTGAAATAAAAAGCTTCAGAAGTTAACCTTTTTAATAAATAGTCAATGTTGTCAGTATAAAAACAGCCCGTCTGTGAAGGCCTCAGAGATTATTATTAAAGATGATGACTGAGGCTAAATACAGGACAAATTTGGAATGAAAACCTGATAAAAACTGCAGATAACTTCAATCTGGGGCTAAGAATCACCTACACCATAAAATACAGCCAGACTATAAAAAAATGGGTCTGATCCAAAGATATTCATGTGTTATCATGTTGCTGTATCAAAGAATTCCCAAAAAATACGTCTAAGATTGTGTTTGTAACAACACCAAATGTGTATAGCTTTGTGTTTGTTGGCATTATTGATGTTAGCACAGCAATGTAATCATTTTTTAATAATAAAATTGCAATGAGCTTCTCATGAAAAAATATCATTTAGGCAAATCAAATGAATCGATTGATTCAGCACAAACATTTAAATTAAAAGCAGTTAACTTCAAAACAGGGTGGAAAGAGGAGTAGAATGAAGGAAGCTTTTTGGATTGTCAGCATAAAGATGAATCCAACAAAGCAACACATTTATGTTCTCACCCTCATCGTTGCAAAGGGTCTATCGTAGTTTCCAACGTAGAGCAAGCCGACAGTCTGTGGTAACAGCCTGGAAAGACAAAAAGATCACGGTTAACACCAGCAACTCCCCCCAGCACAGGATCTCAACACCGAAGTATGTGAGTGTTAACAGCGTTGGAAAGAAACCACTACTCCACTTCCATTTACCAGCTAGTAACAGAATGATAAGGATGTGAGATTACACCTCACTGAGCCCTTCTGTGTCTCTGCACAGCTTGATGTCCCTCTACCCACAGAGTAAACTACAGTATGGGCATGTTTACAGTACAGCACTGCAACACAAAGAACAGAGCTTACTGGCGTTAAGAGTACTCTCTGTGCGTGAGGGCTGGCTGGTCTCAAAACTTTAATGAGATTAAAATGTGCAGTAGGTGAAGGATTTGAATGCTAAGAAAACAGAAATTCTCAAAATAAAAAAGAAAAAGGTTGGTTTGTGAAGCATGAACGTGTTCGTTAGATGGATGAAACAAAGATCAACTTGTTCCAGAACAATAAAAAGGCTTCTGTGTGATGTTTTACAATGAGTACAATTTCTGAAAGGGTTTTAATGTCTCGCTGCTTTTTGGAGCAATTATCTTACCTAAACACTAACAGAGGATTTTCTTTTGTCTCTGTAACTTAACGCAGACCTATTAACCCCTCATGGGCAAAGAAGCTACAACTTAAACAAGCAGTTTATACTGAATTGCAAGTTGTAAAATCAAACAGAAAGAAAAGTTGGAGGTAATATGTGTCCAAATAAATGTTTTGTTTCGACCCTTCATCAATTTTCTATGACAGGCATAAAACTGAAAATTTGACTAAAATTTTTATAACCTTATGAAACAAACTGTGGTTATAAGCTACAATGACTAACATCTACCCTTAGAAGTGTCTGGGTTTGAACAAGGGTAATATTTTTTCATATTTTAAGTGGAAATGAACATTGATGAGAAACAAATTAGGTGTAACTATAGTCTAAAAAAATCTTAAAACAAAAACAAAGATCTGAGCAGTTTTATTACCTTTTTAAAAAATAAAATTCATAACAATAATAAATGGTTTGATTTGTTGGTATCTTACCAGCTTTTATTGATAATAGTAGCTATCCTGCTAAAAAACCCTACTGGTTTTCTGATGTGTAACAGTTGAACTCCAGTGGGACCGCATTCCTAGATCAACTTCTAAGACTTCCTATCATTTTAGATACAACAACACAAATGCCGAAGAGACAGCTTGGGAGCTACAATTAATCACAAAACTATTCAGATCCTAAGAAACTGGAGATTTAAAATTATGTTCATTCAATCTCAAGGTTTGTTTCTGATAGAAATTAAGAGTTATCTCTTAAAAGAAAAATGTCTTAAAGGACTATTATTGTTTTAATATCTGTTTTTAATTTTCATTTAAATTAATTTGGCACATGAAAGCATCTTTAGTCCCTTTTCAATAATCAATGAAAAAACTTTAATTTGCTTTGCAGAAATAAAACTCTTTTTCTAATTGCAGAGCACATTTTTGAATGTTTCCCTTGGCATTTTGATGATTTGTCTTCAGTGATGAGCTCAAAATCTTTGAGGCTGGAAGGCCTCCTTATTATTACCTTAACATTCAGGTATTATTGACATTCTCTATCACATTCAAATAAGGACAGAAGCCAGGCTACTCCAGAACATTAATATTACTACGAATAATAAGAAAGGTAAACTGCAGATTGCTTTGATCCTAAATTTGCCATAGGTATATATTATTTTGGTCAAAGTGAACAAAATAGTGTTTTGGTACAAACCAGAGCAGCTGTGTAGGCTAAAAGTTCACAAAGAAATAGTCACTAAGAGTTATTAATAGAAAATGTGTATTGCCCTCAAAGAAAAAATTAGGAATTATGAAAGGCTGTGAGCTAAATGTGTCAAAACCTAAAAGTGTTTACAAGAAACAGAGCACCTAAAATTATTCCATAAAAAAGGAAAAATCTAATAAAGATAGGACCTCAGGACCTCAGAGAAGCATCATTCTTTGGTTAATCAAATTACTGTAAGGCCAGTTTGCAGATAACAGCTTTTTTTGTGGGTTCAAAGTGTTGTTAACTATTTGTTCCCATAAAATCGGAACAAATAGTGTGTTTGTCACTGCCTATGAAATTCGTTCTCTGCTGAAACAATGGTTTATGCAATGGGAGCCTTCTTAAAGAGAGATAACACATAGGAGACAGGAACTGAAACTACCCCCCCAAGAGACTAAAAATAAATTCTTATGTGATACGTCAGTACTGGGAGCGATGGCCAAAACAACAATAACAACCAAGTCAATTTCCAAATATTTCCAGAACAAACCGTTTGTACCTCCCAGATTACCAACAGATGTCTTAATCACATAGTATTTGCTTCCCCTGACCACCATAAAAAGATAACTAATTGTGGCTGCAGCTTATTTCAGGCCCTATTTCTACAAACACTGACACAGGTTTTATATTAGTTACCCATTTTAGCATAGAAATAGAGGGGGATGCAAAGCCAAATGGACATCTAAACAACAGGGCAGCTCCGCAGTCTGGTCCAGCTAATTCTCCGATCTCAAATGGAGCTGAAATTGGAGACCGTCCTCCCAGCCGCTCTCACCCCCTTCCTGCGTAATGATAGCTAGCAAGGGGAGGAAGGAAGCAGCAGTAGACATTAAGGGGGGCAAATAGGCATACTTTAATGTGCTTTGTCCAGTGCCAAGAAAAGTCCATTTCCATCAATAGTTGAACACCCTCTCTAGGGCTTCAGGAATCTGTAGCACTCACAAACAACGAAATTACCTTCATTTTGACAGCTTCTCTTAAACAACAGTAAGTCAATGAGGTTTTCCCAAAGGGATTGGAATACAGACTGAAACAAATGCGGCTAAATCAAGAAAGCCTCACCAGAAGAAGCTTGCTGTGTGGATGTTTACAAGCTCTTTCACTGCATAACGTTCAACTTGCACACAAAACGATTCAGGATCAAAGTGGGACCAAGACCTGCTATTTGAAATTACATGAAAACATCCACTTTCTTTAAAGAAAGGTTGAGATAAATTGTTGTAAACAACACGTGGGTAAATGCCAGCAAATATCTTGGTCTAAGGATTTATCAGGCTGCTTAAGCAAATCCATTATCAAAGTAAAACTAAACAGACAATAAGCAAAATATGATCCAAATTAAAATTTCGGGGAATAAAACCATACAGCATCATCTAACTACTTTACCGTTGAAGGAGTATAACATTTTGGAGTCATGATCATGCGTATAACTCAGGGTCTCTAAGTAGTGTTGAGAGAGGCATAAATATTCAGAGTCTTACCTGCAGTACACAGCGTTAAGTGCACTTTCAGTTAGAGAATAATAATGGAGAGCTGATGCTCAAGGTGGAGCCACTTTAAATGATTAGCCTACTAAAGTAATAGTAAAGTTTTCTTGCTATTTTTGTTGCACCTTTGCCTTTAAAAGGTTTAAACATCTTTCGTCTACCAACATTTATCAGGCAAATTACCTTTCAGAGGCACAGACATTTTAACTGATGGCTTTCAGCTGGAGATTGGTTTTATTAAGCCATTTTTTGAACACTATCTAATTACTTCCAGCACCAGAAAGTGTCATTACGTGCCTAATGGTGTGTTGGTGGCCCTTTCTCTACAAAAACAACCCTGACCGAGTCTTGTAAGTTGAAAGGTAGAGATTTCATGGATTATTTCTCCAGCACATATCACAGATGCTTGACTGAACTGAGATCTGGAGAATTTTGAGGTCATGTCATCAAACTCACGCTCCTCAAAACATCAGTGAAGCGTCAGCTAGATTTTCTTCCCGCCATAAAGATTTTCTTCCCTCCATAATTCATCTTGAATTTCAATGTAAAAGGTGATGTAAAAGAAAAAGAAGCAGACCAATGAACACTCTAACTAAATTGTTGTTTTGCAGTACTGTAGTAAGCATACTGAGAGGCAGTGTGGGTATTCAGACACCTTCCTATTTGGACAACAAAGGCTATCTGTCTCTCCTTATATGCATCTTGGATGTGCAAGACCCCATCACTGGAACCCTTTGCTGAACTGTGAATAATAGAAAAAACACACGAAAGCTGCTGTTTCCAGATGCAATCCAGCAGACGTAATCAAAATAGTGCAAATATTAAAATGTCGTTTACAAGACAAAAATATTTCCAATAAACACACTAAACATATATACAAAAATAGAGATACAAATGTACAAAGACCAGTAACAGATACTATATATGTTGATCCCCTACCCTAAACACAAAGGTATTTTAACTCTTCTACTTGTGGATGAGGCTGACATGTAGGGAGAAATCAATGTTTTCTGGCTGAATTCAATATAGGAGCTTATCATCATTGTACAAAGACTCATCTACCGTCAGGTATGAAAACCTTAATTGATAGAACATAAATAAAGTCTATGGCCTCAATCAAAACCCGGGATTTGTGGGCGTGCTGTGGTGGCATAGGGATAGTGCGACCCACGTTTGGAGGCCTTGAGTCCTCGACGCAGCCGTCGCGGGTTCGATTCCAGGGCCCGGCGATATTTGCCCCATGTCTTCCCACCTCTCCTTCCGCCTTTCCTGTCAGCCTACTTTCATATAAGGCACACTAGAGCCCACAAAAGACCCCCTGGAGGGGAGAAAAAACAAAACAAAACAAAAAAAACCTGGATTTGTATCTATAGATGTAAAGTATTATAAAATATGTATTATTAAACTATTGACTCTTCAATAATCATCCTATAAATGTTTAAATGCATACAATGTTGCTATCACCTTATATAACAAAATTCTAAAAAAATGTGATTCTCTGTGATCAAGACCTGGCTTGAACTACAATTCTGCAGTGATTGAAGTAAATCTATTCATAATGACAGAGACTTCAAAGTCTGGCTCCAGATTTGTTCTGCAGGATTCTGCTAGATCGAATGAATGTCAGAAACCCATCTCTCTTGCCATCTTACATTTTACAAATCGAATCGTTCTTTGCTGCGTTAGAAAAACTGGAGCATAAAAAATTTCCCTCAATCTTCCAGCCTCTTCTCAATTTTCTAATTTCATTCACTTTGGAGGCAAGGTTTTGAATTCACTCTGCCCTGAAGCTCACCTTAATGCTTTTTTCAGGGCATGTACTTGTCTAGAATCCTGCAGACTAAATATGGATCGTGATGCTGTAATGGAACCGGTTCCTCGGAATAGAAAGGTGGTACGAGAAGCTTTGGGCAACAGCCTTGGGAGAGGTAATTCAAGCAATCCAAGCTCCTAAAATCCCAGCGCATCTAATGAACTATG
Organism: Xiphophorus maculatus; assembly: GCF_002775205.1. Classification (NCBI taxonomy): domain Eukaryota; kingdom Metazoa; phylum Chordata; class Actinopteri; order Cyprinodontiformes; family Poeciliidae; genus Xiphophorus; species Xiphophorus maculatus. The sequence continues at coordinate 6,859,044 of NC_036457.1, forward strand.
ATATAACCATTACTCATCCTGCTTTCTGAGGGAATACTGGCCAAAATTAGAAATGAATCCAGAAATCTATACAATACTTCAGGCACCATCCTTAATTAGGATTCTGGCAATGTCTCTGCAATTGCTCAATATTTCCATTTTATCCTTTTCCATTTCTTCCCTCTTACTGCCACACAATAATCACTGTCTGCCTCTGTGCGTGCTTTCAGATAAGGTAATAAAACTTTCAAGGCTGTATGCCTCAGTGGTGCAACAAGATGTGCTCAAGGATTGATTGTGTGGGCTGATGAATAAACAGTTGTTACCTCCAAACAAGTCTGTCCATCTCTCCCTTCCAGACAGCAACTAAGCAGAGATCTAAAAGCCTACACCAATACTAAGCAAGTCTTGGTGATCGGTACTGTGCCAGCAAAATTTATCTTTTGGGAAAATATCAAAAATAAAAAAAGATCTGAAATGGCAACAATGATTGTCTGTGTTCTCCCACACACAGGGGAGGAGTAAAGACGCTTACAGGCTGGCCGTTTTTAGAGTAGAATGAGCGACTGTGCCCTGGTGTCATCCTCAAAGTCTGTTGTTGGTAAATGGAGGTGGGCTCACTCATGGTTAAAGAGCTGGAACAGTCACAGAGGTCAAAAGGCTCTCAGAGGAAAGATGACAACAACTCAGACAACGGGGGACAATATGGTGCTCTGAGTCGACAGAAAAGAACAGTCTACTGAATAACCAGACTATTGGCTTCTTGGGGGTTGTGCTCAAATGCAGTAGTGGTTTAATTTACCGTGCAGTTAAAAAGCAAAAATCAGCATGTCTCAAATCACTCAGTCCATTTCTTGAACTTTCAGCAAATCCGCACTTTTGGCTCCAACAACCAATTCACCTACTGGATTTTGCCAAATTACCTCCAAACAGTATTAACCTCAGCCAGATGTGCTAATCTTGTTTAGATCCCTAAAGCTTTTATTTTGCTGAGATGTGATAGATTAACTAGTTGTGTTAACAAGCAGTGTACCTAAAGAAATGACTGTGCTTCAGGCCTACAAATACCCAGAGATTATTGTGAAAGAAGATTATTGTGAAAGAAGAGAAAAACTCGGTGCATCACCTAAGCAGTACTTAATTTGACATTCAGTACTTCTAGGCATATGTGGTCATTCTTCTTTTGGTCATCTAAATCTTTCCTCATTTGCTGCAAGTTTTATTGACTAAAATACAAAATTACAGAGGAAAGCAATTTTAGGGCCTGTAACATGTTGTAGGGAAGTTATTTATTTTATTCCACAGATAAGCCTTACTTCTACTGTTCAAGAAGATTAAGGGCACATGAGGTTGTGCAATCAGCTAAGTCAAACTTCAAACATGCAGAGTAAAGATGAACTAAACCAAAATGAAGGTGTGAAAATTGTTGGCATTCCCTTCCCAACTGAACTGAATCCGCTACACTATTCTGCTGTAAATGCGCCCCAACATCTGGTTTATACTTCGTTTCTGTCCTCAAGTGATCATCACCAAGCAGGAGGAACAGCAGAGTCTGAAAGCATGTTTGTTTCTATTTTGTGGCACATATTAAGATCAGACTTTGTTATTTGAATTGTCTGTTAGGAAAATAATGCTTCCTCTATGAATTACTGAGTACAGGCGGCTCTGATGTCCAGTGGAATCCCCAGTTTAAAGCAAGAACTGCAGTAAATGTCATGCAACTCATGAGACGTTATGAAGACACTCATAACGTCTCATGAGTGTCTTCATAACGTTATGAAGCAACCAAGATTGCTATCCTCTAAAAAAGGTTGCTATGTATTGCAAATTTTTTGCTCAGGTCCCTCTTGAAAATGAGATCTAGATCTCAACGGGGTTTACCTGATTAAATAAAGGAATATAAATATAAATAATCTACTCTACTGTAGAGAGATAATATTGTTTTTTCATGTATCTCCCATATTTCAAATAAAAAATTTACTTAAAAAAGTCTTCTAAAGAAATTGCTACATTTTCCTCCATGCTGTTCAGAAGATTTTTTTAACATTGAAAATGCATAGCTTTTTTATCCTGACTATATACTTCATAATCATCCACTATTGACATATTCCAATATTAGAATTGCTAATGAGCATCTCATCTTCATCAGGCACTACATAAAGTTTTTACACATTTCCTACTTTTACAATAGCTTTGCAATTCTAGACTCAAAAGTGTATTTGTGTGGTCCAAAATATCTTTAAGGTTCTGATTATCTTCTTAACAACCAAATTGCTTTTCTGCAGTTATGTTTATCAGGAGCAGGGCTTGAATCTGCAGTACTGGAAATGAATAATTAATGTCACACAAAAATGAAAGAACCAGAAGGACAAAGTTTGTACAGCAAGTAAAAAGTGCCTGACACAAGATAGCAAACGGGTGCACAAAGGCAATGATGGAGACAGAAGTTATCTTTGTCAGAGTGTGGCTGTACTGTAGCGGAAGAAATTAAACCCCAAGGGGGAAGAAAAGACATAAAATGAAAAAGAAAGATTTAACATCAAAGAAATTTAACGTGGTTTTAGGACAGATATATCCAGAGCTTTTAACATATGTGTGTATATAAGAGTAGCTTTCTTAGTGTGCACACCCTGGTGTGTAACAAAATGATAGGTGCTATTGGATTTGTCAGGCAGAGCGTTGTCCTGGCAACAGCCACTCACCCCTCTCCTCCGACTTTGGTGATCTTGAGGCGAAAGTCCACAGAGTTGAGGTTGGGAGGCTTCCACTTGAGGATGTCATCACATCTCCCAGCTTTGTACCTCTGTAGAAAGGACAACAAATTTTATACTATAGAACGGATTTATTTTTCCAGAAAATATCAGCCGACAATTTGACACATCAACACGGTGAAGAACCAAATCGCTGAAGAACCTTTTTGGGGGTGAAAGTTAAAAAAAAACCCTTTAAAATGGACTCCACTAACAAGTCCTGTTGGTGTAATAGCTGGCTGAAAGAAATGAATACAAATATTTATGCACAATGATTCACCCTGACTCCAGGTTTTACATCACAACTATGTTTAACCGTGCACCAGCGTACAGTATGAGACCGCATCCTTCCTTCTGCCGCTTGGATTATTCATGTGCGCCTGACATTTCGAAGGATGTGAATCAAGCGCACTGAAACATGAGGAATGTAAAGGCATGACGATGGGTGGAGGCGGGAACAGATGACCAAATTCTGTCACTGTCAGGTTGCCAGGTAACAGAAGTCTCCTTCGAGAGAACTTGTGAGAAAACAGACAGGATTCCTCAGGAGAACCTGCAGTGTCACAGCACATGAAAAAGTAAAGAGGGTCTAGACTCAGCCCTCATACGCCCCTGTGGAAAGCAGGTGGAAAGTTAGGCCACTAAGGCAGAAAAAACACAGAAAACCGGCTTTTGTGGAGCTGTTGTGTTTTCTGGATTATATAAAACTCAAGCCACTTTCACACACCTTTCCCTGAACCACGTAAAGCCAATTTACCTAGAGATTAAAATGTAAATATATGATTCTTTGCCCAAGAGTTTATGAGCAAACCCTGAATTCAAAAACACTGGAGGTAGTGAATATTTCTCTGCATGATTTATAATGTGCAATCTTGATTTTCCATGTACCTAGAGTGTCCAATTAATCACCCTTAAAGACATCGTATCATATGCATCATTCTTCTTAAGGGGGAACTTTGGATGCAGGCATTTGGAAGAGCTTGTAAAAATATTAGCCCACTAAAACAACCTCTCAGATTGGAGATTTGTAGCTTCCAGATTCCAAGTCTACAGTTAGTATAAAATAATACACCATCATAATTTTAATGAGGACATTGCACTCCTGATGAAGTGAAATAAATTATTTTTGAAAGGGAACTTTCAAGCATTCACTTTTTTAGCATATGACTGAGACTTTGTATCAGCAAATGAATTAAATACCTCTGATTATGCATAGTAGTGCTGCAAAATTGACAGTACTTTGTACAACAACAACAAAAGAAATACAAAGAATGCCTCAAACTGCTGAGCTGAATATAATGAATAGAAGTAGAAAAGTTTAACCATTTGGAAAACCAGCTTCCAAACACTATTCTGAATATATGAGGTGATGCAACTCCGTGGTAAACATGCTACCGTCTTTTTTTATATCTAGTTGACGCCATCAAATCAAAATTTATGTAAGCTTCAAAGGCAGTTTCAATGCTTTACATGGAGACTATGTAGCATTTCAAATTAAAATCACACAAAGTGATCCAAATAAAGAGCCCCACTAACTCAAAAAAATATTTAAATGTTGTCAACAGCATAAACTAAAAGTCCAAGAGGGTCCATTCAGGTTTGTTCCCAACCCTGCGTGCTAAAATCTGTATGCTACCATTTTAAACTAAAGTGATATTTTCTCAAAATGAGTCCATGCCAGAGGAACCATGGCAACAACGTTATGAAAGGCCTATCAGACTGCAGGTAGAATCAACAGACAGCCTTCAAATTCATTTCTAAATGAAAATGTGTTGCCTGATGCACTTGCTCTTTCATTACTATTGTCGGTCTAGTCAATAAGTGATTGCATATAAAAAAAGTTTATTACTGAAGCGAACAACGGACCATCTGTGTCGACCTTGCCTTCAGGAGCACATCTCTCGTCTATCACATTCATTTTCAAGTAATGAGGTGCCACTGCATAGAAATTACCTGCTGCTTCAAATCAGAATGTCAGGGGTTTTGACTTTCAGAGTGTGAGGGGAAAAAATGGAAGCCTCCAGATAATGCATTAGCAAATGTCTTATTTCACTTCTAAAAGCTAAATATGACAAATTATTAGGCTAGTTGTAGATAAAGTAAAGACATTTGGGCACAGAAAAACACATTTCTGAAAAGGACTCTAAACTTTGAGAATCATTTCACATACTTACAAGAAAAAACTGAGATAAAATCTGGTTTCGAAATCTTGAATTAGCTAATCTTGAATTCCTAAATCTTTCATGATAAAAGACATACATTCCAATATTAAAACTGAGATATTCCCTGGCATTGTAGAGTCAGAAATTTGTAAAAAAAATAAAAATAAAATTAAAAAAATCAGAAGATTACAGATTAGTCATACGTTTGCGACAAAAAAGAGCCAAATATCCTCTAAGGTGGTGGTCTCGCAAATACGCAAAATACACTCCTTCGTGGCCAATTATTGTTTTTTCTTTTATTTTACAAAGGCCAATAATCTTTCATAGAAAAATAACGTAAATATATAAGTGTATCTGATGTTTGAGTCAAATATTATCATCTTCCAAAAATAATTGCATAAATAATTTTTTGCCAACAGTCGTTTTGGCAAAAATATCATCACCTATTTCTTCACAAAAATGCTTTTGGCAAAATAAAAACTATATATTTTAGGAAAGTGACAATATGAAATTTGTTTAATACTTAATGTAAGAATAACAAACCGTAGTGATAGTCAAAGATTTTTAAAAATGTATTCTTAAAGGGGTTCAAAAACAAAGAAGTTACAAGAAATGTAATGCAGTTTGATTTTAGTTAGTTTTACAATAATGTTGAGGTACACATACTGAAAGACCAAACACACCATTGGTCCCATGAACTATTACTTATCTGATTGGCTGTCCTAACTGTGTTTATATACTTCAAATAACATAACAGGCTACAATATTTCTTAAACCTTTTTCCAGCTCTATTGAAATAAGAAATACGGAAATAAAAGTGCATCAATGAACTGACAATTTATGTCAGTCATAGTAAAAGCTTTCACAGAATCTAGCATTAGGTGATAGTAGATGGCACAGGAGCTCTTACTGTGCTAGAATAAAAAACGACTCCAGCCAAGCTCTTTAAAACCTTTTTTATTTGGATCAAGATAAATATTGGATATACAGCAATAAAAATATCACATAGTATTTTGATTCAAAAAGTGATATCTATAGAAAACAAAATCGAAATTCATCCAAGACGACACCACAGAGAACATCCCTGCACTACCTACACAAATGCTAATGGCCCAGCACCGCTCATCAAGGAAAGAGTGTGACTGAAAAGCTGCAGCAGGGGCATCATCAGAGGAGCTATAGCTGAACAGCAGTGCTATAAAGGTGGAATCGCTTGTGCAATTTGTGCAAAAAAAAAAAAGATGAATAAATAAACATATAAAAACAACAGGGGTGTTTTCAAGAGCTAAGGCTCTGCAAAAATGTTAAGAGTTACAACCTCAGCTTGGATTATGTCTGACCAATGGGTAGTCTGCAGTTTTTTTTTGTTGATGTTTTTTTGCATCACTATCCAACATCAACTCACCTGAGCTGCAACCCTGGCTCTGCAGGTGATAAAAAGCCAGGTAAAAGAGACAAATGAGAACACAGGGAGGGACAAAATCATAAACTATGCTACAAGTTATCAAACATCCTCCCAACAGTGATGTGAATTTCTTTTTAAAGTTGAGAAATGGAGGGCTGTAATTGATCTAACACAATCAATGTTTTCTCAGGAGGAAATTTAGCTTTTATTGATTTAAAAAGAGACATGAAGTAAACAAAAAGCTGGAGAATATCCACATCTGCTTTTTGCTCTGCAGTATATTCAGTGCAGATTAAAATGTCAGAAGGCAATTTTTATAAAAATGCAAGTACCAGTAATGTTCTTACTGGGAGACAAATTTGCAATCTTTAAAGTGGTCTCATTTAATACATTTTGAAAATAAACAGTATCTGTGAAGAATCTTACACATAATCTGAGTGATATGTCATTCTTCAGATCATCTAATGCAGCGGTCCCCAACCTTTTTAGTCGGACAGACAGGATTAACAATGAGGTCACCAGAGGTACAGCACAGGTGAAACGACTGGGAGGTAAAGTTAGACAGGCCAGTCTGAGATGGCTTGGACCTGTGCAGATGAGGGGCGCTGAGATTGGTAGAAGTATGCTAAAATGAGGACAGAGGATACAGAAGACAGACTTAGATGGAGGAGGACTCAATCTAAGTCTCCTCCCTTTTCCTTTTTAGGGTGACCCCTAAAAGGAAAAAGAAAAAAGAAAAAAGAAAAAGGAAAAGAGGAGTTCAAACGATCATTAGCTAAATTTAACAGTAAGGCAGAGTCTCCTGCCATGTCAGGAACCAAGCATTTAACATGCAATGATGAGTTAATTTTCACTGGTGTAGATAGTGTGTCTGCATGGCATTACATAAATGACGCAAAGCTATTGTCGCAGCCTTCGGTTCCAAAAAAGCAAAAATAAACTCCAATAAAGGCTGTGGGTGGTAACGGGTGGTTTGGGCTTTGTACGCACTTTTACTCATTCATTTATTGTTAAAGTTGAAATAAAAAGTCTTGTAACTTAGTTGAAATAAAAAAATAGTCTCGATTTAATGTTCAACTGTTCCAGTGTTCAAGTGTTCAAGTGTTCAAGTGGTCAAAAAAAAATCATTCTACCAAAGCCTCCCGTCCACACCAAACATTCACCAAACAATCCACCAAACAATCCACCAAACAATCCACCCCGCGCCCAGCACCCGGTGTGTTCTTAATCGCTCAAATTGGTGGGCGGGTCTAACAATTAACAATGTAATCTAAATAATTCCAAATATAAAAATGAATTACAAATTTTGCATCTAAATTAACTTAAATATATTTCCACTACACAAAGAACAAAACAAAATTGGTAAAAATTATAAACTACAAAACCTTTACATAAATGGCCACGACATCCCGGCCCCTAATTCATGTACAAGAATTACATCTAACATCTGCATAAGTGGCCATTAATAAATGCAAAATTAATATCATTAGCAGACTTAGCTCTTCAACAATATTTTCTATTAATAAATGTTTCATTTAAACATTAACTTATGCAGTAATCCATGTTATACAATTTTTTTTTTTTTTTTTAAGTCCATATGTCTTCTTAGTGAAAAAATTTAAAAAAAAAAAAAAGGGAAAAACAGTCAATGTTCCATGACTTCCACGTTCTTCTCTTGTCCTTGTGCATGGTCTGTGTGTGTATAAAAGTGTAGGTAGTAGAATGAGATGTTCAGCATGTCAGTAAATGAGTATCAGTGTAAATGTAGAGCCAGAGGTTCCAGAACTTAGCTCAGTTGGAGACAAACATTTGCTGTCGTCTCTACACAGCCTCCAGCAGGAGACATATCTTGTTGATCGGCTTCTCCAGCTCATTTGTTCTCGTCTTGACTCGCACATGTCGAACCAATCCACTTGCATCTGCCATGGTTTCTGTGATGCGTCCAATAGGCCAAGAATTTCTTGGTGCAGCCTCGTCAACAACAAGCACCACATCATCAATGGCAAAGTTCCTGCGAGTCTTGTTCCATTTCCGTCGCTCTTGCAACATAGGGAGATATTCTTTCACCCACCGTTTCCAGAACAGGTCCACAATGTATTGGGCTTGCCTCCAACGTCTCCGCGTGTACAGGTCCTCCTTTTTGAACAAACCTGGTGGCAGCACAGGCTTACCTTTTAACTGGAGCAAATGATTTGGAGTAAGAGCCTCTAAATCATTGGGATCTTCAGAAGAAGGTGTAATCGGGCGATCATTTAATATAGCCTCCACTTCACATAAAACTGTGTGCAAGCCTTCATCATCTAGTACTTGCTGGTTTGTGATGGAGCACAGTATTTTCTTTATTTCCTGCACCAGGCGCTCCCATACACCACCATGATGGGCTCCATAAGGAGGGTTAAAAGTCCACTTTATGCCATCTTGTGCTAAGCATTTTTGGATTTTACTTTGCTTTAGCTCTAACATGGCTTGCTTCAACTCACGATTTGAGCTGACAAAGTTGGTTCCGTTGTCCGACCGGATTTCCTTGACTTGTCCTCTGCGGCAGATTAATCTCCTGATGGCGTTTATGCAGGAATCTGTATCAAGAGAATGTGCCACCTCAAGGTGAACTGGCTTTTGTCGTTGCCTTTGACACACCATACAGTCTCTGATGATCTTTCTGGCTGCTGAATTAGCATGAGGGATCCAGTACTGTCGTCGAAGGGTAGAAAGCATGTGATTTCTTCCTCTGTGTCCAACCTTTTCATGGATATGTTGAAGAATGAGCTTTGAAACATGACTTCCTTTAGGCAATATTGCAGGATGTTTTGTTTCTTCAGGTAAGGCTGCTTTGCTCAGTCTGCCTCCCACTCTCAACACACCATCATTAACAACAGGATCAAGCTTGTACAGATGACTTGACTTCTTCACTGCACCAGAGCTCAGAGCAGCCATTTCATTGCTATAGTGTTTTCTCTGCACAACTCTCACTATGGCTTCCTCTGCCTTGGACAGATCATCAGTTGTGAGCTGAACATCTGTTTTATTGTCCTGTTTATCACACATTTGATTTCCACAGTGTGCAGTTAGCAACTTCTTTGTTTGTAGCATTTCTTTTAGTTTCAGGAGCCATGCTACACATCTTTTTAGCTTTGTCCAACTGGAAAAGTACATTAGCAGCTTGGTGGTGGGACACACTTCTTCCAGCACAGCTGCACATGTCAGAACTTGATCTTTAACCTCTGGATCAGTTTCCAAATGGACAGGTAATTCTTTAATCACTGCTGGCCATTGGATCTCAGGTTTTGTGAGGAATTCTGGCCCACTGATCCAGGTGGAAGACTTTAAAAAAGAGCCAACCTTCATGCCTCGAGAGGCTGCATCAGCTGGATTCAACTTTGAGCTGATGTATCTCCACTGAGTAACCTTTGTAAGATCACGAATGGTGGAAACTCTATTAGCTACATAAGTTTTGAACCGTGTTGTTGTGTTTGCAATGTACTGCAGGACGGTTGTGCTATCAGACCAAAAGACTGATTCACTCAGATTGAGTCCAAGTTGAACTAACAGCATTTTGTCCAGACATACAGCTAAAACTGCAGCAGCAAGTTCAAGTCGTGGTATAGTGATTTGTTTTAATGGTACTACCCTTGCTTTACCAATAACAAAGGTAACGCACACTTCCTGTTTGCTATTAGTTAGCCTAAGATAAGATACAGCACCAAACCCAGTTTCACTGGCATCACAAAAGTGATGCAGTTGTGCACTTCTTATTTCCCCAAATCTTTTGGGTGTGATGCATCTTCTGACACTAAAGTTGTCAAGAAGAACTAAATCTTTGATCCATTTTTTCCAAACTTGTGCCATTTCTGGTGGAATTGTCTCATCCCAGCCAAACTTCAGTTTACATAAATGTTGAAGAATCTGTTTAGCAGGGAGAATAACTGGAGCTAAGAAACCCAAAGGGTCATAAATAGAGCTGACAATGGACAAAATACCACGTCTTGTTAGTGGTTTGTGCTTGTTTACAATGCTAAAGGTGAAAACATCTTGGTCAACATCCCAGTGTACCCCCAGGGCTCTTTCAGTGGGAAGCTGGTCCCGGCTAAGATCTAGCATCCTTACACCTGTTGCTCTGTTTTCCTCAGGGATCTGCGAGAGGACAGAGCGCTCACTACACACCCATTTATTGAGCCTAAATCCCCCCTTGGCACACACCTCAGTGAGCTGTTGATAAAGAGAAATGGCCTGCTCAACTGTCTGTACAGATCTGAGACAGTCATCTACATAGAAGCTGTGTCTGATTGTATTAATAACCTCTTCTAGGTACAGATGTTGGTTGTCATCAGCAGTCTTTAAAAGTGCAAATGTGGCACAACTAGGGGAAGAGACTGCACCAAAAATATGGACCAACATTCTATGTTCAACAAGCTCTTTTGTGATGTCACCGTGGGGCCACCAGAGAAAACGTAAGTAATTTACATGTTCCTGAGCAACTTTGACTTGGTGGAACATCCCTTTAATGTCCGTCATGAGGGCTATTGGACCTTGCCGAAAACGAATGAGTACACCTAATAAGGTGCTAGTCAAATCTGGTCCCTGTAACAGCTCTTTGTTCAGTGATGTTCCAGCAAACATTGCAGCACAATCATAAACAACCCGCAGTGTTTTCTTACGGGGGTGGTAGACCCCATGATGAGGTACGTACCACACCTTTCCTTCCTCATGTTCCATTTGATCTTGTGGTACGATTTCTGAATGTCCTTCCACACTAACATTATGCATAAATTCTTTGTACTCTTCAAAGAATAACTTATCCTTCTGAAATCGTTTTAACAGACATTGCGCCCTCTGTTGGGCCACCTGTTTGTTGTTGGGCATTTTTACTTCAGCATTACGAAAGGGTAACTTCAGGTAATAATGACCATCTTTAAGCACCGCTGACTCTGACATGATATCCATGAACTGTTTGTCTTCTACAGACATTTCAGTTCGCTCATTGCACTTGTGCTCTATAAAATCCTGATTATACTGACTGACCAGCATTTCTTCCAAACTGCTTATTGAGATACGGTTCACCTGAATAGAATTAGCAACATGTCCATTTCCTTCACTACCCTGATTGAGTGGACCATTAACAACCCAACCAAGGCGTGTTAGCACAGCATAAGGCCCACTACCTTCACTGTTAACTACTTTCCAAGGTTCCAATGCTTTGGGAGAATTTACACCAATGAGCAGCCCAATGCCAGCATCTATTGGTGTCAACTCAACAACTTTCAAATAAGACCATTTTCTTAAGTCTTCTTCTTTAGGGATGTTTTCTTTAGTGACAGGAATGGACTGTTGAGTATAAACATCAGGCAACTTCAAGTACTCATGTTCTTTTAAAGCAGCTACTTCCAAACCAGATAATCTATAGCTACTTGCAGGTTTTTCCTGACCCATGGTTTTTAGCATGATTTCCACTTTCTTTCCAGATGCATTTAACTGCATCATCAAAGCCTCTGTACAAAATGTTGCAGAGCTGCCTGGATCTAGAAAGGCATAAGTCTCCACAATCTTTGTCCCCTTTTCCAACTTTACTTTTACTGGGACGACTGACAGAACACACTCATTAGACCCGGCCCCAGTGTAGCTACCAACATTCAAAGATACAAGAGCATTTGAGATTGGTGACTCTTTACCCTCAGCCTTAAATGCTTGGTACTGCTGCTCTGTTGGTTTAATATGCAGAACAGTAGGGTGACTTTTATTACAGGTGAGGCATGTTAGACGTTGTGGACAGGTCTTACTCATATGTCCCTTCTGTAAGCAACCAAAGCATAAACCTTTACTTTTAAGGAATGTCACCTTTTCTTTGTTGGCTTTCTGCTTAAATGAGTCGCATTTTTCCATGCAATGGTTTCCATCACAAAATAAGCATCGAGCTTGAACCAGCTTTGTAACCTCATGGTTAAACTGGACCTGTTTGTCATTGGTCTGTTTAGAAACCACAGCAACAGAAGTGGCAAAACTGCTGCTTTTAGTTTTAAAAGGAACCTTTGATGGTTTTAAAGCCATCTTTTCTTTTGCAGTTTGACCTTCTCCATAAACAGGATCTAATGCAGCTTTTGTTTGTTTTTCCAGAAAATCAAGAAGATCTTTAAACCTTGCTCTACGATCATACTTTTCTGTTATGTCAACCACAATTAGTCGCCATGTATCACGAAGTCTAAAAGGCAACTTTGAAACAAGAATTCTCATATTGGTTGAGTTTTCAAGCTCTTCAATAAACCCAGCTTCATCCATTGTGTTGAAACAACTTCTTAAAAAGAATGTATAAGCTCTTAAAGCTGCAGCATCATCAGACTTTAAGACTGACCAATTCAGAGCTTTGTCTATAAATGCAGATGTTATTTTTGATCTGTTACCAAAGTTCCACTCAAGCTGTCTTTTTGCTTCCAAGTAAGCAGTTTGTGGACTCATGTGCATACAACTTCTCACTAAAGCTCTAGGCTGACCTGTGGTAAACTGTTCTAAGTAATAAAGCTTGTCCTGCATGTTATCTGTCTTAGTTTCTATTCCTTGCTCAAATGCCTTAAGAAAGGACCTAAAATGCAAAGGATCTCCACTAAAAACAGGGATTTCTACAGATGGCAGGAGTGACAGTCTTTGTTGTTTTACAAGCATCTCAGTGATTTCATTCTGCTTCATCATAATCTCTGTTAATGCACTACTATGAACATCAACCTGAGAAGATATTCGTCTTGGGCTTTCCCCTTCTGGTTTCACTTTTAATGTTTCATTAATAGGTGTATCTTGGGGCATTGGCAAAGGTACAAGAGTAGACAATTGTTTCTGTGTTCTTGGAGCCTTTTGAGCTGTAGCAGCGGGTATGAACTCAGTAGATATCGCAGAAACTGATGTATCCTGATTTATGACACCAGAACTGGAAACATGACTTTTCTGATCTTGCGTAGAGTAGTAGATTTTCATCTTTGCATCCGCCTTCACCAGCTTGGTTCTCAAAACCAATGCTTCTTTTCTTGTTTTTAACTGAAGTTCTTCCAGCTCAAGCGCATGTTTTTCTTGCAGCGCATCCACCTCCGCTTTCAGAGCGGCTCTTTCCACCTCGGCTTCCATCAGCGCCATTGAAGCCGCACGGGAACTTTTACTCCGCGAACTAGAAGCTTTACTCACTATACTGGGCGCTGTGCTGACTGGTTTAGCTGCGGACCCAGATAGCCTTTCAGAGTCTTTGCCGATCCTTTGTTGCGCAGTCTGTGAGACGCTGTCATCCGGCTCAACGTTACGGTCATGAGATGCCGCCTTTGATTCAACGTTCAATGCTGAACATACTTCGCTCTTCTGTGCATCTCGATCGCCATCCATCCAATTTTCGATGTCATCCAAGAACTCTTTAAAACTGATCAGCTTTGGTTCGTACCAATCGCCGTGATCAGTTTCTTTTTCTTCATCGCTAAGCAGTCTTTGAACTGAAGATTGCAAGTCCATAAACTCCGCTAAATAATTATTAAAAGTTTTCATATGCTCCTCTATGGAGGATTTTGATTCTCCCGCATCAATTAAAGCATGAATGTCATTTCTTTTTCTTGTCAGCACGCTGAGTTTGGCTCTGCGCCTTTTAATTAAATTAAAGAGTTCTTTTTCCTTTTGAAATCCTTCATCTTGTTCATCCATTTTCAATACAAATTTCGTTTCTCCAAATCCAAAGGAAAATTGTCCAAAACAAACTTTTCACTTTGCAGTTCAGGCTCTGCTCTTTCCAACAAAGCACCGCATTTACTCACGAACTTTGCGTCTTCTCCAAGTCCATTACGTGAAGTTTCAGTCCTCCAAGTTCGATCATCCAAACGTTCCAAGCCAGTCCAAGAAAAATAAAAATATAATGATTTTTTTGACTTAAATGTCGCAGCCTTCGGTTCCAAAAAAGCAAAAATAAACTCCAATAAAGGCTGTGGGTGGTAACGGGTGGTTTGGGCTTTGTACGCACTTTTACTCATTCATTTATTGTTAAAGTTGAAATAAAAAGTCTTGTAACTTAGTTGAAATAAAAAAATAGTCTCGATTTAATGTTCAACTGTTCCAGTGTTCAAGTGTTCAAGTGTTCAAAAAAAAAAATCATTCTACCAAAGCCTCCCGTCCACACCAAACATTCACCAAACAATCCACCAAACAATCCACCAAACAATCCACCCCGCGCCCAGCACCCGGTGTGTTCTTAATCGCTCAAATTGGTGGGCGGGTCTAACAATTAACAATGTAATCTAAATAATTCCAAATATAAAAATGAATTACAAATTTTGCATCTAAATTAACTTAAATATATTTCCACTACACAAAGAACAAAACAAAATTGGTAAAAATTATAAACTACAAAACCTTTACATAAATGGCCACGACAGCTATTTTAGGGATATTGCAACAACATTTGAGTAGAAGTGGCACATCTCAGAGGTATCTTTATGGTGTTTTATAATACATTTCCATTTATACAAAGACTAAAATAACTAGTCTTGTAATATTACCAGGATATTACAAGACTAGTTATATTCAGAGAGCATGTTTGTTCTTTCTCTGAAACAGCTGCACTGTTTTTGCAAGCCCTTCTTAAGGTCAAAATAAATAATACCCTCAACAAAGTACAGATGCATGTTAAATATTGAGCTTTTCATTCACTGTTAGGAATAATTAGCATTTTCTGAGAAATTCAGACAAAGAAGAAGTCTATTAAACCAAATCAATGAAGAAACTCACAGCTATAGAAAGCTTATTTCATTCAGGCAACATCTGAAACCATAATCCATAAATATTAGATGGCGTGATTGATGAAAAAAGCTAATGCACACAAAAATGTTTCCTATTACACTATTAAGCAATTTTAATCGACAAAAGATTCATAGAATTGCTGATTACATAGGAGCAAAACACGTTTTCCAGAGGGCTTAATGCAAGTCCTTTGATTGAAATATTTTTTTAAAGCCTTATTTCAATAGCAGCTTGTGCTGCAGGGCAGACTTAATGTTCAAGAGGGCTGTGGATTACACACAAAAGACAGCAAAAGTCCAATAAATCTGTTCCTAGGAGACGAGCAGTCCCTCAGTTTCAGCCCAAACGTTGTATAGGGTTTATTTGAGAAACCCACGGGCACCAGGGGGGCCTTTGAGCCAAGGTTCTGGTGCACCCTGGTGCAGCAGAACAGATATATCTTGTGATAAACAAGTAAGAGAAAATGGGGAAAAAGAAAACCTAATGAGTAAACCATGTGGTAAGGCAGGTGTTAGAGATACCTAAGCCAAGAGAAATGCGCATTAACCTAGTGATGTGGTCACCTACATAAAAAAACAACTGAATTTGTCAAATAATCTAATCACCAGCAGCAAACATATCGCAGCTTGGATGCTTACTGAGATTTTCTATTGCACAGTTTAAATGATCTGCCAAAAACAAGAAAGCAAACATTCTTCTTTCAAGTCTTTACACTGAGATTACCATCTGGACAGTTCTTAGAAGCGGTTTCGTCATCTGCAGCAATGGTTGTCTTATCAATTCAGAACTTATTCAATGCTGCTGAAACAAAGAAAACACATTTCAAGGACACCATGTGTTTGGCGAGATAGCATCCAGCAACTGCTGCTGTGGAGGTAACCTTTGTACCCATATTAATGGACATTCATTTCAACAACCCCCTGCTGAGATTAACCTCGAGACCAGCCTAAATCCCATTCACAACAGAAAAGATTAACACCACACAAGTGTAAGGATTTAAGAGGAACAAAAATCAAAGACTTGAGGCTCTACATATTATTGACTGCCAATGGTGAAAGTGATTAAAAACACAATAGCAAACTGTTGTATTAGAGTTGAAATGAGGTAAACAAATGCTTAAAATGAATGACTTTATAGAATAGTGGGTCATACATTTAGAAGAATATACATTTATAAGAATCGGGTAGTTTTCAAATTTACTTAGGAAGAACCAAATATCAACAAAATTATGTTTTCAGAGAAAAACATACAGTAAATCATGTCCTTGTAGTGAAAGAGAGAATGTTGGTTAAAAAACTTCTTCCTTTAAAATGATCAAGCTTATCAATTAAGCAAACTAGGAATCACCAAAAATTATTATACAATTATCAAAGGTAAGTGCCAGAATTATAATCATCTGTAAACATAAAATGATTAAACATTGTTACAAAACGAGGGAGAGCTGGTACATAAATGGAGACTACCAAATGAAATTAGAATAATCTAGGATTTATTTGTCATGCAAAATTAAACATGTTGGCCTCCATCAAGCCTCAGCATCAAATATTTCTCCAAATTCTTTCTCTGTTTATCAGGGTTACAGACTTTTCTGGAAACATTTAATCAAAATAACTATCCTTCTATTCAACTTAATATGGAAGACCATCCTCAAAGCTTCAGTACATAGAAATATTTTAATCAATGAGGGCAAATTTAGCTTTAAAAATATTTGATTACATAAGCTGTTTTTTTGCAGAAATCTCAAAGTGCTATTTTCTGTACTCTACCATGGAAATGTGTAACCATCTGAATCATGTAATGCTCCTTGGCTTCGTTGCATATTCTCATCAGTACTCGTTTTTTGTGTGTCCTCTAGGGTACAAGTGCCTAATTTTTTGCATCTTTTTTTAATTTATTTGTTTTTATAAATTTTCAGAACTTTATGTAAACATCAACAAAAGTAAACAAAAACAACTCACCCCAAAACAACAAGGAACACTGCAGTGTCTACATGAAAACATACATACTGCCTAAATACACAAAACACAGACATTATAAGTTCCCAAACTGTCAAATGGCTATTTTGTGGATCTTAATGAAATGCCTTGGATTACTTGAGTCTTATTTATTAATATTTTGCAATGATTAAACTGTAAGTTCCAATATACAGTATCATTACAGCATAACAGTTTCAGTTCTTTTGAACAATAAATACAACTAAATTCAACTATGAACCCCAAGAAAGCAGTCTAAAGGTAAATTACATTATTTTAGTACTGAAAATGTTATGGTTTGTTTCACATGTACTAAGTACAAAAATTATCTGTAAAATTGCTTAGCACCAAATGTTTGATAATGTATAAGTTATTCACATTTTAAATGTACTCTGAATAAAGCTCAAATTGACATAAAAATATTCTTTACTGGTAACATCTACAACAGGTATGATGACAGAAATGCATATTGGCTTCTCTGTGGGTGGTCACTTCCCGCTGGGTGACACTTGTGTGAAAATGAGACAGTACTAAAGCATGGAAGCCAATGTGTCTTTGTAGTAGACTGATTAAACTGAACAAATGAAAGCAGCGGACATCATATCTTACAAAAGAGGCCAACTCTGTAGAACTCTGGAATCCCCCACAGGAGAATGTGCTGCCAAATGCTGAACATCAAATGCTCACACTAGGGGGTGGAACTAAGAGCTCCCTAAAAACCAATATTCTAGCTTCTACTGCTCTGAATGATTCAAAAACCACTTATTTACATAAGGTGGCATATCAAGGCAATTTCTTTCAACAAGGAGTGTTTTACAAAGGATTAAACCCTCATATGCAAACACTGGTGATTTGATTAAAGCACGAATGGTGCTATGATATGTAGATAGAATGGTGTGTAGATGTGATGCAGGCATTTATTTAAATAAATTAAACTGCACATGGGTATCCTCATGGACCCACTGACTTGCATGTAAGCACTTTGGAGGAACTTCTGTCCATCCAATCACTGAATGGGCAGGAGAAATCTGGTTCTGTTAAAAAAAAAAAGTCTAAGTCCAGAGATAAACCAAACTGAAGTGCTGAGGTTGGCCCCTACGAGAGTCTGAGGAGGACTGAAATGAAAGAATTATAGTTATAATGAAGATTGAGCCCAAATTATCTCTACATGTTTCATAAAGTCATGCAGAAAATAATTCAAGTTCCTGCTAATAGAGGTGGTTTGATGAGCTACCACCTTTATAAGTTTAAGAACTAAAAACTACTAGAAAATTGTCATAGTTTCAATATTTAAATTGAAACAATTTAAATATTAAATATTTCTTTTTTCCATGACTGTATTTTACAGGTAGAGGTCTATTCAAAATCATTATTCCTTCAGGGTTTTCAGGTCCAGATCCAACCATCTGTCTTTTTTTTGGTTTGCATGAAACTTTATAATGATGACGATTTAATCACAAATCATTGTGATTATAAACTTCTGAGTGAGGAGTCTGAACAATGGCCAAATAGCACTAATTTCTCAGATGAAGAGAGAAACAGCCACAGCCTTGCAGTGAGATAGAAGGACTTCCGTCCAATTCAAAGTTGAGAATTATATCAGGGGAATGATAAAAGGCACCTGACAGCAAAATTGACTTGTCTGAACAACGGCTTGTCTATGCAATCAGATTTCTCATCGACAGAATGTCTGCCTTGTTGCCCTTGCCTGTTCCGTTTCTGTTTGATGAATAGCAATCATTTCAGGTCGCTGAAACAAAGCTGCCACAGCTAATCCGAAAACACTGTTTGACAGCAAATTCTTAATCCCCAACTGGGATGCTGATGATGATGTTGCCATTTTAACTGCAGGTTCAGTAAATGCTCAGACACATACATTCTTACACTTAACAGCTTGGCACTCTTTAGAGAGCCCTGTCTCTGGGTCTATTAGTTCTGATCTATAAAATTCAGAGAGGTTACAGAGGACAACACAACCTCACATCAGAGGCAACAAACAACATGGTACTGCTCTAAATCTAATACTGCTTTCTACCCAGGATTACAAACAATTTGAACATTCTGTACACTCTCCAAAACCTTTTCTCTTAGACATAATGCCAAACAATTTGCAGCTAAAATAGACACCCATAATCTTACGCTTTCTTCATGTGGGGGAACGGACACAACAAACTATTCAAAACACAGCAGTAGAAAGAGGGAAAACCTTATAGTTTACCAAACTGACAACAGAGCATCAGCAGTTGCAGAACTGAGATGTTTATATTGAGCCTGACTATGGCATTAGCTAAAGAGCTTTTGGAGAGGCAAACGCAGATGGTCTCTCTGTTAAAGTGGACAGAAAATGCAGATGGGTAAGTAAGCTTTGGCTGACTTTCATTGCACGGCTCTCCCGAGAACTGTTGCTACCTCACTGTGAACCCCAAAATGACAGCAATAGTTACCCACTAAATCTATGAAAACCAAATAAAACTCACAAAGTTGAGTTGTAAAATAAGTAAAATGACTAGATTGGACTGAAATTTCAACAAGTACAGCCACAGAATGTGAAAAGAAACATAAGCATTTTCTGGATCTGAAATGAATCCCTAATAACGTCTTTAAAAATTACAGACATTATTATATGTTCTCTGTCTTTTTGCGTATCTGAGCTCAGGTTGTGGAAGCAACAGGTCCAGGAGGAAACCCCAGCGACACGCTCCAGTTCATGGGGAATCTGTTCCCAGGTGAGATATATAATCCCTCCAGTGAGTTCTGGTTTTTTCCCTGGGTCTAGTCCCAGTGGGATGTGCTTGGAAAATCTCTAAAAGAAGGAGAGAGGTTTGCTTTTTGTCTAAGCTTTTTCTTCACCACAACAGAATGGAGCATATTCCACATTATTGCAGATGAAAATCCAATCCATCTGTCAAGCTCCCGTTTTATCCCATCTTTTGTGAAGACAACAACAAGATATTTAAACTCCTCTTCTTAAGGCAGAGACTAACCCTGAACCAAGAGGGTGCAGTCCACCTTTTCACATTGGAGAACCATGGTCTTATACTTATATATTTGATTTTTTTTAATAATCTAATGTGACCCAAGTCTGCAGTGAAAAGGACTATATACAGAAACCTCAGGAAGGTGTGAGGTTCTTGTAGGTTAGTTCACAATGGAGACAAACCTGTGAATGTAGCTTTAAGCAAAGATTGCTTGTGTGACATTCATGAAAAAAGAAATCAGCCAAGATATCACTTTGATGAGAAATATTGTGCCGTAATTACATTATGAAATCTTGGGCGGTGGCCCACAAAATCTTATTAAGCTCCTATTAGTAGATCATACTTTCTACGGCTATTAATCTGAATTTCAAATATCTAAACAAGAAACCCCTTCCGGCAATAGTTTAAGGTCTTTTATTCCTATCTATCCTTTTTACAGTTATGTATGATTTAAGATGCAGCTTGCTTGCTTTGCATTTTTTAAATAACTATTAACACATTTCAAAAAGCTATGCTTATGAGTGAACAATCTCCATATGGTACAAGCTGCAGAGAAGCTTTAATTGCTTGTTTGATTGCTACTTAATCCTTTCCATGGCACGTAACAGCAGGAAGTAAAAGTGCAGTGGTAATCATCATGCTATGATCTAGTGATGATCTGATACAAGGGGAAAACCAGGGAGGCAAATAAGGGCAGTAATTAAAAAAAATGCTAAAGAGCATCTGTTGAATTTCAATCAAAAGAACTGATTGAAATTCCCTAAATGTGTTAAAGTCCTATAGATTATAAAATTTTCACCAAGGAGATGTTTGACATTCCATCGGTTAGAGAAGCAGTAGTCCAGGCTCTGAATACATTGCTCTAGTTATTCATACAGTATGGGTTGCTTAATTGGAAATCTACTGGATTTGATTCATACAAGACATTTCTTGTCCTAGTTTCATTGTTTATGACCAACTCAAATGTAAGCTAGGCTTATTTTACAATAAAGAAGTTTTTCCGGGAGACACTTTCTCAATACTGTGAAAACATAGTAACCGTATGTATACTTTTATATACTTATATTTCATAATAGAAACCCAGACTGCATTTCTGATCTTCTTCAACCCTATATACCACTCAGACCTTTAAGATCATCAGAATCAAACCTACTAACTATCCAGAGAGTCAGAACTAAACATGGCAAAGCAGCTTTTAGTTTTTATGCTCCAATACTCTGGAATAAGCTTCCTGCTCATTGTAAGACTGCCCCTACCTTGAGTTTATTTAAAACAAGGTTAAAAACCTACTTATTTGACATTGCCTATTCTTAATTTTTTCAAAAATTCTATTCATTCATTATATTCAAAATTTCAATGTTAATTTTGTTTATTTTTAATCCACTTGTTTTGTTTTATGTTTCTAATTTTCTTGTACTTTGAATTGTCTTTGGCTGAAAGGTGCTACATAAATAAAGTTGCCTTGCCTATACTTTTGTACATGCTCTGATATACTATTTTTCTATTCTGTTTATGTCCTTATAGTATTTTGTCAAGACTCTTTTTCTATCAATGAAGGAAAAAAAAACATTTCATGATGTAGCATTAAGTAAAGTTTTTCTAACTGGTTGAACTGGTAGGCTGAATATTACATCCTGATGCAAATAGCTTTGCTTCCTTCATAGTTCATGAATGCAACATGCACCATAACTACAACTATGAATGGATAGTTTAATCAGAAGCCTGGACTGAATCAAAGATTTTAAAAGCTTTGCCATGAAAATGTGCTTGTGGTCTTAACCATTGTGCAATTGCTGAGGTGGTCTGAAGGTGTAGTTGTGGATAAGATGGTATCTACTTCGGGAACCTCGGGTCTCATTAATGCTTATTAGTATATAATTATATTATATATTATATTAATGGTTTTAAACCAATCCCTTTTGCAAACAATGGAGTGGTTGGCTTCCTACTGTGAAGGAGTTGGGTCAGCTTATCTAAGCTTGAGCATATTATGAATGGATGTCTTAATGTATTTATAAATAGATGGATGGATGGATCTTATGAATGGCAACATAGGAAGAAGCCATAAAGACTTCACAAGGCTTTGGTACTTTGGCAAATATATCAAAGACGATTAATTAAGAGTTCAGAAAATTATGTCAGCTTATAAAAGAGATTTACATGTTTTCTCACTTATAAAGTGTCATAATTAAACTACCGTAGATTGAAGCAAATGACCAAGTAAATTAAACTTTACTGCAGCATTCAAAGAATAGAAGAGACAATATAGAGCTGATTAACATCAAGCTAAAACTATAAAACTCAGAAGGTGAAGCAGAGGATAATATGCAAAAAACTCACTTCAGCTCCTTCTTTCACTAATGTTATGCAGATTTATTCATGTGTTGCACAAAGAAATATAGGCCCCTGGGTCCATTGCAGTGGAAGAACAGTGCAATAGCATTACTGTCAGGAGATAAAAATGATTTTCTGCTGTTCTAAAACAAAGTAAATCAGAATTTCCGTCAAGGCCACTTCCATCGTAACACAAACCTCCATATATCTGATTTAATGTCTCACATAGAGCTCCGTGTATGTGAAGGTAGCAAGAGTGTGGTTTTACTCTGCAATGACATAGGGACAAGCCCTGGTGCAGAAAGTGACAAATAGCTGCTGGTAATGACAAGCTGTCTAATGCTCATGTAGAAGCCCGAAGTGAGAAAAATCAGCAGAAGACATTCAACTTGTGTGTTGACAAATGACAAGCTGCCAAAAATGGATGGTGACTTACCCCACATGGCTGGAAGATGAGTCCATCGACTTCATGGCTGACTTGGGAAGTGAAGCTGCCTTCGAGGAGCTGAAAAAAAGAGCACATAGTTTCTGTTAAGGAAAACTGACAGACACAGATGGTAGCTGAAAGTTTTAGGTTGAAACAGATTAAATCAGATTATTTTATAAACTCAGTTTCAGCCAAAAAGCCTGGCAACAACCTTGGACATAAACCAAAATAAGTAAGCTTTAAGAAAACCAGAAGGCTTACACTTCTAAGCACAAACATGATACCATCTTTTAATCCGTATAGTTCTGAATCTAAGCCCTTATCTGTTGTCCGATGACACATGACGGAGAGATCCAAATCTGTAACCCGACAGACCAGGTTGAGGACATGAAAAGAGCAAATCATTAAGCTCCTGATGACTGGACCAGACAGATTTCACCACATGCATTAACATCAACCTAGACAACTGAGTCACAAAAATCACACAGCAGCATGCCTGACAAACCCAGGGGAAACAGCAGAGGTGTATAGTAACAAGATGTTTTCTTTACTATAAAAAAAACATCAACTACTGATCTAACTGTAGCGAGGATATCAAATATTTAAAATCGATGCATTTGTTCCAACTTCAGTGGCATGAAGTAATGGAGGAAGTTTACTCCATGTTTATAATAATTGCTTGTTTAAGTTTAGAAAAAAGAAAATGTTCCCATAAATTACTATACTTACCTGGTGGGTATATGGGTAAAACCTAAAAGGTTGCAATATTTTGTTGGATATCTACCATGTCAATAATATATTTTGCCTGTAGGATAAACTTTTAGTACCTTAAATGCCCTTATTTCATGTATGTTTTTGGCAGAGATGCTTGAGCTTACAAAGTGTGGTGGAAACAAAGACAGAAAAATAGACTTGAAAATGTGGATTGATTATAGTTGATGTCGTCATTGCAATACTGTCTACTGTGATCTCTTCCCCATCAAGAAATGAAGGATATCTAATCAACAGCTTTCTGTATGTTTTGTGTATATAGCCATAGAACTGGTTTACCTCTTGAGTTTTGTAGTCTGTCATTGCCTAAATTATCAATAGGTAAGAGGTAGAAGGCTTAAACAAAAACAAAAGTAAAGAAATTACAGATCAGACTGTCATTTTGGTGAACACAGCATTTTCATTTTGTTCTTAGTATGCAACAATAATCCCATGTGACAAACTCAAGTTTGAGCCAATGATCCACTGAGGGTGATAAGCAAAATGGGGAGAAAAACTCCAGGGGGTTTTGTGCTGCAGTGCAGCTCATATTGACAACAATCACTTTACTACACCAGAGACACTTAATATTCACTGGTTCTTGCCCTAAAACAACACAGAACAGTTTTACATCAATGCAATGAAAACCTTATCGTTCACTGGCATAATGACTGGTTGGGTGACCGCACAGTCTATTTCTACACTTTGACCCATTCAGGCTGACATCTGAGGCTAAATAGAACATTAACTTTAAAGTCGTATTATGTTTATGATTGCTTGAGTGCGAAAGTGCAGAAATGATTTTAAACAATTCTATATTTTCTATAAAGATAAAATGGTTGCCAAGAGGGTGAAAAAAATAACAGAAAACATATCCTTGACTTTGCCTGCATGTAAGGTGATGTTTAACTGGTAAACCTCAACATAACCACATATCTACAGTGGGCAGCTCATACAGACAGAAAGATCACATTTGTTTGTGTATCTTTATGTGTTTAAGAGCTATAAGGAATTGGATAATAATAGGCTGAATCTGCTTACTGACAAACTGGTGACTCAGAAATATGCACTGTCTCACATAATGGGTTCGCATTACTTATGATGCCTTACCAACAACATTGTATAATTACTGCATTTACAGCTTATTTTGTTGACCTTAAATCAAAGTAGGTGTAATGGTTGATAGCAGGATTATCCTCAGTAGGCTTATAAAAAGTTAAAAAAAAAACAATCTTTGTTGGAAAAATAAGTATTTCTGTAATGCAGATATGCAAATCCTGACAATGAGTCAGATAAGCTTCATTTAGTTTTTTCAACTTAATTTCAATGTTCTAAAGCAGGGGTGTCAAACTCCAGTCCTCATGGGCCGGTGTCCTGCATCTTTTAGATGTGCCTCTGCTGCACCACACCTGAATAGAATAATTAGGTCATTAACAAGGCTCTGAAGAATTAATCTACACTGAGAGGGCTGGAGACTGCCCATGAAGGGCAGTCTCCAGCCCTCCATGGGCTGCCACCTTATCGTGGTGGAGGGGTTTGAGTGTCCCAATGATCCTAGGAGCTATGCTGTCTGGGGCTTCATGCCCCTGGTAGGGTCACCCAAGGCAGACAGGTCCTAGGTGAGGGACCAGACAAAGAGCAGCCCGAAGACCCCTTATGATGGACAAGAACTTTGGACTTGGTGTTCCCTCGCCCGGACGCGGGTCACCGGGGCCCCACTCTGGAGCCAGGCCTGGAGGGGGGGCACGATGGCGAGCGTCTGGTGGCCGGGCTTTTACCCATGGAGCCCGGCCGGGCTCAGCCCGAAGAGGAAACATGGGCCCCCCCTCCCATGGGCCCACCACCCGTGGGAGGGGCCAAAGGGGTCGGGTGCAGTGTGGGATGGGTGGCAGCAGAGGGAGGGGACCCTGGCGGTCCGATCCTCGGTTGCAGAAACTGGCTCTTGGGACGTGGAATGTCACCTCTCTGGTGGGGAAGGAGCCGGAGCTAGTGCGTGAGGTCGAGAGGTTCCGGCTAGAAATAGTCGGTCTCACCTCGACGCACGGCTCTGGTTCTGGAACCAGTCTCCTTGAGAGGGGCTGGACATACTTCCACTCTGGAGTTGCCCAAGGTGAGAGGCGTCGGGCAGGAGTGGGCATACTTGTTGCTCCCCATCTCGGCGCCTGTACGTTGGGGTTTACCCCGGTGAACGAGAGGGTAGCATCCCTCCGCCTACGGGTGGGGGGACGGGTTCTGACTGTCGTTTGTGCTTACGGGCCGAACGACAGTTCAGATTACCCACCCTTTTTGGAGTCCTTAGAGGGGGTACTGGAGAGTGCTCCTCCTGGGGACTCCCTTGTTCTGCTGGGGGACTTCAACGCTCACGTGGGCAATGACAGTGAGACCTGGAGGGGCGTGGTTGGGAGGAACGGCCCGCCCGACCTGAACTCGAGCGGTGTTCTGTTGCTGGACTTCTGTGCTCGCCATGGATTGTCCATAACGAACACCATGTTCAAGCATAAGGGTGTCCATATGTGCACTTGGCACCAGGACACCCTAGGCCGCAGTTCGATGATCGACTTTGTCATCGTTTCATCGGATCTGCGGCCGTATGTCTTGGACACTCGGGTGAAGAGAGGTGCGGAGCTGTCCACTGACCACTACCTGGTGGTGAGTTGGCTCCGGTGGTGGGGGCGAAAGCCGGTCAGACCTGGCAGGCCCAAACGTGTTGTGAGGGTCTGCTGGGAACGTCTGGCGGAATCCCCTGTGAGACGGAGCTTTAACTCCCATCTCCGGCAAAACTTCGAACACGTCCCGGGGGAGGTGGGGGACATGGAGTCCGAGTGGACCGTGTTCCGTGCCTCCATCGTCGAGGCGGCCGATCGGAGCTGTGGCCGCAAGGTTGTCGGTGCCTGTCGCGGCGGCAACCCTCGAACCCGCTGGTGGACACCTTCGGTGAGAGATGCCGTCAGGCTGAAGAAGGAGTCCTATCGGGCCTTTTTGGCCTGTGGGACTCCGGAAGCAGCTGATGGGTACCGGCGGGCGAAGCGGCATGCGGCTCGGGCGGTTGCTGAGGCAAAAACTCGGGCGTGGGAGGAGTTTGGAGAGGCCATGGAGAAAGACTTCCATACGGCTTCGAGGCGATTCTGGTCCACCATCCGGCGTCTCGGGGGGGGGAAGCGGTGCAGCACCAACACTGTTTATAGTGGGGATGGTGTGCTGCTGACCTCTACTCGGGACGTTGTGGGCCGGTGGGCGGAGTACTTCGAAGACCTCCTCAATCCCACCAACATGCCTTCCACTGAGGAAGCGGAGCCTGGGGACTCTGGGTTGGGCTCTCCAATCTCTGGGGACGAGGTCACCGAGGTGGTTAAAAAGCTCCT
The DNA here is from genome assembly GCF_002775205.1 of Xiphophorus maculatus. NCBI lineage: Eukaryota > Metazoa > Chordata > Actinopteri > Cyprinodontiformes > Poeciliidae > Xiphophorus > Xiphophorus maculatus. The sequence continues at coordinate 6,885,915 of NC_036457.1, forward strand.
CGGTGGCAGGGCCCCGGGGGTGGATGAGATCCGCCCGGAGTTCCTTAAGGCTCTGGATGTTGTGGGGTTGTGTTGGTTGACGCGACTCTGCAATGTCGCATGGACATCGGGGGCAGTTCCCCTGGATTGGCAGACTGGGGTGGTGGTCCCCCTGTTCAAAAAGGGGGACCGGAGGGTGTGCTCCAATTATAGAGGGGTCACACTCTTAAGCCTCCCTGGCAAGGTCTATTCAGGGGTCCTGGAGAGGAGGGTCCGTCGGATAGTCGAACCTCGGATCCAGGAAGAGCAGTGTGGTTTTCGTCCTGGTCGTGGAACACTGGACCAGCTCTACACCCTCGGCAGGGTCCTGGAGGGTGCATGGGAGTTCGCCCAACCAGTCTACATGTGTTTTGTGGACTTGGAGAAGGCGTTCGACCGTGTCCCTCGGGGAGCCCTGTGGGGGGTTCTCCGGGAGTATGGGGTACCGGGCCCTTTGATACGGGCTGTCAGGTCCCTGTATGACCGGTGTCAGAGTCTGGTCCGCATTGCCGGCAGTAAGTCGGGCTCGTTTCCGGTGAGAGTTGGACTCCGCCAGGGCTGCCCTTTGTCACCGATTCTGTTCATCACTTTCATGGACAGAATTTCTAGGCGCAGCCAAGGTGTTGAGGGGGTCCGATTTGGTGGCCTTAGGATCTCATCTCTGCTTTTCGCAGACGATGTGGTCCTTTTGGCTTCATCAGATCGTGATCTGCAGCTCTCGCTGGAGCGGTTCGCAGCCGAGTGTGAAGCGGCCGGGATGGGGATCAGTGCCTCCAAATCCGAGGCCATGGTCTTGAGCCGGAAAAGGGTAGAGTGCCTTCTCCGGGTCAGGGGGGGTGTCCTGCCCCAAGTGGAGGAGTTTAAGTATCTCGGGATCTTGTTCACGAATGGGGGAAGAAGGGAGCGGGAGATCGACAGGCGGATTGGCGCAGCGTCTGCTGTCAAGCGGGCGCTGTACCGGTCCGTTGTGGTGAAGAGAGAGCTGAGCCAAAAAGCGAAGCTCTCGATTTACCGGTCGATCTACGTTCCCACCCTCATCTATGGTCATGAGCTTTGGGTCATGACCGAAAGAACGAGATCGCGGATACAAGCGGCCGAAATGGGTTTTCTCCATAGGGTGGCTGGGCTCTCCCTTAGAGATAGGGTGAGAAGCTCAGTCATCCGGGAGGGACTCAGAGTAGAGCCGCTGCTCCTTCACATCGAGAGGAGCCAGTTGAGGTGGCTCGGGCATCTGGTCAGGATGCCTCCTGGACGCCTCCCTGGTGAGGTGTTCCGGGCACGTCCCACCGGGAGGAGGCCCCGGGGAAGACCCAGGACACGCTGGAGGGACTATGTCTCTCGGCTGGCCTGGGAACGCCTTGGGATTCCCCCGGAGGAGCTAGAAGAAGTGGCTGGGGAGAGGGAAGTCTGGGCCTCCCTTCTGAAGCTGCTACCCCCGCGACCCGACCTCGGATAAGCGGAAGAAGATGGATGGATGGATGGATGGAAGATTAGATTAGTTAATTACACAAGGAGGAGGTAATTAAGCCATTTTATTCCAGTGTTTTGTAGCTGTGGCACATCTAAAAACTGCAGGACACCGGTCCTTGAGGACTGGAGTTTGACACCTGTGTTCTAAAGGTACATGAGCATTTTTGGCATCCATATTGCAATCAATATTAAATTTGTTTTGTAATATATACCAAAGCACACCAAGCTTATGATTTGAATTTTCTTTTTCATAACTCTTTGGCGATGCAAATTTCTATTAAGATTTACAAAGACTCCAATGTAAGCTACTGCAACCAGCAGTCGAGAATTCTTGAATTGCAAAGCTGGCAATAGGTGCATCACATCACTGAAAAATATGTTAATTTTGTGTAGTCCTCACTCCTCCCTCATCGAGGAATTTATTCCATTAAACCACAGGATGAACTCCCATTTCCACATTTTATTGCTAACAACCATTTTTCAGCAAATATGCTCCAAATGAAGTCATTAGCCTTATGAGGAAAGAATACATCAAGCTAAAAGCAACAGAAAAATACTCTCCCCAATGCATCTGCAAAAAAAGGAGAGCAGCATCAGTACTCTCAAGAACGATGAATGAGTCACAGCAGATCACACAAAGCTTGACAACCGTGCTGACATGGAGAAGGCAGATAGCCAGACTAAAAAGAAATGATGCTTTTATGAGAGAACGGCATGTAGGCGGTAAGATCTGGGAGTTCCATTTCAGTTCTCCTGCCATCTTAGCACACCCACCCACCATCCTCAATGAGCACAGTAAACCAGGGCTGGAGAGATGAGCAAGAAAGACAGATTTCCACTCACACATCCTCCTACAGTAAGGAAGTTCCTTGGGGGAAGGGGCTGGTGGGGACAGAGATCCAGATTTCATGGAAAACCTCTTTTGGAAAAAAGAACACAAAGCCAAGACTATAACAGCGGGGATGTGTAGGAGGAGATGAACAGCAAAGTCTCATTAAGAGATCAAGATTTCATTGTAGACTCGAGGGCAAAGACGGGACAACAGAAATCCCTTGAGAGACAAAAATTAATTCCTAATATGCAAGCAGTCACCCTATTTCTTTGTAAGGTGTTGGAGTGATTGAGGTCAACACACTTCCCTCTTCAAGGTCTCATGTTTGCAATCATTTCACAGCAGGACACAATGACGCATGATAGCTAAATTGCTCATTGCCCTGTGGGATGCACTTAACATTAAGTATCTCATTCATGTTCATTCATATTTCTATGTAACCTTTTTAAGCTGAGCCTTTTTCAAAAGGAACAACTGCTACAATCCCATTGCTACGATTAATCTTTATCTTGTTTGAGATTTAGTTCGTATTTACTAAATTGTGCAGAAAAGAGGAAATTATTTTGCTGGTTCTAAGACAGAAATAAAAGAATCAATCTCAGCTCACATCCTGTCAGCTTGAGAGCAGTTAGATTAGCTCTCTGTTTCCATTTTGCTCTTGGTCCCAAAGCTTTCTATCATTTTCATTGATTAAGTTTTTTTCCCCCATTGATTGGGATACTAGGTTCTGCCGTATGATATTACCCACTTTTGTTTCCGACAGTTCAGGTTAAAGCTTTTGAAATACCAATCATTTATCTTGAAAAGCCAACCTTTCAAGGAAACTTGGTTTTTCTGTCTTGAGATTAGTCTTGGCGGAGTTTTGGAATTTTCATTTGTTGCTTTCTGATTACATTACCAAGGTAGAGCAGAATGGCAGAGCAAGTGAAAAACTTGGCCTTTTTGCAGTAGAAAAAGGTTCTTTGTTGTCTTTCCATTGATTAGCTCCTTCCAAAGTGTCATCACTGCTTCAGCTTTTGTTTACATCCAGACTGTGTCTGGCTTCTTCTGGTGCAGAATTATGATGCATGTCTCACGTCAATTTTGTAAAAGTTGGATAAAATATGACATGACCATTCTGACTACAGACCCAAATATGAAAGTGGCACAAATTGGATTTTTTGGGCAGTGAAAAGTTTAGAATGGAGGTACTTAGACTTGGATAAAAAAAGTCAGATATTAGCTAAAAAAAACAACAAAAAGAAAACGGAATGCATCACATTTGCCTGCTGTATAAATGCATCCTTATTCAAGTGGCAATGTTGTGTAGTGTGTCTAAAAGGAATCCTCTACACTTGATCGCCTTCACTTACTGTTTTGACTCCAACATTACTTGACTTGTGCTGCCAACACTTATAACCTCTCTATCTGTTACCAAGATGCCAGCTCCTTGCACAGCAAACCACTTATGTAGCCATCAGAGGTCTATGTCTTGACTTTTTCTTTGGGGCACTTTTAAAAAAAAAAAAATCCATTTATACAGCTCAACAGCCCTAAAACCATAGTATTAGCAATTATCAATCGTGTTCTCTGTTTAGATTCAAGTGAACACTACTTTACTAATGTTTGTAAGGTATTTTGTTAAAGTGGGTGGTTGTGTTTGTGGGAATAATTTCAAAAGAGGTAGTACTTTGTCTTTTTCACAAAGACTCCTTGCATCAAAAAACACAAAATAAGGTGAACTGAATTCACTGAGTAAAATATCATTGCAAATGTAATCAGGTAATCATACACTGTGTGACAATCATGCAAAAAGAAGTGCATGGGGTCTGGCAAAATTATTTTAAAAAATCTGTTCGTGAATATACTGCTGTGAATATGTGCCTTACAGTGAAATAACAGAAGATGCACAACATAAATGAATGGAAACTATAATTAAATGATCATTTTAAACGGTTTGCAGACTTAAAGAGTTTAAATAAATTTACAAGAATTTAAAAATCTTTAAATGAGTGATAGCAGGACTGCTATCACAAATAATCAAGGGCTGTCAGAAAAAAAAGAAAACTCTAAAAGATTGATATTTTTCTTGGTGTCATGTACAAATACATGCAGTTAAACTTGCTCAGTATGTGAAACTAGTTTAATAAAGCCTCACGTACCTTTGCTGCTGACGTGCCTTTTACTGTCTGGATCAAAGAGTTGAATGAAAGAAAAACTGAACAACCTTCTTCCTTGCAAAACTTTTCCGTCTGGCTTTCTACTTCCACTTTGGAAACACTCAGCATGGTGAACAACCCTCAGATAATAGTTATTCTGAAACCTCAACTTATCTGCACTCTTAGGACTATTATACACCAAGCCAACGTCAAGGACCAGCTGAGACGGCAATCATACCCTGTTGTGTCTCCTCATGTTGCTAGTGTCTGAGGAGGAAATAAAAAGCTTGAACTTCCCTCGAAGGTAAAATCCAACTAAAAGGCCCATTGTATAATCAATAGCTGAGTCAGTTTATTTAATTTTATACTGCATACTTAGTTAGTGAGCCATATATTATTTCATAACTATAAAAAGGTGAAACAGTCAGTGGTGTATGAATGCAAAGATTACTCTGTAATTGAAGTTTTGCATATTCAACATATAGTGCAACTCTAGTATCCAGGATTGAAACAGGTCAGTTAGGCACTCTTAAATTAAGAATTAAATAAGACTCTCAAGATACACCACAGATTTAAAAAGTTATTGTTCCCAAACCACTAAAATTAGAGGTCATACTAAAACTTTGTCTTTATGAGTGGAAGGAAAGAATAAATGCTACAGTGACTTTGATATTCTCCTTCTCCATGGAGCATAGAGCAATGAAGGCCTGCTTTTCCACTTTTCCTCACTTTTAAGAAACACGGATTGCCAAAGTGTGAAAACCAGTCATGCGCCATCCATCACTCTTATTAAGGTAACTGTTTTAAAACTTCATTAGGCTAGCTACCAGCTCTATGCGTGTTAATTAACCAGCTAGTGTTAGCTTGCTATAATTGTGGTATTTGCACTATTATAAAGCTGTTATTTTTCACAGACAGTTTCAAACCATTACTTTAGAAGCTGTTTATTGTATACTTCTGTGAAAGTCTATGTATTAAAACATGCTATAAAGACCTGATAACATTGCAATAATCAGTGAGTTATATTATTTATTCTAATTGAAAATAATTTTTACGTAAAAGCAGTAAAATTATATCGTATATTTTGCTTTACATTTTTGTGTAAATACAGTGGCAAAGTAAAATAGTATGTGTCATTTGAGCTCATGCCTTCATCTTAACTGTTAACACATGAAAGCTTTAAAGAATTTGCTTGAATTTTAACCATTACTATTCAGTAGAACAGACGTTTAAATCACAGGGTTAATTGACTTTTGGGATTAAATCAAACAGTCTTGTCATAATGCAGTTCAAGTCTTTACATATTCCAACACCATCTCATGTGTTGCTGCCACCAAACATCAGGGGGGTAAATATGCACTTGAACTTGCCCTTGAGCTTAAAATGACTATTTCCTTCTGTGACTAATAAAGTGGATTTTATGGGCTCTAAATGCTCAGCTGGAATACTAATTGTGCAAGAATGAACAGAATGCTAAACCGTTTCACTACTTCTACCAAACAAACTAAGACTAAAATACAGCAGGTTTCAAAAAATGAATAAAATAAATAATGTCATGTAATCAACAACGTTAAATAATCAAATGTCAATCATAGAAAATGACATGAATAGTGTAAGGATGTTTTATAGTAAACATGTATGTTTGTATATCAACCAACAGACTACTGTGGGGGGGAAATGAAAATTTTAATTGATATTAATAAAACTCATGTAATGACCATTCAGTTGAAAATAATAAGAAGTTGGAATTAGCTTCAAAAAGATTTACGTTATATGCAAAAAAGCTATGCACCATCGTTTTTAATACTTCACCAGAATTTGGTTTCTCAGCACACCTACTCAGATATTTTGCACTCACTTTCCTGTCCAGAAGCCTTTGTGTTTTCCTCATGTCTGCTCATCCTCACAGCTCTTATGAGGCTTAGATGCAAGGGCTGAATCAAAGCTGGAATGGATGGATTGATATTCCAGTCAGAGCATGGGGCTGCGGCTCAAGGCTCTTTTCGATCCTAATGTGAATGGCCCTCTGAAGCCAGTGTGCAGTTGCCTATTAAATGAAAATCCACATCGGTGAGTGTGTGGGCTTGGTAAAAAAAAAATCAAATAAGGTTATGCAGTCTGGAGAATTTTTGTGACTTAAAAATGTTAATCTTTAGATGAATATTTGGGGTTTCAATTAATTAAAATATAAAATAATACGTGCAGTAACTTGGTGTGACAAGGAAGAAAAACATTAAAGTTCTTGAATCTCATTGAACACAGAGTAAACAAACATTATTTATGAGGCATTATAGCATCACAGACACGATTAGATCTATTTGATCAACATACATGTCATTTTGAAAATAATTCCTGACTTATTTGGGCTTTAGTCCTCCAAATTCCACACATTATTTCATTCATCTGTTCAAACATTAGCATTTCTGGTTTGTAAATGAACAAAAAGCCAAGCTCAAAGCTTCATAGGCGTCAAAAAAAAGGTTGGTTTTAGGGTTGCTTATAGGGTTGTGACTCATTAATAGGCTTTCTGATCAAAAAGAACTTCCAAAAAAGTTTCACTGCTTGTTTTTAAGAGTACAAAAGGTGCAGCACCAGATTAACCGTCAGGATGTTTGCGCCTTCACACTCCACTTAAGAGTTCTGGGGTCAACAAATCAGTTGCTATTAGCCAATCTTGGATTCACACTAAAAAACAGAGCTGACAGAGTGTTTCAGTGGTAAACCCACATCTGTACAACAGTCTCCTGTCTGCTTTTAGAGTTGCAGAAAACATTAAAAGCCCCATTTTATTTCATAGGCTGTAAGAAACCTTTTATTTATTTCAATTAAAAATGTTAGTTTATATGCATTGTTCATTTACTGAATGTTATTAATACTTAATAGCCAATTGAGCTGGTTTTAAATGTGCTATAAAAATTTAAATGGTAGAATTACATAATTTTAAGGTTTACACAAATCTCTTGAAGTGATTTAAGTTACATTGCTGGAGAACTCCAACATTGGTCAGTTCATGACTTCACTCGGGCTACACTACTGTCAGGTAAAGATCACTGGCCAGAGCTCAGGAGAGGAAAGATAAACTACATACCACAAGCACACAGCTCACACCCTTGCAGACATACAGTCACACTCAAGCAGCACACGGATAGTTTGAGAAGCCAACAACCGAGGGGCAGCTCCTTACTGAGTTCTAACAACATGCTGCTGTATTTAAGCTGTCAGAGGGAAGAGAGTGTATCTGATCTGTGTTGAAGCTCAAGGGGCTTGGCAGGACGTCTAAAAGAAAAAGGTTTTGACCAGAAGGTAAAGAATTTGTCCAAAATCCATCAAATGTGACACACAACATCATGGAATATCAAATTAAGCGGTGCTGAAATACAAACATATATAAGAACCCTGAAAAAGCTACATAGCAGAGCTTAATTTATATTTTGAGAGAACAACTATGAGATTTTATTGTCCTACTTTTTGTGCATATAGTCAAGAAACATTTGCAGAAAAGAAGTTATACATTTTCCCCAGGCAATGGGGAATAAAGGCTTAGAGAAACGGGTTAAGTGCATAACACGGGTGTTCTGAATGAGTCAGTCTTTTATTGGTTTTCACCACAATGCATTTGTGGTGCACTGGGGTCAATGAACAAAAGTCTTTAGACTTCTGACTCCTAATTTAAGCTATTCTAACAAAAACACTCCAGTAATCCTATGAGAAAATGTGCCCACCCACATTGACATACCCAAAGCTTATTAAACGAATTGAGCCAAACTTTTATCCAGGTCTTGTTTAAAAGCAAACCCAATTAATGTTTCATTCAGAAATACTCCACTCCTAAAGATAACCACATCTACTGGTTCTCAGTAGGAAATGATTTTAAACACTAGTGTGATGCTTTGCAAAATCCTAAGTACTTTTACCAAGGGTTTCTCTGTTTTCAAAGAAGTCCTAAAGTTACTCCTGGAAATGTCTTGTCTGATCATAACTGATGAATATTACGGCTTCCAGAGTGTCTTGTTGACACTTAGATCTAAAGTACCATAAATTTCCGTATATGCAGTGCAGTCTATATCATGACACTGTATTAAGTTCACAACAGACTAGCCTATTTGCTTACATTTAAAGAAAAAAGGAACAAGAAAGAATATGAGCAAATATACTGTTGCATTCAGAATATTACAAGTGTTTGATACATCAAAAATAAATAAACTTACTGTCAGTGAGAAAACTAGATAAAAATCAGAGAAGAGATGACATGCACCATTTTAGTTTGGCACAAAGGTAAAAAGTGGAATTTTGTTTCCTTGTGACACAGGAAAAATCAAATGCTACATCTTCACTTGAGACATGCTGGATTTAGAAATCGACACATTTAGGTGCAGCCAGGACTGTAGACTAGGCATCCACTGGCAGGAGCATCTACCAGCATGATAACCGTTAATAGAAGCTACAGTGTCATGGTTTCGAGGTGCTTATGCAAAAATCTTTAGAAAACTGTAATGCATGACCTAATCACCCCTTTCTCACAGGTGTGACTTTAACCGGTCCAGATTTGTCCACCTTTGCGGACTCTGCGGAGTCCCCACAAGACGTTTACCTATAGTTTGTCACTCTGCCTCTAGAAAAAAAACCTGTCCACACAGCAGTGATGTGTTGAAACCTGCTGAGTGACAGGGGATTGTCAAAAAGCTCTTTAACAAACTCCAAAGTACTTGGACAAACCAACACTGACAAAAACTCTTTCTCCATCCCTGAGATGCTTTAAGTGGTCGTTACTGTAACTAAGTTCATCTCTACAGCATTCCTCTGCAGCAGCCTCCAGTTTTCTATTGTGTGGATGAAAACATAGTCATTTAGAGAAAGCTTTAGGGATGCTTTCACAGTGTGTTATGTGTCATTATCCATCTGCTCTGTGAGGCGCAATCCTTTTATTTTTGTACCGTTTGAGTGAAGAAACAAAAAGCCTGTGTTTTTCTCAATTTGTCAACCAAAATTGAGGTAAACATTTTAGATTCTTTTTTTTTTTTATATATATATATAAAAATACACGTCCCTGCATTTACTACCTTAATAGAAACAGTTTTTGACATACCTGAAGTAGTCTCTTTTGTGATTGGTGGTACAAGTAAAGCCATATGTTCTTTATTTCAAATCTACCGCACTGAAGGGAACATTCTTTAATACAGTAATAATTGCTAGGAGCTGTATTAAAGAAAGGTATGTGCCTTAATCATTACAGACCAGGTAGACAGGACTACAAGAATAAAAAAAATCCAATTAGAATAAACGAAAAGGTGCTTAAATAGAACTCAGAAGGCTGAGGTAAATCCGATTTTCTGGGTTATGAGCGTTTCAGGAGAAAACTATTTTAATAGCTGTCTATATGCATGCAGGCTGAATTGCTCAGTATACATAATTAGATTGGAGCATTGAAATTATCCTTAGTTTACAAGCTCTGAAATTAAGAAGTGAAGTGATCCAGAAAAAATATAATTAAAGCAATCATCATGTTTATATGAAACTGCATTTATAGAAAAAGTGAATCATAAAAGTTGAAATTCCTCTTTTATGTCAAGCTAGAAAACACCTGCAATCACAGTGCAGTTCAAATGCACAAAGAAAATCAATAGTTAGATTTTTAAGTATATCCTAAGTATTCTAATACAAACAGATTTTATTCCCATTAAATTTTTAAATTACCTATTAATAGAAATGCATGACATACTGCTACAAAAGTAGTACTACTACAAAAAGGCACTGGACGGCTTGCCATAACTGATGGAACTATAAATTCTTCAAGAAGAATCTAAGTCTCTGGGTTATGCAGCACGACGATTAATTAACTGTTTGGAATGGCCTAATCAAAGTCTGAGCTTACATCTAATCGAAATACCTCTGCTTAACCTTGAATAGATCTTTTATATTTAAAGACCCTTAAATGAGGCTGAACTGAAGCAATTCTGCAAAGAAGATTGGGCCACAGTGATGCAAAAAACTCAGCACAAGTTATAGCAAAGCCTAGAGATGAATGTTGTCACCAAGGGTGGCACAACCACCATATTAAGAAGGCAATTATGTTTTTTTATTTGTTTTTTTTAAACGCACCAGGCTGGCTTGGAGTCTTTTTTACTTATTTAAGAATAGCTTTTTATATTCATTTGATTTATTTGTTTGGTCAGAAACATTTAAGTGTGGCCACAAATCAAAATAGCAGAAACCTATAAAAAGGCAAACACCATTTCCTGCCAGTCTATCATAGCAGGTCAAGATATCCCCGAAGGTCAAAAGGAGGTAAAGGTACAGCAGACTAAAGGCATAAAGATGAAGCACAGCTGTTGCACAGTGGTTCAAAAAGCATTAAAAGCACCTGTTGACCTGACCCAGAGAATGCACACTGCTTTCCTTGGGTAAATTAACTGATCCTGGCAGGCAGAAGGAAAGCAGGTAAGCGGAGCAAAAGTAAACGAGTCGCTACAGTCGATACTCTCTCGCCAGTGAGTCTGACCTTTAGTGTATGAATACAGCCTGCATCATCAGTTGTTGCATAATGTCTTGGAGGCTTGAGGAAAAACTAAAAATTCTCAAAGCTGCAGAGGTAAACAAACATTAGTCACCGAGTCTATGTCGTGTGCTCTTCCAAGCAGCATAAGCCCTTATACAACAGACAACATGTTTCCCTCGGTGAGTGGGTGCAAGAGCAGGAGAGAGAGAAAAGATGCAGTTTCTTCTTGAATCTAAACCGAGGAGGATGCAAGTGTTACAAAGGCCAGAAGTGAATGCTGATTTTTCCTCATATTTTTTTGTTATTTATTTAGTGCTGACAATTTTCAAACATAGGCAGGACAATGATCAGATTTAAAACACATCTGGCATTTAATGCGCCATCATCACCTTTCTAGAAATATAACACAGTAGCACACACACTTTGATGTTGAGATAAAACAGGCTGCCGCAGATTTTTTGGAAACATGCAGCACAAACACTGTGACTCAGACACATTATGTATACGGCACGTTTGCATTACAGCTATAGCTTTTACACAACTGCAACTCAAATATCTTTCAAATCACCCCATTCTATTACTTTATCTGCATCATGCATTCACTGCCGCTTTTACTTAAATTTTGATCTGTATCGGAACAAAAACCGTTTCACTATATTGTGCTTTTAACCTGAATAGTTCCTACTAGTTATTTAATATTAAATAAGCTTTAATCTAAACTGCTGTAACAAGGTGATACTCAAGATGTTATTGCAATATTAGGACAGAATTTCGATAAGACATTTGACTCTTGAATACGAACCAGTTTTAGTTTTTATTTCTATCAATCTGAACTTGTGAGAGGGAACGCTTTAATGCCTTTAGGTCAAACTACATTTTGTTTTATTTTTTCCTTTTTTCTGATATATATTAATATATTAACTAATATATTAATATATTATTCAAATATATTCACCGTAAATTTCATTTCCTTTAAGACACAATGAATCAAATTAGGGCCATTCACTGAAGAGTTGAGGTTATAAATATTTAGTCATTACAACACATGATGACAATGTTTCACACTTTAAAGAATTAAACCACATATTTTTTCGTATACAGGAACCTTGAAAACCCCATCAAAATGCTTGAATGGAAGCTTTTTGTAAAAATCATCACTTAATACAGCCTGAAACTCTAATACTCATTTTTGTTATCCAAGAGGGAACATTGGTTTCCGCCATGTAAACTAATCCTCTTAGAAAATTGCCAATACTATTAAATTCAAAGGGTAAAAGAAGGCCTGGTATTCCAGCCCAGAATTTATTTCTAATTCAGAAAGGAGAACACATGAGTCTCTAACAAATACAGTCTTAAGTCAATTTAACATTCCCCTTTTACAAAAAAGACATCTATTAAGAATGTTTCTTTACATTAAAAAGGTGAAAAAACACCTCCTTAAGTGTGGCCACAAATATACTAGTTTATAGTATATATAGTATATACTATATATATACTATATATATATATAGTATATATATATATACTATATATATATAGTATATATATATATATATAGTATATATATATATATACTATATATATAGTATATATAGTATATACTATAAACTAGACACCTTTTAACTAGTGTTTTTATTATGTTTGGGGCAGCAGTAAATTTCTGTAAGACAAAATGAAATATCTGGGCTTATTTGAGTCAGCAATGATAAGGCCCAGAGGGAGAATGTACCATTATTTTAGTCTTTAATCTTATATTATTGATACTTTTGGCTACTTGTCTTTAAGACAAAATGCAATATCTGAGTTTATTTGAGTCCATCAAAACTATAATCTCCCGGTTTATAAATTCTGTGCGCATTTCCACAGATTTTTGGATCTCATAACCATTAGCACACTAATAAATTTACCCATAAAATTCTTATATTTAGTGCATATTACACAACACCTTACAAAAAAAATAACAGAACAGTTCATATACAGTTGCTGCTAAATGAGGTTATTTCCACTTTCCTGTCAATTCAATGGGAAAATCCAAAATACACTATCATATTGTCTTGGTGTGCAAGTCCGACTAAAACAAAAGGGTTCCTTGTAAAATAAGTGGAGGAAGTGAAACCGAAAAATACCCCCAATTGGTGGGGAAATGACAGGCTAAATGTGCAAGTGAATTAAATGAAAAACAGAAGCTTAGAAACAGACAAAAGTTGTCATACAACTGAAATATCCCTAGAAGGAATTTGTGGTCAATACACCATGAAGTGGAGGTTTGTGCTGGGATGAATTAATGAGCCTGATTCCAGTTATCCTTAGCCAATGCCCCATACAACAGAGATAGGACTGTACAGAGAGCAGATGGCCACTAAGGGACACAATGGGGCGCTCAGAAGCCATACAGCATACCAGTGACTTCATTTCCAGAATATCTTCATCAAAATGAACCCAAAAACTTCCAGTGCTGATCCTTCACAAGGATTCTTAGAAATGTGGGTAGCACAGGGTTAGACCCGAGGTAACAATTTCAACAATGGACAACTCTAAGAAACTGAAGTTGGGAGACATTAAAAAAAAACATACAAAAAAGCATAAATATCACCCCCTCACTGCAGTTTGATCATCTGAGGTCACAGCAAGACATACCAAGATTTCCAACTGATCTTTGTTGAAGCCAAACACAAAATTAATTGTGCTCTGAACCCCTGTAGACCTGAGAGAAGGAGCGAGAGCACAGACCTTTGAGGAAGACTTAACAGCCATTGAGGCGATAAAAGCTTTGCTGCTTTCAGCTGACTGTTTTGTAACCTCAGCAGATAATTTATTTATTTTCAGACAACAAGAAAAACACTACTGAATATAACAGGGAATATTTCTCGTAAATTCAACAAAAATGCTAAAAAGCACAAGAAATGTGTGTTCAAGCTCACACAAAGAAGACAGATCTAGGCAATGTATTGTAATCCTGGCTTCCAATCACTTGAGATTGCACCGGATGAGTCCCAGCGGGAAATAGCCAAGGCATCAGACACTCAAGTGAGTGCTCTTTTCCTCCCTAGAGCTCGTCCTTTCCATAGCATAAAGGTGAACAAAGTATGTTTCATCATCTGCATCTCCTTCTCTTGAGACCAATTTGTCCTTGAAGAGCTATTTCCCTAGAAAATAAATTCTCTAGGAAAAATCTGGGATGCAACTGACAGATCACATACGAGTGTATGTGTACAATAATTAGGTTGCCCCATACAACAGAGATAGGATTTGTGCATTTTGGCATGACCAAAAGAAAGGATGAATCTTAACTGGGTCACATCTGGCCTAGTTAAAGGGAGGGGAAGGATTTAGAAAGCTAAAAGTGTTACCTTGCGCGATGCGTGGATGTCGAAGAAGGGCTTATTTCGGACACTGAAGGGCTCCTTGGCTTTGTCGATCTGTCCAAGCTTCATTTTTTCCTGACGTGGAGAAATTATTTCCTTTTCCATGCACAGGAGTCGAATATTAAAATCACACTGGCCAACAGGTTGTCCCTGAAAAACACACAACAAAACCACATTTCAATTTTAAATTAACACTCTAATTTATTGGTCTATTTCCTTTGTTTTCTTTCTTTCTCTTTACACTTAGATGAAAAATTACAGTCTTGTTCAGGAGTCTTAGCAGTGTGAATATCAGTAGCTAATGCTAAAAACTGAAAACCAAAGGCCAACAGGATTTTTTTTCTTAAGTAGAGCTGAACAGTATATCAAATATTAGTCTGCATTAAATACCTGTTTGTAATAAAATGTGGTTTAGTATATCTTTAAAGTAATAACTGATATTTGGATGGACTCCACCTGCCTTAATGCACTCATGTTGCACATCTTTAGCAGATAGGTCGTTAAAACTCATAGAACAGTGGGGACAGCGTTTATTGTAAATGACTAAAAGCAAGCGACAGGAAAATTGGGTAATCGTAATCAATATCCATACTGCAGTTTTCAGCATTAAATCAAATGGTGCATCAAATATTTTCCTAATACTCAGTTGCCTTGAAGAGCAGTGTCCAGGCAGTAAGACTCCTTTAATTTATCACATTCCAATACACCCCTACAAACACAGCTTCTTTGTGACAACGATGAGACCTTCCACACATCACAGCAAAGACCCGCTGCTGTCCTGCACAAATAATCCTACTGTCCTCTCAAACAGACATGGCCACCGAGGCAGAACAAAGGTGAACTGAAACCCATCTGGTGAAGCCACAGATTGTTGCCACACAGAGCAACAAAAAGCCTGAATTTCTGTTGCTGGTTATAAATAACAAGGCTTGAGCGAAAAATTAGAACATACAACGACAAACATGACAACGTATTTATTTCAGTGTTAACTGGTGCAGAAAGGATGCAATGTATAAAACCTGTCTGCTGCAAAGCATCAACAGACTGTTGCTGCCATTTATCTATTTCTGAATTAGCATAGTGACTAAAAAACTGACTCAGATAAAAAAAAAGGATGTCAACCTGTTGAAAACAAACGTCGTCCATGACAACTTTGACTTTTAATAGTTCTCACAAGTTATAAGAAAGATTCAAACTCCAAATAAAATAGATATTATTTTTTTGAATTCTTCGAAAAGAATTATAGAAAGCCAGCAACTGAAATCTTTAATACACCTCAATTTTTTTATTATTATTCCGTTACATGTTTTTAATTCCAGAGAAAATGTATTTCAAAAGAAGGCGGGCCCTTAAAAAAACAGACAAAAGCAGTAAGAGTAACATACTTTAGCTGGACAAAACAATCTGAATGAAGAAATTTTGATTGAAGCAATACTTTTTCTTTGAGAGAGTCTATGTAAAAATATATATGGTTTTAATTCCTTTTAAATATATAACTGCATCTAAAACATTTTCATCTGATTAAATTAGTTGGGTTTTTTTGCTGATTAAATACGTTATGAATAACGTATTTAAATAATAAAAGTTTTCTGAATATGGAAAAAATGTCTTTTGTTTGTGATCTGTAATGTGATTTCTTGCCCAATATTACTAATGGAAAGCAATTATGTATCATCAATCTTTCAGGAATGTTTTCACAGGAAATAAAAAATATAGCCCCACAGAAAATTAATTATCTTCAAAATGAAAAGAGGTTTAAACGTCTTACAACCAAAATTATAAAATGATGTGGAACAATAGCACTTTTACGACTATGTATTGCTATGTATTGCTAATCAATACTCACTGATGTGTATTGGCGGGTTCTGCGCTGCAAAGTGTGAATTAGTATTCTGCTCCAGCTCTGCGGTAAAAGGTCATTTCTTTTCTCGAGAGGATTATATTGACTTTAGATGGGAAGACAAAACCCAGTTTTCCTCCAGTTGGATGTGAAAAGAAATAGCTGATGATTAGCTGGAATTAGATGTTATTACAAGCCTGTAGAGCCTTGTGCTTTGCAGACATGAAGCAGGAAAAAACCCAAATAATCTCATAGAATATCAATTTAAATAAACTGATCTCTGTAGGCAGGTAGTCTGCATTTTAATAAGCATGTATATTTACTTTTTCAAATGTACAGCTCACACATATATAACAAGAAAGCAAGTCTGGATTACTGCCTAGAAATTTAGGC
The DNA here is from genome assembly GCF_002775205.1 of Xiphophorus maculatus. Taxonomy (NCBI): domain Eukaryota; kingdom Metazoa; phylum Chordata; class Actinopteri; order Cyprinodontiformes; family Poeciliidae; genus Xiphophorus; species Xiphophorus maculatus. Next base: position 6,902,467 of record NC_036457.1, read on the forward strand.
AATGATTTGACAATACAACCAGACACTGAGAATAGAAACGCGAGGAATCTGGAAATAAATATGCAACAATTTATAATCCACAATTTCTACTTTCTATCATTGTATCTGCTAGATGATAGACAAATGTTAGTTAAGAGATGAATTGTAACATTTTGATATATCAAGAACCATGTCTTCATGACCTTTATTTAATTTTAGACTGTTTTGACAATGTTGCTTATCAATGTACAAGTCATTTTAGAAAGTTTTCATAGAGAAATCTTTTTAATATGGAAATCATAACTTGCTTGTTTTTCCACACAAGGTGACAGCAGTAACACTACTTTCTCCTGGAGCAACAGCTGGTATCATGTCCCACACATTTAGCACCATCTGTCAGCTGTGTCATCAGGAAAGGACAAGATGTAAGTGTGGATGATTCAAGGCTTGTGTTGTCCATGCCAGCTCAAGAGGAAAACACAGCAAAGGAAAAATCTTTGTTAGGAAAACATCACTAGGGACAGAAGCTCGATTTTACTAGTCAAATCACAGAGACATCTTAATTTATCTGTTTCTTTTGTGATTCTAAAGACCGAATGTGTCTGTTTGGGAGAATATAAATATATCAGGAATTCACGTGTGGTTTCACAATCATCACTGATTTGAAAAGTACTGAGGAAGTGTTTGACAAGATTATTATTTACTATTTCTGGAAGTGTAGCAATGATTGACACAGTTAATACAAATCTACTCAGACATGCTTTCATCAGCTCTGATATTGATTCCACGCATCCCCTCTGGAAACTCGGCACTGACATACATATATGCTGTTTGAATTAGACTTTCCTTATACAAGTCATTCCCTTGCATGTTCAATGTATAGACGATCACTGCTTCATTAGCAGATGTGCCAAAACAATAAAAAAAGAGGATAAGATCACATCCAGAAACCTTCCCAATACTGTGATAGAATAAATCAAAACCTAATTTAATTAATTTATATAACAAATGTTTCCAACTAAAACAATCAATCATGTCATATTGAGGGTGTTTTCACACCTTAATCGTCTGGTAGACTAACTTACAATATTAGTTACACTTTCAGCTGGTGCGATTCACTTTCACACTGCACCGTGTCAAATGAGCTAAACCTTAAAGAAAAAACAACAACTCCTCCCCTTGCCTGTTGTGGCAATGCACCAAGATCCACTGAAGGAAACAACACAAACACCTCTGAAAAAGACACTGAGCAAAACGTCATCTCACGAACATCACGAACAAAAATGAAGTGAAGTTAGACTTTTATTTTTAAGATTACGACTGATACAAAAACAAAGAACGAGCTAGAGCTGATTTATTTTGAGACTGTTAACTTAGTTAATGGTTAGGTGGTGAACTACAGTTAAAATTATTCATAACCTTACAGATTTAAGTGAGAAGTAATCTTTTGATTTTATGAAAATGTTTCTACTGACTGAGTTGACCTTTTAAAGTAAAAGACTTGGAGCTCTTCACTAAAAAACCAAAATACCCGTGGAAGCATACTAAGAGCTGACTAGCAATTAAAACAAGAGTTTGTTTAATATAATGCTAATGAAGATGTTTCCCCATTGATTATTGAAAAGGTACAAATAATTTTTATTTAATGAAATGTAAATGTAAACTAGGCTTCTTTTACTGTGTGTTATTGTCTTTTGAGAGATGTCCATCTATTTTTTAATTAAAAACAAACTTGTTTGCTTTTTGAAAATAATTTTACACCAAAATCCAGAGGTGTGAATAATTTTGTTCTTTGCTACAAAGATGAGAATTTTCAAGAGGTTTTTCACTGGTGACTCACTGCAAAAAGGCTATTCATATTTTGCAATGAGTCACCAGTGAAATTAACAGTAAAAACTTGTAAGAAGCTTGTCAGCAAACATGAGGATTGGACTGGTATTATATCAGCAAAGAACAGTTCAGAATTTAATAAATGTAAATAAAAACATACCTTATTTTCAAAATTGATATACCCTTGTATTAATTTGAAACACTGTACCTAATCCTAAATGACATGAAGTGGACAGAACAGTCCTGTTAGTCAAATCCCAGTTAATATATTTGAAACACCATTTTTGGAGAGAGCTTGTCAAAGATAAAAAGTGAAAAAAAAAACTAGACATAAAGAAACTAAATCCATAAGAAAAAATAAAAAGAACCACAATAAGTAGCAGAACCAAAAATAAAAGCTGCTTCAGTGTGAGTTTGGGGAGGATAAAGGATTAACTGGAAAACAGCAGGGGATGAAAATAAGTGACAGTGCTGGGAATTCTGTTTTCCATATTTTTAGATAAACAGCAGACCACACTGATGACCAGAATCAACATTGGGACCAATCAACAATATGCTGCCTCCCATTAGATGTTCTTTACAAACATATGTAGTCTTTTTGACCATTCCAGGCAAACAAAAAAAAAAGTAATTACAGACTCACAGCATCTCCCAACCTGTTTTCCATTTAAAGGCAATATTTTGTGGTATTAAGACAGACTTTCAAAAATGTACTTACACAATTATTCTTCCATGGGAGAGTTTTAATGCAGATAACGGGCTTTTCTTTTTCTAGGATGATGGTTAAAATAAGCTGGGTAGAAAAAAAAGGCAGCAGTTTAAGAATTCCACTTTATCTTCCCTCTAAGTCTAAAGCACATAAATCAATAAGTGAGCACCTTTCTCCAAGGCAATAAATAAGAAGAAGCAGACAATTAATGTAAGCTTTTTTATTTTTTATGCTGGGAAAATTAAAGTCTGAACCAGACCTTGAAAACATCAACTGCCTGCAGTTTAATTCTTCCACCTTCCACCTGTGTCTGTGGGGAACAGTTGGCAGTCCTCTCCCTGGCACGTGATGACAGATTTGTGTTAAAAAAAAAGTTAAACTAGTTAGAGATTCATGAGTGAATCTAGTTACACAACCAGAGATCCTGAGGTGTGATTCTGCTTTTCTATGAGTCACTGCAGTATTGGGTAGGGCTGTCTATGTCTTAAGAGACTTTTTCTCCTTTTTGAAACAAACTCACAAATAGCTACCAGTTTCAGACGGTATAGAAATCTCTAACCGATTCTGATTTATTGCTATTCTTTGTTTACTTCAAACACCTCGTTACATCCTTAGTAAATGCAGCACATAAATAAAGGGCTGCGGCACTAATGTCATAACACCAAGACATTTACTTACATAAAAAGAAGAATGATTACCAAATCATCAGCAAAGTGTGATCTTTGCACTAAAAATAACATAATTCCTATCATAAATCTCCAAAACTGCACCCTGCTGTTAAACATCCAAATGAAATTTAAACACTGATGTCATAATAACCACCAACATGCAGACAAAAAACCTGCCCGCTAACGCTGCGGTCATTTAGCCTCGTCATGAGGAAGAAAATAGATTGTTCCACCAGAGGAGGCAATAACCTGGATATTCCTGGCAGTTACAAAAGACTCCCTCATCCATTTTCTAGACCTGTTTTACCATCTACATCTTTGGTTTGTTCAAAGCTAAAATCTTATTTACCATTTCAAGAATCAAATTATTTAGTTTCTGTAATTTGAGGGCTTGTCTCATCAGCCTAAGCGACCAACTGCTCTAGATAACTAAATTATTCTCTGTTTTTTCAAAGTTAATACTTTTGCCACCATCAAATAAGATCATTTTAACAAGACATTATTCAGATCCTGGTCTCTGTATGGCACTAAATTAGTTTTAGTGTTTTTTTTGTTGACAGCATAATCAAATCTAATCAACAATTGCTTAAAAAAAGAGAGATAAATAGTAATTCAATTTATTATTGATTTGGATGCTTAAAATCAATGTGTCAATAGAGGTGAACAGCCATATTTTCTTACAGTACCAAGAGTAAGCCCAACAAAAGACAAATAGTCAACTGGACAAATAAATGTCAAGTTGGAACTGGATGAATATTCCCCAACTTTTAAAGTTTAAATACAAAATTTCCCATTTTATGTTATACAAAAAACAGACTGGAAGAATGAAAATACCAGGAAAACTCTCGGTAAAAATCTAGAACCTATTCAGAGAAATTCAAATTTCGGTGACACGCTTGCCACCGTGAACAGCTTTAAGAAAAAGCTACGTTGTTTTTTTTATTTATTTTTTATTTTAAAGAAGTTAATTTATGGAATTATCAGAAATTAATTAAGGAAGAAGAGAAGAACAGCAGTTAGGCTGAACTTGCCCATTTACAATTTATGAATAAATTAGTGACACTCTAAAGAGTGTCACTAATAATAGGACACAATCATTTTGAATGTCAAAGTTCAGTCTGTGCCATTTCGTCTTCAATAAAATATTGTTCCAGCAGGGAATAGGAATCACTTATAGGAACTGGATTGCGTATTAGTTTTCATTACTATCAAAGGTTTATAACACAAAAAACAAGGTATGTGGTGAGAGAGAGGAAAAGTCTTTAATTTAACTGCCCAGTTCTGAGAGAAATAATGTAGCAAACCTCAGCCAGCCTTCCAAGCAGAAGTAACACGAACTGATTCCAGTAAAGCCCTCTTTAACAAATGACACCACAGTCGCTGTTGTCATGTGAACTCCTTTCTGTTCAATTGTTAATCAAGCTGATCCAATTATCTTGTCCAATTCCGCACCTAAAGCAAAATTACTTCAGCAACTTGAAAAATAATGAGGTCAATCAAAGTGTCAGCATGTGGGTGATGATCAAGTCCAAAACACCAGCTTTCAACAGCGTTTAAAAAACAATAAAAGGGAAACGTATGTAATTTTTGTTGTCTTGTCAGCTCCCCCACAGTGGGAGAGCTGACAGTGACTGACAACCTGAAAAAGTTTTTAGAAAACTATGTCTTTTAGTGTTCTAGAGATAGAACAGCAACAGAAAACATATTTGGTGTGAGAGGGTGACAATCAGGGTTAATCAGATTTCTTCAGCGGAATCGTAAATACTGGAATGGTTGACAAATAAAGTAAAGACCGCTGACATGAATAAAACTCAACTTTAAGCTGGTCAGGAACACTTTTTTCACATCAAATAAAGTCCAGGTAAAACATTTATTTACACCCTTACAGATCCTCTTCTGTTTTTGCTTTTTTGTCTTCGTTAAATGTTTCAGATCACTGTACAAATGCTAATATTAGACACATGTGAAAGAGCTTGGCCCCTTGGCCCCTTTTCAATCAAATTTTAATCCAGAATTCAAAGAAACTACCAAATCATTATTTTGTAGTTTCTTTATTAGGTGGACTTGCTGGTATGATTTGGCTCACTGCCCTAAATGAAACATAACCAAAGTGAGTTTGAGCTCAAGATCATAAACAGACACAGGGTAGACATCCTCCTTTGGTACAAAGCAAACTTTCTTGTTCCATCAATTTTATGTTTTCCACCTCCTGAAGCAGACAAGCAGTCTCATAACATCAAACTATCACCAAATAACTTGACTGTATGTAATCAGGAAAGTTCTATTTATGTGATTTCTTGATTCTGTAGGTGTTGCAATAATAATGTCTGTGGTTGTTGATGAAATCGAACCAAAAATATGTGGCAAAACAAAGTTAATTAGTTATTTATGAAAGGAAGGATATTTGCACAAAGAGCCCTGATGGTTTGGATATTTTTTTCTCCTTCAATGAATAAAAATATTTATTTCTAAATTTTTTGATGCTAGAATTTTGCTCGATAGTCTGAATCATTTAAAAATAACTTTAAAAAGTCTAATTTAAATCAACAAGGGTGCGAATACTTTTACCAAGCACTGTAAAATCACTGAGTGCAGTGAATGAATGCATTCATATCCAGAAGCAAACCATCAGCCAGCTTTTAAAGGAAGCAAAGAGTCATTTTAGGGCAGGAGTCAAACTGGTGTCGTCTTCCTCCAGCTGCATTACTCACCTCTCTCAGGACCGGCCCAGAGTGCCGAGACACAGCCAAACAGATAATGGTTAAGGCCAATAATGGCAAGCAAGAATCAATATAACACCGCTTTACTGATGGCTCGGTGGGAGTCCCATGGAAATGCTAACCCCTTCACCATCCTGCAGCCATTCCTCTCACCACTGGAGCTTTCATTGAGCCGATTTGCTCATGCGATTCCTCGGATCGATAGAGAAAAAAGGAGACGACGGCAAAACATGATGGCTACCTCCTTCACTCTTTATCTTGAGGTGTTCATTGAGTTCTCTGAAAAGAGGATTGCAAAGGTTTGCCAAGGTCACAATGCGAGCTCAGTTAGTTGACTGACTGCCTTTTTGACATAAGTGGGAACCAGCCTGAATTTACAGTTCAGGAGACTGAGGACAATTAACCAGTGATTTGGTTTGTTCTCAAGCTGCTAAAATTGTGCAGCTGGAAGTAATAGAAGAGTAGAAACCATTTTAAATTAAAGGAGTGTTTGTTATGCATAAGTCACTTACATTATGGAACGAATAATTGTATTTCAAGTCAAACACTGATGATTCTGACATGCAAAAAAATGTCAAACTTATTTCAGATGAATACTAAAAAGATTTTGATGATAAATTTTCATAATGGTTTAAGCACAGTTCTTCCACAGTACCGAGGAAAAGTCTGACTTAAATTGCAAATGCTAATTTTTTCCGCATTCTGTGACGTTACAGTGATAACCTTCAATGCATTTTATTGTAGTTTTCATGTAATGGACCAACTAATAAAAACCAAAACAAACAACTGACAAAATGTGGTGAGTACCTGCATCCAGCTCCCATTAGTGAATACTTTGTAAAACCAACTTTTGCTTTAATTGCAGCTTAATAACAATTACAGCTTGTTGTAACGTAAAAAAAATTACAGCAGTATTAATATTTTTGCAAGGAGGTCTCTCTGTGTGTGAGAACAGCATAGTTATGCTATCCACCTCATGCTGCAGATTAAGAAAGCTACCGTCTCTAAACAAATACTTAGAGCATGGCTGCTGCACTGCCTGCTGGATGGGAATTTAATTCTTCAGGATTAATTTATGTCTCTTCTTGACAAACTGATGAAACCCATGATGCAATAATTCCACATTTCACAAGCTTTTAACTGCTGACGACAAACCCAAAAGAGCATGAGCTCCTCTGTTTTAAAAGGGGAATGAGGCAATTAAACAGTTCCCTCCAAAGTGGTCTAACACTTTAACCTTGAAAATTTTCAGGGCTAGGAGGTTACTCTGAAAAGCCCGCTGTACTCACATTGAATTTGATGATGTCATATATCAAGTAGCGAGGGACTGGCTGACCATTCACCTTGTCGATGATCATCTCCTGTGGAAATAAGGATAAAGGGTAGAGTCATGATTCAAATTCCTCAAAATAACATTATATAATAGAAAGGAATCTTCGAACTGTGAGCAATTTTATTGTCACAACACTGTGAAAGTCCTATTGACTCAAGTTCTGCAGGATGAGACGCTGGAATATGAGCGCTCCCCGGAGGACGGACATTCAGGGAAGGGGAGGCCTGCAGCAACGTCAAGGAAAAGACTAGTGGGGGAGGTGTGTGTGTGTGCGTGCATGCATGGTTAAAACTGAGGTAAGAGTCTGGTGAAGAAGACCATGACGCAGAAATAGACCGCTCATTTATTATACAAAGCTCTCAAGCTGAGGTCAGGTGCGGCAGTGCTGCAGGACACTCAGTCAAGATGAGTTTTGAGGAAAATGTTACACAACTGAGTGACAAAAAAAACTAACTGTCATCACTGCTGAGCAAACGTAAGAGGAAGAAGGACTGCAGGCCTTAATCAACCAGTAGTCAATGTAGAGAGCTATACTCTCATGTAATATTGAAGATAAACAGTATTCCTGTACTTTAAATGAAGGGAAAACACCTATTAGTTATAAAGTTCAAAAGTTGGTGATATCATGAAAAGTTAGCAGCAACGTTTAGTCAGAAGAATAAAATCCAAGGCCATATGCATAAAATTTTAAATCAGAAGTGGAGAAATTTTCTCTGATAACAAAAAATGTCAATTGCTCAAAATGTGTCTTCTGTCTTTTTTGAAAGGCTTCAGGAAGAGATTTATTATCTAGCTTCACTATGTTGATGATCAGTATCAGAAAGATTAGTATATTGGTTAATCTGTATAAAAACAGCTCTGATAATATAATGTTACATTTAAACAATAATTTGAGACACTGTGGATGCACGAAGGTATTCTATAATCAGACCATTCAGATTTAGGAATTAACAGATCGACGGGTTTTCAGATCGGAACATAAAATGAAAGAAGAACTTTGGCTTCTTATTCCCAGTAAAGTAATGAGCTGTTTCTTTTTTTTTTTTTTTTTTTTTTTTTTTATTAGAGCCAAAACATACATAAACATCTCTCTATGGATACATATTGATCAATACACTCAGTACATTTACACAAAAATAGAAATTCCAAAATTACAATCCAGCAGTTTCAGCCTTTTTTTTTTTTTTCCAACAGAAAAGAAAATTAAACAAAAAAAAAAAAAAAAAAAAAAAAAAAACCCGACCCCCCCCCCCCCTTCCCATCTCAGCTCAAAGTCAACCTGATGGAAAATAAAATAAAAAATATACTCATCAGATATGACTACCCATACTTATAACCAACACAAAATTCAGCAGCAGGCACCTTCAATTGGGCAAAACTTCCAAGTTTGAAATATAGGAAAGAAAGCATTGCCATTTTTGGTAAAACTTCTGTGTAGACCCTCGAAGGGTATGTTTGATTTTCTCAAACTTCAAAAAGAACATCATATCTTTAACCCAGAGGGATATTGAGGGACATTTATCAGACTTCCAGTGTAACAGTAAAGTACGTCTAGCCAATAAAGATGTGAAAGCAACAATCTCCATTTGAGCAGAACTTAGCACTAAGGTAGGGTTGAGGATACCAAATATGGCAACAAATGGACAAGGTTGCAAATTTACTTTCAGAACAGAAGACATAATTGTGAAGTAATTAGACCAAAAATTATATAATTTGGGACAAAGAAAGAACATGTGGCCAAGATTGCATGGAGAGCCTTTGCATTTATCACATATATCCACTACATCCGGGTAAATCTGAGAAAGCCTAGATTTAGAGAAATGAATCCTGTGTACAACTTTAAATTGAATCAAACTAAGACGAGCACAAGATGAGGAAGATCGAATTCTGTCAATGGCGTCATCCCAAATATCTTGGGTCAGCTGGATTCCCAACTCTTTATCCCATGCATTTCTAATTTTGACAAAAGAATCAACCCTTAGATTTAAAATAAAACGATAAATCTTTGAAATCATACCTTTCTGAAGTGGATTATATGCAATAATCTGTTCCCAGGGCTGTTCAGGGGGTATAGAAGGAAAATTTGGGAAACATTTAGAGGCAAAATTCCGAATTTGTAAATAACGAAATAAATGCGTACCAGGTAAATTGTATCTGGAAGATAAATTTGTAAAGCTATCAAATACTCCTGATGTATATAGGTCTCTTATTTGTTTTAAACCCCTATCATACCAAACTGAAAATGATGGGTCAGAAAGAGATGGAGGAAACAAATGGTTGTTAGTCAAGGGGCATAAAGATGAGGCACCAACAAACTTAAAACGCTTTCTAAATTGAAACCAGATTTTCAGTGTATTAAGAACAACTTGATTATTAGTGAATAAAGAGGGTTTTATAGGTAATGAAGAAAAAATTAGACCAGACAATGAAGACCCAGCACACGAAGATAGTTCCAATTTGCACCAAGGAGAACTGGAGGATTTTAACCAATAACTAATTTTTTGTATGTGCGCAGACCAATAATATGATTGAAAATCAGGCAATGAAAGTCCACCACTGAGTTTACATTTTTGCAATAATGTTTTACGAACTCGAGGAGGTTTCCCATTCCAAATAAACCCACCAATCAACCTATCCAAAGAATCAAAAAAGATTTTTGGGATAAAAAGAGGAATAGACTGAAATAGAAAAAGAAATTTAGGTAAGACATTCATCTTGACAACATTAATCCTTCCCAAAAGAGAGAGAGGAAGATTACGCCAACTCTGGAAATCAGACGCAGTCTTTGTAATAAGAGGCGAAAAGTTAGCAGAAGCAAGGCCAGATAAAGAACGTGTCACATTTATACCAAGATATTTAAATCCTGTGAGACTGAGTTTGAATGGAAAGTCAGAGTGTTGAATATCACAGGCAGTAGTGTTTATGGGAAAGCATTCACTCTTTTCCAAATTCAATTTGTAGCCTGAAAAGGAACTGAAATTATTTAAGATATGCAAGACAGTGGGGACAGAGATAGCGGGATTAGATACATAAAGCAACAGATCATCTGCATATAAGGACAATTTATATTCTGTCCCATTCCGAAAAATCCCTCTAAATGAGGGAGAGGCGCGCAATGCGATAGACAAAGGCTCAATTGCAATAATAAAGAGCAAAGGCGACAACGGACAGCCTTGACGTGTACCACGCCCAAGAGAGAAATAATCTGAGTATATATCATTAGTATGGACACTGGCTTTGGGAGATGCATAAAGGAGACGAATCCAAGAAACAAATGTATCACCGAATCCGAACTTCTTCAAAACCACAAACAAGTATTCCCACTCCACCCTGTCAAATGCTTTTTCAGCGTCCAGGGAAATGACCATTTCGGGCATATCAGAAGAATGCTTTGAATAGATGACATTAAAAAGGGTGCGCACATTAAAAAATAATTGACGCCCCTTGACAAAGCCATTTTGCTCTTCAGATATAACCAAAGGGAGGGCCCTCTCCAAACGAGAAGCAACCAACTTGGCTAGCACTTTTACATCTGCATTTAACAAGGACAATGGTCTGTAAGAACCACATAAAGTTGGGTCCTTGTCCTTTTTGTGAAGTAAAACTATAGTAGCCTGTGTTAATGTTGGAGGTAAAGTCTTGCGTTCTAAAGATTCGTTAAACATAGCCAATAATAGTGGTGCCAATTTTTCTATGAACTTTTTATAAAATTCGATGGGAAACCCATCAGGGCCAGGGGCTTTGTTTGACTGCAGCGCTTTTATTGAATTAATTACTTCCACAAGGCTGAGTGAAGAATCCATGCTCCTGGCAGTATCCATATCAATAGCAGGAATGGAAAGACTTTGAAAAAATTCTTCCATTTTATTATTATCTGTGGGAAATTCTGATGAATATAAAGAAGCGTAAAATGATTTAAAAGTATCATTAATTTCGGTGGGGTCGGTTGTAATTACCTGTCGAGTATTTTGAATACTAGGTATTATACGAGAGTTGACCTGACGCCGTAACTGATGTGCCAATAAACGACCAGCTTTGTCGCCGTATTCATAATATGAACTTTTACTGTGTAAAAGTAAGCGTTCAGCTTCATTGGTAGAAATTAGATCAATCTCTGATTGAACACCCATACGCTCTTTAAATAATTCTGGTGAGGGACTTATGGCATATCTTTGATCAAGTTTAGCAATGGCTATTGCCAATTCAGTAAGCCTCGAGTTATGTCTTTTATTAGACAGAGATGTGTAGTAAATTATTTGTCCTCTAAGATAGGACTTAAGTGTTTCCCATAACAGTGAATGAGAAGTGGAATCATTCTTATTAAACACCAGAAACTCATCAATTGCATTAGAAATAAAGTCACAAAATTCTTCATCTGCCAGTAAAAGAGAATTAAACCGCCACAGCGGTCGACTACGTTTATAAGAAGTCAACTGAATATCTAATAATAAAGGAGCATGGTCTGATATCATTATACTCAAATAATCAGAGAAAACTACACATGAATTGAGAGCTTGGTCAATAAAAAAATAATCAATTCTGGAATAAGAGTGGTGCACCTTGGAAAAGAAAGAAAATTTTTTACTGGTTGGGTTTTGGGATCTCCATGGGTCAATAAGACCGCTCTGCCTCATGAAATCAGAGAATGCTTGAGCCATTAAAGATTTAGTTAATTTACGGGGATTAGATCGGTCTAGCTCTGGATCAATGACGCAATTTAAGTCACCCCCTAAAATTAGCAAATGAGAATCCAAAAACGGGAGGCTACTCAATAATCTATTTGCAAACTCAGCATCATCAATGTTTGGAGCATATATGTTCACCAGAAGAACCTTTTTCTGCATCAATACTCCAGCAACTATCACATATCTGCCATATTTATCAGCTATAACATCAGTGGGCGAGAATTGTACTGTTTTACTAATCAAAATGGCTACTCCTCTTGATTTGGAATTAAAATCTGAATGAAAAAATGAGCTGTTTCTTGATGTAGCATTAAGAATTATTGACTAAATGATAGTAAATAGGCAAGTATTCATAAACTGATGGATGCATAATGAACATAGGCACAAAGTGGTGGCTGGAAGCACAAATTAGTGGATGGATGTAAGGAAGCACGGACAGATGGGTGGGCGGCAACAGTCATATGGAGGAATGGTTGAACAAAATGATGATGGATATACAAATTGGACCAACAAATCATAAATATTTTTATATTTATTATGCATAGAAAGTTAAAGACAATAACTTGAAATGTGAATATTTATCAATGTTAAATCTTCTTTTCTCTATACTTGACCTTGAAAAGCATCTAAACCAATTTCCTGATTTCTCCCGACTTTGTAAGACTGTGTAGGAACTGTGTGCAACTCAAGCACATATGTTACAAGGAGATTTAACCCAAACACAGTGCAAACAGACATATTTAAATTTATTTCATTAAATTTCTGTTCAGTAGGTCGTCAAACCAACCTGCAATATTATTTTCAAAAAAGACAGAAAAATTGCAAAGCACCTGCCACTCTGTCTAAGTGACGAAGAGCACAACAGCAAACCACACCAGTGCCTCATCTGCCTTCAGTGCGCACCAACAGGCTGCAAAATTGTAGGGAAAACATTGGACAGTGATGACAGATGGTTAAATTTACTTGCCAAATGTCGTTTGGAAATGTGGGGCCCTTTTTCCAGCTAACATTTCTCTGCTGCAGGAGATTAGTCCACTTTAGAAGAGCACAAAATGTTTCATTTCAGCATCCGACTAAGCTGCTGCAATTGACGCCGTTTTTTATCAAAGATGAAAGCAACTATGCATCTAAGGTAAAATGAGCAAGGCAATCAACTACAAGTAAAAAATATATATGGTAAATATTTACCATAATTACAACACTATTTACTGTTACTCTCTTTGACTACTGCATACTGACTCAAAATATGCAACAATTCTCTGCAAAAGCCTAAACTTACTAAATAGCTTTCAAATAATTTGATAAGTCTAAGAGAGAACAACATGTAAATTCTAGGTGGTGTATGTTTTATGAAGGGAACTGAATATTTAATAAGGTTTGCCAAAACCAGACTGGTGGAGAGGAGAAATGAAGTAAGGAATCTGTCAGCTCCTCTGTAACGCCGACAGAGGGGCTGAGGGGGAGAAATGATGCAACTGCAGAAGCTGCCATCACTGTGCATCTGGTGCACTGAACCACTGCAAAGACAGGCAGCAACAGATGAACGCACAAATGCAGCCGAGGAAAGCTACCAGGAATTTTATCTATAAGGCGGCCTAATTCAAAATCTACACTAAAAATAAAATTAAGATCATCAAAAAGTACTAGTAAAAGCAAGTAGAGATAAAGATCACCGTCATGAGCCACAGCTGAAATCTCAGACAAAAGAAAAATCCGGTTTTCTCACAGCTCCTCATAAACAGCTGAAGACAGCCTCTACAAACCGAGAGCCAGAAGCATCAACACATGAATAAACAGGAGTCAAAACAAAGCTTGTGGCAACATAAAACCATCCGTGCAGCTTCTTCAAATGAGCAGCAATATACACTGCAATTAGACGTCCCGCCTGAGCGTGGAAGCTAAATTCACCATATTATAGTCCATAACTGTTCAGCAAATAGGAGGCTGTTTTGCATAAAACAGTAAAACACAGGAGAAAAAAAATTAAAAGCAAAGCACAAAAAAATAAAACAGAAGGCAGAGAGTGTATTTCTTATCTTCTCATTCGTTCCCCTAAACACAAACAAGTGCGAAATTCATTTTACTCATCGAATTTCTGATGACAAGTAACCAATTTCCTCCCTTTATTCACGGAGGAAGAGTAAAATGACTCATAAGTATCCACCTGCTGCTTTGGGAAGCTGCGTGACCTACGCATTGCAAACATGTCGGTGGAAGGCTGGCCCTGATATTCCAGCAGGAGTGGAAGCCACTCCTGCACAACAGGAGTAACAACAAAACACACACACACACACGAAACTGTGAAACAATTAATGAGCAATTTCTCCAGAACACGCATGATCATGTTCCTGTCACCCTACTGCCTTCGCAGTGACACATGCTTCACATGCTTTCACCTAAGATTTGCAAAATGGAGACAATTTTCTGCAACACTGAGTACTGGGTGCATTCCATAAGAATGTGGAATGGACATGCAGGCTCGAGTCAGGAAATGGGAAAGTGAAAGACGACCCACAGAACATATATCAATTTAAAAATCAAAATGACCACACGTATATGTAAGGGGGGAAAAAAGCCTCCTCACCCCATCCAGCAGAGTTTTGGATAAATGGACGCGTAGATCCTTCCGGAAAGGGAACTCGAGGTTTGCTATGTGGAAGACTGAGTTGTCCCTGTCGATCATGAAAACTTCATTTTTTCCATTGATCAGCATCATGTACCTGTGAAGAATGAGTTAGCACTGTTACATACTTACAATTATGAGGCAACAATACACTAATCATATTTTGGAATGGATAAAGTTACATTAGACAACCTAGTAGGAGGATGTTTAGTTAAACAGAAAAAACGCAACATCTTCATTCCAAATAAAACATAATCTAAAAATTACATTAACAAGCTTTTTTGTTTAGGAAATGACTAATCCTTATGCACATATCCAAGACATTTTAAGAATCCATTCGCATTGAAAAAAAAAACTATATAGTTTTCAAAATCTTCGTAAACACATGGGTGCCCACATCGGTGCAAAGTTGCAACAGAAAAAAAGCCAAGTAAGTTATTTTCTAAAGAAAATTATACTAAGGCCTTTCAAAAGATAAGATATCTTTTTAAGATTAGTCTGCTGAGGTCAACAACCCCAATAGAATATTTGGTTTTTATAGCAAATCTTATAAATATGCAAATTTCTCAAGCTCATTGAATTTCAAATCCCTAATGCACCAATCTCATTGCAACAGTCCAAAACAAGCTTTGAAACATTCCTAATATCTTTATTTAAAGTCAGACAGAAATGAAATAAACTGGAATACGTAGTAGAAGAAGGGCATTATAAGGATAAACTCTGGATGCAACATGTAAAAATGAAATCAAACTGGGATCCAGCATAAAGCCTTGAGGAACAAGTATTACAAAGGAAAAATGCAGATCTACAAGTATGATTTATTGGGTGGTGATGAATAAATCCAATGGGAAAAGTCTCCAAATTAAAATAAGTGTACAAAATAGATAATAGTAACAGACATTTACTGTAATAACTATCATTGAAATCACTATTATTTTGGTCAAAATTTAAATCATGAACATTGAACATAAAAGAGAGTTCAGAAACATGTACTTGTAGTACACAAAGTTCAAAATCATTTGAACATTTGAACGTAAAAAAATATTATACATGCATAATATACACATTTCTTTTAAGGATTGGAGAAGTGGTGGTCATCCAGTTCACATAATTGCCCAATGAAATACAGTTTGTAGAAATGGGTATTAAACTATTAGAGGAAATGTGACATTTTTTCTTTTTATTTTAGCATTGCTTTGCTTCAGTACAATCCCTCCAGACAAACAATTCCTGCAATTTTCTTTTATTTATTTTGAAGATCTAATATGTTATTATGTTTCAAAGACAAACTGTGGTTAGCTAAGAAAGGCCACACTTGAAATTTGGTAGAGTACTATAAACCACACTGGAGCAAGAAAGGGTTTGTATACCTCTAATTTGTAAATGCGTTGCAAACAATTGAACTAGAACATGGTGTGAATGCGTAAAAGCTTTTATTGTGACAGAGAAAAGACGAAGGTCCAGACACACCACTTTTAATTACAAAATACCAACAAAACACTTTTGCTTTGATCAAGCTGTGATGTGTGCAAAAACTGAGCAATTAGGAGCAATATCCCCACAAAATGAATCCGTCAAACCACACCAACTTTTACAACCCACTTTTCACACAAACACCAGAAGGTTTATTTTAAAAAACATAGTCTTATCTTAGTCAAGAGTACTTATAGAAACATTTAATAACTTGAAACGCAAAAATAAATTATTCTCATTAAAAAACTGTCTCCAGCAAGTTGGGAGCATTGACAGAGTTTCAAATACAGCTAATCCCTTGCAGGACTTCCCAGGTAATTAAAAATAACTAAATGACATCCAAAATGTTTCTCCAGCACAGTCGACTGCAAAAAAACATGCAAAGGGAAAACAATGTGCCGCCAGAATCTTTTACCTGTGTGGACGTTACATATTGGTGAGAAGTGTTTTACCCTTTACACATCTCTTCAAAATCTCCTTTTGTCGCATCTTAGATCATCAACATTTTAACAGCAAAGAGAATCTGAATGAATAGAAGCAGTAGTTTTCAAGGGGTGCCTCTCATTTCAGAGGGTGAAAAAACCATCTGCACCAACATGGATCTACTTGTTACTTCCCTTGGTAAATGACAAAGTAAGCTCAGCTCAGTTCACAATCTACACCCAGACCTGACTATTGACAAACCACAGAATTGAGAAACACTTAAATAGAACCTGTCTGAAAACATTAAATTGGTTAAAAGTTCTCAAACGCTAAGAAATTCAAGAAAAAGATTAAAAACGATGTCAATTACCTTCCTCAGTCTGCAAAGGGTTCCAAATTCAACTCTAAACCTTCATGACTGAGGCAAAACACAGTGAGAGTCAGTACCTACTAATGTAGAAAAAAACAAAACCAACATCTAGAGCGCTGCAGATGTCACTTGTCTCAGTTATGATCTGTTTATTATCCACAAACAAAAAATTAAAAATAAATACTAGGCAAAAATGGCATCAATGTGAGAGATCTGGGGCAAAAACTACTGCTGACAAAAGAGAAAAAAATGGTTTCCACTTAGATTTGCCAAAAACCAACCCGAAAATCTCCAAACTATTAGGGACATATTCTGTGGAATGATGAGACAAAAGTAAACATTTATTTCAGGGTGTGTGTCCAGTTACATGTGGTTCAAACTAACAGCATTTCACAAAAACAACATCGTACAACAGTCAAACATCAACTATGTTTTCATTCAATCTTCTTCCAAGTTTTGAGCAAACTTTTAAAATGTCGCAAAAAAAGAAAATGCTGGGGCGTGCCGTGGTGGCGTAGTGGTTAGCGCGACCCATATTTGGAGGCCTTGAGTCCTTGACGCGGCAGTCGCGGGTTCGACTCCCGGACCCGACTATATTTGCCGCATGTCTTCCCCCCTCCTGTCAGCCCACTGTCATATAAGGGACACTAGAGCCCACAAAAGACCCCCTGGAGGGGAAAAAAAAAAAAAAGAAAAAAAGAAAATGCTAATTTGGCCTGTTTCCATCCACTGATTCGGAGCAAGTCAATCATGCTGTGCAAAGCGTTATTTCGTCAGATGTTGGCGCTAAGCACAGCTTTTATAAACAAGATCTTTGGGAAAAGCATTTTTGGGCTGTATATATGCTAAAATGAAAACATTTATTTTTTAAAAAAATACTCTTTCAGTCCTTAGAGTTTTAAAATTGAACCGGTCCATGTTAAACTAAAAACAATTTTATTCAATATTTCCATCTTGTTTAAAGTAAATGAATTTAGAATAGAGGAAAATGAAGCGAGGAAGAAAATACTGTTACTGGAAAATTACTTTTTCACCCAAGTAATCCCCTCTGAGAGACTCAGCAACATAAGATCGGTGACTGTTAAAAATATCTCCAGAAATAAACCATCTTACCAGTGTGGGGTCACGGTAAGAACACTTGAATAGTGTTAATTTGATTCTAGTCTTCCTGGATCCATGCTGCCAGTGCATGAAGCATCGAGACCCTTTAAACTTTAATATTTTATGTTTTTCTGCATGGTTCTCTCAGGACAATATTAGGCTGTCATAGGAAGGAAAAGTTGTAAATGACATGAGCGTACACTTCAAGTGTGAACTGATTTTCTACTCTAAGTGTTTATCTTCAACTGTGAAAGTAATCAGGTAAAATCTCTTATTACATAGAGCCGTTCTGTTGGTGAGTAAATACCCCATCTGGACAATTGTCCTGTAAGTTACATAAAACTGAAATATAATTTGAAGGAAGTCAAATGAAATTAACCAATGTTACAGTACAGTGATTAATCAATATTATTTCAGTTTTTATGGAGGTTTTACATTGCTTATGTAATCAACATTGAACCATTTGTCTAAATTCAAACAGCTAACACTGAAGATAAAACACAAGATCAGTGAAAACCTGATAGGCTTTAGTGAAATCCAGAGAGACTGGAGTGTAATCAAACTGTTCATCCAACTGTTTATTACCTCAACAACTGATTACTAAGTCAGGAACCACTGTACACAATAAATCAAAGTAAAATCCTTGATCCTTCCTTCTGTTCATTCACGGAGAGGAGCTGAAAAGATGAAAAGCTCTTAAAAAGTCAGCCCTGCTGCCTTTGTTTTCACTAAAAAACCGCCTTCAAATGTAGAAACTTTAAAGACTCAGAGGTCTTTAACCAGAAGAATTGGTTTTAATATATTTTTATTGTTATACCTAGTATTGTGAATACAGCTGTAACATATTATTTGTAACAATATTCTTGAGTAACTACTGAGCTGTACACTACAGACCAAAATCGCTGCAGTTTAATTAATTGTCTTTAAATTTTGAACATCTCAATTTAAATACTAGACTTGCGTTTGGACACAGGGAACAGAAACCCCCCACAAACTTTCATGACTTCATAACATTTTACCACTGGATGGCTAACATTATGAATGCAGCTGGCCAAAATAGATCAAACAAAATGAAACACAGAAAACAGGTAGTGGAAGCTGAGTTTAGTCAGGGACTCCAACACCAATTTTTTAAAAATGCTTTGAACGAGACCAAGATCAGATGTTTGAGCGATCAGAAAATCAATATTGTAAAACGGACGTAAAATAGACACACTACTTGAGAATCTATGTCCATTGGACAATATGGTGGCCAATCACAGAAACTCATTTAGTGTTGATTCAACTGTGTTACAGTAAGGAATGGCACAGAAATTCATTCCTAAATATGACAACCAAACTCTACAACTCCTACTTTAACCGTCGTAAAAACCTCACATTAAATGCTAAATGGACTAAATTTGCATATTGCCTTTTTAGTCATGTAATTGGAGGTAGCAAGAATCAAACTGATAACTTTCTGATTGCAGCTACCACTGCTAGTGCAATTTATCTTTATAGTATTGCTCATCATGAGGTACGGATGCAAAGTAGTTAAAATTACATTTAGAGTTTACACTAAAGAGCTTGTACCATGATATTTCTCTCCAGAATTAAAAGTGCATTTAGATTTAGATTCACTTATGAGAAGATATTGAAAATTACAGTACGCTAATTGTCAATATTACATCTTTGAGTATACTTAGTCCTATGCAGAAATGTCTCTGAGATGCTGGAAGCAGCTATTTATTTGTTCATTAAGTGACATGCAGTGGATTACATTTAATTGTATTCAACAGTGGAGAAAATGTGTTTTTAAAGCTCTCTTTAAACATGTAGTTAAGAGGAGCTGGACACTGTCCCTAATTTGCTTTTATGAAAACATTGTGAATGTGTGTGTACTAATTAGAATTCTGGTAGCTACAAATCACACATAGTGGTGTTTAAACTACGTTTGCAGCCTTAATTCAGATTACATTTTATTTCCAAATAAACTTGTTTTTGTTAGCATAATTAGAGCATGGCTTATATATTAAAATATACTATAGGGTTTTTTTTAATTACCCAAGTGAGAAATTTCAAGAGTGCAATTTATCCATAGTATTTGCAAAATAAATTATGATTCAATTTATATCTTTACATTTTTCTTGCTTGATATCCAAGATAAAAGCAGAGCAAACATTTTCAGTTTAAGGCCAATTGTGATTATGCAAGTTATTTCTATTCACTAAATGTCAGGTTTTTTTTAATAAAAGCTGAATGCTGCTTTTCCATGTTTACAGTTTGACCTCACTGGAGGAACCACTATTGATGTTTCATAGGTTCATGCTTCTTTATTACACTGAAACAAAACAATTATTTTGTGGCTTTATCAAATGAGAGGTTTTATACAAGTAGAAAATGTAAAGCAACATTTATTGGTGTGCAAACTGGCAGCTCAGACTGTAAAAAATAAAAAAGTACACCCTTTAAGAAAACATAGGCAGATGACAGAGACAGATTAACGAGTTCCCCACACACGCAGCATTGCATTTCTCATACCTGCTGTGACTCTCCACAATTGTAGCAAAGGGATTAGGTGCAATGGATGTGTGATCAGTACCAGCTGGTTGAGAAATGGAAAACTCAAAAAGATGCCAAATATAAGTGCAATAGGGAAGAAATTCTCAAACATAAAGGCTTTAAGGTATGTTTTATTATGGGAATATTGTCTCAATTAATCTATTGCTTTACAATTAACAAAATACCATATTTTTAAAAAAAAATCACCACACACCATCCAAGATAATATACAACATTCATTTTCAATATTCTTGACATTTTGAAAATGATCAGGTTAGAATTTTTTGAAAAGAACTTTTTGTCATATAAGGAACCCTTTCAACGAGAAAGAAAAAATCATTATCAGAGCCGACACTCGATAAGCTTAATTTCAGGACACACAGATGGTGTTTGATGCTCTTGTACTTTAAGACGAAGTCAGGTGTTGCAAAGAAGTCTGTTAGAGTAGTGGAGGAAGTGAACAAGGACAGCGAGATAGTGGTGAGGTGTGTGGTAAAAGTAAAACAGGTCATAAGTGTGGAACTGTATGAGACAGATTAATAGGTCAAAAAGCACTGCTCATAGGTTATGATGTTTGCTGATGACGTTGTAATATGTGGTGAGAGTAGGAAGCAAATGGAAAATACTCTAGAAGTATGTGTGGGTGGGTGCTTTGGAGAGAAGAAGGTGAAAGCACGTAGGAACAGGAGAAAATTTGTGCAAATAAGATGAAAAACAGGTGGAACTGTAAAACATATTAAAGCAATTGAAACAACAGGCATTACAAGAAAGATGCACAAGAACAGACAGCAGGCAGGGTGTACAGAGACAAAAGAAAAGGTTTATTTGTGACAGAGAGGTGTCTGCAAGAATAAAAGGAAAGATGGTAGTAACACCTGTCCCAATGTGTGATTTGGAGAGGGTGAAACTAACAAAAAAAGACTGCGGGTGAACCTGGATGAGCTGAAAAGGTTTAGATCTCCACTGGGAGTGACCAAAACAGAGACAACTAGAAATAAGTGCATCAGAAGGGCAACTCGGGTTGAGCAATTTGGAGATGAACTTAGAGAGGCAAGGCTGAGATGAGTTGGACATCTGCAGAGGAGGGAATAACAGATGAACTGGAGAGAAAAGGTTGCATATGAACTTGGCAGGGAAGGAGGAGGAAAAAAGGAAAAGAAATGAGAAGGTTCCTGAATGTAGAGAGGAAGGTTTTGCAGGGAGTTGATGTGAGACAGGAGAAACAGTGTGAGAAAGACACCTCTAAAGTTAGAAGAAGGAAAGAAATAAATGGACCCTAAAATAAAAACAAATTTAGGGTTTAACTTCTAATTGAATAAGCTTTAATATACTAAATTAAATGCATATGGACAATAGTATTTTAGGCCAAAAATGAATTTCAAACCACCTTTAAATTGGGGTTAAAAGAAGCAAAAAATACAATACAATAGCTGTAATACACACAAACCAGAAAAAAACTTTTTGGACTATCTTCCTAAAAGCGTGTTGGTCTCTCTTTTGCTGAATTTATGGCTCGTTGAGGCATGAACTCCATAAGACCCCGGAGGGTGTGCTGTAGCACTAAAATGTTAGAAAATCCTTTAAGTCCAGAGGTGAGGCCATCATGGCATCCAACAGAAGTATGATTGGATTGGGATCTGGGGAGTTTGGAGGCCAAGTCAACATGTCAAACTTCTTGAGCTCCTCAAACCTTTTCTTTTTCTGTTTATGGCAGTTTCATTGTACAGTTGAAAGAGATCACAGGCATCAAAAATAGCAGGGAGACTTTGACTGATGTGCACCTATGCAGCCTCATACACAACACAGTGTTTTCTGACAACTTTCAATCAGATCCATCAATAACTGCTTCTGCAGTTTTAGTTGTTTTCCCACCCATGATCATGTCGCTGCACACAGGGAACAACCCATAGGAGCTGAAATTTTGTAGTCAACTAGGCATCGCAATTTGGCCCATGTCAAATTCACTAAAATCTTTGGACTTGCCCAATTTTCAAGCTACCAACACACCAAGTTTGAGGCCAAAATGTTCGCCGAATAGACTCTGCCTTAAAGGTTATGAAGCAATTATAAGTGTAATTCACTTCTCAAGTCAGTGGTTAGATTATATAAAAAAGAAGTTTCTTCAACCCAAAACTCTAAGTATTAAATACTCTGAAAAAGTGCGCATTTCAGTGAGTAACTTGAAAATGCAGTTTAACAAAACAGCTTGAAGAGCAGATTACCAAAGGTAGCATATCATTGTAACAAGTCAATAAACAACATCACTACTTTTCCTCCAGTGCAGGTAGATGCCACTCCCTTTAAAGTTAACAATCCTTTTAACTGAGTATTATTTAAAGAAAATCCAATAAGGCTATGCCCATAACTTAATTATTCCCAAGTGCTTCTAAAAGATGTTTGTCCAGTGAAGAGGCTACACAGTTAAGGGTAAAGAGAAGAGTTCAATATCCCACTGTCTTACAGTATCTGAAAGAAGAATCAGATGCGGGAGGAGGAGAAGAGGAAAAATAAAGTGCTGGCCAGATATTGCTGCACTTTTCACGGTGAGAGTAGACACGGTTATCGCAGGATTTACCAGGGTGAGGAAGAAAGAATCCAATGTCTGCACAGCTCAGTTTAGGCAAATCATAGTACACACAAACGGGAAAATCTCCTTTTGAAAACGAATAATGGGTTTTATGTCACAAAATGACTAATGGCTCAAAAGATCAAACAGGCTGAGAGCCACAGCTGAGAAGATCTGTCATCCAGTACGGACACAACAGGTCTGAGCTGAGCAGAAGTGGTTCCCCTGCTGTCTAATTGGCCAGTTAGCCATGGGTAATGTTGTCAAGTGCTCAGAAGAAAAAAAAGAGGAAGACCATTAGTTCACTGCTACTCCCAGTGGCCCTGCTCTTCATCCCAGTTTCACCTGATTCATCTCTTCCCCACTTCTCCGAAATAATTTCACAGCAGAAACTGTAATCGTTTCCTCCGACAAATCAGGAAACTATTAAATATAATGTGCTCTTTTATGCACACAAGTGTAGGTCTGTTCGCCTCTGCCTCTTCTGTTTCTGTCTCCCTGTCCTCTAATGGACGCTGTGAGGCTTGGATTTTATTCCTACACCCTGAGCCATGTCCCCCAAGCTCTTTAGCCCTAATGAGGCGTAGATGGCAGGAGCGCCAGCTTTGCTAGTCCAGTCCTGCGGCATGACTGACAGCAGCTGAGCTTCAGGGGAGGGCTTAAATCAGATCCAAGGGCTTTGCACATCATTAGTGGTATGTGAAGGGGAAGTGCTGCATTTTTCGTCAAACCAATGAGGCTCGGGTTATTTTCCCTTTAAAGACAAAAAGGAAATTGTGACTGCCCTTTCAGATTAGAGGTGAAGAAACTTTATGTTGCCAGATCTTGTTAGTGTGTTGTGATAAACATAGTTGAAAAAATATACATATAGGAATTTAACTTTGTGACTCGCATTTCCAGATTTATTGAAGCAAATAAATAGTTAATTTTATGGCAGATATTTTTTGTAGTGGTACAGCTTTGCTGTCTAGTCTTAGTCTTTACCTTTGGTTGCAGCAGTGGAATTCTATGAAAAGCTTTCTAGTTAAATTTTAATTGCTGGTCTTTATTGTGGATTGCTGTAAAATTAATTGACCAATGGGACATGAATACAGATCTGAATCTTTATTGAACCTACAAATCTGGACATGAGGGGAGGGCGAACAGATTGGATGGATAAAGTGGTGGGAGGATGAAAGAACAGATGATTAGATAGATTGGTTAGCAGGTACATGGGTGCTGGATAGACAGAAAGATGGACAGAGAGATGGACGGATGAAAGACAGATGAACAAGTGAAAGGATAGATTGATTGATAGTGTGTAACTTTAAAAAAATCTACAACAAAACAGTTTTATTGGATCAACTTTTTAAAAAAATTCTGATTCTGACAACATTAAACGGTACATGGAAGAAATTCTGAGAATAAAAACATGGGAGGGATTGGTTTAAATTTGACTTAGACTAAAACAAAACTTTGTGTCATTTGTGGAATTCATCAAGATTCTATTCTCAATCTCCACTTTTACTCATCTTACAATATCAATGCAGGTGCCACACAGCTTTCTACAGGTGCAACTAAAAAACATGGAATCTTGTGGAAAAGTTCCAAAATTCATCAATAGTGATTTCAGAAAACAAAACTCAGATTAATAGACATAGAAAAATTCTTCAAGCATTTGTTTCTTTTACTTTTTATGATTATAGCTTGCAGATAACAAAACCCTCCAAATTCATTGTTTTGAAAATTAGATGACATAAGACTAATTAAAAATAGATTTTTTAAAAACAGACTCTTACAGTGACATCATCCAGAATATTCATGGTCAAAGATGTATAGGGTCAGGGTTTCCTCAAGTGTAAGAAATGTAGACAAATGTAATTTCCTTTGGCGGTAGTATTTAGTTCCTCATCTATGAAACTCCTTTAAACCACTACAAGCCTAAATCATTTTATTTTTTCATGTCTTATCTGTTTATTTTTCAAATTGCGTTTTGTTTACTTTTTAAATTGTCTTGAAAGTGCCTTTTAAACTATTTTTTAATTTCTTTAGCACTTTGTATGAATGATGCTGTAAAGTAAAACCTGCCTTGAAATACGTACATATTTTCAAATCCTACTTTCTTGTCATTTTTTTTCTATCTTCTCCATTCTTTCTGGATCTGGAAAATACATAATTCATGACTATTCAAAAAATCCAACACTGAACTCTGTAAATAACAGTGTTGACTAAAACCTCCCTTATTTACAAAGAGTAAACAAAGACAAAGTGGTTCTAAAACGGCACTCTCCAACTGCTTTATTTTGGATAATAGTTTATTCTTTTCAAACCGGAAAGAAGCAACCAAGTCCAATTTTTAAGAGCAAACTTCTTTCTGACGGCTACAAGCAGGCTTCAATACAACCTCACAAAGTCATGCAACAATGAACAGCTGATCCCAACTATGTTGAGGAAATAGTTTCAGGACTTGAACTAGGCAAGCTGTAGCTTTACAATGAAAAACAACATGCTTTGTGCGTTATGTAACTTACTTTCATAAGTAAAACAAATGCTTAGTTTATTTATATCTTTTAACTGGATTTAAACCAAGCAGCTCAGTCTTCTGAGAACATTCATTCTGATTAAACCTCATTATCTAATAGAGAGTAATTCATAATTGATAATTATTTTAACTGAATCTTTGAGGAACGAAAATGAATTAGAGTAATCTTAATACAGGAAATCCAAAACTTTCCAAAGTCTTTCATCAAGAAAATCCAAGTCATTTCTTTAAAACCCAAACCGCTCACACCTCCTCCCCTCATCTTGCTCCTTTTCCTCCTTCCTTACTGATGCACAAACCAATCAACCAATGTCAGAAGACCCTATAACAAGCCGATTTAAAATTCAACTGAGTTGAAGTTTCTCCTCTTGGCCAATTCGCAGATTTTCCAAAGCCCATTAGAAGCCATGCACTTGCCAGATAAGACAGTGACAGTTTATTGTTTGCTGTATGGCTGCTCTGTGCATGAGGGAAAGACTGCAAATTATTTTTAGCTAAGTAGATTCACTTCAGCAGTTTGTCATCATTTTTTGCTTGTTATTGTGTTAGTGAGCAATGCAGTTGAGCTGTCAGGTTTGCTGATGCACAGCCCTGCAGTCACAAAATGAGACTGCCAGGATCATTTTCTTGGGACAGAGAGGATCTCTAGAAGAACAATAAAGTTGGTTAATTTTCCTTTTGTTTGGTTTACCTTTTCACAAAAAATAATTAAAAAAATTGCACACCATTGCTAAAAATAATGAATTTTAAAATACAATTTATTTAATTAGAATCAGGAAACACTTAATTAAAAATGTCCTGCACTTTTCATTGAGTACATGATAAGAATAATTTACTGCAATTCAGTTATGATCATTACCCCTTTGGAAACAGCACATTCTACTAAGCATGCACACTACCTTTACATTTATCAGTCTTGTTATATTTTAAAATTTTTATGGTGTTTTTTTTTAGATTTTAACAATGAATAGAGTGGGATCAAGAATTAATAATCAATATTTTTCATGGTATTTGTCTCTGACCACTGATAACCCAAAATTTTCTCAAACCAAATAAAACATAAGTATTGTGATGATACAGTTCAATGCAGTATGCCCTGCTTGTTGTTGTTTTTTATTCCCAACATTAAAATGTTTCTTACTAACTATGAGGAGAGTAAAAAAAAAGAAGTAATATCAGCATAGCGCATATCCTGAGCCTGGGTGATGAGTCACACACAACATGCTGCGCCTCATTTCTGCATCACTACTGATGAAATCACATACAGCATCGCTACCCTTTAAAACTCCAGTTGCTGGAGGGAAGACAGGTTGCACGTCAAGAGTTTAGGTAAGCAGAGGAAGAGCTCAAAGTCTCTGATCAAATTTAAGAAAACTTTTAACTGCATTCTCAAGCGTTTTGCAGATAACAGCAGCTAATTACGCACATTAGCAGCGTCCTGGTCAGGAGCCAAATCTGTTCCCTCCAAGTCTCCCGCTTACAGGAAATTAAAGCGCCGATATGTAAAATTCTGAAATTGACTGCAGTCATTAAATATTCATCTGCACACAGCGCATTTGCACCAGTCAAAGAGGCAGTGCTTCACAGCCGACTAGCAGAATACTAAAATGTCTCTCTTCCCTTGCAGCAGTGGCCTCGAGCAGTAGAGAGACATGAAACAAAAGAAAACAACAAATTCACAACGTGACGGGAAAGAGCAAGTGCCCTGGTGCATTTCTTATTCTTCATGGATGACAGACTGGACAAAGTCATTCCTCTGAGTCTGGATTTATCCATCAGAGCAGCTAATTTACACATCTTCACTGCCATACAGAAAGCAGCCTGCTTGATTAGCTATATACTGTAATTAAAACTTAATGAGGGAGTACAAGTCGTGTTAAGCTTCCTTTCAGACCTCAAACAAAGTCTTAATGGCTAAGCTCAGTCATACTTTAAGGACCTTCTGGTGCTGTTTTATCCTAACAGAGCAGTGGTGTACTCCCATGAGACCAGAATTGTTTTCCAAAGTTTAGGTTCTGGAATCAAAACTGCTGCAGTAAGGTATAAAGCATTTCATAACATACAGAATAATTACTTCTTCAGGCTCAAGTGATTCTAAATTCCCATGATAAAAGTTACTGAAAAGGAATCATTGATTGTCTTTCTATCCTTTAATCATACTGCAAAGTTTTACAGTCGCTGTGTACTTTGAATAAATGTGTCTTGATATTATTTTCTGTTTTTCTGTCATATTTCAAGGTTTCAGTGTGATGATTTGGGGCTGCTTTGCTGCGTAAGGAACCGAATAACTTGAAACAGTTGATGAAAACCAAAATTTTGTTCTCAGTGAGTCCACCTCTCAAAATCTAAAAAAGTCAACAGTTTTGGAGTGGTCTAGTCAAAGACTAGGCTTCAGTGTGATTAAGAAGCTGTGGCATGACTTTGAAACGTGTGTTGAAAACATTTCAATGTGGCAGAATTCAAACAATTGTGCAAAAAAAAAAGAAAAAAAGAAGAGTGATATGTCTGGCTCATTGCCAGTTGTAGACGCTTTATAGTAGAAGACAGATCAAGCATTGATTAGATTTAGGTGAATTACTTTTCACATAGAATCAGGTTGGTCTGAATTCACGTAATGAATAAAATAATCTCTTGAAAACTACAGTTTGTATTTACTCAGGTTATCATTGTCTGGTATTAAATTTTAGTTTGATGATTTGAAACATTTAAGTGTGACAGGAAAGCAAAAAAAAAAAAAAAGAAAACCTGCAAGGGAGAAATGTGTTTCCAGCACCTTGGATGATGAATTAAACAAACGTTGCACAGCTCTCCTTGAAGACATAAACTCAATGTGTTCCCATTGACTCAGAACAAGCTCAATCAATTAGACACACAAATTCTATCTCATCAGAGATAGAAAGTATGGCACCTGCACTGGCATGTGCTGCAAAAAAAAGAAAATCAACTTACCGTGTGCCATCAGCTTTCCAGCTGACTTTATAAGGATTCTGCTCTAGAAAACGAAGATTTTGTCGGTCCATGGACACTGGCTGCGCACCCGGAAATCCAGACCTGTTATCAGAAAATATTGTAATTGGGCTCACATTTAGTCCAATATTTCATTAAATCACATAAAACATTACATCATATAAAACAAAAATTAGCAATTTATTTCACAGGAACATCTATCATTACGCAAGACATCGATCACATATATACGCTCTTATTGAAAACTACGCAGCATCTCTTCTTAGCTCAATATTAAGTCTAATACAGTAATTCTTTATCAAGCCCAAAGTTTACAAATCTTATAGAAGGCTTTTTATGTAAATAATTGCTTGAAAATCCAAACATGATACATGTGACACTGAAAGGAAACAGTGACTGGCTAAAAAAACATTAAATTACATCAAGAGTTAGTAAACAGCAGAGAGAAATACTTAAAACTGACTTTCATTTCAACATGCAATGGACACAAATGCAAGTATTTTAATATTTAGACAGAAAACCACTGATAGTTAATAATAATCAGATTATTATGGCAAACATTAGTTTCCGCTTAAAATGGCTAAAAATCTCACCCACATGTATGACACCAAGAGCATATGATTAAAACATTGCTGGTCTGCATTTTGAGGCCAGATTGTCTTGTTTACACATGAAAGACTTTGTCTAGTAAGCTTCTGATTGTTGAAGTGAGAGTGAACATCATGAATGAGATCAAAGGAGATATATGAGGGCTTCAAAAAAAAGCCTGGGCTTTTTAAAGAGTCTCAAAAGAAGTAGAAATCAACCCTGGCACTGTATCGAAAAAAGATGGAGGACAAAAACAACTACAAACATGGTCATACAAGCAAGCTTATCTCATGAGGAGATGAGAAGGTGACAGAAGAAGTTCCCGAAATTCCTGAAGTGTCATCCTGAAACCTACAGCAGGTACTTGTACAGTCAGAAAAAGACTGTGCACATTTAACTCTAATGGGAGGTATGCAAAGAGGAAACATTTGTTCCACCTTTCAAGATAAAGACCAGATTAAGGTTTAATAAAGTGAATATAAACAAAGATCAGGACTTCTGGAGAAATCTTTGATCTTTAGATGTACGGGTGTATATTGAATTATTCTGATACCAGAACAAGAGGACGTGCTCGCTCGTAAACCAAATGCAGATCCCGGGTTGGTTGTGTAAATAAGACTAATTCTTACTTGTCTCATCTGACTAAATAAAAGTTAAATAAATAAAAATCTTATATAAAACTATTAAGAACAGAGATTAAAGTGTTATGGTTAGGGGAGGCTTTTCTGCTTTGATTGTTTTGCATGCATCAAAGAGTGATTGAAAAAATGACTAAATTTGATTTTTATTAATAAATAAATATTTCATAGATATAAAGCTTGTTTGGGAGTTTTTAAGCTTGAACTGTAGAAATGTTGCAGCTTTAACTGCCTAGTTATTTCCTTAAAAACATTCAGTATATTATAAAGTCTGTAAAAGTGAAAGGATGAGCTCAGAAAGCATGGAAAATTTTGCCCTCCTACAATAGATAAGATAAATAAAGGACACTCCACGTAATTTTGGTTCTACACACCGATTACTTCGAGAACATTTTCTCTTTTGAAACCCTTCATGGAAAAACCCTCTGCATCAGCCCATTTAGATGACATTGTAAAACTAGAAATTAGCACACGGCGCTTAAAGAAAGTATTTAAAAGCAAGCAAATTACAGTGTGGATTGTTCTCTGTGCTGGGATGAGACAGCTCAGCGGGGCTGGCAAGTTCCGTTAAAGAAAAAAAAAACTGCTACGGTATATTCCCCTAAAATATAAAAATCTATTTCTGATTTTACCCCCTGCCTGAAAGTGTGAAGATGCTCCAAAAATAAAAAACAAGGAGAAAATAAAGTTGAAACAGATGAGTCACTCCTAACTATGTACACCTACATACATTTGTATACACACAGTTTCCCAAAAGAGAGAGAGAGCGAGGAGCGTGTTTCCCAAAAGAGAGAGAGAGCGAGGAGCGTGACTAAGGAGCGCCTCACCTGTCCCACTCGGCCATCTCCTGACACATTCTTTGGATCTCGCCCAACTTGGGTTGGGTCGTGACCTGTGTGACCCCTTTCACTGAGATCCCTTCAAGAAACACTGCACCCTGAGAGGAGAAAGTAAAAGAAAGAGGAAAGTAAAAAGGTGTGGAGTTTGGAATAAACATTCACCTCCTCCTACACACAGTGATCCAAAACAGATGTTTCTTTGGTTCTGAGTTGCCGAGTACAAAAGGAGCAGGCAGAGATATTCAAAGAAAAATCCTATTTTTATTTTTAACCATCTGAAAACATTGACACATTAATTATTGAAAGTATTAGCCTCATAAAGCTTGCTATTCTGCCTCGACTCAGTCTCACTACAGCTTTAACCTTGCTCTTATACTGCTGACACAATCACTTTTAAAGTACTTCCTCCTTTCATTTGCTTGTTTTTTGATGCTTGTTCTGAGCAGGTAAGTCCTGCTAACTGCTTCAATGTGAGAGTAAAAAGAGACAAACAGAAACAGATGAGGCACAACAGTGTGTCATCTCAAATACAGCAAATCCGTATTAGGAAAAATAGCTGCAGAGGAAAGAAAACTTAGTAATGTCTTATGCACTCCATTCAGCAATTAACAAAATATAAAGGAGCACAGACATTAAAGTCAAAACTTTTTTTTTTAGCTGACATGAAATTAGACCAAACTATTTTGTTTTAAGTCAAGATTTCTCCAATAATGGCTTTTTGGTTATTTGCCTCATTCTCACTGACAAATATGGTGTAACAGATTTGAAGCCACCTTGCTCACACACTCCAATATTGGAGTTGTTGCTCCAATATTTCCACATAACGCCTTTTGTGATGCTATCCATTTTACACTCTGCAGCAAAACACTCCCCTTTTTATTCCAAAATGTTGTAATGGTCATTATGTCCAAACATCCCAAGTTCAGCTTCACCAGACCAAAATGTCACAAAGAATTATTTGTCCAATTGCAATTTCAAACTATAATCCAGCATTTAATTTTGATTTCAAAATAATGGCTTGTTCTACACTCAACCTTTTTCACTGTGGATAATGAATCTTCCCCTTGTTTTTTGCTTTTGTTCTGTGGTTGAATTTGCTGAAATTGGTCCAAAATGCATTCATGATCTCTGGGACACACATACTTACAGATGAATATGTCACTTTCAATCTTCTGGGAATTGTACCAAGGGATGAACAAAACTTGTGAAGGCCTACTATTCCCATTATTGATAACTTAGCGGATTTTCTAATGATTTCCAAAATGGAGTTTTTGAAGTGTTGCCACTTAACTCAAATTTTGCACATTAACTACTACATTAAAACTACGCATTATTTAAAATTCTGACTTTGAAACAAAACAAAGTCATTTAGTCAATAGAGAAATGATTTAATCAGTCACATAAGTGATCTTTTCTATAAGCTCCACTGTTTGTTCAAAAACAAACCTGAAGAGAGAGGGATTATATCATTCCGATTGCTTTAAAAGTTGATCATGATAATACTGGGTAATGGCTTGGCCTCCAGCAATTTACCATCAGCGATATGTTCCAGCTTCCTCTAAAATGGTTTGTTACAGCAGAGTGCACACGAGTGAGAAAAGGGATCTAATTTCTCCCTCACCTCGAATGCCTCTGACCTGGCAGAGAGTGTGGCTAATCTCCTGAGATCAGAGCTGCAGAGTCCAACAGAGCAGCAGAAGTGGATTCTGGGTGGCCACAAGAAACAAGAAATAAATTCATTTTTTAAAAATCCATAAAAGAAGCAGGTGGGCTAATGGATGAAATTATACTTTTAGAATAATTATGAAAAGATTAGAGGACTTTAGCAGGCTCAGAAGGAACAAAAAATGTTTTAAAACCACCCAATTACTCTGGTTACCATTAAACATTGAAGTCAAGTGTTTCCACAAATACTCTCGGGCTCTGCACATATTTTTCTCCTAACAGCCAGGCAGCCACAGACTGGTCTAACTGAAGAGGTGGGCCTCTCAACCGAGAGACAGTATTCCTTAACGACAGCCGAGTGCTGCAGTAACGGCTCTAAGAGCTGCTGCTCTCTTCTCCAGATCTGTCTGGTGGATCATATTCTCGCCTATTAGGTTCGCCTCGACTCAGGTTTTCAATGTGGGCGCAATAAAAAGTTAAAAAATACATGTTATTCTCCGTTATTTTTGAAGTAGCGTCTCACTGCAGCAGTAAATCTAAGATTATAATTACAATTTGTTTATCACATGTGGTTAATTAATATATATATCTATATATATATATATATATAGGGGACTATTTTTACAATCCTGCGTCACATCACATCAGCCAGCACGGAGCCTCTGACCAGTTTTAGTTTCTCCTTCTTCCTCTTGCCCGGCGCCAACCCCGAGGAGCTGGGGCCCGACTCCTGGCCAACCGCGTTGCCGTCGTCGTCCACATCGCCGCCATCGTCGTCGTCGTCGAAGCACCACTCGGGCAGCGCGGGGGCTGGAGGCGTGTCCTCTTCGTCACCATAGCGACAGAAAAGCTCTTTGAGGTAGTCTCCCTTATAGATCCCAGGAGCCCGAGCCTGGGCGAAAGCAGCCACAGCTGCCTCGATGCTGATAAGGAAAAGAACAAAACAGATGGGGAGGGTTTGTGTTTGGTAAAAACTCACCCGGGCAGGAAAATAAATAAAAACTTCATATCACCACTACTGCGATGTTAAGTTTTCAATGTGATGTTTTCTGTTCCTAAAGAGATAATAAATATTTCCTATATTACAGATGATGACTGGATTTGATCAAAGTACCATAATCATTTTGTAAAAGGTCTAAGTGTATTCAAATTTAGTTACAAACAGTCTTTTAAGGCTGCAGCAGCTAAATGAGAGGACTGACTTATACTTTTTAGCAGCTTAAGGTTACAACATGGCTCTTATTGTCATTATAAACACAAAGGAAATTGTATTTATTTTAAAATTTATGAATTTAGGCTCCAACACAGGTATTTTGGAGCAGTTTGGGTTGCATAGTGAAACAGAAGGACCTTCGCTAATAGAGGTGGTGCTACTGTGGCCTCAATTCTAAAACCAATTCTTCACCTCTTCACAGCTCATCAGCCTAAACCAACAAACTACAATGCATTGCTTTGGAAGTTTACATAATAGACCAGCATAAAGTAGACCATAGTTGGAATACTCTGTTTTGTTTTGCTTTGTTTTTATAAATATAAAAAGCAGGTGTGGCCTGAATTTGTGTTAAACCTTTAAGACTCAATACTTCGTAGAACCAAATTTTCTCTTCAATGTCTAAGTCTTACCATAGATTGTCAGTTTTATTTTGATCTGGACTTTGATTGGAGCATTCTAGCATCATTCTGAATATATCAAGATTGCGTAATATTTAGCTCTATCCATTGTGGTAATTTCAATTCAAAACCTTCATTACTCCCAAAGGGAAATTAAATATAGTTGAAACTCTTCTTGTTGGTTCTGTTCTGGTGGTCCCCAGAACAGAACCAGCCTTCAATCTCAGGTAGTTTAGCATTTTTAAGTCTCTAAAGGCTCTGATGTTGCTTCCCCAACAGAGGATAGCAGAAGGTTTGATTAAGTTTCACTTTGTCTAGTCTGTCGGTTTAATTGGGTGACCATTTCTTTGTAGGTTCACAGTTGTGTCATTCTCTAATCATTTTTGTCAGGCTGAATAGTAAAGCATGCCATGCATTTCAGATTTTCACTTAAAACTATGAATAATTTTCCTCTTGCTTACCAAATATTTGTCTTTTTGTGTTTCTTATCAACATAAAATCTCACAAAATTACATTGAAAATTATGTCTGTACACAACAAAATGCAAAAACTTCGAGGACAGAAATCTGGTGCCTAAAAGTAGAACAGAAGGCTTTTCTCAATGGCTTCATGGCTTTATCAAGACTTTAACCTTCCATCTGCTCTAATTCATAATAGAAGACGTGGCTAATCCAGTCACCTGTCAAGTCATTTTTATTTTTTTACCTGCTTGCCCTTTAACAAACAGCTTAAAGGGATGTCGTCCAACATGGCTTTGTGCAACATCTGGTGTAACTGGGCTAAATCCTGCAATTATTATGATGGATTCTAGTTTAGCTTTTACGCCTAAAGAGGCTATTTTTCATCCACATTGAGCTCCTTAGGGTATAAGATATTGATTAACAGCAGAAACTTCCCAAATTAAAATTTCACTCAAAACAAACTATGTGTTTCATGTTTTAAAGTTGGGAGTTGCAGTCTGATCTTAAACCGTGGACATAAACAAAAAAATTACTTGGCATTCACATCATCATAGATAAACTGTTATTGCAGGCCTAATCACACATTAATGACAATTCCATTTCTATTTCCAGCAACAATCCAAAAATAACAGATAAATAAATAAATTTGGACCACTGTTAACAGTTTCAGAGCTGAATTATCTTTCAACACATTAACAGTGGATGACAGCTGAAAACGGCCTGAGAATTTTCATTTCACAGGAAACAGTGGGAGGTGGGAG
The DNA here is from genome assembly GCF_002775205.1 of Xiphophorus maculatus. Taxonomy (NCBI): domain Eukaryota; kingdom Metazoa; phylum Chordata; class Actinopteri; order Cyprinodontiformes; family Poeciliidae; genus Xiphophorus; species Xiphophorus maculatus. Next base: position 6,937,539 of record NC_036457.1, read on the forward strand.
GGTTTAATTCAGCCCCCACATCTCCAGAGATTCTCCACCTCAGAGCAAAGATGCACCCCCAACCCCCAGCCGTCCTGCTCGGCTTCTGGAAACCATTTCCATCTCTGAAAAAGGCCCGGTCGCCGCTACCTGGCCGGCCTTTGCGATGCTCCGTGTTGATTGGTACTGACGGAGTGCACTCATGTGGCATCTCACACATTCTGTAATCTCTCAGAGACAAAAAAGGAAAAAAAAATAGCACAAAAGGCAAGCTGAAGAAAGACTGCTGGGAGGATGAAACTGAAGTAATGATGCAATCCACTGGAGAGACTCTGGATAGTCTGAGTTATCAAGCGAGACGACTGCGAGCAGCTCACAGGTGTATGGGCGCACGCTCGGGGTCCTGGATCTTTCTGTAATCCTGCACTCAGACGTATGAATGATCACAGTCAGCTCTTACCTCCAGTCCATCTTCTCCACCAGGTACGCACATATCAGAAAGCCTGTCCGATTGAAGCCATGTGTGCAGTGCACTCCTTCAGGAGACATAAAAATGTTTGAAAAAACAGCAAATTAAATATGCGGTAGATGCAAACTTCTATACAATCAGAGGAATACACCATGCAAAGCATCGTGGTTAGAAAACGTTATTTATTTTTAGAGTCTTGATAAAATTCAATAAATCAAAAAAAAAGAAAGAGCATGTTATCCCTTTTCTGTTCGTGTCAACCTCTCTGAGATGAGTTCATGTTTTGAGAACTGGAGTGAATCGTCTTAGAGTGCTTTCTGACTTCATACCTACATCAAGAATCTGCCTCAAACCAGCTGCTGGACAAACACAGGAGACTCAAAGATGTGTGAAACAGTTAGGGAAATTAAGCATGAATAGAAAATGCTAAAAACATAATGAAAGCAAACAAAAGCAGAGACGTTTATCCCCCCAAATGCACCAAATTTAAGAAACTAGTTCTTTTTTCCCTTAGCGAGGTGTACAAAAGCTTTGAAATGAAACAAAATGAAAGTTGTCTGGAGTAGAAGTTCTCCACGTTAGGAGGTCTGACTGGCCTTTATCAACCCAGCTGTTTCAATTGGATATGTGTTCTGCAGAGAAAGCCAACCCTGATTACCAGCTGGCTAAAGACAGGATGTTGTTGAGATGACGATCAGACACTTAGTGCTCAGGCTACTCGATTTACAAGGCAAGGCTGAATTTGGAGGCAAAAAGTCAATGAATAGAAAGTCGAGGTGTAAGAGAGCCCCCTGCTGCCAACAGCGCGACACTGCATGTCTTCGCAGTTTCATGCTTGATTAGGGCATGGCAAGAATTATTTCTCAACTAAACGATTCCTTTTGTTGTTAATTATTTATTCAGACACTAATTGCTTTGACTAAAATAAAAATGAAATAAGCAAAAAATAGTAAACGTTAAAAAAATTAAAGGATCTATGAAGGCACCACATAAAACAAAAGTCATAAAACAATACAATAAAAGCCCACACACTGACATTTTCAGTTGGAAAAAAAAAATAATTTAGACACCAACTGATGCTCCTTCACCCACAATCACCTACACAATGTTCACCAGGAGAGCTGTTTCTGTTCTAATGATAACTCCTACACTTTTACAAATGAATATAATACTGACTTCCACAGACATCAAACTGTTTTGGGAGCGTGTGTGAAATTCACCCACTCTCTTTACCACTAATAATGAAAAACTTAATCAGGGTGGCTTATTCTGCGTGGTTCTACAAACAGAACAGACCCCAATAAGAGCCTAATTGATGTGTGTGAACAAATATGCAAGTAAAACATATGGAAGACATTTATTTAGACAAAGCCTGCAAACACACTTTGCTGTAAAAGGATCATATTGAATAGTAATGCTGCCCTCTGCTGTAAACAAATGGTAGTGCTTCAAAATAACTGCATCTTCTCCATAATCTAATAACATCTACTTTAACCCTTCAGCCTTATCTTTAATTTTGAAATTAACTTAAATCACCTTCTTGAACATGAGTAAAATCATGTCTACAAAGTTACTGTAAACTTTAGTAAATGTACTGTAAACGGCAGTATATTGCAAAAAGAGTTTTCCCCAGAATCAAACTACTGAAGGAGAAAAAGATGTTTAAAAATGAAAAATAAACCAAATAAAATTAAAAATAAAGTAACCCTGAAACATTGCTGTTAAACTATGTGAAACTTTGCAATTAATTGTATTCATCAGAGCCCTTAATGATGATCTAGACTCAATACAAGCTGCCACACTAAAAACTAAAGTGAATAAGTTTGAATGAAGTACAACATTTTCCTTAACTGGAAAATAATTCTTGAAAATGTCAGATTGTAATAACAATCATAACAATCACAGCAAAATCAAAACACCAAATAAAATGGATTTCTTTTTATACAGATTCAACCAGATATTTGCATGCACCACATAAATGAACACATAATTTTCTTTTAGCTGTCTAAAGCTAAATCCGGTCTGTTAGAATCATTAAAATTATTTCTTTTTGCTAAATGCCACAAAAATGGGAGAAAATATCACCTTCATCTTCAAAATAATAAGCTTACATACTGCATTGCCTCTCTACTAGAAAGATGACAGGAAAATAACCAAGAGAATTAATAGACAGAGATGGCTTACCAATCAGTTCTGTGGGATTCTTCTCTATGAAGTCCTCACAGAGCCTGATGAACACTGCAGTTGTCTCTTTAGAAGGACATTCCCCGTGGCTTTAAAAGTATGGAATAACAAATTCCAGCACATTAAACACAGACAGAACTTCAACACCTTTAATTCTTTAGATTTACAGTAAAATCGGCTCATACCCTTTGCACTGGAGCTTCAGATATTTAATTCCTTCTTTCTCAATATCGTTGCGGTCATAAAAGCGAGTAGTGTTTGTCAAATCTACAAGCAAACCCATTTTCACCTGAGGAAAAGACAGAGACAGTGAAGCAATGGGTTTTCTTCTCAATGTCAGTGCTTTTGTCTTTAGTAATTTCCTTACTTTGAGGCTTTTTAAATAGTTGGACAACATGCTCGGATGAAACCTGTTCTCCTCTGCGACTTGGTCATCATATCTGGGGCCCAACATCGTTTTCATAGGCAGGAATTTACCTAGGAAAAAAAGAGTCATTAAACCATTATCAATAAATGTTAAATCAGTAAAGTAACTTTTTTTGCAAAGACTTTTAATTAAGGCATTACCTTGAACTACTATACTGATTTATTTTAGCCTAGGGTAAGTAGATTATCTCAACACTTTAATGTTCTTTCTTCCTCATATCTTAATTGTCTTTGCTGTGACTTGTATTGGGGTATTTTAACTGTTTTTCCTTTTTGTTTCTAATAGATAATCATCTGTTTCTAATACTGTTTTTTTACTTTGGTGTTTCATCACCTTGTGAAAGTATTCTTTAGTTTTAGAGTAATCTGCTAAACAAGATATTAAATATTTATTCTTTTTAGGTCAGGGTTCTTATGCATTATTCTTTTTAGAACTCCAAATTTTATGACAATGTAATTGTAAATACAAAATATCCTTATGAATTTATAAAGTCAGAAAGATGGGTAGAATATTTTTTTATTATTTTTTCTTAATATCTTCATTCTCAGGTTGCAAAGGAATACAAGGATTTTGTAACTTAGATTTGCTTCCTCCAGATGGAGTGGTGCAGCAGATGAATATTCTACCACAAAACATCCATATTACCACTGTCATATCATTAAATTAACAATTGATCATTGATTTTTAATTGGATTTACTGCAATCCATTGCTTCTAATCGTAAAAGCCAGATTATTCTGACGATAGGGTGAAATTAAGATTTTGCGAGACACTAGATCAAAAACCTTCTGGGCTAATGCTACTCATTGCAAAATCCCTAGGATTCCACACATGAGATAAATAGCAAAAATTGAAAGCTGTGTAGTGAAACCTTTCAGGGAAATTTACTTGTGTGCACCTGTGCATTAAACGTTAACTGAACGTGTGTGCTAATGGCTGCAATTCTAGGCAGAGGAGTTTCTGGCACTTCGTACAAGAGCAGCTCTGTCCGTCGTGCACCATGCCTAGCCTCGGTTTGTTTTGACACGTGATACTAGGAAGCTTGTAGACGGAAACAAAATGTTTAATGCAACTTATGCCCAATTGAATAATGTTGCCCATGAATACTACTTTGGTTTTAAAGCACCACTGAAAGCCACTACATGCGTATTTAACCTGCACGCCCTTAAAGGTGGCATGTGAGAAGCGTCACGACAGACTTCATTGAATAAATCCGGCAAATTCATTAGGTATACAAAAACACAACAAAATCCAAATGCAAATTTAAAACATATAAAATTTATGTAATTTTGTAAGTGAGCTATGGAACTCGGCGGCAAAAACCTATCACTGGTTTATTTACTAAATATAGCTATTTCACTTGGATAGCACTGTACACTCACATTCTTGTAAGCCTTCTAAGATAAACAACAACAAACTGAGACAGCTAGTTTTTCCTAAATTATCTTCAACTTCATTTTTAGAGAACGCAGCGAATCTAGTTCTGTCCACATGTTATTGGGCAAACAAGTTAATTCACTCTACATAGCTTGCAGAAGATAACATTTTAAAAATTAGCCCATATCTATGTGATGTATGTTATTATTTACCTGCCACAGGCTGCCCTCTCCTGGGACAGTTACGCCATCGAGGAGGGGGTCCAGTGTGCGACATGTTAAGAATAGACTTGTAAAAATGAGCAAAACCTTAAATAAGTATCCGTCGGTCACAGATCCCTGATCCCGGATTAACAATACACTCGAGCACTGCGGCTTCAAGGCCCAGTAGCTGCTAATTCAAAGGGATCAGCCAACAAGTTTAAGCCCGGGCAGCATTCCGACGGGCGGGAACGAATTTAAACACAACATGGGCTGTGAAGAGTCAATGCAGTGCACCACCCGAAAATTACTTCTCTCTTTCCAAGGTGTTTTCTTTCTTTTTAAATCCACATGGTAAGAAAAAGGCAAGCATTACTTCACTGGGTTAGCTTGGGCTAAATTACAGAGCCAACCTCCTTCTTCGTAGTAATATCTGTGATTCAAGACAGATAACCTGTAATGCTGCCACCTATTGATGCATTTCAGAATGACATGAAGCTCAAAGATTTTTTTTCAGGCATGTGCACTAAAGCTAAAGCTCATGACTTCGTGTGGAATTTCACACTGTGTTGTTAAATTCATTCATTTTTATTAAACATTTAAAGATTTTATTTAACTGCACACTGCGACTGACATGGAAACAATTTTGCTGTTATAAAATTCATGAATCTAAACTGAAAGTGAGATTCAAAAAAATTTATAAGAAATGACAACACAGCTGCAATTCACAGTCAATAATATTAAAAACAACAGAATAAGGATGAAAGGGAGTATGATTAAAAGAAGAAATGCTGTTTTCAAATAGATGTTATGCAAACAAGAAAGTTGCAACACATACTAATTTGGATTTTAAAAAAGAGAGAGAATGATTTTGCCATGCATTGATGGAGAGTAGCTTAAATTTGGTGTACAGTCTACCCAATCAAATATCAGTGGTATTTTTAAATTAGATCATAATGCATGCAGCACAGGAAAGGTGAAATTAAATAAATAAATTAATATGGTTTTGCAGGCTGCAGAGTGGCACTGTTGACTTCCAGAAAGCATATTCTTGGTTCAATGAATGGACATGTTTAACTATGTACTGTAAGAAATGAATCATTAAGAATATGTTACTGGATAATGTCTAGGTTTTGAAGGTGTTACCAAAAAGGAGTAGGATTTTTATATGTTAAAACTTTTAATTGAATATTTTTACTCAAAATATTTTCCTGAATATCTTAATAAGTCATTTAGGATTTGCCTCTTCATAGTTTTCTGTTATAGTGTGTTTTGACTGTGACCATCATTTCTTTCATGTGCAATTTTAATAACAGAAGTCATGCATTTTTTTCACATATTCATCTTGTAATAAGACATATCCTTACAAACATTTAATCCTCCAGAAGAATTAATAAAACCTGTTTACATAACACCATAATTCATAGAGCAACAAAATCAGGGTAAACCAATATAAACAGTAGGAATGCCGATTCACTGTTTGTGTTTGTTTTGAAGTTAATGAAGACAGAAACCTAGCAACACATACCACAGTGGAAAGCAGACAAAGGCTTCCATCCTGTTACTACCAGTATCGCCTGACTATCACAGATTATTACACACAAAAGGAAAACCGAAGTTTGCTGTAGCAAAACACATATACTGTAGAACAGTTTCTTTTTTGTTGTTGTTTTACTTTGTCCCATTAATGGTTATCGTTGGTTTTACATCTTCTTTATTGTTCATACTTTATATACAGATCCAAACCACTTTCACATTCACATGCTCTATTACACAGTGATAAAAGAAACATAACTGTACAAGCTTATTTCTGTGGAAACAATTAGAAAACAACACAAAGTGTACAAAACCCCTGTCATGAGTTCAGGTTTCTGTAAAAAACATGATTTTAACAAATCATTTCAAAACCCTTTTCACATATAATATCCTGCAGAATACATTTTTTTGTCATCATTTTTATTATAAAATATTCAGAAAAAGCTGCCATTACCTTGTTACATAATTGTTTTCACTGGTAAACTAACACACTGTTGAATTTGTTTTGCATTTAATTTCAACATTTACCTTTGGTGAACTCACATCTGTCATTAAATATGGTGAATCTCATTAACCCAAAATGAAGTCCAATTGAAGTGAAGGTAGTCACAAATAATGTGAGGAAAATAGGCAATGGCATTATTAAACTTGGACATTTCTCCAAAATTTATGAAAAGAAACTGGACAGGGAGCCTGCATAGCAACACTGAAGAAACTGTAGGAATTCATTTCAAACAGAGACCAGTTGTGTTCTATGTAACAACAATCTTCTGTGTCCATATGTCTGAAGAAGGAAGTATGCCATGGCCACAAGACAGAGGTCCTTTCTCCCAGAAAACAGTGGAGTTACATTTTTCAACGTCATAGTGAAGCCATCTGGGTCAACACCGAAGAAAAGATGGTTTTCATAAAAATCTGTGAGGTCACCTAAAGAGAGCCTTTCAATCTTATAGATTTGGGGATCCTTTGTCAGGTAGAATGTCAAGAGACTCCAATTAAAACAGGACAGATTGCTAAAAGCGAATCAAAAGGTACATTAAAGTTTTAGTCAAAAAGTATGAACACTTCTGTAACCAGGCTATAGGAGCAGCAGTTTTGCAGTTGAACTGTAAAGGATAAATTTACTTGGAATGTTTTTTGGGTTTTTTTTATGACAAGCCTAGCATTTTAAAAGAGCTGTTTGCATTTTTGGGAATCTGTATTCTGATATATCACACAACATGCTGTGTGTTCTTTAATAATACAGTCTATGACACATAGCTTGTTGGTACAGTAAACAGCCTACAAAACATGTTCTGAGAACTCAATTTTACAAACACAGTCTTGTTGTAGATTTGATTTAAGACCAAAAAGCAGCGTTTTGGTCTTAATGTAATGAAGGCGTCTTGATAACAGCCTTAAAAAAACCAGGTTGCCATGCTGTAAATAAAAACAGGCCATACGTTTTCAACTCATGCTGTTTCACTGTAGACAACAATCTTTCTGCATGCTGTGACTGATCATCTGCACTGAATGACTCATCTTAGCTTCACCTTGTGTTTTGTTGCCACAACGCTCACCTAACATCACTTTGTTCAAACATGTTCAAGCTTATGTATAAACTCTTCATTGAAGTCTTTTCTTGTTTGTTGCCCAAGTCACTCTTGGATGGCTTTTCCACTCGTGGCAACATATCCTGACTGCGATATGGGCTGCTCTGTGAGGAAGAAAACACCATTGATCCTTCTGGAGAAGACAGGAGCTGTGTCTCTGAGGTATCGGAGAACCTCTCTTCCGGTTCATTCTCTCGTATAGAACTAAACGATGGGTCGCAGTTGTTACCATTACGGACTGGAGTGAGAGGTGCCCCTCGATTTCTTTGAGTTTTATCTGTGACAACTTGGTTTTCAAATTGATCTGTAGGTGGCTGGAAGAACCCCTCCACCTGAAACAGACATATAAAGTATGGGGGAAAATAACATCAGATGTTGTCAAGAAGATTAAACTTGACTAATGTTCAGACTTCAACTTTGCACCAAGCACCCAGAAAGTACACATTTGCCCTCCTGAAGTTTCCTGTGGTAGTCTCATTGTTAGTTATGAACATTGAAATGTTTTCTGTTGTTTTGTTCAACTGGAAGATGTTCATGCAAGTCAGCAAACAGTAGCAAACCTCAGCAAGTCAGGGGCCTGATCTGCTTTGCTGCAGATCCTGACAAAAGTTATTCATAACAAAAAAATGTTTGACATTTAATTAATTCAGCTCCATCTCTGGATCTGTACACAATCAAACATCTTCGGCAATCACTATTCAACTAAGGCAGGATTTAAAAAGGTTTTCCAAGAAGAGAAACTTAAGTTTATCTTTTTAGGGGAACATTTCTAGGTTTTGGCTGGAAAGACTACACAAGTAAACAGCCCACAACAGGTGGATGGGGGGAGGGATAATTCCTGAATTATGAAGATCTAAATGGTGGAGCCTGGAGGTATCTATGCAACTGCTTCAAACAAATTATTATAAATGGAGAGTAGATCTAATTCTAAACTAATAAACAATCAACTTTAAAAAGTTTTCAGTGTTATAACAAAACTGAAAAGGAGGAAGAGTTTGGAAATTTTCAGAGTGATTCCCACTTTGGCTCCCAAATCCACAGCTGAGATTTCTTAAGGTCCATTTCAGAAATTAAAGCAGTTTGCAAAAATGATATATTTATGCTTTGACTTTTTGCCATAAATAACAAGAAAGTATGCACAAAAGACAAATACAATATCCTGGCACCTGATCCTGTTGTAAATATCCCCCCATTTAATTCCCTTGGTTGCAGTATTTGTATACTGGACCCATAATCTTAATTATGGGTCCATGTTTTAAAGTCTCTAACAAATACTTTTTCAGGGCTGAAAGGTTTTGTAACCACTGTGTGTTAGAGTATTATGTTACAGTCTAGATGAGTTTGTGCATTGAAAAAGATGTGGTCAGAGGAAGTGTAGCTTTTGTCACAAAGCCTCAAAATTATTCAAACATAACTTGTGCCATGAGGCAAGTTAGAACAACCAAAATCTACAAATAATGTTCACAGTTGAAAGATATTTACACCCATTGAATGAAATCTGATGGGTGTCTGACGTCAAATTTGACCAACATTTCTAGTTTCCCATCAGATAGGATTACCAAAATGATTTCTATTTTCTCAGAACTAACATAACGTGAGAGAATTTTTATCATTTGTTCTACGTCAGAAGTTTGAGAAAACCCACATGGAAATGTTATTTCTCTGCGTTCTTCTGATTTTATTCTCATTTTGATTTTATTAAAGAAACACCTCAGCATGGTTTTAATGCAACAGCTCAAACACTATTTCCTTGTGTGACATTGTGGGAAATTGAAAAAAAAAGAAATCTAGCAAAATATCAGGCAAAGCATTATGGACCTCCACAAGTGTGGTTCATCCTACAGGGTACAATTTTTAGATGCCTGAAAGATCCACATTTGTCTGTTCAACAACGTCTAAAGAAATGTTGAGCAATCATCCTATTCAGGAAGGAGATGGGCTAAATGTCCCTGAGATGAACATGTTTTGGCGCAATATGTATAAATGAGATCAGAACAAAACATCTTTTGAAGACACTCAGCAAGGCAACTCAGCAAGGAAGAGGCAATTAAGTCATAAGGCAAGTCATACTTGCATATGCACTCAGGGAAAAGACCTTGATTATTTTGGAAACATGTCCTGTGGTCTGATAAAACCAAAACTAGTACAATTAGTCATACTGACAGCTGCTACATTTGAAGAGAAAAAGGAGGAAGCTTACAAAACTAAGAACATCAACCCAACAATGAAGGACCGCAGTAGTTGCATGATACGGTGTGGGTGTTTCACTGCAGGACGCAGCGGTGCACTTCTACTAAAACGATCACATCACATGGAAACAACAGGATGTGGAAGTACAAAGGCAACATTTCAAAACATCAGCTGGTTTTAAATGAGAACAACAAAGTCTTTATCTTAGTCCTATAGGACGTTAGTGGACAGAGCTGAGGTGTTTCCAAGAAAAATGGCCTACAAATTTATTTCAGTTCCTCCACTTCTGTGAAGAGGAATGGGCTAAAATTCCAGCAAGTTATTGTGCAAAAACTAGAGGAAGCATATTGGAAAGTCTGAAAAGCTATTTTCTTAAAAAGCAAAGAAATGTATGTAAACTTCTGACTTAAAGTAGAAAAAAAGGAAAAAATCTCTAAAATTAATTTCTTGCTTATTACTTTTGGGATTTAGCATATAGAAATAATTTTGGTAAACCTAATGAATAGTCTAGTCTCGCATAACGTTAGCAATTTTTACTGTATATGTAAATGACTAGTTTCAACTTTAAGTACTGGTGTAAATGTGATATTTTCTCATGGTATAATCTATTATTCGTTTTTAAAACACATAGATCATGACTAATTACTCCCATGGAGCATCAGAAACTTTGGCCAACTTTTATCCACAAAATTGCATCATTTTACATTGAGGCCTGTGTGCAAACCTTGTGGTTGGTTTACATGCAGGAATAAGCCTCAACCTCATCTGCATTGCGGTCATGTTCTTTTTAACGAGAACAAACTGTTTCCTGAAAATGCATCCAGACATGTTGCCTTTGTTCACAGAAATGTAATGTTTTAATATGGAAACTGAATCCTGGATCAGCTCAAATTGTAGCGCAGGTTTGGTCAAATCTGTCTATTTTCTACACTAGTTTTAAACATGAAATCAATGCCTACAAATAACTCCACTGTTTGTTGCTGTAAATCACACTTTATCACTCTGGCAAAAAGCATTTAAAAATACATCAAATGATATGAAGGTACTTTAACCTCTACTTTAGCCAAATCACAAAATGAAATCTTTTGTAGTTTTACCTCACTTCCAGGACCTGCACCTTCTGATTGAGTTATCACCACTCTGTCAGTTTGAGGTTTAAAGACAGGTTTCTGCATGACACCTATTAATTAGGTTGAGTTTTGCAAGCACCCGTTTGTTTTTATTAGCAATCTTGTCTGCACAGAGAAAACAGGAACTTTTCATTCAGATTTTCTTGGCTGGATGACAAAATCTGAATTTACAACCACATACTCTTTGATCAGTTAGGACATTTACATGCTTGAAATTTTAGTGACTGTAGTTTGAGGCCTGCATTTGCTACGACCGTGGAAATATTAGCCAATGTTTGAGAAGTTTTTTAATTAACAATATGTTTACTTGGTGTAGGATGATGGATAACATCTTGTTTGGGAATGCCCTTACGATTTTTTGCAAAACCAACAGTAAAGATTTAATTTGCATTCTAGCTTAGGGAGTAGTCTATCTAGTATGAGTGGTTACATTTATGTGGTCACTCACCCTGGATAGAATACTAGATGTGTCATTGATTGCACCATAAACTCAATAAAATACAGTAACTCAACAAAGGACCACAAAAAGGTTAGCAGAAGATGTTTTATGACTTCACTGATGTTAATCTGCATGCATGCCATCCCACTTTATCATAATTTATATTAAAATTACCTTTTCATGACTCTGTGTCAGCCACTTCGCCACAGAACTGAGACGAGGATTCGGCACAGGCTTGTCATTAAATTTCTTCCACCTAAAAATCAAATTAACAATCATTAAATCTTTGCATGTGTTTGGTTTTCCAGATGAATAATCAGAAACAGAAATGACCAGGAAAAATCAAGGAGTGTAACTTACTGAATGGCACAGGTCAACCCAATAGACAGTACAAGAATGACAAGAATGCCTCCACAGATGCTTACAGCTTTGATAAGCCTGGGATCTGTAAATTATAATAGATATGTATTATGCTAATATTTGTCATGGCTGCAAGAAAAAGAAAGAATTTTCACTGGAAATTATTCACATATTTGGTGGTCGTGATTTCACACCATATCTACTAAGAGAAACTAAGTTTGAGTCCATATTAACAGAATTCTCTTAGAGCATATTATGCCTAAAAAAAGACTCTAATAAATAATAACAGTTAAAAAATGTTTAAAACATTAAAAAACACCCAAAAATCTGCTTGCCTAATTCATTTTCATTAAAAACAAAATTAACAATCCAGTTTTTTAATTTCCCCCCCCCCTAATGAAAGCAGTATAAAATAAAATATAAAATATAAAGTAAAATTAGTGATGCTTTTATATATTTGTTTGGTTTTCCAAACAAAGATGTGCATTTTTGTTTTTTCAGTTTGAGCACATTCAAGACCCATGGTTATTTAATTGATTCAGATTGTGTTGGGTTGCTTTGAATTTAATTGGTTTGGAGTAGAATGATAAGGTGAAGGAAAAGATTTAAATATAGTTTACGAATTAAACCAAAAGTAGATTCGTTTTTTTTCTATTTGTTTGCTATTTAGTTATAAAATGCTAATTGTTCCTGACAAAATCTATGTCCTCAAAATAAGATTCCTTCCATACATGATACTGGTGACATCACATTAGGCATACAGCAACTGATCATAGTTCTTTTATGTTGTTTTGTGTATTTTTATCTCTATTTGCATGATTTTTCACATTTCTATTAAAAATATATTTACTTGTAATCATCCAACAATAATAATTGCTTATTTTAGCTCATCACCTCAGTTGTTGTGTTTCTTGCTGTGGCATTGATCCAAATACACACAAAGCAGAAAAATCGTATTGTGTTTTGTGAAATCCTGCAATAAATAGCAATGTTTCATTGCCCACCGGTGTTCTCATTGTCAGTGTACACTTGGTGGTGAAAAATATGTCACTGTGTCTTTAATGATGTTCTGAAATTTATAGTTATGCTTTGCTAAACTTAATATGTGCAAGTTAATTTATTAGCAAAAGTATAAAACTGTTCTATATTTCTAATAAACTTTTATGCCAACTTTTGTAAAACAATATCATAGAGCACTGAGAAGTTTGAAATGGATGAAATATAAACAAGGTGGTACAAGAAATCTAGGAATGGTTTTGTCTGATAAAGGGGAGCTCCTTTCATGAAAGACAAAGGAAATTATCATAGCTAAATTTTTAGATGAAAAAGATTATCTACAACTTTCAATAAAATGTGATGCATCAAATGAAATGAGTGAATTTAAAGAATAACAGTGAAATGTAGCAACAGCTACAGGTGTCTTATTGCCTTGACAAGCAAAAACAGGAAAATCCTTTCCCTTCCAAGCTTTCAGGAAGGAATTCAGCGAGCGAAGCCAAGAAAAACACGACCAGATGCCAAACTGCTTCAAGAGTCATCTTGAGGGGAAAATAAATAACACAAACCTTCAGGTGATTAATCTTAGCCTGACAACGCCGTGCCGAGATTTTTCAACTCTTTAATACAGACATAATCATTTAGATCCCCCTTTTATGATCATGATATGGGTTAACAAGCTGAGAGTGTGGATGTTAAAGCTTTCTTCTGTTTTTGTTGCGATTCTTTACATGTGAGGGCAAGAACTGAATTTCTGAACTTTAATGTGACAACTTTGCAGCATAAGAGCATAGAATCTTTCACTTGTTCTTCTGTTGCAAAGAATAAATTCAAGTAACAACCTTTTAGTAAATTGAATAGCTTCTTAAATAATACTCACCAAATCTATTTGTTCTGAAATACACAGTGCTGCTCATATCAGTCTCGTTGTCGCTTGTGGCCTCAACCTTGACATTGTAGTGGGTGTTTGGTTTCAGGTCCTTCAACCAGACTCCATCTTCACTACCACTAACAGAAACATCTAGTAGAAAAACATTCTGTTATTGTTATGAATGTGGTCTTTAAAAAAGATGTAAAAACATTAGCAAAGACAGAGGCAACTTACTGTGCTGGAGTCCCTGTGCTTCGTAAAAGATTATGTATGTATCAACATTACTGCATGTATACTGTGACTTTGTGTGCCACTTCACAAAGGCACTTTTATCGTCAGCTTCCTCAACCGTGACAAAGATGTGCTCTGGAACTGCAGGAATATCATTTTCAAAAATGTCAATAACCACACAAAAAAAGCGACGTCTCTGCAACTTGCAAAGAGACGTTTCAGTGGGGCGGGGGAGTGTAAATACTTGTGCTTGGATGTATTAACAAAGTCCACAGTAAATTACTTTTTTTTAGTGATTGGAGTTTCATTTTGAGTAATTATTACATTTTGAATATCTCAGTGAAGGCCCAGTTTAACATTAATCCTGGTGATGAGTGTATGCAAACTTCACAGTGGTACAGATCACATATTTATGTGTTTTTGTGTTAATGAAAATTTTATTTGATGTTTACCTCCCATACTGGAGCAGAACGGATTTGTGTGGATGCTGTGCCCTGTGATGTCATTGAAGAGAGGTGTTACTGTAATTTTGTATGGTGTTCTAAGCAACAGGCCTGCAAAAATAGAAAGAAAACATATTGACACTGAAATGACAAGAAAAGGTTGTAACACCTTTAAGGTACATTCGATGACCAAGTACAGCTGGAAAACAATAAAAATTTGTTAAAAAAAGTTTAAAAATAAATAAATACAGCATAATTACTTGCAGCTTATCAGTGCAATGAAAACAAATGGCTCATAATATGAGTCATGCAGGAAGAGACTAGATTTTCTTGTAAGAACATCATCATATGAATATCAGAAGTCAATCTTCTCAATAAACCTATTTAAAATGATAAAATCTTCCATGGAAATGCATTATGTAACAGCTTTTAATATGAAATTCCACTAATGAGTCCATTATATTCTTCACTGAGTCGATAATAGATAAGCCATTAACTGATGTTTTGATAAATGGGAGGACGGATCACTCACACACTTTGTCTTTAACACACATTCTAACCTACCAAACAGAGTTGCTTTAGTGAATATGGTCTCCTTCCAGTAGTACTGTTGTCCATCGTGGGTCCAGTCAATTATGTAACTACTGATGGGTTTTTGTGACACATTCCAGCTGACTTGAATAACACCTCCCATTCTATGTTTTGTTGTTTGGATGTTCCAAACTTCAGGAAGGCCCACTGAGGATATGAAGAGAGAAACAACCAACAAGTCAAGAGACAGGATAGAAATCTTGTTATTGTTTAAAATGTCTACATGTAGCAGTAAAACTAACTGTCTCCAACAGCTGGAACATTAACCGAGTCGAGCAGTGCACCATTACTGGAAACTGCGAGATAAAATCTGTGTGAACGGTGGTCCACATCGACATCACAAGATGAGCTGCCACATGAAGTATAGGTGTAATTTTCTGTGATTGTGTTGTCTTTGTAGGCCACTTGTTTGACAGTGAATGCCTCTCTACATGTTGAAGGAATACCCTGGTTTAGAGAGAAGCATGAAATGTTAGACAGCAATCCAACAATTATCCACTTAAATATTCTCAAAACATTTTGCTCTTTTCTGTACCTTCCACATGAGGTGAACTTTTCTCTTTCCGTTTTTTTCCAATTCAGCCACCTTTCTCCAAAGTTGCATCCTGATGCGGCTCCCTAAAAACAGTTCATATAAGTTTGAAATTAATCACACTTCAATAGACAGGCAAATACAGAATTTATGCTGGATTATTTTCATCTAGGGCCAAGAAAAGAGAAAGCCGACATTCACACCTTGAACTAAGTCCAAAACCACCTTGTTGTCATAGCAACAGCTGTAAAGAAACTGCAGTCATGCCTTGAATCACTGCAAAGCTTTGGCTTTCCAAGAAGTGGTTGCAGAATGACAATGTGGAATGCAAACACACCCATAGAAGCGTTTAACCCCGACATTTGTGGCAAAACTATGTGGGTAGAACCAAATCAGTTAACGGTCAACAGGTTTACGGCTTCGTCAGCATTGTGTCACACCAATAAGAATGAATGTGAAATTTGGCTAGATTTAAATCTCAAGTGACACATTTCTGCAGTCAAGTCTGATCCTGTGACTTGAGTTTGACTAATTACATGAACACTTTAAAGAGGGTTTGGAAAACAAAGACATGAATGATTTATGCGCAGTGCCATCCAGAAGTTTGCACACCCCTTTTTTAACCATACCACACAGTAGGTCAACTATGAAATAGTTGTGCATAATTGTGAAGTGAAAGAAAATGCATACTTTATACACATCCTTTGCTGCAACTACAGCTGCAAGTTTTATAGGGTATGTCTCTACCGACTTTTCACTTCTAGATACTGAGGAGGGAATTTACAAAACATTGCAATCTTCTCCTTTTTCGCTTTCATTATTTGCTTTAATTCTGCCCAGGATTCACAAAGCAGACTGCAATCTGCATGTATTTTAGGCAAAAGTGTCAGATTTTCTCTGCACAATCCACAAATATCCAAACAATTTAAATTTTAGACATTAAGCAGTTATTTGTTCCAGTTGTAATTTACATAAATAATGACTCATTGCACTGTGGGCAAAGGGGAAGCACAGAGACACAGACACTGTTTGCTGATGAAGTTACTTCACAAACAAATCAGCTTTTGATTCAGGTTTCAGAATTGGACATGAACTCGGGTTTGAATTTGTTGCTAAAATTCTTTCATGTTCTTCTTTGCTGAAGTTCTTAAAGAGGTCCACTTGCTTAATTTATTTAAATATTGGTCTTACTGTTCAGTTTGGTGAGAGCAGTCTTCTCCGGGCTCCATTCGCTCCAAAGTCCCCTTTCAGAGGCACATCGGACTGAAATGTTGTAGTTAATGCAGGATTCCACTTCCTTAATAGTGGCACTGAAATCTGATCGATTTGTCCACAAAACCTAAAAAATATATATATATATATATTGTTAGATGAGAAAAAATAGCTATTAAAATTGTTACATTTTAGAAGCTCAAAGCTGTAAACCAGGGGTCCCCAAACTTTCTCCTGTGAGGGCCACATAACTTGTCCCTTCTCTGATGGGGGGCCGGGGTCAGTTTGTAACAGAAAAAGTGTGACGATTGTAAGAGTGCTAAACATAAAAATGTATTGTTTTTCAGAAAGCACAATCAAATAACCTTTTCTGGATTCTTCAGAGAACAAAAGTCAGGAAATAACACTATTTATGAAATAAATAATAACCAAATAACACTGGGTTCTCCACATAAAAAAAAGGGTTAGGGTCAATTATATGCATGTATAAAATAGTTACTAACTAGTAGTTAATAATAAATAAAGTTCATTACTAAGGAACATTTATTTTATTGCAAAAGTCCAACTTATCAAATAAAAATGCACATATATGAAAATACTCTGGTATTGTTCAGGGGGCCGGACCAAATGTGGAGGCGGGCCGCATCTGGCCCACGGGCCGTAGTTTGGGGACCACTGCTGTAAACAATATTAAGCATTTATTGATCAACACTTTAGTCATTTGGTTAGTTTATAGTCCATGAATTTAGCTTGTTATTGCTTGTCAGCATTTTTAGAAAATAAATGCTGTGAAAGCTAAGAAAGTATTTATCATGTTAAAAGGTATTTTTGTTACTTTGCATCTGTAAGTCAAAGAATACAAAGCAATACATTGAAAATTATGTTTTCTAAGGTTATATGTCTTTGATTACAAAATTTGTTTGATGACATGAGTATGATAAAGCTGTGACAAAAAAGCAGCAAGTAGAAAAAAAAACTGCCAGGGTATACAATATTTTTTAATCTACTGTATATACAACTAAAATACATATTTCTGTAAGGAATTCATAATGAATTATCACAGACCCCATAAAAAGACAAAGTGTTCTTTTTTACCTCTGGGGCTTTGTCAGGCTCTGATGTCTGAAACAAACAAGACAGAAATTGTCTAAATGAGAAAACATTTATACTTCTGAAAAGCATTTTCAAAACCAAACGCAGCTACGAGTTTCCAAACTGTATATTTGTATAATCAATTATATATGCGGACAGCCCTACTGTACATGCAGCAGATGGCTTCTGCTTGCTGCAAGTGAGAAACAGGACCTAGCATGTAGGTTCTAGCTTTTATTGTGGGAAAAAGAGTCCCAGTTAACCAAATTACCCTGCAGTTCAACACGGTTTCATGAATCTTTTGTGATGCTTCAATTAAATTGAAACATTATTACCAGCATGAACACATTCACGTCAAATAAACGCATTGTGTCAACACATCTTCAACTTCTTCTAATGCCTTTTTCAACACTTTGTCCACATATTGAGGACACATCCGCATATTACCAACACCAACTGAGCTAATTATTTCAACCTCCCTTTAACCACAATGTTGTAAGATCTGTAAAGTAGAAATGAACAAATATTAATAATTTACCTCAAATGCTCTGTGCAGATAACAGATGAGTAACTTCACATATAACTAACTGTAAGAGCTTTGTTTTCAGTTTTTGTTTGCTTCATTGGGCACCCAAGAAACTATTCAATGGTCATTACTTTTTGTAGACCTTTTTTTATTATTTGGCCACAAATAACTGCATTACTGAATTCAGATTTTTAGTTAATACATCAACAAGAGCCAAAGCCAAATTCTACCTACTGATTTACAGTGCTAATCACTAAGTAGATTTAAATTTTTCATAACAAAAAATCCTTTCTTCATCAGTCTTTCCGGTGTTATGAAATCTTCTAGCTATACTTTTCATATCACCATTTTGAAGGGTTCATGTTTGCTTTCCTATTGTCCCTGCACACACAATTGTATTCTTCCTACCTTGTAGTATTTGACTTGACAACGGGGTTCGTCCGTGACCCACTTTACCAACAGATGCTCTGACGAGGGAATTATCTTCAAATTCTTTGGAGGATTAATTTTCGCTGAGGAAATATGTAGTAATCATCACAACATAGAAAATGATTAGCATAAACAGATGCATAGTTGTGAAACTTTCAATTTATGTTACTTACTTATGCTACGTGGATCAAACACATAGGGGTCAGAGTCCGTCTCCCCATATTGAGTTCTTGCTCTGACTTTAATAGTGTATAGGTTAGAGTAGTACATATAATTAACTATATCATCTGGATTCACCAAATGTGTGCAATTGTGTGTGCAGCTCGCTACTTGTGACTTGCAGATTTCCTTCAAGGAATCACTACAGAAAGAAAAAATATGTATTAAAAATAATAATTTAACAACATTTAATTGGCTAAATGAAAACATGCTTGACATACGTAAGTATGGTGTAGTTTGCTGTTTGTAGAAAATCCATATGATGCTTCCAAGAACATGTGAAGAGTTTAGGCACGCCGTTCGGCCCATTTACATTATAATGCAAGACACATGTGATATTTTTAGGCTTTGCTGCAAATGAAAAAAGAGGTAAAGAGTGTAATGTCATGGCAGGAATGACAAGCAATACGAATTAATGAAATATAGAAGATTTTATTTTACAATATGTCCTTATAGTGACGCCTCCTAAGAGCTGATTCCCATAAGAGCTATGACACTGCACAACTGCGCTCGATTGAGTGAAGTTTCTCAGTGACAAGACAGTGTGTGTTGCGTTTATAGTTTTTGACAGGCTTTCATTGATGTTTTTCCCGTTCAGTGTCCAGAAGATTTTGCCATGATTTGAACATGATGTTTGGCACACTATCTCAACGCTGGAGTCCTCTTCTACGTACAGATCTTTAGGGTAAACGTTACAGATCACATGCTGGCCTGCAGGAAATAAAAATGGAAGGAAAAGTTCACTCATTGTCATGATTCCCATGAACTCTTTAGCTGTTTAAACTAAGCACCCAATCTTATGTCTGTGTGTGTGTGTTTTTGAAGACAGCTTTGAATAATTTCTTGACTTTCCTTTGAATCCCTACTTGTTTATCCAACCCTGGATTTAATCAGTCTCCTTTGTTTTAAAAATTGTTGGTGTAAATCAGAACAAAATATATTAATGTTTACAGTGGTAACAGGAAAAAAACATGAACAAGCCCAACTGATGGGAAGACTTTTGCAAATCACTCTGTTACATCAACAACATATGAAATACTAATTAAACATTGGCTACACCAATTCCTAATTCTGAATCAATACCAAAACCTCTCAAGTCAAATACATTATCGGTAATAATTGCAGAAATTAACAATAAAAACTAACATTTCTCTAAGTAGTCAGTGTAACTAAGCTTATAATTTTATAAAAACTAATAATTCTCTAAGTAATTAGTGTAACTAAGCTCATAATTTTATTTACACAAGTTTTAATTTGTACACCTTCTTTGCACTTCATTACCTGAAGCTCAGATTTGCATGAAGCAAAGACAAATTATTTTAAATGTGACTCTGCCTTTCACTTTCATTTGAGTTCTTAAGACAGAGCATTGTTCCTGGCTTGTGGGAAACGATACAGACTAACCCTCAGGGGATTTACAGTGATAGAAATCTGCTAGATTCTAGGACAGAAAATAATAATATGAGTGGTGGCAAATAAGCTCCAGTCCACGATCCCTATGTGTGAAGTTTCTTTTCCTACTTTTCTGACCTTTGTGTTTACTCCTGGTCAGCTGCCAATAGCAATGGAAAAAGTAGCTTCATTATCTTTTTTGGAAACTAAGAGCTTGCGTGGATCGCTTTCAGTCCACGTGACTCAACTTTGTCTGTTGCAGCTCCATTAGCAAACCCCCTGCAGCCCCTGTGTTGATATTCAAGCATCTAGAAAGTTCAAATATTTGTCATGCTACACCCAGACTTCAATGTATCTTATTGTGATTTCACATGAAAAAAAATAATCAAAAGGCAACCAATCCTTGAGAAATAAACAAAAATATAAAAATGTAGTGTGGATTTACCCCCTATTAATCGATGTCTCTGAATAAAATGAATTGCAAATTCAAACTGAAGTCACCTGTCACAGATCACTTTCACCCAGATGGATTTCTGTTAATTGTGATGATTTTCCACTTACAGCAAATCAACATCTTGATCAAAGCATAAGCATGCCTGAGGCTTGTCTAGTCAAAGTCCTGCCCGAAATCTTCACAAAAATGTATCTCAAGACTAAAAATGTCCTGTAACTCCAGTGATTCTGGGAATTCTCCAACGAGAGAAAAAATTTCTCGTTGGATACAAGCAACACATGGAGACACAAACCCCCAAAAAGCTTCACAGCAGTTTTGCCAAGAACCGAGTCAATCACTGACTCAATATGTATCACCTTTTGAGATTTTTCTTTGAAAAACTACATATGATCATGATTTTCACTCCACTTCAGATTATGAGTATCGCATTTATGAAATCATAAGAAAAAACATAAAACGTGAAGGAGCGTGAATATTGGTAGGCAGCTTAGAATGAGATGCAGCTTGAAGACATTTGTTTGTAAAAACGGCATCACACAAAAAAACACTTTCCTACAGCAAAGAGGGCTCAAAAAGAAACTGATATTTGAATATGATAGATAGATAGATAGATAGATAGATAGATAGATAGATAGATAGATAGATAGATAGATAGATAGATAGATAGATAGATAGATAGATAGATAGATAGATAGATAGATAGATAGATAGATAGATAGATAGATAGATAGATAGATAGATAGATAGATAGATAGATACTAAAGGAATGAAAGAATGCTTCTTTATTCATCAAAAACGTGGAGTGAACATGAAACCAATAAAGAAAAACCACACACACAAACGCGTATTTTCCCAAATCTGTCAAACGTCTTGTCAGTAATTGTTTTTTTTTTAAAAATAATTTGTTTTTTAAAACGTTTATTTTTAACTAAAACACGCAAAAAAATAAAATAAATTTAAAAGTTTTTCCTACCTTTGAAAAGGAAGGAGTTGCAGAGAGAGATAAAGAGAGCCGCAACCACAAAAATCGAAAACAGGGGCATATGCATAATTTCTCCTTATGTCCAGTTCTCATGGAAATCGTCGGTAAGAACTACAACAATAAAAGAGATAAAAGCAGTTGAGTCACATGCTGTTACAACAGACTGCAACCGTCCGCCGAAGTGCATTTACTCCACCCGCTCTAAATGTCAGCTAACAGGAACTGAAGCAAACCCTGAAATAAACTGGAGGCATTACCTAACTGGAAACGCTGCAGAGAAAAAGGGGAAGTGAAGCAACTTGCGGGCAGCTTCCAAACACCCAAGTCAAGACCACCCTCACTCCATTTTCTATTGTATGAATCACATTTTACTTTCTCTGATTAATACTAATAATAAATCGTACTTGCCTCGCGCAGGTATACTTGGATGCAAATTAAGTGCGGGGAAAACATTGAAACATCGGAGCAATTGATTTCAGACTATATTCTTTACTGGAGAAACAGAAAACAAATGGGTTATTTTATGCACTCCAGCAAAGCTTTATTCACGGTTTATTTACTCCATTTAACTTCTGCATTGCAACATGACACTCAGCAATGTTCCAAATTGAACACACATGTTTGATGTTCAGACTTTGGCCGAGCTTGGAACTGAATCATTTATTTTTTTTGTAAAGTTCTTGTTCGAGTTAAAACCTGTTAGAAATGTTAATGACTCTGTCATTAACATTTCTGTAAATTAAGCTTAGAGAAAATATATCAGTTATTATCAATCATCAACTGAGGTCCGGAGAGTCCATTCCACTGTCAAGACTTAAGCTCTGAAGGTTAAACTTGATTAGGAAAACAAACAATAGAAAAACGTTAATATCCTCATGAAATTGATCTGTGTGTCTGATCTGAATCAGTGATTCCTGTTATCTCACACCCTCACTGAGCGTTTGGATAGGCAATTAACCCGAACATCAAGCAAACTTTTGAAGCTTTAGTATATGTCAGTTAGTTGATTGTGCAAGTTAAGTAATAATTATTTTTCAGCTTTAGCCTCGTAATGGCAGCAACAGAGGTTAAACTCGCCTTACTTTTTCCAAATGTTTTTTGAAACTAGTCCAAAAAATATCAATACTGCGGTGATTTGAAGATAAAGTACATTGGTTTTAGATCCGTTTAGTGGTTGTTTTCGTAATTCTCAAATAAGTGTACATACAGGGATAAACTGTACACTTAAGCATTTATTAATATAATCATTTGGTTCGGTTATAGTCTATTCTTTTAACTTTTTATTTTAAGTAGTAGTATATAATGTTATGATAAAGCATTTGTTTGATATGATTAGTACTTAATGTACAGTGTTCATTTTGTGAGATTTTTTTTAAAACGAAAAACTGTTTTTTGAACAATAGGTTCGCCCCATTCACGAGTCAGCAAGGCATACTGCGCGCTGTGTGGGCGGAGTTTGAACTCCAATGTACTGTAGCGATCCAGTGGAGACAGCGCGGTAGGAAGTCATTTCATACAGTATACACAAATACGTCACCCTATCTCGGGATTGGTACAATGTTTTCTTTTTTTTTATCCATTGTGAGAATATAATAAAACAACAACAACAACAACAACAATAATAATAATAATAATAATAATAATTATAATAAAATAACTCCATCAAATTTCGCAAAAAAAAAATCCCCGTTACTGGCCTGATCCAAGATAATATCATCTGGAAAAAGCAAAGATAAATCCTGAGGATCCTAACACAGACAGCCTCCTCTCTATGACTGCACTCCCAGACTCTGTCCATGAACCATGTGACGAATGGCAGTCCTGGCATAGACAAACCAACACCAGAAAAAGTTTACTTTGTCCAAAAACATGAACAAAGCTCTTGCTTTTGGTTAACACGAGGAAAACCCCTCCCTTGCTACCCATTAAAAGGTCTATCCAGGTCTTGCGCCGGCTAACTGTTAAGGAAGTGTATTTAAATGGTTGTAACCCGGAAGACTTACCCAGAAATACTCAGATTTTTGTTTTATTTTATATCTATTCATACTATGTTTTAGTTAAAAAATTGTTTAAATATTGTTAATGAGCTCACTTTTTTCAATATCATACTTAATATAAAAATACGACATTACAATTTGCACGTGCCATAATGTCCGCCACTATCATTTCCGGGGTAAATTTGTAACTTGTATACATAACATACCTTGCAGTCCTTGATAACCGGTACATACATGTCAACGGCCGTGGTAATAGCCGCTGTTGTTGGCGGCGGGGTTCTGCTCTTAATGCGCCGTCTCTTCCCCCGGGGGAAAGCAGTAAAGCTGCTCCAGTATCCGACCGACACCATGCGTGGAAAGACTGTGATAGTGACTGGGGCTAACAGCGGGATAGGGAAGGCCTTGGCCGGGGAGCTGCTGAAGCTTCGCGCCCGGGTCATCATGGCCTGCCGGGACCTGCGGAGCGCCGAGGACGTAGCCCAGGACCTGAAGAGCCGAGCGGGGCCAGAGCAGGGGGAGGTGGTCATCAAGCACCTGGACTTGGCTTCCCTCCAATCTGTCCGGAATTTTTGTGATGAAATCAACAAGGTAACAATATGGGTGGATGTTTGTTGGTTTATTTACCAGCTGGCTTCCAGTACAGTCCACCTATTGTTGTGTTTAGTTAGTGATGTGTGGTCCAAAAGGAGCACTGTCCGTGGTGCTGAACAAAAGAGTGACAGGGAACCGCTTATTTACTTACACATCAGAATAATTTCATTCGCATAGACAAGTAAAAGAGAAACTCAACCTTGTTTCTGATAAATGTAAAAGTTAAACATAAAATAAGGGATAAATGATTCTGTGTATAGTCATCATGTCTGATCAATATACACATAAATAATATAAGAACTGACCATTTAACTGATATGAGTCAGCAATTACTTTCTAGCAGAAAGCAGATTCCCATTAATTATAAGTTGACTTTCTGGTGGAGAAAGCCAGACCCACGCCATCACCCTGCCTACCCCACAGCTGACAGGGTGTTTAATGTTCTTAGTCTGAAAACATCAGATGTACACATGATGTTTTTGTAATATTTACCAAATGGAATTTGGGATTATTAAGATGTTTTATTTTTCTTTTTGGAAAATGTGAGATAGTCTTTTGTCTTCTTTTTGGCCAACAATGGGTGCCTTTTTTGCCCAGTCAGTTTCCTGTTCAATTTATTCAGGTTATTTGCAGTTGTTTATTGATTTGAAACATTTAACTGTGACAAAAAGGAAGTAAAACGTAAGGAAGATTAATGTGGGTATACTTTCTTTGTGGCCACTGTATTCTTGTATTCTAGTGTACGTTTATATCACTTTTCTTTCACTGGACAGTAGTTACCTCTCATAACCACTAGATGTCGTTAAATCTCCGTTTGCTCCTACAAGACATGTTGTATTTCAGAAAATAGTATTTCTTAATCTTATTTAATTTGGAAAATTTATACTTTAAGCTTACAATACCCACTATGATATCTACTAAAATTAAATTAATAAAATGAATAAAAATGTAAAATACAATGTGTTCTAGAAATAAGTAATAGTACTGGAATTAGAAGTAGCCTCAAGCCCTCTACACCTACATTTCTAGTACTTTTTTTTACCAACAGTCTAATTTAGAAAAACCTATAAATAATATATATTTCTTGTATACTTTTAAAGATGTAAATAGTCTGAAATTGCAAAATCTAAAATGTTTTATATGTTTTTGTTGTCAGGAGGAACCTAAGATTGATGTGCTGGTCAACAACGCCGGGATCTATCAGTGTCCCTACACGAAGACAGAAGATGGTTTTGAGATGCAGTTTGGAGTGAATCACCTGGGCCACTTCCTCCTCACTCACCTGCTGCTGGACCTCCTGAAGGCTTCGTCTCCCAGCCGCATTGTCGTCATTTCCTCCAAACTCTACAAATACGGCCACATCAACTTTGACGACTTGAACAGCGAAGGGAACTACAACAAAGCTTTCTGCTACAGTCAGAGCAAGCTGGCCAACCTGCTGTTCACACTCGAGCTGGCTCATCAGCTCGAGGGCACCGCTGTCACGGTCAACGCCCTCACCCCGGGGATGGTGAGGACCAGACTGGGACGGCACGTCCAAATCCCTCTGCTGGCTAAGCCGCTGTTCCACCTTGCCTCGTTGGTCTTCTTGAAGAGTCCGTTGGAAGGAGCCCAGACGCCGCTCTATCTGGCCTGCTCCCCCGAGGTGGAGGGGGTGTCGGGGAAGTGCTTCGCTAACTGTGAGGAAGAAGAGTTGATGGCCAGAGCTACAGACAAACAGGTGGCCAAGAAGCTGTGGGACATAAGCAGGAGGATGGTTGGACTCGCAGAGTGACCATGGGGCCAGTTCTGAGGGCCGGACTGTTAGGGAATTAAGTGTTCTTGGACGACTTTGTTAATCCACTTTTGCTTGCAGACATCATTGTGCAAGAGATGGGTTGTGAAAAATCCTCTTTTTTTTTCCTCCCTGGGGATGAAAACTTTAATGGAAAGACATGTTGTGCCTCTGAAATAGGATAATTAGCAGACTTTGTGCTACATTACAGAACTGATTAGATCTCATATTATGATTTGAATTTTAAGCGGTGCCTGTTCAAGTAAAGTTTTAAAAGAAGTTTTGCAATTATTTCTTCATCCTGGTAACTTTCGCCTCTTTATTCTCTTCACAAATCCCACCTACTTGTACTTTAGAAAGTCTTATGCACTATTCATACAGCGCCTTGCCAAAATATTCTTATCTTTATCACATAGTAGACAAAAACACTGATAAATTTTATGTAGTTCAACAACAAAATACTGCACAATCCAGATTTTCTTGTTAAAAGCACACCGGTTTCTAACATTTTAACAAATACAAATCAGAGAACTGTGACATGATTGTGTATTCATAGCTATTTGTTTAAAGCTGATATTTCTAAATAAATTACAACACAAATAATTGCTTGCATCATCAAAATAGACCAAGACACAGCAGGAGTGAATTTGCAGGTCAGGAGTGAATTTGTGGGGAAGTTAAAAGCAGGGTTAGGTTTTATATTAATATCCCAAGCATTTAACATTTCACGCAGCAGTTCAATCTGTCATCTGAAAATGGTAAGAGCATAAAAATTCAAAAGAACTGACCATTTAACTAAGCTGACGAAGAATTATTCAGTGAAACAGCCAGGAGGCTTTAATAAATCTGGAGGAGTTGCGGAGATCCAAAGCTTTAGTGAGAGAATTTTCTAACAAGACAACTGTTAGTTGTGCTCTCCAAAAATCTTTTTTACAAAGTGGAGCAGAAAAAAAGTAGATGCAAACCACGCATCATGTTATGCTCTATTGTGATGGTCTATTATATATAATCCATATTAAATACAACAAATCGGTTTGATAAAATGTAGGAAAGAATACGAATACTTAAAGATACTGCCGCAAACGTTTCAGTGCAAAAAGATTTAAAGATACCATCAGTCTTAACTGTACACTGCTGAGGATATAATATTTTGTTCCTATATAGCATGACCTTATCAAAGTTCAGAAGCAGACATCAGGATCAAAGGAACTGGACTCGGTGCGTTCATGAAAGGCGAGCTGAGCTGAGCTGTCACGTTTACCTCAACGGCAGGTCTCATTACTGCTTGAGCTCTTCAGATCCTCAGTTGAGTCTTTGTCTGTGCTCAAGTTGTGCGCAGCTTCACGTCAGTTTTGCACTGCAAAGCAAGAACAAGCTGAAGGTGGCTGTTTGAACTGGTCTCCCTTTAGTGCATTTTTAAGCTTAAATGGTTTCTGCTGCGTCTGTTGGAAGGCTGACGCTGCACCGTGGCGCCCTCTTGTGGATGGATTCAAACTTTACAACTTCTTTATCTCTGCAGGAAGGCCGCCTGAAAGGACAACCATCAACAAGAACAATGAAACTGCTGAACCACAGAAGCGATTAATTTACAAGGTTGTTACTTTAATGAGTTGTTCTTGCCCAAACCAAATCAGCCCATCAGTCGCTATCACACAAGCCATCTTAAAGCCGTTTGTTTCTTTGTGAATATAACGTAAAATTTAGTTCAGTAACGATAAATTCCAAAATGTCTGGCACAACAGAATGAATGTTTCCTTTAAGTGCTAAATAAAGACCATTGGCTCCAACTAAACATATCTACAGTATCTGTTTTTCATTTATGTATCTATTGTTTAGATCAATAATTTAGGAGAAAAATATGGATATATATTAAGTTTATGATATATATAGAACGTAAAACACACTGATTGGAGCTAAAAAGTTGTGCACGCTTATCCTTTTACTTCCTTTTTCATTGCTTGCATTATAAAAGATTTATTCTGTCTAGTTTTACTAGCAATAAATCTTACCGCAATAAACTAGGCTGGTGCCTAGGCGCTGCTTAGTAAGAAATACCCTCAAGAGCTTTTCATTTTTAAATCAGAAAAGCACATTTCTGATTTAAACATCTTAGGCAAATCAATGTTGCCTTGGAAAAACAAATCATGGACTGCTACTTCCTTGTTAGCCAAAACAAATGACAAATGCAAAATGATTTATTTGTGTCCCTTTCAAGTGCTGAAATCATGTCCTTCTAATCAAGCTTCTGCATAATAATTGTAATGCCAACAGTGGAAATAGCACTGAAAAACTCTAAAGTTTCCATTTCTTTTTATTTATCTTCTTATATCTGCACATATACAGTGTATTTTCTTAGGGTTTTATGCAATAGAAAAATAGTGTATAATTTAAGCAGGAGGAAGGTGATACTTACTTTTTCTGTTTTTGCAAATGGAAAGTCTTTTTTACTTTGATAAACTCATGATGGTGTTGGCAGCATGACAGCACCACACTTAGATTTAATTCCTCAAAAAAAAAAGAAAAGAAAAAAAAATCAAGTTCAAGGGATATTAATACATTTGCAAGGCGCTGTATACACCTGACAGGAATATAAATTACTGGGATCTGTCTGTGAATAACACAAAAATAGCTTTCCTCTTTGTGTTGAGTTTGCTGATCTTGGCAAAAATCCATCCCTGCAACCCTGTTTTTAAATTTACTACAATGATAAAGCTGAGCTTCATGGTGACTCAGCATGGACGCGCCACACTGCTGCAGGAATCTGAGTCTGAACAATAAAAAGA
This sequence comes from Xiphophorus maculatus, assembly GCF_002775205.1. NCBI lineage: Eukaryota > Metazoa > Chordata > Actinopteri > Cyprinodontiformes > Poeciliidae > Xiphophorus > Xiphophorus maculatus. The sequence continues at coordinate 6,966,536 of NC_036457.1, forward strand.
CTCTCTGGCTTCACCCTGATCAGAAAACAAATAGAAATTGAACTGTTGTTACAATCCCTGTGAAAATGGAGTGAAGTTAATGTCTTTTTCAGGCACCCACACTTGAAGTTATAATTTGTGCTTTATTAAGAGAACAAAACAACAAAGTATATGACCATGCATCATTGTCTAAAAAACAAACTTACAGAGGCTTAGGTGGGTGTGGGCATTCAAATCTGAGGTAGAACTGGGGCAGGAGAACCTCTCAAAGAGACAACAAAAGTGCAAAAAAATCTAATAAATAAATACTGACCGCTAAGACAGATGTTTACATCTCAAAACGTTCCATCAATAACAAGAAATCACACCCATCAATACTGCTAAAAATCAATTAAAGTAAGAGAAATGTTCGTTTGTCATTTAAGGAATTAATTCGTAATCGATTTCTTCATTAAATCCTCAAAAGGCCGAGATTCTTTCAGCTGATTTAAAATAACGACTGAAACGAGTCTGTGCGCAGCTTATTCCGATTCAAATCTGAGCTTTCAGACATGGCACTAGCAGTTTTTAAATTTATTTACAACTTGCAGGATTATAAATAAGAACTGCACTTTTCAAATAAATTTGTTGCTAACAACTACTTATAAAATATATCACTCAATTCTTAGTTATTATGCTTTTTTAGACATTTGAAACGTAAATACATACACATTCATATACATTTTAAAATGTCATGAACTCCTCTCTGCCTGTTTCCACCTTAGTTGTGGCTAACTTCCCCAAAAATATTTGCAATCCTCTATCGCGTAATCATCTCTCCTAAATAATCTCCACTAGTTTCATCTGCGTGAACCATTTGGTACCTGGCTGCTTTTTGAACCATTTTCAGCTAAATGGTAGCAGCAACATAACTCGAGTGCACCAAGGCCTTGTGTGTTTAGTCGAATCAAAGGTTTCAACCTCATTTGAAAGTCCTTCAGTTCAGAAGGGTTCCGTAAAGCTGGGCCTTTGTAAGACTGTCCTTCCTTGAAAGCCCCAAAGAGCCAAATTTTTGGTTATAAGGAGGAGGAGGCGGTGGAGTTGGTGGCGGCTGCTGGCTTGCCTGCGCGGGCATGCTGTGCATCTCAACCTGATAGTGCTGCAGCTCTGCGGCCATTTCCAGGGACCTCTGGTTGAGGGACTCGGTGGAGCTATTGGGACTGGGGTCAACGTACTCTGTGCTCTGGCCTCCAGCTGCAACGTTGCCCTCCCTGTCTTTGGAGCTCCCTGACTGGTAGAGGCTGTGCTCTGACCCCTGGCTGTCCTCACTTCGGTACAGATGGGCTTGGCTGTGTGCTTGCCGCAGTCCGGGGCTGCATTCGGGGCTGGCTGCGACCCACACCGGATCCATGGCATCTGCACCATGATGGTAGTAGTCAGCGCCCTCCTGGAAGCTGCTGTAGAGTGGACCAAGGCGGATTTTGGCGGGGCGGACGGAAAAGTGCTGCTCTGAGAAGCTGTAAGGCGAGGCTCTTCCTGGACTGCGGTATGAGTGGGCGCTTAAGTCTTCAACACTAAGCTGTCTCCATCTACCAATCAGTTCTTCCTCCTCGGGGGCTAAAGTGCTGCCTCGGCGACTGTCTCCGTAAGCGACACTTGGGGAGGAAGATGGAGGCAGAGGCTCGTACGGCTCACTGAAACACGAGGACATGGTGCGGCTGTAGACCGGCGAGCTGCCGTTCTGATGGTGGCTCAGCTCAGTCTGTTGGAAAGGATGAGCGTTCCCAAAGCTCCTTGGACTGTCCCTCTCCCAGGATGAGTCACTCTTTCTCTCATAGTCCCCTGCATCTCTCCATTCCATGTAGAGGGATTGATGACGTGGTGAGGAAGCTGCACTACTGGGTGGGTCATTGCCTTTATCCTCCGAGCCACCTCCACTGAAGCTGGAGTAAGAGCTGGAGCCTCCAGCCAGCGCTGCAGGGAACTTGGGAAAATGCTCCTGGGAGAACCCGGCTTGCAGTCCCACAGAACCCTCCTCCGGTGTGCTGTCGGTGGAGTTCTGTGGTCCATACAGGAACGTCCTGTGGCCGTGTACGTCCATGCTGGGCCTCCTCTCGCGGTGACGGTCTTCGGGGCAGTACAGAGCCGTGTCACTGCTGTACAGGTCGGATTTGTAGGCCGCTCTGAGCCCCAGGCGCTCTCCTGGCCCGAGTCTTTCGAGAATGAACGTATGGTTCTGGGTTTGGGGGCTGGGCGAGCGGGACGCCTGGCTGCTGCAGGCCTCATCTGGCTTTTCAAGCACGTTGGCAATGAGGGAAGTAGAGTCAGGGTAGTCGTGGCAGAGAGGAGATTCTTCCAGATGCATGGTCAGGCGCTCCTGACAGTCAGCAGGAAGCTGCAAAAATTCAAAGAAAAAGAGACATTCAGATTAATATATGGGATAGATGTGTTCAGCACTCATGTATTGAGATGGTTCTCAATTATGAAGCCAGAAAACTTGGAACACAAATAATATTTAGTCTCCATACACCCACTAGAATAGTTATAATTAAAAAGTCTATCATGCTGAGCATATTAACAACTCCTTCAGGTTTACTGGAGGTGACACTGAGTAATAAGCATGGAGTTATTGCTATCAGGCTTTCGGGATCACATTGTCGAATCGGTAATGTTCTGCATCATTCCGGTGTGTGTAGTTTTCCAAGGTGAGCTCATTTCAATTTGCTAATAAATCATATTTCTAACAGTTTTTTCACCCCCTCTGGCACTTGAAAGTGCTTTCCCCTATAGAGCACCTCCTGAAAGAGCTCTCCATAAATATCGACAGAACACCTTTTGGTCCAAACAAAATCAATATTTACATTTTTCCTTCTGTAATGAATTTCCTTCCATGGAGGTTTCAGATCTTTAAAACATCCCCGTTGTATAAAGCACATCTTTTATCAAAGTGGCAGCAGCCTAAAAGCAAACTTTTAAAAGGCTTAGCCATCCGTGCATCCCCTAGTGAAATTAGTATCTTTCATAGATCTTATTCAAATAGAAGAAGTGTTAGAAGAAGTGTGAGAGAATTTGGCATTGAATTTTCTATCTTTGGCAGCATGATGTCCTTTGTCACTGACGAATCAACAATTGGTGTATTGGAACAAGAGCCAGACCCTTTGGATTGGCCTGACGATCAAATATTCCCCAACATTTCTCTCACAGATGTCAAGATAATTTAAATAGACCTCTCTAACCAGGTTTGTCCTAAAAACTGCCAACTCATGTCCTTTTAGAGCTATGGTCAGAGATTTACATCCAGTCATCATAAATCTGGCAATATTGTCAGATCAATTTGAGGTTTGTCATAATTTATTTGAATTTTTTATTTTCCGGTGTGGAATGGCTGCACCACACACAAATGTCATAATTCTTGAATATGGGAATTGGGTGTATAATTTTGAATTCATCATCTAAATTGTGCTTTACTCATCTAAAAAGGGATCCTAATTATACACACAGGTTCAAAATTATACATACCACCCCACTAAATCCTGGCTTGTCTTTGCAATCTCAATCTCACAACTGTTGTAGCCACTAAGATGTAGAAGGCATCATTTGGAACAAAAAGATTTTTCGATTTCTTACTGTGAAGTACATGAACAACTTTTCTATTTTCATTTTCAGCTGTTATTAAAATGCAAAATGAAACAGATCAATTATTTTAGTGCTTTTGAGAGATGTTCGTCTCATTTACTATCAGAAACCAACATTTTGGCTGAACAAAACCAGTTTTTATTCCTAAATCTGCAAGGGGTGCGATTACTTTGGCCTTAGCTGTATGTTTTCAAAAATGAAGGAAACATTATGCAACCAAAGGGGTTATGAAGTGGAACTCAGAAGGGTTGATAGATCTCCTATTCTAAAGGCTTTAGCACATCCATGGTGTGTGATGCCTTCCCGGTTTTGTTCTATTGTCTAGCTCTTCTTCATCTCATCGCACTTCAGTACAGTCTGTCCAATAATGTGTATGAAGCACAGTTCCTCCTCACTGTGTGTGTTTTAGCTGTAAATATGCTTGTCTTGCTGATTGCATCGACCCTCTGTAATCACTTCATCACACCTTCTATCTGTTATAAAGGTCTGTCAATAGAGGGGCCATGACTACCTTGCTTGGTGGCTCAAAGGTGTGAAGTAGCTGTCTTGTTCCTCTCTAAAAGCACAAAAACTCCATACCTCAAATTGAAGTGTTTTGTGAAAGAGATAAATGATCAAATTTTTTGTCCACAATTACAAAGAGTATATCCTGGGGTGCCAATGATCACTCTTCTAACTGTCAAGCTTAGTGGTGGTAACGTCATTCTGTGGGGCTCTTTCTCCTGAAAGAGATGAATCAGGGTGACCGCCTGCAGGTTTCTCAACTTCATCTCAAATCAGTGAAAACATGGACATACACTGAAAAAACACATAATCTTACAAAGTATTGTTTGTCTAATTTCTGGTACAAATATCTTGGTACATTTAATATAAGTCAAAACTGACTTACAGGTAACTTTTCAGCAAGACAGAGGAGCATATATAAGTCAGCAAGTCCTTGATATTGATGAAAAAGTACTAGTTCCACTGGCAGAACATTTCTCTTTTAACATGGAAACAATATCTTGTTGTAAGTGAAATAATCTGCTAGTGCAGCTGGCCTTACTGATTTAAAACAAGCTTCTTTCTGAAAAGTTACTTTTAAGTTAGTTTTGTCTTATTTCAATCATAGTAAAAATATTTGCTCTAGAAAATAGGCAGAAATACTTAGTAAGATTTTGTGGTTTTACAGTGTAACAGAGAGTTGCAACAACACAATAATCCTAAACAAATACTATAACTGCCGTCTGCCCAGAAGATACCAGGACATTTTTATGATGGCTGTAAGGTATGGCACTGTCCATTCTGTCTTAATCCAGGCTTAGATGTCTCTGTTTATGCAGAAAGTGTGTCAGTTTGTCTATTGTCCACGGAAGACAAATAGAGTGACGTTTCTCGGAAAAGAAAGCCATTGTTCTAATTTGAGTATTTCTTAGAATGAAAGCTTCCATCATCTGTCTGTAGCTCACCATAGCAACAAGTAATAAGTTAACTGCACTCTGTCATCGCCAGCAATCTAGTCAGTTGTTCCTAAATGGCTAAAAGACAAAAGCTAATTATAACTTTCTATTTAGAAAAGAAAAACAATATAGGCAATTTAGCAAAACATGAGGACAGTTCATCATAACAGTTTGATTGCAACCAAGCAAAATGCAGATTAATTACTGTCCACACTTTTTTTTTCTCTGCTAGTGTTTTTTTTTTAAACAAGATGCCTTAAAGCTTATTATGTAGCGAGCCTTTCACACCCTCTCTGTACTTGTTTTTGCAGCCAAACAAACAGCAAAAGCAGTTCTGCGGGCGCTGAAGAGCCACGGCACTTCTCAAAAATGCAGCTCCAACATTCATCAATATTCTTTCAATTAGCTTCCACCCACAGGACCAGCAGACCGGCGGACGTCCAGAGAAAACACACACAACCTCTGACCCCCTTACTGTTTGGCTGAGAGCTACTGTAGCTCAACTGTTTCTCACTTTATGAGAAACCTTTGCCAGAGCTCATGCTTCACTGCGTGGTTTACTCAAAATGTACAGTTGGTATTTTATGAGTCTTGCGCAACCAGAATGGATTTTGCATTGATATTTATATGCAGTCACATCACTGCATGCTTTAACCTTGTGGACATGCGCCAGCTTTCCCTGTGACATATAGGGAAAGGCACGAGGCCCACGGCTGATGCAGCAGAAAGGCGAGCCAAGCTGGTTGAGTGTTTAAAGCGCTCATCAATACTCACATGCACTCTTTTCACAAGCAACAGCAGGATTGTATGATGAGGCTGCAGTGCGCTCCCCAGCCGCATTTTGCAGCACACTGTAGTTTTTGCCTCATCTATCCTTCACATTGCCTGACAATGTGCCTCGAAGTAGTTCCCCTGCTGATGAGCACCTAACAAACCTTGCATATCTTGCATATCTTGTTTTATATATAGCTCAAACGCACATCACACAGTAGGGAGGGTAATTAAAGTCCTATGGGCTTAATTTTTGAAGCATAATTCAGATTTGTGTAATGAATAATCTCCAGCAACAAAAGTAGACAAATAGCAGTGTTATACTTATTGTCACTTCTGGAAAAAATAATAAAGTTTTGTAACAAATTCATCTTCCTCCAATAACAGATGGATGCCACCAATAAAATCACCAAAACCAAAACAATTGGTATCCTGAACAATGGAAAAACAAATGGAAATATAACATTTCTTGATTGATTTACTTCTTTAAAGTTTAGAACCACTGGGAGTTTTCAATTTGGGTTTCTGTTTTCTTGGATGAACTTTAACTTGAGACAGGGACCCATATCTCTTAACTGCTGGCCAATAGACTGGATGATGACACTAGATTATCTTGACTCTACACCAAATGAAACAATGTTAAAGGAGGACAATAAATCTCCAAATCTCACTGATGACTGTGGCAAAGATTATCATTTTAGTTTCAGATGTGATGCTAAGAGGCATTATGTTTTTGCTATCTGGTTCTGTTGAACCAGAAATGGATGTTATTTTTTTCCTTATTTAGAATTTTGTACACAAGTACATTAATTGCTTTATCTAATGTACTTTTTTATATTGATTGCTGGAATTCAAGATCACACGAGTGCAAAAAAAAAAGAGAGATTAAAGTTGCTACCACAACCATTGCATGCTACCAAGATAAGATAGCAGCATGTTTAGAAGGCATTCCAGCATAAAGTCTTCTCTGTCCTATTATCACAATTTTAAACGGGCAGTTGCTAAACTCAAGTTGGACTGTAAATGCAGAAGTAGTGTGCTTTCGTCATATTAGACTAAAGTCTGTTTTACAAAACATTTTTGTCGTCAACCTGCAAAAGCTATCTCCTTCTGGCCATGCATGAAACTGGAGAGAATGCATAAAAGTGCCCAGCTGTGAGTTTTTAGAAGTGGAGCCGGCAGTGATGACAGGAGGTGTGGTGCAGCACTGAACTGAACACTGAAGTCTACACATAAAATCGAAATTCCCTATGTCATTATTATTAAAACAATAGTGGCAGACAACGTTAGAGGTGCAATTCTGGTGGAAAAAATGCATTAAAAATTAATAATCTATATCATCTTTTAATGCTTCATGTTGGCAATGGTTTCTAAGTCTTTTTCATGATTTAAAAACCTGCAGCTGTCTGGTCATACAAGCCATACATTATGATATTACTCCTTTGACCTCTGCAGCTGGTATGTCCTGACACAGGTCTAAAACCAGGTTGTAACTACACCGCACCTGGCGATTCAGGGACATAACAATTGGAAACTGACATCAGCTCCCTCCCCACATCGGTCCTTTTTTAAAACTTAGCGATGGCAAAAAGACTCTTGTATCCCGCAGTAAAGTGTTCTGAGAAAATGACTGTAGGAATATGTATTTTGGCAAAGAAACACTCCTAATGAGTCTGGTGTGATTTGAATTATGAGTGTGTAACAAAAGGATCCTCATGCATACTGTTAAGCATGGTGAAAGTTCTATGATGCTGTGGGCCTGTTCTTTACTAAAAAAGCGCATGACATTATGAATTACTTGAAACGCCGGGAGATTTTAAATAGAAAACAAAACAAAAAAATGCACTACCACTTGGTCCTTCAACAAGATAATATTCCAGACACAAATGTTTTACCAGGCACAAAATCAACTTTATTTCAAAGTCAATTGCTAGATCTTACAAAATTAATCCCTGTAACTTTGTTAGATAGTTTGAGAGGATTAATTGGTGTCCTATTGATAAAAGAGGGTTGTGCAAAGTATTACCAGCACAGATGCCGGTAGGTGTTAACAAGTAAATAAATGTTCTAGCCTTTAACATTTAATTTCTCTAAACTTTAAAAAAAAACTGCTGCAAAGAAATATTCCTATCTTTTTGGACCTTTATGGTTGCGTTGAAAATTTTATATTGTGAATCCTCCAGAAAGTATGTTATAAATCCTCTTTATAGTTTGTTAAATTGATTGCATTTTGTTTAAATTGTCCCCCCAACTACAAGGAGTGATTATATTCAATCAAATCAGGAGAGAATCAGCAACAATTAAGTGATGATGGAGCCATAAAGCACATAGGAAATCTATTTAATGTTTAGTAATAGAGCGTTTACTGCAGCTGCCACTGTGATTGAAAACACTGCATTGTTACACTTTTCCCTTTTTAGTCAAAACATTACTTGCTTTCAATTTAAGAGCCTGCATTTTGTGAGTTTTCGAACAGCAATAATAACTTAATGAGCTTGCAGGTAATTATTTTTTTTAATTACATACTGTATGTTTATCTCTTACAAGTGCACAACTGCATAGCCATAGTCTAATTTTTTGGTGTTTCAGGTGATCCACAATGTTGAACAATGTTTCTCACAGCTAAACAAATCTAGGAGAGTATGAGCTAATGTCAGTACTTTTTCCATGCCTTGGAGCTGTTTAATATTTTTAAACCTGGCTTCTTTCATCGCTCAGAGGTGAAGGTTATTCAGGCAAATAACCTTCAGCTTTAATTCTCCTACAGCGCCTCAGTCGCTGCTGCAGCAACTTCCTGTTCGTGTCCTTCTGCCAACTCTCTTATCTTTCCTGGCTTTCTCAGGGCAAAACGACCTTCTCATTACAGTCAAGACAGCAATTTCTTTTTTGCCTAAATTTCAGCCCGGCAGTACTCTTAAAACCACTCACTCACTCATTCAATGCACCTTAAATGGAAATATGTTTTTTTTTCTCCTTCTATATCCACTCATCCGCTTGATGTCAAATGTCAGCACCAAAAGCTTTTTCTTTTTTTTTCTTTTCTTTCGTGTGCATAAAAAGGGACAACGGTTTTAAACTGCGTGAAAAACAGTGGGAGCTGTTAAAAATAGGTTTTGGGAGAGGGTAAAGGACAGGTGGTTCAAGGAAAACTTCAGGATTGAAGCTGGTGAGAGTGGGTGGAGGTCTCACCTCGGAGAGCTGGGCTCTGTACAGAGACTTGTTGCACTGCAGCAGCTGAACAGCCAAGTTACAGTCTTTTCTGTACAGCTCCTGCGGAGGCAGCACATGGACAAAACCAAAAGAGAACAAAAATGAATTTGTATCATGTTTTACTTTTTTACGCTTCTTATATACATTTATAGTAAGAAACTGTATTTAAGCACAGCTGTGTGAGATTTGTAGCAATTTATATCATGCACAGAATGTTAAATACCTCCTGAAATCAGAAGTAAGGTTTGATGATTTGAGGATATTTTGCACTTTTCTTCTAATTCACTTGTGTTTGGTTAAATAGTTATGAAAAATCCCATTTTCTATGCCATAAAGGTAAGGTAAATGAGATCCAACTAAAATGTTAAACTTACATTGTCCTCTTGCAGCTTCTCAATGGTGAGCTTGGCCTCCATCAGGTGGTTGTTAAGGACGATGATTTCTCTGCTCAGAGCTCGTTTCTCATCTTCGTGGTGCTGCGACTTGACAAGACAGATTCATAAGTTATATGTAACAATCTTTTAAATGTCATAACATCAAAATCAGTTAGGATGAATAGCTTCCTAATGGGCCACGATTGCATTATTTTGTACTATATTGTACATTTAGAGAAAAAACAAACTGAAGTTAGAGGTTGTTGTTTTTTTCTACTTGATAATGCCTTTAATGCAGCAACAGGGACAGAAAGAATGGATTTTGTCTTGTAATGAGGACATATGTGACTACATGAATGCGCCTCGGGCAAAAGAGCTGCAGCAAGCGAGCCACAAATATGCTGACAGGGTAACACTTTTTAAAACACCCATTATTAGGACAGGCAGCCAGGAAGAACAGGTTCTTTCAGGGTCAAACAAGAAATAATCACAATGCCTAATTCCAGCAGCCTTTCATCCAGGGGAAAAAAAAACATTTCAGGGGCTAACACAGATTAGAAGAGCTTTTCAAAATAGGTTTGCATGCTGCAATGTTGAATGATGACTCATTTATCTATATAAAATAATCTACAAGTGCTCTAAAATAAAAACAACAACACAAAAAACAGAGTGGATTTAAAAAAAAAGAAGGAAGGCACTTTGCAACTAAAATGGCAGCAAGGAATGTTTCAGTTGAGCACTTTTGGCCATTAGGCTGCAGGTTATTCATGGACCAGCATGTCAGTGAACTTTCTTCTCTCTGAGGAAATTATCTTTTAAATCTTGCATTTCGTAACCCTCTCAGGTCATTAACTGAAAGAAGCTCCCCCGATGCCTCTTGTCCTTGCCACTAATACAAATGCCTCGCAAAAGTGTTCAAGCCTCTTAAAATGCTCCACATTTAAGTCACTATTGAACCACACAATTCAATGTACGTACTTTACTGGGATTTAATCTGTCAGATCAACACAAAGTTGAGCATGATTCTGAAGAGAAACTAAGATAATACATGGCTTAAATGTTTCACAAATGAAAATGTGGCGTGAATTTATATTCAGTCTACTTTACTTTGTTATCTCTGAACAAAATTTGGTGCAAGTAATTAATTTTCATTGAGAAAAAGAAACTTCCTAGATGTAAGTTAGGCTCACTGCAATATAAGTGTTCTGAAAAGGGCGCAGAGGTTTATATGAGAACATCAGTAAACAAACAGTGCCATAAAGACCAAGCAGACAGCTCCGAGATAAAGTGACTCTGGCAGAGCTGCAGAGATCCACAGCTCAGGTGGGATAATTTGCTGACTAGTTGTGCACTCCACAGAGAAAGTCAGAAGTACCAACACCAGGTTGAACAAGGCATGAGGTCAGTGTAAACATATGATGAAAGGTTTTCTGAATAAGTTAGATCAGAAATGAACTTTCTGGGCAATTTTTACTGATACACTCATATTTTTAAATTTCAAATCTTTCAGATGGGGGGGTTTGCAGAGGCTCTTGGTGCTATTTTCCCTCTTATCCTGCTATGTGCAAATTGTTTGTCTTCATGAGTATTTTTTATTGTTCCCAATACTAAGACAAAAATAACTAAACTATATCTGAATTGCTACATGTGGAAAAACTCATCCTCATGATCCTGTAGAGATTGGTGGAGCTAAATACAGAATAACCATGGAAACCTTTATGTAAAAATAAACATTCCATGTAGCAATTAAATAAAATGATTATTTTAAAGGAAGTTTAATTAACTGAGACACAGGCTCACAAGCCATTTACTGATGTCAAATGTTAGCATGTTAGCCAATTAAATTTTATATTAGTTAAGATAATCAGGATATTTTGAGAAACTAATTTTATACCCGTCTTTCTCCGACTTTCATTCACTTGTACTGAAAACACATGTTGCTGTTGGTCTGCTATTTTATGCAACTGCATCTTCACTTTCTTTTTTCTCCCACAGCATCCATATCAATGTAAAATGAAGGGGAACAGAATATGTATTTCACAGCTAAAAGACCTCCCTGCCCCCCAAACAAAGGTTGTACTCAAATTATTCTATATAGCATCAGTACCTTCCTGTGGTGGTAACATTATGCACAAATGAGTGGAAAAAATCCCAGAAAAGTTGCAAGGATTATTCTTTATTCCCTTTCCTTTTATGTAGGAACACAAGTTTCTTCTTTTTCACTTTCAGCTAAAGTTATGAGAAGTCCCTGTGGAGGGCCTAAAGGGCCACTTCAGGCTCTAGGACCAGAGATTGAAGAACCCTGGGTTAGTGTAGTCAAATCCCAGCCCTATGTACAACTAAAGATGTGGCAAGACTTGAAAATTGACTCTCCATCCTATTCTACTGAACTTGAGCAACCAAATAAGGAAACACCCCCTAAAAGCCCTGCAGTCGTAATCTGCAATGAAATGAAAAGTGGCTGTAGCATTCACTAAGGTCGGCTGAATGGAAAAACATATGGGTTGTTGACTAAAAAATGTCAAAAACCACATACAGCATGTGCTTTTTACACTTCATAATTATGTGCTGCTTTGTATGCATCTTGGGCAAATTTATTTGAATAGAAAGCATTTGTGAACTCAGGTTTTTTCGTTGGATTCAGTTTTGCCATTTTCACTTGTTTGGGAAACTAAGAGGAAAAGAGGCTTGACTCTCATGCTTATCTGTCTTGTAATTACATTCTCTGTAGTCGTGCGGGGCCCAGGGGTCAGATGGGTTTGTGGCACCTCTAGAGTAAACAAGTTTTACGATTGCAGAGAGACTTACTCAGCACCTCTCTCTAACCCTGAAGGAGTGTATGTACGTGGGATGAATCTGGAGTAGCACATGAGAAAATGTCTGTTGGTAAAAAAAACGAACAAAACCCTAAAGAAAAGCAGATTGCCTTTGTTTTCGAAATGCCAATTTTAGGGTAACCTTCGACTGCATGTCTCTGCGCATGTGTGTGCGCGTGTGTGTACCTGAAGTTCTCACATTGTCAACTGTAATGACTATTATTTTGTGGCATAACAAACCAATTCGATGAGCATTTTCAACTGTCTATTCACCAGCTCAGGCACCTGATGGTTACAGTCTTCTGGGGCAGACTAGTTAATTCTATCTTTCCACGGGCAAAAACAGCATCTGACAAATGAAGTGAGGTTCTCTCCTCTGAGGAACAATGGGTTTGCTATCCCTCTGCCAGTGGAAGGAGGACAGCCAATTGTAATAAACCATAATTAATGTCAGTGGCACAAACAGCAGGGGGATTCATTTTCAATCTGCGCCTCAAAGTGTTCTCCACGCCGTGTGACTTGTTTCTCTCCAACTCCTTCCTCTTTGACAAGTACGAGAATTTGCATAAAAGCCTCAAACCAACACATACACGCGCGACTTCAGACACTTACATCTCTGTGGATCTTTTCCTCCAGATCTTGGTTGATCCTCTGCAGTGCCGAGTAGCTGCTTTGTATTCTAAACAACAAAATAAAATTTAAAAAAAATAATGAAAACATTGCTCTGCTGGTAGGTAATAGCTTGTGCACATGCATGCTGAATCTACTGTATAGAAGCCAGAGAGCTTTACAAAAAGGCTTATCTCCAGGCAAGCCATTTTTACTCGTCCTACTTGCAACAGTTCACTGAACTTTGTGTAGAAATGCTAAAAGACGAATGTTTATCACTAAAAAAGGTTCCTAGATTTAAAGATGTGGACAGATTTATTTGCAACCCTGGTAAAGATGTGTAAAACAGCAGTATCACAATTTATTTGGCAGAGAAAACGTATACTGAGACAACTGTTAATAAATAAAGTGTGAGTGGTAATATTTGATTGTTTATTTTCTTGTCCCTGTCTGTGATAGTTATTTCTTTTTTTCTTTAAAAGAAGCAAAGAGGAACTAAGCATTGATTATTTGCATTTGTTTAGTTTTTGCTGTCATGTCACATGAGTGCCAAAATGTGATTCCTGCTCGAGTTGAAGCATAACTTTTTTCCTTTACATAATCCAAATTCAATCAACACAGACATCTGGAGCTCTTCGAACACTGACAAGAACATTTAAGCAATAATATCTGCCGAAGTGTCATTCTTTTCCTCTCCAGTACCCAAAGTATGATTAGTATGAAGCATGTGGTGATTCATGACGGGTGATTCCACCTGCGAAGCTTGTCTGTGAACTTGTCCAGCTCCTCCTGTGCTCGGCGCAGCTCCGTCTCCAGGTACTGCCTGGTGGAGTCGAACTCGCTCTGCAGCAGCTCCAGTTTGTGTGTTGTGTAGGAAAGTCTCTTCCGCAAGTCCTCCTTCTGCTCCAGCAAAGAGCTACACACACACACGCACACGCACACACACACACACACACACACACACACACACACACACACACACACACACACACACGCACACACACACACACAGAACAAATGAGTTTAGAGCACATGGTGAAGGAAACAAGCTTGCAACATGGGGTCTTTGCTCTGCCAAATTGATGTATAATGGTCCACGTTTTCTTTTAACGGCCATGCAGCATTGATTGGGACATTATGAGGATGGGAAAACACGATCCCAAAATTCAGTCAGTATGTATGGATGCGGTGTTTTGTAATTCATTAGACGACAGAGGGTAACCTAGCACATCACAGAGGAGCAATCACTGGTGAGAATGGTCACATGGAAATAACAGAGGCGTAATGTGTAATGAGAAATGAGTCAATGAGTTCTAATAGATTATTTGAATAGACCCCCGATGGCAGAGATTTACAAAACAGTAATATCCTCAACATGTAATTTAGCAAGACAGCACAATGATGGCTATTTTTGGAGCATATGCATTACCTGAGTTTCAATCTAATAAAAGGGCAAGTGTGAGCAGCAAAAGAGGAAATGTCCGTTGCCGTGATGGATCTGAGTGCTCACCGCTCGGCTTAATGGACCTTAGTATTGACAGACAGATGGAGGAAGAAAGGTAATGACTCTATCTGCAGCCAGATAACATAGCTGGAAATGAATGAAGATGTGGTCACTTTGCTCTTTTCACTTTCTCCGTTTCCCTCCATTTCTCTCTTTTAACAAGATCGTAGATGCAAAGGGTGGGCGATGAGCTAGACTGTTGCAAGAAAAGGAAAAATGAAAACAAAGCTGAGACAGGTTTGTTCATTTATTATTTTCAGGTCAGGGGAGACTTTACCCCGTTTCCAGCTCATTAGCAAGCAGCATAATGTTTCTGCAATCAGTTGGATGAAAAGTAGGCAGGGTAAATCTAGATTTGATGAAGAACTTCATTTGCTTTATTTGAAAAAATCAGTTTTTCTATAACTGCGTTTTCGTCCTGTTTCAATCTAAGGCTTTGCGAGCCAATTTCTACACTCAGTATATGTTGCAGGATTGGATTGCAGAAAAATCTAATTATTTATTAAGCACCAATGTTATACAGATCTTGTTTTTATGTGATAATTACCATACAGTTACTTATTGGCCAGGATTGTGAGTAAAGTGGTGGATTTTAATGGGATAATACAGAAATAATTGAAAAATTTTGAAGTAGAGCTTAACTTTAACTATATTAAAAACAGCTTCCGTCTCAAAAACAAAACAGTGATTATTAAAGCTGGAAATAGATGTAGAAAACTGTGTGTCACTAACGATCTCCCTGTGTGGAACATAATTAAATCACCCTACTAAGTTGTTACGAAAAGTTTAAAAAGTAACACAAAGTCTAGAATCCATAAAATATCATTATTTTGGCCTTTTCCACCAAAGATTTCAGTATATCAAATATAAGACCACTTGAGATCTTTTTAAGTCCCTTGCGATCCACATCTAAGATGTACATGAATTATTAAATGCAGTTTAGGGAAAACAACTAAATAGGTTTATTTTTTAATTTCTCTAAAAGAACAAAAATCCTACTTTAGGAGCAGCATTCTCTTGGGGGTTTGCAGGCACAAAGTAAAATAGCACCCAAACTCTACAGTCAATACACTAAAAGGCACCCCTCAGACGTGAATGAGAGACATTACAGACAATCCTGCATATTAAGGTTTTTTAAGGCCTAAAACTATGACTCAAATTAATAGCTCCTGTTGGGCTTCTTATTAGCTTCAGTGCCTGGGATCATTTAATCCTCATGTATCTGGTGCAGATAGGATAAGAACTGCTTAATCCCCAATTATCTAGTGAACTGCTTACAGGCTTTTAACAGAACCTCACTTCACTGCAAAAATCCTGAAATATCGCTTTAAATATTGTCTTTACAGTGGGAAGGGTTGAGTTAAGCAGTTACAAAGTATAGTATGTGTATTTGTTAGCATTTTTTTTTTTTGCCAGATCCATTCATTTATAATTCACACCAATCAAACATCTGCCCTACTGTTTAAACTAAATTTAAAAATAATGCACTTATACTTATACTTTAACTTAGTGTATGGATGAAAGTTTTTTTTTTTAATTATCTAATTTTTATGCCTTGACCATCATGTTGTACTTGCTGCATTGACAAAATAGTCACATAAAATTTAAAAAGTCATAGTAGTAGATAAAAAATGCAAATGTAAACATTTTGTGTAATCTTGCTTTGACCCAGTAGTCTGCAAATTCAGGAAATAACCCAAGAAATTTCATAGTAATTCAACTTCTGAACAAATCTAAGTCTCTAGAGTTTCAATGTCTTATCAGTTCTACATAAATGAATTGCTAGAAATCAGATATCTGCTGTAGAACGAGTGAAAACATAAATGTTAATAATAGTGTGTGTTTCACTGAAAGCTGCAGCCTTTGCAGCTTTGGCAGCGAGTGAAAAACGACCTGCATGCTGAATGATTCAGAGAAAGTCTCAGTAGACTGGATGACATTTGAGAGCTGCATTAGCCAGCGGAGCCCACCACCTCACCTCCTGCTTGGATCTGATCGGTGGGCTTTAGCTGGGGAATACAGGTGTTTGGTGTTAGGTACAGGGTGACTTTACATGAAGTAGCTCCAGAGACAAAAAAAAAAGAAAGAAAAGTCCCTCCATTAGTGACCTCCTCTGAGTCACACATAATGAGTGTTTTCATTCTGGTGAGATGAGATGACGAGGCAGCATGACTCCTGGGCCTGAAAGGCGGGATGAGGCTGCTTTAACACCACTGAACGACCAGAGGAGACACCTCGTGGGCGGATGAGCGGACAAACACATAAAAACAAGTACGGATGGAGAGATGGTGGCGCAGATTTACTCTTACCTCTTTTTTGGGTGTTTGCCACCATTTCGGGGGACTTTTAAGGCTGTTTTGCCAATGTATATCTTTTTCATGGTTTGTCTCTGTTCCTTCCCTCTCATGTGTTTATAGGGCCTGGCCACAGGAAGTTGGCATGCATGTGAGTTATCCAAGAGATCTCAGCTAAGTGTGGCCAGCAGAATTACTGTTTGTTATACCTGTCTTGATCCTGCCAACAAAAGCAAACAGACAGGTTGCCAGCTGTTAGTAACCACCAATAAGCTGGGATCTGATTTGAAAAGACAAACTGTTGCCTTGACGCTGCCAACATTTAGCAGCCATAGTCATCTTCATAGTTTTCAAATCAGAAAAAAATGGGCAAATTAGCGGAAAACAAATTACAAAATTTTACTTAAAACAATGACATTGTAATTATGCCAATGAATATTTGACATTTACAGTGGAAAAAATACATAAAAAAAAACTAGCACAAAGAAATTAAAGTTTTGGTGAGTACCAACATAATTGTTGGCTCTTTTGATGAAAGTGTGATTTTTTTTAATTTCACCCCTTTAGTTTGAGCAATATCAGTGGGAATTTTAACAAAGTATTCACAAGTCCTCCACCTCATTCAGCACTGGGCATGGTCCACATATTTAACTTTTGTTTTACACCTTCAACCACCAAAAGGTCAATTTAAAGGGCAAATTGTGTCAAAAATACATGTATTATTTTCTATCAAACAACTTACTGGCTACAGTAAAAGGGCGCCATTTTGTGTTTTCCAGTCAAATAGTGCCATTTTATAACACAAACACGTAATATTTTATTACTTGTTTATTACTTTTATTACTAGCTGCAGATATTTTCTGTTAATATCTGCAGCTTCACCTTGGGCTTCTTGGTCAGTCTGATTAATACTCTCTTTGTCCAGCTTGTAATTTCAAGTGGATGGCCATGTCTTGGACGGCTTCAAATGGTGCACCACTATTTCTTTTCAGATGACCTCTGCCTTAAAGAGGGGGGCAGTTCAAAGGCAATGAGTACTTTTGCAAGGCACTGTACGTCAAACCGAAAGAATACAGTGTGAGAGACTGCAGACCTTGACAAGGCCAAAGATTGTGAACTCCCTTTATCAATATTTCCTCTGGCCCTTTCGGCCATCTGCGGCCACAGCACAGGTGCACCTCTTTATCGCACAGACAAATGGAATAGGTTATTAGACGAGGCAGCTGTCAAAGCCTGATCAAAGCTCCTCTGATCTGAGCACTGGACTGACCACTCAACGGGGAAACAATGACAGACTGTGTGGGACGTGACTGCACCAGGTTACAGTTCACAAACGCATCTTGTTTCAGGGCTTTTTGCTTTTGGGAAACCAGGTGACGTATGAATACATGTTGATTCGATGTTGAGAGGTGATTTATGGTGCAGGCTGAGTAGAGACATGCACATTTCCAGATGGTGACAGCTCACCACTGCTGCTGCTGGAGCCTTCAATCCAGCTGCTCCCCTCTGAGTCATAGCACAGTGGCTCTCATTATGTGTGGAAGAGAGATTTGGCAGGTGTGAGATGCCTAAGAAATGTAAAAATGCATTCCTTTTTACCTCCGAGCATACATTTGTAGATGCAGATGTGTAGGTGCAGATAATGTTTGTGTTGCACGCATGTGCAGCCATGTTCCTTAAAAACCAACAGTATCTGCCACAGCATCCAGAAAAGGCATCTGTTCGTGACATGTCTCTGACCAGGCCAGGTGTCCTCTAACAAATCCCAACGCAGCCCTCTTTCACTCGCTTTTCTTCTCTTTCATTTTAGCTGATCCCTCACTGCAGCAAAAACCTTAGAAGGGGCTTGTTGCCACCCACTCGTGCCATGCTGACATTTGAGAGGAACTCAGAGCACTGAAGAGGAGGAAGAGGGAGGTGAGAGCGGAGGAGGAAGAGGACATAAAGTTATGGAATGAGGCAGGAGGGAAAGCAGGAAGCTTCTGGGGGGGAATGAAAGCTGGAGTATTTACAGTTTAGTCAAAGACAGTAGGGAGGAAGCGAGCGCTGGCAAATTAGAAAGTAAAATCAAGGGAGTGGGTGTGTACTCATCACTTAAACTGTACATCTTTCCCTCCTTCCTCGGATCTCAATCTGTTCCGGGCTTCCTGATCGCATCAGCCTTGCAGATAGATTGCCTCTTAGGAAAAGCCCCTTTTTTAAAAAAAAATTTAAAAAACAGTCAAACTTCAGTTCTAGAGAGGGAGAACCCAATTGGCTGAGTCATCCAGCAGCAGGGGCTAGAGGTGAAAAAAGATGCTCTTTCCTCCCTGCATGCCTTCAGATTTACAAGGTACCAAAGCCATGCATGGTATGACTCAACCACCTCATAGAAGAAACTCTCAAATTAGAGCGAGTGCGTGTGGGTTTATGTATTTGTCATTTCCCTTTCCCGGGATTGTTTAACTCAGGAGCAGGCACCTAAGTAGTTATACGGCAGCTACCAACACCATTAGCAGCAGCGGGGTGTAATGACCTGCTGAAGAGATTTGATGTGCCACTGATGGCACCGAGCGCAGCAATGTTCAATCACGACACCTCAGGAGGAATTTTACGACGAGTTTAAAGCGTGATCCTTTTCTAACTACAAGCTAAATACTAGGTGACTTGCAAAAATATTCACAGTTCCTGAACTTTTCCACTTTTGTCATGTTTAATCCTCCAAATGTGATTGATTTGATCTGATTCAGCCGGCCACAATCACCTGTGATTACAGCAGCAAGTCTGTTGAGGTGTAGACGTATTGTCAATTAAACTTTCAACCATTTTCTATGCAAAATAGGTCAAACTTTGTAAGTTTGGATGGAAAATATCAGTACCATTGAATATATTTGGTCTAAACAATTTTTAACCAAACCTAGCATTGTGAATGAAGGTCAAAAAGTTCAGTTTTGGTCTCATTTAATCAGCACACATTTTGTATCATCTCCTACATGGCTTTTGAAGACTTTAAAAGCTACTTTCTTATTGCCCTCTTTCCACAATAAATAATTGAAGTAGTCAGAAAAGATTCTTCCATCTGATCCGCAGATGTCTGAAGTTCTTCCAGAGTCTCCATGAGCCTCTAGGTTGCTTCTCTGACTGATGCTCTTGTGTGTCAGCTTAGATAGTCAGCAATGTCTTGGTAGCTTTGTTGTCGAGCCAAACTCCATTTCCAGACGATGGGTTGAAAAGAGCTCTGTAGGACTCTGGGTAGATCTTAAAACTCAGGATATTGTTTTATAAATTTGATCCCCGACCTTCCGGCCATTTCCCGTGGATCTCATGAGAGAATTTGTTCTCTACTATTCTCTACAGATCATTGAGGCCTTCACAAAACAGCCCCATTTATACTGAAATTAAATTACACACTGTCCTTCTCTGGTAGGAGATTTGGGGGATAATTGAGGGAGGCATTTAGCCATTTTGGGGTTTCTTCCAAATGCGCAACGCCCTGCTGGTCTGTCAAATAAAATCACATTAAAATACTTCAGATTTTATGGATTTAGGGTTTAGGATTTAGGACAAGATGTGAAAAAGTTTAATGTGCATCAACATTTTCAGAAGTTAAAAACTAATTAAAAATATATATATGTGAGAACAAGCACTACAGGTTACTTTGCTCAAAACTGTTAATCTGAATATGGTTTTGATTTATTAGGCACACAAGCTGTGGAGGCAGGAGAAGCCTCAAGCTATTTTGCACAAACATCCATCAAATACACACACAAACACATGTTGTTGCACAAAAAAACTGCTTTAGCTTGAAGACAAAAAAAATCATGTGATGGTGCCAATGAATCCAACAGAGAGCTGTCCTTGTGAGCCATTGCGATCTGTTCCTCCACCATCTCAGAATCTCAAAATTCAATGTCAAAACATTAAAACACGGATTACTTTGGAATCAAAGCTTCTGAAACTTTCTGCGTTGCTATTTTCAATTAAATCAAAACACACACATTCTACTGTAGTCAGTGGAAAACGTTTGGACTAACAAAACCTTGTGCAATTTGATTTGGTTGCAAGTCGCGAAAATATGAACGCTGTTTGCCATCTTTCCAGCCACCAAAACAAGGAGATGGGATGGAAAGGCACAAGCAGCTTTCAAAAGGGTTCAGCTCATTAAAAATAGAAAAGACCCAAACATAAATGCGTTCGTTCAGATACATATGCAGTATGCTGCCCAGCTCCAACCACACAGCACAATGTGTATGAGTGGAGCTCAATGGACAGGTGGTGATTAGACACAACAAAGAAACAACCTCTGCAGATCTGCCACACTGCAGTGCACTGCTCTATTTTCCAGTGAATGTGTGTGTGTCTATGTGTGTGTGCCCCCATGCACCTATATATAACCCTATAGTGCAGGCAATACAAATGTACTTAGTGATCTGTCTGTCACTCCCAAGAGACCGACTAAAAGCTTGAACTTTGAGATGAGTAAATGTAAAGAAGAAAAAAACTAAACAAAAATGAACACAAGCCCAATATAGCAGTTGTCCTCCCAAGTTTCATTTCTGTAGCACTTACAATATATATATAAAATTCATGAAATCCAATTTTAGAATGTCACAGGCAAACAATTTTCTTGATCCTTAGATTCAAATCACTTTCATATATTTTTAAAAGGAGAGAAAACTCTTTCATCTTCAACATTTTGCTTGTGGTTTTACAAGATTGAACTCTTTGAAAGTGTGTATTTCCTAACATACTTGAGCACATTGATATTTATTATAAATTTGAAGTATAGAGAGAAATTTAAGGTGTACAAATAAACAGTAAAAACAGAAAAAAATATTTAGAAATTCAAGCACTAAATGTCTGTATATAACTCATTGTGCTCCTCAGTGTTGAACTGAGGGTCAACACCAGTTCTAGATCAAAACAGCTGATTTAAAGAGGTCTCAAACTAATCTGAAATCAGCTATTGAGCTGTTAACATCCCTAGGTTTGGCCATCCAAGCATGTTTACCCTAAAGGCAAGCTGCAAGATGTTAAAAGAAGCAAAATAGATAAATATGATCATATGCATTGTCCCAATAAATAATTGAATGTTAACTTGTCCTAATTTCATCCTGTATTACATACTAACTTCATATTTAACACACAGACCCATTAATAGAGTAGCCATATACCACATAAAGAAAGTCCTTGTAACATGGTAACCAAATCAAAGCAAAGCAATGTTTTCCACACTGCTGAATGTGATTATAGTGGGAATTCTTGCTTATTTCTTTTTTGATAAGCAGCCAGCTTTTAAAGCACCAAAGTGAAAGGTTGGTACAACTTTGCAGTTAACCCTGAAATATTCATACATGTGGTTGATTCACATTTAAGATTATTTACTTTCAGCCAAGTAGTTTGTTTCTAAGAAATCAAGCAGACGTCACTGAAAATCTAATTTAAAAAGAAGAATCAATTTTGGAAAAAAAATCTTTGTTTTTATTCAAATATTTTGCCCTTCTAATTAATTGGAAGAAAAATCTTTATCGACATTACAGCAGCTAAATTCTTTGCATGTTTTCACTGGTATTTTGAAAATATTTGTCAAGTCAAGTCTTACAGAGGTCCTCATTATCTTCTTCATTTTCTACTCTCTCCACAGATATTTCACCATATTCAAGTCTGGACTCTGGCAGGGCCACTCAACTGATTAACACTACTTCCGCTCAGAAGAAACACACAAGCAAAACTGAAAGTCAACTTTGAACATGTACATGTAAAGGGTACAAATAATTTGGGGCATAACTGTATGTAGTAACATTTTTAAGGATTTTCTGATAAAAACTGATAAAGTCACAATAAAAACATTATTTTCTCTTATTTTACAATCAATTTGCTTCCCATTTGGGGAATCTTTTTTTTTAACCCCTCCAGGGGTCTTTTGTGGGCTCTAGTGTCCCTTATATGAAAGTAGGCTGACAGGAAAGGGGGGAAGACATGCGGCAAATATCATCGGGTCCAGGAGTCAAACCCGCGACGGCCGAGTCGAGGACTCAAGGCCTCCAAACATGGGTCGCGCTATCCCCTACGCCACCACGGCACGGCAAGGGGAACCATGTTTTTAACACAAACCAATGTGAAAGTTTTTAGCTTTGCAGACTTTGAAGCGTTCTTTTGAGATCTCTTTAGATTTTCACCTAACTTGCTTTAAAATACATTTTCCGTTCAAACATTCTTGGATTCTTGGATAACAGTTTCAGAGTTTCACTGTTGTCTAATCATAATTAGCCTACTCTTTCCATCTCTTCAAACACTAATAACTATCTTTTTATGGAATCTAAATATTTAATAATAGACGTTTACCAAAGTGCCACAATAAAAGAAAATGTACAGTTTAAAATACATTATAACAATGAGATAAAGCAGCTGTCATGTGCAGCAAAACTATTTAGGCAGCTTTATCGCCATGAGGGATAGGTCTGACCTGGGCCATCTTATTTCTGGTGCTGAACAGGACAAAGGGGAGGAGGGATAATGGGGTTGGGATGATAGTTAATGACCCCCAGAGGAGCTGTCAGGGCTTCAGGAGGGAGAGACCCACAAACCGAATGGGAGGGAGAGGAGAAGTGCTCAGACCACACAGGGCAGAAAAAGAGCATAAATCCGACAGAAACACTGAGCACAACAACCGAAGGGCTCAACTATGTTTCACTCTCTTCAGTCCAGGTTCTCCTCAGTGGCACTTTCAAATGTTAAGTCCTCAATTTCACAAAAAAGCATTTTCATCAATATCTAGCCAGAGGGTAATGCGAATGAAGCCAAAATATCCAATAAAAATAAATAATAGCAAGATGCAGATCAATGAGTTGTCCTAAGTCTGGGCTAATTCACTGTATCGTGTTGCATGTTTGGGATTTTTCCATTCAGTTCCAAACAATCTTGGTTTTCAGTTTTACACCGTCTTATTTTTGAAGATTGTTTTTATTAATCACCAAGTACAATTCTCTTAATTAATCCAAAACGTTCAAAGACCTCAAACATGAATATTTAAGAAAGTCAGAAGGAGGCTTGGCATTTTTACACGCACAATAATTGGGCAACTATTACTGTTCATAATTATTACGCAATTAAATTTAAAACACACTCAGCTTCATCTGCAATATGGAAACAGATGGGTCTCCTCTCTGCTCTGACTGCAGGTGGTTTGGTGCAGGACTAACAAAACTTGCTGCTCCCTCAGGACAGTTACTGCAGAGCCGTTGGTACTTTACGTGGAGTTAGAAAAGACTCCAGAAAAAAGTCACTACATATGTCACTAAGCGCTTTTTAGGAAAATTGTTTCTAAAGGGGTCTGAAAAGTCACTAAATATACCAGCAAAGTTGCTAAAGTGGCAACAGTGACACTTATCCCCAATTTTGTGTCTTTTGACACTGCCTACTTTGGTGGAGTTTTCCAAAAATTGTCTGAGGTTAGGGTCTTGCTTTCACCGGGGGTTTAGTTACACTTTAATTGCAATAACTTTTTCTAATTTACAGCTCAATTCAACACAAAATGTCCCTCAAGTCTTGGCGCTTGCTCTGTGAATCGTAAAGACGCTATGCTTTAACTACTAGTAGATTTAAGAGGTTGAGCTTTAGGGGGGTGGACAGCAGTATCCAGTGGGACCTGCAGCTTTTGTGTGACTTTACCACTGACTAAATTTATTATGTAGACATTAAGGAAGATATGGCATGTCAAGAGGCCCCAAGACTGCCTATTTACCAACCTGTGGCGATAATACATTATAGTTTGGGAGTTTAAATTGCTGCAGCTACCCTAGTTTATGACATTAGCCAGCAAAGTGTCATTTCGAGATTCAAACATGCACTGAATGGAAGCAAAACATCACAGACATTATTCACGCTATTTCCTGAGGAAAACAGTTTGATCTGTCAGTGATTTCATTTTTGAGTTTTTTCATAGATAAAATGAAATAGAATATGCTAAAAATCTGGCTTTAGAGACAAACTGTGAATTCGCTTCCTATATAAAAGTTAGAACATTTATTTTCTTTTACCCAAGTGTCCTTTTTTCATGTTTTAGAGATGTCAGAGGAATGTGTTGCATTTCGCTCACCAAAGATTTTGTCACAGAGCTGTCCCTTAGTTTAAAAGACACAATTTAAGCAGCGGGTATGCTGAACCAGCTTCTTTGAACATTTGGTCAGAACTTTTGGTCTGACCGATTTGAACATTTGCTCTCCATGTTGTCAGCTCTCGTACAAACCGTGTGTGATGTTTAATTGATCCTGTCTGTAGGCTGTGGATTCAAATGTCTCACTCAGTTGGGCTGAAAACAAGCACTTTACACCATTAGCTCAAGTGTGTAAAATGGAAGTGATGCTAGACTGAACACTTACGTGAGATCCAGCATTGTTTAACTTTAATATGAAAAGACTCTTTTACATGCAGATAATGACAAAAATAATGACCAGGAAAGACAAGAGAGAGAGAGACTGCAGCAGACTTTTTGAACCACCTCATGCCTCCTACACACTCAGGCCAGCCTCCTGCATCACCGAAGCCGAGCCGAGTATTCCCTGTAGTGGGAATGCATCCGACAAGAGCAATTTCCTGGTGTTTGCCCAAAAGTGTGAAAGGGCACTTCCTTGCATTTTCTACACCCGATTCCTCAGACGTTGTGCAAAATGGAAAGTGAAGGTGAAGAAAGTGAAAGCTCCTTCGCCGGACTGTTTTTGAAGGAAAACACTTTAAACTTAATAAAAAGCAATGTCACAAAAGGAGGGATACACGGAAAGGCTTAATGAGTGTGAAAATAACATGAACACCTCGCTGTGGCCTTTCCAGTCAGCAGATCTCAAGCTGAGTGAACACCCGGAAGGTGACCTGGACAGCAAATCCTCATCACTCAAACTTAATAAGAGACATAATGAACAATTATTTGTTTGTAGCATCTTTGCAAATAAGGATCTACACTGTTTCTGTCATGGAGCTCTATGTCAACAATCCACTGGAATAGTCTAAAAACCTGTACAGCACTTTGCACAAATGCAAACCTTATTCTCGGTTTGTATTGTACACATGCCAGCGTAAAATTGTGAGGTGCAAGAAAATTTATGAGTGACTTTCATCTTCTTTACAGTAAGGTGGAGTCCGGGGCTCACCGGTCCATTGGATGGCTGTAAGTAGATGTGTGTGATTTAATCTCAGCATAAATCCAGCTGCTCTGTTAGATGCACAAGAGTTTTGAGAGAGAACTTTACTGAACAAACAGCATCACAAAGTCCAAGCAACACACCAGGCAGGTCATTCATTGACTGCTGAAAAGTTTAAAACAGTCAAAATAGGTCTTTTGACTGTTTTCTAAACAGTCAAAAGGTTCTAAAACTATTTGTCAAGCCTTGTGTTTCTCATGGAGCCCTGCTCACTTCATCATCTGAAGTCTGATGATGGAGACTTCCAAAAATGGTACACCTGCAAAACTCCCAGGGCCTGATCACCTACACCAGGGAGAGTACCAGTCACACCCAAGAAACTTCCGGGCACAGATTTAGCAAAAGGTACTTTTACAAAGTATGGATTCAGGGAGGTGAATGCATATTCAGGCCACACTTTTCAGATTTTTATCTTTAAAAAAATAAAAAGGACATCCTGTATAAAAAATGGTTTGTGCCTCTTTTTTTTTTTTAAGTTGACAGACATGCTTTGCCTGAGCTTTGAAACTAAACACGAAAATTTGATTTATTTGAAAGAGCATTTAAGTAAAGCTTAAAAGAGAAAAGGGGGGTTAGAAATTTATATTAAAAAAACCCCAGAGGTTACTTTTTTTAAGAAAAGAAATGTCATCAGTCAAAAGTCAGATTTTTGTCAAAAGCATCACTTTTCTCAACTGACAGCCTTTCCAAATGCGCCTCTCTTTGAAAATACTTCATGCCCTTTTTCATCCTGTCAGAATTTTAAAGTCTTTCAAGCTTTAAATCTGTTTAAACAGTGAAAGAATCCTGTGCTCCGAGGCTCCGAGGTTCAAGTGCGTTGCCATTTAAAATTTACATCTCTATCTCTGCCACGGGCCTCCGAACGCAAGAGCCGGGCCAAGGGAGGGACAGGAATTATGAAAGAGGCAGAGAGCAAGGCACTGGGAAAAGATTTCAGAGAGTTTCATCATTTGGGCTGGAAGCCTTCTTGGAGATTTGTTCATCTGAGGAGGAGCGTGTGAGGGGTTCAGGGGGTTCGAGGCGGGATAAAAAGGTGGGGTCAGACTCTGAGGTAGGTCCATCTTCCTCATTAACCTTAACTCTCCTTCTTCCTGGGCTACAGGTGGAAAGATGCAGGACTTTTATCTCTGTTGAGCTGCTATAATTCAATTAAAGCTGTGACACAGAGGTGAAGACAATTGATGCCACACATTAGGGAGTCCGCCCCCCCTTTTCCCCTTCCCCTTCCCGTCAAGATTAATTACCCCTCATTGGCTGCTTAAACGGCTTTTAAATTATAATCTGCCTGAAATCGCAATAACACCACCAGTAATCGAACAAGAATGGAAAAGCTCGGGATCTATTTCCATCTGTGGCGGATTAATAATGGCTCATTAGTAATTGTATTAATTAAAACTTGTCTCCAATAGAAAGGTGAGTGAGAAAAGAAATGAGGATTAAGGGCTCCTGGATAATATGTCCTTTTTTCCTTTAATGTCAAATTAATCAGAAAAATGACACTTAGTGTCATGAAGAGTTCATCAGAGTCTTTTTGAACTGTCGTATCAGCTGTCACTCAGTATAAAAGTGAGATTCAAACAGATTTATATTCAGATACACATTTAGATATTTTGCTTTTTTATCATGCAGGGTCATTAATCAGCGTATTCCTACAGGTGAGTTTGCAAAAGCATGCATAAACACACATAACTGACATTTTTGCAACCCTAATTAATGCAAGACTAATCAAAAACACATTGAGACTGATCAATTGGAGACATTATAGCAGCAAGAGAACTCCCAGGAGAATCTACTAAAAACAAAAAACCCTTTTAATTATCAAAAACTATCAGAAAACATACAACATTTAGATCAACAATGCATCAAGTGCAGCCACGCAACACAGAAAATGAGCGCATAAATAAAGACATTTGAAAACCTTAAGAGCTTTGCAACCCAAATCGAAGATGCGAAAGGCAAAGCGGTACCTTCTGCTCACGCACAGCCTCATCCTGGAGACAGGGAGATAAAAATCCTGCTGGCTCCGAGTCTCGCCGGGGATGGAGGAAGCCCTCCCCCCTCCCCTCTACTTCTATGTGCTCTCTGGACTGGCTTACCCAGCTCTCCCTTAAAGCTCAGAGAAAACCCCAACACATGCACAGCTGCCGCCGACACCGCGCCACGCCGCTCCAGCAACAGCAGCAGCTATATGCCAGAAGGGAAAGGCAGAGGAGGCAGAGAGAAAGAGCGCGAGAGAGGGAGACTGTGCAGGAGTGGAAAGACAGAAAGGAAGAGTGGGAGGGAAGAGGCTTAAGGAAGAAGACAGGGAAAACGCGGGGGCGTGATGATGGAGCGCTGAAAAGATATGAGCAGAACAGAGGGAGGGAGAGCGAGAGAGAGAGCGAGAGAGAGAGAGAGAGCATGATGGAGGGAGAAGAACCATACCTGATCGGGTCTATGTTGTTCATCTCCTCGTCAGGCAGCTAAAGGAAATGACAGCATGTTAGTGGAGGAGATCCATCAGAACTGGTCCAAGAGCTGCCAAGTAGGGCACCTCTGCAGCTCACGCACTCGCCCAAAAGACAAACCAAACGTATATATTCAGCAGACACGTTCCCTCAGTTTCCTCCTCTGTTTTTGTTTATGGACCCCCCCAGCCCTGCTTCCCCCTTAAATCCCATGCTGTTCTTTCCCTCTCTTAAATGATCTCTCCCCACTTCCCCCTCCACTCCTGCTCGTCAAAAAAACTCATCAGACTGCACCCGGATGTCTACATCTGCGCACACTTGAGGTGAGAAGCGAACAATCATATCATAACCAAGAGTGTGAAAATGAGAGGAAGGAAAGGAGGGATGGGGAGGGAGAGTGTGGGACCCTCCATTGCAGCCAGATTGCAGATACATGGCAACCCCCCTCCCCCTAACACTCACCACTACCCCCTCAGTGTACTTCTGGCAGTAACTCAGTATCCCTGTCAGAGTGGGAGCAGGGACAGACAGAGAGGAGAAGAGGACGTGTAGAGAGACAGAAAAAGAGAAAGGAGACAGGGGGGAACAGGTGGTTCAATCTGTTGAATTTTACATCTCCGGCTTCAGGCTGTTGGGAAAAATGCATTTTATTATAGTTTCCTACAGGTGATTCTTCTATAGGGGACATATTGAATAAAAGTTGAATATTCTCTACAACCTGTGATTTAAAGATGTCTGGGTAACAGTTTTTAGAGCTTTGCTGCCTGGACCAGTGGCTGGATGTGATGCTGGAGCACAAGATCTGAATAGGAAGTCCAGAGCCAAATTTAATTTTTTTAATAAAAAATGTTTAATATAAATATTTTTTATACATCTAAAAAAATTAAATAAAAAACTAGATTGCACATAAAAATGTCTTTAAAAAACAACAACTTTCTGATCTATTTGCATAATAATATCCATGTTTTGAGTTAAAGTAGACTTACTACTTCTGAGTTTTGAGAAGTGCATGCAACATTTTTGAAAAATCTGACATTTTATTTCATGACCAGCTCCACAGCATAATGGCATCTGCGCCAACAGTACTGGCCTTAATTCTTTGTTCTTTTCTTATTTCCAAGCATTCCAGATTGGACAGAGTTTGTTGTAAAATATCATCATTAATCTTTCTAGCAAAGTTAATATTAACGGGCCCTCCCTCAAACCTTCCCCACCATTGCAGCCATTACTTTCAGTGAGCCTCCCTCAGTTTAGCACCCAAGAATGAAGTAAAAGAGCTGAGAGGAAGTGGTTAGATAAGCTCATCATCAGGCAGGAAGGCCCGCTTCGTCATGGGATGACCTCTCAACCCTGTGCAGACTACCACCCCAAGTATAAAGTTGTTGACCTGGAGAGCTCCTCCGGTGATAGACTGAGCACAAAGGAGCCTTGTCGCAGATCCGTTCTCACAGCAGCTGTAAGACTTTCTAATCATCACTGCTACTAAAAAAAAAGAAACTCAGTGTTTACATTCCTGCTGCTATTTGCACAGTCTTTTTTAAATGTCTTGCAAATAGTCTGTTGCTGTTTTCTATGCACAAATATAAGTGCCTTGCACATTTTTAAAATTACCCCACTCAGTTGCACATTTCTTTGGTTCTGAGTATGCTATTTTTAATAACTGTGCCACGTTATCTTTCTGTTGTAAATGCAACCTTAATGTGCAGCTTCTACCTTTTCTATTTTTAAATGTTTTACTCTAGTTTAACTATGCATGTTTCCATTTACATAACTGGCTGCTGGTACAACTGAACTTCCCCATCGATAGTTCTATTCCACTCCACTCTCTTCTCATTGTCAGAGTACATTTGTTGGTGGAATAGTAGGAGAGGGTTTCACATTCACAAAAGCAACCGTTGCAAACAGCTTATTTGTTCTTCACCGAGAAGCCTCATCGGAAACACAGAGTGAGTGCTCAACAGAAGGTCAGACGCCTGCGGAAAACGTTTCATTAGCACGTTTGCACAAGTACAAGGACTTATGCGTGGAAATGAAAGTTCGCAGCGACACAGATACTCACACACTAGACTGAGATGAGCACCAACAGGCTCGCAAGCCTGCCTCACAGCCCCCACGCCACCCACCTTTTCTTTTTCCCAAGCAGTTGCTAAGGTGACGGCAAAGGCTGAATTTTAATCAGACAATAAATTAAGGCAATGCGATCGTCTTCCTTTTATTATTAAATGGGAGCGGAGCCGATTCGGACAATCCTGTCAGGTGTGTTTAGGGTTAATGAGGAAACATTGGCAGGGCTGCACATCAGGCGGGGCGACGCTTTACCTCGTCCAAGGAGAGATATCTGAGCGGAACGGCACACTTCTGTGCTTACCAGTGAGTGAAGCAATTTGCATTCTGAAGCAAGGAAGCTGAAGCCAAATGGATTATCATTTACCACTGGGGTGAATGTCACACTGAGAGTTCAAATACACTCACTTTTATTGCAGTAACTGCTGATTGAGCCTTCAGGCCTGTTGCAGTGTAAACAGCTCGAAGACTGAAGAAACACCAGTTGCTTTTGAAGGAAGCTTCTGGGCTGCCACAGCCCTTGAGCAAGGTTACATCTTCAGCAGAGTCGATGATGGGTGTCACAAAATAAACAGGAGCGAGTGGGCTGAGTTGGTGAAGGAGCGTATTGTTCTGTTCATATTGTTTTGTGTGGAGAGTTCAAATGAGCTCCTCCGTAGAACGATTTAATGGTCAGCACTGAGCAGTTCTGTCTCAAACTCACGTCCACATTATCTGCCTCACCTGGTTGACCAGCTGAGCTGCAGGGGAGCTTGATATCTAACATTAACTGTACCTGTTTACTATTATTTCAGCTAAATTTATGTCTGACTATGTTTCTGCAGACAAATGGAAACAACGCTGACATATAGATGGTTTTAAACACTTTTAAGCTGAAACTTGCCTTTTTCTGTACTCACGCAGGGATTTTTTTAATTATTTACAGCATTCTTGTGTAATGTTTCTTCAGGTTTTCTGAATATATACTGTATATATATTTTTTTGGGGGGGAGGGGGGTGGATTTTCACAAATTTTGTGTCCAGTGTGTGACCAAAGAATGCTACAATTGTTGGATAAGACCTTTATCTATATAAAGAACTGATGTTATAATAATATATGCAGAAATTTATTAGTTTTCTACAACAAATCTAACAGTATGAAAGGATTGTTTTAACGTTAGAAGTATAATCAATTTGCTTTACTACCAAATTAGAAGTAAACAAATGGTAAATATGTAAACTGTTAAACCAACAAGAAATCTAAAAGTCCTGTTCATTTTGAGAGCAAATGTAATTTTTTTTCAAATGTTGAAAAATGGCGAGCAGAAATATGTATCTGTGCCTCATTTTATTTGAAAGAATTAGATGCATGTTGTCAAGAACTGAGACAAATGTATTCAAATGTCAGATTTTCAGTGCAGTTGTGCAACTTTAAAAGAAATATTAAAGTAATTTTCTTCACACATCCTTTAGATAGCGTGTGCAAAGCAAACTAAATGAAACCTTTGCATAAGTTATTTAGATTTAACTCTTTCAAAGCAGTTTTAATAATTCAAATATATGAAACCCATCTAATGGATTTACAGATCCATTTTCTACAAAAGTCTGACTACATTGTGATTTTCTTATAACGTTCCATTTTAGTTTATTTTCTGGCAGTTACTAGATATATTAAAAAATGACAATATCACAATGCTTGACTCAAGAAACTGACGTACTAAGGCAAAGACCAAGTCAACACCTTGAATGACACTTTGTCTTTCTAAGCAATTTAAAAGAGAGCACTTTGCTTCTGCAGGACGGTTGCTTTTTGATCCAGTTTTTATGAAACAATGTTTAGGTGTGAAAGAATAAGCTTAGCTGCACATACAGCACATTAAAGGTAATGTCTTTTATGTCCAGAGAGAGTACTGCATCATAATGCTGCAATTAAATGTATTTGTCATTCTAGGTATTCTTTTTGGAAACCTATCAAAAGTTAATGTACATAACTTTACATTAGCGAGAACAGCGTAAGGTCCTTTCAGAACCATGAAGATTTTAAGGTTATTATATTTTTTACTCTCACACTTACTAGAGCAATTCATTTTTGCCAAGAATCTGCTATTGGCAAGAAAGGCAATAATGAAGGCTTCAAAAAACAAACTATACAAAGTGCCAAACAGCAGAAGAGAGAAGCCCTATTAGCAGCTGCACAGAACTATTAATTAAACGATGTGTTGAAGGTTGAAAACAGAGCTCAAGGCAAAACAAATCAAAGATTAATGCTTGCTTGTGGGGCAGCAAAATAAAATATGAAAAAAGGTGTTTGTGTGTTGATGACAGCTTATTTTTGCTTCTTTTGAGTGGTGTAATGTAAAACTTGCTAATGTCCTTCTAAAAACGCTGCTGTGTAATAATAACTTCTGGTCAAAGCAGCAAATAGAGCTCCAAAACTATAATTTAATAATAAAACAAAATATATAGAGATGCATATATTCAAAATTATGACACAAATATAACACTAAAAGGGGTCATGTCCATTTTTACTCCTTTACTTTTAAGCTCCAGAATAAAATCCAGTGAAAACCGTTGAGGAATAGTAGACTAGACAGCCATTGGTCATGCAATCCACAAATTTGACCTTTCTGCTAATGTAGCAAGAAGAAAGACATTAAGAGAAAGCTATGAGAAGCCATGTTTGCACTTCGCCACAAACCTTGAAGAAAAGTTGAAAAAGACTTGAGACTTGGATCGTCAAACAGGCAGTGTAACAATTCAGTGTTTTAGATCAAGAATATTCATGTTAAAATAGCCTAGTCACAGTACAGACCTAAATCAAAATGAGAACTACGGAGAAGACTTGAATAATTCTTCTTTGACACACTGACTTTGAAGTCTGCTCTTCTTTCCCTAAAATGTACTTTTTGGTAGTCTGACACAAAATCCTATCATCTGCACCTATGTTTGAAGCTTAAAACTCACAACATGGGAACAAATTCGAAGGGATAAACAAAGGTTCTTGTTTATCTCCCACATTTGCAAGACAATGTGGGAGACAAGAAACAATGCTCAATTATACAAACTTAAAATAGCAGCACTATAATTATCTCCATTATAATTTTATATCTATTTGTTTTACTAATTTATTGTTTAATTTATTTGCCTCTCGCTCTGTTGCAGGCGGTGTAAAGTGCTCTGTGAATTTTGCTATATATTATTCCAAGGTTTATATTAGAGCAGAGAACCCCCATAAAAATGAAGAACGGCCACTTTGTATCATTAAAAGTGTTAATTAATTCAGACATCACTTTAAACTTCATGAGAAACAATTTCCTCTGCTAATGACATGTTCAGAGGCCTTCCCTTCATTAAAGACTGGGATGAGTTTCATCACTCACCATGTTGATGCCCCTGGGCAGAGAGACAGATCTGTAGGGGTATCTCGGGAAGTCGTGACGAAGCTCCAGAACAGGAATCTTCATTTTATACCCTTGACAAAACTCTGGAGGAGGTGGAAACAACGTTTTATCATCGATCACCAGCAGAGGTGGCGACTCTGCTTTCATCTCCAAGTTCTGGGGACTGTCGTCCCTCCGGACAGAGTCAATGTCCGTCTCCAGATATATTTTCTGTGATGAGTCGAGGGAAGTCTCATCTTCTGAGGTTTTCTGCTCAGCTAAAGGGTTTTGCTCCTGGGCCATTGATCGGGGCAGCCTGGGGCTCACCACTTGCTTCCGGTCTTCGGGCAGATTTGGGAATGTAGGGATGACTCCAGATGGAGGCACTAGTTTCCCAAATGCCTGCAGGCTGTTTC
Organism: Xiphophorus maculatus; assembly: GCF_002775205.1. Taxonomy (NCBI): domain Eukaryota; kingdom Metazoa; phylum Chordata; class Actinopteri; order Cyprinodontiformes; family Poeciliidae; genus Xiphophorus; species Xiphophorus maculatus. The sequence goes on from NC_036457.1 coordinate 7,000,609, forward strand.
GGTTCAGCACGTTGGACGTTACCTCATCCAGGAACTGTGAAAACTTCCGCTTAGCTTTGATCCTCTCCTTCAGCACCTTCTCTGATTTCACAGTTTGTGTACACCCCCTCCCAAGGTGTAGTTCTTTGTGGCAGCAGCCCTCTCCCTCCTCAGCCTGTGGATGATCTGTTCCACTGGATGGAGCTACAGTAAACTCTCTCCGCCCTCTCTCCCCTCTGAGTCGAGCTTGAAAAGCTTCCTGGCTCTGTCTCTTGATGGAGTTGTGCAGCAGGCAGGTAACTCCTGAGTTCCAGCTGTGCAGACTGCATGTGTCCTCGCTGCTGCCTGCTGGACTGCTGCTGGGGGCACTGGGGCTTGACGACCGGCTGGTGGAGAACTGATTGGACGACTGGCCTATCATGCCCTCCACAAAAACCCGGTCATCACTGAACATTGTGTTAGAAGAGGCCCAGGATTGCAGTGACTCCTGGTCCAGCTTAGCTATGACTCCCTGGTAGTCTGTGACTGGTTCCATGCATTACCTCGACTGTGGTCTTAACTGATGCATCCTCTATTTAAATCTAACAATCAGGTGACACACGGTTCAGTGGATTGCTCGAATTTTAGAGTTCTACCCTAATCTGGTTTCACTATTGTGCAAGCCTGACCTAAAAGTGGCCCAATGCATTTCACTCTAGGCTGAACAGATGGCGTCCTTCAGTGCCAGGCCAACCCCCTGCTATCTCAGGCAAGGACAGTCATATTTTTAAGCCCCTACTAAACAAAATGAAAGCTGAAGTTCAGGAGAAGTTTTAGGTTATCTTTTCTTGAGCATCCGTACAATTGTTTTCCAAGTGAGCAGTGCTACTTTTAATTAGACTGTTTATTGATAGCTGAACAAACCCTTTTCAGCTTTTTCCAGGTCAGTGAACCTAGACAAGCATTGATCCTACAGTGCACATGGCACATCAGACACACATATATGCACACAGACTAATGGAAAGGCTCATTGAGTCATGGAGCGCCCTCGTCGATATCTCTCATTAATAATAATAATTAAAAAAAACGTCCCTGGGAATAATTTTTAAGATTTGTGTCATGATGTTCTCTGGATGCGAGAGCAACTTATGTTCAGTTTTATGCTTGCACCATTTAGTTTATCAGTTACACTATGTGTTAAGAAATGGAGCACAGAACATAGAGGAGCTGCTGAAATTTATTTATACCTCAACACAATTCTCAATCAACAGATTAAAAGAAACAAAAATAAAAAATAAAACTAATCAAAAATCATTATCAGTGTGGACATAGTCAGATCTTTCAAAAATATCATTTTTACTTTCTAGCAAATATGTAAACTGTGTTTTGTTTGTTTACATGTTCATTTCTTAAAGAGCTATAATAATAATAATAATAATAAAGGAGTGAACTTACAAATAGGATCTCTGGAAGTACAAGAGAGCCAGCAGGAGAAATAGACAAAGGAATGGGAGAAAGCAGCAATAAGTTGAGAATGACTGGATTCAGGTGAGGAAATCAGGTGATTGGGAACAGATGTGGAAGGAAGAAAAACTGTCAGGCTGAGGGAGGGTGAATAATTAATACCAAGGTGTTGCACTGACACTCAAAGAAACGGCAAACTGAGAGGGAAAGAACAAAACTGATCTAAAAGAACTAAAACACAATTACGAAAAGAATAGAACATAGGAATAAACAAGATAACTGAAGACAAAAACATGAGCAGATACGGGAACACCCTTTGAACAATAATAAACGCAGAGGAACAGAATAAGGAAAGATCTAATGAATGTAATGAAAACACAAACAAATAAAAAAACAAAATCTAAACATTAAAAACAAAACAGTTACTGTTATAAATATTTGCTTTAAGCATTGTGTAAATCTTGCAAAATTTACAATTTTTTTAAAGTACAACTATCATAATTATTATCCCATATCCATGCCATAGCTACAAAATATTTGTATGAAACTTAGAGTACACCCTCAATAACAGGCTCAAATTAAAAATAAGATAATGATCCAGATAATAGTAAAAGAAGTGCTGAACAACATAACATTACGCTTTGCTGCCCAGCGTCCCCTTTTTATCCTCCCCATGTCATAAATTTGTTTGTGAAAGATCCAGTAGCAGAAAGGAGGCAAGATGCAGTCAACTGAAGTCTTTACTGGCAGTGAATAAACTCCCTTCCTAAATGAGATCTCAGGTTGAACACAGGGAAAATTAGCAGCATGATGGAAGGACCTAAAAAAAAAAGCTGAAAGGGAGTATGTATAAAGAGAGGAGTGATTGCAGAATAGGAACCAGCAGCTGGAAGAAGCAGGAGTCTAAGTGCTGAGGGAAACTGAAGGAGCAGCACAGAATGAATACGGGGGAAGTGTGTGTTCGCTGTGATGCCAATAAAAATTTTTTTTAAATTAATTAGAACGGAATAACTACTTTTCAACATCCATTGATTGCGTCCACCTACTTATCCATGTAAGGTCACTGGGCGAGAGGCGGGATATATCCCTGGTCAACATGTCAACACAAGACATGTAACACACACAGCTGCGCACACACTTTCTCACTTCTATCATTTAGCCATTCAATTTAACAGTCATGTTTTTGGGCAATGGGAGGAAGCAGAGGAGTATCTGGAGAGTGCCCATGCATGCACAGTGGAAAAATTCAAGTTTAATAGCAGCAAGTTAAAGGTAACTGGAGAAATAAGAAGTGTGCAACTGAGCAGGATAATTAAAAGAAAGATACCAATTCTTTAAAAAAGTATATTGTTTTTCTAATGGGGACTTTGTTTATGTTGTTTTAACTTCTTCTGATAAATATCTATCTCCTTTCCTATAGAAGAAACATTTCTTGACTAAGTAAGAATAATTGTAGCTCTAAATCTGCCGGGAATATGAATAATTTTGGATTTCGCTAAATTTAAACTTACAGTGATGCTGAAAATGAAGTTCCTCTTCATGTTGAGCTTTCTAGAAGACAGGTGATGGTGTTGAGCTAAAACTGTTTTTTTTAATTAATAACTTTGTACATCTTAAACCAAACCTAACTTGACATAGAAAGAATCCCCAGAGTATGATGCTGCCACCACCATTTATCATATTGTTCTTTCAGTGAGGTTCAGTGCAATGGGTGTGCCAACTAGTTAATGAAACTATAGGCAAAAGTTTAAGTTATATTTGATAAAATCATAAGACATTTTCCCTTAAGGGAATCTTTGCCAGTCCTGGATGTTTTCTTTGAAGGAAATAAATTTAATCTTGCGGCCATTCTTGTTTGTCCGGACAAATTGAAATTACAGGAGCTTTTTGCCACATAATTGCTTCTTCAGAGTCATTCTCAGCATCCCTATTGTCTCTCTAACCAGTTTCATTCTCACCTTTTGATCGGTATTGAAGAAATGTCTGGTATTACTAACATCAATCTGGTCCAATATTTTCCCAAAAAATTGATGACAGCCCTCAATATGGCACCCACTGTACACTGCTGTGGAAATTATCCTCTTCTCCTGACTGATAGATTTTAACAGTAATGTCATTTTTTATCTTTTACAGCTTTCGCTAAAATATTCTAATGAGAAAATTAATGAGGTATTTGAAGAAAGTCCTGCAAGGACAGCAGAATTTTAATTTGGGTTAATCAAATTTGCTATAATTGATTGGGGCTGTGAACTCAAGAAGACTGAAACTGAATCAAAAAGTGCTTCAGTAAAGTGTTAGGTTAGGAGCATGCACATTTATGCAACAGCGGTTATTGGAGATTTCTATTTTTAATGTTCTTTTTGCTCCAATAAATTTATTTACTATAATTGTACAGGATCGCATTATATGACGGGAAATATTTATCGAAGACTGTTTTTTTTTTTTTACATCCCATGAAATGGATATTTTAACACAATTATTAGAACCACAATAAAGCTTGTTTTAAAAGAAACAATATTTAAAATACAATATTAACTTCACAGGTAATATTCAAATCACTTTAATCACAATTTTAACTTCTACTAATATGCCTAATTATGGAATTCCAAATGGTTATCCTCTCATCCCACTGATACGTGCGCACATTAAATTAATGTTCTGACACGCATTGAATGCAAAGTGTATATTGACTGAGCTTGGAAAGCATGACTGCTGTTAGATTTGCTCTACATTACATCATATTACCGATTATTCCTCACAACTCCAAATTCAATCATGTTCTGACTGCCGCGTGTCACTCCGTACCATGAAGACAGCTTTTCCTGTGATGGAGCCTGTATTCATATGGGCATAGTGTCGCTTTAGTGTTCATCAATATTCAGGTGGTTGCATAACTGCATCAATAACACCTCTCTTATTCTGCCTGCCTTGGAGGAGAGGAGCGAGCGATCGGGATTGGCAAGTGAGCCGTGGCGGTATGACAGAAATAAAATACCACACACTGAGACGGGTCTGGGGAGCCTCAAAGTGAGCCCGCAACTCAAAGTGTATGTTCAATATAGTGGGGTGGAAATTTAATAAGTTGAACACAAGGGAAAGGAACTCTGTTCCAACTTCTTGGTCTTCTTTAGTGTGTTGACTTTCCAGATGATTATTCTAAAATGTGATGTCTAAGTGTTAAATCGAGCAGCATGCCTTCAGATTGTCCTGCTTTCATACAGACTTTTCCCGAGAGAACGACCTGGATCAGACGGGGACAATATATCGTACAGCACATCTTGCCATGTAGGAGTTGGACTCTTTCAGTCTCCAGGGGTATCATTAGCTCTGCATCCAATATGTGGGGGTTTAAGCCATGGCTCGGGGGCCTGTTGTGCGCATGCGCTGCCTCAGATTGGGCCCCACACCCTGCCTACTGCACCAGTCTGTCCGGCTCACCCCTGGGACCTCCCTGTCTGGCACCACGGAGAACCGCCAAGCCTTCCGCTCACTCATGTCTCTATATCCTTTCCCCTCGTTCCCGCCGCTGTTTCTCCTCCTTCTCCCAGCGCGCTGCATTGTGCTCCCATTTTTCACCATTTTCCCACTTTCCAGACAGGCTAGCGCTTCTTTTATGATGAATGTCTTTAATAATCTCTTTTCAATCTCAGGAGGAGGAGAGGGGTGGGAGCCAATTTAGAGGTATCACCCTGACGGGAGAGACTGTCAGCCCGTGGCTGCCCAGAGGTAATGGTGCTGAAATGGATTCCTGCTACAAGCGAAGAGGTGGAGATAATTGGTGATGCTCGCCTGCTTGGTGGTTGCACTTTGCTTTTCCCTCAGAGGCCAGTAGTGTGGCTCCACAGGCTGGTCTGAACCCAAGCGTGGGCCACGTTCTGCACCTCTAGCTAAAGCTGCAGAGCACACTAAATGCCAAATCGGATCAGCTCCGGCTATAAAGTAGTATGACTGTGTGCTGCTCAGCTGTCAGCTGTTACTATGGCAGAATGTGTCTTCTCTGCTCCACGGTCTGTCCTCACAGCCTCCTGCTACATGCTGAATGGACAAGAAGGTACACATGGCTCTTCTTAGAAATGAGGAGTCCAACTGCACAAATGTGTGGTTCGTACATCAGTTTGAAAACTTATTCACTTTTACGTTTACATTTTGTCATGTTACAAACACAAACATTAATATATTTTAGTGGGATTTTGAGTAATAGAGCAAAAATGAAAATGATGTGTGTTTTTAGGTTTTGGAAGCAAAACTCTGTGATGTGTGTATCTGTTTTCAGCCTGAGTAAATGCGCAGAGAACCAAATTTGCTCCAAGTACAGCTGCAAGCTTTTTGTTGTTCTCTGCCAGCTTTGGACATTTTGATCTTCTTAAACAAAAGATCAGAGTTCGGACTGAAAACATTTATGATCAGCAGTTTTCAATGCTTGCCTCCGATTCTCAATTAGTCCAAAGTCTTTTGTTGGCTCTACCAGGTTTTTAGCCAGGATTTTCAACTGTGACCCCTGCTGAAGAAAAACAGTCCCTCAACATGGTGTCGCCTCCACTGTGTTTTGTGTTGCGTATTGTGTTTTCAGGGTGATGTGCCACCTGACCAGATGACATTCACTCCACCTTTACTGTGGTGGACACTTTTAATGGCATTATCTTAAACAGTGGCTTTATTGTTGCCACTGTTCCATAAATACCAGGTTTTTGGAAATGCATGAAACTGCCAATTTTAACTGTTAAAATATAAAAAATTTAAAGTTAAAAAATATACTCCATTAAAAAAAATTAAAAAATATTAACCATTAAAAGCCACCTTCGCACAGCCTTGAAGCAAAGCAGTTTTAATATTATCTCCATTCTTTGGTGTACAGACAACCCATTTGGATGACATATTTCAGGTATTTTCAGGTGGCAATTTTGTTGGAATATTATAGATATGGTGTACCAGAAACATCATAAATGGGTGATTTTTTACCTGGGTAATTTTTCCGTGAATAATTTGTAATTACGTACCATAGAAACATCGTGACGATTGAACCACGATTAGGTTGGGACCCCACTGTACATGTGATGATGAGCTGTTGAGGACATTTGGTTGGAATAGATTTTATTTATGGGTATCAGAGTAAAGAAAGCTGAATGCAAATGCTTGAAAATATTTTTCTGAATTTTATGAGTAAAAAACACAAAAAAGCTAGTATATCTTTTCCCCTCTGTAAGTACACACTACCTTGTGTTGGTCTGTCACATAAAATTCTCATAAAAAAACATCGATGCTGAAGGTGTTGACGTGACAAATGTGAAAAAGTTCAACTGTTGACTACTTGTGCAAGCCACTGTCTGACAGAGACAAAAGGTATGCCAGGAATAATTTCTCTAGAATAGAAAAACAAAGGAATCTTTTATTTTCTTTCAGCACCGTTTAATGTTTTTTTCAATGCAAGCTGACATTTCGTGTCTGTGAATTAATAGCTCAGCGGAGAACATCGGGAAGTCCAATCAGCCCTTCTTCGGGAACACGAACAGCATGATTGATTTCAGATTGCTAGAAGCCTCTCCTGAGAGTCATTTAACCTGTTCTCATTTTCACGTCTGCATGCCGGATGTTCAAGTTTGCGAAGGGGGTGGGGGGTCGTGGTGGGCTTACGCACCAACTGGGCCTTGTTTCTGAACCGAGTCCATCAATAATGGCTAACAGGTGTGCTGGTGAAAAACCGAGATAAGAACAGAGTGCTGACGTGGCGTCACTAATCCATCTCGTGCCGAGACCCCTCGCCGATGCCTCCGGACCTGTCGCTTGGCTTTCAGACAGTCACGCTGTGCAAATCAAATGAGAACTGGCCAAATTGAATGAGAGCCAGCGCTCTCTGTGAGTGTGAGGATAAGTTTCCACAGAAAATACTTTTAGATGTGCAATAATATTAGCAAGACAGCAATTACCGAAGCACATAAACTGCAAAAGTGAGGAGAATCTGTAACTACAGACTGTCATGTGTGTCATCACCACACAAAGAAATCATTGTATGGTTTAATCTTGACAAGTTCTGTATCTGACAACAGACGACAGGAATGTAAACTTGTTCGGTTTTTTTTTTGTTTTTGTTTTTTTTGTGCAGCGTCTCAATCAGCTACGAAGCAGATGAGCTTGAAGTGAATGCACAGATGATGTGTCTATAGGATACAGGGGATGGGAACAGCTGACCTCAATACATGTCATTATCATAGCACAGTATTCAGTCAACAGAGCCTGTCACATCACTTACAGAGCTCCAACAACTGAGTCTCACAACAAATGGTGGGTGCAGCATCGTGCAGCAGATTAACTGAGCTGAGCTGTTACCATGAGCGTTAACCGTCTCCACAGCTCAGAGAGTTTGAGGAAATGAGCGCTCTGCAGCAGAGAATCCAACTCCGGTAACATGAGGCAGGAAAGAAGAACAATGTTTTGATTTTAGATTTTTTTTTTCAAGCAAAGTTTAAGGTCTTAGATTTCACACACTCCTCTACTTCACAATTTCTGCACTTTTTACCCTTCTAGTGGTCTTAAGTTAAAAATGCCCCGCAGCATGAGCATATGAAGCAAAATTAATCAGTTGATTAATTACTTTTTTATATTCCTGAAAATGTGTTAGCGAGACGTTTTAGAAGAAAGGTTTAACCATTTCACAGTTTTTATAGCCTAATAGCAGAGTTATGTACAATTTGTTGCCTTGGTTTGATGAAACCAATCTATTGTAGCTCTAGCTGTTTATTTAGGGGCAACCTGCTGCGAGGTGAACCTCCATATAACGCTCTATGTCTATTTTTTTGCACACTCTGTTCCACTTTTGCTCTGGAGTTTTGGACACAGTCATGTAACCAGAGTGCCTCATTGTGTTTGCTCTGAAAACTACATACATATAAGCTAGTCTTCTTAAGGCTTTCTTCTTGCCACTGGTCAGTAAAGGCAACATTCATAGAGTGGATGACTAATGGCTCTCCTGTCAATATTCTCTCACCACAGTTATGAACCTCTGCTGCTCCTCCAAAGTTACCATGGGCCTCATTTCTGCTTTTATTATCAATATTCTACTAGATTTGCACAACTTAAGATAGGTTTATCCCCCTACCATTCTCCTTTGCAAAGTATTAAAAACTCAGTCAGACTGAGTTGAAAGCATATGCAAAACAATGGATATTCTAGTCTTGTCACTGTTCTTGTTGAATTTAGGTCAGGGCGTTGGAGCCATTCTATCACTTGAACATGCTTAGATCTAAAGCATGTCAATAAATTTCCACTGATGATGACTCTGCCACCATTATGTTTCACTTTGAGTTTTGGTGTGTGATGTGAAGTGTTATATATTTTTTTTGTTTGTTTTGTTTTTTCTTTCTCAGAAAGTTGAGCTGTGTCTAACCAGAGCATCTGGCTTTTAGCAAATTCCAATAAAAACTTCCGTTTGGCTTTCTTGCAACAATAAAATTCCTCTTGGACAGATGTATGGCGTACAAAACTAATAATTGTGTCATGAGTGGATGGTGGCCCTTATTAACTAATTAAGCAACTTGTGATGGTAATTGGTTGCACTGAATTGTGTTAAGGGGTGTCAGAGCAAAAGGAATTACTTCCAGAAACCTTTGAAAACCATGAAACATTAAACTTCCACTTCTCTGATTTTTTTTTTTTAACAAAAAGCATGATAGTTTCTGGTTGTTATGTAACAAGATGCAAAAAAGTTCAATATACATAAAAGACTTTTGCAATTAAAGCCAGTTACCATCTGGACTTCTACAAGGCAGGATGCTTGCATGCACCTTCTGAACAAACAAGCTTTAAAATAAGCCACGGTGTTCCCAAGCACATACATCACCAAGCGCATCATCAATCTTAAAAAAACAAGCATTTCATCTGCACCTTTTCTTTACTTTTTAGCAACTGCTTCAGGTAATCCTTCTATTGTATGTCTCATTAGTCACTCTATGTTAATCTAGGAAAACACAACAAAGAAATGTAATGTTTTCTTTTGTTTTACACTAATGCATCTTGAAATGGGTGTACTTCGTTTTAAGACACAAATAAGAATATCTTAGAACTGGATATAGAGACACTTAATTATGCTAAATGACTGTCCCTCACATATTCAGTTTGGGCATTCAGGCACTAACGTGTTTCTGATGGTCCAAATAAATTACTTTCAGAAAATATTCTGAAACACCAACCAAGAAAACATATTTAGAACAAATTGCTTGTCAAGAAGATAAATGCAGCAGAGAGTCAGTGCATGGTTATTTTCCTCTAACTTTTCCTGTGGCATCCACACACACACATACACACACACACATACACAAAGGGTGCCAATTATAGTAACTGTATGATGAGGTTTCTTATACTGAGCCCCATGCTACCTTTGCCTCTAATCCTTTATTATTAATTATATCTTCAACGAGCCTACACAGTTCTGGTGGTGTCAGCAGCGAGTATCCATGGGAACAGTAGGCTGGTCGCAGCGTGCAGCAGTGCACGCGCTCTGCAGCCTGACAGGCTTGATGCAGAGATGCTCCGCTGACAAGATGAGCAACTCAGTAGCAGAAACTCAGGGAGAAAAACATGATGGAAAACAAGTAGCATGCAGAAATCCAACGTCCTCATTTGATAGGTGCAGTTACTTAAAAAAGGTCAGATTTGACAAATTTCACACAATTGGATCTAATATGATGCATTACCTCAGTTCATGATAATGCTAAATGATGCACCCGATCTTCATGTTTCTTACTACAGATGTATTACTGTTAGATGTTACACCTTTTCCACATTGTTGCACATTCTGTTAATAAAACTTGCAACAACAGCTAGTTCTGCATCTCATGAACTCCCTGAGGTAATGTCACACACTTACAAAAAATAAGCTAACAGCTATTATTTAAAAAGGAAAATTTCTGCACAAGGTTTTAACAGGGAAGATGCAAGAAATGTGTTTATTTATAAATACAAAATTGAACACGCCTGCATAAAAGTGAGTGCAGTACTTCAAAGCACAATTTCTATCATGATGAAAATAAATTACATGTGTATATCCCAAAGTGTATTTTTTTCCCCCCTATTCATTTACCTGCAAATAATAATCACCCGTATATCATTGCTTTACTCTCAAATTGCAAAAATGAAATACTCCTTAACTGATCTTTACAAACAATCATATTTCTAGTTATTAATAACTTACATCAAACATGGAGCCTAGAGGTAATCTCCAGATTCTCTTTCTGCAACCGAAGGACAGCTCATTAACTTCCAATTAGACCTTAATGTTCAGAGAGAAGAAGTTATTTGTGTTGTATTGCCCTTGCTGCACTTGGCAGGGATATTAATGAGGCAGCAAAATGAGCCTAGAAAGAGTTAGATTAAAGCTGAAAAAATATATATATATTCCTCAAAGCATGCAAAAACTGTTAGAAGTGATTTTCGTGTTAATAGTTCCTTGCTGTAGTTCAGAAAATGCAAATATTCCTTGTGGGTTTTCTTCTTTTCTCTGTGTGATGCCTGTTAATTAAGCAGGAGCACCTCTTCGTGGCTAATAAAATCACACACGTACAACATGACAGTCTTCTGCAGCACAAAGTAAACAGAAACATAAAGAATACAGATAAGATCAACTGCTAATATGCATCGGAGAATACTGAATTTGATTATTTGAAATAAATTTATCAAGCAAATGATGTTCTGTCAAAGTGGAGGATGTGTGGGGAAACAAAAATGGGAGTAATTGCTGCTATCTAGTGCCATCTACTAGTGATAATGCTAAATGATGCATTATGCATCTGGCATAATACAACCAGAAGAGGAAACTGTTTTGAAATGAAGAAACTGATATTAAAGTTGTATTTCTGCTGTTTTAAAACAGTAAAGCTTTTTATGTCTCTGTCTCTCCAACACAGCTTCATACTGCCACCTCCGGAATGAGTTCAGCTTTGTTAAAAAAGAACAATATTTCCCAAAGCATGCAAAAACTTCACATTTTTATTACTATTATTATTGTCTCCCTCTGTTTACCTTATAGTTAGCATTGCACATTGTTGAATTAGGTTATGTGCAGTATGTGACTAAAACAACGTCTGAGCAAAGATAAAAGTAGTCATCCAGCGCCATCTAACGGTGAAATGACAAACAACCAGTTGTACCAAACCTGAGGATGTGAGATCAGTAGGAGAAAAGGTGGAGAGAACTGCTACATACCGCCACTTACTGGTGAGTCAAGATACACACAACTAGTGGCAGGAATTTAGCTTTAAAACATTCAGATACATAGGAGCTGTTAATGTTTTCCTCAATGGGCACAGACACTTGAACCATTTTTTATAGATGGATACAAAGTAGATTTCAACAATTTTTCATGTATTTTCTTTCTTTAAGCAACCTAACTTAAAAACTTTCCTAAAAGACAATATCTAGCTGGACCTTTGTTTGAATAATGATGTTCCGAGACTATACGTTACATCTTAGGGTAAAAGTAACCTATAAAGCCAGCACAAAAAGTTTTGCTTTTTAATAGGATTATTACGTAAATTAAGTTGTGTCTTTCCTCTTTGGACTTCTCATTGTGCCATAAGATATTGATAAGTATCCTTCTTCCTGCAGCCAATATTTTTTTCTTCACTGATCCATTCTACTTAAATTAGTTTATTTCTTGTAAGACTCTTCAGAAAGCCTACTGGCATCATGAAACCAGGACAGGAAAAACAGTCAGGAGCTTCTTAAAGATTTCAGCTAAAACATCCACCACTTGCTTCCAATTTTCTATGTACAAGAGAGCAGAAAATGTATAAAATTTGCTCCAAATCTGCTTTATTTGTAGTAGGTTCAAATACAGTATGAGTATCATATAAAAGTCAATATTTATAGTAATTGTTTAGAATTTAATTACAATAAAAGTAACAAAGAAATCAAAATAAATCATGTTTGTACAGTACTGGTAGTTTAAATTGATTTACCCCCAAACAAATGTCTTCTGTTTTTTCTTATTTATTACACTTAAATGTTAGAACATCAAATCTATTTTAATATAAAATATCGTATCAAATGATTATTTCACTTAATAAGGGCAAAAAAAAAGACACATAAATGAACTAACCTAAAATTATAAATGTAGCAGCACAAAGAGACACAATCAGTGCTTTTGGAACAGAAAATATTTTTATTTAAAAAAAACATGAACTTTTTTGTGTTCATATTCTTATTTCAATATGTAAACAGAGTACAAGACTGAAAATAGATTTTATAAAAATGCCTAAAAATACTTACTAATTTAGTGCCACACCAAACACCAGTAAACAAACTTCACCTACATTACTTTATTAACCCGCCTGTGTGCTCAGAGTTCAATACAATCTGACAATCCAAAAACAGAAGCAGCAGAGCCCGTGTGAAAATAGCTATAGATAGGAAAGTTGAGCGGCACAAAATAAGTGACAAATACAGATATTTCCAGCACTTAGAAAACTTGTGCAAGTCTGCTGTTTAGTTATTCTGACATTTGCATAATTCTGCAGCGCTAAGTATTCTGTTTGAAATCTATCACAAGTAGTCTGGTCCTATGTTACAAATGCAACATGAAAATAAGCAAAACGTCAAAACAATAGAAGTTTTATGTTAACATCTAGCAAAAAGAAAAAACAGAAAGGCAGCATCACTGTCCCTTTAAGCCACAGCATTTCTACCCTGGCAGTAAACCTCTGTTTTAAAATATGTATGTGTTACATACATATGCAAGAACATTGCCTAAAAATGATGGATTATTACCAAACAGGAGAGAGCGGACCGTTATGTGCTCAAGGCCAAAGGAAAATACAAACAGGGCACAAAGAGGATTAAACGAAAAAGATAAATCAATCAATCAATCAAATTTTATTTGTATAAATAAACTTTATTAAAAATTTATTTATTCCTGATTGAGCCTTTAAAAAGGAAGCAGATGCAGACAATAGATTGTTTTCTGTTTAGTATTAAAAGTAAAAAAAAAAAAGTGTGTTGCATAATTTAATTTTAGTGTGAAAATACAGTTTGGCAGAAATTGTATTCCCACCATACATATTTCAAAATCCTTTAATAAACTAAATTCTAACGTTTTCTTTAGTGGAGCATTTTTAAAGTGGCAGTATTGTGTAAAAATTGACTTTTTTGAGCTTTACTTCATGTTATAATATTATTCCCTCATCAGAAACATAACTGGAGTGTAGCTTTGATTCTTTCATGCATGTTTGAGAAATCCTTTAATCTCCGCTGGCAGCCATTTGAGTTTGCAAAACGCTCGCTCTCACTAAGCTACATCTTTTCCACTCAGCTCCTCCAGACGAGCGGCAGCAGCAATTAGAAAACACCTAGTAGAGCTGCACATCTGCGGAGTTCATCATGCAGATGCGTTACACTGAGCTACTTCTCAGTGTAACGCTGGTAAAAACATTGTTCCGAGTGTTAATGGAGAAACGCTGTTGTGACGACGTGCTGAAGGTGGAGTCTCAGAAAGAACAAGGACTTTCTTAAAGAGACAAAGCCCCAATTTCAAAGCATTATATTGTGATATTTTACATATAAAGCATTTTTATAACAACCGAAGGTGACATAGCTACTTGATGGTGCTATAAAATGCCCCTATGTGCCTGCAAAATACATAATACTGCCTCTTTAAAACATGATTGATTTGGAGCAAATCTTTTCCTATGCAGATAAGTTGGTGTAGTCGTGCATATGTCACTTGCAAATTACTCCTTTTTTTTGGGCTCTTCGATGAGCTTCCCCTTGTTGTACTTCTGTCCAATTCCATAAGGTACATGTGCAGATATGGTTCCCAGCTCATTGGCCCCCTCAATGTGGAACATCTGGTCGTCGAAGAAGATGTGAGGTCTGATTTTCTGCAACAGAGGGCCTTTGGGAGCTCCGGCCAGAAAGAGGGCCTCATCGATCTCCAGGCCCCAGCTGCGGAGGGTCTTCAGGACACGTGCGCCGGAGCTGGCTGCGCTGCGGGCCGTGACCAGGAAGGTTCTGATCGGGCAATTCAGACGCTCGTTCTTGGCATAAAATTTTCTCTGAAGCTTACCGAGGGCCTCCAGGAAACACTTTAATGGACCCTGTGAAGCACAGAATCAGGTTAATGTCCCATAAAATGAGGAGTGTGACAACAGATATATTTAAAAAAAGCTAAGAATTTATTCCTCTTGAACTTTTTTTATATTAAAACCACAAACTTAACTTCTTATTGGGATTTTGTAGTGATGCCCAAACTTTTTTTTTTTAACAAATAAAATCTGAAAAGTGCTGCATGCACCTGCATTCATACCTGAATCAATACTGTGATTTTTAAGTGTTCACAAAATTTTCAATTGGATTTATGTCGGTCCTTTGACTGGGCCATTCTAACACATATATATGGCTGTATGTTTTTGTTTGTCCTATTTGAAGGTGCAGTTCAAATTTTAGCTCATCCCATCAACTATGACCTGTGTTGAAGTAAAAGATAAAAGTTACTGTTCTGATCAACTCCTTGCAATTTCTTTAATAAGTGCACAGCTTCATTTCAATGGGTCTGTATTATTTGATCGAGTTGACTGCATATAAGATAGATAATTTCTTGGAAAATGCTTGAGAGGACATTTGTAGTAAATCTGCACTACATAAATTTAATTAAATTAATTCAACTCCAAATTGTCGTATTGGGTTTTCCTGAGATTTATTCAAGGGTGTAACAAGTAAAAATGGGCTGAATACATATGCATGGAGCACCTTTTGCATTTTTATTTGCAAAACCTTTGATTACCAATGTATTAGTACCTTCTTAATTATGTGCTACGTTGTCTCAGTTTATCCTATAAAATCTCAGTATAATTGAGATTTGTTGTTGCAACCGGATACGATGTGAAGCCATGACAGGGAATGAACAGTTTTGCATAGTCCTTTACAGCAGGTTAGACAGGTTCATAACTCCAGGAGTTAAGAATCTGACAAACCTGTATCTCCACATTCAAATTAGTTATAACGACAAGAATATAGATCTGTGTGCAAGTTCAGACATGTATCACAATTTACTGATGAAGACAGAAAATGTGACTAATGGAAGAAAAAAGAACCTTCAAAGTTGAAGCAGAAACAAAAGTCATTTTAAAGCTATGTAAAAGAATATGAACACTGGGCTGACATGTTGCATAGAGTCATGCAACATGTCAGCATGTTGCATGACACATGTCTTATTTTAAGAAGACATGTGATCTCATTTTTACAGGTATCAGACATGTTGCACGGAGATGACAGTGCCTTTTTACCTGAGCCAAAGGTTTATTCTCAAACTGTTTCTCATGCTCAAAGAAAGTGTCGAGGCCGTGCTTCTTCACAATGATTTCTGACTCGTCTGAGAAGAGGACGGCGTCACCATCAAACGCCACTCTCAGCTGAGTGTCGCTCAGATCGCTCTCCTGTTTTGGCGTAAACATGGTGGCTGCAGCAATCCCTTCACGGAGGAAAGAAACGGTTAAAAAAACCTGCTGACATGTGAATGTTCTGTTCTTGGAAGTCTGCCGCAGGCTAATGTCAGTCCTATATTTCATTATCAGATGTTTGAACTGACGCTCAACTTCAGGTTTCAGCAACCACCTCTGTGGATTTCACCAAAATAATAGTGACTCGCAAAAGCTTCCCTATCGCTTGAATGTTTCCACATTTTGCAATGTTATGATCACAAACTTCAGTCTGTCTTTCTTGTTTTCTTTTCAGTTCCTGGTTCTTTGTGGTTATACATCATTTTGGATAAAAGCAGCAAATCCTCACATTTAACAATTTGAAACTAGTAAAAATACACCATATTTGATCAAAAATAGAGAGAGATTTTTATCAAGAATATGCTAATTAAATTTTTAGATTAGACTGGAGGAGCCATAAAGTTCAGCCTTTCTGTTAACCAACTTGCAGCACTTTACAAATGCATAAAAAAGCTGAGAAAACAAATGGTTACTATGGAGATTTGATAATACCTATATGCTACTTTTTCTGCATGTTGCCAACAGTGACATGAGAGGATTTATTTTCCCCCACAAGACAATGTCTTGGCCCCCATTATCCTGGGGGGCAAAACAAACTTAGGGCCACATTCAGCCTTGTTTATCATCTCATTTCAGATGAGAACAATAATTATTTTTTCAATTTCCCGACACTCCATCTTCTTCACCGTCGTGTTTTCTTGAATTTGATTATGATGTATGTACGATTAGAAATATTTCAGTTTCATTTAGCGTAAAGAAATCTTTAGTGGTGAAATTAACTGTGACACTGGTGATTAAAAATTATTTCATAACGCAGGATTTTTTTTTTTTTACCAACATAATAAATTTGTTGGAATTAAATGTTGATTTTTCAGTGTGAGATTTATGCAGCTGTAATAAAATATTTATTTATTTTCAGGGTTTTTGTGAGAGGTGCCAATAATTATGGAGGGGAACAGTATTAAATAAATATTTAAAATAAAAGTTTGTGTGTCAAACGTTCTGGCTGTAATAAAAGGATATTTCCTCTTACCTGCCTCTATTGCTTCTGTAACTTTCTCTGGAGTTGTTGAGAGATAAAGGTTTGTCATGTAGGCCTTCAGGTAACCTATAGGACTTTTCCCTCCAGTCATACAGAATCTCTCTATGGTCAACCCTGAAAGAGCATCAAATACATTAGATATGCATGAAGAATGAAACCCCAGTTCTAATGAGTTCCCTTCTTGATTATGCCTGCTGATGTAGCGAGGCGGTGAGACGTTGCAGAGCTGAACGATTAACAATGTTTGGTTAAGAAACGCAGCGTACCGTAGTGATTAATGCTGTTAATGAGGCGCACGCCGACTTGAGCGTGGTTGTTAGTCATCAAGACGATGTCAAACAGTTCCTCGCTGTCTGGGTAAAGGTTCCTAAGTCGAGTGTTGACATTCATGAGAGCCTGTAACACATATCAGACCTTCTGAACACTCAAAGGAAAAAAAGCATATTGAGTTATTGCGTTACACATGAGGTAACAGGTATTACAAAAGGTTTGCCATACTTTCCTGTTTAAATAAATTGCACAATATATGTTCTGACTGTGGAAATAAAGGATTTTAGTGAGTTTGGAATCATGTATTTCCTATATTAGATAGACATATTATACTATAGAAGCAGTGCAAACGGATGGACAGATGGATGAGATTCAACTCAACTCATGTTCCACTTCTGGTAACAAAATTAGGTCAGATTTTTTCATAATGCCGCTGTCAAACCAATGAGTGACACCTGTCTCAATGTTGTGCCTACCTTAAAAGAGGAACTACAATTCAACTGACAAAAAAGAGAAAAAATATATATATATATATTGTCGCTTGATGTGATAACCTTCAATTGTGGACTTATTTATTCCAAGAAAACAATTGTACAATAATTAACATACAGAGGAGCAGCATGGAAAACAAGACCAATGTGAAAATTCACAATAAGAGAAAAAACTTATTATGGGAGTCAGAGATTGAAAAGTAGATACCTGTTAGGCTGTTTGGTCTATTGGCAATTACTTTGCAAAATACTCTAAAAACTGTTCCTGTACTGTAATTGTGACTGTAGTTTTATGATGCTCATAAGTTACTGACTCCTAATGAGATAATCATAAAAGAGTTTGATTCTTTCGGTGTATTTGAATGACTGGGTCACATCAACATAACACGTGTGGCAAAGTTACAATAACAATTTCGACCAGTTTATGGACGGATGAAGATGCTCTGTTTAACAGCTTCTTTTTTCAATAAAAAATATAAAAAACACATGTTAGTATTGTCTTTTATTTTTGGACAATCAATAAAAAAAACCTGAAGCAATTCTGTTGAGCTTTTACTCTTCTGTCACCAAAAGCAGAAAGGGCACCAAAACTTGCTTAGGGTCCAACATCCCCTTAAATACGCCCCTGCTAAGAAGTTAAACTACATGGATAAAAGACTTTAGTTTGGTGAGCAGCACCAAGACTGATGGCTTGTTGCCAGTACCAGTACTAGGCTACAACTGGGCTGCCTTAAAAGGGCCCACGCCGGAGTTACAGCTTTTTGCCACTCCCTGAACGACAGGCCTACCTTTACAAAAGGGAAAGCAGGTCCCGTCGTTAACGGATCGTTTTCATGTTCCACCTGAAAAGCGACGTACTTCTCCACTCCTTCATCCTCGAAGATTTTCCTCTCCGCCACCATGTTGAAGAGGGTGCGAGAGGAGACGGCGATAGTTACCGCATACTGGGGTTTGGGCTGACACAGACAGAGGACGACAGAAAAACCATTACCGATACTTAAACTAAGCTACTTTAAAAGTTATAATGTTAGGGATAAGTAATAAACTCACCGGCCTTGGGACTTTTGTCTTTAGATTGTCAAAGAAAGCTTTAGCTGCTTCCCAGTCTTTTTCCTCTTCATTGTCTTTGGTTGCTGTTTTTTCCTTTGGTTTAATTTCGCTCATTTAAAAAAAAAAAAAAAAAAAACTGAAGAGAGTCGAAACAAAATCTAAAACAAACTCAACTAAGTAGCGTGCAGTACGCTACAGTTACTCTGTTGCACCTACTAAACTTTACGGAAGTGAAAGTAGGGAAGCCCGGTGGGAGTTCCTACCAGCAGTGACGCAAGTTGTCATGACAACACTTTCGCCGCATTGGTTATTGACTACCACAGTAACACGTTCTATGCAAAATACTAAATAGTACCATTTATATAAATTGAATCTGAACGCAGAATTATAAAATTGTACAGCAAATAAGCAAGCTGCACTTTTCTTAATGTGAGAACAGTCTCATTCTAGCAATACGTGCAAATATATTACAGAGGCAACTCTAAGACATGCACAAAAAATTACAATAATTTGTAAAAAAAAAAAAACAACAACAATAAAACAAAATAAAAATAATGTTAACAATAATGGACTAGGTTGTGTTGGTCTATCACATAAAGTCCTACTAATACATTATAAAGTCTGTAGTTATAAAGTGACAATAAAACTGGAAAAAAAAAGTTATGCTTTTGCGAGCTACTGTACGTTATTCAAATATTCCATTTAAATGTTTAATACAATACGGGCATCTTGGAGCGCTGCTCTCGTTAAATCTTTAATTGCTTACACAACTGTGACTCACACACAAACACATGAATGACCTCCCTCCTCCTCTGCTGCACCCCCTCCACCCAGCAGTTGGTTGGTAGAGTCCGGGACGGAGCATCATGGCGATTGACGGTAAGTCTGCCTCTCAGGTACCAGCCCTCATGTTAAACTTTACTATGAAACAGAATCTTCTCTATAGATGATCGAGTCCGATTATTTCTGCGGCCGGTCTCCCTCTTGATCCACGCGGCAAGAGAGACACCGCAGAGCCGGGGCGCGCGGGCGGCTGTAGCAGCGCGGGACGAATGATGCTGAGAGATGCGGACACTTTGGTGATGCAGGACGGTTGTGATCCGTTTGTGGGATGCTCACGTGAAGTAATGCGACATGTAAACAGAGATGGAGACAGTTCCGTGGGGGCTCTCCGGTGTCACAAGTAAAAAAAAAAATACATTAGGAAAACGTTTGTCCAAGACACAACCACAAATAGAGAATAATTTAAATATATAATGTTAAGCTGCTGTTACAACGAGACCGCTCTGCGGATGAATGAGATGGGATCTCGTCCCCCCAGAAAACAACGCTGTTAGTTTAAAATCACTCTATTTCATGACTGTGTGTGCCGTTTAGCTCCTTTTATCAACACTTAGTGTTTATAGTGAGTACCAGCGTGGTGACGAAGAGGTCTTCTGTGACTGAAATTCAGCGGCTGAACAGTATTAATGTCACGTGTGGCCATGCGTGCATGTTGGATGAGTTTAATGACGACCTGCCAGCAGTGTCACACCTTTAGAAAGACAACATTGTTCTTCGATAGTCCATTCATTGCTCTTTTGCTTTGAGTACACACTTTAGTCCGAAGGATGTTAACAGGGGTGGTTCTTGCGTGATTGGCGCCCGGGTGAACCGGAGCCCCCTACCACTTTGTAAAGCCTAGGAAGCTTTACAAATAAGAGGGTAATGTGAGTTGACTAATTAAGGTTTGAGCCACAATCCCGTTGGAAGAGGAGTGAAATAGACTGAATATCTCTAAAATATATACCGTAAAGTGGATACATATCTTTCACATGTTGCATAGTAAATGAAGACATGTAGAATTACCTAAAAGAAAGCACATTTTCACTCTTAGGCTACAAAAATTGAGTATTTATTTTGTGATGTTCTCTTGTGTTTTACTAAATTTCTGTTTTGAGTATTTCTGCCACTTGGTGCAGTATTTAGATTTTCTGGATTGGTTTCTTTTTAATTAAGTGAGTACAAGGAAGGAATAGCCTACTCTGACAATACGTACACTTTGTTAAGTTGAGTGCAGAACCAGGGCCAAGCGCTAGCAGAGCAAACATTCTGGTCTGACACGTTTCTCATGTGTTCCCTTGCTAATGCCACCCTGGGCAAGTGCCCATGTGGCAAATATGAAAAAACACCACTGCTTGTGAATAATTTTAATAACAGAAATAACATTAAATATTTGTAAAAGAAAAAAAAAACCCTCATACCTCAGTTTGGTTAAATGCAATAAATACATAACAACAAGCTCTTGCTGGGCTTTGAATGTGCCAAATGTCATAAGGTTCAAGACTACAAAGTGAATTGTATATGCACATGTGCAGCACTTTAATCTACTTGTTGGCTTATCTAACCTCAGTGACCTTTGTGTAGTCTGCAACTGTAAAAGACTACGTAAATGATTTTAAAACAAATAGTTATGACACTAAATAGTGCAAATAAGGCCAAACTGTTTTGTTGCAGTCTCACAAGCTTGGACTACTTTCTCAAATTCAACAAATGAGAGAAGAGAGCCTTAACTTTGACTTAAGATATACTCACTGCTGGCAAGAATTCATTCTGGCTGGCAAGAGTATAAGTCCAGAGGTCTGATAATTAAAACTTCCATTTCTTTTTGGGATTGTCCAAATAAAAAATAAAAAAAAGTGTTCACTGAATGTCAGGCAAAAGTAATACTACAGAAACCCTAAACAATTTAATATTCTTAACACTAACTAAATATGAACTTCGTAGTTAAAGGAACACTAGCTGGTAAAGGAACAAGTAAAATTTTGTGAATAATTGCAGTTTATCAAATACAATTATTGACATTCCTGGATATATCCAGAAGGGGTCAGTATTTGGGTCCAAACCCCTCCATTCACTAAATATTATTTTTGTAAAGCATATATCTTCATGTAAAACCGTTTGACAACTCCCTGCATTGTGTATCATTTTCTGAGAAGTGCGACAAATAGTATATGTAGCAGGTGTGAGTTATGAGGCTTAAATCACAAAACGTTTTGAAAAAGAATCCATGGTGGACAGATTGAACTGGAGATTAAATTACATACCACTGGGTAAGATTTAAAGAGTGGTGTTTAAGCTTATTTACTA
This sequence comes from Xiphophorus maculatus, assembly GCF_002775205.1. NCBI lineage: Eukaryota > Metazoa > Chordata > Actinopteri > Cyprinodontiformes > Poeciliidae > Xiphophorus > Xiphophorus maculatus. The sequence continues at coordinate 7,022,496 of NC_036457.1, forward strand.
TGAACTGCATATTGTTAAATGCTATAAAAATGGAAAGAGAAAATCAGTATTCTACTGTTTTTAAACAGTTTCAGAAGGAGACAACAACAACACATTGAATAATGATATCCCAGCTGCATCCATGGATTTCTAAAACAAGTTTCAGCTTGCTGAAATATATTTTATTCATATAAAGTACATACATTTTTTAGGTGGTTTGATTGCAAAGTTGTAATGACATTAAAATCATTCCCAGGATCCTTGGCAGGGTTATTTTAGGTGCAGTACATTGAATATAAGTCTTTAAATATTATTTTGGATTAATAAAAAAAATCGTTCAGCTAGGGAATAAAGTACATGTTTTGACAGTTCAATCAGTAATCCTGTTTCTTTAGCTTTTTTTTTATTTCTGTGTATTCCAGGAGGGGGGAGAAACTGTGGTGCCCATGAACTCATCTGTGCTAGACGAGGTAAGACCATGTCTTCTAAAACCTTTACCAAGTTTTTTAACATCCTCGTTTATTTACAACATTTTACTGTAAATAAATGTAGATTTTTTTTTTTTACTGTCCTCAGAATACAGTGTTTCAGTGAATTATGTATGCCGTGTCAAGTTTTGGTTCGCCTCAGCGAAAGAAGGCAGCTGTGTGTGTATGATTTATTCAGCATGTAGGTTTTGTTTCGTTCCAGGTGTCCATGTGTAAGCAATGCTTCCGTATTCTAAACAGCCACGCTCCTTAAACTGCATCATCCTCTGCTCCAAAGACTTCAACCTATATTTATTTTTAAATTTAACTTTACAGAAATCTGACAGATTAATTACACTCCCTTGTTTTCATTCTCGCTGAGACGAGCTCACATTCCTCTGAGGGCATTATTCATTTCAGAACGCTTCGGTGGCTGCGTTTTCACGTTTGTTAGACAGCTTGCAGGAGTCATTAGCTGGAGAAGCAAGCTGATTGAATCCTGAGGCTGAGCTCAGAGTCCTAAGTTAAACCTCAGTTCACAGACTAATTTAGCTCGGTTTTCCTTGTTTACTTTGTCAGGTCAAAAACAAATTGAACACAAACACTTATGAAGGAAAGAGGGGCATCACCTCTGCTGGCAAAAGAGATGTTGGGGATCATATAAACTCCTCCGCTTTCAAGTGTACATCGATGAACGCTTCAGGTTACCCCAGGCCTCTGAATTATTCAGCTGTTGTTAAAATTTACAAAGCAGAGTGATGTATGAAGCGTCATCACATCTCTTTAGCGCCAGTGCCATAAGCTGGAAGTTTTTAACAGACGGCTGATGTGCCCACCGCTGCAGAGGTCATGCTGGCTCAATCGACAGTGAGAGTTGACACGTGAACCTTAAAACCACTGGATCTGATTAAGTGTGAGGGATTTATTACATGCGTGGTTACCTCAGAGGTGGATGCCTTTATTTTAAGATACAAGCTATATCTGGATTATAACACAATTGCGGTTATAAGGTAAGACTGTCGCTTTATTACCTAACTTGTGTTTTGCCACTCTTTATGATTGGGGATTGATCATTTTTGGCAGAGTGCAGCAGGCATGCTGTACTACTTGAAAAAGCTGAAACAGTGTCTTTCCTGTTGCTATGGTGAGAAAAGTCTGTCCATGCCAAGTTTAGTTCACTTTCACTGCAGTTAAGGAAGATCACTACAGATCTAACATAACTGTTTATTTTAACCAGGCTTCGTAAGTTATTTTAATCAGCAACGCTGGGAAGCATAAGCAACATGTTAAATGCTCTATTTGAGTATTTGTGGGTTTGACTGGAAGTAATTTGTCTTAAGTGTTAAATGAAATATTTTATTTTAATTATATACTACATTTTCAACAAAATCTGGTAAAATGCTGTCTAGTGTGTGTGTGTGTGTGTGTGCACCTAAGGCACAAAGCTCATGTTGCGCGGTCAGAGTGATTTAAAACAAAGCTTGCATTTATGAAAACGCATTTAGCGTGACTATATGGGATAACATGACATGCACAAAGGCAGGTGCAAAGGATAATTTGGTGTTCATTCTTCAAAGGCATTTTAGAAACGTCCTCAACTGAGACTATTTTTACTGAAATCAGTTCCAGGATCCTTGGCAGGATTTTGTAGGAAGCAGAAAAAAGTCAAAAAGGTGTAAAAAGTTAAAGCCAGTCATTTTAACTTAATACATTAAAAACTGAACTCATTACGGATTTTCATATTACAGGTGTGTGTGATCGGCGTGTAGTGCGTGTGTGTGTGTGTGCAGGGGGAGAGAGGGTGTTTTCCAAGGACAAATTGCAACAATTCTTAAAGCTCTGAATTGTCTTAGGGTCAATTCAATCCGTCACTAATTTGTTGATCCATTTCACGCAAACATGCAACTATTTTGTTCTTACCTATTTTCACTTCATAGAAATAAATCTCATTTTAGTTTCCTGAGTCAAGAAACTGAATTATAAAGATGCAGCAGCAAATGTAGGTGAACTACTGACCGAAACATCCACTGCAGAGACACTTCTGTCATTTAGGCAAATTAATTCTGGAATAAAGCATTTTCAGCAGTGAAAATAATCAAAAATACACCATTGTCATTGGCTCCAAGGTTTTTGTCCATTAATCCTGCAATATAGTTCCATACTCTACCTGAAGAGTTTAAATAAAGAAGTCAAAAGCCCTGATATAATTTCTCTGCTTAATTATTAAAATGTGTCGGTGTGAGTTTAAGCTACATATCTCAATATATTTCAAAAACTAAACAAAATAACACTTCTTATTATAAATTTAGTCTAAAAAGTATTTTTCTTACTAACTGTTCTTTCTTTTTAACGGTTAAGAACGCTGCTCAGACTGCAGCTAATTTGCCCGACAGTCTCCTAAATGATGGTCCAATCTGATTTTTCGGGCTTTACTGAATCTACTTTTCTGTTAGATACTGCTCCTTTGAGACTCTAGTAAAAATAGCACAGGGCTGCCTGCTTGGTTACATGAAGTGTGGATGGCCTACATACACCGCCGCGGCTTATGTCTGCCTAAGAGGAATAATGGTTGATTCAACTCACAGCAGCTAATGCTCACCATTTTGACTGAAAAGTTTAGACTTATTTCAGTGTGAGCTGTTTACTTTTTGAAATAATAAATTATCAATAGGTGATTGTTCTTACAGTAACTCAAGTTTGTGTTTTATTATTGCTCAGCTCTAAGAAGATTTTCCGCTTCTTTAAAACAATTTGGTGTACATTTTTTTACTGCAGTGTTGCATTTTTCTAATTTTTTTTTCTTGTTGTCTTTCTCTTTTTCTTGTCTGTTCTCCTCTTCTCTTCCCCAGTTTCTCCTGAACTACTGGGTGTTTTGTCTTCCATTGCAGCCTTCGTGGCGTTGATGGCTCTGTTTTTTCTTTACCTCAGCAACAAACTGTCTGTGCAGAGTCCCGACAATCTGTCACATCTCAATGGACAAAAGAACCCCCACCAAGGTACTCAACACATTTACAGACTGGCCATATGAGCAGAAATGCTCTCAGTTATTGGTTACAAAAATGCTCACAGCGTGGGGGATTTACAGTTGCAAAGATAGTCTGCTATACCTGGAGAAAATACAGAAGAGCAGTGACTTTGCAAAACCTCTAAAATGAATTAAAATACCAGAAGTGAACTGGTCAACAACAAAACAGTCTTCTGTATTATTTATAAGACTATAGTGTTTGCAAGACAGAAGTATTTTCTTTCAAAGAAACACATAAACTAAAATCAACAAACGAGTAGCTTCACCTGAAGAAAATTTAACGTCTCCACCCAGACTCCAAAACCAAATCTTAACTTTGGGGTAATTTTGAAGAGAGTTGTGGGCAAGAATTGTACTCAAAGTCACATAAATTTGGCAAACAAAGTCTACATCAACAAATTAGTTTAAAGGTTGCACACCAGAACCACATGGCTATTGTAGTTTTTTTTTTTTATCAACACCAAACTCTTTATGGTTTAGTTTGGCTTTCAATTGAATTAACCTTTTATTTCTCCCATAAAAGGTGAAAACATTTAGGAAATTATTTATCATGGCCTCATTTGTTCATAACACAAAAGCCTGGCATCAATTAACTAATCAACTTCCTTTATGCCATTGGGTAGATTTGGTTACAGTGAGGTGAGCCAGCTTTCTTAACAAACAGGAAACTTGACATAAACACAAGCATAACAGGACTAAAAGTGGCCCAGTGCTTGGTACTTTAAAATATTAAAAACAATGAAACAAAAACACTGAAAGCGGACTTATATGTAGAGCCCAATTTATATTAAGGAGAACTTAGATAATGTGAATTTTCTTAAAATTCAGTTTCACAGCTAAGCAGCAAACATTTACCCAGTGTAGGCTATCTATTATCAACAAGCTGTTGAATGCATGATGATGGCATCACACCCTGCTAACCACCACATGTCTGTGTCAGTGCTTCTGATGAGGTAATCTCGTGGTCGGCGTGTAATAGAATCCCCCGACTGAGAGATGGCCTTCTTCAAGAGCTTCCAGCCGACCCTGCCGTCTGTCAACATTTCTTCCATCCTGGACTCTGTCACCAGTCGTGTGGATGATCTGGCCAACGCAGTCAGCGATGCCACATATGCTGTCAGCGACCAGCTCACCGAGCAGGTTACTACGATCATCAACAAGGTGCAGGAGGAGGAGGAGGAGGGGGAAAACAGCAGGAGCCAGGATGCTGCTCAGGCCTCCGGCTCGCAAGAGGGAAGGGCCGGAAATAAAAGCATGTGGCAAATGCAGAGAAACTCAGACGCTGGCCAGACTGGTTCAAGAAACAACCAAAACAGTGACACAACGGAAGGGCAGAACTCCCAGAGTCAACTGGAGTGGGAATGGAGGGACGGATGCTGGCGAGTTAAAAAGACGGAGGCCGAGCTGGCAGAAGAAGAGATGAGGAAGAAGGAGGAAAAGGAGATGCAGGAAAAACGAGAGCAGAGGAGAAAGGAGAGGAGAGAGAGGCAGCTGGAGAAAGAAGCAGAAACCAAAAGAAACAGAGAGGAAGCCAACGAAGGAGGGAAGGAAGAGGAAGATGAAACTTCTGAAAAGATAGATGACAGAGAAGGACGAGAAAGGAAGACAAATGAGAGTGAAGATCCCATATCTGCTCAGCAAAAAAGTGATGACTGTGATAAAACTTCTTACTTAGCTGATAGAGAAATAGAAACAAAGACATCAAAACAGGAGGAGGAAAAAGACGGAGAAGCCGAAGAGGGGCAGGAGAGAGAAGCAGACAATGAGGAAGAGGATGAGCCATCTAGGTCATCTTCTAAAGTCAAAAAGAGGAAGTCGGATAAGAAAAAGGACAAAGAGAGTTCAAAGAAACCTCAGGAAGACTTAGATGTGGAGAAGAAGAAAGACAGAAGCAAGAAAAGCAAGAAGAAAAAGAAAGGAAACCAAGGTCAGAGTGAGCTGCTTCTGTGTGAACACCAAAATCTGGATCTCTCCTCAAGTTTCCACTCTTACCTTTTTGGAGTGTTGTCTTCTTCTGTGTCTTCTTCTTGCCTCTTTAAGAATTGCATTCACCATTACTGAAGAGATAAATGCAATGCTTGAACTAAAGTGCCCATATGTCCTGTACAGATGGAGTTGTATCAAACAGCGAAGAGGAAAAAAGCCCGGAGGGTGTGACCCAGCAGAACATAACGTCTGCATGGAGTAAAGGCAAACAGTCCAGTGAGCAGGGAGGATACAGCAGTGAGGCCTCCAGCGAACAGGGTGAGACTGCACATATGGTCTTCTCTCTAGTTATGCAACATCTATTTGAACCAGTATGGTAAGAAAACATATGTATTTAAATTCTAAAGGTGGCACATGGCCCGTTCAGAATAATTTAAAGACATGAGGAATAGTTGTTCTTAAGAAACATCCCAGATAACAAAGAAAATACAGTCAGTAATTACAGATTATCATAGCATAATTACTGTTGTACCGTAGTATAATTACTGATATCAGTAATTATACCAGTAATTACTGGTATAATTAGTATTATGGTTACTAATATTTGCCATATTTTTCCAAGCATCTACAAGTAAAACTAATTTTCTATGACAGGACAGGTAAACACAAATTTATGCTTTTAATTACTTAATTTAAGATGCATGGTTGAATTAAAAATAAATATGCCAATATATAACACATGATGCGGGTTAAGCTTTGGCCTGCAGTTCTGACGAAATTCACTAAAAAACTTCAAAACCAAAAATCAAAAATAACTTTTCAGAATTTTGTTTTTGTTTTGTTTATTACGATATATAATTCCCAGAAGACATTAGTAAGCCTCTGTAGGTATTTTATTTTAGAGTCTAGCTCAGGTTTAAGATTATTTACCTGCTATTTATCTGCTGAATTACACATACATCCTGTTGGCTGAATACACAATAAAGATAGTATGAATCAAATTAGCATTACTGGTTCATAAAGTGCTTATTCTTTAGCTAAAAGGTTTTAATGCTGTGCTAAGCTAAGCTAACTGTCACCCAGATGGCAGCTGGTAATGAATACAGAAAACTCAAAGGACAGGAAAGATCATTTAGAGTAAACATTAATGCTTTCTATTCAAAATCTAAAATATCAAACTTTACAAATGTAGTCTTTACATCCACATTGTGTTATAGGAGGTGGTGTTAATGGTGATAAATATTTAGTTCAAAAGATGGGAATAGAAAAATAGATAAGTCATCAATAAGATAAGCAAAATTGCAAAAAAGCATTAAATCTGCTGAGTTAGCTGAGAAAAAGCACGAGTGACTTAAGACAGCTGGCAGCAAACCCAAACAGTAACTCTGTGGGCAAAACATTTTTGGATTTAATTTTGATTCTGTCAGTCATTCAACCATGGAGTCCAAAGGACACCTAATGAAAGTTTCTGCATAGCGCAGTAAGTCTCAAATAACAGTGAGTCCATCTCATGTTACTTCGTCTTTGTCCCTCTTCGTCTCTGTTGTGACTCCAGCTGCCAGCATTCAGAGGATAAAGAGAGATTCCTCTTTAACTGAGCTCCAGCCTCCACCGTACCAACACGTGAGCTCGGGGACACGCAAGTCCTCACGCTCAGAACGAGAAGTCCGGAGGCCGCCGTCCCCGCAGCAATCCGACAGCCCTCGCTGCTCCAGCGAGGCCAGCATGGAGCAGGACACCGAGAGTTACCTCAACAAAGGCTGTGAGGAGGACATTCCCAGTGACAGCACTGCTGTCTTGAGCCCAGAGGTTGGTTCTGATTCTCATTATTTCAGCTAATGAATCAATAAACTTTCGTAATGGTTTAACATCAAATACTCTGTGAAAAGGAAGAGTATAAAACTGTTATACACCATCACGTTATGTCAGTAAGTTACAATATCTTGCAGAAGTTCATAGTCCTTTAATCTTGTATTTGAAATAACAACACAAAGTAGTTGATGATTGCTAAATAGAAAGAAATTAGTACAAGGATTTAATTTCTTTTCCTCTGAAATGTACAGTGTGCTTTTCAGAGAGCCACCTTTTACTACATTTACTGCTACAAGTCGCTATAAGTTTGAATATTGAGAGACTGAGATTTTTGTTCAACTGTGTTTACAAATGCCCACTCCTAATCTTAGGGGGTTTTTTTTACTATTATTATTTAAGTGGTTATCATTGGCAAAGAGTTAATGTTTACTTTACCAGTCAGTACTAGAACGTGAATGTAACCCCTCTGTTTTTGATGTTTTTAGGATGGTTCTGGTCTCCGGCTTCCTTCGGCCTACGAGCCAGAGCCCATCGCACAATACGGCACGCTGGACGTCGCCTTCGAATACGATTCTTCTGAGCAGTGGTTGGCCGTCACGGTGACGGCCGCCACCGACATCCCCGCTCTGAAACAGACGGGCAACATCGCCTGGCAGGTCCACCTGGTCCTGCTCCCCACCAAGAAGCAGCGGGCCAAAACGGGCGTGCAGAAGGGTCCGTGTCCCGTTTTCACAGAAACATTCAGGTTTTCCCGGGTGGAACAGGAGGCCCTGGGGGACTACGCGGTTTGCTTCCGCCTGTACAGCATCCGACGGATGAAAAAGGAGAAGGTCCTGGGAGAGAAGGTGTTCTACCTGACTAAGCTGAACTTGCAGGGGAAGATCGCTCTGCCCGTCACCCTGGAGCCTGGCTCTGAACTTACAGTGAGAACATCTTGTGAAATTTTACCCTCCTGTATGCTGACTTCACATGAAGCTGCATAACTTGATGATTCCGTTTTGTTTTTTTCTATCATGCCAGGGTTGTGGCTCTCTTGTAAGTGTGTCTCGTAGCGCAGGTGCTTTGTCCTACCGCTCCACCGAAGACTCATCGCTGCCAGAGATCCTCCTGGGTCTCATTTATAACGTTGCCACAGGGCAGCTTTCTGCTGAGGTTATACAAGGAAGCCACTTCAAAACTGCAGCTTCTGATAAACCTGTCAGTAAGTACTAAAGCTATAATGTGGAAGCCCTTCTCTCTTGAATTTAGTTCTGGCTTGCTGTGAATTTTCTATTACTGCAATTTCACTTTTCTTTTGCTACAATAGCTGTCTTTCAAACTGGCTGCTACGAGGAGAAAAAGGTCAAATTACAGTGGAAATGTAGAATACAACAGCGCATAATTTAAAACTACAAACCTATATTGACTTAGCATTTTAATTCTAGTTTTGGTGAGGTCCACCTCATCCTTTACAAAGCGTTACAGTTGTTGCATTTGTCAAATTCTCTCCTGCAGAATTATTGATTCCTTCATTAAAAATGCTGTCTCGGGAGCAAGTTTCACATTCCAGATGGAAAAGGATGAATACTATTCACATTTAAGGAACCCAAATATTTAATGTTAATCCCTTGGAGAATTCTGGGATGTGCCAGAGAAATGGCTGAATCCAACTCTGGACAGAAATAAATACTAATCTGGGAAATAAAACATTAGTGACTTCTTTTGATGTTGCAGGCTGTGTAACTGCTTTTGGAAAGGAGATGCATTTAACTCCCAGAAAGATTCATCTTCACAAATTTTACTTCTCTACACAGCGATCAAAAATACTTAATAATCAGTTAGACATGCAAGTTGCAACGGAGGCCTGCTCTCTGGTGAACATCACATTCATTAAGTTTATCATCTTTCTTCTTTCCTTTCTCCTGTGTGCCGTGGGGTGATTCCACTTTCAGACGGTCTGTTTTGTTGTGTGAAACACTTCGTAGGGGGACAGCTGTATATCATGAGAGGTAAGGCAACAGTCACCTTTTGCCAACTAAATAAATGTAGCGTGTATGAGTCTAGAAGTTTAAAACTTTTCCTATGATCCAGCAGGTCAATCTGCATTCTTCAAACTGAAATAATTATTTCTGAACAAAGAAAGCAAACAAACAAACAAAAAAACAAACAATTGACGTTTCAGTTTCCTGGCCTCAGTCATTTTCTTTGACTTGATTTAAAGAATCGAATTATATATATAATGCTATGTTTCACTCTCATTCTGTTTAAATGAAATTGTCACAGCCAAGTGTAACAACAAATTAATATAAAATAACTTAAAAGGACAGTGGTAAATCTGACAAAGGGAAACAAAAATGTGAAATTCTATTTTTATTAAGCCGGTGTATATGGATCTCAAAAGATATATTGGTTATTTATTTCTATACAGTGTTATGAACAGTTATTTTGTCTTAAAATGACAAAAAGTGCCTACATGTCAACAGTTCAAAAGTGCACATTTTTGACAGAATTAGAAAAAAAAGTAGAGTGTTTAGGATAATATTTTAGATGCTGTAACTACCAACAGCTCTCAGTTGATCTCTACTCGCCTCGTTGGGAGATTACTAGCAACAATTTGTCTTTATTTTGCAGAAACTAGTTTTCACTTTGGCATTAGAAATGTTTTTGTATATTTTCTGGTTATAGAAGCAAAACTGTTGATGATTATTGATTTGTAAAAGCAATTAAAAAAATAGTAAAACATCCAAGGGGGTGGATACTTTTTATTAGCACTTTACGTACACTTATTAAAATGTCTGTTGCAGTGCCTAATTTTAACCACTTGATGGCACTCCATCCCTGATCTTCCGCGCGTCTCTCCTTCCAGACACCTACGTTAAACTGACCATGCTGGACTCCAAGGGCAAAGAGATGTCCAAACGCAAGACGGCCGTGTGCCGCGGCCAGCCCAACCCCACCTACAAGGAGACGTTTGTCTTCCAGGTGGCGCTCTTCCAGCTGTCCGAGGTGTCGTTGGTGGTGTCCGTGTTCTGCAGGCGGAGCAGCATGAGGCCCAGGGAGAGGCTGGGCTGGGTCTCCTTGGGCCACAGCAGCACCACCGAGGAGCAGCAATCCCACTGGACAGAGATGAGGGAGGCAGAGGGGCAGCAGGTTTGCCACTGGCACACTCTGACTGACACCTAGGAGACGCTTTATGAGGATTTATGAGCAACCGTAAAGAGCATCCAAAGCTCTGGAAGAGCAGGAAACACCTTCTGCGTACGAGTGTCCTTGTGTGCGGTGCATTCAGGTGTGAGGGTGGAAGAAGCTTCCCGGTCCTCACTGCCAGACTGCATGGCTGCCCTGTAACCTGTCACAGGGCTGACTACACGGGGAAGGATTCACACCTCCGACTCCAGCCTTTTGAACGACACACTGTTAAAAAAAAAAACAACTGACACTGTAATTCATAAGTAAAAACAATTTGTTTAATATTAAGAAATTATTTTCACAGCAAAATGCGCATGCACACCAAGTGTTTACAGGACCAACATGACACAACACGTCCAGACGGCTTCAGCCTTTGAATTTCGGACCACAGAGTTTGGTGCCGGACCGGCAAGACTCCTTCCAATTTTTTTTCTGGGCTTCAGCTATCACCAGCATACCAGACATTTCTCCAGCACTGACAAAAGAGGATGCGAAGAGTGGACTGTTACAAGAGTCCTGCAACATGCTGCAACTTATGCTTACGAGCTGTTCTTTTTACGATATGTTTACATGCACACGGCATTATGCAAGATAAATTAGTTGGTTTGCTCCGGGATTTTTTTTTAATGATTTTTGGAGAATTATCTTTCATGAATTTTATATTTTAAAAAAAATCATTTGCATAACTCTGAAACACTATGCATATGATGCAGGAAGGGTGCACTTCTTCCCTGTGCTTGCCGAGTCTCTTACGGGATTGGACACAGACAGCTCTGCATGCCGTCTGCACTGAAGGACAGCTTCCCTTCCTGTGTGACGCAGACTTGAGCCTGTTTCGCCGTTCAGCCTTCTGACAGCTCTGCCATGTTCGTTCATGTAGAAACACGGCGCATCACGCCGGGCCGAGGAGGAGTATGCAAAAGACCGCACAGTCCCAATAAACTGCGAGGGCAGCACCGATGGCAACCTCAGCTGTGCTTCCTGGGCTGGAGCGAGGAATAAAGAAAAAGCAGAGTTAAAGACAGAAGAATCATATTACTCCCCCCTCCCCCATACCAGTGTAATTGAAAATGTGACGTTTCATCAAGGCTGAAGAAATATTTGGCAGGAGCAGTATAAGGTTCTACCTGTATGTTAAAATGCTGATCTGTGAGAGCAGCTGTGAGTTGGGGAAGAAAAAAAAATTCTCTCCCCTGAGGACAAATGAAAACTCCAGAGTCACACCCATCCCTCCACCAGCTGGCTCGGCTCCAGAGGCGTGGGCTGCCCGCTCGGCTCTCGTTCTGTCGAAGCGTGCTGCGGTCACACCTCATCAGTGGTATTCATTTCAAATTAACGAAGAACACATCCAGAGTTTCTAACAGTTCATTTTTTATTTCTTTTATTAAGAAATTGAGTGTAAAAATGAAATCATTCCACTGTTTTTTTTCCTTCTTCTTTTGGCATCTTCAGTAGATTAGAAAACATGTTTCAAAGTCCATGGCACATGGAGATTGTCAAATCTGGACTGGATTATTTCATATTAAACTTGAGTTCTTTTATTAATAGTTTGATATTTTTTGTTGATAAAATTTCCCCCCAAAAATCGAAGTGTCAGGGCTTTGTTTGGCATCTAAACTAACACTCGCGTCCAGTTTAAAGGGTGAGCATTTTTAAGGTCGTGTCAGTGACTAAAAAATGAAAACAAGAGTTTGGAGAAAAACTTATGTTTTGGAGTTGCTAATGTGTTTTCAATGCGAAGTTACTTTATTCCATACTGGACCAGACACGGAAAATTGAGTAAAACCTTCAGTGCCTTAGTAGGAACTGGGACGAAGGGAAAAATTTCCAGCTGAAGCTTTTTGCAATTTTGAAGAAATGTTTTCAGTAAATTTTGCTCATTGAAATAGATATACTGTGTTGCAAAAGTGTTTGTACCCAAATTGTCAGTTTGTATCAAATTTTAATTTATTTATTTCAGGTTTCGTATGATAGACCAAAACAATGAGGCGCAAATTTGCGGAGACAAAAACGATAAATGGTTTCCAACGGGTTTTTTTTTTACAAAAGAAGAAAAAAAAAGTGAGTTTGTACTCAACCACATGTACTCTGACACACATAAATAAAATCCAGGAATCTCCTAATTGGTAAATAGTCCAGCTGTTCAGAGGGTTTGCTACAAAAATTATTCAACAAACAGAATCATGAAAACCAAGAAAAACACTGGGCAGATAAAGACTTTTAATGCCCAATGTGAAGAGCCGTGGTGGCAGCATCATGGTGTGGGAGCGCTGTTCCTCCAGAGTGGCAGGAAAGTCGGTCAGAACTGATGGGAAAGTAAATACAGAGCGACTGTGGAAGAAAACCTGTTAGTGGAGGCAAAGATCTGGAACTGTAGAGAGGATTCCCGTTCCAGCAGGACAACAACTCTGGACAGATGGCCAAAGTTACAAATGAATGAACATGCTGTGACCCGAGACAAAGTACTGACCTAAACCTAATTGAGAATCTGTGCCACAGCTTGAAAACTGCTCAGCAAAAATGTTATACAAAGTATGGATTCAGAGGGAGCTGAAAACATATGGACAACAAAACTTCCAGATTTATTTCTTGTAAAAACGTTGAAAACCCGAGAATCATTTTACATTCACAGCCGTATGCTGCTTTGTGTCGGTCTGTTTCAGAAAAAGAAAAAAAAAAATGTTTGTGGCTATAAGGTGACAAAATGTACTAAAATTCAAGAGGTAGGAATCCCTTTGCCAGAGTCAAAAGACGTCAGTAGACATGAAAATGAGGACATGAGTCAAGAACATTTTTTATTAGACAAGTTTTTATTCCCATTCATCTGGCCTTTGAATGGCATGTCTGACGCTGTCATCAGTCTGACAGCACAAGCAGCGGTGCAGGTGGCTGGAGCCAGACCAAGGAGCGCATATTTTCATCAATATTTACACCTTGCAGGGTGACTGCAGCCTTTTAGATTGATTCTGCTTCAAGCCACAGAAAACTAGTTGTGCCACTGACGCTTGAAGGGGGGGGGAAACGGAGGGAGAAATGCTGACCCAAACTGAGCCCTTAGGACTTGGTCAGAGTCGAAAGATAATTACAAATATCCTGGAACAGGGGCCAGGCTGCTTGTAATAGCAGGGGAATAAGGAAATGCATTTTTTGGTCGTTTTACAACACGCCTAATAAAAACCGACTCCAATTTTGTCTAAGTAAAACAGGCCTGATTCCATATATTTGGCCCTCGAGTCAGAGGCATCACAAGGCTTTCATTGGCAGCAACATTAATGGGATGTCTCTTTTAGGTTGGGATCTGAGTGATCAGGAACAAGCAACCACAACATTATGGTTTTATTGTATGTCTTATCAAGTTTAAAAACAGCCTTTTTAATAACATCATTAATAAATATACACAATGTTGTGAAAGTTCCATAAAAGCATCCTCACAGAGTACAAATGCTGGGAAAGAACACCAATTTGAGCTTCTATTTTCTTTTTTTTTTTTTTGCTCCTCCGAGTTTTATATTAAGATTACAGAAAATTAACTGACAGTCAAATAACGAGAAACTTTGGATTTACAATACATGATGGGTTAGGCTTCAGTGGTTTGATGAGGGTTGTACCGTTCTGCATCCCTTTAGTGAGCACCTTGCAAATGTATGCTGCAGACATCGTACCCATTTGGCAAAAGAAAAAAAACAAAACAAAGAAAAACAAACATAAAAAGAAACATTCATCAAGCAAAGGTAAAGAGAACAGATGTAAAAAGTTACTATCTACATGAGATGTGCTCCAGATCTGTGCTGCAAAGGCAGGACTTGCTACACGGTGATGACATTCGACATTCAAGCTTTCCCAACTCTGGGAACAGGCCTCATTTTACCAGCTCAGTACAAGCACACAAAGGGTAGCAAAGAAAACGGGAGCACATTAAGTATCTTTAGAGGCCAGATCAACGAGTTGTTGTTTTGGACCATTTCTTCTCTCAGATCATTACCCTTGCTCCTCCATGAGACAAAACAAAATTAATTAGTGAGATCTGAATGTGCTAGTAGGGGGGAAATTTGTCACAATTTGACGGAGGAAGAAAAACTGTTGCCTGTAGTTTCAGATTTAATGACCCAAGTGCACATTATAGTCAGAAGTTTACATACACTCCTCATGGACATGATGGACATTAATTTGAATATTTTAATGATGCAGTTTGAACATCTGGAAGGGATGGTTTTTTGCCCTTGCAACTTCAGTAATGCATAAAAAAAATTGCTGCATAAGTTTCGCTTAAATATCTACATTTACACCCCAAAGCTTCTGACAAGATCCTGGCTGAATATTGGACAACTCTTCATAGCAGAATTAATGGAGATTATTTTATAATCGGTTTGTTTCCCCTCACTGAAACAGCTTAAAGCACTATATTCACATTAATTGTAAGGGTTCCTATACAGTTCCTATGTGAAAGTTTAAACTTTTCCACCAGGAAAGAATAACGGGAAAAATTTTACTCGAGGAAGGAAATAACGAAGTGCTCAGGGAAGTGAGGGAGCAAGCGACAAAGGAAGTACATGTAAAACAAACTGGGGACTGAAGGCAGAAGAAATAACATGTCATCAGACAATGGTATAGAGATTAAAGTCTGGAAAGAAAATTATTTCTCCATACTTATAAATACCTAAAAAAAAAACTCAAATCAAACCAAAGTCTGCCTAGGAACACTAATCAGGGTAGAGGGCAGAAAAAATAATGCAAGCCTTCAACAGCATGTTTGATCTGGTTTGGTATTGTACCGTTGAAACACAAAACTGTGTTCATGTTTTCGCGGTTTGGGTCAGAACTATCAGAAGAAAGGAAACTCGGAAGGATGTTCAAGAACCACTAAGCCTCAATCACACACAACAACATGCTGGAATGTCAGCATCATGGTCTATAGCAAACTCAGCTTAACATCAAGTGAGAGGGTTCTGAACAGCAACAACTGCACGGTCCAACATCAGCACATTCAAACCGGAACTTTACCCATTCTACCGTGGTCAGAGGTCAAACATCCAGCCTGCGTTGTGTGTGGATCATGCTGATGGATGAAAGGACAGTTGTTAAAGTATAAACTTAATCAGAAAATAATGTGTAAACGAAAAAATAAATAATCCAAAATAAATTGAAACTTGCTCAACAAATTATTGCATTTAATAATCACAGAAATGTAATATTTTTACCCATTAATATGGGATTTATGCTGATGAGTGTATATAAATCTCTGACTACAGTTGTATAGACCTCCAACTGCATCCATAATACATTCTACTGAAACTGCCTGTTAATTTTTGTGATACTGATAATTTTCAGCCATTTGGTTAATATCACTTCATTAAAAATGATTCGAGTTGGACAGCATGATGGTTGGTTTTATTGACACATTTGAGGCATTATGGTGACCGCTAAAGTGAATTCCCTCTGGAGGACGCAACGCTGCTAAGACATGATTGGACTGAGCTGTTGTCATTTTGATTTCCCAAAAGGCAGGGAGGTCTCAAAGTTTCCACTAGATGTAAATTTGCACATTTGAACGACATTTAAAAAAAAAAAAAAAAAAAAGAACAGTCCAATAAAATACGTTTGATCATCAGTGCTTGAGTTTGAAGAACAGTTTTCAACTGAATTGCTCTCAGCTGAAGCCATAATTCTGTCCGTTACTTCTGCAGCTCCACCATCAGGAGGAGTGAAGAGTTTCTGTACACTGTAAGTCTGCCTGCTTTTCCGTGGCAGGCAGGTAAGAGGTGCAAATATCTTCTGTAACTAGTGGTTGATGACTGAACATGATTGAAAAGGCGTGTAAAAAAACAAGAAGTGACGTCCGCTGAAAAGGCTTCAATTCTCGGCAGTGGTTTCTCTCGACCTACACTCTCTGAATTTCCAGCTGGTTAAGGTTAAACGTTCGATCCACCTCCACAAAATCTGGGCCCAAAAGCTTCCTCCTGCTTGTTTATGCTGCAGTCCAGCCGTCAGTCTTCATCACTACCTGCAGTGGATGTTTCAGTCTGTCAATCTCTCCCTTCTGTCCGTCTGCGAAGATGCCCGACCCCCGGCTAGATGAATTTGAAGCACTTTGTCTTATCGTGGGGCAAACGAGTCTTAAACAGCACAGAGTCCACTCTGAACTGCGTGTATAGCAGCGGCATGTAACCATACACCTTGACAAAGAAGTTGATGCATTTGTGGCGCTCGTGGAAGTGCGAGTCGTCGTGTGAGAGGGCCTGAGGGCAGCCGGGACAGCGGAACGTCCAGCGGGAAGTTACCTGAAATAAACAGAGGGACTGTAAAGTCGCAGTTTTTCACTTTGAAAGGCAATTTGGCAGTCTGCAAAACACACCGCTAACTGTTGCTGAAGGCCCTCTTGTAGTGAAGGAGTGTGTAGATTTACGACGTTGGTCTGTCGTAAACATGCCGTCTAGTAATAAATGTCCTTCCAAGTGAAATTCTGGAGAAAACTCAAGCGTAAAGCGCCGATTCGATCTGCCTTTTTGTAATTCATAATTGTGTGTGTGCAATATTGAAAGTGCCAGTTTGAGTAATGGCATGCCTAAATGGGCACAAACAAAAATACACAGGGTCTGAAGAGAAAGGATGGATTAAATGCCAATAAGACAAGCAGCAGAAGGTAATACATAAAGTTTTCACAACTTTGGAATTTCTCACTTTACAGTCAAACTTCTATGCATTTTTTTTTACCCCTCCAGGGGGTCTTTTGTGGGCTCTAGTGTCCCTTATATGATAGTAGGCTGACAGGAAACAGGGAAGGAGAGGGGGGAAGAGATGCGGCAAATGTAGTCGGGTCCGGGAGTCGAACCCGTGACGGCCGCGTCGAGGACTCAAGGCCTCCAAATACGGGTCGCGCTAACCGCTACGCCACCACGGCACGCCCCAAATTTCTATGCATTTTATGTAGATTTTATGGATTAACCAAGACAAAGTAGTGCATTATTACAAAGTGGAAATAAAATATACTTTCTAAAAGGTTTCATCAGTAAAAATCTTAAAACGGAGTCAAAACATAACACCACCCTTTAGTGCAACTACAGCTTCAGCTCTCTAGGAATATGTTTCCACCAGCTTTACACATCTAAATGTTGAGGTTAATATCTATTTTTCTTTGAAAAGAGCTGAAGCTCATCATCTGTTCACATCAGTTTTCAGATCTCTAAAAGAGATCATTTTATCCTTTATTTAAACCAGAGAATATGGATTACAGACGTAATCTGCTTTCAAAACATGCAGGTGAGATTGTGGAATCAAAGACTGTGGCTGATATCACATCATTCACCTGATTGAAAAATTTTAGACATATTAGTTTTGGTCTGACTGGTACTCGTTCTTCCCTGGAATAATGTTTTCTTACATAACCCTGGACTTGGACTTCTCCACAACCTCATCCTTCATCAAAAGAGTAGAAAATCAGTAAGTAATTTCCTTCTGTTTCACAATATGTCACTACTATATGCTGATCCTTCACATAAAATTCACCAAAAACATTTTGCTGTGTGATGGTTGTGATGTAATAAAATATGAAAAGTTCAGGAGATGCAAATATTTTATCTACACTGTAGAGAAGTTTATGAACAACAAATCGAAATGTTTGAATTATTGATAGCAAAAGTTAAACAGGTGATAAAAGGCAGGAAATTCAATATGCCAAGGCTAAAAAAATTCTAGATTCTTCAAAATAAAACAGAAATAGGAACAAGACCAAGAACAACATGCAAAAACGTAGAAGAAAAAAAAAATCAGTCCAGGATCAATTTTAACGAGGTCGACAGAAATAACAAGTTTGTTAAGCGATCATTAGAAAAAGTCAGGAAAAGTCATGTTTAAACCTCTACAAATGCAGACTTCTCTTCTTTTAGCGCAGCAAAAAGCAGCTTTCTGTTCTTCCAAGTGGCTTCAAAACTCTCAATTCTAGTAAGTGATGCAGCACACAAAGCAACACTGTACTGCTGGAAGTGGTTTTGAGGTCTGAACATATTTCAAGAACAGTGCTTGTTAGAGACATAAGAGAAACAAGTCAAAGCCTCCCAAGTGTTAAAAACAGATTTAAGTGTTGAGTGGTGGCAATTTTCTCGGTCTGGAAGACTTTGGCACAGAGCATATTTCCTTGCACAAGGAATTATTTGTGCACTTAAAAGAAAAAAGATAAAAAACGGTAAAATATATATGTATATTTTATGAAACTGAACAAGCTCAAGAGGAACTAGCTGAACATTTTAACTCTCATAGCAGATGTTTAAAAGGAAATATCGCACTGGGTCTCTAACTTGTAGAGACACAGATTATCACACATCATGTTAATGTGTGTCGTTTTAATGGTATGATGCGAGAGAAAGTTTTATTTGGATTTTAAAGCTTTAATCAATAACAATTTAGTTGTATTTTGTAGTTTGTGAAGCAGTCTGTCTAAGTTTAAAACAAATTCTATCGCCATCACTTTGTTCAGGTCTTAATACCAGATTAATCATTTAAGGAAAGCATTGTTCTGTTCTGCAACCATCTAACACTAAATATTTAATTTAGAAAGTACTATTGACAGGATGCTAAACTCTTGAAATGTTGCCGCAGAGTCGATGCTACTTAAAGTTTCATTTAGGTCTATCAGCAAGGCTGATGAAGAAAGAAAAATTGGATTAAAGCTTTGTTTTAGCCTCAGTTGTGAGAACATTGCATCACACAAAGCCATCAAATGCCCATTTAAAGTCCATTCTAGGAAATTCTCTAGAGCAATTTCAAAGTCCGCTTGAGACGGCGCGTCTTCCAGACAGAAGGAACAAATGTTGGCTAATCAAGCAGCAAGCGGCTGAAATCTTACAATGCATTGAAGCGAAAAACATCAGTCTGCAGCTGAGAGGGGGGAAAGCCTGTTTCTGTCTACCACTGCATGAAAAATAAGGACACGCTGTTTAAAAATGACTGTGGTAAATCTGCTGCTGTGCAGACATGCTGCCCATTTAAGATTTCAATTATGAAAGAAAAAAAACTCGCAAAACATTCAGGTTTGAATGTTGCCAATTTCTCACCAGCGGTGCAATAAAAAACAGCAATTTAATTTCCAATCTTATTTGTCCTATTGGGTGTAGAAGAAGGGAAATATATTCCCTCAGCCATAAGGATGACAGATTTGAATCCAAATTCAATATTCAAAGGGTTTACTCTTCAGTGAAGTGCTGTCATAAAACATCCTCCCTCCACCAAAGACGGCTTTAATTCCCTGCGGAATATCCCCACTCCGATAAATCAGGCATAACTTTAAAACCACAGGCTCCAGCAGCTTCCATGACTTGATTGCCGTAATTATTTGCCTAGGCATAAACATGCTGTGCAGCGCTGAACGTCCTTCCAATAAAAATCCAGAACAGAAAAAGCAAGCATAACCCACCGACGTGAGCTTGTTTTTGAGTTAAACTTTTTTTTTTTTATGCGGGTAATATTGGATATGCCAGTTTGAGTAATGGAGAGTCTAAATAGAGAAAAATAAAAATACATTTAACCCAGGGGGAGAAACAGAAACTTGAAGAGTGAGGACGGAGCATGCCGTTTCTGACCTTGATTGGAGGTTTGCGGGTTATGTGAGACACCAGAAAGTTCATGGCAATGTCCTCGCAGTTTATGTACTCGTCCACCATGTCCCTGATGGCCTGGGGCATCACGTAAGAGTACAGGTAGGCGTAGTACTACAAGGACAAAAAAAAAAACCACGCAGGGAAAATCTGTCAGCAACATGGCTGTATTAAACTCTACAGCGTATGATTTATTTATTTTTTTTTTTTCAAGATTTCTTTTTATCTGACCTTATGGAAGAAAGCAGCTCCTGTCAGGACCATGGAGAGCTCACAAGAGTAGTTGGAGTTGTAGAGCCAGGACTGATGGTTGACGTCCCACGCATGATACCTCCCTGGGAAACCAACGATGCGATCTCTGGCCTCACGCCACACTCTGAGAGATACCACCAAACGGAGAAAACAAACAACATGAGTCATTCAAGACCTTACTCTAGTCTGAAAGTTTACTCAGGTTGTTAAAACTTTCTTGGATTTGCCTCTTTTCATGTATGTTATGGTACCCCGCTAATACAAAGGAGTAATTGAAGAATTGTAGTGTGATCGCTTTTTCAAATTTAGCGTATTGCAAGTATTGTGGTTTTATGTGACAATCACAAGATGTGCAAAATTGTGAGGAGGAAAAACAATTATTTTCAGCATTTTACAAATTGAAATCCAAAAAATTTGTCAAACATTTGTATTCATTCAGCCTGAGCCAATAAAGCAGTAAACTTTTGAATATTTTGAAGTTTTAACTCCAGTCTATGGCCTTCAACCTTTATTGCTAACTATGGTTTCTGGGTTGATGTTCTTCAGGAAGATGAAGTCCTAGTCTAAAGTCTTTTTCAGCCTCTAATAATTTCTTCCACAATTATTACCTTTAATTTAGCTCCATCCATCTCCCCTCCAGCTTTGCGAAGATACAAGTTTATAAGATTAAAACCCACACAAAGTGGATTATTTGTCATGTATGTAACATCTGAAGCACTTGAATTTAGCAGTAACAGAGTAAAGATGGCTAAATGCAAATGAACTCCGTATTTCTCAGACTTTTCAACGCAACACAGTTATGTATCACTTTGTGCCTAAATATAAGGGGTATGAATACTTTTCCAAGGCTCTGCGTGTATTCTTACACGTAACATCTGTACGACATCAGTGAAACAGAAACAAACATACTTCATCCAAGTTCAGTGTTTCAGTTTATGAGATGAGATAACTGGACTCCTCCCATCCAGAAGATCCACAGAATGTCCAAAAGCAAATCAACTTCTCTAATACATTCATGTGCAGCCACTTAAAGAATCTAAGATGCTCAACGGCACGGGGACTTCTCTCTCCCTGGAGAGGAGGTCAGGAAACATTCCTGAGTAATCATTGGGGGGAGTTTGAGAAAATGCATCACATATGACCCAGTACACAAAGAGTCAGAGGGCCGGTTTCGGCCTGTCTGGACAAGCTGCCACAGCGGCCCCAAACAAGAAGGGAGCAGGGGCGAGAACTCTGCAGGAAAAAACAGCTTTTATTTGGTTTAAACACAGACTTCACATTTGAGCTATTCAACAGACACATCAGTCTCTTTTTATTTATTGTGTCATATTCAGTGGTTTCCTTCAAAGTGGTGTTTTGAATTTTTGGGATGTTACGTTTTTCCTCAGAGACAAAAACCCTTAAGTGTTGCAACTACAACTGATTGAGAATTAGATTTGGCTTTAAGTAACAAATCCGACCAGATATAATTAAACTTCTAAATCTAATATAATAATAATAAATAATAATAATAATAATAATAATAATAATAATAATAATAATAATAATAATAATAATAATAATAATAAAAGCATTACTCATTTTCATTACTTTAAAATTAGTAAGACCAGAATTAGCAGGTCAGGCCTCAAAGATCAGTGATCGGCCAGAAAACTGCAATCGGTGCAGCACAAGTAAAAACACACACCTCAGACCTACTGGCAAGCACAGAGGTGGAAGAGTGATGATCCGGGTTTGTTTTCCAATTAGAGGACCTGGTCATCTTACAGTCAAGTCGACCCACAACTTCTTTCTGTCCAAACGTATTTTACAATCAAATGTGACGCCTGGTGGCTGAAAGGTTAAAACCGACTCAAACTGCGCCATTAAGAAAATCCCAAACACAGGAGCAAAACCACAGCAGAAGAATCAAGGTACTGAAATGGTCCAGTCAAAGTCAATATTTCAACCTGACTATAAATACTGTGGAGGAACCTTGGGAGGCTTGTGCAGAATCAAACGTTGGAAAATATCAAAGAACTGAAGCTATGGAGTGAACCACAGTGGGTCAGATTTCTCTCTAATTGATGAGGGAGACAGAAAAACTTCCAACTCCAAAGGCTTTTCCACATGCTCTTGTTTTAGATGTTAAATCTTAGTGTTTGAAATCTTTCCTGTAGGCACAAAACAGAGAAAACAACACCACTCAAGAGCTTCACTGACCTGAAGCCAAACATGATCTCGTCGTGCCGAAGATGAGCATCGTCATCAATGGAGAGGACGGCCTCGGTTTCCACGACGTCCCAGGGTAGAAAGCGGTTGTTGAGGCTGTTCTTTTCTGTGCGGACAACCTGCAGGCATGAGTTTGGCAAAAAAGGGCATTTATATAAGGCAGCACAGAGAACATTTTATATAATACTACCCAGAACAGTTTGAAAAGACATCCAAAAGAAAATAACTGCAAAGGAAAACAGGGCACCATGTCTTGAGATCTATAACTTGTCTTTTTTTTATTGCTGGTCATTTTATTTTCTTATGATTAAAAAAAACAGGCCAAATTATTAATTGGCATTAAACTTATGAAATACACTTTATAAATACAATATGCAGAAACATTAAATTTTATAGTAATTAAAAGCTGCAATAACTTTTATTTTTAATATTTTGCATTTCCAAAACTTTAGCAAGAAAGCAGGCAGTTTATTAATGATGCCAATTCTGCTTTGTGTGTATTTGGGTCAATGGCATCACACGTTCTACAAGAATAAATCTGCGTGCTTCTAATAGTAAACACAATGGACACCATAACAATTAAATCCTTTGAATAAAGACAAACCATTCAAATGCTAGTATTAGTTTAGAAAAGAAAAGATAAAGAAATCTGATAAAGGTTAATGGATGATTACTTGCCTTATGTGATGCCATTAAAGCTATGTGTAAGTGGAAAATTTTTGTTGTTGTTGTTGTTTTATCCTGATTAGAAAAACAAAATAGCGCAAAAAAAATTGGAAAAAACTAACCATGAAATGTTTTATAAGCGACAAGCTATAGCTGAGGTGTCTACTACTGATTTTACGAAGCAGTCCAGCAAGGAGCTTTAACAAATCTTTACCAGGAAGCAAACAGGGAACATGAATCTTACCACAATAGGCAGGCCGATGTCTGGCCAGAGGAGGTCATCTGAAGGAGGCTTTGGTGAATTCCACACCACCACTACCTTGTTAAGGTATGGCAGCCCATTTAGCCTCTCCAGAGAGTTCATCAGCACTTCCTCCCTTTCATATGTCAGCATGACCACAGTGAACTGCTCCCGGGGGACATTCCCTCCAAGAGCAGCCTGAAATTCCTTCCCAGAGCCCCCAGAGCCCCCACCAATGGGCCTGAAACCGGTTCCAGAGCCAAGGAATTTGGCTTCTGAGGGCAACACCGGGTCCAGAGGAGTGTGGGGGAACAGATGGAAGGGCCCCGGGGCCCTGTTCCATGCTCTGTACGTGTCTGCTGCCGTGTATGTGAAGTTGCGGAGGAAGCGGGGAGAGGCATATGGAGGCTCCGTCTCTACGGGACCAAGATCCAGATCCCCGTTGTCGGCCAGGTTGGCGTCCGTTCCTGCCAGCTTCCCGGCTTTGTGGGGAATCTCATGCGCGGGCTCGTCCTTGATTGGAGCAGCAGGAACCTGGATGCTAGTTCGTATGCTTGCGAGGATGGTGTTGAGAACATTCTCAGAGGTTGAGAAGTATGTCTCCCAGAGAAAACGACCCTGCCGCCTCATGGCGAGCATGTCGTTGTCCGATAGGCTGCGCAGCAAGAAGTGGAGCTCTGTGACACGGGGTTTGGGTACTATAATGGCAGCTTCAGTCCAGCGGATAAATTGGTGGTACGGTAGTCTAGAGTGGTCCCCTAACACAACAGGAATCGCCCCTACCTCCAAGGCCTCAAACAGCCTCATGCCACAGCCTGCTGAGGCAACCAGCTGTCCGTCCCCTGGAGCGATCACCAGAGCAAACGTAGAAGCCTTGAGAACTTCCAGCCTGTCCTCCCTCTCCCCACAAAGAGCCCATTCTGTCTGCAAACTGGGTTTTGGGTTCTTGCATGTGAACTCCACCAGTACCTGATCCAGGTGGCTGTCCTGGACTGCTTTTAAAGTGCCAATTATCCGATCATCGTAGTCGGCGGGCGGATCTCCCTCCAGTTCCTCCTCAACCGATTGAGGGGGCGCCTCCTGGAGACTGCTCCTTAGAGACTCCACCCTTTCACCCTGGAAAGTGAAAAGGTACTTCCTCTTTACAGGAACCTGTGGTGGAACCTCCAAAAAGTTGGGTTCTGACAGAGCGTGGACCAGCGGGGACACAACTAGGTCGAATCCCTCACGGTACTGCTGCTCCAGGAAGGTGGACTGGGCGACCACTGCCCTTCCTGTGCTGATGTTATACAAGAAGTTCTGAGTCATGGACTTTCTGGAGAAATGCACCAGAACATGATTGTGTCCATCAGACCTCCAGTAAGGAAGAGCTTTCAGCTGTTTCTCCAGTTCTGAAGGAGACGGCAAAGGGGAGGACTCTAGTATCTCTCCCACCAGAACTAAATATAAACAGGCGATACTTGGATTTTCAGTTACATAAATATTGCTTTTAACGGATGATGCAAAAGCCTGCTTCACCAATGGATCGAGATTATTCCCCCAAGCATAAGAACTTGTGTCATAGACATAAACAGGAAACCCAGATGTAAGAGGACAGCGTGCGTAGTCAAAGCAAGACCGCAGACGACAGGAACGCGCAGACTTCGGTGGTGGTAGTCCTGGGTCCTCTTTGTCTGGTAGTAGTCGAACAGGCAAAGACAGCTTGGGCTGGTTCTGGGCCATCAGTTCTTTATAGGAATGTTCAGTCTGGCTGATGACGTTTTTCAGCTGCAGCAGATCCTGCTTGGCGCTGTCGATGCTGCGCTTGCAGGCCTCGATGCGGAGGTTGAGCCTGGCGATCTCGCCGTTAAGTTCCTGCCTCTTGGCCTCCAGCTGCAGCAGCTCCTCGCTGACAGACTCGCGGATGCGGCACAGGTCCTGTACGTGTTTGGCTTCGCACAGCTCCCCGCCAGGCCGGGGCCCAAAGATGCGCTTGTCGGGCCCGCCGGCTTCATCAATGGTGGTGAGGTAGTAATGGGCGATGAGAGGGAAGAAGACCAAGATGAAGAAGAGCATGAAACTGAGCCATGTGAGACGTACCCGGCGCAGCACCCATGTCTGGCCTCCGACACCCACTCCGCCACCGTTACGCTGCATCATTTATCGGTCAGTCTTTTCCTCGCCCCACTAAGGAACTGTTTCTATAAGGAGCAGCAGCCATGGTCGACCTTGTCAGCAAGGTGGTGTGACAGAAACTAAACCATTAAATCTTCTCTAAAGGTCATCTGCTGCAGAGTTCTTCCACAAAGAGTCCCGTAGGTGATGTGGGCTGAGGCTCAGCCTCACCTGTACTCTAAAATGCACTCTGTATTGTAACCAACTAAAGTTGATGCCATTTTCTGTTGAGAGGGGTTTAACTATTCCTCTGAATGTTTGCCAGTAAACAGTTCAGCATATGCAAAGGGATAGTCCCTTGATGGATGAAGCCAGGAGTACATGATGATCATGTGACGGCTCGGATGTGCTCATTTTCTGATCCCCCATCAGAAAACCCACAGGATGTTGACCTTTTTAAATCTCTTTAATCTTCTTAAAATAGAAACCTGAAACAGAGAAAAGCAGGGGAAAAAACAATAAGTGCCAATGATCATCTGAGGCAAGAATAAACTCTTCTAAGTACAGATCATGTCAAGTGGTTTCATTCAACTCTCAAATTTTATATCAACTAATATACAGAAATTCTGCCTTCACACACCACAACACATCTCATACATTCTTATCTGTGCAGGAGTGTACAGCACAACGTAGACCTCTTGCTGTGGTGCTACTGCAGCTGTTACTTCTTGCAGTCTTTTCATAAAATGATTCATTTGTTAATGAACATAAGTGGTTTAGGTGAAATGATCCAAAAAGAAGAACAAAGCATAAAGCAGATGCATTTAACATTTTTTTGTGAAACTTCAATAATTTGAATAAAGGTATAAGGAGTGGTTAAAAAAAACATTCATATACCTTGCACTTGAACTTGTATGTGAGGAGTCCACATAAGTTAGCACATAATTGTGATGTAGAATGACAAGTGTAGGAGGTTTTCAAGCATTCTACCAAATAAAACCCAAAATGTGGTATTCATATGTATTTAGCCTCTTTCATACTCCAAAGTAAAACCCAGTGCTACCAACCATCACATGAAGTCTACTAATTATGAAATAGGAGCAGGGCTGCAACTAATGATTACCTTAGTAATCGATTAGTCTATCAATTATTTTGACAATCTGGTAAGAAAATTGTCAGTTACGAAGTATTTGTTCTGGTTGATCATACAAAACCCCAAAATTACATACATATTGACTTATTCATTTTTGTTAGGGACATGCAGTCAAAATTGAAGTAAAAAGGCAAGTTGAGGTGAAAGAGACAATAGTAAGGAAGCAATATGTATGAGATTTATAGTCAAAGCTTTGCAAAGCCAGCCAGAAGCTCAGCTGTTCAGCCTGTGCATGATTGCCTCCCGCAGAAGACAAATATCAGTGAGCTGAACAATACAAGGTATCTTTGGTTTTCAATTAACTTTTCAATTTAATCTTTTTTTCCATGTCACACAGAGCCCAAACTCTGGAGAGCCGTCATTTGTAACACACACCCAGCCAGGAAATTAACATCAAAAGCACCTTCAGCAAATCTCATTAAAGCACTCCTCCTGCATCCTGACCTCAACGCAGACTCAAATTATCGAGCACCCTTGATAAGAGTCCATGCTAGAGAGCGATGATTGCCTCAGGACTGGGAAAGGCTCAGGCATACAGAAGAAGAACAGCTGCGCCATCTGATGAATAGTGTTAAACTGATATCTCAGTATTGGGACAAAAAAACAGAACACACAAAGAGCATAAATAAATATGTATTACAAGTTTTCCATCGGTTTCTAAAAGCAGCGAGAGATGTGCTGCTCGAGCTATAGCTACATCAAAAGCCTTGTAGATGTCACCTGATAGGCCAAGAGCCAAACAGTTCTTATCAAGCACTTTACAAACCCAAAACACACCGAACAAATTACATAAAGCAGTTCAGAGCTACACAAAGACCGGAGGAATGTAGGAGGCGTTTATCCTCCATGACATAATCACCTTTGATAAGCAAGCCATCTCTGAGCAACTGCTGCATCTGAGCCTTCGTAGATCAGGCCAGAGACCGAGATCATCTTTATAACAGACATTTTTCATTTCGGACATCATATCTGAGTCAAATAAACATGCATGCTGCTCATAAGTCATACATCTGAGATTACAAATAATGTATGTTTCCATTTTCTCCTTGGACCTACTTTGGCACAATTCGTGGTGTCGATACAAGCCCAATAAGTCCTATCACAACAGTGTAAACATGCTAATGCTACACTTGCACTTTAGAAAACTTCTCAGTCTAATTATTGAATTTCATTAATTAACTTCAAAAAGTGAAAGTCATAAATAGATCACACACAAAGTGATATATTTAGTTATGTCTTAAAACTATGGAGAGCTTAGTTTCTCTTACATTTACATTTCACAGGCCACATAAAAAAAGATTGTTCTATACAGAAGTGTTTTAACCACAGCTGCGCCAAGAGTCGAAGACTGCTGACTTAACAGTTGTCAACAGAGTTGAGGCATAAAAGTACTGGCGGGTCACAGAGAAACATGTCAAAAGCAATTATTATAAAACTCCGTGAAAGAAAAAAAGATGAAACAACAAATATAACTTCAACCTTGGGAGGATTCATGAGTTTGGAATACATGGGCTAGTTAATGCATAAACCTTTTAAATGAGAACAAAATACACAAATGCACAATTCTTTTTAGTCTAACAGCCTACAGGTTAAGTAATGCTTTATTAATTAGAACACTTACCTCTGCACTTAAGCTTAAGGGTTAATATAGGATGGTTTGTTGATGCAATTTATTTCTCTCTGGTATTAAGGAGGTTGTATATGAAATACAAATTCACAGGACGGATGACAGTTTCAACACTGGCCTCCATCTTGCTGCACAGTGACGTCCCTGAACTGCAACTATCACAACAACCTGATTAATTAGTGCATGACTGTCAGAATTAGAGGCCTCATGGCACACAGATGTTAGCAGATGTGGCCGCTAGGCCTAATCTGGAACCAAAAACATGCTGCCTTAAAGCTCTGCCTGTGGCTGCCTTCTGGGAAACGGAGCAACATGCATAGATAAGTCCGAATTTCAATCTCTTCAGTAGCAGCTCTCTAATCTGCAGAAAGTTGTCCCACTGCTGCAGACAGCCTAATCTGACTCCAGTTTGCATGGAGAACACACAGTGAAGCATTGATTGCTCTCAACTCACTTTGTGGGGATCGATGATAATGCCATCATTACCTACCGCCAAGCTGCGAGGCTTTGGCTGCCATTAAGGGAAGCTGATGGAGCCATTTTACTTGCAAGACTGAAGCAACATTAAACAGAGCCACATAAAAAAATAGATAAAACATAACATGTCTTTGCTTATGCAGCACAGACTGCAGCGATAACACCACCACAACACTTTGCAGTCATACCTGCATGGGTTGCAGCCAAATTAATAGTTATGAAGTCTTGCTTCTCAGGGGAGAGGGAAGCTGTAGCCGACCAACTCATCTGACCCAGATAAGAAAAGAGCATTTGCACCACATGAAAAAACACCAAGCAGGAAAACTGTTGGTTGGTTCCATGAATAAATTAGTATGCATTACTCAAGAAGTGCTAATATGATTTACTGATTCAGTCAACATGGCCTAATTTAATTCTATAGAAAATTTGCAGCACATAGCCAAAATGGCAGCAAGAGCATCTAGTAAGGTTTGCACCAAAATATGCATCATGATAGGTTAATAATAATCAAGAGGTTTAGATGAAGTATATTCATGAGATTGACAGCAGCAGGTCCCGGACACTGAGTGGGACTCAGATAGAGGGGGTGCTGTCTCTGATTTCCCAGACATCAGAGGGCTAGCTCTTGTATAAATGTTTGAACAGTGTCTCTGCAAACTGGCAGCAATTTACGAGGCAGGCATTGCAAAATTATTTTTGTAGGAAACACAGATGAGACTGTGCAGTCTTCCAGCTGTAACAAGTTTTTAAAAGAGGCGACAACAAATTTGACAAGATCCAAAACCAAACGAGCAGCAGAGAGTGCTTTAGCAGCCAGAAGTTAGTGAGAGAAATTTGACGCTTAAGCCTAAAGTTTTGTTTTTTCCTGTCTGTCCACGAGGAATCTGAGCTTTAGACACAGCTGACAGGAGGAACTAGAGCAGCCCGCAGGAAGACTCCTACTTAGTGGAGACATAGTTGTTGAATAAACTGCAACTAAAACTAGAATAAAATGATTCAGAATGTTTTGGCCTCCTTCATAATCACTTAAAATGAATTGTGTTTAGCTTCCAAGAGCTTGTCTAGAAGAGACAATTCAAGTAAAGAACATAAATATTTATGTCTTGGCTACCAAAATAGATGCACTTTTCATCATTTGACAACAAATGTACATACCACGCTATTGTTTTTATGTCTGTTGGTGAAATAATTAACCTATAACATGCTAACTAGTTCCTAAAAATTACCAGCACTGTCTAATCAGGCTAAACACTCAAGAGGTCTGTAGAGAGCAGAATAGCAGAAGAAACAACATTGTGTGCAACAAGGACTTTTACTTCAGTATTGTAATAGACTTTAGCTGGCATTAATTCAGTGTTTAATTTGGAGTTTTTCACTATGGCATAAATCTGTTTAAAAACAGTACAGACCCATTCATTATATTAAATTTAAAAGCCCATTTACTTTAGGAACTTATCACCAAGTGAAACGTATAGATCAATTACACACAGATGGATGTTTGAAAGCCTTTGTCTCTGTTAATTATGATAATTTTTCACTTACAGCCAATGAAAACATTTAAAATTAGAATATTACATTAGACCAATAAAAATTAATGAAAAAAAAAATTTAAAAACAGAAAGGTGGGTTTTATGTAAAGTCTGTTTAATACGATTTTCACAATATAATTTATTTAATATGACATCTTAAATGAGCTGATGAATCTTTAAATTGAGTCCTAAACACATCCATTTGAGATTTTGTATATAAAATATTAAACATTATTATAGCTTAGAGATAACAATATAGATATATTCATTAAGAAAAAAGTGGTAATTTGTTTGTCTTTATCAAAAATTATTAGATATGATACAAATAAAAAATTTTTTTTAGATTAAATATTTTTGTTTAAGACAATTGTAAAAGTGATGCAGGTTATTATGGTGAACCCAGTCAGGATCTCATACTGACCAGACTGTTTATGCAAAACACAGAACCTCAAATTTCACCCAATACATTCGCTGACGTGACCAAACCTATGAAAGGAAAAGAAATATATATATGTTAAATACTAGACTTATAAGATGCTAAGTCTGTTTGTGCAAATCAGTTGAATAAAAAACACTGCAATGTGCAGCCAACAATAATATGGTTAAAATGGACATTATTAATCCAGAATCAATTTAACTCGCTTCACACAACATGCATAACGCTTTATGTATGTTTACTGCTGAATTAGATTTAAATTCTGAAGATAAACTATATTCCCCTGGGTTACTTAAATCATGCATTAATATAATTAGAATTCAGCAAACAATGAGAACAACTTTAAACTGATTTCCAAACAAGCTGCAGCAGCACATGTCAAATAATCCTAATGGCTTTGGGACCGCGTTATATTAGTCTCCTTATGGGGCTTTGGCTCAGTGTGCTCACAGACTATGCTTCCATTAAATAACTGGGAATTTATAGACAATATTATGGTAAGGCATTCCCAGCAGAGGTGCCAAAGAGAGAGAAAAAAAACAAAAAACATTCAGGCAGCAGAAGGGAGGGACAGTCACTGCACGAAAGTAGCAGCTGTTAAAGCCACGGGTCACCACTCATCTCCCGACAGCTGACGGAGAATCTTGAGGAGTTTTTACACTAGCAAGCTATCGAGGTCACTATAGAGATGCAGATCATTTCAAGGAGTCAGAAAAAGAAAAAAAATGTCTTCCTGTTAAATATTTAAGATCCAATATGAGGCAAAGACAAGACATGAGGTTACAATTAACAAGAACTGAATCTGTTCAGAGAAGTCTGAAGAGACAAATGAAACCAGCCTAATGAGACAAAAGAGGCAGCCTACACAGCAAAAAGGCCAGCAGCCTCTGCAAACTCCCAGCTTATACAAAATACAATACATTGCAGCACCTTTTCAGCTGCATATCATTAGTAAAGAGCTTATTCTCCCAGAGGTAAATATCAACACAGTACTGGAACCTGCTGACAAAGATTTTCATCAAAAAAATGATCGATAGTGGGACAAAGTCATGAGCCTGACTATTTCAGGGTCATCTGTCAGGGCAACACCCACCGTCAGAAAAGCAGGGTAGGTTTTTTTCAACTTGTGATCCAAAGGTGCATAAAAACATGTAAATTAAAGCATTTGATCGCAGAAAAGCAATGTAGGCAATATCTACATTTACCCAAGAGTGAATTAGCATTTTCATTTTATGTATAAATTTGGAGCATCACTCCATCAGATTTGGTGAGTGAGAGGGCCTTGTGAGGTTTGGACAGAAAAACAAACTACATGTAAAAAAAAAAAAAGTCAGTTTTCCACTTTGGAGCATCTTGTTCATTTATAGGCAAGCCTGTGTTCAAAATAAAGTGGAAGCTGCCAACAGGATCAATCACACTCTCCAACACAACTTGTGCTGAATGCATTATTGTGCTAAAACCCATTGTAAAGCCATTAATGCCCACACCAAGCTTCAAGTTCGCCCTAATCCAAGTATGATTAATGGGTAGCCATTACTTGGGTCGACTGCATGGAACACAAATATAATTTTTGCCATTGTGCAGTCAATCTTTTGCAAAACAATAATCCTGTAGCTCATCATCTGCTACTTGGTAGTTTTGTCTCATTGTGTGCAACAGACTGAACACGGACCACAGACTAAAACCAACCCTTTCCCAGGAGTTCAGGAAGATTATTCACATCCATGCTAAAAGGTAAATGCCTAAGAATTATCCCAAACTTTTCTTGTCTTGCAAACATGAGGTTGGCAAAAAGAATTGGTTTCACAGTAGAAATGCAAAAAATAAAATAAAATAAAACCTGGCTGTAATTTTTAGCTTGTTAGCCAACTTGTGATTGGCTGGTCAGTACCGCAAAAACCCAGTCTGTTCAGTAAATGAAGTACATGTTCTTCAGCATTGTTAACTTTACTAATTGGTAATAGATGCTAAGGGCGAGTTAGAATGTTAACACCTTAATACTTTTGTATTAAACCTTTAGTAAAGCCCTGTTTTACAGCAATTGCAGAAGTTTTAGAATACCTGCTGGACTGATGAAAGAAATGAGAACTTTTTGGACTTTCAAAGTGGTTTTTTCAAATTGTCAGGTCGATGGTCTTTCAACACAATAATGACCCAAACATACAGCAGAAAGCATTGAAAATGCCTGGCATCATTCTCCAGAGTACAAGTACAAGGCCTGCACAGAAATCTGGGAAATGCAGCATTATTGATGGACATTATAGCACATTTTCCTCAATCTCCTCCCTGACCCTACCATTTTCACAATGACCCTGCCATTTTCCTTACACTTCAGCATTTTATTCACAAAAAAGGTGTGAGCACAAGAGTATGACTGCTCGGACCCTGAAAAATTAATGACAAAAATGTACTTCTACAAAAATATTCCATTGCAATACTGCACAAGTTTATTTTGTAAAATTATAATAATTTAGCAGGTTTGCCATATTTTTTGTCCATTCCATTTTTATTTGTTTATATAGAGAGTATTTTCAGTTCAAGATATTTCAATGTATTTTTCTCTATTGTAAAAAAGGCACAACAAATGCTAGCATTAAAAAAAAAACTGTTGGATGAGATACTAAACAAATCTGACCAGAGACTAATGAGTGCTGCTTTCCTGTCATTAACTATTAAACACCTATTTTATGTCAACAAAGTCATTAAGACCATTAAAAACCCTGGTGTGATGACCCGAAGCAGGGGCAATTACAGACTTGCCTCCATGAGGACCTCTCAGCTCAAAACATATTGAAGTGTTGACCTTTACGGCTCAATAAGTGCATTAAAACAAAATGCAGGCTGGCAGAGACAAGGAGAGAATCTTGTTTGGAAAACAAACTGAACACAGGGAAAAATGCATTACTCTGCAAAAAAAAAAAAACAACACCTCTTGCAATGACACAGAGATGTACATAGATAGAGAAAAGGCCAAATACAACACAGGGGAGAGGGAGCAAGTTCATAATGACAGATGGACCTGGGTGTGTTCCAACCTCCAGGGCTTCTGCAGTATGACAAGGATTACACAAGAGAGTAATTCAAGGTACATATGTCCTCGCCAGATTGCCTGGATTCATCTTACGAAAGTCAAATACGAAACATGTTGTGAACTAGCAGTGATAATGCCGACAAGTCTGCGACGATAACACACTTGCATCCTCAGCGTTCAAAAAAAAAAAAAAAACTGGGTGAGAGATTAACAAAAATGGATCACGGCTGATCCACAAGTGCTAATTTGTCGATGAATCCTCTGTCGTTATGCCGCTGCGGCACGTGTGGCGCCAGCAGGGGTGAGGAGAGTCTCTTGCTGCTGCATTAGTGAGAAGTGAGGATGTGACAGCTAATTAGAGTCAAAACAGACATTTGGAGAAACAGGATTCCCCCAACCCACCATTTTTCAGCACTAAACAGCTCATGCAGTCTTCTAATGAGGCGAAGCCAAAACATCTAGAGAGATACTCTGGGACTTTTTTTCCCTCATTTCTACTTTCTTTGTAGGATATATCATACTGCAGCCATAGGTTTCAATAAAAATGGTTAGTAATATTTTGTTTTATAGAATTAGATGAAAGCATGAAGCTGGTTCTGCTTCCTTTCCTTCACATGAAAACAAATATTGCTTAAAATGTACTAAAAGGGAATATTTTTACTTTGTTTATGCATCAAAGACATGAGAGATTCAGGTTTTGCTGTAAATCTGCTAAATTGAAAAACAACGATTCATGAGGAGGCTTCCAGTGAAATCTCCCCAAGCGAGACCTTCCACTAATTTGCCTTGATGCAATGTGAAAAACAGCATTTCCTCTTTTTCTCAAAGCACTCTGTCCATGGTTTTAAATTTTATAATTGGGTTTGCATATGAGCTACATTGTTTATGATATTGAATGCTGCATCGCCGAATTAACATCCTTGAGTTTCTAAAGGATTCTGAGTCTTTCCAAAATGTCTAAATAGAGAGCATTTCCACCAAGAGCAGTGGTAGACCTTAGTCTTGTACTGCCTGTGACGTGTGGTGTACTCTAGTGAACTGCTTTTCAACAGCTTTCATTATCGACAAGCAGACAATCTGAGGGGTGAGAGAGAAAGAGAGAAAACCGCATCTGTAGAGATGAAAGAAAAACTAATGCCATTCAATAATGCAATAAATCACAACAAACATTAGATTTATGGGATATTAGCAGTGAGTTCATGTTCGAGTCCTTGCTTTCTGGACCTATAAAGAATCTACACAAGCTTTTTCTGGTCAACTGCAGAAATGTTGGAGCAAAAATGTATTTAGGCCATTGCTTTAGGAAGGCGACGGTATTCTATTATAATGGAATGCTCTTATGTGACTCCAATACATAGTATCTAGAAGCAGGAAGTCATCTAGTAATTTTGGTTTGATCAGGGGTCATATGCTGTCATATTTTTTAAGAGTCAACTGACCCAAAGACAGATCAGTACCACAATGAATGGAAACACGTGTACTTAAAGTACTTCTCCAAAATGACTGATGAGCAGAACTGTCGGTGAGTTTGATCAATATCAGTGAGTCAACTCGTGTTCCAGTGTATCACACTAAAAGTGCTTAGTAGAGATTTTAGACAAACCAAAGTTCAACAAAGCTTTTTCATTCCCACATGGTCCTTTTCTGACCATGTACTCGTGATGAACTGGTGCTAGAGTTGGTTCAAAGCTGGTTCAACGTTGGAGAGCTTCATTGAACTGGTTTTGCATTTCTAATTTGATCCAGCCATGCCATTACATCAGTGTAAATGTCTGTTCCAGCACATCCTTTGACCCCTCCTCTTGTGTATTCTAAAGTTTCTGCAGAGCACTGCAGTGCAGGGAGACCTTTTTACCTTCACACATCATAGCATTTGCTTGATTTTGCCTGCAGCCCCATGTCTCAATATCATCAGTCTGGATTTATAAAAAGATCTCTGCACAGCAACTAAGTTCTTGGAATGCTGCAGTGTACAAGGTTTCCTGGCCAAAATTCAAGAGTTTATTGTCCCACAAAGAGAAAATTCAGGTGGAAAATTGGAAGAAATTAAATAAATATTACAAATATATTCAATAGTTGCATCTGATATGGTTGAGAAATCACCCTGAATACCTATTGACCATAATGATTCATTGAAAAATAGATACACAGCAAGGGACTAGGCCAAAAACCTCAGAAAGGAGATCACTGCCTAACACAAACGGGGAAAAATTGCTGTATCATTAGGGATAAAGTTCTTAATGATACAGCTGGAAGCACAGTTTTCATATTTAAAATTTAAGGAAATATTTACTATATCACGTGGTTGTAAGAGAAAGAAGAAGTTGCCACCAGACCTCTGAGGAGGCATGTGGTCAGAAAGTCGACTGATGGCAAAAAACACGCAGCAAGTTCTGGTGGCAGCAGCCAAAGCATAAACTTAATGCCTGAACACCAAGACAAAGTCTGCTTTATTTTGATCACAACTAAAAAACAAAAACAGAGGTTTGAACATTCTGATACGTAGAATAATTAAATCAAAAAAATTTTAGGCCCATAAATCAGTGGCATGTCTGAAACAGAAAGAGGGACGTATGCCGTAAAAAAACAAAACATATGGTGAAGCACGGCCGTGGTTCAGCTATGCTCTACGGCTTCTTCAGTTCCTCTTTAACTGTAAACCTGCAGCACATGCAGGAAAATTGGGATTCAATCAAATGAGGAAATCCAGTGAGAAAATTCCAAGCTTTCTGTGAAGAAGATGAAGCCTAGGATTCATTGGATAGTCCCAAGAAGACGTCAAAGTCAACTAAGATTTGGTTTTAGAAGAAGACGTCTTGGGGGACGGTACCACAGTTACTATAGTTGCTTTACTTAAATGTCACTGAAAAACTTTGAAGAGGTTAAAGGAAAAGGTGTTTGCAGAGGCAAACTAAGGTCTTTGTCAAAGAGTGTTTGACTAGGATTTCTCAGGAAGACTGCAAAGTGCTGGTGTATGGCTCTACTACTCAATATGTTTGTCATAAAGGAGTTGAATAATTTTGAGTGTTAAACAAGTGAATATTAGTTGTGTTAAGCCATTTAAATTGTTTTCATTGGATTTATTTCTTGTACAGCTGCTAGTTTAAATATCTTGCCAACAAGTCCATCTGCAGTCAGGCTCATTTTTAAGTGAAACTTCATTTGTATGGGAGAGTTTGACTCTCTGCTTTAAGCAGCATTGAGCCAGGTTTTACAATTTAACAGAAATAATTGACAAATGCACCTGCAATATTCAGTTTAAACTTGCATAAGTAATTTACCAGCTGACTATTATTAAACATTTAACAAAAACAGACAATTGAGAAGAGCAATAACCCTTTACTTTTATACCTGTAGTAAAGATCAGTGCATGAAAGTTCTTCCTTGGGCGAACTGGAATTAAAGATGTGGTCAGATGACTGTATCAGACAGAACTGGTTTTAAGATGGGACAAAACAACCCAGCACTGAAAACATCTCTGCACCATCAACCAAGTCTGTTGCCTGTGCCGTTCAAGTAATCCTGCTTGCCACTCTCCGGAGAAACCTCCTGAGTTTAAAAATGTGTACCAATGGTGTCTGACCTATTCATTATGTAAAATTTAATTACAGACCATCACATGCTGCTCAGTTAACCATGTGACTCTTATCATGTTAAGAGGTTAAACGTGATAGAAGAGTGTGAGGCTACAAACTGACTTTCATACCATGTTTCCTGTGCATGAATCAAGACATCTGCTTCTATACACTTACTTCTGGTCACACAAAATTCTGAATATTGCTATACTTTTATTAATCAAGGCAGTCTCATATTTTCCTCTATGGTAGCATTCAATAAAAATATTTTAAAACTTTGCTAATGAATCAAGATTTAAAGACATTTTCCAATTCAAAAGGAAATACTCATCTCTTAACTGTTCATTTAATCTACAATCACGCATTGTCTGGGTCAAACTGAATCCAGCCGTCAGAACTTCGAGTGCTGCGACAGCTCGGCGTAACAAGAAGACAAGAACAGAGAGGACGCACAGAAAAAAGAACGGTCTTTTTGTATTCCACAGTCGAGACTCATTGTGCAAGAGTCAAGCTCACTACTGCAGAGGATCTCATGCGCATTTCTCTCTTTGTCAATGGCAACAACATCAAAGCACAGCATTCACACTCTTTTCTGTAAGCATATGGAGAATATGAGTTTTTATAAACTCGTCTAACATCAATCCATCCATACATTTTTGACTTCCTAATAAGTCTTTAAAATCCCGTCACAAACTGCTTCTGTTTTATGGTGGCAATTTCCCTAGAAACCTGGCTGCATGACTAGTCTCCTTTAACTAGAGTCAGTTCACCATGGTAGCCTTTAAGGCAGGGGTGTCAAACTCCAGTCCTCAAGGACCGGTGTCCTGCAGTTTACAGATTTGCCGCAGGTACAAAACACTGGAATGAAATGGCTTAATTACCTCGTCCTTGTGTAGATAAGTTCTCCAGAGCCTTGCTAACGACCTAATTATTCTATTCAGGTGTGGTGCAACAGAGGGACATCAAAAAGGTGCAGGACACCGGCCCTCCAGGACTGGAGTTTGACACCCCTGCTTTAAGGATACCCAGGATGTCATTGTTAAGCATCTAAAGGGCTTCACAGACAAGAGAAAGATTGCACCCTAATCCACTACTTAGTCACTCAAAGAATTTCAAGGAGAGCCGTACAACTGCTATGAAGAAAGATTCAAGATACCAAATAAAATCCAGAAAGTGTTAAAACCGGTTCCTGAAGAGGATTCAGCTAACGGCTGTTACCAGCGCAGAGCTTGTTCAAGAATGGCAGCAGATAAAGTGAGAACATTTCTGTATACACATCTTTCCAAGACAACTGTGAAGGACAGACTGACATTCGTTCTGCTTTTCTATGAACTTTTGCTGCTTTTCACTTTTTCATTTTTAGTCCAGTATCAGAGCATTTTCTGAATCGCTCTGGCACCAGGGAACCATTGTTCTAAATGCATATACAGTAACTTGACAAAGAACCAATTTTTTAAAATGTCTTTATCCACTTTGTGCCTGGTTGAAAATAAATGGAAAAAAAGCATTTAAAACTACTTGATTATACGCAATAAAATTCGGACTTGTTGGACACCATGTGTAAAATTAAGAAATAAGGAGGGAATTCGTGTGTTTAACAAGTTCAAGAAATAAAGCAACTGTTACAGTTTTGTAACAGATGTTTTAGGTTTGAATCTAATACTCTAACTTGATTACAGAACTACACTTATAAAAATCACAGGTGAATGTTCTTTCTGCTCCTCAGAAACCTGTGAACAGCCATGAACTCCATGCAGTCTGCAAATGCACAAGCACGACTCCCAAACATTTGCTTTGACATCTGAGCTTAATTGTGAGTTCTCTGCCAGTCTCAACACCACGCTGTGCCAAACTTACAGCATTAACTGTTGGGCTCAGTCCAAAAATAGGACCACTTAGTCAGCCATGACAGATGCAGAGAAATAACCAACGTCTCCCTGAAAGCTACAAAAAAAAAGTTTACTAAATCTATTCAGATTACAAAGTCTGTAGGAGACTTTTAAACATTTTAATTAAGTTAAAGTTGCTCATATTTCTTTCGAGGGTGCCAATTGGAAGAGAAATAATCAATTTTGATTAGAAAAATCACTTGCTAAGCTTTCAAAAACACTACGGTAACCGCAAGAAGAATCAACCGGGAACACAAACACCGATTTACCAATTTGTCTCTAAGGATTGTGGGTAACACAGCAGACGCTACATGCATGCAGTAAAATCCTACACGGCTAACTTATAAATCCTCTTGTTATCTTGCCATAGCAGCCATACTTGCTGGGTCCTCCCCAGAGCTCTTCCGCTCCCCCCTCCCTCTGCATTGGCTGGCACGAACCGCAACAGATTGACTCAGCCCGACAACAGCTGCCAGAACGCCGCGAGCCTCGTCCTCCAGACACTGACGGATTGTGGGAGGCAGCCAGGGTGATTAGCCCCTGACGTGGGAAAATTATTGCAGCGTACCACCCCAAAAGCAACTGCACCTGAGCATACCCATCAAGCATTCACTTTAAAATCATGTAAAGCCCTTTTAAAGAAGAAAATGTACAATTACTAGTTGATGCTATCAGTTCATATGTTGTTCTTAATTTGAACCTAAAAGTGATGTAGACTTAAAGATTCATCATCAGAAGCAAATATTAATCTCAATGCTAGAAAAGCAGACAAAGTCACTATCTGCTTATGAGGACAAAGTTAAAACTATCTCTTTTCATGCAACAGCAGTTTTCCTGTTCTCAAACAAGAACAAGCTACACTTGACAGAAATTTCACTCATACCATTGATTTCTCTCCATCTTCTGGTGAAAAACTAAACAACCTCCTATTATTCGATAAACATCTGGAACAAAATGTAACGTTTCCAGACAGAAACCAAGGTCGGCTAGAGCGCTTCAATTCGTCGATAGATTTAAAACCTTTTCAAAAGCACAGAGCAATTAATTTCCCCATCTTCCACGTTTCTGCCTTGTCATTCTGTATTTTAGCTGACTAAAACCCTGAATCTGGGTTGCATTATGTCTCCAAAACCTTTAAAAGCCACTAATGAAACAGACTTTCTGGGGATGCTGATGCTACTTCAAAGCATCAGACAATCCTGTCAGGAAAGCATTATGAACCTATTCATGTGTCACACCATCTTCTTTTGCTTTCAGTGCTGTTTTTCTTAAAAGCAGCTTTGCCTTTAGGTCTGCATGAACGCGTTGCTTCTTAGAGGATGAGCAGAAAGAAAAATCTGTTGTAGGTGAGTCGTGTTTCTGTTTACCAAGAACAAGCTTAGAAATACCACAAAGGGGGAAGTAAAAACACAATAAATCTACAAGATAAAACCGTGATGCTTGAGGGCATTGCTTTTTTCCCAGACACATGATAGCAGCTCCTAAACTGAACTGTTTCTGCAGTCCTTCTTTATGGAAAGGAAAACTGCAGTGTTGTGTCTATATGTTCAGAAAAAGCTGCAACAAAGTGACTTTTAAATGAAGGATACAGACTGATAACACAGAGTAGGACTATCTGCATGTCAGTGCAGCTTTAATGAATGTTGTGTCATCACAGACAAATGTCTAACCATGAATTACGCTGAATTATCGCAGCACAAAATAATCAAACCCCTTTAGGAGAAAAGCAAAAACATTTAAAACCAGGTAACAGGCATTTAATACATTTTCCAGCAGTAATGTTTTTTTTCTCCTCACCGATTAGACTGCAAATATGATCTGCCCTGGATCACAGGGCAACCGGAACAAAGTTCAATTGACTTTTTCAGGAGAATATCTGAGCATCAACAACCCTCTACCTTCATATTTTGTTCGTCTTGTGTGACGCATCAGTCTCTCTGCTGGTAAACCAGCCCCACATCATGATGCTACCATCGCCATGTCTGACAGATAAGCCTAATCTTGGTTTCTCCAAATGTATTTGTGGTCAAACAGTTCAAACTTTGTCTCGATTAACCAGAAAACTTTTCTCCATACAAGATTTTATTGTCCATGCAAGCAGCTGCAAATTTACAGATTAAATTCATCAGTTCTGGAGCAGAACCCTATTCCTTGGTAGAAAAGAACAATTCAAGGAAACTGGAAGGTTGAAGAGATAGTCAGAATCATGCAACTGTGGAAGACCATTTCTCTAAACGACATTAATCCAGGTGAGCTGACAGCCTAAGTGTAAATTTGACTCTGAATACAGATCATGTCTGATTTAAAGAAAAAAAACAGACACATCAAATATAATGATCTCTAAACTCTGAAAATCATCAATTAAACTGTGTAATGTCTGAGAATTTAAAAATAAAATGAGAATGATTTAAACAGATCATTAACAACCCCAAATTTACATGGCATTCATTTTCACAATGAGCTCAAGTCCAACTTTTCACCAGAACTGCAAAAGCATCCAGCTAACTGAATTTATTTCCCCAGCCAGACTGAAGACATTTTGGCTCTTGACAGCAGGAAGGACAAGCACAGGTGTAACTAATAATATTAATGAAGGGTTTCAGCGAGCCACAGCAGAAATCTGGAAGTGGGAACACCTACGCAGAGTTTAAAAAATGTTAATGTCTGCTAAGAAATAGAAGATTTGAAGCAGGATAGGATGGATTTAGTAGCACCTTCACTGACAAATTATTATAGAATAGAAAGAGACCAATATGGTAAATGTTTATGTCAACATTTTCTGAGCTTAAATGATAGAGGTGAATGAGAATATATTATTAATGGAACATTTTAAACAAGTGAAGTTTCTCATAATAAAATTCAGAGTTTACTATTGTTGCTAAACGGGACCACAAGGAAACAGAAATCATTCAGGCAAAGCATAGAAGTCAATCCTCAGAGAAAAAGATGAATATTTCTGTCCACAATGGACTACATGCTGCTCCGTGTGGCACATATAAATTCACACTCTGGTCCATTATATTCTTAAAAACAGAGAAGTTCAAATAACAAACATTGCAGCTTGTTACACAGGGCACAAAAAAGCATTCATGTTTCTTGAACGTAACCAGACTTTATTATGTTACTATAACTCAACTCCATCCATTTTAGTGGTGTTTTATTGAATAAACCAAGAAGAACAGCTACAAGGGTTTTATCCAATTTTCTTTCCTATGAACCATAAATAAATTACAGAGAAACTAAAAAAATTATAGTTATAAATACATTTATAACTCGTGTAATTACAGCTCATGTGACTTAATTCTAGTGCAATTCTAGTTGTTCTGTGAAGGCATCAGAGGTTTGTTAGTGAACAATAATGAGTAAACAGCATTATAAAGGAAAGGAACAGAACAGGCAGGTCAGGTTATAAAGTCGAGAAGAAGTTTAAATCAGAGAGAAGCTTTGCTC
Source organism: Xiphophorus maculatus (assembly GCF_002775205.1). NCBI lineage: Eukaryota > Metazoa > Chordata > Actinopteri > Cyprinodontiformes > Poeciliidae > Xiphophorus > Xiphophorus maculatus. Next base: position 7,065,091 of record NC_036457.1, read on the forward strand.
TTGTCAAATGAGACCAAAATGTTTGTTTGTTTTTTTATTTTTTATTTCTGGACTTAATGAAAAGAGCTAACATATTACAGAATTCACAATGTAAAACACGGTTGCGGTAGCATCATGCAGTGGGGATCCTTTCTTCGGGAGAGACAGGTAGGTAAAAAAAAAACCTGGTAGAGACTCCAAAAACATCCAGGAAAAGGAATCCAGATTCAAAGCCAAGAGAATCTGTGACTGTTATACAAAGTAAAGAAAAAATATTCTAACCTCTAGATGTGCAAAACCTTCTGAAACATACCCAAAGACTTGCAGCTGTAACTGAAATAAGATTCTGAAAGTGTTGCTTCAGAAGGGATTAAAAGAAATGCACACCACCATTTATCAGTTTTCTTTCACTTCACAATTATGCACAAAATTTTGTTTGTATATTGAAAAAATAAAATAAATTTAGTGTTTTTAAGTTAGTGTTTGTAACACGACAAAATGTCACAGCATAAATAATTTCTCAGTGTGTGAGTCTACTTTAATAAAATAACAGAAAGTTAATTCCAATTAGTCCAATTACAGTAGCTTAGATAACACACTGCTGCTGCCATGTGTTTCTAGCAAAAGAAACATTAATACACAAAGGGAACTTTTTTGATTTAAAAAAAAAAAAGAAAAAAATCCAAACACGAGTTGTGTTTAATTCAGTCTCACACACCCACATTTTGCACAAACAAGATAGTTTAAAGGAAATAATTTTTCATAACGCATACAAGTTCAAATTCAAAAAACATTTCATTTAACCCAAAGGGAAATTAAATAATGTCTCTCAATCCAAAAAATTATGAAAAGCGGTCTACAAAAAGAACAGATCAGAACTAAGTTACTTCAACAAGCAGCAACCAGGAACTGCACAATTCCAGAACAGCATCTTACACAAACTATTGACTATGCAGAATTATACAGGATTCAAAAAACCAATGCCTAGCACAGCCTGTACATGACATATGGTTAATTTTTGACTTTCTTACTTCCAAGCACATCTATAGACAGGGCTCAGTGTTAGAGTGCACTTTGAATGGCTCAATAATAAAATGTAAAGATACTTCTACAAACAAAAAATAACAAAAAAAACTCTAGTGAGGCTCTAGTTGTTAACTAGTTTGAGGGTCCCTGAGATCAACTGACCTTGCAGCGAGCAAACAACTCTGAATAAACAGCGCAGACCAAGATAACCGTTGAACGAATTCGCTCTTTGCTCAGACTGTGTAGTATAATAACACCTGGCCTGCACCTGCTCTGTGCTAAATAGATATTCTCTGTGTTGAAAAAAAATATTTCCAGATGGTTTGAGCTGCATTTGTTTATTTTAACCATGCAAATGACATGAGGTGAGCACTATCAGGTGATATCCAGACATCGGGCTGCTGTGCGACTGATGGGTGAGAAAAAAGGTCTGTAACAAATGGGGCCAATTTGCAATAACAAAAAATACATTTCTGTATTATAAGCATTACAAAAAAAATTGTGAATATTCAATTAAAGTGCCTGGAATACTTGTCACATTACAACCGCGGGAGTGCAAAACTTAATCTGTTCTAATGGGATTTCAATGTGACTGACACAAAGCAGTTCACAATTTAGAAAGGGAAAGAAAAAGATGGTCTTTACAAACTAACAAAACACAAGTTAATGGGTAATTTAATTATGGTAAATACGTTAACGGAAAACTTATAACTTGCAAAAAAAATTTGCAGAATTGACAGTGTAGTATAACCCTCTTTTTATTTCCTTTAACAACTGATTGAATTTGTAGTGTCAGTAAAGTCAGCTGAAGAGCCTATTTCACCATTATGCATGTTATGTCAGTTACGGCATACTGGAGCGTTAAATGGGTAGGTATGGGGAATGTGGGGTTATGGTCAAGTATGAGTTATTGTAGAAAGGATAAATGTTTAAAGCTGCAGCCTTTAGGCAGCAGACCGCATCTCTGTGCAGCAGCAGCAGCAGCAGCTACACCGGCTGGTTGACGTGTGCTTCTACTGAAAATCAGAGCGAAACATTCCTGCAGCTGCTACAGAAACCCTCTTCATAACCCCCCCTTTGACTCAAACCAGTAACATAACCAGCACCTCGAGTAGAAAGACGTCAAAACGGCATTATATTACCCTCCTGAAGATAAAAGGAGGTGTTCATACACAAACCGCCTCATCTGGCCGAACAGCTAGCCAGTGTTAGCCAGCAGTGGTCACAACAAAATGTATTTACTCTGTCCTGCGATACAAGATCAGCATTAGCTTCAAAGGCTACTCACCGCCAGCAGAAAGTGCGTCCTGGAAATGGAGGCTAATTCCTCCACCAAGTGGACGGAGAGATAGTGAGAAGTGTGAGTGTTAAGTCTGAGTGGCTACGATCCCCGGCCAGCCTGGCGGTGTTGCTGCGTTTCCATCTCACAGCTCCATTAAAAGCTGCATTGTTGGAGCGACGGCTGCACAAACATCACTGACTGAACGCAGTGAGGCATTCTGGGAAACGAGGTAGAGCAGTGCCATAAAGGCTGCGGTGGAAAAGTGGAGAAACTGCGCCCCCTGGTGTTCGGTCTGGTTGAGATCCACTTTTCTGGCGCATTGTAGACCAGGAATCTGCAATCTGCGCCCCCTGGGCTTCCGTAATAACTTTAGCTAAAGTAATAAATTGTAGAATGTTTAAAATAAAAAGCTAGCCCAGTGCAGATGGTATCAGACAGAAGATATTTGGCTAAAATAACGATGACAATGTTTCTATAATATGAATGAATAATATGATGATGTTGGTGAACTGACAGACTGCTGCATCCCAGGTGCACAAAGGAGTGTTTTTATATGTCCTTTCTCCTAGAAGCTGTTAAACTCTATGACCTTCATTTCTCCTACCAAACTCAAGCTCAATTATATTCTGGCTGTTATTTGCACAGTTTGCATCAATTAGATGTAATTGTTAAGAAAAGTTTATAAAAGGTGTGAAATGATTTTCCCTATTTTTTATCTTAATCATTAATACCATATTAGATTGACGTCATTAACAATTAAATGAAAAACCATAAACCAAATCTATTTTTCCATTATTCTTCACATAAGGAGAGAATAAACTGGAATTTAACTTTAACTTCCATGTGCAAAAGTTTATACTTTCATTAATTTTCCTTTTTGGTGTTTTCAAAAAATGTTGTGAAATCCCTTTTATGCAAATACATTTTAAATTACTACATATGCTACTGTTAACAAGGAAAAATATATAAAAAGGAAATACACTTTTACTCGCAATGAACTAACTTAATTTAGTAACTGTTATTGCTGATAATGGTTAGTATGTATTTGTTATGCTGTGATAAGGATGTTTTGTGGATGTGGAGAAGGTATTTTGTGGGGACTGCTGAGGGAGTATGGAGTGTCTGAATAGCTTTTAAAGGCTATCCGATCCTTGTATGTCTCAAGCAAGAGCTGTGCCCACATTCTCAGTGTAAAGTTGATCTTGCTTCCAGTCTGCGTTGGACTCTGCTATGACTGCCCCTTTGTAACCGATCATGTTTGTGGTGTTCACTGACAAGATATTAAGGCATAGGAAAGGGTGGGTGACTGGTTTGGCAACCTCAGGATCTCATATTTGCTGTTTGCTGATGATGTGTTCTGGTGGCTTCTTTAGGCCAGGACCTTTTGTATACACCAGAGTGGTTTGCAGTTGAGTCAGCTCTTCTAAGTCTGAGGCCATGACTCTTGACTTGAAAAAGGTGGGATGCTCCCTCTGGACTCAGGGTCAATCTTTGCCTGAGTTTAATCGGTGTATTTATTAGTGATGGTAGGAAGGAAAAGAAGATGGACATATGGATTGGGGCTTTATCTGCAGTAATGCAGGTACTGCTCCAGTCTGTTGTGGAGAAAGAGCTGAGCCAAAAAGTAAAGCTCCCAGTTTAGAGCTCAGCCTAGATTCAGACCCTCCCCTATGTTCTTATGATATGATTCATGACTGGAAGAATCCCAGATACACGTGGCTGAAACAGACTTCCTCCATTAAGGAGCTCTGTCATACTGGGAGAGCTCAAAGTGGAGTCGCTGCTCCTTGGCACCAAAAAGGAGTCAGCTGAAGTGGTGGAATAACAATAAGAAAATATTTTTAATCAATAAATAAACAAAACTAAATAAATTACACTTATGATACATTATTATTAGCCTGTTGTTTCATTTTAAAATTTTGGCGTGAGCTTCGGTCCTCCTTCGAGCTTCCGTCCTGTTGGTGGCAGTAATGAGTTATCTAAAGCTCAGACGTACCAATCCAGTTGTAGCAGAAACAGACTCAGTGTGGAGCGCATGGAGAGTGAACACATGTCTGCTTTTGCTTTGTATAAGACTCTGCAGCCAGAGCTGCCCCCTCCGGCTAAGAAGCCCTGCCAGCGGGTACAGGTGTGTGTGTACAGGCTTCATTAATACCCGACGGGAATATATCTATATGTGTATGGCTTAGTAGCTGTAGGAGCACATAACTGATATTTGTGTTCGTTCGCATCGTATGCATCGTCATTGTGTGGCACTTTAAATTAACCTTTTTTTCCAATTAGGTGGAAGTAAAAAAGAAAAAGAAAAAAGTAAATGGGCCTGCAGTTGCTATTGTCAAGAATACTCGGGCCAAGAGGAGGAAGATCCGCAATAAACTCGTGAAGGCGGCAAATAAAGAGGAGAGTAAGAAAACTGGACCAGATGAAACTGTAAGCATCTGCTCAGTGTTTGACAGTAAACCAGTGTTGTTGAGTGTGTGTGCGAATCAGATTGGGCCTTTGTGTTTTGTTAAAGAAGCATCAGAAGGAGGAGAGCGTAACTGCAGAGTCTTTGGACGCTGTGCTCACTGAACTGACCAGAGTTAACAACAGCAAAGAGAGAGCCAGCAAATTATTCCAGTGGCTCCTCAAACCCGTTCCTGCCAAGTACTTCTTCAGGTAAAGTGTCTGTATGATGCTACATGATTTGTAAGATGCTCTGCATTTAATTAAACCCTCACAGCCACTACAATGTGTCACTATACAGTTGGTACGTCCAGAATGATTTGCTGCATCGGTTTTCTACCACTCCCCTATGTTCATCAGGTTTTGCATGGTGGCGAAACAGTTAAATTTAATCTAATTAGCTTTACCCACTACAGAGCTGCAATAAGGATGTCATTACGTGTTCCTCTCTCGTTACTCTTTCATAGAAATAGAACATTGAAGTGACTACTGCATAACCTGCTGGCAGATTCTTCCAGCTGACCTGGGAATCTCTGCAGCTCCATGTTAATCCATCATTTGTCTGCTTTGTTTCTTTGTCTTCATGATGCTGTTTGTTCGTCAACAAACGTCTGAGAATCTACAGAGAACAGATGTGTTTACATCAATAATAAGTTACACACTTTTGATGCACTTTGGTTACACCGAAGTCCATTTAGGAATATCAGACTAAATAGGGCAGAATAGAAATAGATGGCGTACTTTTCATACTTTTATTTAAATGCAGCAAGTTGGTGGTAATAATGTTTTTGCAAGGAACTGGATTATCTAAAATTATCTATTTTTTCTGCACATCCTGGTGATGCTTCATTGTATATAAGTCCAAGAAGGTTGAACTCGGCATTCTTTATCATGGTACACTAAAATTTTCTGCTATTATTAAATAGCACATAAAGGTTGCTATTATCAGTGGATATGGTTAAACGTCTGGATTTACCTGGAGCAGGTTTGCAGGAGTGTGTGTGTGAGAAAATGCTGTGATATGCAGTGACCTGCTGGCTCACTTGTCCCCATATTCTTGGTCAGTGCTTCCATCTGTGGAAAGCACAGTGTGTTCTGTAAAGCTTTTCCCATCGTCAGCATTTATATTTTCAGCTGTTTGTCCTACAATTTCTCCTACTGGGATCATATCAGATAGACCAGCATTTGTTTTCCCCACAAACAATCAATGGAGCCTTGAGGGCTTCTTATGCTATTTAGTTGCAAATTTGCCAAATGTTTCTAAATGCTTACTGGGGAAAATGTGCTTGTGACAAAACACAACACAAGTAACTTGGAAAATATATAATGTATCTTCTTACTTGGACTTCAAAATCTCATACAGTATGTATTTATTTTTATTTTGTTTTGCCTCATTTGTTTCCTTGATGGTAATTTATGTGACTTTTTTCTATATGTGAAGGGAAACATGGGAAAAGAAGCCTGTCTACGTTCAGCGCAAGAATCCAGATTACTACAAGGGATTGTTTTCAACAGCTGAGTTTGACCGTATATTGAGAAAGGTAATTTTCTGAAGCGATGCACAAATCCGTCGCCAATGATCACCTTTAACTGGTGATCAGTGAGTCAAAAATTGAAATATCCGTTTTTCTCAGTTTATAAATGATGCAAAAACTTAAATCTACCCCACTTTTTTTTTCTGTCTGCATCAACAAACAGTACGCTTTATGAATTTGTGTATTTTTTCTTAAAGGAAAATGTCCAGTATGGAGTGAACCTGGATATCACTAGCTACGTTAATGGCAAGAGGGAAACGCACAACCCACCAGGGAGAGCTCTGCCGTTCACTGTGTGGGATTTTTATGATGTAAGAATGGAACAGTTCAGGTTTTATGCTTGTTTATGCACCGAGTCCAAGTATTCCTAATAACTTTTAGGTATCATTTTGTAGCTGCAATTTTTCTAAGGAATGCATTAAGAAATTATCATATTTTATAAGATAACATCCATGAAGAAGTTAGAGATACAAATTTACATTTTATTGAAGTTATTGTACTAAATATTTAAATGACTTGATATTTTCTCATCTGTTTTCCTGTAGAGTGGCTGCTCTGTGCGCCTCCTGAATCCTCAGGCTTTCTCCTCCACGGTGTGGAATGTGCTTTCCATCCTCCAGGAGAAATTTGGTAGCATGGCAGGAGCCAATGTGTAAGTTCAAGGGAAAAAACTTGCTTGCTTCAAACTTCTTTTTTGTTTGTTTCAGTTTTAAATGCATTTTTCCTTCGAACAGATATCTGACGCCTCCGGGAACTCAGGGTTTTGCTCCACATTATGACGACATTGAAGCTTTCGTGATTCAGCTGGAAGGGAAGAAACACTGGCGAGTGTACAGTCCGAGGTAAAATTCATTAAGGTTTAAACTCCTCAAAAAGCTTCAAGTTCATCTATTCTTCTATAACAATAAAAAAAATCATTTTTTTTTTATTTAATGGTGTCTATTTTTTCTTTAAAAAGAAACTTGCTACTCTGTCCTTGCTGAAGAAAATGATCCCTACAGCATGATACTGCCACCAGAATGTTTTATGGTGGAGAAAAGTTACAATGTACTCTGATCTGATCCAAGCATCTTCTTCTATGTATATGCATCAATAAAGGGGGTTAAATATAAAGGCATGCCACACATTTCGGATGTTTTTTCAACTTCATAATTGTACTCTTTTTTTGACACAAGAAATTCTTGAATAATATGCATTCTTTTGAAACATCTTGATCAGTTTTTATTATACATATATAAAGTGGAAGTAATTTGAGGCAAGAGCAGCCAACATTTTGGATTGTTGACTAAATTTCTGGTAGATATGTATCAATTATATAAATAATATTTTGGGGTAATTACAGTGGGAGAAATAACTTTTTGTTTATTTGTTTTGTTTGTTTTACATCTGTAGGTCCGAAGATGAAGTCTTGCCTGTGCTCTCTAGCCGTAAGTACCAAAAAAGGTATTTTCCAATGACATAATTTATCTCATCTGAAATGAAAACAGGGCATTTTATTCCTTTTCCAAAACTGGTTTCACAGAAAAAACAAGCTGATTTTGTGACAATAGAAGTGAATCAACTCTTTTGACATGCAGCACATTTGATATTGTGGCTGATGAGAATGCATCGGACATTTTGCGTTCTCCTTTCTAGCAAATTTTGACCAGGCAGAGATTGGGAAGCCCATCCTAGACGTGGTGCTGGAAGCCGGGGATCTCCTCTTCTTCCCTCGAGGATTCATCCATCAGGGCAACTGTTTACCAGACGCACACTCTCTGCACATCACCATCTCCTCATACCAGAAAAACAGCTGGGGCCACCTGCTGCAGAAGGTAAATGCACTTTTGGTCCCGCAGTCAACATAGCTGGCAGGAAGCCGCATTACTGCGTTGCAACATTCAAAATATAGAACAAGTAGATGTAGACTCCTTACTGCTTCGTGTGTAATACATTTTAAAATAAAAAATAAAAGTGGTTCAGCTGTTTTATTTGATTTAATATTTTGTGATTTCATGTTTAGGTCATTCCTGCTGCATTAGAAGTGGCTATGGAGGAAGATGTGGAGTTTAGACGGGGTTTACCTTTGAACTACCTGACCTACATGGGAGTGCAAAATTCAGATAAGGTCATTATTGCTATATTAACTCATTCTGGACTTCCTTGTAACATAATTAAGAATTTTTTTAAAACAAAAATTGGAAGAGTAGTTGTGAAATTTGGGAATTTTATGTAATCTATACAAACTCAAATATAAAATGTACACCCCCACCGTTTTTATTATTTTTTCATTTTAAATGTACTATCTCAGTAAGCTGCACCTTGACTACTCTTTTTGTACCAATCAGTGTGATTCTAGAATAACACTCACTGTTCTGATTGGAAATTATAAAGTTTACAGTAATTGGTTGGTGGATTTTTAAAAAGTTTTAGCTGATGTTAGTCTGTTTAATAATATATAAGCATTTACCACTCTAAATTCAGACTTGTGGACCAAAGTTTTGTTTTTAAAATAATTGCAATTGTGTGCTACAATCATGCCACCTTGTATAAAGAATGGTTCAAACAAGCTTAAAATGCCTGAATTAATGACATTTATGCTCATAATAAGTTAATTAGCAACTTTTCACCAAAACTGCAACTCCTAGTGAGTGAAATTGTTCTTGTGCAGGTGGACCCACGGAGGGAAATTTTCTTGTCTCGGGTTGAGAAGTTGATAAAGAAACTCCCAAATTTTGCCCCAGTGGACGCTGCCATCGACCAGAAAGCCAAAGAATTCTTCCACGACTGCCTGCCTCCTGTGCTCACTCCAGGTTTGTGCTGTAACATGTGAGATTATGCATGAATGGACAGTTTGAGGTTCCAATAATTGATCTCATCGCTCTCAGATGAACTGGCCACCAGCGTGCAAGGAGCACCGGCTAGGTGGGAAAATGGCAAAGTTAAGAATGTTGGTGTTCACATCACTACTCAGACCAAGATCAAGCTGCTTCGTGCAGGGTGTGCCAGGTACAACAGCAAAACCTTTTTTTTTCCTCTCTATTTTTATTTAGCAAAAATACATCTTACCGATTCTTCTTTTTGTGCCAGACTATACGGTGGAGATGCCGTGCACCTTTGTTACACCATAGATAACTCCAGAGTTTACCATAAAGAGGAGCCCAAGAGCATTGAAATACAAACAGAGGTATGTTTGTTTTGTGTGTCTTAATTCCTATACTGCACATTGTTCTGATTACATCTACGTTATTTTTTGTTACTTCTTTCAGCACACAGATGCTGTTGAGTTTCTGATCCATTCATATCCCAACTTTGTGACAGTGGGAACTTTGCCTTGTGATTCTGTTCAGGATAAGGTAGGATTCTATGTTATTTGCAGCAATATTTACTGACAATGAATATATGAGTCATGCATTAATTGCTGATGCTTTTTTCCCAGATTGCTTTGGCTGAACTTCTTTTTGAGAAGGGAATTATCCACACTTCTGAACCTCTTCAGGCCCCACCAGCTGTTCAGTCAGAATGACCACATTGTAAAATTTTATGTTTGTTTAAAATAAGATCTACACCATAATACTTGGTCTCATGAATGTGCCTTTTCTAGATTTTTGATGCATAAAAAACACACTAGTTAATAAAAAGTTCTTGAGAACAGACATTTTTATTTATTTTAGTTGATACAACTCAAAATAAGGTGTACATCAGTCTCCTTCAACACTACAGCTTGAGGGCCACTCATCATTATTCATTCACACTTAAACCGATGGAACTTTACAAGCAGTGAAGCGTCTACTTCCAGGTCACCTCCTCGCCAGGTTTCAACTCTCTGCAGGGAACAAAAGGTTCAACGTTCATAAGATTGTATCAAATTATGTTACGATTATCACTTGAAATACAGTTTGCATTTTCAAAATTGACTTGAGGCTAAAGTAATTGCAGTTCTTACCTCTTGTACAGTGCACTCTTGTTTCTGAATGCTGTCAGCTTCTGGTCCTGTTGTTTGTCAAGGTACCATCCAATCACAAAGCCCATGGGAACCAATATGTGTGCCCAATTCACACTGGTTGGTAATGCGAATTTGACCATGGTTCCTACAACCAAAGCAGAGAAAAAGATGAGGGACTGATCTGACATGTTGGTATATGAAAGTAATGTTTTTTTTTATTATTATTTAAATGAACACTATTTTATTCACATCAAATCACAAAATATGGTATCCTAAGGCATTTTCATTCTTTTTAATCGCAGGACTGTGACACTGAAACAATTTTAATTTAATTCAGCAGAAATTTTATTCCAAATTTTTTAAATTTAGCTCTGTCAGTAACAAAATGTCTAAGGAAGCCAGCAAATTGCATCGAAACTTGTCTTTACTGCATCCTGAGTAAGCAACAAGGTGACAGTGGAGTGAAATATTTCCCTTTTAAGAATGATGCAATAATTACAGATAAGCAAAAACAATGTTACATTTTTGCAGAGTTTTTGTTCCTTAGATGAGGAGTACAATAATAACATTGAAATATAAAGGTTTACACGGGATGTTTCTATAGTGTCTTTAATTTTCCATTCTATGTGTTATTGAAAAATAAAGATAAGTAAAAAGTTTTTGGTTTATTAAGCCTACGTTTTACTTCCATCATCCCGACAATACTTGTCTGTTATACACCTGTGAATGCACAAATGCTTTTAATTTTAGTTGGACCTAAATTCAACTCATGATGCTGTAAATGTAAAACACAAATCGTTTCAAATATTTTAAATGTGTAATGGAAATTCCGAGACAGTATTCTCAATGTTTCCCCACTAAAACAACCTGAGGTCAAAGGAAGATGTTTTCAGGCTATTCTACAAATGCTTTTCTAAACCCCTCCATGAAATGCATAAAAATCCGTAAAAAGATTCAATTTCACAGCGTTGATGAAGTTTGTTAGTCCTGAAAACAAACTAGAATTAATTTAGGTCCACTTTCGAATACTACTAAGTAGATGAGGAGCCTCTAATGATCTTTAAGTCTTTTTTATTTAACATTTATTAGAACACGGGTTTAAGAGGAGTCATATATGTTACGACAATGACAAGCAAACTTGGATGTAGACCTATTACAATCAACCACAAAATCCAGCAAAAATGACGCAAAGCTATATTTATTACAAATTCACCCACTGCTAACATGGCAGCTAACTGGCATTAGCAACTAACGTCATGTGTTAGAAAGATTATTGTTTTTTGCATCAATATCTATTTCAGTGAGATAAATCTGTAAGACCAATTGAAAGCACACAATAAGGAAGAAAATGAACGGAAAGATTTAAAATAATACCTTATGCTAACACCAAACAGTAGCCTTCTGGTCTTCCTTCTCTAAGCGAAGGACATTGGACTGTACCAAGTATGGATCAACGACGTGCTTATGCTAAACGATAACAAGGTTACAAGGATTCTGTTCGAAACCTATTTACAATAAGACACAAGTTAATCCTACGTTTTCTATAGAATTCATTCAATATAGTCCGACAACGTCCTATTTACTGTTTTCACACAGATTTATTATGACTTTCTTTGGTACGTTTCTTTACCCTTTCACCTATGACGTAGCAGCCAAAATGGCCGCTTCAAACCCGCTAACAGAAAAGTCTTGATTTTGCAGTAATAATAAATAATAACTTTAAGGTTACTTTCTTATACCCAAAAGAAGGATATATTTATTTGATGTTATATTCTGTCGCTTTTTGATGTTTTCAGCCTTCTTTTAGTTATCTACCTAGCATGTAGCTAGCATTTCTAAATAGCCGTTGCCCGGTAAACGGCTAACAATCGTTGTCAAAGTCAAACTGGATTCATGTTTAATCTTGTTAGATAGATTTACGTTTATTCTCATGCAGCTCACGTTGTATTCCATGTTGTGGAATCTTGCTTTAAAAAACATTTTTGTGTGTCCTTGAATGATTCTTTATAGTTAGCCTTTGTCGTAGACACTCATCATTTAAAGTTGGTTTGATGAAGACGAGTTTGTGCTATTGTTGAGAAAAGTAAAGGAAAAATGACTTCCATTATCAAGCTGACAGCCGTGTCGGGGGTCCAGGAGGAATCGGCTCTTTGCTACCTGCTTCAGGTGGATGAATTTCGTTTCCTCCTGGACTGTGGATGGGACGAGAACTTCTCAATGGACATTATTGATGCCATGAAGCGGTGAGTATGATTACAGATGTTAAAGTTTCATTTATGTACTGCATTTCGGCTTTAACACAACACAGAAAGCTGTTGTATTCTTTTATTTTCAGTCGGTTAGATTATTGTTCTCGTACATGTTCTGTTTGATAAAAAAAACTAAATCGGGAAGGTGCATCTGATCCAAAAGGCTGTTGCCAGAGTTCTGGCCGATACCTGAAAATGGGTCCAATTACACCAGTCCCTGAATCACTGCTCATAAAAGGACAGGATTCAAAATCTTGTGTTCCTCAAAAAGAAAAAGAAAAAAAATCACCCTTAAAAATGTTTTTATAAATTGTGCTTGTGGACCACAAAAAAAAATGTTTGAGATACTCACTGAGTTTGCACCCATAGTGCTTTTCAAATATATTGACTGTGCATCAAGTGATAAAATGGTTTTCTACATTGCGGAAATCTGTTTTTTAAAAATGTAATCAAATCAAATTAAATCAAGTTACATTTCAAGAAAATCTTATTGACTGCTAAGTTATGAAAAACTCAGAATAACTTTCAGGAGCTAAATCTAAATTGTTTGTAGAAGCTTCTAACTTTTTTTTTTATCTCTGTATTGCATTTTTGCTGTCAGATATGTTCACCAGGTTGATGCAGTCCTGCTGTCGCACCCTGACCCCATTCACTTGGGAGCCCTGCCCTATGCTGTGGGCAAACTGGGTCTGAACTGCACCATCTATGCCACCATTCCTGTCTACAAAATGGGTCAGATGTTCATGTACGATCTCTATCAGGTACAGTACTGCAAGTTAAGGTTAAAGGTAAATAAGTGTTTTACTTTTATTTAATGCAAGAATAGAACTGATTCCTTGAATGCTCTTTTCCTATTCTTAGTCAAGAAGCAACAGTGAAGATTTCACGCTCTTCACCCTGGATGACGTGGACAGTGCTTTTGATAAAATCCAGCAGCTGAAATACTCACAGATTGTCAATCTGAAAGGTGAGACGAAAATCAAGTGACTCCCCATTTTCTATAACCTTACATAAAAAGATGATTTTTTTAAAAAAAGTAATTTTCTTTGTGTTACAGGAAAGGGGCATGGTCTGTCGATCACTCCGCTCCCAGCTGGACACATGATCGGAGGCACCATTTGGAAAATTGTCAAGGACGGGGAGGAGGAAATAGTTTATGCAGTGGACTTCAATCATAAGAGAGAAATGTAAACAGACACAAAAACATACTTGTGTAAGCAAGATCTTAGGCCGCATATCAGTTGCTAATATGTGCACTCTTCTTCTCTTCGGGCCTGTCTCTGTCTGTTCCAGCCACCTTAACGGCTGCACACTGGAGAGCATTAGTCGACCATCTTTACTCATTACAGATTCCTTCAATGCTGCTTATGTACAGCCACGCCGCAAACAAAGAGACGAGCAGCTGCTTAGTGAGTACCGTAATATGCACAGAAGTCTTTACAGTAAAAAAGCACCTTCAGTTCAGTAAACATGAGACTAGTATATAGAAAACTCTATCTGTGCCTTTACTAATGGCTGTATCATCATCATCCTCCTTTAATACCCACAAAGCAAATGTAATGGAGACCCTGCGTGGTAATGGTAATGTCCTTATTGCCGTGGACACGGCCGGCCGCGTGTTGGAGCTAGCGCAGCTCCTCGACCAGATTTGGAGGACGAAGGATGCTGGGCTCGGAGTTTACCCGCTAGCACTGCTCAACAACGTCAGCTACAACGTGGTGGAGTTCTCCAAGTCCCAGGTACCAATCAGTATCACACTTTCATACAATTTAATTTTGGTTTTAATGAAGTCCCAAAGACATTAAGTATTTCAATTGTAGCACAGATATGAGCATGAATGTTGTTGTGATCAGTTTTCTTCCTTAGATCTACAACAAGTAGTTTGTAACAAATAGTGATTTAAGAAATATAACAAAACATGGCTGTAAAATGAAAACTGACGCAAAATAGCTAAACAGCCAAAAGTAAAATAACCCCAATAAAACGGTGCACACAGATGTGAAATAAAGCTACTCAGTTAAAAATATTCTTAAACTCAAATTGAAAGTTATATGCTTATTTAAAAATTGCAGAATAATAAATTGTGTCTTTTAAGATCTCAGAAAAATTGTAAGTTGAAAAGATGTGTCTTCAGTTTGCTTTTAAGAACTTTCTTTCTTCCTCTGTAAGGAATGGAAAGATGTTCCAGAGCCTCGCCATATGCTTTACTTATGACTATTGGAATATTTAATAAACAGCTACACAGAGATCTGAGTATTTCTGGAAGCTGTGTCTAGTATTCTTTGTAGTATAAGTGAGATCTTCTAAGAGCATTAAGAGCTTTGCAAACAAGAACAATGGCTTCAAATTAATTGTTGAGTTTAACAGGTAACCATAGCAGAGAGTCTAGCAACTGAACTTTTAAGTACTGCAACTTTGTAATTGTTTTTTGCAGACAAAAGAGCAGAGCGGGAATCCAATCTGCAAGTAACAAAAGCATGGAATAATGACTCTGTTGTCTGTATTGGTTTGAGAGAAAATTGGCCTTCCTCTGGAAATGTTTTCCTAATAATAAAATTCAGTTCTGGTTAATGATTTAGTGCGTCTTGAAACTGAGGTTTGAATTAAAAATGTCTTGTTGTTGTTTGCTGGAGTGTTTTAGGGTCTTTCCGTCATCTTTATTATAAGATTTGTTTTTCTAGTTTTATCACACTTGCGTTTTTTTGTTTGTGTGTAAAAACCAAACCCATCTCTGTAGGTGGAGTGGATGAGTGACAAACTCATGAGGTGTTTTGAGGACAAAAGGAACAATCCGTTCCAGTTCCGACACTTGAACCTTTGCCACAGTCTGGCAGATCTGGCCCGGGTACCCAGCCCAAAGGTGGTGCTTTGCAGCCAACCGGACCTTGAGTCTGGCTTCTCCAGGGAGCTCTTCACCCAGTGGTGCCAAAATGCAAAAAATTCTATCATCCTTACTTATCGCACCACGCCTGGCACCCTGGCCCGCTATCTCATCGACAATCCTGGAGAAAAGATGCTGGATTTGGAGGTGAGGAAGGTTTTCATGCAGAATCTTCCCTGAAAAATGCTGCCATTTATGTCTATGCTTCAGGATCCCAGAATCATAATTAACTCTTCTCTTCACATCAGGTCAGAAAACGAGTAAAACTGGAAGGGAAGGAGCTGGATGAGTATCTTGAAAAGGAAAAAATAAAGAAAGAAGCAGCTAAAAAACTGGAGCAAGCCAAAGAGTAAGTTTGAATAATCTCTGAATCTTTAAAGTACGGTTACGGGTTGTTGTTTTTTTTAACATGGAATATAATTATTAAGTAAAATATTTGTGAAAGTTAATTATTGTATTTGAAGAGAGGTTAGTAAAGTCCCACAATGTATACGTTTTGATCTAGTAAAAGTACTAGAAATTCAAATATTTACCCCTGATTACAAATGAAAATATGTCATATGACGTACGAGTTATAAGATAGAACTTTAGATAGAATACAATTTTTTTTAATGGCTTTTTCAGGGTGGATGTGGATTCAAGCGATGAGAGCGATATGGAAGACGATCTGGATCAGCCAGCTGCGGTGAAAACCAAACATCATGACCTGATGATGAAGGGAGAGGGGAGCCGCAAAGGAAGCTTCTTCAAACAGGCCAAAAAGTCATATCCCATGTTCCCGGTGCATGAAGAGAGAATCAAGTGGGACGAGTATGGCGAAATCATCAGGTGCTGAAGTCTGAATGCAAATTGAAGAAAGTAGAGATTCTGTTTTTTAATCACCAAGTAACCCATTGTGTTTGCTTTTTTTGAAGGATTGAAGATTTTTTGGTTCCTGAACTGCAAGCCACAGAAGAGGAGAAGAGCAAACTGGAATCTGGGCTGACAAATGGCGACGAACCCATGGACCAGGATTTGTCTGTCGTTCCTACAAAATGTGTCTCAAGTGTTGAGAATTTTGAAATAAGGTGCGTTATCACTCACAAAGTGAACCACGCCAGTATAAATATCTATAAAACTCTTACAATGACCCTGTGTTCTTCTTCTATGTTATAGAGCGAGGGTGACGTATATAGACTACGAAGGTCGCTCTGATGGCGACTCCATAAAGAAGATCATAAATCAGATGAAGCCCAGACAGCTTGTGATCGTTCACGGGCCACCAGAAGCAAGTCTGGACCTGGCTGAGTCCTGCAAAGCTTTCAGCAAAGACATCAAAGTTTACACACCCAAACTGCAGGAGACTGTGGACGCCACCAGCGAGACACACATCTACCAGGTCAGTCTCAGGAAAATCTGCTTTTAAAGATGCCCATTAGAGAACCCTTACTGTTTTTTGTTGGTAGGTTTGATAGTCTAGATAAAATCCAGATAATGTTTGAGATTAGACTGTGACAAAAGGTAGAGGAGTTCAGCTATGAGTTGTGTGTTTCTTCTGCTGCTAAAATAAATTAATTTAAGTTGCATTTGTTGAATCATTAACTCTATTTATTTTGTTTAGCTGTGTAACCTTCCCAATTCGCCGCAGTGTCTTAACCAAGTCTTAAATTCATGTATCTAAAATTAAGGCCTCCCTCAAAATGTCTTAACTTCATTGTAAAATATGTAAGTTTACCTTATACCATGTTCCAAATTATTATTCAAATTGGATTTAAGTGTCATAAAGATAAAAAATTTTGTTGCGCTATTCAATTTATAGATGGTAGTGTGTGTCAGGGCTCTTTGAATCACTATAATTCATTTCAGAGAGCTGGGTTGATTAGTTTGTGTGGTGAGCTCAATTAAAGGAAATGTACTTAAGAAGGATGTTCCACATTATTAAGCAGGCCACAGGTTTCAAGCAATATGGGAAAGAGAAAGGATCTTTCTGCTGACTAAAATCATCAGATAGTGCAGTGCCGTATGACAAGGTATGAAAACATTAGATATTTAACAAAAACTGAAGCGTTATCGTACTGTGAAGAGATTTGTGGCCGATTCAGAACAAAGGTGGGTTTGTGCAGTAAAGGCATAATGAGAAAGCTTTCTGTTAGACAAATTCATCGGATTAAGAGAGCAGCTGCTAAAATGCCCTTACAAAGCAGCAAACAGTAATTTGAAGCTGCTGGAGCCTCTGGAACCTCAAGGTGGAGGATCCTCCAGAGGCTTGCGGTGCATGAATCTACTATTTGGCCACCTCTAACCAGAGCTCACAAGTAGAAATGGTCGGAGTGGGCCCAGCCGTACATGAAGATAAATTTTCAAACAGATTTGTTCACTGATGACTACTGTGCAACCCTGGATGGTCCAGATGGACGCAGTAGTGGCTTGGTGGTGGATGGTCACCACGTCCCAAACACGACTGTGACGTCAGCAAGGAGGTGGTGGAGCCATTTTTGGGCCGAAATCATGGGGAGAGAATCGTTGGTCGGCCCCTTCAGAGTCCCTGAAGGTGTGAAAATGACCTCAGCAAAGCATATGGACTTTCTGACCGATCCCTTTCTTTCATGGTTCAAAAAGAAGAGCCGTACCTTCCGTAGCAAAATCATCCTCATGCATGACAATGCACCATCTCATGCTGCCAGGAATACCTCTGTGTCATTGGCTGCTATGGGCACGAAAGGGGAGAAACTCATGGTGTGGTCACCATCTTCCTCTGACCTCAACCCTATTGAGAACCTTTGGAGTTTCCTCAAGCAGAAGCTCTGAGGGTGGAATGCAGTTCATATCAGAACAGCAGCTCTGGGAAGGTATTCTGACATCCTGCAAATAAATTCAAGCAGAAACTTTCCACAAACTCACAAGTTCACTGGATGCAAGAATTGTGCAGGTGATATCAAAGGGCTCCTATGTTAACATGTAACTCGGTCTGTTAAGATGTTTGATTGAAATAGCTTTTGATTTTAGTACATGTGACCATTTAATGCTGCACATTCATAGAATGACAGTTTGCAGTTCTTTATAATCCATAAAATGTTTAGAAAATCTGCTGTGCATAATAATTTGGAACAGAGCATTTTGAGTTTTTATTTTTGAAAAAAATATTGTCCTCATGGGGAGCTTTGTTCAGTAAAATTTTATTTATACTCTAATAGTTCATGACTTGAAAATTATACTGACCATCATTTGCATTGACCATTTAAGAAAAACTGAGAAAATATCACTTCCATAATAATTTGGAACACGGTGTAAATATGGTAATCTCTGATCTTTTTGTTGTGTCAGGACTATTTAATCTTGTATATTTTATGTAGTTCATGTTTCTCGTGGGACTTTTCTGTCAGACAAAAGCTTGATTGCTTCCATTCTGTGACTCTGGGTTTTGAGGCTACCGCTAACTAGATGCTAATAGACCCTTGCTAGCTAGATAGCTTTTTGTAAATCATTGCCAGGTGGCTGGATGATGTATGTCGTCGCTACTGGCTCATTTCTGTTGCCAACCTGCATGATGCTACATGCGTTCTGTGCAAAGAATCTTGTGATTATTACTATCTAAAATGTGCAGTTTTCTTTTGTACACTTCTGTCATGATACAAGTCTTACATTTTATTCATAATGGTCTTAAAAGTCCTAAATTTAAGTTGGTGAAACCTGCAGAAACCCTGTAATCCTCTCCCTTTATTTGAACTTAAAGGTGCGGCTGAAAGACTCCCTGGTGAGCTCTTTGCAGTTCTGCAAGGCCAAAGACACGGAGCTGGCCTGGATCGACGGTGTGCTGGACATGCGCGTCGCCAAGGTGGACACCGGCGTGATGCTGGAGGAGGGTGTGAAAGAGGAGGCGGAGGACAGCGAGGTTCCCATGGACACCGCCCCCGAGCTTGGCATCGACCACAACGCCACGTCCGTGGCGGCGCAGCGTGCCATGAAGAACCTGTTTGGAGAGGATGAGAAGGAGATGTCGGAGGAGAGCGACGTCATTCCCACTCTGGAGCCGCTGCCTCCCACTGAGGTGGGCAGCTGTGTTTTTTCTGTTAGGATAGCCATCTAGTACACAGCACTGAGTACTTTCTATAAATTCAACATTAACATTTGCATTTGCATTTATTAAGTCTAAATATTTCTTTCCGACCAAAAACAGGTCATTTGACTTGCTGAGATCCCCGAGACGATATTTTCTTGTGATTTTAAATGTATATGTTCAGAATGGTCTATAAAAAGTTCAGTTTAACTGAGTCAAATATTTCCTCCCCTCCTCAGATTTCAGGCCATCAGTCTGTGTTCATCAACGAGCCTCGGCTGTCTGACTTCAAGCAGGTCTTACTGAGAGAGGGCATCCAGGCTGAATTTGTGGGTGGAGTTCTGGTGTGCAACAATGTGGTGGCCGTCCGCAGGGTGAGCGTCCAACCCCTCTATCCATATCCTCTTTCTGAGCAATCAGAGTACAGAAGACATTCAACACCACAGATTGTTCAGTTGTTGTCATTTGACGCAGCCTGTCGAGCTTTTCCTTTTGATCATCACTGTTCATGAAGCATTGAGTTTGAGCACAACAGGCTGCTGTTATGGAAAGTAGCCTGAGTAATTGGTGATGAAGAAGTTGACATGAGAAATAATTGTTGTAGTTCTTTAATAAGTATATTAAAACAAAGTGGAAGAGAGAAACATTTGGATTTCCAGGAATCAATTTCTGGGTCCCTGCATCTGGCGATCGACTTATGTGTCATCAATTTATTTTGTCCATCAACTTTTTTATCCGTTGTTGTTTTTTTCATGCGTTCTCCTCTTAAAATGGAGAACGAAAGGAAAAAAAAACAACCTTTTTTTTCTTTCCTTCCTGTTTAATTGTTCTTTTAGCAGATTCCATATTCAAACTTTGAATAGCTCCTCATTTTATTCTGGAATTTTTGTATTTCAACTTTAGGAACTGGCTCAAAAATTTCAATCTGAAAATTAAAGAAATTTAAATATAAAAATTACGTTGGAAGCCTTTTTTTAAAGATTTCAAGTTGACACCAGACTTGTTATAAAAAACTGAAAGCTGAATCATTTCATTAGGCCTCTACAGTTATAATGATTTATCTTAAGAGACAGAGGAGCAAACAGAGATGACCTGAGTAGAATATAAAATCACCAGGTCAACATGAAAATATCTCACCTTAGGTGAAAGACACAAAAACATCAACCAGGGTTTAACCAAGGTGAAGCCAGGATGCTAACAACAAACTGCATAATTGACAAGAACTTAAAATAGTTGCAATACAGAAAATGAAATCAAAGAGCGCTGCGACTAGTAACGATGATGGTTCAGATGCTATTTAAATGGGAAATCTTGATCTGAATTCATGAGACACTTAGGGAAAAAAAAGCGTCTCCATGAAAGAATAGGGAACAAAGATGTAAAGATGTTTTTCTCTGCAGCGATCTGCTGCACAAGGTTTGTTTATCTCTGCTGAGAGATGCAACCTCGTTGCTTGAGGGCTGAGGTGACCTGTGAATCTTTCTGTTCTTTTTGCTCAGACGGAGCCTGGACGCATCGGCCTAGAAGGCTGCCTGTGTGACGACTACTATAAGATCCGGGAGCTGCTGTATCAGCAGTACGCTGTTGTGTAGTAGCAGCAGAAGACGAAGAAGACCCCATG
Organism: Xiphophorus maculatus; assembly: GCF_002775205.1. NCBI lineage: Eukaryota > Metazoa > Chordata > Actinopteri > Cyprinodontiformes > Poeciliidae > Xiphophorus > Xiphophorus maculatus. The sequence continues at coordinate 7,086,070 of NC_036457.1, forward strand.
GATGCAGAGAACATTATCTTTGTACACAGACTTTTGAAGGACTTTAATACAGTCTATGCCCTGCGCATTGTTCCATCCTCACTGTAAAACCTCTTGTATATTTCCCCTTTTATACATTAGTTCCAGACATTTTTTTATTGTTTACCTTTATAAAGTGAAAGGCATATTGTGTACCTTTGTGGACTTCTTCATATGAACACCTGTGAAATTGTCACATTTCTATGAATCCACCCTCTGGGAAGCTATTTTCCACTTACTGTCAGTAAATTGTTTGTCCTGCAAATGGATCATTGTGTGTTTGTCTCTATTATATGTGTTCAGCCAATTTTATTGTGGTAATTTGAACAATATTGTCACTAATATACACTTTGAACAGTACTGTCCCTCTTTATATTGTAAAGATGGTAAAGTCGTTACTGCAGCAGCTTAAGGTCACACAGAAATTTTGTGAAGAAAGAGAAAACATTTATGCATTTTATGCAGATAAAAAAATCCTTCAAAAAAAAAGTTTTATAAAGTAACCTTTGAAGCAAATATTGCTACTCCTAATGAGCCTATAGACAGTGAGCGTAACACTTTTTCTTAGTTTAATTTACTTGTTTAAGTAATATCTAGGATATTGTTTCTAGTATTTCATAATCTATTTTCCAGAAGTATAGATATAACACTTAGATGGATTCCTTTTAGAAAATAGCTAAAGAAAATGTTAAGGGCGTAGAAAGAAAACTCTTGGTGTCAACAAGTTCACCCAATCATTAGAAGATATCTGAATACTATTCAAATGCTTGGGAGTCAGTAAAAAGCCTTTACTGTCCCACCATCATAAATGTAAACATGTGAAGTTTGTGGAACTTTTAACTAAGTCCCTGTGCTTCAATCTGATAAAACCTAAAATATTAGTATATGTCCGAAAATGGAAATTTGGTTGCATTTGATCTTCCAACAGGATATAAAAAAATAAAGCCAAATTAACAGAAAAAAGGGTTCACAATAAGATCAAGCTTCATTTATAGCCATTTCAGTCCACAGATGTACAAAAAGAGGGAAAAAAATGAGTGATCTGAAGAGAGAGGATTCAGGACTCTGGAGAGATTATGCAAAGAGGAAAGAGCAAAAAATCTCTGTCTGCTAAAACCTCGTGAAAGATGAAGTACAAGTGCTGCTCCTGGTTGAAGGTGATTGCTTAAGCTTAAGAGACAGCTGTACACATAGCTTATATTAAAGGTTCTGGACTAGTGTGGTTGAGATCTTATCTTTCCAGTAGAACTTGCACATTTTGTTGAAAGTCTCTTCTTCTGAAGCTCTCTCTTGTTGAGTCCCTCGAGGCTCTATTCTTGTGTCCTTACTATTCTTACTCTGTATGATTATTCTGGGCAGTGTTTTAAGAACTACACAATATGAAAATGTTTAAATTCACTTTCTCTTGACCCATTATTTTTTGTCGTGTTGAAATCAAATCCTTGACAAAAGAGCAATAATCATCTTTGATCCTAATTAGTGCTCACAAAAGCACTCAATCCAAAGGAGTTTAGTAAGATTTTATTATTGAACTCTATTATTTAAGCTAACGTTAGCATTTTGACCAATTTTTACTTATACACTAATGTTTGCATACTGGATGCAGTAAATACACGTTAGTCAAAATGCTTTGATTCTCCACATGCTACTGACTACATTTTAATTCACCTTAGCCTAGTTGCTGAGCATCAGGGTTCAAACCGACGGGCACACTTTGGTAGGCCCCTTTAAAATTTCTTCAGAAAATTTCTAGAATTTTATTACTGTGCACATTTTAAATTATGTTCTTTCATCTTTCTGATTAACTTGTATTATTAATGTGTACGAGCTTTTTCTTTGGGGACTTTATGCACAGGTTGTTTAAAAATGTGCAATCTGATTTGATTCGAGCCTCACGTCCTACCAGGTGAACTAGTTACTGCAGCAACAGCAGATGGAGACATTTTTCAACGACATCTAACCAGCTTCTGAATACCCCTATCAAATGCGGCCAGGCCATCTGTAGCACAGTGATGGGATGGCATTGTCACTAAAGTCATAACCAGGATTGGATTTAATTGAGCCTGCTTTTGAGAGCCAGGATTAACATGTAATTCATGAAATGCTTTAACAAAGGAAGAACAAAAGTATTAACTTGAATTCCCTGACTGTTGATGAAACGCCTCAGCGGTTTTCATCTTCTAGAATGCACCTCTTCTGAGCCTCTGTGAGGTGTAACAGCTGTATATTAGAAAGTTGATTTGCTGAGGAAGGAGATTGGCTGGCGTGATGTGTCCTCGGCAGCAGTGGTGGTACAGTGACTCGGCTGATTACCTTCGCAGCCTACTGTGAATCCCTGGAGTAGATCCTTACAGCGGGCAGCTGTGGAATACCTCTTTCATGGATACACCAAAACAAACCTCTTTCCTTCCTCCTCACCTCAGCCTCTCACATCATCACACATGCTTGGAACAGGATATGATAGCACATGAAGTAATCACAGGGATGGGGAGGGAGGGAAGGAGGATACACATACCCACACACACTTGAGTAGTGAAAGGAATTGTATGGGAGTGTGTGTGTGTGGTTGAATGAGTTAGGCTCAAGCACGGCTGACTGGATGACGTGCAGCCCTGGTTTTATACAGTTGCATAACGCACAGTTTTGCACTTTAGAAACATTAAAATTTAAATGCTCTTTTTTAATCCCCGGTCTCGCTCAGAGACATACAACAAAAACTTTCATGTTTAGGAACACACCCATGATGCTATTGTTTATTTTCCCCCACCCCTCCCCTGAACCCAAGTAACCTGTGACAGACTGGAGCAGAGAGAGAGAGTGCGGATGAGGAGGAGCTCTTTGTGCCACAGAGCATGCCAGCCTCTGCCCAGTCACCGCTTTTCATTTTGATAATTGACCGCCAATGCCAGAAATGTCCATCAGCTAATCCTCTTAGCTTTCATAATGCTGACTCTGTCACAGAAGCCCCTGTTTTAATGTAACAAGCAGCTAAGCCCACAGCACAGGGCAGAAACGCCTTGGGGGCACAGAGACTGCTCTGCCCTCTGGAGGCCAGCAAGAGACTTTTCAGCTCCACAAGTGCGCTGTCAATCTGTCGGACTGAGTCAAATCATGATTCCATAACCGGGCTCCAGGGTGAACACCACTGTGCCTTTCGCACTGTACACGTTGGCACGAAGCTGCACTCAAACAGAAAGCATCTAGTTCCTGAATGTCCATTCATCTGTGCATGTTGGAGAATGAATGAATAAATAAATGAATGAAGTCAATCCCTTTATGAGTTGCACGTCTCTCTTCTCTAAGCAGACCACTTAATACCAGTGACAGCAGTGTGGAAATGTGAATAGGGGACAAACTCCCATGAAACCACACAGCTTTCAAATAAGACATAAGGCACAAAAATCCCATGATGTGCTGCTCAAAAAATGAAGCTGTCACTTTGCCGAAATGGACATCATGAAGATTTTTTATTTTATTTTTGGGTTTATGACAATAAGCACGAGTCAGAAATTCACAGCAGCCCGTTGACGTTGTGAGAATTGAAAAACGTATGGAGTTTAAAAACCCAGCTTAGATTATTTAAAAAATCAGAAGTGTGTCTTTGATAAGGATGCTAATAGAAACACATTCTTAAAAAGATTTTTCACAGGAAATCTGAATTAAGCCATTCTGGTTGTGATTCTTTCAAGCAAGTTGCTTTTCACACTTAGACACACAGCAGGAATACTCATGAGAACAAATTCAAAGGCTCGTGCTTTCCAGATTATCTACAGCCTTCAAAACGGCAGTTGTCATGTTGCCTTTTGATAAAACAATGGTCTTTGTTGGATGCACTCATGGCTAGGACTGATCCTGTCTGAGTCCCTTGCTGAGACATGTGCTTGTCTCAATGATTATGCGTATGTGGCTAGATATTTAGGACACATCACATGAGACTGTTTTGCCCAGCCAAGGTACAAGCAGCACATTCTCTTCCCCTCAGAGCAAAACAAACCAGTCGGTCGTCCGTGACTTGAGGTGATGCAAGCCATAGGATCAGGAAACGCGTTTTTTTGGATGAGGGCCGTATCGGCCTCTTAGCAAGCTGCACACAGCCTGACGAGTGGTCACAGCCAGTCAGCAGAATGCAACCTGGTCAGCCTGCTTTTTCCACTCAGCACATCGGAGCGACCCGACTTTATCTGATGTGACACACATGACACCACCTTGAGAGCTGCAAGGAGACCCTGCCGATGATTAATTCCAGCTCAGACACCACAATAAAGATCAGCTTCCCTGTGTTTACCCCCGGAGACGCCTCTGCCAAACTCAGGACTCCAGCCTACTACTGGCTGAGTAAAGTCAGCCTGTGAATCATTTTCACCGAGAGATGTGGATACGAAAACAAGCACTAAGTCTGTCCAGAGTGAGGAGCATGAATCCAGAGAAGTGACTCAGCTCTGTAACTGTTTATCTGAAAGCAGCTTAGTTCAGATCCAATGCAATGGTCGTGAGCAGACCCTGAATAGGTGAAGCTAAAACTTCCCTGGTTTCTTTAAATTGTAAAAGTGAAGTTCAGCCATTATCATATTTTATCCTGGATATGTTAATTAGCTTATCCCAATATTTCCATAGTTCTGTTGTCCAAATATGCCAAAAAAATATTTATTCCTTTACTACCTTCTCTGTGGTGAACTTCAGTCTGGCCTTGAGTGTTTTTCTTAGTGAGCAAAGGTTTTCTCCTTCCACAACTTTCTCTGCAGTCTCTTTGTGACATTACAGATGGCCCAATCAAATTTAAAATCTGTCAGTTATGCATGCTGCAAACCTGACATATGGAAGAGTGGGAAGAATAAATGATTACTGAAATTAAGTCATGTAATTGACACAGAAAATATGTTGAATGAGGTGCTCTACTCAGATGAGACAAAAATGTTACATTTTTGTGTGTGAAGGAAAACTAACACTTACATTACCATGAACACACCATCTCCACAGTGAAACATAGTGGTGGGAGCGTCTTGCTGTGGAGGTGTTTTCTTTAGCAGAGAAAGGACAAAATTTAGATAAAGCTACAAAGGGCAAAGTATTTTAGACTTTTAGGGAGCAAAAAACAGGCTGCACAGTGGCGCAGTTGGTAGCACTGTTGCCTTGCAGCAAGAAGGTCCTGGGTTTGATTCCCGGCCCGGGGTCTTTCTACATGGAGTTTGCATGTTCTCCCTGTGCATGTCTCTCCGGGTACTTCGGCTTCCTCCCACAGTCCAAAAACATGACTGTTAGGTTAATTGGTTTCTCTAAATTCTCCTAGGTGTGAGTGTGTGTGTGCATGGTTGTTTGTCCTGTCTGTCTCTGTGTTGCCCTGCGACAGACTGGCGACCTGTCCAGGGTGTACCCCGACTCTCGCCTGGAATATTAGCTGGAGATAGGCACCAGCACCCCTCCCGACCCCACTAGGGACAAGGGTGTTAGAAAATGGATGGATGGATCAAAGCAAAAAACCCTAAAAATGAATCCAGAGTTTGAATGGCCCAATCAAAGTCCATCCTGGGAATCTAACTTCTCCCTTCCAATCAGTTCCAATCATTTTGCAAACAATACAAGTGATTGCAACACTTTTGTATTTGTCAAAAAAAAGTTTTAAATCAGGTTTCCTTTTCCTTCTATTTCACAATTATGTAACACTTTGTGTTTCTCTGTCACATAATATCCAAATAACATACTTTATGTAGAGGTTTGTAGATGTTATAAAAATATTTTTGGAAGATTTGACTATAAAGCTTGTGATGGTGCTGAGGATCATTGTCAGTAGACAACAGTTCCTTTACCAGTGACTTTGCCAAACCTAACTATGACATTGGTACTAACAGCCTGATCCCCGCCTACTGGTTGTAAAATGATCAACAGTCAATTCCCTTTCTCGTCACAACATGGAGAACATGAGCAGTGCTGACTGAGAACGCTGTTACGTATGCGCTCAAAACAACCAGCAATACAGAACTGCGCAATTTAACACTATGGGGTGTTATGAATGTCATGATCCAGGCCTAAACTGACTCAAGACCTTCAGCTAAAAATTTGATCATAGTGTGGAAGAAAAATAACTTACATTTGCAAAACTATATGGAGAATTTTAGAGCCGCAGAAAAAATTAAAGATGCATGCAAAGCTTGCACTCACAAATAGACAGATGAACTCAAAATTCAACTAAAAACTCTTTTTAAAAAGTCACTTTCCATGCCTGCTTATGAATATTTAGACTTTGACATTAACAACTCCTACTCATCGCCCTCCTACACTGCAACTAAAACTTTTGTGTCCAATATGTAGCTGCACGGGGTGATGATAATCACACAGCAGGGAAATCTACAGGCCGTTCTGATTTTATTGCATGCCCCCTCCTACTTTAGCTTCAAGAGATTGCTTTGTAAGGACTTACTTTCACTTGTCCTCTGTTTCAGAGAACAGCTTCCTACATTAATATAGACTTTGTGGCCTGTCTTTGCAGTACTGATCCTATCTTTTCAGAATGAATGGCCAGCATGTTCTGAAGTGAGTCTGAATGGGGCTCTCCACTCTACATTTCCACAGGGAAAAGGTTGCTCTTTGCCGGTCTACCCATCCCTTTCTGCACTGCAGAGAAAAGAATAATGAAGTTATTTATGTGCTGCTCATTACAAAAGGTTAAGTCTCTTTAAGATATAACCAGGATTTTTTTTTTCAGTCATATGGCTGATGCCTTAAGAATCGCAGAATAACTTAATTCCTTTTTATGGAGCTTTGACGTTTGCTAAACTGAATATAAGCGTTCAGAAAAACTGAACTGATGTCTGAAAGAATGAAGTTGTTTACCTTAAAGGTAGTAGGACATATCAGTTTGTTGTATATTTTTATTTGTTTCATATTCTCTGAAAAATTAACATTGGTCAGTGGGGACATGCTCCTTTGGCTGACTTCTATGCTTCAACAACCCATAACATTTTTCAAAACATCATTTTTAAAACATATTTGCATGTTACATTACCAAGACACATGGATATTTCCATTTCTTGATTTTTCTCAAAAAATGTTGTTTGCATAATATGAAAATCCTTGAGATAAACCTGTGAGACACAAAATGCACCGAATTCAGAGAATGTCCCATATTTTTTTTTCTGTTCTTTTCTTTTTTTATTGTTTAATATACATATATTTAGCATCTTAGTCCACACTCCATTCCAGTAGATGGCAGTAATGCACATCTAAACGCTGCTTGCTAACCACCACAAAAAAGAAGAGGAAGGTAAGTTATTGGCTAAGTTGTTAAGAGCTAACTATATGCTAACTGCGTTCTATTGGAAGTTATAGCTGCATGTTAACTGCCTTAATTATTAGCTATTTGCAACGTAATTGGTGAGTAGAAAGTGTATTTGCTAAATTCAAACTATATACTAACTGCTTTAAGCATTGGTCAGCTGCAAGCTACTTCCTAGCTTGTCAAGTTATTTTATTGAATGTAATGTGGTTACAGGCCTGTCTATTATATATTCAATCTAATGTAATTGCTAGCTGGGAAAGTTGTTTAATTAAATGCAAGCTTGATGTTAAGTGGGCCAGCTATTTGCTAATTGCAAGCTTGTCAAATCATTTAGTTTTTTTTTTTTTTAAATCTCTGGTTAGACCCAAAGTTCTTTGAGGCATATTATAGTCTTCCTCAGAAGAGGAAGAATTAATAATTATAATTTAATTGAGCCATACACAATGTGATTTATTTGTAATACCCCCGAACTAAAAAAACGTTGGGATTTTGTTTATCATCACATCCTGCTACAGAATTACTTTCTCAAAAAAAAAAAAAAAATCTAATGAAAGGTTTTCTTCAGTATTAAAAAATAAGTCAGAAGCCACCTACTGCACTCTATTTCAATGCCCATTATGTGTTATGTAACAGATTTTTCAAGAGCTAAAGCAAGTCAGCAGGCATGAAAATCACATAGACGATCAATTTGGTGCCTTGCAATCATATGACACTGCATTGCATACATTAAAAAGCAGTGCACATTGGGGGTTGTCTGACTTGCCTCATATCAGCAATAAGAAGGGTGAGTTTTCATATTTTGACAGATCAAGAGGGTAATAGAGAGATAACTGTTGCATCCAACAGTACACAGACAGAACCGACTGTTGCTCGATTCTGCCCTGTTTACTCTTCACACCTGAGCAGGCATACAAATAAACCTGAGGTGGTGTCGTGAAATGCTCAACACTCATGATGAATATTAAATTCTTTCTGCAGCTGACAGCTTCTCAGTCAGCTGCAGAAAATTGGCACATATATTTTTTTTATCCTGCTAAAAGAAAAAAGAAATCTCATTTTTTTAAATAAGAAAGGCTGCTTTTGCAGGCTTGAACAGCGACCTGTTTTAATCCAAAATGAGCTTGACAATAGTTGGCAGATTGAGACAAGAAGAAGCTTCTCAAAAAGGGATATGTTCCTCTCCATCTGTCAGGAAGATTTTGATGATTAATAAAATATTTATTTTTCCTGGACTCTCTATGTAAAAAATTTTTTATGGGCCCTGTGTCACACCATTTAGCTATGATTTTGTGTTTACAATGTTTTCAGTAGGTGGGGTTTGATTATAATAGAATGGCAGTGGTCTAAGCTAAACAACACAATTCTGATTCGATTAGTATTTGTTCTGAAAAATCCAACATGTAGACTTCTTGTTAGTTTTGCAAATATCCTTATTTTTGGTACATCTTTTTTTTTTTTCGGTTTGTTTTTTTCCCCCACAAAAAAGTAAGCGAGCAGACTGGCAGAAACGAGGTCAATCAAAATATTCAACTTGATTTATTTATGTCAGCCACACACCAATAACTGCACCTGCTGTCTCACAACACCACTGAAAAAGTACAATACTTCTTGAATACATACAGTACAAATGTCGGTGCTATCCACTTATCCTTTATGATATTGCTGGCTATATGTAACACATTTTTCTTGATTTATGGATTTAATTTTATGTTTGAAAGTACACAAAACTAGTTCCTCTTACTTGAACAGTGTTACTCTTGAAAGGTTTACAGCAGTGGGTCCCAAAGTTGGGGTTGGGGCCCAGTAGGGGTGGAGTTTTAAGATCCTCTTTAAATAAAATATAACGTATAAAAAAGGGGAAATAATAAAGCATGTGCTTTTAAGGATTTTATAAAACATCTAAAACACCACTTATACAAATAAAATATAGAAAAAAAACGGGTGGCTGCTTTTGGCATCATTTGTTGAACTAACTTTGTTGAATACTTAATAGATAGGCTCATGAGCCTCTTTTATTGTTATTTTGAATCAGAAGCTACAAAGCTTGAGTACCACTGGCTTAGAGAAAATAGAAATAAAATTGTCCAAATGATTTACTAAATAGAGGGAAGTTATTGATGACAAAATGTTCTCTGCAAGATATGTGCTAACTAAGCAACTTCTTTGCTAGTAACAGCCAGAGGTTTTTCTTAAATGCTAAGAAGTAAGCTAAGAAGCTAGGGAATTATTTCAAACTCACTAAGAAATGAAATGCGTGGAGTGCACTGATTCACAATGCCTTATTGTCAAAATATCTCCACAACAGCAAAAACAACAGTCGCTTATTAAGACTGGAACATAATCAGTGCAAACCAGCGAATAAACAAGATGAATCATCCCAGCAAAAAATGTTGCTGGAGCTGAAGTGAGCAGTTCTGAGTCAAATGGCAATTATTGTGTGACTATCATTGTTAAGTACTTCACCTCTAGTCATTAGTCATTTGCACTTCAAGTATATGACACATGTCTTGACATTTATACCAAAACAACACATTAACATCACTCCAGCTGTTCTTGCGACATCTCTAAAGATCCATTTATTATCTCTTCTGCAGATCAGTGGCTGTTCTTTCGGACCCACTGTACACACAGAAAGACGTGTAAGTTTGACTAAGGCAGAGAGTCTAAAGTAGTGGCTAAATCTCTGTAAGCAGGCCCTGGCACTTCTCCCCAACTGCCTTCCCTACTGTGTGGACAGGGGCCTGCAGGAGACTAATCTCTTGGCACTGGCACGAGTCACACATGTTGTATATGTGTGCAAACGGAAGACCCAGTCTGCTAAAGACAAGTTCTGGCGACGAATTTGGAAAGCGCTGACTAATGACCTGCAATGCCTTCCATGTTCACCCCTCACACAGCCTGTTGGATGCTTCTTGGAAATGACGGTTAATGATTTTGGAGAGCTGCCTTGCACTGTACTGACAAGGACAGTCTTGATCTTATGCAACCCTGTTCCGCAGAAGATTGTAACGGTTTTGATCCTTTAAATTTAGTTTTTGCTTAAGCAATCAGCAGCGTTCGTGGTGTGAAGTTGACGTTAGCATAACCAATCCATGCATGGATCAATATTATAAGCAGAGATGGCTGCAGAAGTTTCCCTGCATGCTGTGCTGGCAAAGCTGGAGGCAGCAGAAGACTTCTGTGAATACATGAAGCACAAGGAGCCTCACAACCCCTCATTTGTGTGTTTTTAGTTGCATGACAGTGTTGTGCTCAAGTGCTAAAGGACTGTCTTAAAATTTACATAATGCAGATAATTATTCCCCTCATTAGGTTTGTTCTTGCTAAATGAATCCACAGGCAGCAAGTTAGCTTAGTTCAGCATGAGGAAAACGTACACCCCCTCAAAGAAAGTTGTCTTTTGACCCTTATTAGATTTAATTAAACTTGGAAAACAAGTTAACATGTTAATTAGCAGGCTTAAAACGAAGTCCTCATAGGTAATGTTTATTTATTTGTGCTGCCCATGAGCAACTTCAGACTTGGTGTTTGCCGCTACTTTAAGAATTAAATAAGCCGATGTCTCAGCTAGCTCTCAGCAAAACCGCAAGTAAGCATATTTTCCACATGGTAGGTAGTATGCTATACTTGAAGTTATTAAATGCTTCCCTGTGGGAATGGACTCCTTTTTTGAGAAGAGCCTGATAATTATGGCAATAATGGACAGCTGAGTTAAATGTACGTAACTATTAATGAGAAAGTTGTTTCCAGTTATTTTTAGGCACAGTCAATTGCCAGTCTTAAACTTCTCTTTAAATTCCTTAATGCTTTACTCTGAATGTTGACTACTCACTAGATTCCAAAAAGAAGCCTAATTGCTTTGTTTAGTAAAACCCTGCAATTCAAGCTTAAGCCATCTAACACCACATAACAGTTCTCCCTCATCATTTGCATTTGGCTCACTGGACTCTGCAGAGTCCTCAGCTTGACTGTATTGGTGACACAATTGAGAGAGTGCCAACTGCTAAACAGTAGTACAGTAGTCGGGGGGTATTGATGCCAAACTGAACTTGAATCTGCTTCAGCAGCTTTTTCACCCATTTTTCTTTTGTCCAGTTTTTTATACCTGGGCAAAATGACATCGTGCAGAATATAATGGTACCTGATTGCAGCTAAAATAACATTTTATGCACATAAAATGGCTTTACTGTTATATTTTTAACAGATGAATACAAAACAAAGTGGCTTAAGATCCAATTAAAACAGACTTATTTCCAATGTTGTCTTTTATTTTTGAGTCCCTTGAGTTTAAGATTTCTGTATTTATAATAGAAAGGTGTGACAGATGGATAGTTGGATTTGGACCTTTGCAGCTACATGCACACTGGCCTGCTATGTTGTGGTGGAGAACTTGATCCAAAAAGCCTGATTTACTTTTCCATCTGTAGTCTAGCGGCTGAAATGTGCTTCCTCTATAGAGTGGCCAAACTCAGCCATAGAGATAAGTTGAAGCGCCCCTGCTTCTCTGCATCAAAATGAATGGCGTAGTTCTTAAGGATGCCTCTTGGGCATCTCCCCTGGAGGTTTTCCGGTCATGTCTCTGCGATAGGATGCCCAGCTGGAAACTTTGAACTTAGTGGATGTACTATATCCTATCTGGCAAGGGAACACCTTGCTGTTCTTCAGAATTATCTGAGGAGAGTTGCTGGACAGAAAGATGTCTGGGTTTTCCTATTCTGGATCTTTTACATCTGCAACCCAATCTTGGGTAGGTGCAAGTCAACAAGCACATGTGGGACGATCGCTCTAAAAGTCTCTTGAAAGCAAAAGAAAGAAAAGGGATGACTCAGAACATCTTTGCACAGCGGTGAATGTGATAAAAATTCATATCAAACAGTCAATAGGCTTATTTACTGAAATGTATCTTTTCCTTACTGAAAGTATTAACATATTCACTGACTGCAGCTAGTCTGTAGCTTCTTGCAGTGACTCCATTGCAATATTAATTTTTTGCATGCTCAGTTCCAATACATCTCTCCATATAAACCAATTTTCTGAAAATAAGCCCTTTTTATCACGCCAGTTAAAACCTTGAGGCCATGAAAAAAATATATATATCATCTCCATTTAGATTTGCGGGGTAATGGAAACACTGATGCTTCTGAGCTGGAGGATCTATCACCTCAATTATTCAGCTTTATATCAAAATGGGGATTGCAGGTGACTTGCAGGCCAGTTATTAAAAGGGGATATGCTCAGGACCCAGAAAGATATTGGATTTGGTTTCATAATGCAGCTGTAAAGAGATACGGATGATTTTGTCATTAGCGGCACTGCGAAGCTCCAGCGGTGTGAAAGATCACCATGTTCTGGGCTGATCAACGGCGAGCAGCGTGGTGCTTTCAGTGCAGTCAAGGAAGAGCTGAATTTGTAAAAACTTTTTCTGCACACAGTTTTTAAGGAGCGTTAAAAGAGTCGAGTCTGAACACAGATAATTTGACTCTCCAAAGTCCAAGGTTGTACAGGGCAATGAGCAGATATTTATTTGGAGGCCATCCTGCATTAAATCTCACCAGCATTGGCATTCTGTGAGGTGGTTGCTCATGCAGTTTAGAAATTACCGTACAAACATTATCTTCAGTTGGGTAGTGCATTTGATCATGTTCGGTTTAAAATATGAACCACACGAACTATTCAAGCATAGGCTATAGTAAGAGCAGAGATTAATTAAAACCGAGGAACGGATTGATTTTGTTTGAATTTCCCACAGATTAAAAATCATTTCAAACATGTTTTTACCAAACTCATTATGCACCGTTGATCATTTATACGAGTGCTTCCTTAATTCACTCTGGAAATATTTGACTGAAAACCAGAAACCACATGTATGACAGAGATTCTTCATAACAAAGTTTTAGATTTAGACACTAACGCTCACATTTTTAATGTGTTTTTGTTTTGCTTTTCGTTTTCCATTACAACCAAGTTTGGAGGCTTAAAAACTGAGGTGAGAAAGAGGGGCCTGCCCATGGTGCTATTTCTACAAGAACCAGCACTTCTCATCAGTTCACACAGTACCTCTAACCTCTTGTTTCATAATGTTAATGCTTTATAAATATGGCATTCTCCATTCAACATAATCTGTGTTTCAGTTGATGTGCGATTCGCCAATGAATTACAGCTGTATTACGGAACATATAGCATATAGCACTTTTTTGAAATTTAGAGTTCATTTTAAATCATTCATTTCAAATATGTAAAGTTTTTAAGGTTCTAAGATCTTACTACAGCAAATGCTTCTGCTATGCATATTTTTTGGCCTCTATCTTTGCAATCTTTGTGCTATTTCAACAATTCAAATACTAAAGCATTCAATGAAATATTATTTTAAAACAATTAATTCATGTAGAAATGAATGGAGCAAGCTTTCAAATACTTGTAAAGTTTTCCTATACTTAAGAATAACACAGGGGGAAAAGATTGATCATAAATTATTGATTTATACTGACATTATACCAGAAATGACAGAATAAGTCCAGACAAATATTTTAATGGTTAAATAAAGAAAACGCAATTATTTCAGACCCATAACCTTTAAGATATGAAGGTTTATATTCACGTTCAGCATATCCTTTGAGAATATAATTTCTCTTGAAACCTCTTGGCCAGCCGGGGGGTTGGATGTTTTTTGAGTCACCTCCAGATTTGATAATGAGGGAAGAAATAAATAAGACAAATTGAAACCTCAAACCTATGAGAATCCCAATCTTTTGAGATTTTCTTCTTGATTACGTCTTTTCACTGTGAATACAAACACAGGAGACCAGCAATCGAATCAAGTTGGAGGGATTTTATCCAGCTTATCTCATTAAGGGGATCTGAAGCTATAAAAGTAATCCTGAAAATATAGTTTTTTCCCCCCTGCTTACCTATGACAAGTAAACAAGAAATGAATGAATAGATGAAATACAAATTCTAAATAACCTTAATGCTTTCAATTTGAAAGACTAAATTCTGACTCCTCCAGGAAATAAATTGTAATAAGATTAGAGATTGTTTAAAGTTTTTGAAAAGAAGTGTCAAAGTTGAGTTGCTCAGCTACATACACCTTAAATAAAACCTTTGGTGACGGTTCATAATTCACATTCTTTCAAAAATTAAGAAGAGAGCTGGCACGCCATCTTCTGTAATACTTTATTTTTAAATCGCATGAAAAATGATGCTGTTATTGTAAGGATATCCAACTACAGTATTCCTGAGCTGGCTCTCCAGTATCTGGGAATCCTAACAGGCGCTTGTCCTTAGCAGTCGCAAAGTTCGCTGGTACTTAAGGCGTGCTCTGCTCGGTCGGCTCTCATCGCCCGCCCGGTTGTTCTGCTCGGAGAGGGAGTTCATACGCGGGGAGGGGTGGAGGCGCACGGCACGACTGCTGCCCGATTTGAACAATTATCCCTGATGAGCGCAGATTGGTTTCACTTAACAGGCGCAGGTGCGGAGGATTTGAGATGCGGCGCAGCTGAGCGTTTTTCCAGGTTTGTGACTGAACACTGGCGCATCTTATGTTGAACATTAACTCTTTAGCGGATACGGACTTTATTTTTTTTTTTTCCCTCCTTCGGGACAGGATGCGTGCTACAAAATGACATCCCGTCCAGTCTGGCAGACTCGAGCCGAATTCAGGAGCATCGCTGAATAAATTTGGACCCACGCTGATCAATTTGACCGCGCTGTCATTGCCCTGTCCAGCCTAAAAGGCTCTTCTAAAGCTGCAGGGGAAGGGGTGGGGGGGAAACATTATTCGCTTCAGTACTCTTAGGTCTGCGCACTTGGACGACTTGAAATGAGGACCACATCCCGGCTGTACTCCGTGTGAAGAGACGAGCCGGGCGGCAGCTTTCCCTTCGGCTCTCAAGGACGCGCCAGAAAAAAGTGGCCCCCGGCCGAGCGAGCTGCGGAGCATGGAGCGGGACGACTCCGAAACCGTGTGCCCGTCCAAAAAGACGATAATCGCGAAGATCTTCAAAGTTCGCAAGAGGAGGGAGATGCTGTTCGTTCAGGTCTGCTTCATCTGCAGTGTCCTCTTCGTGGCATGGAGCATGTCGGCACTGTTAACTAAGACAGGTGAGTGTGTGTGGGTGACAAGAGGGGGGGATGCACCGGGGGCGAAAGAGGAGCATCCGACATCTGCAGAGTGATCATGCTTGGCCATATCACAGTCGTCCATAAAAATGTATCATTTTGCTTTAATTTCAAGGGCAAATGATGAAAAATATTCATTTTTCCCTTTAGGAACACTCTGTCCAACCTGTGCACGCAGTTCATCTAAATGACGTTTCATTCAAATAACTGTTAAGAGTTTCTGAAGCTGCACATGCTGTCAGCTCTCAGCTTTTTAATGAAAGTACGTTCTGTGTGCCGCAGTGTGCTCGGCGGCACGTTTTTAAACCGACAGGCACGTTTGTAATTACAGCATGCTCCTCATCCACGTGAAGATTTTTTTTTTTTTTGACTTAAAATGTTAATTTGCTTTTTGGCTTTTTTTTTTGTCTTGCCTTTTTCTTTAATGCGTATCAGAATGTACTGTTTCCAGGCGCGTCATCTGTGGAGCGTCAAGATCATGGTTAATGTTGGCATCATCGCGTCTGGCCCGGGGCTTCACACAGACACACGCACATTTTGCACACACTGGTTCACGAAGATGATCATGCTCCTTTTGCTTCCGCATGCTGATTTTTACGCAGAGGCCACCGACGATCGCTAGGATGGGGAAAATGAGGGAGGAAGGTAGAGAAGGGGTTTGCGATTTCTTAGGAATTTTTTAATTATTTTTTTCATTGGCGAGCACACTGAGGAAAAAGATTCCGACGGTGGTGGTGATCATGTCTCGTGTGTGTGTGAGCGAGCGAGCGCAACCCAAACATGCCCTCTCGTGTACAGGAACTCTCGCGGCAGGCTCGTGCAGAGCATCCCACTCAGCCCTCACGCGGTTATGTAATCTGATGGTCAACCTTGACATTTTTGCTGGTGAAGAATGAGACGTTACTGGGATTAAAGGTTAACTAAACAACAGCCATCCCTCGGGAAATTGATCGGATAGTCTCCTGGATTTATGGCAGGAATTATGACGGCAATCGATTTATTTATATTTTTGTAGTGCTTGTGGTTTCGATGAGAATATCTAGCTGTCTTATTTTAGGGAAACTTTTCAGATATGATGAACCATAGAAACTTCTAATTCTCCCAAATGTTCTCAGGTCCCTCAGTCATGGACTGTAGCTAAAATATGCTTTTCCATAAGCTTTTGTCCTACGTCTTGTTGGCATAAAAATATCTTATCTGAATACCAGTACATGCTAAATGGACTTCGTATTACTCTGATCACAGGTGTTTGCTATATAAAACATATTTGATTTTCTGTGCTTTTCATTGTGATTTTTATCTTGCATTTAAGTGAAACCTTAAGAATAAAAAAAAATGCAACATCTTAGTTGCAAGTGTGAATATCCTTTGCATAAACCTGTAGTTTATTTATGTATGTATTGCATAAACAAAGGTTTGCAAAAACACCTTTTCAATAAAGTCCAACATTGTCCGTTGGAGTATAACCTCTATTGCCTAGAACCAGATCTTACAAAACATTTTCTTGTTGTACATTTGTCAGTAATTTAACCATAACCTGAATTTAACACTGAAGGGACTGTTTACCCAATGCTTTGTGACCTCAATCAACCACCTGCATTCTGTATAAATCTGGTCTAAGAGGGACAATTGAAAGATGGATAGAATCTTCCTAAATTATTGGCTTCAATACCAGATTTGCCAAAAGAACACAACTTCTGGTGCATGGTGTTGGGAGCATCATGATCTGGGGTACTAGATTAAGTGAATTAAATTGTGTGAACAGTTCCAGCCAGTTTTGGCTTAATCCTTATGTCTGCCAGACTGCTAAAGACAGATTTTTATTTTCTTTTTTTTTCCCCACCATGATGCAGTGAGTCATGGCATGTATCTAAATCAGCAAAGAATGAGTTTAATATTTGAAGTTATGAAATGGCCCAGCAAGAGTTTAAAACTAAATCTCGCTGTAAAAACCAGCATAGACCTATTATGGGGTGCTAAAATGAATCAAAAAGGGGGTTGTCATGAATTAAATGTGGAAACTTGTAAAATATTGTGGCTCTTTATTGATTGAATTTCCCCAAATTTGCTTTTAGAGTTAAATTGGACAAGTCATATTAAAATATTTGCTCACACAGCTTTATTTATTTTGTTTCTGTTGTAGATTAGAAAAATGTTGGTGTATTGAAAGGGGTACTTTTGAGGGCTACTAACCCAAGGTTAAAACAAAGGCCACTTTAAACTTTAAGAACCACTGAAACTGTAAAATTACAAGCACAGAAATGAAATCTTGAGTGATGTGAATTTTTGTTCTGGGCCTTGTCAAATGTGAGATTTGCTGAGAGCATTTCAATAATGTGCCTAGCCCTGGGGGATCCCACATGGGGATTTTTTTTTTTCTCTTGCATTCTCTCGCAATACTTTTGTGTTCTCTCACAATACTAATCAGTTCATGCGCCATAAATGAATACTGTAAGCCTGTCTTACGTGGCCGCCATACTTTCTGCTATAATATAAGTTTTTCATAAGGTTTTTCCATGCATCTTAATATCTCGTTGTGAAATATATGAAGTTTTATATCTTTAGGATAGAAATGCATCACAGACCTATGATATAAACAAACTTTCCATAAGACGGAAAGAAATGAAAAATGCATCCAAAGTATTTGGACTATTTCTGGCTTATTATCACGGAGCAATAAATTCATCTGACGGTTTTGAATGTGCCTCCTTTGTGTTGATGGTCTGAATGTTTTAAAGGGCTGTTTTCATTTATAGTCCCATCTCAACCTTACACAAACATGCAGTGAATAAACCGATTTCCCAAAAATATTTTGCACCAGAGAGTTAACAATAAACCCCTTCTCACCAAGGCACTTGATTTGTAATTTTAAATTGACATTTGTGACTGTATACAAAATAGACCAACAAATATTGCGAGAAAACGCAAAATGTATTGCGAGGAAACGCAAAGAAAAATTTTCCCCAGGGCTCCGTAATAATAGAATCCAGAGGTGGTGAAGAATAAATGTTCTGGGTTGGTGTACGATGTAATGGTTGTATTGTTAGTTCTCTAAGCAAGAGACTGTTAATCAGTTATGCTCGTAAATACCCTTGACAAAAAACTTAGATTTGTATCAAAATAGCACAAAGGTTCTTAACATCTCTTGATGGTTTCACAATGCTTAAGACTGACTACTTTGTTTTGGTTGCAGAGTAGAAAATGTTTTTACCCATATCTTGGATCTGGTTAGAACAGGCATCTGATGGTCTTGTCTCATCAGGAGACATGCCTGTTTAAAGTTGTGGATCATTCACATAACTGTGAAAACTTGGGATTTCAAGGGTGGCATGTATAAATTAAGAGTGGGACATGGACCTGAGCCTTGGGGAAACACCATGGATTTTGTTTATAGCTCAAAGATGTAACTGCAATGCCTTTAAAAAAATAAATAAATAGAACTTGCTGTTTAAGATGAGAACCTGATATGCTTTTTGTTGGTCCTTTATCTCCTACTGCTCAGCAGTTCTGGACTAAAGGCATTCAAACACTTGGTATATCTGATTGCAGACCTTTAAGGGATTACCACAAGTGTCTAATTACACTAGAAACAAGAGGCTTAAAAGATTATTCTGAATTTATATTATGGATTATAATAGAATCCCCTATGGTTCATTCTAGAAGCCATTATTGAGGCCCTATGTTTTCAATTGATCTTCTGACCCAGGACCCACCCAAAGCTGAGCATGAGTGCCTTTTTGACTCTGATCTATTGGACTTTCAACCTTTGGAGGATTTGGGATGGCACAATGAAGCTATAGTGCTTACCATGGTGGCAATTTACCAGTTACCAGTGTCAAAGTTGTACCAATGCTTTAAACCAGTTTTCATTTTACCATTCTTTTTATATTTAGTAATGTTTTATTGAGATGGCAGTTATGAGAGGGGGATTGTTTTCTTACCGTATGAGACATAGTTGAGCAGTGCTGCCCCTGCCCTACTTGTTGCTGCACACTCCCATGATTAAAAACAGCTCCCACACTTTTCTTTTAAAAGGGGGAAAAGTTTCCTATTTCCTGCCACCAAAAACAGACACCCAATACGCAAGCTAAAGGTGATCACTACTTAATTTTTAATGAAGCTTTGTTTTTTAGATGCTTGCCAGTAAATCCAATCTAATAATTTTTGCGTCGTCTAACACTAAATAAATCATATTACCCTGGTCCCTAGTTGTGACTGGTGGCAAATGATTTGCCGACTGGCCCAGATGGATAAGATGTGCTGTACTGCCTCTAGGTTGCATCTTCGTGAAGCAGCGGTGGGGCTCCACGTGCTGTCACTCCCGCTGATTGCCGCGTGCATATGCACATGTAGCAGACCTGCGCACGGGTGGCAGGAACAGGTGTGTTGAGCAGCGGGGCATTGCTCTGACAGGTTGCTGAGGCAAGTTGACTGTGTGATTGAGCAAAAAAATTATGGTAGCAAAAAATGAGGTGTGCTTGTTCACGTCATGTGACTTTTGATTGATGGTTGACCTTGGTTTATCTACCTCCTGGGCTTCTCCGACAGAGCACGAGGATGTTATTAAACCATTACTGCCTGCGTCTGATGTTCAGTAGTGTCAACCACAGGCAAATTTACTGATTTCTCAAGGTAGGCTTGGACTACTGAATATTTTTTTGCATGGCAGTCTTTGGTCATTTTAGGTTTGCGTTCCATGAACATGTCTCACACGACAGAGATATGCTTATGACTTATCCCACAGGTTCCTCCACATTGGTTGACCTCACTTTTTGTTGTCGTATAATCTTGCACTTGAAACTTTTTCTAGAATACATTTATTCAGTGGGGTGGGGGGATCCCATGGTAGCCTAAAGATCTTAATGTTGGGTAAATTTCCCCTTGGTCTTATTACATTTTAAGTAGTGGGCTTTGTCTGTATAAGTCATATTGAGTCCTTTATTACTCTTATCCTCCCAACTCCCCTCGCAAAGGCTTTACATTATTTAGGTCCACCAATTTTCAGTTTTTGGGTAGAAAGGCACCATAGTTGCAATTTCCTGGTTTAAAGTGTACATGATCATGATTTGGTGAATATAAATAAATGAAAACACTGTCTGTAGAGATCTGATGTTGCATAAGGCAGCAATGTCACACAAGTGGCTGTAGCTCGTATTATAGCACAGACACCCTCTCAGTCTGCCCAGAGGTGCTGACAGAATCACATCTTTAAATGAATGCAACTTGGTGGTAAACTGGACAGCTCAAACTGTCACCCTGTGTTGACTCTTTAAGTGGAAATGTCATAGTTGTGAGCATGTGGTTTCACAAGCAACTGGTTTGGAAAATTTCAATTTGATAAACTGTTTTACTAAATTTAAAATGACTGTGTATATCTAATCCAGTTTTCTAATGTCACACATAGGCCACATTATTTATTATAAACTGGTCTAGTGATGGCAAGATATGAAATTAGATGGCTTTCAATTGAACATCTGATCAAGAGGGAGGGAGGCCAGAGATGTCAGAGCAGCCAAATGACTTGACTGGTGAAAATGGGTTAAACTGATATCTGGAGGGTTAGGTCTTGGAAAGCAACAAATTGTGGGAAGCGGTAGCGTCTCATCTGTAATTTCATTTAGTTGCCGCTGATCCTGTGGCTTCTGAAATACTTTTGGATTTGTCTTTGAGTCTAGAAAAAACTATCTGTGG
Source organism: Xiphophorus maculatus (assembly GCF_002775205.1). NCBI lineage: Eukaryota > Metazoa > Chordata > Actinopteri > Cyprinodontiformes > Poeciliidae > Xiphophorus > Xiphophorus maculatus. The sequence goes on from NC_036457.1 coordinate 7,107,170, forward strand.
CAAGTTGAGCGCTGCTGTCCTTGTCTGATGCCTGGAATTGAGTATTTAATTCTATAATACTGAAGTTTATTTTTTTCAAACTACACTTTTTGAGACGGGGTTACAACTTGAGCAAAATTTGATTTGGGAGACAAACGATTAAACAGAAACCCCCTGCATAATTGATTTATGGTATATTTTAACCAATGAGCCAAAGAATACAGACTCAAATGTATTGTGAAACTTGGTTTTCAGAACTTAAAAAACTACCAGTCTTGCCAAAAGTCTAATCAATTTTGTAACCTGTTCATACATTTTTTTTTGTTTTTATTTTTCAGGAAGTTTAGTACTGCAGTCATACACGTGTTTATGTGTGCATTAAAAGAATCGATACAGAAAATCTAATGGTTCAAAAGCTGTAGAGAGCAGGAAATTGGGTCTAATCTGCTGATGCCCATTGATTGGTAATTTACCAATAAACAAAGAAAATCCCAACCGATGAACATATGAGAATGGAAGCTCTTCAAGAACCATACAATTTTAAAAAGACCTATTTTAAAGATGTTGTTTTTGTGAACTGACAAGGTAATAGTATTTAAAATTTAATTTAAATATAAGAATGTCTTCCAAGGCTGAAAATCACCAGAGAATCCACTGGCCTTCAGAACAGGGAGAAAGTCCCTGATTCTTTAGATTCTAGTTTTTCATCAGTCCCAGTTTATCAAATAACATACCTAATCCTTTTAGTGTCAATGAATCAATATCTGTTCAAACATCCATAACTGTAAAACTGGATGCAACTTCATTTACACTAAACATTTACATTTCTTGACTAGCTCTGAAATATTACTGCAGTTTTATGTAGGGGGTGCCGTATCCTCTGTAAGTTGATTTGTGATTAATTCCCCTTTTGTTGGTACACCATTCTGTGGCCATCTTGGCTATTCTGACTTCTTGCATGACAAAATGGCATTTTAGTATGTTAATCACCATTTAAGTGGAACGTTTCTCAAAACTTATTTGTGCAGTTGTACATAAGTGTAGATACCTTTCAACCATCAGGAAACTTAATTTCTGGAAAGATGTATTTTCCGTAGAATTCAGATGGTTATACCATTGGATTATCTTTGAGACAAACCAGGAGATTTTGGGGAAAGAAATGGCACTGGTTGCAGGCAAAGAAAGGTTGAGCAATAAAATTTGTAGATGTAATGTGTAATCTTGTTTTTAAAAATGGAATTTATGCAATTTAGCTTGGAGCTGGAAATATCTACATGCACTATGTGTATTGAATAGTTTTTGTTTAATAATCCATGAGTTGAAGCTAGACAGAAGCAGCAAGATTGATTGGCTAAGCTCTGGATGAATTAAACATTGCCTTATTAGTTGTCTATATTCCCTTGTGAGCAGTACAAATGTGCATACAGCATCACTGTTTCATCATCCTGTCCCACAGTCCAGCATTGGCTTTGCATCACAGCGTTTTATGAAAATTGCGACTTTAAAGTGATGCTCGGTGCGTATGAACGACTTTACATAATAGGTTTGAGGTTTTTTTTTCTCCCCCTCTTGTCCTCATTAGAGGCTTAAAAGCAGTTTTATTTAAAAAAAAAAAATAAAAAAAAGCCCCCACCCCTAAAACATAATGGCACAGCTGTATTTTGACGTCATGTTGGAGCTGGATAAAAATTTCACATCTACATAAATGAGAACTTTTAAAGGATTAAGTGAAATTAAACCCTGTTTTTTTTTAATGAGCATGATCATGGATTCCTGCACATGAAATATGCTGTAAAACATCAGCTATGTTTTTGTTTGCAGAATTGAGTTAAGGTTTGGTTAAAACTACAGGTTCTACAGTTAACTTTTAAATGCATGACATGCTGCAAGAATTGAATGTGCATCTGCTACTGTTGGCTAATCAGTTCTGTTTTATTTATTTTTTTCTTTTTTCAGGGCATGGGATGATTGTGGAGGGACATCCAGACCTTGAACACTGGGGTAGAAGACTAATGGCTTCCAGATCTGAAAATGACACGGAGTCAAAGAACTGTTCAGAGCCAGGTACGTTCTAAGAGTTTTAAACTTCTGAAGATTTATTTATGTTTTTCCTTTGGTTGCAATTTGTTTCTCAGCAGCAAGGCAATCTGAGGTATATGTATTTAAGAATAAAATGGTGGCACCATCTTATTTACCATAGGAATTATTCGTTTGTCTCAGAAATACATGAACTGCATTTGGCTACATTTCTGCTATAGGTGAAAACAGATCAAGCCTGATGGAGAAAGTGATTTCATAATGCTGGCATATTGACTGGTTTATGGAGATCCCATGTTGCTTCAGGCTTGGCTGCTGAAACCATAATCGTATATTGTAAGCACAGATAAGGATGGATGTATAACTTTATCACACCCCTTTAATCTTAATTCTAATCTAAACAAGGATATATTTTATTCTTTAATGGCCATATTTCATTTTTTTCTCCATTTTTTTAGTAGATTTAGTCAGATGGTCTAGATAATTCTGATGTACTGTTTGCATTTTAGATTTTATACTTCCAGTGACTCATAATTTTGTTCCAACAAAGTTGACATTTTCAAATTGAAATAAGGTTTTGAAGATGACCTGTATTTAGGTGTAAATGCTACTAAAATGGGCAAGAGAACTCCACTAAGAAGCACTTTTGATCCTCATGTCTATTATGTATGACTAAAACTAGAGTTGTGAAATCACTGAATATCTGAATCTCTGTTGGACATTTCTTAACTTTTCATAAATGAGATGAAAACAAGAACTCGAATGAATGTGTGGAAAACGCTCTGAAATTGTATTTACTTCGAGTGCAGCTCTTCTGACCTTTCTGTAAATGAGGATATTTTGGTAACTCATGTACTTCACTGCTTGCTGACCTTGCGTAGCACAAGAACTGTTTAAACATATGTTTCCTAATTGGGACTCAAACATGGCTAGAATTTCCTCATTTTCATTTTAACCATGAGTTCATGGATTTTCTTGGTCGCTTGGATCGGCTCAGTCTGGCAAACTTCTGTTTTCCTCAAACCTTGAGTCACATTTGCTCCGTGACCCTGCGTGACTCGGTAGAAAGAGAATGGCAAAGCTGCCAGGCCTAGAAGTTAAGTCCCAGCTAACTACTTATTTCATAAAGATTTCTATAAATAACACCCATCCTGTAACATAACTCATAGGCTGAAGAGGATTTGGAGATGACTGTGAAATAACCTTCAGTATAATGAAAGACCTCTTTTATAACAGATAAATTAAAATCCAAAGGATGATAATTCTGCATGATGCATCTCAACGGGTACTCATGTCGACCTGGGACGTTGATGAGCATGCAACAGAACGCTCTGGGTCATGGATAATTTGGAAGCAATTTCAAATATTTCATTTACTCAGTGAAGTTTACCAGGTTATTACTTCATTACTGTTCATAGGAGGCAGGATCCTGAAGGGATTATAGAAATGTTTCCTGCTGTTGATGTGTGACGGAGCAAAAATGGCATTTTTTTTCACCATTAAACAATACAAATGTGCAAGTGTTTTTTTCTTTCAAGGCCGCACGGTCTGAATATTTTAATCACAAGACTCTGAAGTTTTCCGCACATTGACTTTCCCCACTCCTTAGCACAAGAGGCACCGGATGGGCCGTGACATTCCTCAAATTTCTCCTCTCATCCCACCGCCGCCCTGCCTTGTCGGTTTAAAGCTGGTCATGTGACTTTATTCCTTTCTCGTGAATAATCCTGTTAAAGTTGCAGTAAGATTAAAGTACAACCACCTTAGCCAGACTGTTCTCATTTGTACAGTTACGTGAAAGCAAGACATGCATTTTCGTTTGGTGTTGTGCCAACGGTCTGTTCTTGTGTTCATGTGTTTGTCCTGAACTGTTGATACAACTATCACTTTTGGGAAAATGCAGTCAATGAATAAATCTACAGGCAATCGATATTCATCCACTAGAAAAGATGTGCTTTTATTGCTTTGTGGTAATGGCCACAACAGAAGCTGAATGGATGAAAATAATTTCTAAAGCTGTCCACCATAATGGAAATGAGGGCCTGTTGGTAATGCATGCAGATGTTTTAAAGACTTGGCTGCTTGTTTATAACATTCTATGCACAAATCGAAGTTCATAATTTTTACTTGAGTATAAAATAACATGATGTTGATGGTTCACTGACATTGTCGCAGTTGAGGATTGAAGATGCAGTATTTAGGCAGGTAGTTTTCCAACCTTCAGTTTTTTGCAGGCATCTTCCCCTAGCCAATGGCAGCTTCACTTCTGGCTTTGTAGCAACTTAAATCCTTAAGTAGTTTTTATTATTTATTTATTTTTTTCCCTCTGTTGGGAGCAGAGGTGAGGTCACGCTGAGATCAGCTACTGTAAAAATGGTTTGCTTAAAACCAAGATGAAAGGGGCTGGAGTCAACAGCTTAAACTACACTTGGCACCCAGCATGCAGTTACTAAAACTGCTTTCTTGAATTTAATTGCGTTTTCCAAAAAGGTTCTCAACATTTCAAAAATGAGCATATTCCAAGAATGGGTAAAAAGCACCAAAAAATAGAACAAGGCAACTTTGTCGTTTTGGTGAAGTCTGGTCTAGTTCATAATTTGCCAGATTGAATTATCCCAAGCTTGATACAAATTGACATTCTGTTGTCTAATATGAATTAAGCAAAAGTCCAAAAATATGAAATGGTAAGCCTCAAGTAACCAGCAGCTGCCAAAATGCTATGTTGTAGCAATCTGAATGTTTCAATATGTTTTCATTATGTTCTCATGTTTTGACTATGCATATATAAGGGCTTTACTGAATAGTACCATACCACATTACGGCAATTTGTAGTAATAGTGTAGAATTTCGAGTATCAGTCTTTCTACTTGAGCTCTATGCTGAACATTGGGCCCAGATAATGAGTGATTTATTAGCGACGGAGGGAAGAAGTACAAAGTTGGTTAGCTTAACACTGACCCCTTTCTTTCAAATTAGCCAGTTTGGTAGTGAATCTCTAGTTTTATCCAAGCAAATAATCAATCTACTACAACCAAGGTTGGAGAAATGTGTTGTTTTTTTCCCCCCCTTTGAACACTTTTTTTTTTGTCCCAGATGTGTTGTGCATCTTAAATTCAGTATAATTAGGCATTGGTTTGAAGACTTGCATAGATTTTCCAGAGCTATCTTAGGTTTCAGTCACTTCCTCATCGTTATTTCTGATCAGCAGGGGAGCTTTTTCCGGGGTTCCTGGTGTGCTAATGTTTTTTCTTCCTATACCTAAGACTTGGGCTGCTAAAGCAGCCATTTATCGTAAGTGCCTCTTTATATAGGTCACTGAGTAATCACTCCTGGAAAACAAAGTGCTATACTAACTGCTTTTTGGGCTCTTGCTTTATAAGTGCATGCTTCCACAGACCTGTCAGATTGAAATGATTACATTGTAAGTTTCTCCAAGCCAGACGTTGGGATGATTGTAAACCATAGAAGCCTGGCTAACTTCCTATGAGAAACAATTAATGCTTGATGTCCTTTTTAAACCCGTGTAAGATTTATGTGAAGTTCAAAATTACAGCCATAATGTTGGGCTTCCTGGAGATCTTCTCTGCTAAAAACAAATTTTATTACTTTGGGTTGAATGAAGTGGGCAGATCAGGGTGTTTAACTGTCAGTGCATCTGTCACATGTATGAATGTGGAGTGTCCATGTCGCTGCCAGATGACCAGGCTTAAATCCCTCCACCTGCCCTTCCGAGGATCCTCCTTTCTATCTGCGTCTGCTTTATAGTCCTTCATTGCTTGATTTAAAAGCCCACTAATGGGGAAAATCTTAAATCATGGACATTTTAATGCTGTTTTTTAAAAACCCTTCTTAATACTGTACTGATAAAATAATGCAACACAACTGCAATTGTTTAACTTATAGCTCAGATTCACTGAACAGAATCCTCATGCGAAAATGAGAAATCATGATTATTCCTTATTGGGGATACACGTTTAAACATTGTATTACTTACAAAAGTTGCTCTTGTCTTGGCGTATGCCTTATCAGCTTTGTATATCTGGAAATCTTTTTTTTTTTTTTTTTTTTTGCTTCTTAAGGAATAGTTGTGTGCGTCTTTATGGGTTGTTGCTCTCTTGAGCTCATTCCAGACAGTTTCTAACTCTACAATCTGGTGTTAGAAAATAGAGCTGCATATTTTAAAAAATGCTTTCCTGTGATTGTGTAAAAAATGTAGATGCCTGAGATGAACATTTATTTTTCACTGGAATATGCATGAGCAAAATTAGTGTGGAAAATCCTAACAGTCAATATAAAAACAATTTTGATTTTTGGCTATCGCATTGCTCCATTTCCAAAACTGTTGAACACATTTTGTTCAGTTCTGCTTTCTTCCCCTGTAGCAACTTTACCAGCATCAAATGTTACTGTTGTAAAGTGGATGAGAAGATTGACTTGGTAGTCTATAGATTGTTAAAGTAGCTGGTAAAACTGTGGGTTACAACCATTGCATGCAGATCTTGAGTCACTTCCCCTCATCACATGCTTGCCTGTAGCAATCCCATGACGAATGGAACAAACACACTTTCATCTGTTACCCAAGTAAGGCAAGTAGCAAGATATCTGGAACAATATTTTTATTTTGGGATCCGAATGTTTTATGCGTTCTTCCAGGCGGTGTGGGCAACATGATGCATGCTCGCTGGGAAATGACTTGTGGCTTACTCGGGACTATTGGATTACTTTCTCACATGCATCCTCTTCCTGTGTAGATGTTGCTCCAAAGCACACAAGATTAGAAAGAGAGGATGGAACCACAGCTGCTAATGTGCTGGAGGACTGATTTGCATTCAATAAACACTGTTAAAACCAGATTAAACTCCCACACCAGTAGCATAATTGCCCTGGTTAAGGTACAATGTAAAGGCAAACAAAGCAAAACATCTTGGATTGTTTTGTTGGCTGTACATGTAGGCTGGTGATGCATATTTCATGAGATGGAGGAGGAACTGATTGTGACATGGAAAAATAGACATTGCTTGAAAAAGCTGCAGCTAATGTCTGTTGTGTGCAATGAGACAATTGTTTTTCTTTTCCAATTTTTTATTTAATTTTTTTTCCCTCAGTTGAATTAAAGGTGGAAACCAGCAGCAAGTTTGTTTAGTTGTTGGAAGGTGAAGGCTTGCCGATGTTCAAATGCATATTTCTCAACTACAGGGAACACACCTGAAAGCATTTTAAAAGGGAATTATGCAGGGTGGGATTATGCTGCTGTGCATAATGCAGACTGACCTGACTTTTTCCATTGTTGGCTTGCAAACAAGAAGCAATGATGCAGCAGAGGAGGCACAGGGGGGAGCAGAAACAAACACCTGCAGAAAACTTTTTTGTGCAGAACTCGTTGAGAATGCCTGACCTCCTTATGAATTTATACACCCTTTGATGCATTGTGTCCTGTTCCACTTTTAGCAAGGTACTAATAAACGTGCTGGTGTTGGCGCTGCATGTCACCCTGAGGGGAAAGTGTACTTCTAAAGCTGAATGCATGTCTCACAGCAGTCTTCTTTAACAAGGAGTCCTTTGGTCCAGAAGCAACTGTAACTATGACGTCCCATGTGACTTTGTGAAACTGTTGAACTTTGGCAGAATAAAGGTGTATCAAGAAATTGGATTGAGCAACTTGAATGAAGGTCAGATTTGGTACATGGAGATCTTTGAAGTTTCTGTCCTGATGAAGGATTACAGATAGAAGTTTATCAAGTTCAAAGTCATAACCGTTTATCAAGAATCTCATGTTTCTCTCTGCTGATGAGCGTCATGGAGACATCATAGTACAAACTCAAGTCCATGTCACACTGCACTGTAATTAACAGGAAAAGGAGTCTCAAAATATTCAGTGCGTTTACTGTATAGTACATGGGCATATTTTCAGTAAGCTCAACTTTCCTTGGGTAACTTCAATCTTTTTACAAATAAAATTTGGCATTATTGGCTGCAAGCTGTAAAGTGAATGAATCTCAAAATGTATCGAGGTGTATAAACTCTGAAATTCGGATTCTCTTAAAAGTAAAACTGAAAGCAATTCTAATGTAAACATACAGGTTAAGTTGCTCATGAGGCTGTTCATGAATTTTTTTTACTTAAATGTTTTGCTGGCAGACTAAGTTTGACATTCTCGATGGATTTCCATAAGTTGAATCATGATTGCGTGTTTGCAAGAATAGCTGATCAGTGCATCTACATTACGCTGCTCACTGATGCCTTCTGGAGCAAGCTAATTATCTAATGGGCTAATAATGACCCAGAGGAAGTGCTCCCTCTCAAGAGTCTCTTGACTGCTGTAGTGGATTGTCAGTTGTATTTAGTTAATGACCTGGCTGGTCTGTGGGTCAGAGCAGCCTTTGGCAGAGGGCAACACCGGGCATTCTGCCGAATAACATTTTGCTCATGTCACTTTTTTTTTTTTTTTTTTTGGTTGTATAATATTTGAGACTTGTGCTTGTCTCGCTCTCCCGGGAAGATCCGTTTAGCCTTATTACATAGTTTGATGGAGCCATGCAGGCAAAAAGGTCCACTTCATAACCTCGCTTGAGTCATAAGGTTTTGTTCATAGACCGCCAGAAGTGCAGAGGGAACACTTGCAAACATTCATGTACATTCCTGCCAGGCTTTTTTTTTTTTTTTTTTGCCCTCCCTCTGGTGCAGCAGGAGGTACCAGATGCTGAAGGCCATCATGTAACTGAGCCATGATGTTTGTGATTTGGCCAGATTATAAAATACATGAGGAAAAGTAAAAAAAAATTGTCCTGCATGCACTGCCACAAATGTTTCATATTGAGATTGGTTATTTTGATTTTTGTACAAAAGGCAAGGATTGTGAGAAAATGTTTACTTTATGCTTTATGAATTAAAGTGTTAAAAACCAATACAGCTGGAAAAAAACTCTCCTAATTTACAGCAGTTTGAAGCTGATCTAATCTTAAAATTGACCATTTACAACCCGACCACTCCATAACTCTTAAATAAATCTTCATCACATTTACATCTGTCTTGGTCATATTTAATCATTCCAGCTTACTATGTTAAGTCATCAGCTGCTCTTTCAGTGGGGTTTCTTTGGTGTGAGACGTGATCTGAAAATTAAAGTGTTTAACTTCATTAAATTAATGTGACTGCATTTTAAACAGTGACTGTTTTGGTGTTGACCAGATTAATTTGCTTAACCTTTTTGCTTGATATCCATGTCTACTGGGCATTTCTGCAGCGGACATAAAATGTTTCTTGATGGCTACAACTCTAGTTATTGCTCCAAATGAGGAAACACAAACATTACTTTAAAATACTGTAAGTCTTCTGTTGCAAAGATCTGGCTTGTGGCAAAACGGCTAAATTTGTTTTAGTCTGATCCCTCTACTGTACATCAAACAGCAGTTGGAATCAACAACACTTTTTATCCTCTTAAAAATATCGTAATTGATACGGTTTTCCCTGAAGTGTGCTTTCCTCTTGCAAATTAGATTAGGGATTTCTATTGCATTACACCAGCTGGAGCAATAAATTCCTCTCGACACTTTAAGAAATCTTAAAATTGATGGTATGCATTATGAATTTTCTTAGAATTTAAAAAGGAATAGGTGATTTTCTTATAAACAACATTGAAACATTTATTGCCCACTTGTTGAAACAAATCTGAAGGACTTGTAGCTTTTAATCACAAAGCATTAATGTAGTATCACCAGTGAAATTCTTAACCAGTGTGGCACAGAGTGAAGACTGTAGCGATATTTAACAAATTCATCAGAGTAGTAAATGTGGACCTCCTAAAAGCTGCAAGTTTTAATTATTTGAGTTTCAATTATGAGTCTTTGCCCTTAATCAGCTGTATTCTTCCAAAGTGTTACTCTTATGCAGAGTAGGGTGTGGTCTATAAAATTCCATGTTGTGTGGGACTTGAAATTTAAATTAAACGGTTTTAAAAACTTAATGTTAAAATTCTTTTTGCAGCTGATTATAGCTTGACTGGTTTGTTGCACATTAACAATCCTAATGGGGACACTTCCCGTTAATTTCTTGGTGTCAAATGTTTTGATTTGCCTCGGTCTGTGTGGACACCATGTCCTGTCCTTGTGAGGGAATTGGCTGTGAAAGCAATGTTCATGTCTGGTTTGACCTCTGTTGGCAGCAGACGGTGGCAAACCCCATAGACGCTGTCTGATTGAATGTTTACGAGGCTGAGCGCTGACCTCCCGCCTGCCTGTCATCACTGTGCAGTCTTGGCGCTTACACCCTTTTTAGGTTCACCTTTATGCTGTCATTCAGTGACGATTACAGTGGCAAGCTGGGATTGGGTAAAGCTTTCTGCTAACTAACCTGTAGGCATGCTGGAATCCCAACTGAACATGTAGGGAGGATAAATCAACTCTTTTGATTTTTGCATGCCGTTTTAATCTAAAATTCATGTTTGAGGGCTATTTGTTGGTTATAAATCCTGTAATTGATTTTGCAGGCAGCCATCTAACACTTCAGAAAATAAACCTGTCGGATATGAAAAGATGTAAAGCTGCCTGACACAATCAATACTGTTAGATCTATGTTGGTACTCTGGTACTTCATTACAGATTAAAATAATGGTGCATGTTTGTACAGAGATTTAATTTTTTCCCCCTCTCCATAATCAAAGCTTGGACTTTTAGTGTCAGCACCTGTAGTGTGCATTCATTTAAAGTTAGTGTTTAAGATGAGAATTGGTGCATATTTCTGCCATAATTTTAATTTTGTGATGAAGTGGATGTTTGTTACTACATGGGTCAGTCAGTGCAGCATTTGAAAGCGGTAAATTCAGTTTCATGTCACGGTACTTCAGACTGATGCAGAAATGGATGCAGAGGCTCCCTTTATAGCACCATATCACGAGGCCCCAAATGTGTTTTCAGCTTAATATTCCATTCATGTATTTTTTTTTTTTCTTAGACATGTTTGAGTCATGCGCATTTGACTCAATGGCCAGACAGCTTGAGTAGGAATGTCATTTCTGTTGCATCAGACAAAGCGCTTTGTAATAGAATTCAAGGGGTTTTGAATACATATTTTTTTTCAGGATTTAATGCAACACACCTACTCATAATTGTGCAGAGTAATTTATGTGGAAACAAAAGGAATTCTTCTTTTTTTTTTTCCCTCAAGAATAAAACTCAAACAGCATTTTATTTTCAGGCTTGATTGCAAATGTTGTAGAATCACTAGTTGTATCTAAGTGTTAGATATTTTTAGTCCATCTTCTTTTAGATTACATGGAGAAAGATGAAGATTTTTAAAGTTTTGTCAAAGATTTAGTTGTAGACTTATCCAAACATGTTTAAATGACTCTATCACTTCTCTGACTGTACGCTTAGGGTCATCATCCTGCTGGAAGGTGAACCTAACTCAGTCCAATACATTATGGAGCCCCTGAGTTTTCAATCAGCTTTGATCTAGTTCCACCTTTTTGGAGAAAAGCATCCCTGCATGATGCTGCCACCACCACCACCATGCTTCATGCTGGACATGATGCAGACAGGGTGGATCTATACCATTCCAGGGTTAACGGGGTTCACTTGACTGCTTATCAAGTTTCTGTCAGTTTAGATCAGGGGTGGGCACTCCTGGTCCTCGAGGGCCGGTGTCCTGCAACTTTTAGATGCATCTCTACTTCAACACACCTGAGTCAAATAATGAGGTCGTTAACAGGACTCTGAAGAACTTGACTGCACTTAGGAGGAGATTCAGCTGTTGGATTCAGGTGTGTTGGACCAGGGAGACATCTAAGAGTTGCAGGACACCGGCCCTCGAGGACCAGGAGTGCCCACCCCTGGTTTAGATGAATGGCTTTGCCTCAGTAGGGTTGCAGTCGTGTCTTTTCTTGAACGTCTCATGGAAAGATGTAAATGGTTTGGGAACCCTGCTTTATACTTAGAATGTTTGATCTCTGACCTCCTTTCCCCAATGCTCTAACAAACCCCAGAGGTTTGCAGAACGGGTGCATTTGGAGTTTAAATTTAAGATGGTGGGCTTACTTGCACTTTTGCTGACTTTTATAGGCAATTGTTTGCACTGGATTTGGCAGATATCATTCTGGATTTCCACTTGTAAAAATGTAAAACTATGTATCCTTTTCACTTGTATTTTGTTAGCCTGTCAAACTCCAATAAGCATTAAAGTTGTGACAAAATGTAGTTGGAAGAGAACCTGTTTGAAGCATTAACTATTGCTGGCATGCACGCTGGCTGTTAATTGACAACCTGCTGAAAGCGAAAACCATTTCACTCTGAGATTTGATACCATATGGAGCTCACTGGGTGAAAGCCACTAAGTCTGAATCTGATGTAGACATATGGTTCTCGCTGGCAGCTTGTCTGCTATACTTGGAAACTTCAGTCCACAACACTTAATATTTTTGCTTTAATTTCAGGTTAATCTAAAATAAATCTAACATGGCTGCAAGGTCCTGGTTCTGCATAGGAATATTAGCTTTTCAGATTAGTTGGCACATTACCTGAATTTGTTCCAGTACAAAAAACAAACCATCAGTCGGCAAATGGTTACCAGTTGTAAAATACTTTGAAATAGATTAGTCGGTCTCTGTCCCAATCATAAGACTGTCCTTTTTTTTTTTTTTTAAAAAAAGGCTCTTTAGACCTCGGGCAAGTTGCTTTCACACACTCCACCTCTGAGATGTACATAAGATTCTCCTCACTCCCTGAGGCAGTTTTCTCAGTCCTGTTCCTTGGGGTACCTTGTTTTTTTCTTCTTTTTTTTAGATGTTTAAGTTCAATTTCAAGCTGTTAAATTTTTAAACATTTGCAATAATCCAGCAACATCCTAAGGTTATTGGAGTTTTTTTTTCTCTCTTTTGATCCATCAGTCCTAGTTCAACAGAATCAGATCAAACACCGCTCAACACATATGTTGCTCTCATCAGGGAAATGGCCTGCCTCCGTCTCCAGCCAGAGGCAATATAATTGTGACCCCAGAGATCTGAGCTGTGATCACTCTGGACTGAAGCTGGAGCACCTGATGAACCTTGGTGTGTTCATTCTGCCTGATTGCTTTAATTCTGATTTCACACTCAAGATTTTCCTCAGTCAGAATGTCTGGCTGTTTGTATTGATTAAGATGTGTGATATGCTGTAGTTTAATTTGGGATTTTGAGCAGATTCTGTGAGGGTCTTCCCCCCCGACCCCAACACAAGAACAGATCTGAGTGCAAACTAAACACCCCCAGACGGATAGCCATCATAAAGTCACAAAGTCCTGTTGGGGTGGGCTGGGTACATGAATACCTCACAGTCATGCTGCTGATATGTTGTGACCGTGACATTTCCTCTCCTCAGCAATACACGAGTTCCCCGATGACCTTTTCACCAATGACGAACGAAAGAGTGGAGCCGTCCTGCTGCACATCGCAGCGGTAAGAGAGCTATCAACTGATGGGAGGCATACGCACTCAGTGTTTCTTACCGTTTTAAGTATCCTTTATTATCCTTTGTTTTTAGTTTCTGTGCAGAAGTGGGATTTAAAACAAATTGGAATAAACTGAATGAAATTGCCTGGCCTAAAGTAAATTGTGTTGTTTTGCAAGCCTGAGTTTGCTGTATGGACCTTTTGAAACGGGTTTGATCTAATTTAGTCAAATCAGTGCTTTAAATCCATTTCAACACGGGCAACATTATTCTTTTAAGCTTAATGTCTTAACATTAGAACATAATGTCTAAGCAATCTACCATTTTCCTTGGATTAAAAAAAGTACCAGTTAAAGAGCTTTAGTAGAATGAAACCGATTTATTTTTTCCCCCCAATATGTACAGTACCTTGAGATGACGTAATGTGTATAGGAGACGAATTAGAATTTACTTTAATTTTCTCTCCTTTTGGGTTAAATGCATAACCTTAAGAATATGGCACATTTTAAAAGCATTTTGAGTTTATTGTTTTTAAAACCATACTAAGGAAAGTATTGCTATTTATTAACACAGGATTGAAAAATTTTTCATTTGGTTTTGGAAGTAAAACCTGAGATGGAGAATATGTAGCAGATTTCCAGCTCAACAAAGCTGGAATCTGCCATTGTTGCTGAAATGCAATAATTGTCAGACCTCTGAGACTTTAACAACTTTGCTTCCATTTTTAGATTAAATGTACTGGTCATTCTTCTGACTTGGTGTAATGTACTGGCCTCACTGATCAGCAGGATAGCCCTAAGTGTGAAAGTTTTGAGTGCTGCAGTCCTGCAGTGCCCCCTGTGGACAGCATAGAGCAGAGCATTTCTGTGAAAGCACATCAGCCTTGATGGTGTCACGACTGATCTATAATTTATAGATCTCTTCTCCGCTGCTGAAACAGGCTGAATCTCCCCCTTCCTTCTCACTGTGGGAGTATAAAGATCCTGTCAGTTTTTCTCATTGCAAGGGGAAACGTTACTGACATTGGAATTTAATGCAAATTGTTTTTTTTCCAATCTTGTACCATGGTTTGTTGTTCCCCTTTCCTTGTCCTTTAGCAGCGGTAACAAGCAGTTCTGATCTATAAAGAAAATTTCAGTTAAAGAAAAAATGGATTCATACATGCATTTTCTACACCTTATATGGATTTATCTGACTTCTCCTTTCAGACTCTTTACATGTTTCTGGCACTCGCCATAACTTGTGATGAATACTTCGTGACGTCACTGGAGAAGATCTGTGAGGTACCGTGAGGGCTTTAATCCTTTATTTATTTTTTGTTCTCCCTAAATATTACATAACAAATTCACAATACTTTTCATATTGCAGAAACTAGATCTCAGTGAAGATGTTGCTGGAGCTACCTTCATGGCAGCTGGCAGTTCTGCGCCAGAGCTCTTTGCATCTGTCATCGGTACACACACTCACACACAGACGCACGCATGCAGGTTGTGCATACAAACGGTCCCAGATGCTCTGTGTCACTGCTGGTTCTGAGACGCTCCCTCCTTGTGTGCAGGTGTCTTCATCACCCATGGAGACGTGGGGGTGGGGACCATCGTCGGCTCAGCAGTTTTCAACATCCTATGCATCATTGGTGTGTGTGGAATCTTCGCCGGACAGGTGCGTGAGTCAGAGCGAGGGACTTACTGCTGCTGCTGCTGCATCATCTTTATTTATAGACTGTAGAGCAGCACACGTGCTGACCTGCCCCTCGCCCTCTGAGGAGAAACAAAAGCTTCTGAAATTGAGGACTGATTTAGTTGTAGTTTGGTTTTAGAAGACGACAAAAAGCCAAAGTTTTAGCAATGACAAATGGTTCTAGAGAGCAAAGATTGAAAGATTTTTGCAATCGTTTCCATAATCGGTTGACATTTCATGCAGTTTGCTTCTTGATACTTTGTTCTATATATTTGACTCAAGCCTGAAATACTTCACACAGCATCATATTAAATCAGCATAACTGATTTAACATTACAATGTCTGCACAAATGCATCATTTGTGTGATGGGTGCAATTTTTGTGCTTTTCTTTTTTAGGACAGTACTCTTGTAGATTACGACTGCAATTATCCAAGTTGCACTTTCAAAATAAAACTTATTTCCTAAATCTTTAAATTTAGAAATTAAATGCAAAGATTTAGAAAATAATACCTTTAATTTAAATATTTGCATAAAATTATAACTGGCAAACTGTAGCACTGTGATGAAAACGTGTTTTCTTAAGGTCAGACGTCTTGACCTTCACAATTGCTCTTCAATTAAACGTCTGATTAGGAATTTAGCCCTTCAAACCTCACGTTTTTCCTGTTTTGTTGTTTCCATTTTCAGTTCAGATTGCCGTCAAATAAAAGCACTGCAACATCAGCGGGTCAGATTCAGAATAGTTGAATAAAATACTATTCGGAATTTGCAATGTCTTGATTTAGAAGGACTTTGCTGCACATAGTTGATGCCTTTTGATAATTCACACAATATTTATTTTTTCTCGGTTTTCTGAAATCAAACACTTGGTACCATAACAAATGTTTCTACTTGTAAATTCTCAGGTGGTGTTGCTGACCTGGTGGGCTGTTTTCAGGGACTCCTTCTACTACATCCTATCTGTTGTAGCTTTGATTGCAGTAAGTTAACATTAGCAGTCAATACACGTGCATTTTTGTGCTTGGATTTTAGATTATACTAATCTGTTCCTTTTTTCTGCAGTTCATCTACGATGAGAAGATAGTTTGGTGAGAAGATTTTCCTGTTCAGCTTTAAATGCAACGTATTCAGAGTTTAGTTGAGGTTAACTCATATTCAACTAGTTGTTGCACAAAAATGTCAAACAAGCCAATAACATGATGCAGCTTTAACTAAAATTGAGTAGCAATACTAAAAATTGACAACTTTGACAAGTTACACCTGAATGAGTTTAATTTAATAGTTTAAGTGCTTCTAACACAGAAGATCAATTTTATCTTAGTGTTTGGTGTTGCTCACCATAACTGTTGGAAATATTTCTACTTATGAAAAAACATAAACAGCTAAGTGTGTAAAAGATTAGCCTTTCGCTGAGCTCACCAGTTCACAGGAACAGGTGGAACTCTGGTACCAACTTACTGCATACAAAATAAAAACTTGCTTTTACATGTTGGATATTAATATTGTAGAAATGGCAATGTTAAGAATTTAACCCAGCTATATCTTGAGGCCAGTAACTCTTGTGTTGAAGTATCATTAACATGTCTGCATTTTACACAGTAGTAACAAGTTCCATAAACATTCTAAAAATGAAATCTTTTTGAAAAGATTCATCTTTTCAATATTCTATGTTAAGAATTTATAGCTCCACATTTTCTAGAATAGAATCTGTGATTGAACTCTTTATTTTTTCCTCCTACAGGTGGGAGAGTTTGGTGCTTGTCGTCATGTATGCAGGCTACATCCTGGTCATGAAGTGAGTTTTGCCCATTTTCAAAAACGGTTCTTGTTAGATCGGGTTTATTGGACTGATGAAGTTCTGCTTCACTCCTGTACACAAACATCTGTGAGCTGATGAGTATAAACGACTGCGCTCTCACAAGAGGGCAGTAATTTTTCCAGCTGGAGGGGAGTGTCCCATTTCTGTCCCCTGCCCAGATGGCGCACATTTTCCTCTGTATGGATATTATATGCTGCTGCTTGCACTATAAAATTGTTTTATTTTAATTAAACAATGTGACACATTCCTCATATTTTGCAGTTTATAATTTTAAATGTGTTTAAATCCTAATTTTAGCTCTTCAACACAGCAGCCATATGTTGGCCTTCACAGAACTTGGTTCTTTTTTTTTTTCTAAACATAGATCTATGCGTTTATGACTATAAGTGCACTCCATTAGGCCACATTTGTCTTTACAGTCCAGACTCAATAATGCCAACCATGCTGTCCTGTGCTGCTGTCTCTGTCCAGCTGGTAATCTGTGCTACACTCAGCGGCAGCCTGCTCACTCGCTGCCATAAGAGTTTAATCTTTTTCCCTCTGCAGTGGCTAAGAGCACCAGGCTTAACCGGATCATTCCCCTCCTTTCTCATTTGGAGGAATAAATGCTTACAGTAGGACATGCTGTCATGTCTCCCTTAACCCAAAATACCTGCGGAGCATTTTGGGCCGTTCAAGTCCAAATGGAGCAGAGTGCATTTAACATGGACCGTCTGGGTCTCTGATTTGAGATAATACTCCGCCCCTCCCTCGTCAAATGCGCTGAGATGAGAGCTGAAGTGGGGGGGGGGGGGGAAATGTTGCCATAAATTATAAGCTGTACATCTCATCTCTTGAGCATTTTATGTTTGTTCTCTAAATCTAATCCTGTAACTGACAAAATGCACTCTTAATACCATTATATGCACACTGAAGTTGAGTCTTTGGGATCAAAACGAGGGATGCACAGTGGCTGTTTTAGCAAACCTGAGGGGAAAATAATGCAGTAAAGATTTTCTACTGTTTGGTTGACAGATTAACTTTATCAACCATTTGTAGGAAGAAATTAGTTTTTAAAAAAGTCTAAACTTATCCTGCTCTTTTGGGTCACTTGCTGTTGTGCAAACAGGGCCTCTTAAATATGATGGCTTGTATTTGGCAATGATGCTGCAGCATGGTATCATAACTAATTATACCAACTAGAATAGTTTCTTACTGAAATCCACAGAACATTTTTCAATGCAATGTCTCTGTTCCTTGACCCATGATAAAAAAAAAAAAAACTTCACTATTATAAAATAACTTTTTATTATAATGAAGTGCTGGTGAGTCAGTGCTCTGTTTTAGCTGGAGGGACAAAAATCTGCATATTTTGGGTTTAGAGAATCCAAAATGCGCAAGAACTTTTTCACTGCTGGGCCAACTGCTGGATAAGTGGGTAATCTACAAAAGGTTGTCCTGTGCTTAGTCCAAGCATTACTTGAAGGATGAGAGGGAAAAAATGACAGAAAAAGTTTTACTTGTAACCATAGCCTTAAGAGCATGTGAAGCCAAAGCCTTCCAAAATATTGATTTTTATAAAGTCTCTCCTAAGCCACAGATTTAAGTCTCACCTGGATTCAAACAAGACTGGACTGTTACTCAGGGCTCAAGTTATGTTTTAAGATTAAATAAAATCTTTCACTTAGAAATGAAAGTTCTAGAGTCTGGGGGTGGGGGTGAGGAGGCACAGAAGATTCTCATGGTCTAATAGAAATTTTCTAGTTGGTGATGATTTGGAGAGGAATGTCTGCTGGTGTTGGTGTACCAGGTGTTAAGCAACCCTGTTCGACACCTCTGCAACCACAATGCAATAATTCATCCAAAAGAAGCCCTGATTACAGAATTTACAGTCCACGCGTGTTGTGGTTATTCCTTGCATGTCACTTTTTTCCCCATTCAAATTTCCTTCAAAATGCTTGAATACAGTAATTTGAACAGCAAACGTCTTTAGCAATTTGAGAAGCTTCCTGTGCATCTGGGACCTTACTATGAAGCGAATAGAAAAGCAGGTTCAGCTGTTAAAGGCAGTAAGACCGTTTGGCAGATGAGCAATTTATCGGAAATGTACTTTATTTCAGGCATTTCAAGTGTTGAAGGTGTATGCAAAATATTCACATGTTTAAAAGTAAAGCAACAGAAGTCATATGAACAGTCTTTTCACATTGAATATGCACTGTTTAAAATAAAAGTAATTTTCCCCAATGAATCTAAATTCTGTTTGAGGAAAAAACCTCAAATACTGACACTGAATCTGGTCGGTCTTTGTTCTCCGCTGTTATCAGGCGTTTTTTAGTTGTAATGTTCTTTGAAGATGCTGAGGGCAGAGAACGGCTCTTTTAACACTCCAGCTATTACCTCTGCATACTTTATGTTCAAAGGCAGCTGTAGTTCCTTCAGTGTTTGATCCATTTTTATGTAATAGCACTGAAATGGTCTAACTGAAAATGTGTGGCTAAGAGCCTTTGATTGCCTTTTGGGAATGTTTCTTTTGGCTTTCTTTTCTGCCTCAATACAGAGTATCAGAGCAGCGTAGCTCAGCCATTTTCCATAACATTTTGTTAATGGGCCCTTGACAATTTTGCATAATGAAAAATAGACATTTTAAGATGCTGTTATGCTTCACCTGTCCAGCTTTTTTTAATTGGATATTTTTCCCTCCTTCCTCTCTAGATTTAACTCCAGCATGCAGCGGTTTTTCATGGGGAAGTCTAACAAAAATGTGGCTAATGGTAACGCTGCAACCAGCAGCGAGATGGAGGACGGTAATGCTTGTTTTGACTATGTTTGGGATGACGACCCGTCGTCACCTTTACTCTCTCCAGGTAAGGTTAATCAGACAGGCCGGGTCCCAGCTGAGTGGTTAAGTCTGATTCTCTTGAAATCTGAAGACTACTTGCTGGATTTTTCTTCTCCTGAGGGATCTGTGGCTTTGCTTTCTGCTAAACTAACACAGCCAGTGCTTTTTTTATATATATATACTAATGACTTGATATCAATATTAGAAATGTTTTTGAAGGTAGCATGATGTGATCTCTGCTCCATCTTGATTTGTGTTAATAATCTTAGGTTAATTATCCAATACAAACCATTATGGGTGAGGCATCACTCTCCATCAGGTTCACAAGAGTCTTGTCTAATGAAACCTCACTTTCTCACAACGTATGAAATCAGGCTCATGATGCTTCCAAGCCACAGTCCTCCCTCTATTCTGCACTTAATCTTTAAATTAAAAAATAACCCGTTTCAGAAATGTAACTCTTCCAAGTCTGACTGCATTACTGCTAACATGCCTGTCTGTTTAGCCTTACTAAACCTACTCTCACTTTGTCAGTGTTGTGCTGCTCTGCCAGTTTTTCTGCTTGCATCCTGCTTTTCTCCTGCCAGTCTCTGGAGCGTAGACCTACTCACTCCTGAAGTGGTAATGAATTTCGCAAGAGGAACTGTTTACACCAGCTCTGTTTACGCTGTTAATTTATGTGCATTGGTGCATGCTTAAGTAGTCAAATTAAGGCTGGGTTAAACTAATAAGTGTACCGTCTTATTCCCTGTGCGCGCAATCTAAAAGCTTCTTTTTAAGCAAATGAAAAGATATGAAGTTTCACTTGACTTATTTACTTTTAAGGATATAATCGAAATCTCAAGTCAAACTTTCAGTGTTGCAAATTTTGAAATCAATTCTGTTTCTGTATTTATACAGCACATCAGTGAGCTACCAACCAAACTATAGCTCATAGGATTAAGATGTGCCAAAAATTTGATCAGCGGAGATCATCTTTACTGTAGAGTAGCTTGTCCTTTCCTGATGAAATTTGACTACAGTTAAACTTTTTTTGAAATTAAAATGTACAAGTTAAGTCTTGACAGATTGAAAGTTAAGTTTGGGGGAATATGAATACTAGCTACAATGTTCTTCATATCAGCATTTATTAAACTCCATATCGTTTTTGTTCCACATTTATAGCCAATATTTCTGGTATAGACTAGATAAACTCCAATGTGATCAATTCTCCATTTTGGCCGATGGTTCTGAAATAAATTGTCCATGGCCTTCCTTGAGTTCCTCGTAGGTGTTGTAAAATTTAAGTTTGCATTTTGGGTGCAATAACTTCAGTTGTATATGTTTTTTTTTTTTTTTCCTCACAAACTTCAATGTGTGCCTTCATCCCTTCAGTCAAGCCGAGCAAGGTTTACAGTCGCGGCTCAGTGGTGATGGTGGATGAGATGATGAATGCCAGCCCATCAAAGTTCCGCTTTCCTGAGGCGGGACTCCGCGTCATGGTTACAAGCCACTTCGGGCCCAAAACCCGCCTTCGCATGGCCAGTCGGCTCATCATTACAGAGGTACAGCGGGCCGTTGTTGCCGCATTCAGTTTGGTGACTTTGAGCAGAGAGATATATTTCGTCCATATTTGTCTGCAGAAGTGAGCTGCAGAAGTGTTTGTAGCAGCAAGTCTGCTTGTGTGCCCTTTGACTTAGTTTCTTTTTTCTGAAAGCGCCAGAAGTTGGTGCAGGCGTCCAATGGTGTGGAGACGCAAGTGATTGATGGGAAGGTTGAAATCGAGAACGGAAACGTACCAGAGGACAAACCCACGGAGGCAGAAGAAAACGACACAATTTCACCGTTTCGTATTCCAAGTATGTGATTTAGAAACTTGCATAATTGTCTGATCTAGTATATTTTGAGACGGTGTAAAAGATCTAATTTGTACGTTCATAATTTAAGACAGTTGTATATTCTCTGAGGTGGTGATATAAGTAAGTTATTGAAATTCCAATTTGGGCAACTTGAATTGTTTTGCTGACGTCTTTTAAAATTAGTTTGTGCTGTCTGATGGATGAACTAATGATAATCAAATGGCTCAAAGCAAGGCTGCCCTTCTGCCTCTACTGATGTGATGAGGGTCCAATTTATCATTAAACTATCATTTATTATTAAAGTGTTTATGCACTTATGAAGTGAAAAGGGGAAATACTTGCTTCTGTTGTTTTAAAAACTTTAAGGAGATGGTGTGTCATATTTTAAACAGTCAATACTCAAATTTTGGCCATCCTATTTTATGTATATAAATACATTTTCATAAAATCTGGATTTTTCTTTAGTTTTTTATCTAAATGCATTCAAATGGGAAATTCCCGCTTAATCAGAAATATTTCCAATAATCCAGGCTTAGCAAGGAAGTACGGGTACAGTGGATGCTTTAACCAACTTGATCTAATCCTAAGGGTCGGGGAGAAGGCAAAACTGGAATAAAATATTTCACTTTGTATATTTAATGTAATGTTGTCTTGACAGTTATAAGGCAGTCATTAATGGTTCCTCCTGCAGGGGGCGTGGGCAGCAAGATCAAGTGGCTGATCTCATGGCCTCTGCTCCTGCTGCTGTTCTTCACCGTCCCGAACTGTGCCAAGCCTCGCTGGGAGAAATACTTCATGGTCTCCTTCATTCTGTCCACTGTCTGGATTGCAGTCTTCTCATACTTGATGGTCTGGATGGTGAGTTTATTTTACTGTGATTCTGCTGTAGTGGAATTTATTTTCTGAATAAAACCGGTGTGCAGTATGCAAATATTTAAAACGGTCAGCAAACCGGTGTCTTAATTTCTGTTGCATAAAATGTCTTTTAAACTTGTGGCACTGAACTTTTCTGCCTATATTGACGGCTATCGAAATGCTCCCAATCTACATTTAGGGCATTTACTTTAAGAAAAGCTACATTAGTAAGACAGTGAACATTTTCTTATAAATTCAAGTTTTATTTCTCTGAAAAATTGTGATTTAACTGTACTTAGATTATTGTTTCACTCAAGCAAAAACATCAACCAGTCTTGCCTTTGGTTGAAATGACTTCAGTGAGAAGCTTCTTGTACCAATCAGTCTGACATCACTGAGGAAAGCTTGTCCCACTCTGTACAATATTTCTTTGCCATTTTAAGTGTGAATAAATGTTGAGGGATGTCCTAATTTCTCATTTGAAACTTATTTCAGCTTCTGAAAATTACTTTTTGTTTCTTTCCCTGATGAAAATTGTTACGAATCTGAGACTAACGGGCTAGGAAGGAACTACGTAATTTATTTACACCATTTAAATTAAATGCAGAAATCTGTTTCCACTGTTCGATAAATGAGGAGTAAAAGAGTAATTCTATTGGTGGAAGCTTCAGCAGTAATAAAGTGTAGCAATGGTATTTGGGGACAACGTACCCAGAAAGGTAATTTACTTCAACATTGATTTATGTATATTAGGTCTGTTTGTTGTCACTTCAAGCTACAAGCAGCACAAATTTTGATTAAGACAATCAATCAAATGCTGAAATCATGCTAAAGATTTATTGTCTCAAAACAGTTTACATTAAGGATTCACTCGAACACTTTTGGTAAGAAACTGCAGATAACCTGGCCTTATCCATGTCTCTTTAGGTCACTATAATCGGCTACACCTTGGGCATCCCGGATGTTATCATGGGCATCACGTTCCTGGCTGCTGGCACGAGCGTTCCAGACTGCATAGCCAGTCTCATTGTGGCACGACAAGGTATCACTTTACCTACCTGGGAAGACGTAATTTACTTTTAGAAGATATTCTCAGGTTTGTTGGTGCAGGAACAGAGTTCCGTGTGGATCTCTTTACATAAATGGGAAGGCTGATTAGAGCTGTGGTGGGTTTTAGGTTTTTGGTTCAATGGAAACTTGGAGGCTTAATGTTCTGGCCATCGATTTTTTACATTTTTGGATCTATTTTTGGGAATTGAAATTTTAACCAGTTATTAGCATGTCAAGAATGTTATTTGATGCAAATATTGTTCCAGAAGATTTTATGATTAACTTTTTCTCTTTTCTTTTTTTTTCACTTTCAATTTATTTGGTTCAAAAAATACTATTATTTAAAATCGTGTTTTACTTGAATGACAAGAAAAAACCCTTGGACTGAACTTACAGTTGATCTTAAGTGTTCTCAAGCGAACGTTCTTTTCATGGTGTCTTGACATTGAGAAATAAGTTTTTATTCATCATTATACTTTTGCCATGATCTATGTATATACAAAGATTTTGCTCTAGAAGAAAGCTTTGATCTGTGCTGTAATAACTTTTTTTTTTTTTTTTTTACTTCAGGTTTGGGAGATATGGCAGTGTCTAATACAATTGGCAGTAATGTCTTTGACATCTTGGTGGGACTCGGAGTTCCCTGGGCAATGCAGACTATGTGTGTGAACTATGGATCAGAGGTTGGTTTACATTTGATCAAGAATACAGCTTTTGATCAGTTTATACAAGAATGTAATTTATTACCAGAGACTGAGGATCTATTAGCCAGCTACTCGCCTTTTGTTTCAGGTGATGATCAACAGTCGCGGACTGCTGTATTCAGTGGTACTTTTGCTGGGGTCTGTGGCACTCACGGTGAGCATTAAATGCTAATCGCACATTAGGTTAGACAATTTTTGCTTTGAAAAGAACTTTAGGGGTTATAAATGGTTTTGCTCAGCATTTCAAATGTCCAACCACAACACATTTCAATGTATTTTGAGGTTTATGACGACGCTCGACAACGTACTGCTGATTTGTGTCTTGGAAGGGAAGAATGCGTGCTTTTCAGAATGTTTTTTTGTATACAGCTTCAGCCTGACTTTTTGCCCATTTGAAGTTGTGCAGATTTTTATGTTCGCCTTTCTATATGTGCAGGTGTCGGGCATCCACATAAACAAGTGGCAGCTGGATTTAAAGCTGGGCATCTATGTCCTGGTCTTGTATGCCGTGTTCCTCTGCTTCTCCATCATGATCGAGTACAACGTCTTCACCTTTGTCAACTTGCCCATGTGCATGGAGGATTAGAGCGCAGCAGCATGCAACGATTACCAAAACCTCAAAAACCCACTTTGGCAACCTGAGTTTTTTTTTATTTTTTTTTTCTCAATAAATTGGACCTATCTGGCGACTTTTTGTTTTCCCCCTTTGCTTGCAGTCTTTATTTTTAAATGTTTAATAGAAATCTAATTTTCTTATAAGGCAGTGTGTTGTAGCTGTGAACTCTACATTTCCAATTTGCCCAGTCATCACACAGCACTGGTCCTTTTTGCTCGTTCTTTCAGGCATTGTCGTCAGTGTCTTAGTTTCTCTGTACGCCTGCTAACTTTCCACCCATCAAGCATGCCTTTAGATGTCGTGGACCTCCAGAATCAGAAGTGCCCCTTTTTGATTTCACTGTTCTCACTTTTAGAGTTTTCAGATCAGAACAATCTGTTCCACGTCAGGCACTTGCTAAACCCAAACTTTATTAAATGTTAAGCCATTGTTAAAAGATTTGTGGAATTATTACGGTCAGGATTTCCCCCCCTCTCAAACCAAGAAAAGAGGGAAGAAGGTCTTGCGTTGGCATCTCCCTTCCTTTAGCTCGGACCACAACCCCTAGGATGGCTTTAGGCAACACGGAGCTGATGCTGTTAGTGCTTTACTCCACCCCAACCCTCGCCTGCTTTCCTAATCTGCTTTCCTAAAGACCTTTTTGTCAGGACACTTTAATTCAACATGTATCGCAGTCCAGATCTAGTGACTGTGATGGTGTTATGCATCTGCACCAGTGCACAATGTAAATTTGTAAACACTTTTTTTGTATTTATTTTTTTTAAAAAAAAAGAAGAGAAGGTTTTGTCTAGTTTGAAATGTAGAAACGAGCTTGTTGCAAATATCAGACATTGTTCGTCTTTCACTGAAAGCTAATTGCACATTGAAAATGCTTTTCTTGCTCTTTGTGTTGAGATTGAAACCTCGGATGCGAGGTGTACCTGGCTGATGACGGCCCAGCTTTAGCCTTTCTGTTTATCCTTCTGCACAAATCAAGATTGGGAGGGGAAAAAAATATCTCAATCTGTCAGATGCATCTTTTAGTCTTTATCAAATGATACTCATTCAAAGATGGCTGCAGAAGGATGGTAGTTGTGCTCGTTGCAGTGATGCACCCTGGCCTGTAGGGAGCACTGCAGCCCCTCTTAGTCCAGAGTGGGCAATCAGTTCCACCAGTTATCAGGGAAACTAAGATTGACAGTTTATGGAGATGATGATCTTGCTTTTTTTTTTTCTTGCGTTGTATGTAGATATTGCACTTTAACAGCTGTCCTCTCATTCTGAATCAACTAGTGCTTCCTTCTGTGCGTTTGTACTTTCAGTGTATACATGTCGGCGTGACTGTGTGTGAGTGAAAGAGAAACGGTGTGTGTGTGTGTGTGTGTACGTGCTCATTCTGGGCTTGCGTCAACTTTCTCAAACTGACTGGAACCTTTTTAACAATTTGAGCACACCTGTATCTGTCTGCAGTGCATGCTGGGACACGAAAACAAAGCGCCTCCACAGCACAGCAAAAGGTCGAGGGCTTCCGGGCAGTTTCTATGGCTACTGCCTGGCCCACTTTACAAAAAAAAATGGCAGCTAAGAGCACTGCAATCCAGACATTTTGACACGATGCAAAAATGCCTGTAAAAAGTCCAGGAGTGGGGGTGCAGAGACTATTAAAGTGTATGTGTGTGTGTGTATGAAATGTTTTGTGTTGAGTAATCCTCCTCGGCCACATTGTTGGCAGAGGGCACTTGTATATGCAATCTAAATGTAAAGAATTTATGTGACAAAGGCCCCTGCAAGGTTGCCATATAATGACGGGGCATCCTGTGGAGATTTGATGTCAGTTTGTCTAGTATTCCTTAATGTGTGAGCTCACAGGTGTGTGAAAGCTGAAGAACTGTGCTCAGAAAATGGACATGACTGGAGCAGTGGCTTTGTGGAAACGCTCATCTTCTCCCGCTTTTTATTTTTTTTCTTCCTGTGGCTTTCCACTCTGGTACCAGGGCATTAACTCCTCGCCGGCCCCAGCGGAAGGAGCAGCGGGGCAGGATGCAGAACGCATTTGTCTGCCCCCAGGACTCTTTATTGTACACGGCAGAGCAAGGAAAATATAAAATACTGGACCCCTCCTTAGCCTGCCGATCTGCTGGGGTTCATACGGCTTTGTGACCCCACAGGGCCTACAAACCCCTCCTACTCCTCTGTACAAGACCTCCGGAGCGTAACTTTTTTTTTTTTAAGGCTTTCTCAGAAGACTGCATGGCGGTGCTGATCTGAATAGTGTTGCTCCATTTGGTTAGGTACACATTGTCAGGTCAGAGCATAATAGTTTAAGAACTTTTTTTTCTCTTTTTGTGTGTGTGTTTTATTTTTTGTCCTAACTTGAAAATGTTTTAAATGGCTGGCATTTTTGCTCCAAAGTCATTTGTGTTGGGGAGGGAAGGTCAAAAGAAAGTTGGATGTCATGTTTGGAACTTTGCATAAACCAAGATTGTACGGACATGTTGTGTACAAAATACGCCCACGCACTTGAGGAAGCACATTAGAGAAGGCAATTTGACACTAGAGGACTGGTATCTATTGATTGAATGCGACCTAATGCACTGTGAGCTCAATGTGATGTGGGAGTTGTTTGTCAAGAAAAAAAAAAGATAAATATATTTAATGTAAAGTTAGTTACTATTAAAATATTACTGAGGACATCTGTATAACTTATATGAATGTATTGTCTTGCTATACTGGACATATCCAACCAATGCATTTTACTGTAAAGCAATAATGTGAAGAAAAAAATAAAATGACAAAATGACTCCTACACATTTCTCACGATTTGCCTTCCATTCTGGCATTGTCAATGTTGTAACTATTAAGTGGTTTTCTTTTTTTTTTTTTTTTTTTTTGTTTACTATATTGGCAAATTGAGATTTGAGTTGGGCTTTTATTTTCTAAGAGTTAACACTTACAGTAGTTTGAAGTGCTTGTCCCACTTTAGAATAATGGGGGGCTTTGTGGGGTGGAAGCTCGGCTGGAGACCGCAGCTCTGAGGAGGAGCATTGACAGAACAAGCCTTCAGGTTCCCCCGAATCCTCAGACATGCATGAAAGAATCAAAACAACACTCCAGGTATGTTTTTGATGAGGGAATAACATGGCATGATATGAAGCTCAGACAATGTTACATAATCCTTCCCCTCTAAGTTCTGATAAAGGACTTAAAGATTAATCCAAATCCATGATGATACTATTCAACGAAGTACAACCATTTAACATTAGCAAACCTTTAAATGTAAATAAGCGTCCGATTGCCTGAAATGCTGCACTGCTCTGTGTGCATGCAAATTCTCCCCTTGTGATTTAGTTTAATGTATATTTTAATTGGCTACATCTAACGCCACTGGAGGACAACTTCAGACTTGCTGACTCTTGAATTGTTCTTGATGTAAGCAATTTGAAATGCAGAATGGATCTTCCTTGATGAGAAAGCCTCAAGGTAAAGTTAATGAGTTGGATGTACTCATCATGCTTGCATTTATGTAATATCCATAATTTGAACATTTCTATTTCAACTGACTGGAAATTCAGTTTCTCCCTTTTTTATCTTTAGTTATGTAATAAAATAAGATGTTTGCAAGATGGTAATATTTGCAAATCAATTTTTGAGGTCTATGTGGAAAAAGACACATTTGGCTTAACAGCTACAGTAGACTTCAATAATGGGGGGCGGGGGGGAGGCGATTTTTATTTGCAAAGCTAAAGTCCAGTTGTAACATTTAGGGGCTTTTTTTTCACCCCATCAAGCAATCTGGACACTTTGTTTTTTCACCCAGCAGGGGGCAATGTTGCAGCACGTTTCATTTGTCGTCTTCAACAAACTTTGGAGCTGAAAATGGAGCTCGGGTACCAGAGAGTGCAAATCCTCCACTCTGATGTAAAGTTAACAAAGTGCAACTAAAATGAAAAAAGACAACTGGAGTGACCACTTTTTCTTTTTTTTTTTTTTTTTTTTACATGATTTCATCTGCACAAAGTGTGCCAAACATGATTTGTTAATAATGGATGTTGACGTCCTTCATCAGCCAGACAGGCAGCCATCTGGTGAGACCAGCCTGCTCTGTGCTGGCTACTGGTGCTTCTCCTTAATGAGCCACCCTCTTGGCTAGCTTGCGGAAGTTAACAAGCCTCGCTGTCAGCCGTGATCTCTTGCACTGACGAGTTCCACTTCTGCCCCCTAACAAGCCCGTTTGGGCGGCAACTGCTCGTCTCCTGTGAATGCTGGCCCTGCTCCCACATTTGTTGTACCACTTTTAGAGACGAGGCCCACGCATCCTGGCCTTGACGTATCCAGTTGCAGAATTCCACTTTCAAAAGTTGTTTATGTTTTCACCCACCGCCTCCACAGTTATATAGTTGGGGGATATTTTCTTTCCTTATTTGTGTGTTGCCAGTATTTTTGACAACTACTTCGCTGTTTGGGTAAATTGCTGTGCTTCAGTGATGGATGATGGGGAAACTGACTTGCTGCAGTCCTTGTGCATGGAATGTTTTGGATTGCCCTCAGCTCTCCATAGGATGAAGTTTGTATTTTCTCCATTAAATAGTTTTAGGTTGCAGAGTTCTTCTGCCTCTCAGCATACCAAATAACATTTTTGTTCAAGACACTGTTTTCTGGCTCATTGTGTAACGCAAACCACATACTAAAAAATAAAGTATGGAGTGTTGTTCACCCAAGTCTAGAAACTGACCTGCAGATATTTTTCTTGACACAAAGTCAAGGAAAGGCATTGTTGAAAGAAATCGCCAATAATTGCAACTTGTTTGCCACAAGCCAGAGGCCACAGACGTGTGGAGCTTGAATATATTTTCTATTTTTTGGAGTCTGTGTGATGGGAAAAGTAATGCTGCACACCACCTTTAACACCCCATGTCTGGAGTCGAAGGAAAAACAGCTGCAAAGATACAGAGTAATCCTGGAAAAAATATGTTGTTAGAACCTGAAAAAGACTTGGCTGGGTCAGAGAGTCACCATCCATAAAGACAGCAACTCTAACTACAGCCAGAGTTAATATGTTTTTAGATCAAAGGGTCTTGGAAAAGATCAGAAGGTCTAGACTTAAATTCATTTGAATCTCAATAAAATATGTTCATGTTTGTGATTGTATCAATAAATTGCTAAACTATGAATATTTAAAAAAAAAAAAGATTCCCATGAAACAGTATTTGTTACAAGAATTTAAGTTTGCTGTGCTCATATCTCATGCTCTATTAATGTCTTTGACACAAACGACTATTTCTAATGGAGTCAAATGAGTATAAGAACAAAATGGTAGACTTTAAAATTATTCCTTTTTGGTGGAGGTTTTATTGAATAGTTTCTGATGAAAAATCTCTGGTTCTCTTTTACCTACCCTTAAATCTGAACTAGTTGAAGAATCACAGGACTCCAAAGATGGCGATGTTATTCACTCTCAATGCCTTCTTATGCTTTTCTGGGTTTTCTTAAGATTATCATCAGGTTATTCATCAGAATCCTTGATTTTCTCGTCTTTCTGTGAACACACCTACAACCATGAAATGCACTGGGTCCATTTATCATAAAACCTTTTCACAAAAAGCCCTAAGCGGTCCATTTCTGCTGTTTTCCATTATCCCCTCATAACCTTTGTGGTATTTTAACAACTTGCACAGTAACAGTAAAATAAGTAGAAATGAATCCAAAGGGAATTAATCTGAATCACAGTGACATTTACATTATCAGAGCTGCAACCTGTGAACACTAGTTCCCTTTTTTTGCATACCCTTTTTAATGGAGTCACTTTTAAAATGGCATGAACATAAAGCTGCTAACCCAAAGGTATTCCACACCGAACCGAGCATCTTTCAGTCACAATGCTCTCTCAGCTTTGAATTCTGCTCATCTTTTTATGAAAGCTTCCACAGCTGTGGATTGTAGATCAGTGATTAATCCATCGCTGACAGTCCGTGAAGGCAGCACAACACCTTATCAATGTGTTTTTGAATACTAAATAGTGATCCATGGTGAATTTAGGAGAGTGCAATGAAAACAGATGGTTGTGATAAAAACGTACAAAAAAACCGCCCTAAAGCACCGATTCATTTTAATGAAGATTATTTGCATTTCGATAGCACTTTCTGTGCTCTTAAGACTTTGTCACTAAAAAAAAGACAATTTAAGCTCTCTTCTGGTGATATCTGACAGAGGAACTGAAGTGCTGTTTGGTTACACAAATTGTAAACAAGTTTAAGGCAAGTGCTTAAATGCTAATTTCTGTTTATTTAAAGTAGCAGAGCTATACCATGAATGAAATCAGAATGATTTTGCTGACATTTCTGTTTTAATAAATATGTCAGAGCAATTCTTATACTCTACTATACCTACCAATAAATTGTTTGCCTCATTGAAATATTATTGTTACCAAAAACATTGACCTTGTCACGGATGTTGGCTCACTATTGATTTGAGGAAAACTGCATGTTGCGCTAATCTGCTGTCATCAAACTCATCTGTTCTTTTGGTCAAATGTTCTTTTTTTTTTCTATTGTTTTTCAGCAATGCTATTTGTCTGACAATGATATTAATTGCTTCTTAACTTTCAAAAATCAGCATTGCATTCAGTAACCAAACAGTTTTTTGAATTTTAAATCTTTGCGAAACTTTGATCAACATTTGTATTTTACTGTTCTTATGGTTCACAAAACCAACATAGTCCCCTACTCTTGTTTATTCATCAAGAAAATGTGCATTTTCCCAATGCACATTAAAATTCCATTACCTGTCATGTCATATAGATTTCTACTGAGGGAAAAATATGCAAATCTTTTCCAGGCTTTTTTAAAAATGAACGTTACTTTAAAAAAAAAAAATAATAATAGTAATCTGTCATTTACTCACATTTGCTGACCAACTGAACGGGAACGTGTTTGAGCTGTGTTGCAAGCCTAAAATTCAAAAATGAATTATTAAAATGATCATGGGACACGACATGAAATACCCAGTGGTAACAGTGTCTGCAATAAAGTAAAAGTCAAAGAAGGTAAATTATTCCTCAGTTTCTCACATTCTGATAGGTCTATAGTGGGGAAGGAAAAGACAGAAAGAAAGAAACCTATTAAATGTTGATTTACATAAAGCCAGGGTTCCAGGTGACGAAGTTTTCAGTCGTGTTTTTAACTGGTACTTTTTCATAGAAATGGTTTACTGTTTCGTGCCCTATAAAGATAAACTAAAGGATGTTTTAAAGCTGATAAAACCACATTGTAGAAACTACTTTTCCCTCCGGCAGCATATGAACTGACTTTGGCTCGCCATGGTCACGTTAAACAACATTCTTTGTGATACTGAACAAACAACTTTTAGAATACTCCAATAATTTTCTTCCTGAGGGCAAGTTGTGGCTGACTGCTGTGTGAACACTGTGTCGGTCAGGAGATCATGTACGCTTAATGTTTCTATGGAGACATTTTATTCATTGATTCCATGGCTTTTGTCCATCCATTTTAAGCTAATAGGTCAACAAACTAATGCCCGAAGCTACATGCACATCTCAAAGAGAGTCATTTTGAGATGTAAGAAGCCAAAATAAACGTATTGGGATTTCTTCAATGAGAAATTTTACACAAATGACAAAACATGCAACACCGAGTCAGCAAACTGGCATTAAGAATGATCATTTTTGTGCAAAGAAAATTGCAAAGAAGAGTAAATTAAGTTTTTTTGGTGTCAAGAAAGGGAAAAGGAGAATGATGCAGCAAAGTGTATTTTGTGATCGTTAGCATTATTACTAAGGGAAAGTCTTTGTTGTCCAGTGAAGATTAAATGTGCAGCTCTTGCATGATCTTTCTAGAGAAGGATTTCCATATAGATGACTTTGTGCATAGAGGTATATGGGGTGATGGGTTGAGTAGCGACCAAAGTCATCCCAACATAGGAAAAAAGCTATTGGCTGAAAATGTTGAGCAAAGAGTGGACAAGTTTTGCAAGTCAGCACATGTATGTCAAAAGTCCGTCATAATTTGAAATGCCACTTTCCTCTTATTGGCTCTCAATTGACGTTAGCGAAGACTAATTGCTTCAGGAAGTCATGGATAGACATTAAATCACGTGCAGACAGAGAGAGTCCTTTTACTGAGTTATTACATATGGAGGGAACACAATTACATTCCTGATGCGCAGCGCTGTTGATTTATGGATGAGTCCGTCGCACGAAGGGTCTTGGAAAGGTGATCTGCTGCAGAGGCAGCCACAGGTAATTTATTGTTATTCCCAAGTTTGCCATTTACTTCCCCCCTCTTCGTCAAGCACTTGTGCTGACGAGATTTATTCAAACATTTGTGGCACGGCACTGCGTGCTTAACCGTGAGTTGTGATCCAGGCCGCAGTGAAGACTCGATCCGGGGTCATGGACATAAAGTTACTGAGCAGTACCTGTAATGGTTGTGAAGCTCATTTTCGTAAAGGATTTCTTTAATTAAGCGCGGAACCTGCTCCTTGCTTCCGACGGACGCATTTTGCTGAAATGTCTGCTCGGGCAGCATTAAAGAGGCTCAATAATGTGAATTCAGCTGCAGCAGAGAGCCAGCTGGGCCATCATCATCATCTGCTGAAATAGGCACCAAATTCTTAGACATTTTATCCCCTCACAATAATCCATCTTAGAATTAGAGAATAACACTGGTTCCATTTCAATTTTCAGAGCTGTAGCACATCTCTAACCCCAAATCATTTAGCGGTGCATGAGGTGTGTAATTAGATTTTTTTTTTCTTCTTTTATCTACTTGTTTATCTTGAACAGCATCAAATTTAGATTAACAGCTGTCCTTGCTAACAAGGATGCCGCTAATAGGGAGGCCTGGGTGTGACAGCAGAATGCACAAGGTGACAGGATTTTGAAAGGTAGTTTATTTAGGATGAGTTATATCCTCTTGCAGGTGACAGATGATGGACAGTAAACGGTGTAATGCAGTGTGTGCATTGAGGCGCAGAGACCAGCTAACAGAATCTAATTGCTCTCGGATCTCCAGCAGCATATAATGTAATGACACAACTGAGATAAGATCCATTGTAGGACAGGGAAAATTAATTAAATAGACTGAGTCAAGAACAGTCCGTCCAGGTGTAGTCATTTAGGGCTTTGTACTGTTGTAGAGCAGTTAGGTATTACTTATCATCCTCAGACAGTTTTGGTTAAAGAAAAAAAGAAAAAAAAAAAGTCTACAAACACTAATTATCATCACGACTTCATTATAGCTTTGGGCTTGTAACGGTTTGTTTAACTGTTCATTTTCAGAGTTGAATTATAATTCATCAAGCAAACTGAATATTTTTTCTAAAATAACTGAATTTATTAGATTTTCTCTGAGTCACAAAAGGTTAAAAACAGCCATGAAAATTTTTTTAAAAATTGTTAGTGTCAAGGACACTAATAATGGGTATGCTGTGCTAACTTTAATTCTCTTCGCAAACTCCTCCTAGCAGTCCTAGATTTGCCTATTTGCAAGATGATTTGTGACAAAGCGGACAAAATACATGCGAAATGAGATTCATTATTTCTCATGTCCATTTTATTTATTGATTTATTTTCATCTAACGGCCAATCATAACAGAATGAGCAGGATCAGTTTTCTACCTCTGGTATCTGTGCAATCTGACAGTCTCTTTCCCTTGGAATCTCCTCTATAGAAACATATTGATTTTTCAGGCTGGTGAAGTATTAAATACTTAGGAGACGTGGACTAGTTCTTTGTGTTTGTCTGTTTTCAGTCCAGCTCTCCATCGTTAAAACTGTGATATATGTAATGATAAAGCTGCACTGCATCACTGGAAATGTCATATTTTATAGTTTGGATTATTGTTTATTGTTTTTTTTTCTAATTACAAACCTCGACGAAATTCTTTTTGCAACTCATGAAAACATTAGTAAAATCTTAAATGAAAAAGAAAGAAAAGGTGGTCACACAATAAACGAGGTAGTAAAGAAACACCAGGACATTGGAGGTATTTGGGGAAAAAAAGAAGCAGCTCTTTTGCCAGGAGAAGCTGTTTGCACAGAGAAGTGCAATTATTTCCACCGGACAGCCTGGGCTACAGGCAGCCCAGTTATTCAGCCAGGATTTTACAGCGCAGCACCGGGTGAACTTTGATCTCGATTGTGCTTACAGCCACAGCACACTTTTGGAGCGATTCAGTGCTGACAGGAGGCCAAAGTGAGGCATGAGATGGTAGAAAAAGGTATTGTAGCGCATCGTAGAGTATAGTTAGCTGACTGTAGCGTTTTGAACAGCAAGAGTTACAGAATGTGATGAAACAAGTTTGTTTTGTCTTGCTAATCGGCTCACCTTATATCTGATCATTTAAACACATTCACACATAAAGGTCTTCATTGGAACTGTTCCACATAGATGTTGAAATTTAAAAACTATAAAAAAACAAAAAACTGGATACGCAAATGTAAATTACTGTAAATTTTTGTGTTAAGGCCAGGAATCCTGATCAACCAGTGAATGCTTCTAGATCTACTTATTTTATGTGCTTAGGTTGCAAACTTCTGTAAAAAGCAATAAAAAAGGTAAAGCGTCCAAGGAGGGTGAGTGGGTTTCATAGGCACCGTCTACACACACTGAGAAATGGTTGGATTAATATCTCTTAGCAAGTTGCAAAAAAGTAACTCTGTTCCCATTAGCAAACCTTTGGCACAATTACAGCTCGATATTAAATCGCTCTTCTTTTAAAGAATTGTAGAAAATGTTTTATCCAACTACTAGCTGAGTAAATCAGGGCTGAGGATGCACCTGTGTGCCACTTGTTGCTGCCAGGAAACTGAATGATCTTTGATTTTTTTGTGCTGGTCTGGTTCTGATTGCTTGCTTTTTCTTTTTGCAAAATTGATTATCTTGTGATCTTTTGTAATTACCGCTACCTTATACCGTCAAGCACTTAAATCAGCACTATTTTAAATGCAGAGACTTGTTATTCATTGCCTTGATTCGACAGCAGAAGGATCTACTAATGATGCCTTTATGCTGGATTAAGTGTATCAGACCCACGGAAAAGATGCAGGCACACAACACACCCAGATAAAAAAGAAAAAACATTCAGGAAGTGGCCAGGTTTTCCATCTGCAGAGTAGAATTCAGGATGCATCTGTCAGGCTGTCAGATGAAAGGATTCGGGTTTCTTCTACCCGATGATGATGAGAAAAATGAGACAAGGAGCAGCTGAAAAGGCTGCGGGTTTATAATATCCTCAGAGGTAGGAAGAGTTTAGGTTCGCTCAGGAGTTGCAGCTACACGACGACAGCTTCCAGGTATACTTCACACCGAGTCGGAAGAAACTTGACAGGCGGATGGCGTTTTGGGAAGAGTTGCAGTGAGACTCATGAAAAATAAAAAACTAACTTCAGGCTGCAGAAGCTTGTAGCGCTTGGATCAGTATGATTATGTATGCACACCCTCACAGTATACCTCAGAATGTTTGGATTACTCTCTAAGTTTGGATCCACAAGATCTGATCACAGAAAGCTGCAATGCCCCACCTGACTGCTCTAGAAGAGCATGTACTGCGACTTGGAAAAGTGTTCATAACTCCTTAACGTTTTCACATTTTACAATACAAAGTAATGCATAACAGTGCAGCGCAACCAACTGCCTACTGAAGTCTCGTGATGATTAACAGAGTTGACATTTGTGTAATTTAATATCATTATTAGTGTGATGGAATCATGTAGTGAAAGCAGATTCTCGGAGAGCTGACTGAACAGATACAAGTCATGCACTCCACAAATCTAGCCTTTGTGGAAGAGAGGCAAGGAAAAAGCTGTTTAAAAAAATCCATGGAAAGTTCAGGTTCCTGTTTCCCAGGGACAAAGCAAACGTGTACAAATGTCCTCTGGTCAAATGGGACCAAAATTAGCTTTTATGAGTGAACTTGAAGTCTTTACAGACAATAAATAGTAATTAATACACAAACTTTCAGTCTTTAGGTGTGTAAATATCCAGCAGATATACTTAAAAATTGCATCTTTAATTGTAAAAAAAAAAAACCCAAAACATTAGTTCAGGTGGCTGAGATATACAGTACAGACCAAACGTTTGGACACACCTTCTCATTGAATTCCCTGGGGAACATTTGTATTGAGTACAGACCAAAAGTTTGGACACAACTGTGTGTCCAAACTTTTGGTCTGTACTGTATATTTTTGAACAAAAAACATTTTTTGCATCCTTTTCCTTTCACAAATATACACTGATTTTGTGTAGGTATATCATATAACATCCCAATCAAGACTATTGTAGCACAGGTTTGTGTTGTGACAAAATGTGAAATAGTTTTCAAAGCACTCTAATCAAAACTAGAAGAAAGTTGGAATTTAGAACAATTTAAGTTATCCAAAAGTATTTTTATGCAAGGGATTGCCAGTTTTTCTCAATTGCATGTTTTTCCTCTGACCCGTGTTGTTAATAGAGCTGTCAGATGCTCCTTCAGCATCTGACAGCTTCTCTTTGAGCTGAGATCAACAATTAACTTTTGTTTCTCTTGTTTCTGATGGCTGTAAAGTGGTTTCCCTCGTGCGACTGACCTCTCTGCCTCCTTCTAGGATGTTATTACAAAACTCTGTGAAAATCTGGAGGCAACTCATTCCCTGGGGAACAAAGAAAAAAAAAGTCAGATTTGGTACGGAGACAGAACAGAGAAGATTACTGTTAAGAGAATAACAAAGCAACTGGGAAGGTGATAATGAGAACTGGGACAAAAAAGGGGGACAAAGCGAGGAAAGGTTCCTGCATTTTTATCTAATTTTAAACATGAATTTGTTGCCTCCGTTCTGAAAATATTAAGCCTTAGGCAGAGAGAAATAACCCTGTAGGACAAACCAGGAGAATGCTGCTACGTCTAAATATTTATGCACCGGGAGGGAGGCTTTTGTACAAAGCAGATGAGCGATCGATTATAGGTTGTATTGCTGTTGGAGAAGTTTGTTACTTTAAAAAAAAAGATTCATTATAATAGACAATCAGATAGAAAGGAAAAAACAATTCTGTTATTATTAATATTATTTTATTTATATTTTTATTAAAACATTATTGGCCTCCAACATGTAAAGAATGTACATACTATAATAATAATAATAATAATAATAATAATAATAATAATGAACTGAAAAACTTCTTCAGTTTCTTTTTCTACATTGTTACATTTTATTTTGTCTCTTCTTTCTCTGAGTTCTGCTCTGTCAGCCTTCAAAACTTGAAATACTTTTTCTTGAGGAATGTACAGTACAGAAAGCAACAAAAAGAGAGCGTAATCTTACCGCTGTCATTTTGTTCTCTTTTTGACATCAACGTATCTCATTTCGTCTGCAGATAATGACACCCAGCTACAGCTTTCCACTTAAAGTTCCAGCGCATTTCCGTCAGATGTACCTGCACTTTTAACACTCGCTCTGCTAAATACGTTTGGTGTTATGTCGCTGAGTGCTGCTGTTTTCATCAGACATGTGATTGTAAAGCACCGAAATGGTAGCCTTTACATGGCTCTGTTTTTTTGGGTTTTTTTTCCTGCTGAAGAAAACACAGAAAGCCGCTGACCTTGCTCGTGCACAGAGCGCATCATGACAGATTTTTTTTGTCAATTTCTGTTCCTCTCCTCTACTTCCTCTCCATCTCTGCTTCACACTGAGTGCTTTGTCCTTTCCTGGAATATAAAGGAAATGCCACAGATGCACTGTCAAAAAAGTGACATAAAAAAAAAAATACAAGCTACTCACTGAAAGGGAACCCACTGTCCGTTTTACAGAACAAAATGCCACAGGGCTGCACAGTTTGGAGATGTCTTCTTAGTAAAGTTAGAACTTTTAAAATATGTTAGACAGTTAAAAACACAACAGCACAATTTAAAAATGTTCTGATTTAGTCTGCACAGTTCACTTAGAGTCAAGTGTAGGTTGACAGAATTTTCTGACAGGCAGGTGTTGCTAAAAATCTCTTTTCTTGATTCAATGCAGTTGAGAAGAGCTTGACAAGAAGCGGAACTTCATCCTGTCATGCAGCTGATTTCTCCATCCCCCTGCTCTCCTTCTCTGCTGAAGCTCTCAGTCTGTTTCTAACGGGACTAAATCTGGCGCTGGCGGTCATGTGTCTATAACATCCTGCGCCGGTGAAGGTTCGTGCGGCAGACTTGTGGCGTTAGGCAGCGTTTGCGTGTGGGCGACGGAGTTCTGCTGCAGCTCCAGAGCTATGGCGTTCTGCGGGTGGGGAAACTCCTTCACCTGTTTGCGGTACTCCAAGAAGGTGGAGGCCTTGGTGGCGATGGCCACCACGTTCTTGCCGACGAAGATGGTGGAGACTCGGCTGTCCTGGAACAGCACCATGTTGACGCCACGTATGAGGATGGTGACGACATTTATGGTGACCAGGCTGAGGACCGGGTACAGCATCATCTTCTGAGGCGACATGTGTTCGCCCTGCATGCTGATCTCGCTGAGGGACACACAGGGCAGGATGAGCAGCAGGATGTAGCAGTAGAAGAACATCAGGCCTTCCGCCCAGATGGGCAGACCTGTCCGCTGGGGCTCCCACAGGTTGGCTTGAATGTCGAGCAGGTCCAGCAGGTCCAGAGCAACCCAGAACAACCGGCTTCTCATGTCCTCCTTCTTGCGGAAAGTTCTCACATATTCCATGCTATCCAGAGCGACGAGAACCAAATACAAACCCGGCACACACACAGATAATAGCAACGTCAAAGCTTTCCGTGCCACTGTTTCCAGACTCTTCCTGTCAGCCTTGCAATTCTGGAAGACAAAGTAGAGTTTGATCTCCAGGACAAAGATGTAGAGAAACCACAGGATCATGGCGTATCCTCGTCGGGCCGTGCGCACCTCGGCGCCGACCCACACCGCCACATAGCGTAGCACAATGAGGAAACAAACGTCCCCGACCAGCACTATGATGCACACGCCGATCTTCCTGGGACCCTGGTTTTGCTCCACCAGGTAGGCATCCATGAAGGCCATGCTCGTCATGATGACAATGGTGGTCAGGCACACGTGGCGTTTATCTGGGGGCGGCAAAACCATGGTGAGGGCACCAATTGGCTCTCCCTCTCAAGCTACAGCTTTCAAAAATAAAAAGGAAATGTAAGTAGAAGTTGATGTGCACTGTGGAGACTCCAAGCCTTAAAGGCTAGAGGATAAAAGGTATTTAAGGTGCTTACACTGAAGCAAATGTCAAAATAAAGCAGGGCTGAGGATAAAATACCACTTTAAGTGAGTGCCACGGTAGATCATACAAGATGGTTTTTGCAGTTTGGAAGTGGAGCTTTCTGTGGAGATATGCTGGCTGCTGAATCCTCTCAGGCCAAGTGAAAACAGGAGCCTCCTCTTGTCAGTCAGCGCACTTCCATTGATCCAGCCCGGCCTCCCAGCAGCAGCTACATTGAGGGGCTCCACACCCAACTCACCATGACTGATTGTAATCCGCACACAGTCAAATGAGGGATGCTCTCAGAGCTGTCTCGCTCTAATTGACTTGTGATGGGATGTTGGGACACAGTGCCGCAGTGCTGGAACGTTTATGGAGGTGTTTATTTTTGGATGAAACTGTGTAGGAAAAGGTGGATATGTGGGCACGGCAGCTCTGCATGTATGAGAAATCCCTCTTCGGATAACCCTGCAGACGGCGGTGCAGTGTGTGTATCTCCTCGTGGTTCTGCAGTGTGTAAGGAGGGAAATGGAGGAGAGAAGGGAGAGGAGGCTGCAGTGGCCAGAAGCCCCCAGCCGCCATAAATCAAGGAGACAGCAGGTCAACGGCCCGTGAGGCCTTGCGTCTGATGCTGGCTTCCCCGGGGGGAGGCTCTTGCTCTGAGCTGAAGATCCATCCTGCCTCCTTCCTCGTGCCACGTGCCTGCCTCTCCACAGCCTACAGGAGGGAGAAATGAGGAAGGGAGAGGGGGGAGGGAGAAAGAAACCTGTCAGCACTACTGGGCCATATAACACAGTTTCATTGCCAGCGGCCCATATATGAGAAGCAAAGTAATGTGTCAGCTTGGCTCAAACGTGGCCTGTTTCACTATTGATGGGACAGAACATATTGCTCACGTAACGCTGCTTCAGGATGTCATTACCACTCTATTGTCTGTGATGTGTCATGTGACATCTGGATGCATGGCTTAATAGGCTCCCATGGCAATGGTAATATATTCACTCTAATGCGTTGCCGTTTAATTCCGGCTCTTAAATTAATAGAGGACTTATTAGAAGAACTTACAGGAACCCAATTTTCAAGTCTCATACAGCAGCTAACTACTCAGAACACGTATTTCCCTTTTTTAATATTACTTGGCAGAAAAATGGGTTTAAATGTCGGCCATGTGTTCATTTCCTGATAATATTTTTAGTTAGTCTTGGGCAGCTTCCAATCTGAATATAGGAGACCATAATTGCAGTATATTCAGTGACTGCCATTTGTAGGTACTCATGGCAAAATAAATTTATGTTTTATTGCAGTACCATGTTCTCACACTAAAATGGATGAAAAATAAAACTTCATGGCTATTAATGTCTCATGCTAATGAGTAATTGTTTTTAACTAAATCTAAACTCAGACTTCTTAAATCTAGAAAGTATTATCCTGTAGTACATAGAGATTTGTGAACTTTGATGCCTTCATTCTGTTGGTAAAAAAAGACATTCAATGCTAAGTAACAAAAATATGGGTTTAAAACTATGAAAAACTGTTATTGAATGAGCATTAAATCAAATGTGGGCTTTCCGTCTTACAATAAAAGATGAGTTTTAATACAAGATATAAAGTTGCATTGTTAATCATAAACATAAAGAATGTCATGTACATTTAAATCCATGTAGAAATCATGCTACTTTGAAGAATTTTTTTTTCTAAATAATTTAAAAAGTAATAATGTTTTGAAACCTAAACATTTTTCCCTTCTCCACTTTATTTTTTTCCTGCTCATTCTCAGATTGAAAAAAATACATTACTTTCATACATGGGAGGCTTTGCACACTGAATAAATTCATTCCATCTAAAGCTTTGATTTTTTAAAATTATTTCAGTGCAAGATTATGCTGCTCCAATCAGCAATGAATTTATATGAAAAACTTCTTTACCAGGTGTGTCAGTAAATAGGGCTGGAACTGTTCATTGTACAAAAAACGATATTCTATATTTACTGTATGTATATATATATATATATATATTTTTTTGTCCTGTTAAATATTTTAGCTGCTATGTTTGTTGGAGCGTGTGACAGAATGGATTTGAGATGACTCAAAGGGCATCTGTCTCTTAAAAAAAAAAAAACCCCAAAAAAACCAACACATGCCAGGTGCTGAATGCCCAGCAGGAACCCACCTTGGGCATTGGCCTCATCCATAAATAAAACGGCATGTGTAAACATTAGCATGAACACAGAATGGGGCTGGGTAACAAGAATGTTAACTGTATTAAAAGAGCAGAAACATCTCCTTCTGTTCAAATGTGCTTTACCTTAGCAGAAACCAGAACTTGTCGTTCTGCTCTGTTCTGTCGGCTCCTGCTGTCACTGGATCCCTCCGGCTAAACACTTATGAATCACATTAACGTTTATGTCAGCCTAGATACCATTTAAATCAAGATATAAATGTAACACTCTGAAAAGCCCTGGCAGTAATCCGACAAACTGGTTAAATAAAGTCACTTTGAAAACTTCTGTAATGTAGACATCCAAAAGTATTCTTCCAATCCAGAAAAAGAGCAATTAGGGTAATTTAGTTAATGTAGTGACCCAGATAGAAACATAATTTAATATGCAATATTCTCTTTAACTTAGTGCTTGGCAATCCAATTGGTTTCCTTCAGCCTATTCTAGTGTTTCTCATTGTACTGTAAGAATAATGAAGCTCTAAAAACTTAATAAGTCTGCACCAGAGCCAAGAACATTGTGATGCTTAAGTTTCAGCAGCTAATCGCTGCAGTAATAGTGACCTCATTTTGATTATAGCAAAACCTGAAATAAACACAAATGCTATGTTCACTATAGCACATCTATTGTCAAAGATGGCTCCTGGAATGCAAACATGACAAAAATTCAGAATGTGATGATAACCATCCCACACCGAGACGATGGAATTACAAGTATCTGAGCAGCAACACACTACAACTCATTATGCATTAAACATTATTTAAACATTAAAGAGGAACACACGTCCATGATAATTAAACCCATTTCAGAGTACTCACTGTCTTTTAAGTTGGGAAATTTTATTTTACATCGGTACTATGACTCTTCACTTCACTCTAAGCCCATTGGTAGGCTATCAATTTTTTTATTTGTTATGTTTTTGTGGCAGTGTAAAAAAAACAGGAAAGCATATACAGTTTTTTTTTATGTTACCGATACATAACTCATAACTAAAAGTTAAAAAAACCTGTTTTGTGTAAATATCTCATGTTACAACGTAGACACCTGTGGCTTATAGACAAATGTGGCCTATAGATCTACAGCGGGTGTGGCTTAAACTCAGGTGCACTCAATAGTGAGGATATATACTATATATAGTCTTTTATATATGACTTTTTCAGTAAAGCCCTCTCAATTTGCCACATGTGTACTGAATGAACAGTGTTGTTTTAAACATGTCCTCATGCAGAATATTAATATGTGGAACTAAGTCTGCAAAAATGCTGCGGCTGCAGTTGAGAAGTTTACCGACCCCCACCTCTCTGCTTCAGCCACAACTGCTTAAATAAAACCTACTGACAGCAGACAATCCCAGCACACCATCTGACACTTTCAGCCTAAATCAGTAGCTAAAACTGTCAGTATAACATCAGCTCATGTTGTAGTATCACCATCTGACTGCACTGATGGTCTTCCTCCAGGCTGCAATTAAAATTCTATAAACTCTTTAGTCACCAATGGATATATATGGGTTTTTTTATTGTGATTAATTGCCTTTTTCATCAGAATAAAGATAACTCAACATCTCTGCATGTTTATTGTTATGGCATCTGTGAATATGGAAATGAGTCCTTTGCCTCCCCTCTGCAGCTTGCTGACAAACACATAAAAAAACAGGTCATGGCAGCACAGTGAGGCATCCGCTGAGAATGTTACATAGGAATAGAAAAACAAAGATAACATGCACCAAGGGTTCAGTTGACTACATTAGCACATAGCCAATAACATGTAAACAAATACAACTTTTCTTCTATTGGCCAGCTCTGAAAATGAAACCCCATCCTACAAGACACAAGAACAAGTGATGCATTTTATACACACACCACACACACCCCCACCCCCATGCACACCCCCACATCACGTATATATACTGTATATATATATATGTTCAGACAGATAAGCATAGCAGATTTTCTATATGCCAGAAAAACATGTTGTCTTTGAACAAATCTGCTGAATATTATAATTATCTCCGCCTTATTAGTTTCTGCTGCATCCTTATGCTTCACAGCTGCACCATATCAGTAATCACACACCTATTTTCTATCCATTAATCACTCTGGCTAGTATATATGCTCCCTGGTTTACTTTTTCTGCTTCATACTCTTATTTGTATGCACTACCCTCCCACACACATACATACCTTTGTCTTCTTTTACCCTTGAAATTGTTTTTTAAGTCTTACATTTAGATCTCTGTAATTTGCACTTAATTTCCTGTGTAACATCATCCTACAAGATGTT
The DNA here is from genome assembly GCF_002775205.1 of Xiphophorus maculatus. Taxonomy (NCBI): domain Eukaryota; kingdom Metazoa; phylum Chordata; class Actinopteri; order Cyprinodontiformes; family Poeciliidae; genus Xiphophorus; species Xiphophorus maculatus. Next base: position 7,151,667 of record NC_036457.1, read on the forward strand.
ACCCAGCTTATTCATAAAGAACACTACATTGAACGTTTTTTTTCCACCTGAAAAGGTCCTTCATTTACTTCATTTTTTACAACGAATTAAAAAAAAAAAAAGAAAAACACAAGCCTGAATCGTTAGCCCCTCAGGTACAAAGCCCTCGTGAGTTTTTGAACATTTTAGAACAACTCCTAAACTTTTAGCAACATTGATTAACTTCATTGTGGCTTTAGTTTAGGTCAAATGCAATAACTGCAAGTGTGTGTTGTAAATTGCTCCGCCGCTATGTCTATGTCTGGTATTTGGAGACTTCTACTTCTTTCCCATCACGGCGAACTGAGCTCACCGTGTGAGTGTTTTAAGTATGCGATGAATAAACATGAGTTTGTTTTCAGACCTGCAGCGTGAAATCACTGAAGGAAAATTGGCCTCTTTGAATGTGATTTTTGAGAGGTTATCTTTCATCAGGCAACCCCATCATTTAAAAAGCCCACTGTGTACACTAATAGATCCAGAGAAAATGCATCTTTTGTGGTGCCTTGTGACAATTTTGATTGGTGCCCTTGAGTGCAGAGCAGGAAAATAACTGGGTATCTGAAAAGCATCTTGATTTATGGTCAGGCAGAGCAGGCCCAGCATATGAGTACAGCACCAGAATTAGCCTAAATTGTAATCCAAGTGCGGATTTGATTGTTTAAAACCCATTATGTGGAGCAGCGCTTAAGTATGAGATTAAAATCACAAGATGGTGATTAATTGACTGATTAGCAGAATGCTGTGGATCATTAACGGGCAATAAAGAGGACAACACCCACTTATGAGAAACATCATATCTGCACCAAAATGCCATTCATAATCAGAAAAGACTTTGGGATTCTTTCCCAAATGAACAGATTAGAGCCCGAGCTCTAATACGAAAGTGGTAAATTGAGTGGCTCGAAAAGTCTGGGGAATTATGACTGGAGCATGCAAAACATGGATCCCAGTGTGCCAATGGCGTAATTCAGTTTGAGCGATGAAACTGGAAGCAAGAGATTAGATCAGAGATTAGATGATTATTAATATTTTCAGTCTTTGTCTTTATGAAATGACAGCAGGCATTAACAGCATCATTTAGTGCTCTCTGTGCTGCATGTGTAATGCATAGCTCAAGGCAGAAGATCAGTCATGGATGTTAACAGAATTAGAAGGAAATTTAGGAAGAAATGTCCACAGATATGAGATTGGACAGATGTGACAACCCTCATTTCATATCTTTGCTTGAATTTCTTTTCCTTGTAGGAGCAAAGGGCCTTTGAGGGTAGCACTCTGTGTAAAGCACTCCTCACAGACTTCAATTACAGCGTATTAATTATGGTGAACTATAAATAGTGAGGATGGAGGACTGTGAACTGGTAGGACAACATTCCCTCACAGGGGGAAGCTATTATACTGTCTGTGGTCCAGGTTATTATCTCTCTGGCCAGAGTTTCTTTGTCAGAGGGTTATCTAGCAATCTGTGTCTGTAAATGTCCACAAGGCTCCACATGGATCACAGCAAGAACAGACGTTTAGCAGCCAACACCATTACAACAAATTTTATTTTGGTCTGTGATTTTCAGTGCTGTTCCCTTCCTCTTTTAGCATTTTGGAAATCAAAACTGAAAAAGCAACTGAAAATCTGAACAGTGTGGTATGCATCTGTGAAAAAAAAAAAAATCCAGGCTTGTCTGAGATTCTAGGTTGCATTTCTCTAATTAATGCACTTCTTCCCTAGACTGTCAGAATAGATGGACTGTCAAGTCTTGATGGGTTTTTGGTTCTGATGTACTCTTTCTGTCTTCAAATGAGTTTCAACAGAGGATGTTGAAAGTTTGAGAATTTTTTTAAGGACCTACTCCTTCTTAAACTCCTCCTGTCTGGTGGGTTTTTTGGTCTTCATTCTAGTTATTCACTCATGTTATCCAACAAATCTAACAAAGTTGTTAGATTTGTTGTCACAGAAGAGATTCACAACATCTGGAAGTGTAGCAGCTTGGAGGATTTGTAGACTGCACATCGAATTAAGGCCTAAAATGTTATCTGAATTGTGCTTTTTCCAGGTTGTTCTTTTGAAGATCATGAATAAAAATTTTTCCTTTATTCATCTTGTTTACTTAATTAACTGTGTCCTGCTAGATTGATGTGTGTGTTTTGTGAGACAAACAGTCAGCAGATCGGCAAGTCTTTCATCCCACTGAGGCTTTGCTTTAATGTGAATATGTTCTGACACTTTGTACACCTTGTGAGGCTTGTGCTTGTTTACAGCAGAAAAAAATCATTTTATTCTGCAGCTGTGGACTATGTGCTTCTTTTTTTTTTTACCTGTAGTCTTCAAAGGAGAAGGAGATGTTTACGCTTTCGAGTTGCTGTATTGTTATACAATAAATGAGTAGCATTATAGAAACAATTCTGCTTATTTTTTTTGTACCACACTCTTTCAAAATCGAAAGGATAATCTAATGTTTATTTCAATGGCAGCAACACGGCAACGGGATGGTGCAGGTCCCGATAGTGGGCCGTTTTGTACAATATTTATGTCAGGTTGTCTTCATTAGGCCCAGAATGGAGACCATATGTTGTCTTGGCCGCTGGCCATCTTCGTCATCCCGGCAGGTGTTCTTCACCGTCCTTTGTGTTACTGTACAGTCAGTGCTTGGCTGATTTTGGCAGAGGCTGCAGATTGCTTTAAGCTTCCCCAGTACACAGACTACAGCTCAGCTAAGCAAATGCTCTGAACATAGAAACTTAACCCATGTGCACTTGATTTTGTGAGTGTGTGTGCAAAGATCCTGGAACGTTTAGAGAGGAATGCAATTTGCAAGAAATGCTCTCTTTCGATTTTTCACAAACTGATAATGTTCTGCCACCATGTTGATATACAAAGCACTGACAAACTAATCACAGAGTATAACATTATAAAATCCCTTGACAGATTATAAAATTTGCTGGGACTAATAAACCACCTGGTTGCAATGAAAGTGCTTAATTTCCTGTATATAAATGTTAGCTGCTCATACAACATCCCCTAAGTGCTGAGTAAATTTCCTAAACATCTTTAAACCACTGGAATACTATAGTTAATAGATCACAAACTTTGCTTCAAATCAGGTTTTCTTTGTTGTTCGGTTTAAAGCCTTCAGGGCGTCAAACGCTTTCAGGCTATTCATCATTCTTAATAATTTTTAGCACCGAGGGTAAAGATCTGAAAAGAAAAAAACTTTAAATAAATAAATTTCATAGTGATGTGCTGAACCCCATTAAACACGGACGGCTTCGGCAGTTCTAAAAACAAGCTTTGCAGATTTTTCTCTACCTCTGTCATACTAATACAGAGGTAGAGCCTTGCATTTCAATGGCTCATCTGATATGTAGCTTATGGCAAGTGGCGCTTGTTTCCTATAGGCTACACAGAGTGCGTCCCCGTGTGCTCATTTACATGCTGTTTTTCAGGTGAGAATAACACTCAAGTTTATTAAAAATACTTTTTTATCATCTGGGAATGTTCGGGAAATGTTTAGGGAAATGTGTGAACTTGTTAAAGACGCTGGAAGAGTTTTGTTGTGTTCCGGAGCCTGCAGTGGCTAGCGGAAGTAGCCAACATGTCGTGATGCTAGTGGGTTAGCATACTGTAGCTACGGGCCCATAAGATATGTCGGTGTGTGTGATTAAACACGCATTTAAAGTGCAGTGAACCAAAGCAATATGTTACCTGATGGAATTGTGACAAAAAATATATTGATGGGATTATTTCTGGTTTGAGAAAAGCTAATGTTGATGTTTCTGTGTATGTTGGAATATGTATACATAGATCATTTATCCAGTAAATTACTGAACTACAAATTGGGCTGTGCAGACAGTTAGATGAGATGGTTTGTTCAATAAATAAGCTGAGAAAAATTGGAGTAACACAGAATGTGTCTCCCGTGGGCTCATTTACATGCTGTTTTTCAGCTTTATCTGCTGCTGACAAGTCTGGAACCGTGATATATATCTATTACACATAGCTGTCTTAAATTTATCAATATTGCTCTGCTGTTCTCCCTGTGGACACGTGGGTTCTCTCTGGGTACTTTGGCTCCCATCCACAGCCAGAAAACTTGACGTTTAGGTTAATTGATCTCTAAATTGCCATTTGGAGTGTATGTGAGTGTGCATGATTGTTTGTCCTGTATGTCTCAGTGCCCTGTGATGTACGAGCAGGCTGTGCAGGCTGTACAGGGAGCAGGCTGTGCAGGCTGTACAGGCTGTACGTGGAGTTACCTGCTTCCCCCGACGATGATGCTGGAAACAGGCACCAGACTACCGTGTCCCAGCAAGGAATAACTGGTAAGACGGAGTGATAGAGGGATGCTCAGCTGGTGTAGACATATATTGAGGAGTAGCTATTTTCTTGTCTAGTGAAGATCAACATGGGATGTTTTATTTCATTTCATGTCCTCTTGTATGCCCCATTTTGAAGAGTGGCTCAGAGAATCTGGCTTCTTTGTCATGTCACATTTATGCTAAAACTGCACATGAAATTATGGATCATTAATTAAAAATTCCCAGAAAATCTGATTAAATTAGGAAATAAAAGTAAACATTAAAATGCTTCAGTAAAATGTATATCATAGGAATTGTTAGGGATGTCAAGACAATTTTTTTAAACAATTATTTCATCACATGGGTTTCATTCCTCTAGTGATAGAATCACTCAGATTAAATATTTAATTGTTATAAAATTTATTCTCTGTGATAATACTGCTGCAATCACTTATACAGTTATTTGAAGGCCTTTTATACATTTTTACCAAAGAGGCTGTTAACCTTCTCAGCGCTTATGCTAACTGCACATATGTCTTTAGAGGACAAGTATTTGAAACCTAAATTTACTTTTTTCACCTCCTATTATGGTTGAGTGTTGCAGATCATCTCCCCGCATTGATGTGTGTAATAGGCATTTAAAGAGCAGTGTGTGTTGATCATATTCTTATAAAATCAAACAGAGTGCAGCTGACAAGGGATGAATAGAAATCTGCAACGCAGTTGAGTCTCCTATAATAGTCATTGTACAGGATGATGCTGAAAGCAGCACAAAAGTGCTTTCCTGCAACTTGGCCACTATGAGCAGAGACAAGGGGCTTTTCAGCATGACAGACGTGTCTTTTTTTCCCCCTGCCAACTCTCTAACGGCCATAATGTGCGCTGCATCAATCAAAGTGTATTCTTTATTCACAAAGCTGGGGAGAGGATCAAAGACACCATGCCACGGCAAGTCATCATCAAAGTGAGGAGCAGCCTCATGGCATCCCACCCTGTATTTAGTTAAAAGAACTGGGGGTGAGGATGACCAGTTAACCATGTACACACCGGACCCATGGACCTTGAGGCAATTATCACCCTCATTTAAAAGACAGAGGAAAATCTTTTGAGGAAAGAAACATCCTTATTTTCAAAATGGTGTGAGGAAATGGTAAAAAATCCACAAATGAAAATAACAAAAATAGACTGGACTAACCATGAGGTATCACCTATCTGACACTATTCATCCAAGTGGTTTCACATTTCATGTTCTGGTTTCTGTGGGAGAACTAAACAACAGTGCTTACAATTGTGTCACTTTGCAGCCCCAAAATGTATTTTTATCTTCATTCGCAGTCAATGAAAGTTTAACAGTGCATTTCTATTTGTTCTTATTCATTTGTATTTTATTGACAAAAAACATCCAAGTATCTATATTTTAGCTACTGAAAGGACCAAATCTAACCAATGTCATGTACTGTTGTACCAAATCAAAAACAAAATTATCACACAAAGGATTGACTCATTATGTAATGAAAATGTTGTTTACAGTACAGTTATTTTTGCATTTAATTTTCTTTCTACCAAGCAATATTATGTTTTTTTTTTAATCTGCAAATATCTGTTTTTGCTATGTGAGGTCACTTAGTGTGCTGTTGGTTGTGTGTCGTTTTTCATTTCTTGTCTATTTTTGTCTTTGCCTCTGTGCCATTTATAGTCTACCTTTTATTCCCCTAATGCAACTGTCTCATTATTTGTGTTTGCTCCAAATTTTGGACATGGAAGCAGCCAAAATATTTTTTTTATCCACAAACTAAATTACCTTCCAAAAGAATTGTAACTAACAAGAGGTATGTTTCATACTGGTTCACTAGTTAAGAGTGCAGCAGCTTTTTAAAAAGCACTCTACTTTAAATTTTCAGACTAAATTAATTACATTTTTTTAGACTTATTTATGTAGTTGCAGTTGAAAGGCAAAATCCAGCGATATTATGTCTGCTCTTTTTAAGTACAACTACAAAACAATTTTATTGCGCAAAGAAAAATAAATCTGTGCAAAAGTCAGAATTACAACCCACTAATGAATTCAAAATAACAAAGTTTACATGACATAAACATTATAGAAGCTTTATCCTAAATACAGAAAGGGGATAAAAACTGAAGCACTGTTAATATCATTCATCCCATAGGGAATAAGATAATTATTGTTCCTGACAAACTTCTAAAGTATGAAATCACAACGGGGTGAAATGACCAAAGCCCACTTCTCATTCTTCTCGGAGGTTGTATTGTTTGCGGTTCTTGAACTTTAAAGTACTACAGATTCCCCTCACTTCCAGTACGTAACTTGATATAGAAGACCTCTGTTTTTAGACTTTACTGTAACATGGTTCACATGCTGTCACTTCATCAAAAAGCCTCTTTTTGTTTTTGAAACAATAAAAAGAAGTAGCACAGAGGAAAGTGAATAAGAGTCCTCATTGTTTATTTAAAATATTGATCACACTAGCTTTTAAGATAAAAGGTGGCACTGTTCTCACTGCTCCCTTAGGCATGAAGGAGCTGCTTTATACTTGTTCATAGGCAATGAGAGCAAAACAGAATAAATCCATTGAGAGCCAACATTATCCAGTCTGTGCAGACCTAGATTAGAAAAGGGGAAATGTAAAAGAACTATAGCTCACTACATCTGCGTTCAAGGACATAACAGCTGACCTGTAAAATATACGTTAATACCCAAACGTACGTTAGCATCTAATGCACTTGTCAGTTTTAATAGTGGAAACACAACCTTGCTCCCGAAGATATTACCCCTCATTTTCTTTAATGTTTCCAGAAATGGGATTCATTGAAGCTAGACCGGTTATAAATCCCAGCTGCGTTGTTCATTTTTTTTTAAAGACCAAAGGTTATCAATAAATTAACACTGTTTTCTTCGTTTTAGTTCTTTACGTTGCAGAAGCCTTCATACGCATGTCAACATCTCCTCACTGTGATAATTGGGTTGTCCCTTCGGCTGATTGTTGGACGCCCCTTTAATTTTTGAAAGTGAGCACCACAGAAGAGCGTCAAGTGCTGCAGTCATTACCATTGCCCCCTCTTCTTTAGACACACACACACGACCCCCCCTCCCCCAACTCCCACTCCCCCTCCTCCCTCACACACACACACACACACACACACACACATGCCGACGGTCATCTCTGGCTCTGGAGCTGTACCATGCTAACACGCTATTACACACCCTGAGGCTTTTAATTCTCCCCATACACATTGATGCAAGAGTTCAATATTGATTTGCCCATGTGATGGTGGCTCTCGTATTCATTTCTCTAATGACAATTTGGGCGTGATCACGCCACCACGACAGTTATTTTCATCCGCAGGTTTTTACAGGGAGATCCGTTTAATCTTTGTGTCAGTAACCCACCCTGTGCTCCCCCACCCCTCTTTTTCTCCACTCCCAAGCTTACTGTTTAGCCATGCTTCTAAATCCCTCCTTCTGTGTTCACTGTCACCGTTTCTAATCTGACAACCCTAAGGGAGGTGGTATCCATCCCTCATTCCAGTCATGCTTGCATGCCTTTCTCCTTGCGCTCATCCCACTTGGGGGTAAAATGGCTTTCTGAAGACATCAAAACCTCACAGGTCCAATTCAGTATTTAGTTTTTCAATTGCCTTATTCCAGCAAAACACTGAATTTTAAGAGGTAGGAATCCACCACTAAAAGCTAACTTTGCTTTCTATCTCAATTAAACACCCCTTTGTCCTGCTGTTGCAGCTACTTTGCATGAAACAGATGTACACTTGCAGATAAAAGGGCAAGAAGTAGTCACCTTCATGCAGCTTTGTCAGAAGGGGAAAAACATGGGTGGAAGAAAATGAATAAGGAGATGAGAGAGAGAGGGAGACAAGGCGGCAAGTGCCGCTTTTCCTCTTGACTGAATAAAACGCAAAAGAGACGTGATTCACAGAGGATTTGAAGAACTGCTAATGAGCTAGGGGTTAAATCAGATACTGTAGCTGTGCTGAGGAACCTGATTTCGCTATTAGCTAAAGGTTTTAGAGAAGGGTGGGTAAAAGTTTAGAGGGAAAAAAAGCAAAAAATGTCTCTTCCAACAAGTCGTTTGCTCTTTCTTTCAGTCTTAAACTTATTTTCTGGAATGCACATTAGGGATTTCATAGATGCTGGGAAAAATGTTCCTCTTTTTAAGAAGGATGAGGTGTTGGGCAGTGAAAGAAGTTCTTTGATGCATTCAGTTCCTGTAATGCTTTTTATTTAACCATAATGGAGAGAGTGCTTAATGAAATGTTGCCTTGAAAGTGTCTCGGGGGTTAGGTATTTGGTAAAAGTGACACAAGCTTTCTCTAGTCATGAAAGGAAGAGAGATTTTTAATCAGGATTTAAAAACTTTTGTTTGACGCACTTGAATAGAAAAAAAAACAATTCTTTGCATCTCCCTCTCCTGAGGTGCAGTCTGAAGTTTACATTCATTCATGCTTCTTATCATGAGGCATTTTTACAGTTTATCTCCAGTAGGCCTGTCACGATAACAAATTTTGCTGAGCGATTATTGTCTCAAAAATTATTGCGATAAATGATAATATTGTTTGAAGACCTTTTTACACTGATTTAATGGAAACTATGTAATAATGCATCCGATTTCCTGCCAAAGATAGATACACTTTATTTTCAAAAGAACACTTAACACTGGAACTGATAAACAAAATAAACAAAACAACCAAAAACAAAAATAAAATGGATTCTCAGTCTCCATTAACAACAAATGCACTTGAATAAAAACTAAACAACATAAAGCCAAGTGGAAATAAATACTACATTCAACCAAAAGAGTCCAGATTGTGAAGTCTGTATACTATATTGCCCTTCAATAATCATTAGATTTAAATAGAGAAGATCAGCACATTCGACTACCTGATGCAGTAGTTCACGCTACACAATTTTTTGCCCCGATTTTCCCCTTACGACAATCCTAGGACGTTGGGCGTTCTCTAAGATTGTTGCTTGCGATTTCATAACCGATCATCCTGTAGTGTGTGGTGTGTTACGGTATATCGTCGTGGCCGCTCCGATCTAAATCAGAGGTTTTCCCCGACTGGGAGCGTTAAGATTCCCCTCCGCAATTTCCCCTCAGAAATCCCAAACAGCTGACACGCCGCAACCCGAAGTGCGGTGGACATTGGAGATGATATGTGGAAACAACATACAACAATGTTTATTCAACATTTCGTGCAAAGAATATAGAAATGACAAGGGGAGGAGTTGGAGCAAAAGTGCTACCGCAGTCGATAAACCTGGTAACTTTTCAGCTGTTCTTTGTTAAGGTGACATAAATAGGTTATAATGATTTTCATTCAGTCAGAACTGACACTAGCCACATGCAGTCCAGGTAGATTGTAGTAAAGCATTGATTAATGCCTGGTTTTAAAATTGGTTAACTGGACGTGTAGCCATTATTTTGTGCCCATTGTTGGACACCACACAGCACGATCGAACCCGATCAAACAGTTATACGTAGGATTTCTGTCGGCTAATGTGTGGTCTCTCAGGTTTCGAAAATGGGTCGACAATCGGCCGACAGCTCTAAGATCGTGTAGTGTGAGCTGGGCATTACACTAAGGAAATGAGGAAGGTGGGAGAGCACTGGAGTTGAGCCTTTTTCATTCAGTGTCATCAACAGAAAGAGAAAAAGGCCTGAAGAGATGATAAAGCCGATAATTAAAATGACGTCGATAGTTTTAATTTGTCGTACGATTAATTGATTTATCGTTTATCGCGACAGGCCTAGTCTCCACACACTGGAATATTAAAAATCAAAAATGTTTCCACTATGTTTCCCTTTTGTTTTTACTAAGGCTGCAGCTGTCAAATGGATGTTGGCTCATATTCTGTTATTTTCTTGGGCTTATTAGCAATTATGTATAGAGTCACTGGGAACAGAGTTTTGAAGCTTTTGGCAAGTTGTGATGAACGAGCTCAGCAGTGAGCAGTTTGTGTTTAGATAATGATGCTGTGCAGTTCAACTGCGAGACTCGATTCAGCTGTTATCCTCAAATATAAACCATTTACATGCGATTTACTTTTAGTTTTTACTCTGGCTCTCAGAATGAGTGGAAGCCTACTGAGCTGTTTAATGTTCTTGTCAAAATTTAAGAAATATTTAAGTTGACATGAATATTAATTAGGAAGAGCCAGCCTGAACTAAATGGCTGTATTCAATGTAGAATAACACAGTCCAGGTTAAACTTGCCTAGAAATCACAGTTTTCAGTTTTCCCTACAATCACAAGTGGTCCTAAACCCAAACCTGGCATAAAAATGTATGTCTTTCATGTCAATTCACCATTTTACATCCACCTGGTGTCATTTCATATTATCCTATTACCATTTCATACTGTAAACAAACCATTTAACCTTTGTTGTTCTACGGTTTGTTCCAAACACACTTACCATATCTTAATTGTGTACTTACTATGTTGCCTGGTTCGGTCTCTCTACTGTCTGTGAATAGTGGTAATAAATGTTCATGAAAATGAAATGAAAACAATAGCTAATTTGTAGCCACAAATTAAGCAGGTGGCACCTCCATCGTTGGCAGGAAGATCTAGTCATGGGAAAAGTAACTGAAAAATTAAACTGCCATTTCTATTCTTTAAAGGAGAAGTGAAGCGCTTGATGTGTTGAATACAGGTTTGAAATGTCACCAAGTAGTACGTGAAACATCCACTTGTTATGTTTTGTAGGTTTAAGAAAGGACCAAACCACAGACATGAACATATGCGACTTAATGAAATTCGCCGAAAACACTTACAGAAAAAGGATAACGGTAAAATGGAACGGCAGGGAGAATAGGTCATATCACGGGTAAAAACGGTAGTCAGTGGGGAACAATGCAAACCGGAGAGCCTAAATGCAGGGGGAGAAGTGGAAGTGACAAAAGAACCAGAAGAGCTAATCAGGAGGGAATAGTGCACTGCTGAGAGAGAATGCAGGCTGAAGGAAAGTGAAACGGAGAAATGTAAAAGAATTTAAACTAACTTCAACATTAAACTGAAAGGAACGCAATCAGAAGAAATTAGTTGAAAACTTAAATGATTAGAGGAATTGAACTGGGACAGGGAAAAAAACTAAAATGTACTATAACATGGAAAGATGTAAGCAAACGAAGAAATTATCAAAACAAAAACATAAATGCAAACCAGAATTCAAACAGTTTACGATCACAACATCACGGGGCAGAAATCAACTGTCTATGTAGAGGATGTGATTTGATATGTGGTTGGTGAAGAAATGCCACCAACCAAGGCAGCTTTTATGTATTTATTAATTTATTTATTACCAGCACAGCCAATATAAAACACTGCTGAGGAAAGGGACGAAATGGCAATGGACCAAGATTTCAAAAGTTGTCTTAAAGTTGCAGACTTTTGAATATTCGGTTTAGGTTTGAATAGTTTAAATATCTTAGGTTTTGATGTAGAGATGATTAAATGCGAACTTAATTCCTTAAAAAACATTGAAATGGCACTTTTTTATTATTAAAGAAAATTGAAAGCCACCTCGGTGTTATAGCCATGTAGTCATGTCCAACGCAAAGGTCTCTTACTCAACACTGACTGTAAAGCCAAGCAAGCAAGAGAAAACTCATTTAGTAATTCATTTTTCTTTTGCATCGGAGGCATGTGCCAACCCCAACCTGTGTCACCCTGGGCAGAGAGCAGAATCAAAACCTCCCAGTTGATGGTTTTTCTCAGATTTGTACTGTATATTCAGTAAATGAGGATCCATAAATTAGCGAGTCTGACTCCATTCCACAACTTCACCAATGAGCACATGACATTGGTTTGATTTTATGCTTAACTAAGGAGTACTAGACAGGATTTCAGCATTGAATATACTTGATAACTTGAGTTAAAATAAGACAACTTTGACCAGTTTGTTCAGTCGCTTTGAGTCACTTGTGATACAGCTGCACCAATTTGTCTGGAAAGATATTGTCACACTTTAGCACAATCTTATAGATGACATTCAAACATTTTTGTTCAAATGATGAAGGAAGTCAAGTTGGTGATCTACCCTTTTGTAGTCAGCTCTTTTGAGAAATTCCAAGTCCAACTTATCATCCAGGTTATAAACACTTGCTCGACTGCATCCCTTTTCTTTCTAGTATGGTTATTGTTCTCGTGGTACACATGGTCCTCATATTTTCTGTCATCTCCTCTTTGCTTGCGGCCTCTCATTTGTCTTTTTCACTTTCAGGATGAGGTGACTGTTCACAGACTATGCCCCAAAGTGCTCCCCAAATTGTCTGTCGTCACCATCCTGTCCACTACTGACAAACTGCATAATCTGATTATTGCTAAAGATTAATAATAATCTTTCGTCTTCACAGTTTCAGCTGTGAAGACGAAAGAGAAGATTCGGTCTCTAGTGGGTCGCCTGTGAATTACCAAAAACCTATATAATATTACAAACTTATTGAGTTCTTAGAAAACAGCGAAGTACAAATCCTTATTAAAAAAAGCTTTATAAATCAAAGAACGTTATTCATACAGTACTCTCTGCTTTGTTTCGGTGTTGCTAGACTTGCAAAAGAAGGCCAACAAGAAAAGCACAGTGTCCTGACATGGTTATCTACAGTAGAAGCGCACAGAAGAACTCTGTGACTTTCACAATATCAGATCATGAGCAGGCCTGCAGTCAGAGGGCACACATTTTTTTTAGGTAAAGTACAAGATGAGACCTTTTCCGCTACCCAAGACTGTTTTCTCAGACTAAGGTCAAAGGGACTGTAGAATCACACGCAGCTAGTCTGTGCTTTCCAGCTTTTCTCTGCTGACCTACATCAGCCTCTACTCTGCACACTTCTCAGGAACTCTGTCTCTCTCTCTGAAGGCTCTCCTGGGGCCTAACAGCTCCTTCATGGCTTGTTACTGGGAAAACACCTCACTGTCCACAGAGAAACTGATGTTGTCCTCAACACACTTCAGGTGTAATTACTGTGTACCTCACAGACAAGGGTCCCCGTCTTTCACATAACAATTTGTCTGTATAGCGTGAACTTCCTGTGACCACCTTCTCACATTTCACATTTTTTCAAAGGTTACAGCTGAACAATGTGTAGATAGTAGATATAAAAAAAATCTAATTGGTCTGTTTTTCCATTGACGAAAGGGCATAGGAACTGCAAGAATCATTAACATTTAAATGTAATAAAGTTCAAAGTCTGCTGAAGCAGTTTAAAAATGCAATAGGTGAGGTAGAGACATTTCTGAAATCCAATGCCACAAATGCATTTGTGTGTGCCTGATACTGTAACTTATCTGATGTACACTTCTGCAGTGTCTGTAGAAACTAAAGTCTGAAACATTAGTGCTACCAAACAGTAGAGCTAACTTGCTGTCAAGGTTAAAACGTGTTTTTCAGGAGGAAGACATTGTTTCCCCCAGGGGCATAATGTGTCCAGGACTCATGTCTGCTGTTGATGAGCACTGCTTTAATCTTAGCACCATGTCTTCAATTCTTCATGTGTTCCTTTTAAATTTGTGTTCATGTCTACTCATGTTTTTAAACAGACATGCAAACATAATTTAGCCAAACTTTAGTTTGTAAAGTGTAAGACATATTTATTCTTTAAGGCTACGTTTCACTCCAAAAATCTTCAGCTTGAAAGATGAGTTAATTTATTATTACTATTTATTACTATTTGCATTATGTACAATACTAATATTCGGCCTAATATACAACTGCTTCTATGTGTAAATTTGTTTGAATATATGAAATGAATATTGAATTCACATTATATGGATGTAATTTTTAAGTTAGATTTAAAATTTGAGCAACAAAACACTGTTCAACATGACAGAAGTCCAACATTACTAAGGGGATTATTCACTGTTTTTATAGAAATCATATTTCTACATGGGAAAAAAATTACAAGTTTGGTGAAGTGGAGTATGACAAACACCCCTGCATGCTGCTGATTCAGTATAATTAAATCATTAACTAACAGGGGTGTATTTGATATAATAGCAATGTGAAATGAAGTCAATGAGGTCATTCCTTTTGTTAAAAAAAAATACCTGTGCAGAAAAACAAAAGCACTTATTTAAGGTAGAAGGGAATAGATGTTAATTATGCTAAGCTCTCCTCTGATAATCTGAGTAAAATGGGTCATTCCAGAGATTGCTCAGAGAAACAAAATTCTGTGATTAAGTTGTTGATTAAAAAGTGGAAAATTAATAAAAATGATAGATTAATTAGCTAAACACATCCTAATTGTTTTATAACATAAACCAAAACCAGAAAGATGAAACTAAAAAGATGTGGAGAAAAACAGAAAACGATCACACTGATTGGATTACAGAGTTGCCAAAAGCAAATCCTGCACCGATGCTCAAGTTTCAAGAGGTCTCCAGTTACCTGAGTAATTTCATAATTAGAGAACATATGTGAAGCAGTCACTAAAACTCAATGTAAAGTCCCATTTACAAAAGATCCTGCTGACTAGTGTTAAGGAATCATGGCTATTTTTGATGGTTTAATATAGTTAAGCTAATGCCATGTGCGTATAAGTAGACCAACATTCCATTTGGACAAAAGCAGATGCAAGGCAGGAGTTCACAGATAAACATTCTTTTGGCAAGGCTGTAATTTAGACCAGCCATAAAACACAAAGCTCTTGAAAGGTTTTAAATTAGGAGGCCATAAAGAATATCTTCCCCGGCTCGCAGGTCAGAGGTCGGGGGTTTCTCAGGAGCTCAGAGTTGCATCTGGAGTTGACCACAACTTAGGAATCTTGGAAAACACTTAGTTTAATTTCTGATATACCTCTTAATATTAATAGCAATAGTGTGTTAGATTAAAATATATTACCCAAGTTACAAGTACTAATCTAGTTAAATGGAATGTATTTGAAAATGTACTAACTATGACAATATCGGAAACCAAAAGGGAATGGTTTGAATGTTATGTTTTACAGGATGAAAAAGACTTCTATCTCATTATTGTTTGTGATAAGGTAAAGATTCAAATCTTTGGAGAAGCTGACTGCAGAGGAGCAAGATAGGTTTTGTGAAAATAACTTATAATTTTAATAACTAAAATGACTCTTGATATTTGTCATTAAAACTCAGGGGAAGGTCTAAGTATTTGCCAAGGTAGCTCTTGGTTGGTCAAAACAGAGGTACGCCCTATTTGCATATATTAACAAAGAGAAACGCCTTCACTAGAAAAGGGAATGCTCAGTAATAAGAATTCAGACAGCTGCCCTGTTTTGCTTTTAAGCATCAGCTGTCTCCAAAGGCGCCTTTGTTCTTATTCTTTTAATTCTTTTGTCTCAGGTAAAGAATGTACTTCTGTGTACTCTGAAGTTTCTTGTTAAATTCATACGGTGTTTTCTATTGAATTAAACTCTGTATTTTTGTGACGTCATCGTGCCTTGCCGTTTCCTTGCCGGCTGTGACGAGATCCGCTTGCGACCCGGCTAACAGGAGGAAGGAGAGCCATGCTTTTTCCAAAAATTTAAGCTAACTTAATAACTTTCCTTCTTAACACTAGCCTGAAGAAAACCAACCATCCAGTTTTTATGGGCTGACAAAAGCAAAATTATTCTTTTTGAGTCTAGGGACAGCAGACAGATGACCACGAAAAACTGAATTTAAGTCAAAGTAGAATGTGAAGGCTGTGAAACATGATGATTCATTCATGATGGACTGGACCACTTGTTCACAGGTCCCAAAAGTTGGTCCATGCAACACAAATATGAAGCAGTTCTTCAAAACAGTGGTTGGAAAAATACATATTAGCTTGAAAGTTACATTGTCTAGTTCATACAGTGAATGTTTGTAAAGAATAATGCAAAAACAGCTATTTTTTAACAGTCTGGTATTATTTCCTCTCTTCCCATAGGCTGATAACAAATTTCAAAATGTTTTTTCTTTTATTGGTTTTCAATAAAATTCCATTTGTATGTATGCAAATAACATAATTGAGGACTTGGAGCTTTATTTACTTTCTTTAATCACAATTTTACAGAACATGGCAGCAATTAATGAAATGAGCATTCATGAACCGTGAACCGTATTAATTTTTTTTTTTTTAGGCATTTAAAATCTATTTGGTTACTGACCACCAAAGAGACATGAAAGCAGAAATAAATGTGAACCTGACATTAAGTCTGACAATTCAGAGAAACTGAAAAGATCACCTGCATGAAAACGTGAGCATTTAGATTCAGTGCATTATACTGTGAATGAGGACAGAGTGTTCCTCTGTTTCTTTCAATCACTGTCACAATACTCTAATCTAATGTGTAGACTTTTTTTCGCCACAGGCCTTTCTGCTTCCCAGCCATGGTGCATTTTCAACAGTGAACAGTTATTCCTTGCTTCTGGATCTTGCCACCTATTTTGGCATGTATAGTTTTATCCAAACATTTTTTTAACTAATTACTTTTGCATTGATATCACAGTCTTGTTTTGATTTTTTTTTCTTTTTTTCCCCCGTATTTACTGTAGTGATTGCTGACTATTTTGGACTGAATGCTCAATGCGTAAGTGATCCCAAGAGATCAATTTGGTTTAATTTTTGTTATTAAGGAAGGGTCAAACTGCCCTGCTGTAGGAACCACTGTGAGCATTTGGCATGCTGAGGTAACTGAATGGGCTATAGAGTTAGCAAATTAGATTTCATGACTTTCTGTACTTTATTAAAAACATGAATTATTTGCCAAATAGTGAAAAAATGCAAAAAATAATAGTAAAATCGCAGATTGCCTCCACAAAGATCAGCAATGTATTAGGTAGCTATGGGAACAGCCACACAGCAGACATCTTACTTCTACATTATAGATAGTGCTGATGCTCAATAACAACCAAAGAAACTCATTCAAGGTAGTGTTCCTAACATTAATAAAAATCACAACACAGAGATTTGAATATTATTTCCAGTATCTCTATAGAATAATTAAAATTGATTATTTTGGCAATATGTGACAACTAATAATGAAAGTCATCCATCTAATAATTTGCACTGTTGTGTCAATGGCTGTTGTGCCACTTAAATCTTAATGCAAGATGAGAATTGCTAAGCAGCACTGTAAGCATCAATGACATGTGCTTAAACATAATAGTATATTCAGATGTACTTAATGCCAGCATCAATTAACGAGATCTAAAAATGGGCTTCAAAGAGTGACAAGAACATGAGGTTGCATGATGTAAACAACTCTACTGAGCCACCCAAACAGATGGGGAACACTAATAAACTTCTGGTATGTCATGCTTTTCGAACAGTGCTTTACAGTCATTTATACATAATAAACATGCAGACAAATCATTGAGACAAGTAATTACAACATGACATATTAATTATGTGACAGCAGACAATTAAAATGTGGATCGCAGAAGATGCAGAGTAAAATAATGTTAAGAGAAGCATTAAAACTGAAGTTGTGCTAATGTTAATTTTTTTTAGCTGTTGTTTTTATCAGCATTAGTATATTAGATAATGTATAACATATCTTTGCTGGACGTGAATTTTGAGGCTATGGTTCTCAACCGGAAAAAGATGGGCTGCCCCCTCTGGCTGGGGGTCAGTGTCTGTCCCCAAGCCATGACAAAAGACATCACTTGTGTCTTGTGTCAGAAGTGATGTTAGGACAGAACAGGAGATGTTCTGTCATGCAGATGGGGCTTTGTCTGCAGTAATGTGGACACTACTCCGATATGTTGTGAAAAAAGAGCTGAGCCCGAAGAGCTCTTGATTTAATAGACTGTCTATGTTCTAACCCTCACCTACGGTCATCGGTCATGAGATATGGACTGAAAGAACAATGACCTGGATACTAGAGGCCAAATTGAGCTTCTTCCCAAGGGTGTCTCTCCCCTGTCATACAGGGGGAGAGCTCAACCTAGAGTCGCTGCCTCTTTGCATCAAAAAGGAAGTCAATTGAAGTAGTTTGGACATCTGATCAAAATGCCCCCCGGGGCACCTCATTTCGGAGGTCTTCTGGGCATGTCCCACTGGGAGGAGACCCCGAGGAAGACCCAGAACTCTCTGAAGGCACTACACATCATGTTTGACCTGAAACACTTTGGAATCCCCGAGAATGAGCCGGGGGATGTTGCCATGGGTTTCTCTCCTGGACCATTTCCCCCACTACCTGATCTTAGCTGGAAGAGAATGAATGAATGCATGGAGGAAAATGTCTGCATAAACTACAAAATTCATACTACATTCTGAAAAAAAAAAGTTTTTCCTTCTGTTAGTATTAAAAATATAAATTCATTTCTAAAAATGATCCACGTCACTTTGTGTAAGTGCAGCTAGAGGACTCTGTCAATGTATCTGCTCTGGCCTCACTTTATTCTTTATATATGGTGGCTTCTTATCACCCATGATCATATAGAACTGTGGAAACCTCTCCTTTTTTTCAAAGTCAAAGGTCTAATCTGCTGAATACTCATGCTTCTTAGACCGTGGTAAACTCAAAAGGACAAAAAAAAAAATCTCATATTTTTTCAGCGGCAATTTACTGCTGATTTTTGCCTATGTGCACTGCATGGTGTATGCAGCCTCTGATAGAGAAAGGTCAGGGTAAAATATTTTGAAAGAGCAACGCCACTCAACCATATCTCTGGATGTCAGCCATTCAGCGACATTTTAGCCATTGAAAAAGTAAGCCAAAACTTAAAATACTTAAAAAAAAAAAGTAATCCATTTTTAAAAGCCTATCTTTTGATTAATGCAGTTTATCAAATCTTTAACAAGCACAAACCAACATCAATGTCAAAATCAATGTTAGTTGTAGCTCTGGCAGAATCTTTAGTCATCATTCTATGCTATAAAAAGGTCAATCTTACAAAAATTGGGCCAAACTTTAAACAGACTTTCTTCTATTACTCTTCCATAAAGATAATTTCTGGAGTCCATGATTAATACCACTTGAAAATCAGCCAAGAGGACTATGGTATTTCCTCCAAAGTATGACTGTCAGTTCAGAAGGACAGTCATGCCTGAGTAGGTTTGCAGGAATTGTAGGTTTTTTTTATAAAAAGATTATCAAAATTTGTGAAACTATTTCATATCTACAACTTAATTCCAGATCTATGTGATGAGTTTTTCTAAAATAAAAACAAAACCCTTCTCGTGACTTGTACTGAATTTTAATTAGAGGGTGTCAGATTAAAACAAGCTTAATAATAATAAACTTTCAGATGTTTATTTGGTGTATTATTTTCCTTTATTTTTACAGTTATGCACCACTTTGTGTTGCAGTACACAAAAGCTCAAATACATTTGTGCCTGTAACATGATCAGATTTGAAAGCCTTCAGAGGTATGAATACTTTCTCAAAGTCACTGCGATCGGCCTATTGTGATACACACAAACTTTGGTTCTTAAAACCAATGCTTTCATAAATCCTGCCTTGATATTTGAGTAATTTGTTTTCTATTTTAACTAATAATGTAAATACTATTCATGAACTTGAAACAAAAAAAAAACAGATAAAAACAAATCGTCTCTTACAAACTCAAGGTCTCATAAAGCTTGAGGGTTGTTTGGAGCAGAAAAGTTAGTTTCATCAATCAGCCAACTGCTGGCAGCCTTTTCAAATGAAAGCAACCTCCATCTGTTGTAGAACTATGCTGATGTATTCAGCACACATGCTCACCCACTCCAGGCTAGCCTGCACCTTCACAGGCAACGAAGTGTGTGAAGAAAGAATGGTTTTTAAAAAAAAAAAAGCCACAAAAGTTTGCTGTCGTTTGTTCAAAATGTGCTCTATGTTTCTGAATTGATTTGGCTTTGGGATTTGCTTTAACAGAATAAAAGCCACAAAAAAAAGAAATAGGATTAGCAATTCATCAAAAAGTTAGTGGTGGTTTAGTCTTGCCAAAGTAGGTCCCAAATTATTCAGGCCAAGGAGTTCTTATTTAGCTTTTTAAGTGTCGCTATTGACTGTAGTTGTTTTTTAGGTTTCTTATGTCTTCTCAGAGAAGCGGAGCCTTATTTAACTGCCTTCCACATTGACATGCAATTTAGTTTTGGCTAATTATAGGGTGCAGTAGTCATAATTTTTTTTTTTCTGTGACTTCTAGCTCTCTCTCTTTGACCCACACGCCTTCTTCTCACACAGGCAGAAATGCACACATCCACCCTAACCATACAAACAAAATTACCCATCTGCTGATTTTCACACTGAGGCTGAATGTCACGTACAATTGGGAAGCAGCACACTGACTCTGGGAGGGGGAAAGAAAGAGGGAGAGCAAGCAGACGAAGAAACAAGAGATGGGGAAAATCCAGCAGTTCATCTCTTCCCTGCTGTTAAAGGCCATTCATAAATACTCAGCCTATCTGCCTCAGTGTAACAGATTCTATGGGAGTCTAGTTCTTTGGTGTTTCACAAGCAAAGCTTTAAATCATCTCAACACCGAAAAGAGGGAGGGAATAAAATGCATTTTGACAAGAGAGAAAGAGTGAAATCCGAAGGAAAGCAACGCTGGAGTAGCCCGCTAGCTGCAGAACATTCAGGAGCTCCGTGGCTGTAATAATGAGCCATTCACAGAGCCGCTATGCTCAGTTTGAATGCAACAGGAAGACATTTTCAGACTCTAAAACTGCCAGTGCTGAGGCCTCAACTTTAAGGCAATTTTTACAGGACCAATGTGATATACTGTCTGTTTTTCTTCCCCATGCAGTGAAATACATTCAAACAGAGAATCTTTCTAAAATTTTTAAACCATTTAACATAAGTACAATAAATTTATATAGTTTATATATCAGAATATATAAATAATGCAAACCATGCCGATAGGTGAGTCATTAAGGATAAAATAAGACTGAAATTATTTCTTCAAGATAATCTAAAACTTTCTAAACATTTTTTTCCAAAACAAACATATCTATAACATTAGATTGAAGCATAAAATTCTTCTTTTATACATAAAAACTCAACTTATCTGTGACTGTCCATGTTAAAAAATAATTTAAGAAAAAGAAAATATATCAAATTGTATGACTTCACTGGCCTCATTTTTAAGTACATTCAACAACCACAATATAAGGCACACCTTAGACTTGGCAACTTTTTTAGGCCCGAGCAGCAAAGCGCTGCGAAGGCCTATTGTATCTGTACTGTTTTATTATTATTCTTCCACCCATTTCGTGGGCCCATTTGGGGGCTTTATCATATTCAAAAACTCACCAAACTTGGCGGAAGCGACTAGGCGGTTTAAAAATTTTGAATTTTAAGGTCGCCGCAAAAATCGCAAAAAAAATTGCTCAACGGCGGCAACTAGCAATTTTCAAAAGACCCATTGCTATTCACTTACTTCATCGTAGAGACTTGAAATTCGGTACAGTTGTAGAGCTCACTAAGACGCTCAGAATTTACAAGTAATGTCATAGTGCAAGTATCGCAGGAAGTCGGCCATTTTGTATTGAAGGTCCATTTTGGACCTCGATTTTGACGTTTACAGCCTTCGTATTTGATCGAACTCCTCCTAGGGATTTCGATTGATCGGCTTCAAACTCGGTCAGTCTGATCATAAGGCATGTCTGATTTAAAGTTATCAAATTGGTGAGTTTTGGAGCATGTTGAAGGGGGGTTAGCAGGGGTCAAAGTTCACCTACACGCCATGAAACAAAAACCTCTTATATTTCCTATACAAAAACACATAGAGGGACCAAACTTTCAGTGATTGATCGACATCAGGTGTCCTAAAATACCCTGCAGTGAAATTTTTTTTTTATGTAGGCCACGCCCCCTGAGAGCAGGAAGTGTAATGTTTTACTGTGAACGGTCGCTATCTTAGCCCTTTGACCTAATCAACATGAAACTGTGTCCAGAGACAGAAGACATGTTGGTGTGTTGTGGATTCCAACCCCGACCGGCTGCGATGAAGCAGGTGGGCGTGGCGGCGTTGCGAACGCCATCGAATTTCGTTTGGCTCTGAATTCCACAGTTTCGGGGTGAGCTGCTCCAAACTCACTAGGATGGATCCTTATCCATCCCCGAACAGGAATCCATAGCGATATTTGGTGGGCGTGGCCTAATTTTTCTATAGCGACCCCTAGAGTATTTTAAATGAACAGCCCCAAGCCATGCTTAAACCTAGAATTACGAAACTTGGTACACATGTGTATCTTGTCGGGACGTACAAAAAAGTCTCTTAGAGCCATGCTCTAAACCCAACAGGAAGTCGGCCATTTTAGATTGAAGTTCATTTGACCTCGATTTTGACGTTTACAGCCTTTGCATTTGATCGAACTCCTCCTAGGGTTTTCGATTGATCGGCTTCAAACTCGGTCAGTCTGATCATAAGGCATGTCTGATTTAAAGTTATCAAATTGGTGACTGTATGAGCTTGCTGAAGGGGGGTTACCAGGGGTCAAAGTTCACCTACTCGCCATGAAACACGAAACTCTTATATTTCCTATATAAAAACACATAGAGGGACCAAACTTTCTGTTATTGATCATCAATAGGTGTCCTAAAATACCCTGTGGTGAAATTATGACATCGCTTAGGCCACGCCCCCTGAGAACAGGAAGTGTCATGTTTTACTGTGAACGGTCGCTATCTTAGCCCTTTGACCTAATCAACATGAAACTGTGTCCAGAGACAGAAGACATGTTGGTGTGTTGTGGATCCAAGCCCTGACCGGCTGCGATGAAGCAGCTGGGTGTGGCGGCGTGGCGAAGTGACCTGTAACGCCGATGCCATACGTTTGCTTCTAGATTCCACATGTTTCGACCGAGCTGCACCAAACTTGGCCTGACTCATCCTGGTGTGATGCCTGACAATGCTTTGTCATCATATTATGACGTCATCTAAGCCCCGCCCCTCAGAATGAATTAGAGAGATCTTCTGTGTAATTACATAATAAACAGTCCATGTTCGTTGTTTGTAGGGCAATGCTGCCCTCTGCTGCCCACTGAAATAGTTTCATTATTTCAGTAATTCGACACCAGAGGGCAGCATTGCCCTACGGAATGACAGTTCAATGTTGAATTAAAGAGGAAAAAATTAAATAATTTGTAATTCTAACACAAAAACTGACAGAGACACCAAACCTTCAGTTATTGATCATTATCTTGTGTCCAATAATATCCAATGGTTAAATGATGACATCACGTAGGCCACGCCCCCTGACAACAGGAAGTCTTGTATTTTACTGTGAACGGTCGATAGCTTCTGCACCAAACTTTGCACGAGTGACCCTGGTGGGATCCCTGACGACCCTGTGTCATCATATTATGACGTCATCTAAGCCCCGCCCCCTCAGAACAGGAAGTGTCTTTTTTTTCCTTGGAAAGCTCCGTTTATGGCTCTCTTGACCTAATCAAGGTAATTCAGATGATGAGCTCTGTCAATGCTCGCTTCTGGCTGAACCGTGTGGGCGTGGCCAAAGGGCGAATATCAGTCCCTCGCCATATGCATACGTTTGGCTCTTATTCACGCATGGATCATCCGATTGGCGCCAAACTGGATATGTATGACCTTTGTTCACCTCTAAAGAGCCCGACGGATTTGAGATGTAATTTGACTCCACTGCGCCCCCTAAGTTGATACATCGGCCGTATCTCCTCGACGCATCGACCGATCTGCGCCAGATTTTTCGACAGTCGTCGGGGAGCGCCGCCGAACGCATTCACGCGTGTCGCCCGGTGGACGGGCGGGGAAAACGCGCGACAGCTCCTGCGGCGGCTGGCGTGCGGCGGTGCTGGAAACTGCGGCGGAGCTTCCGCGGTGGGGAGCGGGCTGCGGCTCTGGAAACCGAGCGAGAGCTTCTGCGGTGGCCGGAACCCCCGCGGTGGCCAATAGGCCGGAGCGGCGCTTGCTGCGAGGGCCGCCCGAGGCTGCTTGCAGCTTTAATTTACATTTAGTTTCCAGTTTTGGTGAGTTTGGTACACATGCCTTGGTTTCCATTTCTTATAATACACAAGTGGCACCAGTTGTGGTCTCTTGCTCTAAGGTGCACAATGTTGTGCTTTCAAACGTGAATCAAACCAGTCTGCACATTCCCCTCTGACCTTTGACATTGACAAGGCAATTTTGTCCACGGAGCTGCTGCTCACTGGAAATGTTCTTTTTCACACAATATTCTGTAAAACCAAGAGATGTGTAAAAATACCTGAAGACCTGATCCTAATGCTCAGTTATCAAGTAATCTTGATACATATTTTTTTCCCATAATTTTACTTTCTGTTAGTGCGGACACAGCGCACAGGACTGGAAAGTGTTACGCTCAGAACTATAAAATAAAGCTGAACGTTGACATTTTATGCAGAACACATTATTGCATCTCTCTAATCTTACATTTGTGTAAACCTTAGTGAGAAGAGTCTATATATTCCTCATTTAGTGCTAAGAATATGTTTTAAAAGGTCACAGTGATTCCAGACTTTGATGGAGAACCTGTAAACATACTTTATTACAACTGAACATTTGTAATAAATTGAAAAATATTCCCATCAAGATTTACAAGGCATATTGCACTCAGTAAAGGTCACATACACATATGCTGCGAAACCTCGTGCTATTGCTGTCACCAGTATGTACATTGTCGCATCTTTAAAATTCAGCAAATATAATTTAGGAGGACATAAAGCAAGAAACATAACCACCTAAAAATAACTACAAAATAGGCCTACTCATCACCTCATGTTTGGCTTTCTGCGGAACACGAGTTAGAAATAAGAGACAGAAAATTATTATATTTATATTATATTCCATGTACCGTGGAAAAATCGGGTTATTAATAGCCATTTTCACACTTCATTTGCAGCTTATTTCATTACAAACTGTAAGTATATACGGTCACTTGAAACAACTAGGACTCCTCATTTAATGTATTTTCTTTTTTTTTTGCTAAGAATTGTGAACTACAGTCAATAGCGACACTTAATTGTATCAATGTCTAGTTTTTTTTTTTTTATATCTCTGGACTGGAAAGTTATTTAATAACAGGTAAACAAAGCTAGTCTCGGTTTTTAGTTTAATCAAAAATTATAAAAGCAAATTTGTTTTCTAACTTAAGCAAACAATATTACACCCTCCTCTGTAGGATGTAGTAAACTGAGTATTTTATGTGTTTTATGTCGTTTTCATCTATCAGGGTCCAGGTAAGCTTCTGATTAGTTTGTTTGTTTTGGGGGGTTTTTGACATTGTTTCTCAAGCATTCTCTGAAACACTGTCAGATTCATGGCGGGTTCACTAATGGTGCGCTACCAGGTCCTGCTACAGCAAAGCATCCCCAAAGAATTCAGAGCAGGAGTGGCTGAAATCCTAGAACACAGTAAGTTAATGATTAAATAGAAATAGGTGTTATGACACACAAATTAGGATCAGGTGGGAGGAAAAAAACAAGGGTGCAAAACATGAATTCAAAGCAGCCAACAAGACCAAAATATCAAATCGGAAATTGATACACATGGAAAGAAGAGCAAGTCAAAGCAAAACCCCACAAAATCTCTAAACCACGACAGATGCCTAAAAAAAAATTTATGTTAGTACCAGTTGTTACATTAAGAATACAGTACGAATATGTCTTTTGTCTGTTTTCTGTTTCTCGGCCTGGTTGTAAACGTTAGGTATCCACCAGAAATGCTTTGGAGGGAAATGCTCCAGTTCTCTCATTTCTCTCCTTGACTGAGCTGAGATTCCGCTTCTTTTTTCCACTCTGCGGTCTCTGATTCCACACCAGTGTTTGCCCTGATTTCTGTCTTATTTCACAGAGCTCGTTCTACCTATGATCGGGGGCTTTAACTGCCCCCCTTCATCGTCAAAAGATGTACAGTAAAACCTTATCATTCTCCATGTGCACCAGTGGCAGAATTATCTCAAGGTCAGGTTATTAAGTCTACAGGTATAATTTTGATAATCAAGTCTTCTATTGGATAACCTCTTAGCTAACTAAGAAAGTGGTTAACTACACATAACATGTGTTACAGATTCTTACCTTCATTTTAACATTGATGATTTAAAATATGCTATTTCAAGAATCTGTAGTGCATTCGTATGTAAAGTTATTGTTTACATTATGCAATCAATCATTTAATCAATTTTTTGTAGAGTATACTTGCTTTTAATCAAGCTTATTGCATTCTGGTCTTTTGTAACCATTGGACACCACACAGGTTTGACAAAGAATCTAATGATTCAGTTCATTTAAGGAATTGTTTTTGCCCCTCGTGTAATCAATAAGAAGTCCGTGGAATTGATCTCAGCAGAATTGCTTGAAAAGAACTTTAAAAAGGCATGTCTTGCAAACTAAAACACACCATAGGAGATCATTGCCTTCTAGAAGTAAAACACACACTCTTTAGCCTTGCGAGTCATGTAGTAGAGAGTAAATAACCACAAACTCCTTAAAGTATTGTAGATCTCTGGTAACCTTAACTTACCCAAGACCACCACTGGGTTTGTGAAACGTATAACAGAAATAGCTCTTTCTGAAAATACCGAAACATCATTCCCTACTTGCATCATCATAGTTGTCCATAGATCTACTGTGAGAGGTTCTGAGGTACTGTATCTTGGCGTGTTGCTCCAATTTCAATATAGCAAACAAGACGGCCCTGGAGAGGATAGTGAGAGAAGCTGTGAAGGTCACTGAAATGTTACAGCCCATTGTCTAGGGCGGTGACATTGAAGGAACAAGTTTTTTTCCCCATTGATTCCTCATTTCCTTTCTATGAAGTTTTTAGACTGCTGCCATCAGGTAAATAATACTGCAAAATCAAAAACAGAATAACCGCACTGCTACACAGCTTTCTGCCTGAAGTTCTTAGAACCTTGCATATATTATGGTACTTGTTTTATATTTTTTATAATTTTTTTAAATAATCAGGGGCATTTTCCCAGTAATACAATACCCTCTTTTTGTTGTGGTCTATTTACTTCATAACAAAATAAAAAAATGCATTTAATTTAAGTTGATTTAAGAACCCACCGCCAAGTTTCATAGAACTTGCTAAAACCAAGCTCCTTTGTTTCTGAGGTGAACCTCTCTCTCCTCAGTCTTGAGAATAGTATTTAAGATCAGGGTTGTAATGAAAACCAGGTTTCCTGCTGGGAAAAACTCTTGTAGCCGCTTTCACGGACATGGATTATGCCTGGTCCTAAACTAATTTGCCTTTTCAGTGGATAACTCTGTTGAGAAATCTCTTTAGTAAAGGACTGTGAGTAACTGGCCCCTCCTCTCGTTCTCTCTCCTGGAGTGTCTATTCTTTGTATTTTCTCTTCCAAAAGCATGAACTTGCTCTATCCCCGGTGTCATCCCTCTCTCCTGTTGCAAAGCGATTTTAATTTAAGACTACTTGTATGGCTTGTGCTTATTCATCATGTTAAATATCCCTTAGCCTTCCTCTCTCTTGGCATAGATTATTCAAATGACGGCTCCCCCATATTTAGAATTAGGCTGTAGACATATCGGCCCATAAATTGACTCGATCTGCCACCACACTCCAGATGCAAAGAACTCCAATGATGTATGCTCTTGTGTGTCATAATGCACTATTATTCCTTTTTGGACATGCATGTGGGTGCGGGGTGTGTATTAGCAAGCCAGATTAGAGTCATAAAACTTGGTGCAGAGATGATGACATTTACCCCCTGACTGTAAAACCTCCACAGGCTGATTGTGGTCTCACACTGTAAATTCAAAGCCTGCCGCAGGGGAACCGAGACAGGATTGTGCATGCTAATGATATGTCAGGTTTGTGTATATAAGGCAATTCAAGCGGGGCTTTTTGTTCCTCTTTGTTTGCATGCACATTAATCCCATTTATGTGCTGCAATATGTTTGAGTTTGTTTATCCATACTTTAGAGCAGCTAACATGAGATGCATCTTAGTTCTGCATGGGTGTGCAGAGAGCAGTCTAAGCTGTGGTTTAGTAGTCCTTTTGCATCTGCCATGAAACTGCACAAGAATCCTCCTTTTTCACAGCATGTCTGACTTCATAGCCTAACCAGTATCTCGTCAATCTATCATGGGGGCTCGCAAACAGGTTGTTCAAGTGAAGGGAAAAGGGACAAAGAATGACATTGACAGGCAAGTTGCTGCAGAAAGTCTCTCTATTCCAGGGACAGCAAGCTGATTGCTGATAGCAGATGTGTGTCTAATTGCTGCGGGGTTGGGCGCCCTCGATGTGTCTCTGTTTCTTCTGTCTCTGCCTGCCAGAAAGCTAAGCCCCCACCAGAACCCCCCAATCACTGCCTTAATTAGAGGCCTTATCTCCGTCAATCACCGTGCCTTTTTGCTCTCCTCTGCCCACTGTAGGCATAATAGCGTAACAGGCCTGGGCAGGATGGCAATGTGTCACACAGGACGAGTAGAAATGGAAAAAGTGGGAGAGATAGTTTAAAGAAAACGGGAAAGAATTTTGAAAAAGATAAAATGGTGAGCTTTTTGTGATTTTACTGTGCTTGGTATTCATACCAAGCACAACATTTTCTCATTTTGTTACACTGGAACCACAACGTTTAGTGACTTTTATTAGGATTTTATATGACAGACAAACACGATGTAATATCTCAGAACTAGCATCAGACAACACTTAATTTGAATTATTATTTATATAGATTTTAATATGTTAATTTTTTTTCTTGCAATGAATCTTTTTTTTTTGTGTCTTTTTTTACATATAAAGGATCCAGCCGAAACCTTTGTACCAAACATAAGTCTGATGCACTAGCAACATCTGCAAACAGTGATGGATGATGCGGCCACTTGACTCTCCCACTGGGGATTATTTTATGCTTCAAAAAATGAAAGACTATTATTGTTTTCAAGTTTTGTAAAAATGAGTTAGCCTGTAACCTTAAAGCTTTTCAAGCCTAAAATACCATCTCAGCGCAAAACGTGGTGCAGAAAGCACAGACGCCCCAAACGCTAATAACAGCCTCCACATTTATCAAGGTTCCTGAAACACTTAAAAGCTAAATAGATAAAACAGCACTTTGCCTCAATGTTGGTTGAGTAACCTAAATAACAGATTAAAAACAATGAATATCTTTGTTGTGGAGCTCTGTTGAGTCAATAATTTAGCCGTATTTTTAAACGGAACATGCTCTTTATGTTGACGTTATATAGCTTTTGATTAAAATGCGATTAATTCTGATTAATTACAGACCCTGCAGTTAATGCGATTAAAAATTTTAATCGAGACCCACCACTACTTAAAACAAAAAGGTCATTAAAGCACAACATGCACCGAGTATAGGAGGCTAAGCAGAGCTAAAGAAACTTGTTATGCATGAATGCCCATGAGCATTTGAGCCATGCATTTGGGTCAGCTAACGTATTATTAGTGTTACTATCTTTGACTATTACATCTTGCATAATTTACTGATAAATGTTGAAGCCCATTCAGAATTAACTAACTGAATTACTTCAAATATGCTTAAGTGCTGTCAGAGTTTTGAATATGGCTGCATGAATGTTGGAAGAAAACCATCTCATTAGCTGCAATGAAATTCAATAAGGCTACTAGGGTTCCAGGGGCAAACTTTAATTGTATTCAGAGTGTGAACGAGTGAAATGTCATCCACTGACCAGGCAGCGCAGGCACAGATTTACTGAAGTTTTAAACCAAGTCACGATTCATTTACCATTAATAATGCTTGAGTGTATTCAACCTCATAAATGAGCTGAGTTTGGGATTTTATCACAGTGCACCTAAGGCTTGACTCTTAACAGGCACAATTTTATTTGTGGACGTTCCTTATTTTGCCTGGAGCTTGGGATTATCATATAAAACCATAAGGCCTGTGTAACTGTTGCCTGTATATAAATGGAAATTGTACTGTATCTTGTAGAATGATGCATGAACAGAAGCTATCAGCTATTGCATAAATGAGCTCTTTGCTATGCTATTCCTTGCAAACATCCACTGCAATATTTGGAAAACAAAAGGCCACATAGGACAATCAAAAATATTTTCCACTGCTATACTAGATTTTCTACAACAATGTCAGTCTAGAAATAAGCAGAAAAGGAAAAACAGAATTACTAAAGCTGAACTGCTCAATATCCGTTGGCTAATTTACACCAAATCTGAAGTTGTGGTTTGGATTCACATTGTTGACATAGCTGACTGTATTACAAAGTGCTTCCAGAAAAGGGGTTAGGGTTAGGTAGGGTAGGGGAGGGTTAGTTTTCCACCAGATTTTATTCTAGTTCGATTCTTGCTGAGGAC
Source organism: Xiphophorus maculatus (assembly GCF_002775205.1). Classification (NCBI taxonomy): domain Eukaryota; kingdom Metazoa; phylum Chordata; class Actinopteri; order Cyprinodontiformes; family Poeciliidae; genus Xiphophorus; species Xiphophorus maculatus. The sequence continues at coordinate 7,182,188 of NC_036457.1, forward strand.
CTTGTTTGCATTCCTGTCTTTGTGTGACTTTTGTTGTTTTGTTTTATTTTCAGACATCCAATGTAGAAATTGACATCCCAAAAATCTATAGAAAATTAACTTTTTCTCAGTTCATTTTCTTTTGTTACCATTTGTGCCACTCTTTGACAGAAGCATACCCTGGATAGGGAGCCACATCTCTTATATTAAAAATCTCCTCTACATTCAGACATCACTGTGGTATGAATTGTACATTTGTCATTGACTTGGTTTATGTAATAAATGTAAAAAAAAAAACAAATTTATGGTCCTTAAACTTAAAAGTATTACTATAACTTAAACTTTTTTATATTTGATAAAGAGAATAAAGACTGTTGGTCCAAAGTACTCTTTCTAGATAATATTTGTATTGCCTTACTTTTGAAAATTAAGGGACAGAGTCTAAAAGAAGAGGCACAGAATCCAAGTTGCTTGAGGTCCATTTTAAAGTTTCCAATGTAAGTGACGATTTGGGGAATCCTGATTTTTACTGGTATTGGTCTATTGTGTTTTATAATCTCCAAACCCAGCAAAGTTCCAGTAAGCATTAGGACACTTCTTGCTTCCCTCTGCTGATGAACTTTGTGGAGTTTTCATTTTTCATTGATAATCTAGATTATTTAGCTGCATCTGTTCAATCAACCTACCATCTGTCATTATAGAGGTCTTTGGGAAAATATCTAAATCATAATCAATATAGAGGGTTTGTTCCGTTAACAATCAAGTATCAAATATAGATGTTTTTGAATAACTAATTTACAAAAAAATGAGTCAGATGGATCATTAAAGAACCAGCAGGCGGTTTACACAGGGAAGACGTGGGTCGGTGGAAATCTGATTTTGATATGTAATTGAGAAACAAAACTGTGTTTCAGTTAATAAGGTAGCCACATTGATGTAGACATGTGTGAACAAAGGATAAATAGATGGGGGTTGTTTAGGTTAAGTGTAAGTGCTGGGCACAAAAGTGCAGACATGTAAATGTGTAGCTCGAGCACGGGTTAAAAAGGGAGGTTAGGCCAGAGGTTAAGAAGGCTGGAACAGGTCCAGCATAAGAGAAATATAATACAACAGAGGGAATCCTCCCTCTCCGTGTGTCTCATGCTGGTTCATTCTGGGCACCTCTTCAAAATCAATTTAAGAAATTACCATTCAGCCAGAGTTCCGTCATTAGGATTTTATAATTTCATCTTCCTCCTCCAGTGCCTTTATCCCAGAGCCCCTCAGTTCATCTTCGCAGCACAACCCGGGTGAATAATTAACCGCAGCCGTGAGCAGAAAGACGATGAGTGACACAAGCATTCTATCACTCGCGCGCAGCCGTCCACCTTCACCAGCACCGGTGGTTCACTTTTGAGTCTCTTTCTTCTGTTTTGTTTCTTTATAGCTCAGCTCAGACCTGACAAGTCTCTAGCTCATGTGTAAATATATCAACACTGTAAGACACAAGCATAAGTTATCACGCGCAAAACTCATATTCGGCTTATTATGTTTACGCACACTTGCTATCTGTCAGTCAGGAGAGACTTTTCACCCTTTGTGATCCTTCTTTGTTCTTCAAAACGATCTGTGGGGGCCTTGCTGAGACGAGATGGGGCCCTCGTCTGCCCTCTGTTTCATGTTGCGTTGAGCTCTATAAACCAAGGTGGGGTAAAAGTGAAAGGATGGAGGAGCAACTGCTTGCAAGGAGATCACAAGGTGAGAGTCTTAGCCGAGGTTTAGCCTTAAGACCTGATGTGGGCGGACATATTTTATGAGAATCAATAGGAAGGCTCAATCAGATTCTCTGCAGTCCCAGCTATTTCCATACCTCCGGTGTTAGCTGATTCTTTATAGAGAACAGACCTTTATTTGAGGGTTCTTTAATGTACAATATCTTCTGTAAATAGGGGACATTATTTCACATATTTTGCAAAAATAGATTTTTCATATATTCCATCTGCTTTTGATTTGCTCAATAATTACAGCGTGTCTAAACTGGTGAAATTAAGAAATGACACAGCGTCACAGGCCAGAAAGATAGATTGTGTAACCAATATAGCGATCATTTGGTCTTTGTCTTATAATTGCTTAATCATCACTCTTAATTCTTGCATGCGTCTCACCTAAATTCCTGCTGCTTATTTGGTAATGCCTTTGTTTTTTCTATCAATCGGAGTTTATAATTCCTTTTGCATTTTTTTCTCTATTTATGAACCACCAGATGCACGGTCAGTGACTAGTTATTGCAGTGATTATTCAGACTTTAATATGAACAATATTGGACATGTTTCATTGTTTAGAGTGTTTTCTTGGTTTGCATTATGCTGAGTATTTTTTTGTATATTCACTTCAATTAGATTGTGCCTACTGTTTCAGTTTGTAACTTCCAACACCTGTTCTTAATCAACAATCAGCACGCCTGCTACTTGTTCAACAGTCACGTTCTGAGTATTTCTACTTCCAGCTTCAAATCCCATGGTTTCCAACCCACTACGTTTGAGGTTCTCTTGTTTTTTTTTCCTGTGCTGTGGATTCAAAGATTTTAGAGTTCACCATTTTAATCTAATTGATGTATTTTTGCCTATATTTAAGCACTGTCTTGCCATCATTATGCGACTGGCACAAAGAGCAAATTGCTATTCCTAAGCAGCACAGTTTTTATTATATTTGTAAATAAGAAAACATGAATAAAAGGGCATACCAGAAAAAAGAATAACTGCACCCAACTGAAAGCCTGTTTTACATTTCTCATATTAATGAGGGTGCTAAATGTGTCATTTAGCTTTAACACTGTGAGAAATGCTGAAAGTAGTCAGTGAAACTACTAAAGAGCACTTTTTTTTTCATTCTGGATAAAACTTTTGGATTATTTTAAAAACCATGTACAAATGCCAAATAAACCTCATTCTGCTGTGCATGATCTAACTACATGGGGTCAGAAGTTGGGTAATACCATTGAGCTTTAGAATAAAAAACAGTCTGTCTTACAAACTTTTATCTCATTTTTAGAGGATTATCTTAAAACCTAAAAAGATTCTTTAAAACCCATGCGTATCTGTTACTGTCAGGCTGACAACAAAAAAGGACTTTAAAAATTACATTTTATAAATAAGATTAAGACCAACATGTCTTCTAGAGTAGGAATGGCCTAGTATGAAATATTCACAATATGAAAACCTAAGAGTTAAAAAACACATTTTTGCTGTATTATGGTATTTCTTAGTCATAAAATGGGCTGAGCAGAACCTGTACTTTCTGAGGAAGCTAAAACAAGCATCACACCCAAGCCTCCTCACAATTTACAACATTGTGGTGGAGAGTGTGTATCAGCATGGTACTTCAACTGCAATATGACATGTGAGAGGTCTTTCCTCAGAATAGTGAGGGGAGCTGAGGATGTCATTGGAGCGTCCTTTCACTCTTTCCAAGATCACTGTTAGATATGCAGGAGGAGGAAGGGCTCTGAGCATTGCAAGACTCTGTCTCGTGTACCATTTTTGATATCCTACATTAACCAAGTTTAGCTGAAAAATTACAGAGGCTATCCTAAATTTGCTTTTTAAGCGATATGTCATTATCTTTCACACAGTTGGCTTAAAACAGCATTCCTTTGACAAGGATATGTGGTACTCCTTTAAGGAAAATGCAAACTGGCGGAAGTGCGTTTTAAAGCAAAAAACTGCACCACCCCAATTATTTAAGCAACCCACATCTGCTGCATCTAGTATGTAGCCGATACTCAAAAGTATGTTTCCTGGTAAATCTTTTCAGACCTGTTTTATTCAAACACATCAGAGCTGATTAAACAGAAATTCTGATAAGACTATCCTTGGCTTGAGTTCAAAATTCTATGTAATTAAGGTGGCAATCGACTTGTCACTGGTGATTTGTGTTCCCTTTTAGTTTCCACACCATGGCTGCTTTTGGCAAAATGCGAAATAAGTTCAAACAACCAACTTTGTCTTTCTTGTAGGTAAAAAAATAAGTGCACCAGTCTATTCCATTCAGTTGACCAGCAGTATGCAGCAACAGGTCCTACATTGCTTCCCTATTCCGGTCTTTCAAGCACTTTTTCTGGCATCACATAAAAGGACTTTAGACAACAGGAAAAATATGCCATTTTGAAACCATGGGTTTTTAAGACATTGGTATACATAAATACTGTTCTCCAACCCTGAAAAATCTAATCAACTTCTGTTTATCGTTAAATGTATGTATTATTTGTTACCAACAAACAATATTCCCAGTGAATGACTATCAAAAATTAAATTACTTAAATCATTCTGGAGCTCATGACAGATTTTCTTTCAGATCCCAACTCTCATATCTTTTAGAAGGCATTCCAGTAGCAGAGGTAATACAAAGTTTTAAGGATGAAATATTGGGTTCCCTTTCGGTTTGCTTTTTGTAGGATACTCAGCCAATGATTGCATATAAGAGAAAAAATATGTGTTTGCGATTATTTTTCAGTACGAAGACAGAAAAGCTGAGAATTCGCAAAGTCTGCCTGATTGAACACACCGCTCTCAGACTGAGTTCACTTCACTTAATCAAAGCCAGTTACAGAAATGTTAGGCCTGTAAGACATGTGTAGAAACTGTTCTATATATTAGTTTTATTTGCCACAAAGTGGGTGGAATTTGCTGATTGGAAGTGGCATGCAATCATTCTCAATAATTCGTATTCCCCAAAGAGTTGACTAATTGGAGCCATTAAAATCTTGACACCGGTGGTTAATTTGTTTCCCTGTGTTTTATAGAGATCATTTATCCCATTGGAAAGCTCAGATGAAGCATGAGGTGATTACTCCAGTAGTCTGTCGGAGTGGGTTGAATAAGGAACGCGCAGGCCAACATCTCACAGTTCCCAAAATCCCTCATGTCATCAGTCGCTGGCGTGTTTTTGTCACATGTAAATACCAGGTCCAGATTAATCCCGACAGTGACCACGGTCTTTATGAGTGCACCGAGACCTTAATGGGAGAACAGTCAACTTGACCTTTCGGTGAATTCCTTCAGGAAAACACAAGGAAATATCCTAATTTGAAAGAAATGGAGCTGCAAAGAAAACACACATTGATTGTGTGGAAACCACTGCTGTCCACACAGTTTGAAGGAGAGAGGTAAAACAGGGCTGTGCTCTGGTTGCGCAATAATCATGAAGAATGTACGTGTGTGGAATTAAGGATGGGTTGACTATTTGTACAGAGAAATTTACATAACAGACCCAGCAACCTTAAAAGCTACATGATCGGAATAGACACTGCTTCCCTAATTGGGAGGGTCAAAACTTGAGTTAAAAGTGGAATTAGTTCATTGTCTGTAGTTTAGAAGAAGTTAAACAAAAATCTTGAGAACAAGATTATACAGGATTGTCCAGTTCCAGTTGTCTAGTTCCGTTTTTCAAGTGGCCATGGACAAGAATTCACCCTAAACAGGACATTTACCCCCAATTCTTTAAAAAGAAAATCTTGTACACCACAAACCACAGTGTGAATTTCTTTACTATCTTTCCAATTTACCTTTTGCATCTTGGTTTCTGTTTTGCTTTTGTTTTTTTGTTTTTTGAAAACCTGATTTAACTTTAAGAAAAGTTTGGAAAAGAAATTAACAGTTCATCAGAGGAAAACCTTGAAGGTCTGACAGGTTATGATGCCATAAAAGTGTCTGAGATCATTTAATAAGACACTTTACTCTCAGCCTTGGGTCTCATTGTGTCTTCTCTCAGTGAACCAGACAGGGTCCCTTGACCTGTGGTTTCTCAACGTTCTGCTCCTCAGTTCAATGGGCAGAGAGTCTCTGCATAACATTTGTTCAAATTGGCCTAAAGATCGTCTCTCCAAGGAGGCACCAGCTGATTTTACCGCAGCACAGGTGCAGGAGGTTTAGCAGTACCTTTCTTTGCAATTCGTAGCTGAAAAATTAGCAATTTTTAAAGCTATATTGAATTAAATTAAAGAATATTGTAAATAAAAATAACAGCACTAATTTTAACCAAGTGGATCCAGGGTTGATTAGTCTGAATAGGCACAATTTCTGCATCATGTGGGTTGGCTGGTCAAAGATTCATCACTGTGTTCATCTCTCTGGCTCTCTCCGCCATCTGATCTTCATCACTATGACTCACTCCATTCTCTTCATCATTCTGATCCAGCTTTCACAACTCACAGAAATCACCCAATAATGTAGTAGTAAGGAATTGGGGTGTTGGTCCATATATGTTTGGCCCAAACTATCATACAAAGACCAATTGGATTGGTTTTCCATCAACTTGTCCAATGCAATTAAATATTCTTAGCACAAAAATCACATAATAAAATTCAGTTTACTGTGCTTTATTTTTCACAGAAACCTCATTCGTTTTAAAAAGCAATACATTTTACAAAATATTTTAGTTCTTTTAATCATATCTGCTTTATATTCAAACATTGCATTTGGACAATCTCAAGAGCACAGTGAGATAAGAGAAATATCTGCCACCATACAGGCATGAGTATCTTCAAGGTCACCTTTTGTGTGTTTCTAAACACTTTATCAGCATCTCATTGACTGCTTGCTTTTATGCTCTTTAATAAGAGACCACAAAACTGCTGGATATGTATTACCTCGTGAATTTGATCAGTAAGGAAATCCTTTATTGTACCATGAGTTGAAGCAGGGCTACTGGGAAAATGTCTGGACAAAATGTTCATGGTAATGCCAGAAGTACCATAGGCAACAACTCTTACAAGTGAAATGTTATATTTTATATATATTTTTTTTTTATCCAGCTCAAGCAGCACTTTGTGACTCTGCTGTGACTCCAGCAGCTGCAAAAGGCAAATAATATATTCTAGAGCCAGTGGGTTGGTTGTCCAGAGTGTGTTAAATTCAATCACCCACTTTATCCTTTTAGTTTCCTTGTCATCAATTGATAACTTAACTCTTCTATATTGAGTTTCTCCTAAAGTATGTTGCTTCACCTTGCTTGCTTTCATGTTAACTCTGAGATTTATGCACTTGGCTGTGTAGCTCCTGCAATATCACCTCAGGAAATATCCAAAGGTTTACAGGTGGCAACTGAACAGCATTATTTTTCTCTGTAGCAGTGTCTCCTATCCCTGGTCCTCCTGGCCCAGTACAACAGATGTCTTAGATCATTCCTTGCTTTAGCCCGATTCAGGTGATTGTAAATCAGAAAAAGTCTTTTTATCAGCCATCAATTGCTTATAGGGAAACTAAAACTTGCAGGACTGTGCCTTGATAACCAGAGTTGAAAAACACAGATTTATGCAATAAAGCCACCCTAACTGAACCTTCAGTAAATGTATTTCATATGGTGTAGCATATTCATACTATCAGCCCTGTTGAACCACACTATTCCACATAGTACAAAGTCAAAAGGGGGTAATAGTGTGGTGGTTTGTATATTCTCTGGTTAGATAAGAAATAAAGTAATTTCTTACCAGGATCATATCAAACATGAGAATTTGGTAATTATGGAATAAGAAATTTAAAGGATTCCATTTAAATTCAATAACACATAATAAAGAAGTATTAGTCAGAATGATTGTGGTTTAATTCACTTGGCCCTACATTAGGAAAGTACAGATTGTGCTAATATAGTATGGTCGAATTTTAAAGTGCCATCATGTTGCCTTTTGCTTTATTTAGATTTTGTGCAGTTCATAAATGCAGACTCCTGATTTTTCACAAGTGGAATTGCTGTGGGTATGCTAAAAACACAGAGCAGACCCACATGTATCCCTGTGCAGAAGTGTCAGCTTGTAGCACTTCACGGCTTTTGACAGAGAAATTGTAAAACTCGCAGAGCTCGGTGATGCAAAGCGTCGGTCAGCCTCTGATTCACCCTCTTAACTCCTCTTGACCAGTTCTGATGTAAACACTGTGGCAGATGAGCTCTTGCTTGACCAACACAATATGTGGTCTGCCTGCCTTTTGCAGTGATGCAACTCGAGGCTCCTAGTAAGTTTTCAGCCGCTTCTTTGGATTTCCAGCAAGTTACATCACTCTGAGTGACTGCTGTGATTGGGAATGTGAGCATTTCATTACCGTCACGCTTCAATTATTGGTGAGAGATTTAAAAGATATATGGCAGTCAAGAGAAAAGCCTACTGGAAGACTCAGACATTTGCACAACTCCGTAGAGGTTTTGAGGCAGAAAAAAAAATTCATTACTACAAAGTTTTAATGATTGCGAACAGACGGACAGGGAACATAGTTGATATTGATCTGCTGAGGCTAAGAATAATGCTCAAAGGCACCAGGCTTCAGGGAGCGGGCTGGCTGGGTTTCATTAAGTGTAAACATTTTCAAGGCAGAAGTAGCCTGAAATGAGAAAATTCTGAGCTGTGAGAGATGAAGGTGAGATAGAAAGTCAAAGGCGAAAAAAAACAAACAATTCATGATCTTTTCTTTTATTCCTCGAGCCATCTCTTTGGACTTTGCAACCAGCTCTGAATAGATGATAGAGCCTTTCAGTTACAGTGCCCGGTTCTGGCACCAACATAAAATTATGGGCACTAGCCCCCGGTGGACTAAGATGAAGCACCAACAACTACCTTAGCTCTGGTTCCAGCAACAGCACCTACATAAACAACCTATGTGGGCTTTTAATAAGTCTTTCTGCTTTTGTTTGTTGTGTTTCAATCTGTTTGGCAGATTGGCAGGCCGCTACCTGCTGACATACATTGCTGTGATGATAATTGCATTTGACTTTGTTGGTGGGCTTTGTGATGGGCAAAGCGTGAACTGCTTCATCTTTGTTTATCTTTTTTTTTTTTTTTGCCTAATTGCAGAGTACAGTGGCTTGCAGAATGCCTATTAGTCCCGTGCTGAGTTGAGAGACAAGCCAGCACAGAAAACGAGGAAAAGAAAAAAATCCAACACATTTTTATGTAGACAAACACTAATCCATTCCTATTGAGAGTTTGCATGTATAAACATTCTCATGATTATCCACATGCTCGCTTGGGCTGTATAGGGGAAGAAGGGAAAGATTAAAAAAAGTCTTTTGTGTTTAAGCCCCCACGCCGAAAACAAAGAAGTACACGTGAGAGTATATCACTCATGAGTATTTGTGTGTGTCCTTGGAAAACTGCCTGTTGGTGTTTAAACACTGCTGGAAAAGATGAATGGGACAAAGAGAGAAAAGAAGGTGAGGTAAGCAGAGATAGGGGAAAAGCAGTAACAACAACAGTAGAGGGAGGAGGTCAGGGTGAAAAGGACTCCCCGTATCTCCAGACTCCCCATCCACTGCTCAGAGGCAGTGACACAGCAGCAGCTTCCCCTGCCTTTCACGGCTCAGTCTCAGTGATTTGGAGCTGAATTTATCCCCCCAGCAACAAATACCAGCAGTCACTTTGGACTTATCAGTCCAGCAGTCGTGACTTCAACCTGGCAGAGGCTGTTTGCCCTTTCCCCTTGTCGGGATTGATCTGTATCAGTGATGATGAACACAATAGTTCCGCCTACTGGGCTGTAGCTTACAACCCGGTGGTAATAATGTCCAACAGAAGGGGTCAGGTGGCCCCCATACATGGGGGTCAGCAGCTTACCATGGTCATGGCTTCCCTGTACCCTCACCAGGGCAGTGTATTTTGGGGGCTGGCAAAGGCCTACGGGTGACGAACCCTACGGGAATCCGCAGGAGAATGAGACACGGACAGTTGGCTGATGTTCTCTGCGTGTATGTGTGTGTGTTTGTGCCGTAATTAAATCATGGGAGTTTCTGTAGCGCACATGGCGCTTAGAGGAAGCATGGGTGCTGACTTAATTACAAGAAAACAGAGGAAACTGTGATTACACACAATCACACCTGCACAGCACCACCAGTTCTTACACAGGGTTGTATAAACATGGTTTATTACAGGAACAGCTTTAACTTAGTCTAATAATCAAGCTCAGAGTTTTTACTGCAAACAGCGCCCTATCAAAGTCTAGTGTTTATTTGCTTTGAGGCAGGGATGTAAAATTATCAGTCATGCCAAGGTGAGTGTACCATCAAAGGTATCATGACTGCATTATTTTTGTTTGTCCAAGTTATCCATCCATATTCTGTTTTTGCTTATGATTGCAAGAACTTGGGTTTCCTGGTTCCTATCTTCTGTGGTTACTTGGTGAGAGGCAAGGTACTCCCTGATGGGGTGTCCATTGAACACAGAGACATACAGGACAATCAATCAGGCACACACAATTTGGAGAGACCAATTTTTTAAGGTCACTTAAATGACTTCATTTAAAGATTGAAAGTCAATTATCCAACATCCATGCAGTAATTTACAGATTTGCATTTCTTACCCACAAAAATTAGAGCTGCACTAGATGGATTTGATAAGAAAATGTTTATTTTGGTTGCTGACTCTGACTTGGGGTTTACAGCTCTTTCCATTTGATATATCATACAAGGCTCCTTAAAGAATTACCCTCTCAAAAATTATGCATTAATTATTCTAATTTATTTTCTCCTCATTCTTAATGTATTAGATTATCGACAATGTAGCTATAAAGATATGAATTACACTGACTATAAAGCAAAGACACCCGACCACATTTTGTGCTAAGAAGGAAAAGACAAAGAGGACTGGAGGATACTTTCAGCACAATTAAGGCATGTATCTTCCAGCTGGGTGAAATTATCACATGTAAATGAACAAAAAGCCATTCAGCATCGTAGTGGGTAAGAAGCATATAGTGGTACAGACAGACAAAAGGTGAGCATAATTGTTTGAATACACACACAACCCCGCGACACACTCTGGGTCACCATAAGATAGACACACTCAGATTGTTTACCGCGAGCTGCGCCTGGCTGCTTGTCAGATCAGCTAGTTTTCTAAATGATCTCATACTCTCTTGCTGCTTAACTGGGATGACAGCATACAGATGAGTCCGCCAGAGGGCCAAGTCTAGTTTGCCAGCCTGGGACCAGGAAATAAACAGAACTGTCACTCACACGCCAGTAGCACACCAGAACAACATCCCAACACTTATTCACATCTTTATATTTGTGTAAACCTTTAAATCAGACATTTGTAAAGCTGTGATTATAAGCATTCAGAATTTATGATGAGGGGAAAAAGTTTTTCTTGAGGATCTCTTCATCTAAGGGATTTTCATCTCTGTTTGCTAGTTAACTGGAAGGTGAACCTCTCGTCATCTAAAGTTTTTTTTTTGCATCCTTCCTTGCTCTTGCAGTGTTCTCTATCCCCCTCTCCATGATCTCTGAGCAACTTTCCACCTACAGAAAAACATTTCCACACAAAGATGCTCCCAACACGGTTTCACAGTGGAGGTGGTGTTTTTTAGATTGATGTGCAAGTTTTGATACATGCCAATCTCTGTGTTTTGCATGAAGGCGGAAAGATGAACACTAATCTCATCAGAGACAAACATTTCCTGTTTACTTTAAATGCCCTCTGATAAACCGTAACTTTGACTTTTTTAGCTTTTCTTTCAATCTACCACTCTTCCAAAAAGCCTAAATTTTTAAAGTGAATGAGTAATAGTTGTCCTGGTGAGAGAGTCAACCACCTTAAGTGTAGATCAATGCAGCTCCTCCATAGTAACCGTTGGCCTCTTGGCTTTTTCTCTGATCAATGCTAACCTTGCCAGGTCTATCAATTGTGCCATATTCACAACATTTTCAGATCATGGATTGAACCTTGCTTTTGCTTTGAGATCATTTGAAGTGCTGGGTATTTTTAAGACTTTGCACTGCTTCAAGCTTCTTCTCAATTTTATTTTTGGCCTGTCTTGTATTTGTTGGTCTTGATGCTGTTTGTTCCCTGTGTTTGCTAACAAATCTTTTGAAGGCTGAATTTACAGCATGTTGGATAAATTAGCTGACATATGAAGGCAATTGGACCCACTGAATATTATTTTGGTGTATTAAAATAGTCACTTTAACAGCCATTTTGTATTTTTATTTGTTAAATTTTTTTAAAAAAATGTCTTCCTTTCTTTATACTCTACAAATAAGCAATGTAATCTAATTTTCTACCACATGCAGTCTGTTATTTACTTTTAAATGATAACCTCCTACAACAACCTGCAAAAGTTCACTGAAAGGTAGCTTGTCCAATGTGTTTCTTTACATAAACACTTTCTTTCACATTTTGGTCAAACTCAAGCCTCCTGATTTTCCATTGTTAGTTTCCCAGAACCACAAAGCTTATAATTGCCAAAAACGTCTTGGAAAAATTAATTTGATGTTTTTCTTTAGAGAAAACAAACTGAAGGAGCTTTAAGCCTAGAGAGAAATTCTATAAAAATAAATACCATCATCAACCTGTTAAACCACTGTGATATGCAACTTCATTAGTAAGTGTAAGTGGTCCAAATGTTTTGATTTTTAAAATATTATATTTCTTTATGTTCATTATTTAGCCAGTGCTTATGGAGTACTTGATCAGCTAACACCGGACACACTGAAGCACTCCACACACGGATGCTTGGTGAAGAGGGTGCTTCACACTTTCTATGTAAAAAGGAGTAATGAGAGCATGTGAAGGCACAGGATTCAGTTGAGTAGTGAAGCAGCAGGGCTTGCAGCAAAGATCGTGTAGATCACTGACAGCTTATGTACGGTGCCATGATTTAAGGCATGCAGAAGACATATTCTGCAGTCTGGGCAAAGTGGTAGAATTAAATTTCCTGTGTGAACAAACTTTCATAAAAAGGTTCATTTTTTTCAGATTTGTTTCAACTTGAAAGTGCCATATTCAATAAATTATGTAGAATGGATACAAAACTGAAAACAATGTGCTGATGCAAAAAATAAGCATAAAGCACAACTGTATATTTATTTTTGAATTACAATCAATAAATTTTTTTATATGATTAATTATTGTCTAGCACTCTGATTAATCACTATGCTTAATGTTTCTGAGCTTGAAATGTAAAAATGCACATTTTCAACAAAAAAAAAGGTTTAAGAAAATTAGAACAAAAACCACACATCTGAGTTTTTCGGGTTTTCATATTCAGGAAGGTTTTAAAGAAGTCATTTTGTTTCAAACATAATTTAGAAATGCTAACTATAAACTGGTTGTGCTTCAATGGAAGGATAAAATAAGTTATGATGGATCTGTTGATGGATCAGTGTTGGTAGCACTGTTGCCTTGCAGTAGGAAAGTTTTCTGTTCCCCCCACATTTCAAAAGCATGACTGAGACAAGTGGACTGGGAGAAACCTGTCCACCACAGCCCACTAACAAACAAACTGGGCATTACATCACATTAGTGCCGAGCACTTTGACTTTCTTTTATATTTTTGCTATTCATCATTGCTGTTATTTCATTAAATGGTAATAACTGTACATGTTAACACCCTTGCATGCCAACTTTGTTTTATCCAGCCTAGCGCATCAGTCATAAAAACTAACATTGCCTTTCTAATTACCCAGAACGTTTTTTTTTTTTTTAGAAAATATTTAAATATCCCCTTTGTCCCGGGATCTTTTGTCCTTTTTCATGTTTGTCAAAACACCAACAGGTAAAGAGCACATGGTCTTACATGTAAGTATGTGATCGACCATGTTGTAACATCCTGTGTTCCAGTCATAGCAGCAATTAGTGTCCCATCTATCATGCCACCGTTACCGTATCTCTACCTGCCTGTGGTACAAAGAATGTTATAAATGTTTCTGTACTTCAATGACTGGTTACTCATAATTTCCTTAATGTTTGCCAGTTAAAAATCCTGAATTCATACCTGTAGTAAGTGCAAAATGCATGCAGACAGAGACCTGGTTATGTTAATATTATTATTTAGTTCCTGAAATCCATGGGGTGCCAAAGACAAATTATTCATTTTCATCTTTAATTTTAATAATATGTTTCACAATCATTAATTAGTCTTTCGGTACTTATTAAATTGGGTTAGCAGGCTGGCAGAACAATTTTATGACGGAACTAAGCTAAGCTTTTTTTAATGTTTCTATTGGATGATGTGTAAAGCCGCTGAGAGAAAATTCTCATATTTAGAAGTACTATTATCATTTCTGGGCATATAGATGGTTATAAGTTGGAACTATACAGAGAGCTATCAGCTACAGCTGAATCTGTATAGCGGTGCTAATATCCCACCTGAATAAAATGACAGATGCTGAGTGTTTGGTCAGGAACTGCTAACTCCTTAGTCATTCAGGGTTTCCTGAACCAGAAGCTGTAAAGTCCTCAGTTGACATCTAAAAGACACAGATAGTTCCCTCAGCTTCATCCTACATGCACAAACATCCACTGTCGCACTACTAAACTCTGATATACACACGTTATGCTTCCATGCGCGCATCAAAGCTCAGAACACCACGAGCTATCACACCCTCTGTCAGACAGATGCTCAATTCTATTCCCTCTCACACTTTCAGGTAAATCACAAGGAAATATTCTCATGCACAGGATACACAAATGCACAATTATGCACACTCTGACCATCTGGTAAGGTTGTGCTCACTTTGCATTGATAAAAGAAGCGCATGAAAATAACAAAAACCCTAACATCAGCTTGCCGTGCTGCTAATTTTTCTGTCTACAAACCAGAAGCAGGCGCACCGCTGTGAATTACTCTCTATGCATGGGAGCGAATAAGTGCACAAATGCATTTGTATCAGCCGCACACACTCGCTGACAGATTAATGTGAATCCGTGTTATGCTGACAGTCCAGGCATTTAAGCAGGCAGGGTTGTGCGTGGTGTAAGCTGTTTCCTGCGAGAGCTTTGAGAAATGTGAAAGGAGCCCCACACTTTCTGTTCCCACTTTCCCTCCAAGGAGAAGTAGCCATAGAGAACACCGCATGAAAATATAAAAACAGGTTGTACAATCTGACTTATAAAATCATTACAAAGGAAAACGTCCCTGTGGGATAATGTGGGATATTAATGTTTATGGACACTTAAATCCACCAGAGCCTCCAGCTACAGTACATTACTTTGCTCTGTTCATTTTTGTACGGGGCCCAGCTTTTGCCAGCATGCCTTTTGAGAGCATAAACACGGCTGCACAGCTACAATAAGGTGCATGAATTAGATATGAGGTTGATATAGAGATGTAACAGATCTGTTGGCTTTAGCACTGCATTGCTGCTCCAAAACTGTGCAGCAATATAGATACCAAAAGGCAGAACGTAGGGGAAAAAACTTGGCATTTAACACATGGAAAAAGGTGGACTAGATAAGAGGATATTTCTGCTCTGTCTTGCATAAACACATCATCGGACAGAAAATGTATGTTTGATTCACTGACTGAGCAGTGAACTGCATGCATTCAACGCATTCAGGCATGCATGTGCAAAGGACAAGACTCTCCACATCTGACCAAGCCACTCCACTTGAGCTGATTGATTTCACATCACTTCTGTATCCCCGATAACTGCATGCCCGAAGGGCTGCAATGGCGCCAATATTTCACTGCTACATGCGTGCACAACTGCACTATGTTTGCAGCACGTTTTTTAGTGTGGGTCCTGACATTGTGTGTGTGTGTGACTGGTGTGGGTGAGTTCATGGGAGGATGTACGATCGTAGGTGTGTGCGTGTTGTGAAAAGCACCAGCAGCTGGTAACTGTATACGCGGTGACATTTTTGATGATGACATGCCACACATGTCTGCTTGTATCCAAGACAAGATGGAACCTCTGCTGCTACTGCGCCTATTGTTTTTCTTTTCCTTGTCAACAATCTGAAGTAGGTTTTCTGAGCTAGTAGGAAGAAAATAAGGTGTCTTTCTAAGGTAAAAATAAAATGTTTCTTTTTTTTCACATTTTGTCACATTGCAAACAAACTTCCCTTGTAATTATTTTTTTTGTGCGACTAAAAACATAATTTTGAAGTGGAAGAAGAAAAAATGCTAAATGGTTGTCAAATGTTTTTCATGAACACAAGCATCAAAAGTCTGGTGGGAACTTGTGAGTAAACCAACAAAAAAAAAAAATTACACAGTCTATGAGCATTTCACAGAGCACAGTACGGTCCTTCATCCAAAAAGCAAATATGCACATTACCATTAACAAACCATCTCCAATGTGCTGGTGGCAGCAGCATGCTGTGGGGACACTTAGTGAAACAACAATGCTGGTCAGAGTTTTTGAAGTTGGATGAAGTTAATTTCAGAACAATCTGGGAGGAAAACCTGTGAGAGTGCAAAAGACTTGGCAATAAGGAGGAGATTCACCTTAGACCCTAAATGTCCAGCCAGCCTATCAACTGAATTATTTAAACAAAAGATATTCCCATGAAAGAATAGTCAAGTCAAAGCCCAGCATTTTGAATTAATTATTTAGAAATGTCAATATCACAAGGTTTTTTGAGTGTTTTTAAAATATTTTCTCCTAAAAGTAGAATCAAATCACATTTTTTGATGCTGCGTGTAAACATAAGAATGTCTCATCTGCAATTTTCAGGGCAATTTTATGCTCCACAAATATTAGGCTCTGCAGCTGTCCTAGACCGCTGCAGCTACTTTTTCAATTGCTATTCTTTCCGTTTGTAGTCCTTCTTTTTGTACGGAAGGCTGTCAGCAAAAGATTTCAAACACAGATAATTTAAAAAGGTTTCATTCTGAAATGTCAAATGTGATAAAGCAGTTGTTTCATCTTGGATACAGCGTGCCTTGTTGGCCACAGAATGTCCTGTTTTATCGGCGGGTTCTCTATGCAAGGCACGGATGAAAAGCTTGATTAACACTTGAAAACCCTGGGAATTTTCTGGCTCTTGAGGGAAAGCAAACAACCCCTTAATTGAATGTTCGAATACGGCTTCCATGCCTGATTTTGTAAACCACTGGTTAGTGTAGAAATGTATCAAGGAGTGGTTTTTCAAGAGAGCCAAACCAATTATGCCTGTTTACTTATAGGTTTTACTCTGTTTAATATTCAAGCTTTCAGTTTTAACTTTATTTTTTGGAGCTCTGTGTTTTTTGAGAAGAGGCTGGGTGATGATTAGAGCGAACGAGGAGAGCAGTACTGCAAACTGGTGCCAATTCTTTTCTTTTTTTACTATTAATGAAACTGCTGTGCTGACATTAGCATAGATCATACAGCAATCCATAATACATAGCTCATTAATGAGGTTGGTATTTTTGATCCATAATTAAGGAGTATATTTTTTACGTACTGTGCCTTTCAAAAGTACGCATCCCATAATCTGTTTCACATTTTGTTGTCTCAAACTTCAGTATAGTTTGCCGTGACTTTATGTGAAACTATAAATACTGACATTTTAAAGTATGTGTCTATAACGTGCTTCACCTGAGTGACTAGGATGTCAAAAGGCTTTTTTAATCAAATTTTAATACCATTTTTCAATGGCAGTGATTAGGACATAGACTTAGACTTAGACTTGTACTTTATTGATCCTTTGGGAAGACTCCCTCAGGAAATTGAAGTTACCAGCAGCTCCCAGGCAAAAAACAAAGATAACACACAGTAAGCAAAAGTGCAAAAGAATACAAAAATACAAATTAAATACTAAGGTACACACTAAATGTGAGTAACCAAAACCTTAAATTATGCAAGAAAAACCTTAAATTATGCAAGAAACAAGGAATAAGAATATAGAATATAAGAATATAAATAAATATAAATACAACACAAAACAAATATAAGAATTTGGCAGATAGATTGACCAATGATATCGTATTGCACTATGTGGTTTGACCTGATAAGTATGGAGAAAAATACAATGTTGAAAAGATACATCTGTTGTATTTAAGTTAAAAGACAGATTAAGACCTACCGTGCTTCAATTTAATCAAATTTCCTCCAAAATATGCAACTTGTCCACATTTTATGTAATTTATTTTGGAAAAGTTATCTGTAAATGAACATTAAAAAAGACAAAATAGGGAACTGACGTACTGTTTTTTTAAGTAACATAAAAATTAGCATTCTTCAATTTCAGAGTAGTTTCAATCTGACAATTTAATCTGTTTTTCCTGAAAACAAACTTGGTTGTTTTTCACAAGCTTGGCACACCAAGTTAGCTTTTGTAAATAAATATGAAGGACCACAATAGTACTCTTACTAGGAACTAAATGTATGACCTTGAGTTCAATTTCCAAAATAAAAGCAACATATTCACAATGACACATGTAAAATGCTACATTATGCATTTTTATATTTCAGATTTCATGTGTCCCAGTAAGAACACCTAACAGAACCATTCTCTTGTAGGTTCTGTTTGTTTATAGAATGTTCTTGTTCTGCTGGAAGTTGAATCTCCACTTCAGTCTCAAGCCTTCTGCAGACACCAATCGGCTTTCCTTCGGGACTGCCCTGCCTTTAACCACAAATATCTTCAGAATAACTCTGAGAATCTCCCCTGTCCCTGCTGGAGAACACCACCATCACATGACGCTGCAAAAACCTGTTGCATCGGGGGATGATGTGGTGAGAGTGATATGCAGTGTTAGTTTTGCTTTTAGGTCAAAAACTTTTATTTTTCTCTCATTTTAACCAAAGCACATGTTTGCTGTGTCCTCTATATAGCTTTTGTTAAGCTGGTTTCTCCTATAATTCATCAAATCGTCCTTATAGACCAGATCTGAAAAATACACAACCCGATTATACACAGATGGAATCTTATAAATGGTTTACTTGCACTGGATTTAGGGGTATTGGAATATAGGAGGCTAAAAAACATTTTCATTTCACACTTTTCAGATTTTTATGCATTATGGACAAACTTGGAGCATTTTTCTTCCACTTCACAATTATGCCCTGGTTTGTGTTGGTCTATCACATAAAATCCCCAATAACAACACTGATGTTTGTGTTTGTGACAAAATGTGACAACCAGGATTATGAATGCTTATGCAGGGTTTTGCAATTTGCATGGAAAGGCTGCAGTACACCCATACCTGGGCCATGTTATCGTTCAGCGTGGTGGCTATCGATTCACCATGCCATTTGGCTATTGATCGGAGTAGATCCCATTATGTCAGTGATATTGTAGCCCTCTGGAGCACAGTAAGTTTAAATGGGGGAACCAGCCAGTGAGAACTGATGGGATGAGCGGAATCAGATGCAAACAGCAGCACAGTAACATGTAGCTTGGGGTAGCACGCCATAGTCCAGGAACAAGCACTCTCATTTCTCTCGTTTCTAACTGTGCCGAAGGGAGCTGTAGAACCACACAGAGTAATGACACTGACTGTTTCAGAAATGCAGATTTTTTTTTTCTTTTTTATTAGTGCAGCTCACCGTGCCCTAATATCCCCTGCGACAGTCAGCGCCTACCACACTGCCTTCTGTTGATCACTCAAATTGACCAACTCACTATGCGGCGGGGTGTGGAGAGGAGGGGAGGATTTTCATTGGCCTGGGATGATTGGGAAATCCGGGGAAAGGAGGGTGGCTGAGTGGGCGTTCACCGCCACTGCCTACTCTCTTTCTGTTCAAATCTGCCTGTCATGTATTTATAGCAATATTGAATTTAATTGCATTTCTAGCAAAGGGTGTTAGACTTTAAGAGACCCATAAATGGAATTCCAGGCATGCAGTAACACAATTTGCCATGCAAAGAGCATGTAAAGTGCACACTCATGGAAAGCAACCTAGCCTGCAATTTGTGTAATGCAAAAAAATCCAAAGCGAAAGCCCATCAGCTCGCTGTGTCCTGGATACCAAGGCCGGCTGGTAAGTGCTGTCCCTCAGGCTGTGCGCTGTGCCATGTTTCTCAATAAGGCATGGTTTGAGATGGTGCGACACTGAAGAGGTACCCCACTGGGTGGCAAATGACTGCTAAACTGGCAATGAGATGATGTGAGATACTGTAAAAAGCCCAGTCGAGCCTGCCATCGCTCTCCATCCATCCCTGACCGCTTCATTTTCTAACAAGACAAAGACAGTTTACACAAAGGTAACAAGCAGCTGTAGGTCCTGCCCTCTGTAGGGGCACTGCTCAGATTCAAATTCACAGTCTGTTTATTAGATAATAAATTGAGCGTGAAGGATTAATTTGCATTTACTTCATCATTCTGCTGATATACAGCAGCAATCTATCCAGTGGTGCCCAGAGCTTAATATCCCAGAGAATAAAAAACTGACATGCTGATATGTGATTTCTTTCCTTCAAGGACGGCGGAGAGTGAGGGCCGTAGCAACAGTCATGCTGAGATTCACTCTTCTTGCTTCCTTCCACTAAGTTCTTTTCACTCGACGTCTGAGCCAGAATATCAGACGCAGTGCTGAGAGTTATCCAATATTAAGTGTAATCAAAATCTTAATGAACATCATTAAAATCAAACTGGGGCTCACATCACAGTGGGTTAACACGGTCTGAATATGGATGAATGTGTGCGTGGGTGTGTGTGTGTGTGTGTGTGTGTGTGTGTGTGTGTGTGTGTGTGTGTGTGTGTGTGTGTGTGTGTGTGCTTAAAGCTATCAGAGGCTGTCAGACCGCCTCAGGGAAAGCCGCATGGGGGTCACTCCTTATTCGGAGTTTGGCTGACATAGCTTTACATTTTGAGAATTATTATTTTTAAATTCTTTTAAAGAACGGGAGCATGACAGCTGAGTAAGCCATATTAAAGAAGGCAAAAAAAAAAGGATGCTGGGTGGCCACATCAATTTCAAGCACCAGTCTGGACATTCAAAGGTGACATGGTTAATCCAAGCACCAGCTAATGCTCTGCTAGGATTACAGAAGTATAAACTGAATAAATCCTTTGAAACATTTGCTAATATATGACATACTGTTCTAGTGCTCCACTTAATGACTAATTGTTTTGTTGTGTTCCTAAGCCAAAACTAAGCCCACTTGTAAATCATGGGTTGGTTACTGTTGTCGAAACATACGCAATTTTAAAAAATTACATTTCGAAACTGCTCATATTTTTGTCATGATGTTCCAATTCTTAGCTATACCAGTTGGCAAAAAGAAAATCTGTCAGTAAAAACCCAGCTGATTGTATCTTGATTTGCTCTAATCCATCACCCGCAAACATGGTGATATCTTTAACCTTTACCTGACTTTATATTTCTAACACCATCAGAAACAATGCAGGTTTTTGCATTTTTACACTAGAAATAATGGCACACTCTTTTGTTTCATTTAATGAATAGATCATTATAGCTTAAAAAACATTTGATTGGCTGATTACTGATCAGAACCAATCAACAGATAACTGGGAGATTGATTGGTGCATTTCCATTAGCTAAAAAGCAATTTATTTATTTATTTTCAAATATCGCTATACATCTATTTCTATTTAAGGCTATTTTAGTGCCAGGTTCTCATCTGCCTAGAACTGAAACCCAAAGAGACAGTTAGAATGTATCCAACTACACATCCTTGTTTGTTTGTTTTTTTTTTGTTTTTTTTTTTAATCGCATCGCTCCGAAATGATTAATATGTTTCACTCTGTAGCTCTGAGCATGTGGACTCAAACCTGTCAGTTGCGTGGTCCAGCAAAATCACCTGCTCATTAACCTTAGTTTGACAAGGATTGGGACATGGCAGGTGGCATGAAAGCTCATATATGTGGGCAAGAAATTCAACCTCTCTATCTCAATAGTTGAAATTGAATGCGCAGGGTGAAGCGGGGTGAGCGTCATTATCGAGCAGTCAATCTGAAATACGGTGAAGTGAGATCCACGGGGGTCGTATGGATTATAAGCGGCGTGCGTGTGCGCGTGCTAACGGTGGATGGGCTGATTTTTTTTTTTTTTTTTTTTCCGCTCTTCTGTCTCGCGCGCGGACCTGAGGCACGAGCAGATGCTGCTTGGGCACGCGCTGCCTCTCGAGCCAGCTGCCTTAAATAAAGCTGACGAGAGCAAACGGAAGCTCGCCGTTTATCAAAGCAGAGATAAAACCTTATTTTTACTTGTTTCAAAACATGTTTCGTGACCACTTGATGTCTCACGTTAATAATCTCATGAATGGACCAAAAATATACGAATGTGGGACCTAAAAAAAGCGACAAGAGGAGTCAGAATAAGGATGGTCGAAAGTGAAAGAGCTGCTAAATAAATGACCAAGCGCTTAAGCGTCAAACTTCACGTAAACTGGACTTTCTGATAATTATGTCAAGTGCCATATTGATCTTAATTTGTGTCATATCCTTTTAGAATGGGAAAGAGTGATTTTGTGTCAATTTCTATCCCACCTTTTCTTGTTACCCTGAACATGGAGAGGCGAAAAGCCGCTGTTGAACTCCGCTCTTACCTCCAGAGAACGGCGAGTCGCTGTCCAGGGTTCCCGGGATGCTCAGTCTCTGTCCAGGGTCCTGAATCTCATCTCCGGCTCCACGCAAGGTGGCTTTGTAAATCCGCTGCGTGGAGGCGCTGAAAACGCCGGTACAACAGGGGGAGAAAAAAAAAAAAAAAAAAAAAAAAGAAGGAGAAGAAAAGCTGCTGCCTGTCCGCTGTGAAGTTAAAGAGAATCCCAATCCCAACACGCCGAGCGACGGCTGCTCCAAACTCGTTTGCAAAATACGTGAGTTCGCATTCAGGATAGTGAATCCTGAAAGCGAAGCCTGTTGGCCAAATGGAACCGCTTTGGCAAGTGTAATTGCTGAGGCTTCTTGGCCAGTTGCTTCTTCCTCCGGATAGGCTTAAACACCTCCCCCTCCTCCCTTTTTCCTCCTCCCTATCTCCCCTGTTCTCAGTCTCTATCAATCACAGCTCCCATTCAAATATGTTGGAGCGACATGAAGCGAGAGCCTAATTCTGTAGACTGCAACAGACATGAGCGAATTACTGCCAGTACTGGCACAGGGCTCACTGTGATAAAGGCATCGTTGATTAGACTATAAAGTCAGAACTGAAGAGATGGTTAATTCTTATGTTAGACAAACAGTCCTGATACATGAGGCGTTTGCATTTAAATCTAAACAAATCAAGGTTTTTTTTTTCTGCTGAATATTTTAATTACAAATAACAATGATGCTGCAGCTGTTAACTAGAAAAAAAGAGAGAAACGATCAAATAATTAATTTGGCAAGATGCCATTCTTGTATCAAGCAATGACCTTATTTTGAAAAAGAATGCTATTCTTGCAAGTAGGAATAGTTTGCCTATTCTTTAAACCATATAAATAATACAAAAGAGGATGTATTTGTGTTTTGAATCCAAGCTGTGAGATAAATTGAAAATCCTTACAGCAGCTTTTATTTCCCTCCATGCAAACACATTGGCAATGCTGCATTCCAAATCAAATCAAGAAGAAAATGTTAACAAATGTGTTATCACTTTGGAGAAAGTGAGGGAAAAAAGAACATTAGGTTGTTTAAAAAAGGAAATGTTTTTTTCATTCCAAACTCAAACACAAACAAAAATAAATTGTAGAACCAACCACTGTTCACTTATTGTAGCATTAATTTAGCATTTGGAGGTAAGCTGATGAAATCTTCTACATCCAAAAGAACGCTCGGTCTTTCGTCAGTCCATAAAATGTCAGTCAGGGTTTTATTTGGGAAAATAGAACCCCTTATGTTCATAAAACACTATTTAGCAACAAGATCCTGCTGATAGCTGTTGACTTTTAGAGTACTCGGTTAATAGAGTACTCTAGCTGTTCTTTTTAACCTTGATGGTGATTATGGGTTGAGTCATTGGACATTTTCTAATCCATTTGATTGTGTTTTCATCTGTGTTCATCTGGTTTTGTTTTCAATTTAAATGCACAACCAGTGCATTTTTTTCTTTTTTTTTTTTGATTTCAGATTTTCAGAGAGGCGTGCACAACAATCAGCATGCACAACATTCATGGCCTTTGTCCTTAAATAAGGAATAACAGTTTGAAATCCATTTTTTACAGAATGAAGAACCTTGGAGGTTGCTCTTCTTTTTCGTTTACTTACACACAGTCAGGATAGATGTGCCAAGGGTGTTAATACTGTTGTTTTCTCATTACTCTACATACTATTAAATTATTTACCATGTAGAATTATATCTTTTACCAAAAAGTGTGATTAAGCTGGTTAGTAACGTTCAGCTGTTGTGGACTCGTTCTTCAAGTATAAAGTGAAACCTCTTTGTGAGAAATTTAAATCTGTTCTGTTTTGCGCTTGGTTTGGATTTTTCCTGGTGGATCTTTTTTCCTCCAACGTGTGGAGACTAAGTGCTTATGTTGACCCGTCCTATGTAGCATCCTGACCTTGCATAGTTGTCTTTGTTAGCGTAATCGATTGGCAGCCTCTCCAGGGCTTTTGCCCAGTTCTTGCACTAAGAAAGCAGTGCTAGACTCCGACAGTCTGCACCTGGATTAGGAACGGATGGATGAACTTTGCAATTTTTTACCACCAGCACCTGGTTGCATGGTGTGATTATTTGCACTGTTAGTTTAACAAAACTAACTCAAATCTGTCTGTGGGATTTCTGCTGATTTTTCAGTTTCCTCCTGTAATAAAACAATTGCACACCACAGATGTGTCATTGTGACCTTAAGAGAGATAAAACAATTGTAATGAATCGACTGGTTGCTGGATTCAAACTACCACAATGTGAAAAATTATTTAGATGCATGCAAAAGTCTGACTTTAACTGAAAACTTCTGTCAACTTTGACTTTTCCAGCCATTTGGGGGCAGCAGCTGCTTTCTGTGGTAATAGTCACCTATTTACTTATTTGCTGTCCTTTACTGACGCCTTACTGTTATATTCATGTTGGAGTGTTATGGAGATGGTCCTGGTGACCAATTATTTAGAACCTATAAACATTATAATAGAAAAAATTCAGAGCAAATATAACATTAAGTACATTAAAAGTGCAAACATCAGTTTTACTGTTACAGTGGCAATTAAAAACTTCATTTAGTTGATAACAATCCAGACCACATACAAAACTAAGGACAACATAAAAAAATTATTTTGCTGAGTAATTTTTATTCATTTATTAAAAGAGAGATAAAGTAGGATATGACAGTGGTAAAGGACAGTGATAAAGAAAAACAACTATACAGAATCTCTAAATCTAGATAAATGAAGGGAAACATTAGCAGAGGCCACATGATCAGCTTCCTCACCTTGGTGTCCCTAGAGTGTGCAGGAAAAACATTTACACCGTCATATTTTTATGAATAATGAAAATTTAAATCTGAATGCAAAGTATAATGTTCTTGACTGTCTCTCTAAACATAAAGTTTCAAATGTTGTTTGACCTTAATGATAACTACTCAGCAAACATTGTTGGAGTCTGTAATAGTTTCACTTGTCCTGAAATCACTCATTGACTCTGAAAGTTTGGCAACTTCACAGTTAAAATACAGTATATTACCAGAAGTTAATTTACAGAAAACGGTGAACACTTTTAGAAGTTATTTTCAAATAAAGCTGTTGTTAAGTCTGGTGCTTTATGATCCTCTCCTTGCTATTTTAGGTACATTCCTACAGGATGTGGCTGTTCATTTTCTACGGGGAAACTGTTTTGCAATTAAATGTGCTCCAGTGGATGAGCAGGCTTTTTATGGGGCTTGAGTAACTGCTTATAGAGAGTGAAATATTTAAAGCCAAAAATTCAAAGCAACACTTTGCAAATCACTTTGCGCTGCACCTTCAGGTTTTATTAATAGCACTTTTTGAGTATTTTAGAGCAAACGAGACTGAGGAGGCCTTGTCTCATATTTGAGTTAAGGAATCCAGTTACTCATTTAACACTGACAATTCATTGGCAATTCACAACTTAAGTGTAAAGCATTGGGCAGTCAACAATTACCTGTTTTTTGGCATCAAGTATTGATGAGTGTATACTGTAAATGCAGTGCAGTGGTAGCCAAGGGATCAAAGGTCACAAAATTTAATTTTTTTAAAGTGTTTTTCCTTACACCTTCATGTTGTTTCAATTTACCATTTTAATCTTTCTTCTCATAGGCAAACACATTGTAAGCACAACATAAATATTTTCCAGTCTTTTACAGACAGACTTTTATGAATTTAAATTGCCTCAATCTTAATTAAACAAAACAGAAGTCTTTCTCTTTTTTTAGCAAAGCGGACTTTACATTCAAGCGTCTTTCATCAAATCAGTTCAATACAATAAGTTTGTCCTTTAAAAGAGCCTCTTTTACTCTTTACAGTAGTGTTTTGTAATCCTTACTTGTTTATCTTTGCTGTTTTTTGTTGCTCTTGTGGTGCAGCCCTCTGGTGTTGCTTTTTTTTGTTTTTAAAGCGATTCAGTATTGAAAAAAACAATGACTGACAATGAATGCTCAAAAAGGTTAGGTGTTGTCACATCAGTAACAGATCATAGTCAAAGCACTCACTCATATGTTTTGCATAACATTGAGTCACAAGGCAATCTGAAGTGAAAAAATGATCAAAGAGACTAAGATCCTCTTTAGGAGTTTTACTGGAATTCCACCTAAAAGCGAAGGAAAGATTTAATGTCATTTTGTCAGTCTTTATTTATTTTAGTTGGTCTAAAATAAAAGTCTGTTTTATTTTGAAGTTCTTTTTATTCTGATTCTTGTCTTGCTCTTTATGTTGTCCCTCTTTATTTCCTTAGTTTCATCATGTGTACTATTGTCTGGTTTGATTTTGTCATTCCTTCTGTTTTCTTCCCCTAATACTCCTCAGCATTATTTCCTTTGCTTGTTTAAATGCCCTGCCTATTTTCTTGCATGGACATCAAAGGCTCTGTGAATTTAAATAAAGATGTTTTTTTTGCCTTGTTTTTTCTAAAATTGCCTGCCTTACCTGTGACTGTACTTTGGTCCTTTTCTTGGCCTGTGCACGTAATAACCTCCCCACAAACCACATATGTCATTGTCAGAGTGAATCTATATTGAATGCCATGTGGATTCATGCTCTGAATGTTTCTATAAAACAGCAATCCATCTAAAACTTTCAATTTAAGCCTGGACCACAGGCAGTAGCGGACCAAACAATTGCTGACCGCCTTCCACATAAAATAGACATAAATTTATCTGACAGTAAAAACATTAATGCCTTCAACTTTTTCGCAATGTGACATGTTACATCTATAAATTGTAATGTATTTTATCGGGATTTTATGTGATAGATGAACACAAAATAGTGTGCAGCTTGTGAAGTGAAAGGAAAATGATTTTTCACAAATAAAAACATAGCTTGATGTCCGTTTGTTTTCACTTAACTTCGACACCCTTAAATAAGATCCAGTTCAACTAACTGCCTTCAGTAAATTGTTTTCCTTTGTTAGGGTTTATTTACTCCAACTGTGAATCTGAAGCTCCTTCAGTATTGACATGGACCTACTGACTGTTTCTCATATTATTGCTCTTTGTGAATGGCATGCCAGTTTAGATGGACAGTCAGGTCTCAGTAGGTTTGTCATTGGGCTATTTTATTTTTTTTTTTACATTGGATGATAGACTGAATGGCTTTAAAGCTTGGGCTACTGTTTTGTATCCCAATTCTGGTCTTAACTTCTCCACAACCTTGTCTATTATGTGTTTTGTTTGTTATTATGTGTTTTGTGATCCTTATGATACCATTTGGTCACTACTTAGTCATACATTCTATTAATCTCCTTTATGGAAAGTATCAAGATGAAAACTATTGGTAAAGGAAACTCATAATGAGTCTGGGGGAATGAACACACACTTTCCAGATCTTAATGTGTAAAAACAATTTCTAATTTCCTTACATTTAGGCACTTCTTTGTGTTGATCTGTCACATAAAAATCCCAAAAATTAAGACTGAAGTTATTGTGTCATAAAAATGTGTACAGGGGCATGAACAGTCTATATCTATATCTATCTATCTATATCTACTATATATATATATATATATATATATATATATATATATATATATATACACCATGACACTGTTGGATATTACAAAGCCATCCCAATGAGTGAGGTCATAAGTGTACAGATGGATGCCCTGGATACATTATAAGTGGTTGTAGGTATATCATGCAGCAATGTTTGAGCAGAAATAGAACATGAAAAGGATCAAGTCAATAACTCCATATCAGCTAACACACTGTAAAGTCATGGGTCAGTGCCATAAATATTGGCTAGGTCCCCCCCGTAGGGCTACAACAGGAATATTGTCATGTTTTTTTCGTCATGAGTTGAGCTGTTCAGTTCTGTGTAGAAGGGGGTGGGGAGTTTGCTGTGTCTCATTAGTTTTCAAAATTGCATCCATATGAGTGACTGCACATGGCTTTTTGAAATCAAGGAGCCACAGAAAAGCCCTCACGCACTCAAGTCATCATTTCAAAGTTATTCAAAAACCCCCCACACACTGTCGTCACGTTAAAAGTAATTTACCCTGATTAGCCAATCAGTGCCGATTAGAATCGCCTTATGGAGTGAAATGCAAGGTGACTGTCAGAGTGAGCTTTGATGGAGGAGATCAGAAGGTTATTCCTTGGCCCAATTCAAAGTGAATGTAGGATGAGGGGTGTTAAATATTTAGGAACAAACCCCCATTACCCCCCTGCCTCCCTCCTCCCTGTTAGATCTCTAGCTGTAGCTTCAATGTTATGTAACAAGTGTTTTCATGCTTTTGGGGTGTGTGAAAGCATGCAGTCTGACAGCCGGAGAGAGTGGAAGCTGACTGTTGTTCTGCTTTCATCATAACAGTTCACCATTCTTACCTGTAGAACGCCAGCAGAATTTAGAGTGTCTCTCAGTATGGCATAAAATAAAAGATTACTGCAATTGTCTGACATTATACATCGATGGAGATGAATTTCTGTCATTATTCACCAGCTCACATTATTCTTTCGAGAACACAATTCCTTATTTCTGATACTGTCCATCTTTCTTAAAAATCCACCCTCACACTTATGGAAACGAAGAATTAGAACCATCATGGAAAAACATTCAATGTTAGAAAAATCATTATTTTGGCAAAATTGGTTATGGGTTTCTCCTTTGCAATAATCGTGCTTTTGTGATTGTTGCAACATAAACGTAAACCTTCAACTTCTTCACAACCACCAATAGGGATTTTCATTGTTCCGAGAACAAGACTTGAGGCCATTTTAATACCAGACTGACACCACAAGATAAAAAAACTGAGAGAGGGTTTTCTTGGGCGCATCAAGAGTGCAGACTGCTCAGTTATGTTCAATGGAGCATAAATGTTTCCCAATTGTTTTGAGCATTTAGAAAAAACGTCTGTGGTGAAATCATGGTGGTGTGTTGTTCACCTCTGGGTCCTAGGAGCCAGGAAGCAGTGGGAGTTTTTCCAGATGCTCGCTCAGGAGGAGATTTCTGCAAATTTAATGACTCAACAAAGCTCTTAAGCTGAATAATGTTTCACCAACTAGGCTTAAGACTAAATTTTATTTTCTGTTGTAACTAGTGGTATGCCACTTTACGCATAGAAGAAAGTCTTTTCATAAAGTTAATGAAACTTCCGATTTTGAGTGTACTTCCACAACAAGGCCAAACAAACATACCCATTTTATTACTTACAATGTCATTGAAAAGTTCATTTACTCCATTAATCCTTTCTATACTCAAGTGAAACACACTATACACGGACTGTTTTTAAGCGTTTAAGATCAGAACACTACATCAGACTAATACACTATGATATCCCAATTCGCTTTTATTTATATATAAACATTTTGCTAAATGAAATGCACTCTGACCATTTATGAGTGCCTCATTTATAGTATTTTTCATTTTATCAGTAATGTTCTTGTGAATGTTCCTCATCTATAGTTTCTTTTGAAAAATGTATTTTGACTTAGACTTGGACTGACTTTATTGTCATTTTGCATGCACAGGGTGTATACAGAACGAAATTTTGTTGCATACGGCTCAGGACAATGTTTTGAGGTTTAAGCGTTTAAGATCAGAACACTACATGTTCTCATTTGTTCTCATCTAGTTTACTTTCCTGGCTAAAATTATTCTATTTTTAGTGCTACATTGAACATGTACAGTGATTTTTACGAATCACTGTTGTGTCGGTCACTTTCAGCTGTCAGTTTCACTCTGAAAGCAGCAGCAGAGCACAAGAGTCACAGCTAGAGCCATAAGACCTGAATGGTTTGTAGAATTGAAACTGGAAATGTTGACAACAATGAGCTTCTTCCTCAAACTAATCAGTGTTTGTTTGCAGGTGATTAGCAGCTAAGTGAAAATGTAGCTGAGTTGATCATTCTTCTAATTAATTCAGCAGAATTCAGCACAATACAAGAGATAACCTCTGAACTAAGCAGAGGTGGAAAAAACTAATTAAAATCACGCAGGAACAAGTGAAAGTTTTACTTCAAATTATACCAGCCACAGTTTATTTATTATGTATAATGCATAAACGGAGTGGGTGGCTAAAGATGATTTTAGTCTAATTGAGCTCCAGCACCTCACATTATGTTCCTGAAAACAATGTGTACTGTATTATGTTATGAAGTGGGAAAAAATTAAAGTTTTGTTGAGTTTGAAAGTAAGTTCGAAATTACTACTTCATTCAAATCCTAAAAAATCTGTACTATTATTGGAGGAATAGTTTATTTTGTGTTGTTCGTATTTTAGTGGAAGCACTGCATTTTTTCTTTTAATTTATTTTCCATGCAACTATCCATATACATAAATAACAGAAGAAAAATTTAGCACAAGTATTACAGGAAAATGACCTACATCCCTTGATAAGAAACACAATTTTCTGAGATTTGATATATGCTTTAGTAAGAACACAATGTTACATGTTTATGCTCAGACTTATTACTAGAATTATTCAGTTATCCCAACTCGTCATCAAGTATTTAATCAAGCTGCTGTAATAAAAAAATAGTTTTAAATAATGTCATTAGCCCCTGAACTTCCCTTCACCCCACTCTGCAGTAAGTTATTCTTCCAAGACCAGGATTGTTCAAGCTCTGACAACATTTGTATAATGTGGTTCAAATGCTAAGTCAGCGTTTTAGAGAGGCAGTTGGATCCTCAAGCAGCAGTGAAAATATTGTTATAAACACTTAATTCTGTCGGAGACCAAAACTAAAGTCGTGGTGTTGTCTTGCTTTGTACTGCATGGTGCCCTATATTCAAATGCTGATTATGTGCCTCCAAATGTGAATGTATGGAACACATATTGTTCTGTTAAGTCAGTGATGCATGCGTGTGACTTATTATGGGATACTCTATTGAATATTGCTTGCATAATGGAATATAAGATGTATAAATTATACAGTGTTGCGATGCCACTGTCTAATTTCTTAATTTGTCCATACTTATAGTCAGCCTGACTATTTTTAGCTGAATGTTTAATCTCCCCCAAGTGGTAAATAAATCAAATAATCATTAGCTGAATTGAAGAGTCAGAACAACTCAAAGCATCCATCCTGCCAAGATGAGCGGAAACTCATCATAGCAGACAAAGCAACTGCATAGTGTCCCTTGACATCAACTATGTTGTTATTGGGTCATGCTGCGCTTATGTGGTATTTCAGAGTTTGTGTAATAATCCTCCGGGGTGTTTCGACAAAAACAAAAGACCAGCATCAGCCTGATTTAGTTAGTTTGACAGGGTCTTAGTAAGTTGATACTGAAATGTTAATTCCCTAAAGTTGGGCACTGTTGTTGATTAAAACACATTGAAGATGCATAAAAATTCTGATGGTCTAATTCTAAGAAACTTTGCTTATAAGGATGAACTCTATTTTAACATATGTCCCTGTCATTTAATTGTATTGGGAATTTGTAATGTACTACTTCTGAATGAATGAATAAATAAATATCACTGATAAGCAGAATAAACATAAGTAGAGCATTATGGTCTTATTTCCTTCACATCTGAGAGGAATCATAGGACTCCAGAAAAGATTTTGCTTTCAATCAAAAAAAGTGTTGTCCTATGTTTTCTGAGGTTCAGTGAATGCAGTGAGATTATAATGGGACATTAATCTGAGGTTCTCTCTCAAGGAAAGAAGTGCATTTATTGGAGTACACAAATTATGTTGCTATTGACGCAGAAATATCAGCTAGGAAAACACATTATTATGCAAATGATGTTTTGACCTTGTGTGATTTCAGATTGAGAGAACCTTTTGGCCTTCAAGATGAAATCTTTTTGAAAACTAACTGCATAACTTTATCATTTTTATTCATTTATTTGTTCCCACTGTGCTGAACTCTGAATTAACCCAGCATCATTCTGCTCTGGAAAGTTTACTATCCTAAATATGTTTCAAAAATAGTCATATCCTCCAAACCACTGCAAAGTATTTAAATCTCTTCATAATAATATACTAGTTTATTTATTAAAAGCAAAAAGATATACAGCTACTGATTGTTTGTTTTTAATACTTATATTTCTATGAAACCAAAAATCAACTTCTTGAAAATGACAAATCTAAAGAAAATCTTTGTTTCTATGAAACTTGGCTGAAAAGTCTAATTTCTTACAGCAGTCATCTGTCCTTATCATTTTCAGTTTTTATCTACGTATAAAATACAAAATTGTAGCCAAGAGCGATGGCAAAGCAACGACATGGGGATGAAAGCTTCAAAGTAAGACCAAAGAGGAAGTCCCCATCTTAGTCATTGTGCTTTCTGCTGTATTTTTCCGTCTCTCTACCAAAAACAGAAAGAAATTATAAAATTTAATAAATAACTTAAAAAAAAATTTTTTTCTTCATTAAATGTGCATTTTAAGCACTTCGTGAGCACAATTGCCCTTCCAGTGATCAAATGTTCACTGTACTCTCTCCTGGTTTGGCCTCTCAGGGAGCAGAAAACACAGACTGTTTATTGAATGAGCTTTACAGCGAGTGTGTCTGTCTGACCAGCAGCTGGTTGCGCACTTACAGCCTCCGTCTAGATTGTGCCGACCCTTGTTTTGCCAAAAGACCTATTTCAGTTTGTAGCTGCCAGACTGCGGCAACATAATGATTGTGTCCCACATCAGGGTGATTTGACATGCTCTGCTTGACTGTCTGCAGCTTGCAGACTCTCTTCTTCAAATCCGGCACTCTGCTTCTGCCTTATTACTGTCAAACATATCAGAAAATGCTTCGTCTATATGCCTCACATTAGCAAGAGAGTGTATTCAAGTACACCAATAAAGCAAAAAAAAAAAAAAAATCTCCTTTTGAGATACACATGTATTGGCTCTTTTAATGCCATCCTTATTCAGAATGTACAATTTGTTCTCAATGGGTCTACATGTTATCCATTATTCATGTATTTTCCTTGTTACTTGCTTTTACTCATTTTCATGCTTTTTCTCTTGTGAAGTTTCTGTTTCCCACCAGTTTCCCTTCTGTGTTCGTTCTGAGAAACGCTTTGAAGTGACTTAACTGGCCAGAACCAGCTGTTTGTTGCCTTTTACTAATCAGTTTTACAGACTTTAAATTCAGTTTAAACTAAATGCTTTCTTAAATACACAAACTCACAGTG
Organism: Xiphophorus maculatus; assembly: GCF_002775205.1. NCBI lineage: Eukaryota > Metazoa > Chordata > Actinopteri > Cyprinodontiformes > Poeciliidae > Xiphophorus > Xiphophorus maculatus. The sequence continues at coordinate 7,215,469 of NC_036457.1, forward strand.
TAGTTCAAGAATTAAAACCCAAAAGCATTGCAAGCAGATGCTGAAACGTGCTTTGGCTATTCTGTCCGGCTCTATTCTTGACCTGTATCGGAAGTTCCTAGATGTTTGTGATATTGTTGTTGTTTTTTATGTTCTAATGTTCTCTAATACTCAAAGACCTTCACAGAGCACTTGCATTTATAGTGAGATTAAATTATTCATACGGAATCTTTTTACTTCTCTAAAATGCATAACAAAACTTCCACTCATTATATAGCTGTATAATTGTTACTCTACTGTATACAGAAATGTAGGAGTGAATTTGGAAATGTTCACCTCTACCTGAACCTGTATCTTGTTTTCATTCTCTGCAAACTTATGGTGATGAAGAATTAGAAATAAGAAGACTGTGACAACAAGATAGAACGTATTAAAACCTTCCAGGTAAGGGTAAGATATGTGTTCCTGAATAAAAGTCTCCCTTCCTTCTCCCTTTTTAATTTCCAGGTATACTTCACTTTGACAAACCCCTTTTCCCCCCACAGCATCTTGTCATGGCTCACTTTCCTCTGAAATGCACTATAAACAGAGGTTCTTACCATTTCAAAGCTCAGAGCTGCTGTGTTTCCTGTTTGGTACCGTCTATCTGCACACACTCACTCCACGTACAAGTTGAACCAAACAGTGTGATACCCTGGGTTGTTTGAGAGGACCGAAGTACCACAGCGAACACCACTCTGGACAAAACTGTTTGAATTTTATAGAGTGCCTCGAGTCTCTGTGTCTGTTACAAGCAACCATGGACATACACATTCACACTGAAGGACAATTTATAGTGACGAATTAATCTAACAGTCTTGTCTTGGGACCGTGGGAGGAACCAGAGTACCCAGAAAAAAAACCCACGCATTCAGAGAGAGCATGCAAGCTCCATGACCTCAGGTCAGGATTCAAACCCAGAACCTTCTTGCTGCAAGGTAACAGTGCAACTAATTGCTCCACTGTGCATCCTGCATTGGATACAGTCTCATCCAATTTAAAACAAAAAATGGTTAACCAAAGAGCTGTACCTTAAGAGCGTAGAAAGTAAAACAGACATAAAACAATGTTAGACAACACAAGAACTCATACAAAGGAACAAACAACTCATGCTGTGTTGAACCCCAGGGGAAAAAAGATGAGGATTAAAAGGATTAAAAGTAAGACAATGAAACAACATGCCAAACTTGGAGAGGCAACCCGTTCAGTAACATTGAGGCGGCTACTGCACTATCCCTCTCGTCTCTGATGACTGTACTGTCAGTCACCAGGGAGTTGGCACCTCTTTGTGAGAAGTAGGCGGCCCCTGCTTGCTGCTGAGGACAGGGAGATGAGATTACGTGCTTTGTGTGGGACTGCAACACATTTTATTCTGCACCAAAATCCCATGGTAATTCCTGTATTTTGATTGGATGGGAGGTGAGCGGAAGTAGAGGTCTGACCCTCGGCACCACTCCTGCAGGAGCCACTATTGGGATCAACAACAAACTCCAATGTATTCTGTTTGGATTTTATAATAGACCAACACAAAGTAGCACTTCACTGTAAAATGAAAGGAGTCCACTTGTGAGTAATTTAATTGGAGCATAAATACAGCTGTTCTGTGAATTTTTCAGAGACTTGTTGGAGACCAATAGGAGACAAACATCGCCACAAGGAACGCACAAGTCTGATCATTATGGAGAAGATTAAAGCAGTGATAAACTGGCAAGTCTGGACATGAGAGCATCAATCAGAGCAGCCATAAAGTTCGTGGTAGCTTTGGAGGAGACGTGACAATCCACAGCTCAACTCTTATGCACTCAAAAAGTCAATCAGACCTTTAGTATAGAAGAGTAGCAAGAAGAAAGACACATAATTGAATAAATCCATTAGAAGTTGTGTTTAATGTGCTGTGAAGAAAACAGAGAGAGGAAAGAAGGGGCTACAAATGAATTAAAAGAATATGGAACTTTACCTTGAATTGACCTACATGCAAAATGCAAGATAAAGCAAAAAATCTTAACACTGATATGCACCATCTCCACTGCAGTACATAGTGAAGCAGCTGTGGAAATGTTTTTTTCAGCATGTACAAGGAAGACAGACTGAGCTAAATACATGGCAACCCTGGTTGAAAACCTGTTGAGTGTAGCAAAACATTTGAGATTTGGTGGAAATTCACCTCTAAAATTGCTGTTTGTAGATGCCCAGCACCCAGTTTGTCTGAACTTCAGTTACTTTGCAAAGAATGCTGTACAAAGATGGTGAAGCTATAACCCATAAAGGCACTGAGCTCCATTAAGTTAATCTGCGTTGAGTTAATCTATCACATAAAATCTCAATAAAACATACTGAACTATTGCAGTTGTAGATAAACATTAGTTGAAAAAGGTGTGAATACTTTTTCAAGGCACTGGATAAATGACAAATTCTAACATACAACCTGTAGGTTTGCTTCTAATCAGTTGAGTATAAATTTTGAGGGAACTTTAGTAAAATATGCATGGGAGTAGTTGCACATGATTGGGTGTGTGATTGTGCATCTGTGTCTTAACTTATTAGACAGCCATTTGGCATTTAGCAGGGAGCTTGGGAGATTTTGATGCATGTTGTGTGAATCCCTCTGTGTGCGTGCGTGTGTATATATGCATGTGGGTTTGAACTCATACGTGAACAGAGGTGCATTAAAAGCACGTCGGCCTCTGAGGAGAGACAGAGCGCCTGAGATAAAATGAGACTTAGATCAGCAGGTTCTGTTTCTGGCACTATTTGCTCCATTAAGATCATTTGAATAGTGATTGTGTATCCGATTGTAACTAAGCCTAAAGAGAATCATTGTTTAATGCAGTCAGCGTGCAGCTCTTTTGGCATGAAGAACACGAATCCTTGTTAAACTAACTTTGGTGGTAAGAGAATTTGACGGCTTACCAACTTTAATCCTTTTTCATATTTATGAGATGCTGTTTTTATGCTTTTTCTGTGTCTATATACATGTTTCAGAAAGATAAACGTGCTTAGCCCTAAAATAGATAGCAAATAATTGAATTTCAGGGATGTGTAGGATGAGAGAGAAAAAAAAATGGTGGCAACGACAGAGTGAGATTAGAACAAGCAAATTCAGAGGGGAATGGAAGATGGATTAGCGGAGAAGATATTGAAAGAGAAAGCAGATGTCTCATTCAGGTGGCCATTATGTCTTGCAACAGATTCAACAGAATCGTGGGGACATGTCATAGAAAACCAGAGTCTTTTCACCTCCCACAACTTGATCACCATGGTGATGCATTGTTCATTTGTGCCTCATTACCTGCTCTTAGGTCAGCGTGCTCTGCAACATCTTGCTGAGACGAAGGGGGCAGCGCCTTTCTGACAGGATGGTGATGGATGTTGACGGAGGGGGCAAGGAGCAAGATTGGGTGTCCTGATTAGGAGAAAGGTAGATGAAAAAACGAGAGGTTGAGCTCAGTTTGATCTTTTGTAGCCATGCGAGGAAAAAAAAAAAAAATCGCTGGGCACAACATAGCAGAAAAATGCATAATAACTGAAGCTGGATAATAACTGAACTCTGCAAAGTCAAGATATATATTTTTCTGCCCCTATTATTGACATAAATTTAAGCTCATCTCTAATGCATGAGACATTAAAAAGACTTCATAAAAATGAAATTAAAGGACCAAAGAAGATCAGCTCATCACTCACCACAGTGTCCCACATTTACACTTGGACTTTTAAATCTTTAATAAGGGCCTCCAGGCATGTTTTCAGACACCGAACACTTATATTCACCACAGGAGGCCAAACAACTAACTGCTATACTCGTACCATATTCTTCAAAAGTAGTCAGAACTTTTCAAAAGCTCAAAGATAAAATAAATGTATGGCATATTTTCATGAGTGAGTCTTATACATATTTTACTCAAAAACATCTGCATAAAAAGTGTTTGTCTCCTTGCAGATTTTTTGGGGTTTTGCTTTTTACCACACTTATTTAATCAAGCAAATTGTAATAACAGTTCCACTGTTCCATATTTTTTCCATATGTGCACAGTTGCTTTTAAGACTTCTTTAATAAGGCCTTGTGACCCTTCCAGGCTTATAAATGTCAATAATGTCTCAACTTCTCTTAAATTTCTTTAGACTGGCGCATGATGCGTTTCATTTTGAAGATCTTTCTATCTATCCTATTTGTTTTCATAATGCCTCTATTTTAAAAAAAAGAAACAAATCAGTGGGGCACAAATTTTTGCCAGCACTGTCTCAGCCAGGGTTTTTTCATGATGCATCTGCAAGGTGTAATTACCTTGGTTTGTGGCACCATTTCCTCTGTAAAATATGTTAAGTTCTGCTGAACAGTTTTAGTATTGCATGGATCAGGTTTTTTTTTTTTTTTTTTTTTTGCAATTTCACCAAATCAGCTATAAGGTAATTGCAAAATAATCTGCATTTTAAGCCCTTCTTTGTTTGCTCATGCTTTGTACAAAAAATGTTTCCTTTGTCACTAGATATACCACAAAGTAAATTGGGATTGATTTATCTGCACCACCTGATCAGTTTCAAAATCAAAGCTCAGGGGAAATAATCTACACAAAAATAGAGCCCCCCCCCCAAAAAGCACACCCCTACATACGCGCACGCACACAAGCAGTAAAACTGTTATAGGTTATTGACAAAGATTATCTCAACAGATAATGCTCAAAAGGTGCACAGAGTGTTTTTCCAAGCAGAAAAAAAATTGATGCATGTATTTTAGTTAATGCAGATGAGATGGAAAAGGAAAAGGGGAAAGTTTGATAAAACTTGGCTGGAGTTCAAGTCTTTTGGAATAAGAAGGTGTTGTACTGAGATATGAAGGTGGAGGAGTTTAGGCTTGGTCTTTCCCCCAAAATATTATTTTATAATCCCTCCTATTGGAATTTTACATTACAAACCAACAAAAAGTATGTAAAAGCATCCATTATTTCAAAAGGTTTTCAAAAACAAATATGAAAATGTTATGACGTACATCCATGAATCCATCTTTACTCTGGTACGTCTAAATAAAAAATACACTATATCCAATTTCCTTCAGAATTCACGTAAACAGAAAATGTGCCTGTATCTAATTTATACTCTGTGAAGGCATGGGGATTCATAAACAATAATGTTTCAGGAAAACTTGTTGAACAACAGCATCACAAAGACTAATTTATACATCATAGATGTCAAGAATAAAGCTGTGGAAAATGCATGTAAAATGCCAGAGATGGTGAAAAACTAATTGTACAAAAGATCTGCAGCAAAAGCTGGATTTACATAGGAACTCTGGGATCCTAAATATAAATACACTTTTTTTCTTCAATTTTTCAATTTGTACAAAATATTGGCAAAATTGCATCTGTTTCCTTCCACTTGTTTGTGTTGCTAAGTGAAATAAAATGCCAACCAAAATACATTAAAGTTCTTGGTTTTAATGTGCAAGTACTATATTAACAGCAGATGGATATGCAACGTTTATTTAAGTTTAATTTATTATGTAAATTGGCCAGAAGAAAATTTAAAGAAGAAAATGAAAGAAGTCGGATTATTAAGCAGACTGTGCTTCGGCATGCTTCCAACTAGCATGCATTCCGATGCAACTTCGTACTCCTACGGCTTTCCCTCTCTCCAGAACAGCTAGTGACAGCTCCTGCTGTGGTTTAGGAAAGCCTCTCCTGCCACTGCTGCAGACACCAGTTGAACCTGTTGGACTGTGGAAGTGGAAAAGCAGATTATCCAAACAGAGGAGAGGAGATGAGACATCAGCCACAGTCTCCTCCTCCAGAGCTCAACAGTCAAGATGTCGAGCAAGCTTGTGCTGAGCAGCCCAGAGCGCTGAAACACTGAGCACGCTCTTCACAATGCACAACACTCAGCTACGTATAAAGACTACATGTATACTCATTGAACTTGGTTCATATGTAAAACATTCCAGTTTGTTGAATGCTCTTGCAATCAAGATAGAAAAAATAACCAAAAAAAAAAAATGACCCAGCGGAGTTGGTTTGAGTTTAATATCGACACATCTCGTGTAAAAACAGGCATGTGAATGTTACAGTGCAGAGGAGTGGAGTCGTAGTGTTCTCACTCAACTTCACATTTTTAAAAATTGAGCCTTAATTGACGATATCGCATTTATTCTGCTGCTATTGCTGTTTCCACTTCTTCTGTTCAAATGAGGACGTGTTGCTTTTTGACTGAGTCAGACATCACAGCAGCAGCAGCAGCATTCTGATTTGTCACTTTATCTCACATTAATCCATACGTCATCATTTAATGTGTGAGAGTCTGTATGGCAGGAATACGTTGCCAGTGTTACTATCAAAGAAGAATTATTTATGGTTGGGTGAAGATGTCTTGCTGAGAAAGGTTTGCAGGCAACATCACCCTGTCAACACTCATACAGTGTAAGGGAGGAACATGCAGTTGCTTGTGGACAATCTTCACTGTTATATCTGCCTATGAAATTAAATGTACTTTAATTGTAAGAATCAGTCATTATCTCTAATTTAGAAGGCTAAATAAATATTTTTAAAATGACCTTGATATTTATCCTTCAGTCAAGTATTTAAACATTACAAACTACTATGTAGGAATTTTAGGATCAAAGCTGCGAATGACCAGAAAAATTAAAATAAACTCCAAACAATGTTGTTCAGTACAAACAAATGTCATCATTTTCTATGCTGCCCTAAAGATATAATGATTTCAAGCTGGTCACATTTAATTTTTTGAAACAAAATATTTATTGCTCATAATTTTTTTTTATTTCATACTGCTTTATATACCCTTGCATCAAAAAAGTGATTTTAAAACCAATTAAATACATTATTCATTCCATCAGATTAAGATTTTACAATAGTCATGTTTTTATTGACTATTTAAGCAGATTCCAACCAGTTCTATTTCATTTTGTTTCATAAAGAAACGTTAAAATGTTTCTTTATGTTTATACACATAAACTTAGTAGTGGCTTTCTCTTAGAATAACAGAGATTTGGTTTTATTTTGTGAAGGTGACATTCAGCTTGGTTGCATAATCACACACCAATCATTTGAGAATCTGCTAAATCCACCTGAGGTTTCTTGCATTTTAAACACTCTGACACTCTGTTTTGTCACTGACAATCTTACAAGTCGTTCTCGTAGTTTTCTCTCAGCCCGGCAGACCTGAGCTTTGACCGCTATGAACTAGAACAAATATAATTTTCTTACTCACTTTTGGTTTACATTAGCATTCAGAGAAGTAGCCCGGTGTTTTGACCGTCCACAGTTACTGATTACTGAGACAAGAGTCGGGATATTTATCATGCTTTGAAATTTGCATCCCCTGACCTTTTCTAATGATCCAGGATTAGACCCAACAAGTTAATTAAGGCCAGACATCACATCAACATTGGGATACTCACATGTTTTTATAGTATCACTTTCTTATTTAAAAAAAATACAACTTGAAGATTTCTATAAATGCAGAATATAAACATGTATCTTGAACTAACTGCTACTGAATATCAACTCATCCTCTCTATGTACTAATATACCCCTAACACTTATTCTCAGTCCAAGTAAAGACGTGTAAAAATATTGTAAACAAATTCAAATGTACTTATTTAATTGGTCAAAATATTTCAAATTACTAAGTACTTGTTTTTAATAAGTTCATTGGTGCCACTTTTGTTGGCACCCGTAACAATTCCTATAAATTTGATTAAAATAAACCTTTTTTAATGTATATTTCCCTTCTTGAAACTTTACCAAGATTGTCATATTACTTGTCTGTTTCAATGATAAATACAGGGTGTTTCAAAAGCTGCTTTTCAGAACTGAAAAAGCAAGAGAATATCTCAATGAAATAAGGATGACATATTTCAAACTGTGCAAATCAGATAATCAATAAGAAATGTCTAATCACATAAAATTGCCAATATCTGCAGTCAGAACAATTATGTTTTTATAGGTCTATTCTATTTAGTACCTAATCTATTTACAGGTTTACAATAGAGGACATTAAAGGTTGATACAATGACAAAAGATCTTTAATATGTTTTGATTCCAAAGATCCTACGTAATAGAGTGCATGACAGTATCAACACTCTAAATAAATTTTAAGTAAAATTGAAATATAAAGGATCACAGTGAGACTTTTAATAAATGAAGCATCCAAAACATTTACTCACACATATCTTTTTTTATAACAAAATCAACAAGGTGGGCGAAAAAGAGAGTGCACAATACACAACGAAGGTTGAGATGATCTAGGGCAGTGGTTCGTTGTTGTTTTTTTATATAGTAAATAACACTTCAGTGGATCGTTTTCAAAGTGCCTCTGAGAGATGGTAGCAAAACAGGGCTTCGATTTTTCACCTTCAGTTAATATCCTTACGCGTAAAGCTATGACATTAAGACAATAAAAGTAACTCCTGTGGTACTTGTAAGATAGTTGGAGAACCACAGATTTAGGGAAATTGTGTCCTTTGGGGAAGTGGGGCTTGTATAATGTAAAGTATTGAGAGGGGGTGTGCTGTTAAGTACGACATCTGTGATTTTTGGTTTTTAGTTCTTTTTTTGTGTGATTCTTTTCTGAATAAATAGACGTTTACGCATTTTAACAAGAAAACCCCAAAAAATAGGGTGTTGTAATTTGGTCAGTAAAACGGTAGAATGTAATTTTTTACAAAGCCACATTTGTATGAGTCTTTTAGGATTAGAGGACATCATAACACAGCACAAGGCAGGCAATGACTCACAAAATAACAGGATCAAAGGCAATAACCCGCTACATGACTTACATTATTGCTATGGAATTTCATGAGACCAGGAGGGCAATTAAAGAAAAAATAACAGAACCTCCTGATGCTCGCTTCACATGCTTATGAAACACATTATGCCAGCATATAAAGTAAGACCTTACTACCATTTGCAGGCCTTAGTGTCATTTACTTTATTATTTCTAAGGCAGATCTGTTCTCCTGTTTGTACTCCAAAAACAAAAAAAAAACATATTTCTGGAAAACAGGCGTGACAGAACAATACACTAAATTTTTCAGTTTCAAGTGAGCATTTCAAGTCAAATTATTCAGTGTGGTTTATTTTCTTCAACCAGAACAAGTGGATTTTCTTTCCGCTTCCTTAAAATCGTAATTATATTTCTATATTGGTTAAGAAAAAAAAAAGGTTTTAATGCAGGCTTCCTTCTGAACTCCTAAGAAGCTTCAGAGTCTCACACACCATCACTAAGCCACTGATTGATGAGCTTTCAGTGGTGTGAAGGTGTATTGAGCAGAAGACAGAGTGAGCAGAGGGCAAGTAGTACCGTGACTTATCTATTCCTGCCTGAGCAGACTGTGATATGCATACAATGATGAAATCTTGTGTAGGGGGACTCAAAGACACCACTACCCGACTGTTACCAACTCTAATTAGCTTTTCCACCAGGACTTCATTTCACATGGTCTTTTTTGTTAGATTGACACTCTCGGGTAGAAGGTAGAAAGGCCTAATATTACTTGGACGTAATTAGTGTGGTCCCTGTTATGGAACCTCGATGGTCCTTGAGGACAGTACTAAATCTGAGTTTTTACTTTTGACCCTCGTGATTAAAGACATCTGTCACTGAAAGGTTTTGGCTTCTTTACTTACACTTCTTGTTAGTGAAAGTCTCTCTCCTGTCCAGGTATTGTATGGAGGATCACATATGTGTATACATTCACCTAAGGTTGCACACGAGCCAACAATATTTGTTGCGATCAGTTAAGAAGAGTTGATAGATTTTTAAACAGGGCTGGAGTCAGGGGTTGACAAGGACCATTCCAGAAGCTTATTGTTAGCATCTTTGATCCATTGGAAAACCTTTTTATGGTTATTTGACCTGATTGTGCTGTTAAAACATCCAATCGTAACACATTTTAAACCATCTGATCCAAACTGTTACCCTCAGATAAGTGTGAACTGTTTAAGTTATTGAAAACACAGGAACCACCAAGACCTAAGCCTTTCATATACTGGAATATGCTGGAACACCAATGTCAGTAAACTGGTTTTAAAATAAATAAAGAAGGCTAACAATAAACTTCCAGGAAAGCTTTTCCTTCAAATATCCATCCAGAATTATGCCTGAAGCTTGATAATGGAGACAAAAAGCGTGTGGGTGAAGTGCTCTTTGTTTTCTATATGTGAATTTAAGAAGTTCTACAATAATTTCAAACAGTTCATGCTTTTTTACATTCATAAAAGTTGTCTGTTATATTACCACTTTGTTAAAAAAGAATCTATACAAATATATAGTTAACATACCCAAATTAATATGACATTAAACTCAATGATGGGCGTATATGAACTTCTGACTGAAACTGTAACAAAACCTGAAGAGTTTTGTTATTTCAGTTAGGATAGAGCAGAATAAAAGCAGCAACCAGCCGTCATGAAAAATAAGGCCAAGAGATAAGTGTTGAACGTGACCATAAATAGCCTTTAGAGGCTTTTTACAAAAAAAAACTTTCTCAGACCTTGACTTCTGTGTGGATAATTTTGATGCACTCAGGTTCCTTTTATACACGTAACTTTCACTTTAATGGTGTCAAACTCATAAGGCCTTATAGGCCTAAAGCAGTGAAAACTGACTGAAAATGCAAAAGCCTCATTAGAAGCCAGATGGTACCACATCTATATATTACATTTACTTGATTTGATAAAAAAAAAAAACAACAAATAAGATGAACTTAGAGGAAATGTCGTCTAATATTAAATCAGACTGAAAATTTTTGGTTAGTTAGAATTACTGAATTATTTATATTTACCAAAGACTTCAAAAATCCACAAGACATTTTGTAGACATTGAAACTCCAATCATGATTTTGTGATGGTTACTTCAAAACATAGATTTTGTTTTCCTGAAGACACTGAAACTAATTTGGCTGTGTGCTCTGGGTCCGGATTCATTTTGAAGGCCAACCTGCTGATACGTTAGCTTATTTGTGAAGCGGACCAGTCATTTCTGCAACGAAACACTCCTGCTACATAAGTCCACCAACACCGCACCTTTACAGTCGGGGTAACGATCACAAGCGTGCAAGATTTTTGCCTTTTTTGGTCACATATTACAATAATCAGTAAAGTCAAACTACACATTTTTAGTTTAGATTTGAACATCTTCACAAAGTTGTTGGAAATTGGGAGAGATCGCCTACTAATTTCTGAGTAGAAGCTTTCAATAGCCAGGTTGCACAAAGGGAGGAGAGATTTTTCTCTGTAAAAACATCGTCTCAGACAGATGGGAGTAAGTCTGGGAAATGTGTCTTGGTGTCATCTCACGCCTTTGTTAAACTGCAGAAATGAAGATGAGCGCCGATTTTAGGGTACCATTAAAGAGCTGTCAAATTTCCCTCAAACAACCTGAGCAGCATAAGCTGAACGTTTTGAAGAAAAGCTGGTACTTGATGGTGAAATATGTGATTGACTGTGCTGCTATCAGCAGGCACAATGCACTAAAGTGAGGGGAAGAAATTACAGCCTGAGAAGGAATGAGAGCAGAAGATGACAGAAAATTATTTAAAAGCAGATTCAAAATATTGCCTCTCACATAATGGTGACGCTCCAACTTGTATCACTACACTGCTTCTCCAGAGTTGGGTTTTAATTTTTTAGCAGACCTAACCAAAACTTGTAAATTAGTAATAAGACATTGAACTAGATGATTTTCCTGGATAATAAATGATTGTATGGGAATTTTGTTGAAATTGGCATGCCCTTATGATGCTTCTGAGTTAAATGTCTGACTCATAAATTTGTGAAGACAGGCAGCACAGACAGAAGGTCCTATTCTGGAAATCCTAACAGCCTATAAATCTCTGTTTTATTGATGTGCTCCATTATCTTGTGAAATTTCTGAACTCATTGCCTCTTAAATTTGACACTTAGTTTTGATTGGTGAGTCAATTCATGTCCCGAAGTCATGTTTTAACGATTTTTGTTTTAATCTGCAATTCATAATTTCTAGGATTTTTACTCAAACATTTAAAAGAGCAACATGAAAATGAAAACCTCAACAGTTTTTTTTTTTCCCTGTGACTTGGGTACACAAAGACATCGTTGCAATAAGCCACGCATAAAATAATTAAATGCTTAGAATCTCAGCTTTTTTCAGCCCAATTAAAGTTTAATTTGTGGCTTGAAAATCAATTTACTCACATGCGTAAGCCACAACATCAAATCAAAGCAATATGTGTTTGCTTTTCAGCGTGTTTCACTCATCCTCCAAATCAAATAAGTGGATCAGATGCAGAAAAGAGTGGAGCTAAATGAATATCTGCTTGCAGGCTTGCAGAAGCACTGATTCGGTAAACAAGTAAACATAGTTTTAGTAGTAGAGAGGATGTTAGATAATCAAGCAAGAGAGAGTTTTGGAGTGTAGATAACTTCACTGCAACCAAATGAAAAATATATTTAAATAACAGAAAAGATTAACTAAACTGAGCTTTAGCAGTCAAGACAAAGGCAAACTAACTCCTGTGGCATTCTTAAGCACGGTGGCAAATTCTGATGTGGTTCCCATTTTTCTGTAATGCCAGGATGCATCCATCCGTATCGCCACTTATCCTTACAGGGTCGAGGAGGGCCTGGTGATTGTCTCCACTGGTCACAGAGTGAGAGGCGGTTATTATTAAACTGTGGGTGGAAGCAGGAGTACCTGGAGAAAACCCATGGATTGCAGGAAACAAAGCCAGGATGATCTCTATGCTTCCTCTGTTCTGAAGATGAAATGATGAAAACAACTCCATCCATCCCTCCATCTCTCCCTCCCTGTTAATGTCTGAAGTTGTTATAAATATTTATAATCAAATGATGTCTACCATCTTTTTCCAGTACAGATGTTTTGAACATTTCCAAATATTAACAATCAATCAGGGTCACTGACTGGCCAACCACAAACTGTCACAAAAAGAAATTCAGCTTAGCAACAAGCTGCAGGTGCATGTAACATATTATTGTACACAAGTGTGTCTTTGTTAAAATTGGACATTGGAGACATCTGTCCCTGCAGAATCCAACAAGGAGGATGTTTTTTTTTTACTTGTACGCCTTTTTTTTGTTTCCCCCATTGTATGTCTGTCATTGGGACAAGATGCAATTAGAAAACCTACAAGCACAGCCAGGTTCAGACTCAGTTCACTGATGAAGTTAATCTTAACAAAGGTGCCAAAAAGTAGGACAAAGCTGTCAGTTTGAGAGAAGATGATATCAGAAGCAGCAGGTAGGCTGTCAGATCTGGTGCTTCAGCCCTCTGGCGTTGTAGTGATAGATTTACACTCTCCTCACTTTCTGACCTTTTTCATTCTTACCACAGAAGCTGCGGACGCCCACATTTTTCTGTCCTTTCATTTCAGCCTCCCTCTCTCCTCTCATCCTGCTGACTCTCTCTTCCAGAACCCATAAGCAGTACAAAGATTCCCAAGTGGGTCTTTTGCACATCTTTTTGTTCATTAGAGAAGAGCTTGATCTGATTTGACCGCTGAGCTCCACTGGATGAAGAAGAAAAGAGAAGGAAGCATAGAAGAGTTAATTCATCCTTACTTTTTGTCTTTTGTTCTACATAGTTCTTTATAAGAGGAAACATAGACTATTTTTTTTCTTCCTGGAAAGCCAGTCTGGGCTGGAAAACCAAGAAACTTGACTCTGTGCTTCTTTGTAATCACTCAGGCTTTTCTAGGAAGCATCAAAAGCTAAAAAGATTTTCTGTCTTGGTTTAAATCTTTTAAATGTTTTATATCTTTTTTTAATTCCCTCTGCTCTGTTACATGATCCAAAATTGCGATCGTTTGCCACTCATCCTTGCACCCTTGCTGTCTTTTTCTCCTTCCTTACCTTTTACGCTCCTCTCTCATTTAAGAATGGCTTAGTTGGAACTCTCCTCCCAGCACCAGTGACCCAATTACTCTAAGTTGTCCCTCCATGGTAGGATGTAGCAGTGTCCCTCCCTGGGGACCTATCCTGCAGCACATAGACGATCCATCACTCTTCTCCACCACCTCCCTCGTGCTGCGTTTATTAGTGTCTCTCGCACATAGTCTCTCCCAACACATCCGCAGACCTCTTTAAATGGGCTCTAAAGCAGACATCTGCATCAATAAAACACAGATGCATGCATAAGTAAACATATTCCAGGGTTTTAATGTGTACGCATTTAAATAGTGTCATACAGGTGCTGTTAGATGATTACTGGTGGGCATTTGACACTTGTTCGCAAATATTTCTTTTTGCTCTGACACCCCGTCACACCTCCACTTCTCGTTTGTATAATCCTGTTTGGGCTTCTCACAATCCTGTCATTGGGATTTAATGAAGGGGGAGGCGTCGCAAAGTCGGTGCGACACCATTAATTTGCAAAAGTCACCTTCCTCCGCTGCTGGTGATGGGGAAGAAAATACCTGTTGTAAATGGATGCTGGCAGGTGCCCATAAAGTATCTTCATTAATCTGTTTACAAGAAAGTTGGTGACAGAAATCGGTCACAACTGAAGTACTGTAGGTTTTATTTCAGAGTTCTTATATGAAGAACATCATCATCAGTTGTGCTGTAATGTTTTTAATCAGTATTTTGAATCTTTAAAAAAAAGGCCAAATCATGTGCAGGTCTCCTGTGCATACATTAATAAAGGACAAACCAAATGATCCATAATCAGAGCTGGAAGTGCCTGAAGTGTTAACCAATGATGCAGGTTTTGTGCAGAGCTAAGATGCCTTAAACGTAAACCACTCGCCTCATATATCCCTTTAAAATGTTTTTTGATGAGTTTGCTTTCTGCATTATCAGCAGAAGTTCTACTGCAGAATGCCCCCTATATGCTGTGCTTGTTAGGATCTTGGGTTATTTGAGTTTCTTTTGGGTTTTTTCATTATTTGTGTTCCTTAGTTTCAGTTCTGCCTTGTTTCCATTTTTACTTTAGCTTAATGATTCTAGTTGTAGTTTATTTTTTGTGTCTAGTCCTTAGTTATTCCTTGTTACTCTAGTTTTATTATGTTTTTAAGTCTAATTATACATTAGTTTTAGATTAATTTTCTTGTCCCTTGTACTCTCCCTCGTCCTTGTGCCTCTCTCTCTCTCTCTCTCTCCCTCTCTCTCCTTCTCTTTCTACCTCTCTCCCTTTCTCCTGCAGCCCATTAGCTCATCAGTCCAGGTCTGACTTATACTGTGTTTCAGTTATGGTTGGAACTGGGAAATTTCGACTTTCCAGTTGGATGAATGTAGCTTTAATGCTTTCTGCAGTAGGATTTGTGATATATTGGCTTCTGCAGTATAAAACACCCATGAAGGAATGCTGTTGAACATCAAGATCATGCATTTTCAATTAAAGAGCAAGATTTCTTGTGCACTAACACAGATATTGGAAAGCTCATCCTTAATGCATAGCTTATCTTTCAATCTCACAGTCAGCCCTGTCACCGCCCATGAGGTTGCAGTCAGGTTTCTAGCCACTTGCATGTGGATCTATGTAAATCAGCACTTCAGACTTCATTTAGTTTCTTGTAGCTGTCTGACCTGTTGCTCATAAATGCACAGTATGTGCACCAGATGGACAACTTGTCTGTATTTGGTTTGGTGCTTAGCAAGTAGAGTGCTGTGGACTAATGTAGCTTTGTAGTTAGCCTGCTGGGAAAAGGTGGAGTTCCGAGAGAAATCCTGTCCTCCCGGATGTACTCAGAAAGTAAGGAGAGAAAAAAAAAACACAGCTAAAATTGACAAATATGTTTGTTGAACAACCAAATGAATTTTGGGAGGGCATATGACAATATTTACAGTTTATGATTATGCAAACAAATTTTAATAATTTGCATTCTGTTATGTTGCCAACAGTGTAGTGATATTAATGGTTTTATGCTAATTACTATAATTACATGTACAAGCCAAATAGAATCCCTCTGTTGACAGATTAGCACTGAACACCAGATAAAAATTCTTGTTGATCTCATGCCAAGCACAATTTTTTATAAAAATTAATGCGTGAGATGTGTTTGTTTCTTTTAGCTTTTCAAAATCTGTAGCAGAGACTGTGTATAGGAGTCAGAGTGTTCCTGAATCAATGTTCTATTAGAATTTTAATCACATATGAATCATCCATACAGCTGCTCCTATTGGTTTTGTAACTTTTTTTTCTTTTTCTGCTGATCTACTTAAGGGCTCATTGAGACAGACTTTTTAAAGCGTAAAATGTCAATATATTCTTAGAAACTTTAGCATTTATTTACTTAATTTAAATGCTATTTTTGGTGGTCAGTTTGTTTTCACTTAACTAAAATGTATGTTTATGACAGGTAATGAGACAGGCATCTCCCAGATAGACAGTGTAGAAGGAGAATTTACTTTGAAAAAAAAATTATATGTTATTTGTTTTTTGTTTTTTTTACATTTCATTCATTCAAAAAAAAAAAGCATTTCATAACCTTCTCAAAAATTGGTGGAAAAATCAATTTTAAATCCATTTTAATAGCTCACTGGAGTTTCATAAAACTTTTATTGAGATTACTGGCATTGCATGGAAAACTACAAATAAATTTGAGAAAATCTTGCTTACAATAAAAGAGTCTGTATTTCCCAGGATACTTTAATTAAATTTACTGACTTTTCAAATACATTAAGCAGCTTTGTTCCGCTTCCAAAGTGCATAATCGCATGAATAAAACATTTATGATTTTAAATGAGATTGGCCAGAAAAATCCACAAATCATAAATGAATAGAACAGATTTCCTGCCTTGTTTAATCAAACTTTAGCAGTATTGATGCCTGTCCATTCTAGACCACATTTCTGACTAAGCAATCTTTGCTAAGCCGCTCAGGAAGGCCTCAGTACATATTTAACAACAGTTTTAGCAACATGACGTGCAGAAGAAACAGCCCTGGCTCCAGCACAGCATTAACCCACGGCCCAGTGTGTGACAGTTTGTGGCTGTTTGCCTTTCTCAGCATCCAACAACTCTGTCAGATCAGCAAAGGAAGTAAAGCAAATGGGCTATGTTGTGGAAACATGATTATCTCCCAGCTAGAAACTAGACCAGTCAATAAACACTGATGGATCAATGGAGACCACCGGGGACGGAGTTCCATCCCTAATTCTGGGTATTAGTTTAATGATCAGAGCTGCTGAAACAGGTTTCGATTGAGTTTAGCCACTACATCCCGCTGAACCTCTCATGCTTGCAGAACAGGTTCCTTTCTCTCTCCTTTTTCCTGAATGTGTGGGTGTCTATTATTTTCCTGTCTATAATTCTTTATGTGTCACTTTTCTCCCTTCTGGGTGTGGTGTTTCTTGTGTTTCTTGTGGCTTTCAGACACCACGGTGATTGACAGATGCTGAAAAGGAAGGCAGAAAGGTTATCAGCCCATCTGACAATCAAAGCCTGCTTGAAGCAGCAGCAGCAGCAGCAGCACAAGCCTTGCACAGAAAATGGCCCTGTAATAAGAAGAAAAACACAAAGTGTCGTTCAATGAAGGTTGTTTCTTTTATCCCTTTTACAAACTCATGATATCATGAATTAAAAAAAAAAGCTTTTAATAACATGGGAGAAAAACAAATATGCATAGTTGGTTGTAGAGTAGAGGCAGGGTTAGCTAAACATAGCTTTAAAGCTCATAGGGACATTGTCAAGAGAGAAAAACTCTGTTCTCCATGTTAACTCAGTGTGGCATTTTTTCCAAGCAGGTTTATTGGCTGAACCTTGGAAATATTTCCTGCTGAGCATGACAGAGATTATTTAAGGAGTTTTGACAAAACAATCATATATTCCTTCCAAAAATAAATCTTTCATATTGGATTTTCTGCTGCTCAACCTTTTTTCCCCTCGTCTTGCCTGCCCCACTCTCCCGGACCGTCCATGACTAAGCAGGGGATTTGGCTGCTGTCACTGGTTGTGAGGTTTCTCTGGATAAACATATTGGAATGAAGATTCCCAGATGGTGTTTGACTAGGAAGTTGGAAAGTTGTCTTGGTCCACAGAAAATGGAAGTCATTGCATTGTTTGTGACTTTTTAAAGCTTTGAACAAAATGGAAATTGTAGGAATTGTAGGAAAACGATCTGGTGAATTTGATACTTTCTGACATATTTTTAAAGATTTCAAACCATTGGAACTATATTAGATAGAAAGAAACTGTTTAAAATCGTAGGTCTTTGCAATCTTGGTACATGTTGCTTCTGGAAAAAAAGTACATTACTACTATTTGAGATGATGTGTGGATCCATGTCTGCTGGTGGTTTGGTGTTGCTGTTCTACAATCCTTGTGGGCTTTACAGAAATAATAAATGAAATATTTTAAGTATTGCAGGCTACAAACTGCTATGGGAATAATGGGGTTAGCATAGCATCAGGGCTATTGTTACCCAAACTAAAATTCAAGCTATGTGGTGCAATATAAAAAAGCCACTTTTTCATCTCCAATTTCATCTTTATTTGGAGATGAAATTTTATAATTTTATTTTCATTTCATCTCCAAATATTGCAATTTTTAGATGTAATTATGAAGAAGATAACCAAGGATTTTTAAAAATATGAATAGAATTCCTTTCACATTTTGGGTTATTTAAGGTTTAACGTGTGGATGTGATTTATTTTTCAGAGTTAAAATAGTTATGTTCGTGGAGAGAGAAAAAAAAAACCACTTTGCTGTGATACCGTACAGTGTTGTCCTTTTGTAGTGTGCTCAGTTTGAGCCAACTGTGTGGCTCGCAATTTACTGGGCAGTACAAGAACTCGCTGATTTATTCTTCTTGCATCAAACTTTAAGCCTTGAAGCTTGACAGGATTTTCTTTTTTTGTGAGTGGGCATGCAGCAAGCTCTGCCAGAAGAACATATTACTTTCCATGTAGAATGAGACCAAAAACACGATATGGCAGACATAACAGTGTCTCTTTAGTACACATGGAAAGTTTGGCCTGTCGAAAGTACATATTAAAAAAAAAATTGCACTGATCTTGTACCATATAAATGACTACAAGATTTTAGTCAAAAAACCAACTTGCAACACCCGTGCTTCTAATCTGGTTGGAGAAAAACTTACAAACTTTTCTAATTTTACTGAGAAGTACTCAAACTTCCATGTACTGATATGAATAAGAGTGCCATATCCTTCCTTTTGATTAATAAAACTATTATATTTGAGAACTATGTTTCAGCAATCCGTTTGAAAAGTCAATATCAACACAGGCACAAACTGATTGAAGAAGGAATTTTGCTTTATAGATATTGATGTTATTGTGTGAGAGTGTAATGAAGTCATTCCTTATCCTTGACACACATGGACTTCAAATTTCAGAAGAGGTGCCTCGGTATTCACTTCCCACACCTACACGTGAAGTAGGCTGTATTATTTTCTAAGAAACAAGTTTCTCTGAACTCATTTTTTCAGTACAACAGCTTTCTACATGTTCATTCAAGACACCACATCAGTCACTTTACTCCCATGTAGTCAGAAAGCACACCTGGTGATAGATAACTTTCCTTTTTAAGATTATATGTAATACTTTTTCTCAATAGGAAAGAGGTTTGCAGTGTTGTTTTATTCTCTGGATTGATAAGTCTCAAAGCGAAACAAAACTGGTATATAATCAATCCAGTTAGGAGAGGTAGCTTGTGTTTTGTTCGGGTCAACAAGTTTCAAAGCTTTCTTCAAAAGCCATCAACTGTGAGGACTGTCCCTGATGCTAATCCTCTCTTCTTTTCGAAACAGTCCATGTTCTTTTAGTTCTCTGAAACATATCACATTTCAAACAGTCTATGTAGTGCATCCTCAAGGCACAAATTATGTCTCTGAGGCACAGACTGTTTCGGTCACACACCGTGCTGTCTGTAAACACTAACAGATGGCAGCAACAGCAAATGATGGCTGCCTGTTCCCCCAGATCCTCTTCTGGATGAGTCTCTGTGGCATTTCTCTACACCTCTCTGTTCCACCCCACTGTCCGCAGTAAGCCACAGTCTCATTTGTAAAAGGAAAAAGATCTCCCTCTGCACGCTGGGTTCTTCTGTAAGGATAATTAAATAAATGGGAAAGATCATGTGAGCTCCCTCACTTTGATGTTACGAGGAAGTCATGCATTTCTGGCTCACTGTATTATTCCCATGCTGGGTTGCATATTCCGCGATATATGTGGGTTGTGTCAGTTTGCTTCGGAAACCCTTCTTATTATAAAAATGAGAATGACTTTTGTATGTGACCTTGCATTTATGTGTTCGTCTCTACTCTAAACATATTGCATCTTGCGCACATTTGTGTCTCTGTGCTGAGCACAGAAAGACACAGAATCCATTGACTTACTGCGTTAGACTCCCATCACACACAGTAGCTCCTGTTTTCCCAGCTCCCTCTCTACCTCATTATGGACTCACATAAGATTATCGGTGACATTTAGCCATTATGCTCTGCCACTGTCTTATCCTGCCATAGTTTCCCAAGCATAATAGCCAATGCAAATGAGTAGGTTAAACACTGTGGTAAACTCTGGTATTGACCAGCCAGTATGGATGCAAGGAAGTCAAGGAAAACCCTTGCATAAGTAGATAATGTTAAGGATGAGAGACTGGGTCAAGCCAGGAATGTCTGAGATTATTGCTGCACTGGTGGTGACCTAAGATGGTTTTTCAGGAGGTGCTGAAACCCCTGAAATTTACAAAGTTCATGGCAAAGCATTTAACACACCGCGAGATGATGACCTCAGCATTTAAGGCAGGGGAGCATAAAGCAGCGTGACATTTGTGTCTGAGACACACAACTGCCTTGCTCTGCAACTGAACATGATAATTTCTCTTGTCAGGATGTAATTATCTGCTCCAGGCTCACCCAGTGTCCCCCACCAGCTCTTTCCTCCACCTCCCCAATTATGCTGCTCTGAGGGAAAAAGCTATCAGGGTATGAAGGCATGATGCCAGAACCAGTGTTTAGCCTCCTGGAAACGTGTCCTCTCCCTGGATGTAGGACAGAAATGTTCTGTCATTGCTCGTTAATGGCGAGTGATTGTGATATTCTTTAAAGGTCTGATGTCTTTGGTCAGATGTTCACAGACCAATTGCAGTAATTCAAAGATGTCAGCTGGTATGAGACAAAGTAAGACGGAGGAAAAACTGAAGAAAACAGAAAGTAGAAAGGGAGGTGCGACTATGCAGACTTGTCTTAGTCACCATGACAATCTCTTTAACACAAATCTGCCATACCTGCTGCTAACATCACTGCTTTACAGGACCATCTACTTTTGTGTCTTTGCACCAGTTATACGCACACCCTCACAAATAATTACAGAACACTGTGTAACCTATATGTATTGTATGAGTGAATATTTTCAGTCAGTTTTAATGTACCTTGAGTGCTTGTAATACTTATGTTTGAGAGCTGATGTTTGGCATAAAAAAGCTGCTTGAAGGGGATTATTCAGACACCTCTGTGTAGTAATTACTTTGAATTATTGTAACATTTTGAACTGAAAGGCCCTGCTGTTTTCATACGTGTTTTTCTGAGTGTTTCAACATGTTTGAAAGGATAAGGCTTCAGGGCAGATTACAGAACCTAATTTTTTTTTTATTTCCCCTACTTGTGGCACTGATGCTTTTGTGCTCAAGAGTTTGTATCTGGTAAAAGAGAAGATATGTCAGTTCAGAGTTGGGCAGAATGACCAGTGGCTAGTGCCTGAGGGTGGGTGACATCTATGCAGCCTGACAAACTGAAACAAAACACCTGAGGATGCTTAGTCTGAGTCATCGAATGTGAAATAAGCCTGCTGATTGGCCAGCTTGTTTGAACACTATTCTCAATTCCTGCTGTGCCATTCCCTTTTAAAACAGGGTTTGCAATGATTAATACGTATGGAACGTTGCCCATTTTGGCAAAGATGTAGTTCCTGAAGACTACAAACAATATATTTTCAACCTTGGCTCAATGTTTTGCCAAAAGTCTCTAACAAAAATAGTTTATTCTGTAACTAATTCACCAGACCATGTGAGCTGGTCATAAATTGCCTAAAAAAGATTGACTGGTCAAGGAAAAATGTAAATAACCCAAAGGATGCAGCCCATAATATAATATGGCTTAAAGCTTTACAAATTTACTGGTTCCAGTAGATCAACACGGATTTTAACACATTGGTAGGAGCAAACGGCAGATAGTTATCATGCAAAACAAAAGGGCATATATATATATATATATATATATATATATATATATATATATATATATATATATATATATATATATATATATATATATATATATATATATAAACGTTTGAAACTTTTCCACAGATGTTCTTCAGCATGTATTTCACAACATAGGAGAAGCTGGAAAAAAGTAAAAAGGACTAAAAGAAAAAGTTGCCAAAATGCCTCAGTGCATAACATAATGGCCAGATAAAAATAGAGATAGCACTTTCAGTTATGAAATGCACAATGATTGATTTTGATTTATGTAATGAAGATGATAAAGTCAGGTGAATTGTTGAGAAAAGTAACTTGGAGACCTGACAAACTGGCACAAACTGGCAGTGATTTAAAAGCATCCTTTGGCGAGTGACAACATATGGTGTATTTTAGGGAACATTCACACTAGGAAAGTCCTTTGGTCTGATTGTTTGGTTCAGTCCTAGAGCGGACTTTTTTTTTTTTGTGCAAGAAGAATATAATTTGTAAACAAACCTATGTTTACAAACGATCAGAGCACAGACCAGGAAAAACCAACTCTGGAAGTCCATACTGCGTTTCCATTGAGCTCATTTGTGCTTTTATTACAACTGCGAACCCATTTTAAATGTCATGAGCAGCTTATTCAACATGTTCAGGCAGCTGCTTATGCAAGAAATGCAACCACCCAGGTGCATATGTATGCATGTCTGCTTATATATCATTGTATAATATGAAAGCTGTTATTTCTTTACATACTGGCAATAGAGGTACATAAGTCAGTTTGATTACTTGGTTCTCATAATATGAAGCTGTTTGGTTGTGGTGATTTGCCACATATTTACTGTTGGCATCAGATTGTTCATTTTAAGCCTATAAATTTCTTTTATTTGCATGTGTGTTTATGCTGGTAGGTTCCATCTCATTTTGTGTGTGAGACATCTGGTAATATTCTTCCTCCTGCATTCTAATCTCCTCATCAAACTGAAATGTTGTTTCCGCTGTTATTTTATTACATTCGTAGCCACGAGGTTGTTTCACACCAGTTAGAAACCAGTTAGAGTTACGTTGTGCTGCATTTAGTTTGGAAACTCTGCTCTAATCTCTGCTCTCGATTCCCCGTCTCCTTCCTGTAGCGGAGCAACAATCTGTCCACCAGAGTCCCACCTCCTCTCCAGAATTAATCAGTTGTATAATTACCTGAATATGCAAATAATCTACATTTACCGTAGAACTCCTGTGTCTGCTCTTAAAATCTCTTGTTCAGTCTAAAAATGTTACTGCTTACATTTTTATAGACTTTTGCAGAAAAAAAACAGCTTGCTACTTTCCTGAGTTGTTTTAATGTGACTATGTGATACAGAAACCATTTGCTAAAAATGTTCTTCAGCCAACCAACAAAAGAAAATAATAAAAACTGAACTTATTTTTCAACCTTATGTCAGAAATCAAATTTGTTGGATAAATGTTTTGTCAGTCTAGCAGGTTTCCAGGCGTAGTCTATTTCGACTGCAGTGTCCTACAGATGTGTTATGTATTCTTTGACACACAAGACAAAGGATCTATATGAAAACGTAGACTCACGTGGTACCTGACTGACAGGAGAACTCTCAACAGGCCCTCGTCACCTTGGACAACTCCTGCAGCAATGTAATTCTCTGGGCTTTACAGCTCTGTTGTTTGTACTTTAGTGAAAGTGTTGCTTTGGCCTCAAGGGATACCAAAAGGCTAAATACACACATACCCTCCAAACCTCCTCACACACATACACATACACACGCCAATGGGTGTACTTAATGTAAACAGAGCACAGTCCGACAGGTCATGAAAATGTCAGCCAAGAAGGCATGTTTTTGAGCTTTGAAAATGCTCCAGTAAAATTCATAAACACACCATTAAATAAATAATGACGCTGTCAGAAGCAACTCACCACTCAAGCCACTGTATCCAGGCAAAGCTCCCTTCAAATCACACCTTCTTGTCATTTCTTTTGGTTGGACGGGGAATTAGACATAAATAGCCGTAAAAAGTAGAAAAGCATGCCCTTTTTTCTTTCAAAACATGGCTAGCCAAAGAAGGTTATTTGAACTGCACCATCAGTGTTTCCTTTTCATTTTTGGACAACATTCACACTTTTGTTTCCAGTCACCAGTAATGTATCAGAAAGAGAGTGACAGTGAAAGAAAACATGTATGTGGTTCTTGACTTGTGAAAATTTTCCCATTAAGCTAGTGGAAGAAGGATAAAATGTAACTTGTTGGAGAGTAGTGGGAAACATTGTGATGTACTGATGTACCAATTGGATCCTAAATGTCCATGCAATTGGAGAATTCTATATTTAAGCTCAAGAAGGCTGTTTATGAGATGATAAAATAATTAAGATCATTTGTGTTAAAAAAGACAACATTTACTTGTCATTCTCTGTCAGGTACTCATGTTGTCATGACACCCTGGTTACAAAGGAGGGAAAAAAAGGATTTCTGGATAGTACTGGTGGCTCCCAGAATTACTCACATGAGAGATGTGTTCTATGTGGCAGAGTCAAGTAAGCTCCATCACGCTCTGGGAGATTTTTCTCCAATACAGCAATGGACCTTCAAGTTGCACAGGGGCATTAAGCTGGGGTTGACTAATTGGAAATGTTGTAGTGGTCATCCCTGTTGACTGAGGATCTTTGTCCGTGCAGTGATGACTGGCTCTTTCAACAAAACAATGCTGCAGTTCACAACACACTTCTGGTTCCAGACTATGGATGCCCTTCGTGGATCCATTTCAATCACTTGGGGCAAACTCACAATAATAAAAAAAAGTTGGATAAAAACACCAAAAAACAGCTGAACTGTTCACTGCTGATTCATATTTTGGAACAATGTCAGTTCTGTATTATGTTTTTATAGGGCTATAGTGTTAAAACTTTTGATCAACTAATGAATTGGTTTTTGACTTAAAATCAATTTTAAGCAGTCCCCCTTTGTGCTATGGTAAAAAATCTGACTTTGACAGCATTGTTTTTAAAAGACCTTTCCTCAATAATGACTCCTTTGTCACTCTCACCTAGTTTGTGGAGCGCATTGTATTTCCTTTTAGTTCAAGATCTGCGAATACCAATAGAACTACCATGCTCAGTGTATGCAAAGTAAATGTGATGTGTTGGTACATTAAAACTTTTCCAAAATTATTATTTTACTTAAAGTCTTTAATTATTCAATGCATTCAATGTAATCTAGTCCTCAGCAGCTCAGATTTCCTCCTTCTGTGTCTTTTTAGAAACAGGAAAACGCTACCATTGACAGAAACACATTGAACTAACATAAAACACATGCCCTCCTACTTTTCACATCAAACAAGGATTTAAAAAGCCTTTTTTTGGTGACTTCTACGATTAAAATCTCCAGTAAGTGAGCTGCTGCTGCTTTAAATGTTCTAGCTGCAACATGGAGAGACGAGTTTCAAAACAGAAGAAACCTGCATCAGTTACAGTTACAGTGATTCTACAAAAGCAGAATATTTAAATTCCTGCTTCTGTAAATGTAAGTAAAGCTTTTGAGATCTGTAATAAAAGAGCAGGGGAGAACGAATGGAATTGAAAATCTTCCAAATGTCTTACTTCATGTACTGTTGGCAATCTACATTTGTATTTTGTGTTCATATTGATATTTTTGCTGTTTGATGATCTGCATCTGAATTTGGATTTCAAAAGAGAAGAGAAGCAGAAAGGCAGACAGATAAAATAGGGAACATGTTTTAACCAAACTGCAAGAGACACAACCTTTTTGTAACTTCGAAAAGTCATGACAGAAATGCTTAGCACATGCATGTACTTTCTTTCTGCTATCTGCCTAAAAGAACAACTCCACCCATAACCCCAAAGACTGACATTTTCAGGAGCTTACCATGTTTTGCTGTTGAGGCGATATGGTAACAGAGATAGAGGGTTCTGTTGCAGCTCATTGCCCAATGTCAATAGACAATTAGGCATTTACTGGATTCTACCCGCAAGCTAATTAGAGCTATGTAATTAGTAGAGGGAGAATCTTAAGTGTTCTCAAATGGAGCTCCAGATATCCACTTATGGAGTGCTGTGCTGTACGCTGGCTTGACAATCCAATCACAACTCCAACGACACCAAGACAAGCACTAAAGGTGCTTGAAAATGCTCAACTTGGCCCTGAGTCTGGATAAGAAGTGTTCAATAGTAACAAGCTGCTACTTGAGCCTGTACGGCATGCACTTTTTTCCATTAAAAAGAATCTCTGCTGCGGAACAAGGGGTTAGTAACAAGCCAGATGACACTGGGATTCTTCAGCTGCAATCTTTGCTGCCACAGTGAAGAGATTTATTGTTATTGTGGTAATTCCTTGGTGCTGTGACTTCCTGCATATTGGGTCAACGGCCACTCATTATTGGGCATCCAGAATCATGGAGTGATCATATGTCCTTGTGTGTTTGGGATTTCTCTCCCTCTCTTTCCTTCCCATTCCTTTGCTACATTCTGGTTTGTTATCAGCTCAAGTCATTGTCCTGATTTCAGGGATTTTCTTGACCCAGAGGCAGAAATGTTCTAAAAAGGTAAAAGGTTTATTTACAGAATGGCTCCAGGAAATGTGTAATGACTGAGGTCCAACTCTTAGGTTCATACAGTAATATCTGGAGGGCAGAGAGGAGTGATTAGGATTAAGAATCTGTGGCTAGACCTAAAAATTGATGTTTAAAGATACTTGATATCCAATCTTGCCCTACGACAGACTGGCGACATGTCCAGGGTGAACCCCGCCTGTCGCAAAGAAACTTTAGCTGGAGATAGGAACCAGCACCCCTCCTGACCCCACTAGGGACAAGGGTATACAGAAAATAGATGGATGATATCCAATCTGATTTGGCTTGACTTATTGACTCTAAAAAATTTTATCTCAAGTTGTATAAAACTGGTAAAGAGGTACACCTGAAATGAAACAAAGTACTGATCCAGGGCAATAAAATATAGACTCTTGATGCTTTCTTAGTTAATTAAAAGGAAAACTATTTTCTATTTTTCTTCCATAACACAATAATGACCCACCGTCTGTTGGTCTATCACCAAAACTCTTAATAAGATGCACTGACGTGTATGGTAATGCTGTGAAAAAATAAATCATAGAGCATTATTACTTTTGCAAACCACTGTACCTGTCCGCCTTCAGCCTCAGCCATCTCTGAATCATCCATTACTCCCTCTGCAGTGCTGACCTTCAAAACCCCAGTAAGACTAAATCCATTACTCACAAACTCTCAATTTACCTCAGAGCTAAACTAATCCAGATCGCCTTCTCCTTGGATCATTTCTTGGATCACTGGCTTCTTATATTTCACAATGTGTAGAATAAACTTTATGATAATTTTAATCTCTACTTCTCTGGGGTAGTCTTTCATGACTCCTAAATCATGACCGTTGGTGTCAGTATGATTCTGTCGCTGTGATGGTGCTTTAATTTTTCCAGCAGTCAGTGAACAGGATGGACAGGTTTCAAGTCCATCCTGTTCACAGACTGCTGGGAAAAGCTGCAGTCCCTAAGGGAGACTGAACCGAGTGAAGACAGTGTGAATGGCATGAATTTTTATACCACAACAAAAACGAGACAAAACTGAAGGTCATGTACAACACAAAATAGATTTTCAGAATTTGAGTTAAAAGCATTTGAACTTTTCTCAGTAAGTAATCTTCCAGGCCAGTGTCCTTGTAAACAATCTGGCAGCAGCTGACTAAATTACTTTTTGACCAGTCAAGACTCAACTTTATAAAATTACACACTCAGCTTATGCATCTTCCTCTTACCTCGTCTGATCTCCCAGCTCTTCGTTCTTTTTTGACTCTCACCCTTTCCACTTTCCCAAGAGTTTTCTTTCAGAAATGCCTTTTTCGCACTGACGGACTCCAAGCTGTGATGCAAGAGTTTTCTAAAGTCTGGTATGTCTCTTTGGATCTATCTCTCCTTTACATCTCTCCATCCACCCAAACTCCTCCGTGTGAAGTGCACAAATCAACAATTCAGTCACATCTATGCCTTGCTCTCCACGTCCTGCCTATCAGTCAGGGGGCCCAAATTGGCAAATTCAGGCCAGCTGGGCTGCCAGCTGTCCGTCAAGCATCACTTTCTTGACAGCAGTGGATGAATGGATGGTGAAACCTGTATTGATCACAAAGTAATAACAACAGTGATACCTACATTTAATATGTTTCTTGAACACGTTAAAGATAATTCTCATCAGTGTGATCAGAAGAAATGTAGATAAATGATAATTTAAACTACTTGGGGGGGAAAACATATCATGAGCTTCCAAAGTCTGTTTTTCAGTGTTCCTTCCTTCTCATGTTGTACTTTTTGTATTTAAAACCCCCTCAATAAAAACGTCTTTACAAAAGTAACCCATTTACATAATAGGCATCAAATTACTTTTTTTTTTTTTTAAGCTGAAGCACAATTTTGAAAAAAGGGCCCAGTTTTCTTAACACTTCACACAGTTCCATAAGTTTTAATTCTATTGTCAGCAACTGTGAGAACAAAAACAAACTGTGCAGGCCTCCATGAGACTAATCCTAATCTCATGTCGATTACCTGCACCAGGTGGGAGCTGTTTTGGACAAGTAGTAATATAATTCTGTTAAAAATTTGTAGAGTGGGTTTTATTAGATATCATATGGTCATGTCATTTAAAGTGGATCTTTTTTCTTTGTGGCACCTAAGACGTTAAAATAATTTCTTTCAAAAGCTCAATTTAGTTGATGAAAATAAATTATTAAACTGGTGAGAAAAGCTCTTTTTATCTGCTATGTATTGTAATATTGAATTATACTATTATTCTCTCTCCTGATTGTTAACTATTTCTTCAGATTGCAGCAGGTGTGATGCCTTTCTTTTAAATGATGCAAGCATGTAAAGAGAAATCTAGAAAAGGAGTGTTTTAAGCCTTGCATGCAAAAATTTAAAATTTTGTGACTGAGCTTTGTGCATAATGCAGAACAAAGCTTAGCTTTGAAAACTTTGAAAATACTTCACCACACAAGAGATAATTCAAGAATAAGACTGTTGGGAAAGGGAAAAAAGATAATATATATTTTATTTCACTCATTTTAGCCTCTTCTTAGCAACATAAAAGACAAAAGAAAACAAACTGAATTGAATACCCTGGACTTTTCCGAAAGATTTTCCTGAATGACATTATTTCATTTCACAATATTAATTTCTATTTTCTTCTTGACTACTGGTTTGTTAAAGTGCAATAATGAAGACTATTATTCCTACTTTGTGTGTATCTTAGTACATAATATCGCCGAAGCACAAGCAACAAGTCTGATCTGCTAGGTAGTGATAAGTGTTCACTTATTCGACAAACATTTTTTGACAGACTTCATGAAAAATCTTGAGTCCTTTCCATAAAACTCTTCTGTGACTTTTACCCTTGCCAGGTGTTTTTAAAGCCCGTTCTGCTTTTTAAAAAAAAAAAAATAATTTATTATTACACAGCTCAAATGATTAAAGGAAGTTGTACAAACCAAAAGTAAAATTCCTCTCTAATGTCACCTTACAGGGTTAAAAGTTGATAATAAAAATGTCCTTGTTGGTGTAGAACATGACATTTTGCAGGATTTCGCTCTGATCCCAAGATAAACGCTATACAGTGGTTTTAAAATTTTGATTAAAAAAATTAGCCCCTATTAGCAGTGACCTAAACTTGGCTTAACGTTAAAGCAATGGGTTTTATTTAGAGTGCAGCTTCAAGTGTGAATCTGTCTACTCCTGATAGAAGCCTCAGTTGCGCTTGTTATCTCTAGACACCTCATAAGTGATTCCCAATTGGATGTTTTCCTGAACCAGGGCTCAGAAATCAGAGATTGAATGACTGTGAAACACCAGTGACCCTCCAGCAGTGTATCTAAATGACTGTGCCTCCTGCTGAACAGCAGTAACCTGCCAACAAACCCATTTACTGTTTGAAAAAGGGGGACGGGGACTGCCTGGACCTTATTAGACTCTCACAGAGGTGTCAGTGAACCTCTGTTCTCCCTTGTCGGTCAATCAAAGCCACTCCATGCTGGTAGCGCTGGCAGGGAATCTCGTTCACCTCTGACTCACAGAAGCTGTTTTCCATCCTAAGATTCGATGATAGGCTGAGTTATAAAGCACAGCATGCGTTTCATCTCCAGGAAATGTTAAACTTTATGTAAGCCGAGGGATATTTTTAACATACCGCATACAATTACTGAGTGACATTTATTATATTTATATTTAGCATAAAAGTATAGATCGTTCCTGTGAACTGTGTGATAATGATTGAGTCCAGCACGCAGCAGGGATATAGCTGTGCAGCAAGTAGAGAGGAAATTCTGAGACAGAAAATCGTAGTGAGACTACTGAAGTAAAACTAAAAACAAAATTTGTTTGGACTAAAAAAGAAGTTGCAATTAAAATCGAACCTGCAGCAATGCTGTAAAGATTTCTGTGAGATTTGGGTCTCTTCTCAATAATGGATAAGTTTGGCTGAATGCATCTTTCTTCTTTAGCAATGAAGATTTTCACCATTTCCAGTTCATCACTTTCAAGTCTGTTGTGTTGCTATGTCTGTAATCATCTGATTCCCACAAAATGTTTGTTTGTGTTATTTCACCTTTAGTCAGTGTATGCTGAACACAACACTCAGTCCCAACGTAATATGAGCTGCTTCTCTCTGATGTTGTGTCGTTATAGTAACATCCAGCCTGTAAATCTTTTGTGGCAGATTTTCCTGTACGTCACCTAAAATGTGTCTAAACCCTCCATTGCAACATAAAGTGGGACAGAAATATTAAATAAACATTTATAATGCATCGATAAGAATTAAATTTGAAATTAAAATTAACTCCATGAGGAAATTACTTTCAAAAAATGCACTTATAGTCTTACTGTTTTTAGTAAATGCTGTTAATGACTATTTAAATGCTCTGCCTTGTGTTATTATTTGTACCTTTAGAAAATACATAAGAAAGCTTTAAAATCATATCTTCTTTTATTTTATTAGCTTACATTCACTGAAAATAGCAGAATCAAGCCTTTAATTTGAGTTCTTTACTGAGTATAAAAAAGAAATTTCATGTTAAAAAATAATACCATTTACTGGGACATTTACAAGTTTCTTTTTTTTTTTCAAATGGTCACAACCTGGAATTAAAAAAAGACAAAAGAGCTTTACATTTGACAGTTATATTTCATGAATGATTATCTTTCATCTGGCAGAAAGTTATTTAACTCTAATTATTGCAAAAGGTTTTCACGTCACACATTTGGCAAAGAAAAGTGTGTTGGCCAGCAATGAAGAAGAGCAATCCATATCTGTATCATTTAAACCCTTGTGAAACAAGAAGTCAAGAATGAATTTTAAAAATTATATTCTGTTGATTTCCTTTGGTAGAAATTAAGAGAATCAATAAGTATGGCCCAGTCAATTTTGCTAAAAACAATTATTTCCAAACAGTTTTCTTTCCGTGCTGAATAAAAGTACCCAAAATAAATGTAGGATGTTTCAAAATTCTCCACTTTGAAATTATGCAACTAAAGGAAAACTGCTTTTTCATGGGTGTCAGTAGCTAGGAGGAGCACTGATGTCAAAACAAACATCTATCTGAAAAAGTCCTATAGTTGGAGTTTCTCAGAGAGATATTCAACACACACAGTTGAGCTAGTGCGGAAGCTCTCCTAAAGACAGACGCAGACCCCGGAAAATTCTTAATATTCCTTCAGCTTCTTTCATGTTATATTGGTATATTATTCTCTCTCTTCCATTGCATCTTCAGTCACTCTCTCGGTCGTCATCTCTGTTTGGGGTGTCAGGCAAAGACGAAGGAGTGCTGCTGCACTGCTGTAACAGAGTGGGTTTGCTCTGCTTTCTCCATTTTTTTTGGAGCTTTTGCAAAGCTGTCACAGAGTTGAGTCAGGGGTGTTGGGGTTGTAGGCATATAAAGACAACAAGGCAGAAATCTGTCACACAGGATTCAGCTGTCACACATGTAAAAGGGATGGCGTCCATCATCAGACTCTAACCAGTATAGAAGAAGCCACAAACAGTGAGAGTCAAATTTAGGCTGCTTTGAAAGTTAAGATAATGATGATCATTGGGGAGACAATTATATGAAAATAGTAAGCAATATAAATCATTAACTCTTTTGTTTGATTGGAAGAATGTTTTCTTATGGTTCTGCATCTACTTCTATTGTATGGTAGCTTCTTAAATGGACACAGTTAAGTGGACAGTTAGGTATGCTAACATAAGTTGTGCTGTAAAACAACATATGCCAGGATGTCTTTTTTATGTTCTAACAGTGGTAGATGAAACAGTATTAACATTCAATAAAAATGGTATATTATAAAAAACAAAGATATGATGTGCAAGTAATGTGTGTGAGCAGAGAATCACAGACCTGAATCATTAATGAATGGTTTATCTACGGTTGCTTCGTGCCTCTTGTTTCTCTCCGTGTCTCACCGAAGTCATTCTTTGGTCTAACACCCCATGAAGCACATCCACTGATCCAAATTATGTAAACAAAAACATCCCCATTAAATAAAAAGCTAAGGAAAAATATGAAGGCATGTTGTCTAAAACCAGGCATTCTGCACAAAACAGCAGTTCAGAACAGGTTTTTCATTCCATGCTTATAAATACTCATTATGTCTGCAGGTAGTCGAAACCACTCTGCATACTGATAAAAACTGTCCTTGGTTTCTTGAATTATTATCTTAGTTTGAATTGTTGTTAAACTGGTTTCACTGTATATATTGGTGTTCCAGTAATTTCTAGTTTATTGCAGCCTAAAGCCATGATGGTTCCTGAGTTGTCACAGAATCATATTATGTTTCTTAGTTGTTGTTTCTCAGAGTTATGCTCACTTTCCCTTTGTTCTGAGTATTGGTCATTCCAATGAGTGCAGTCAAACAAATCTTCCCTATCCTGTAAAGGAGAAGCTCCCATCTGCTGTTAGTCAGTCAATAGAAAGTCAATAGGGGTTGGCTTTATTAAGCATTATAGACACAATATAGAATTCAAAACTGATAAAATACAATTAGGCTTAAATTTGAGACTTTTTATGTATAATGTTGAAACTAATTCACCACTATAAAAAAACTTAGGAACTTTAAGCAATCAACAATGAGAGTACAATTACATCTAATAGGTTGTTTAAATTTGTTAGTGTTTAAAGTGTTTGTAGATTATTTAGGTTTAAGACTGTGACATTTGAAAATTACCGTTACTGGATATTTATGAGGAGCTTTGTGAGTTTCTGTAACATATTTTCCACAGCTTGCATTATTGATAATGCTTTTTTTTTTTTTTTTTTGCATTGAAAGGCTTTTTTCCATTGAAGTCCTTTTGAATTTTTAAAAAATATTTAATTTAAAGCATTTCAAGGATTTGTTTAAAATTAAGTCTGTAAAAGTAAAACTCTGCAGTTGTACTTATTTCTTAACCTCTGGGACTGTCTAACCAGCACCTCATTTGCATTTTCTTCACATTTTCCTTCTAACGTTTCATTGCCAGAGGATTTTCTGAGCTTTGCTTGTTCCTTAGTCACAGAGAGATGTATAAAATGTATATATATATATATAAGTTGAAAACAGTTCTTTCCTTGTGTAAGTCTTTGTAAATTTTGCCCCAGGCCAGAACTGACATCTCTGTATGTCCTTGCCTGTTGCCCACTCTTAATATGTACATTTACACTTGTGTGTGTCTAGCTAACATGAATTGTCTGCTATGTCACTGATAAATGGTGTTGCTCTTTGAGGAGCCTCGGTCCCCTCTGGCTGTCTTTTCTTGTTGTCCAGTCCTATAATTTATCTGCAGAGAGGTGGACGGCGTCAGTCTCTCACAGAACAATCCGTCTCCAATGAGATCTAGCACCCATCTCATTTTCTCACTATCGGAGCACAGGCTTATTCCCAACTGAACCAAGCAACAGCAACACACAATAATTTTTATACAAAAATGATTTGTGGTGAGGGTATGTTGCTGTACTAATGAGGTCTCAAGAGGTGAAGAAGCTCAAGAAACAGTCAGTCGTGTAAGAATGTATGTCTTGTCACTTCTTGTGTAAATGAATGACTCTAACTCTAATGACATTTCAGCCACTGCCCATAAATTGCCTAAATCATTTCCCAAAAGGGAGGAAAGGGAAGAAAGCTTTGTTGTTGTTGTTTTTTTTTTTTTTAATATAGCAACACTGCCCCAGCCTTGGGTCACATTGATTAGGATTAAGGTTTAATCCAAGTAAATCTCAGACAAAAGAAAGTCTAAAGACAAAACCAGGGATCTATTCTCCAATTTGTAAACCGGAAGCACTGAATAAGATCAAGTTTAATAGGATGTATAGGAGTACGTTTCCATGTGGTTATTAAGAACAATCGATCACAAGACTTGAATTTTATTAGGTCCTATGTCCTTGCATCCCCC
The DNA here is from genome assembly GCF_002775205.1 of Xiphophorus maculatus. Classification (NCBI taxonomy): domain Eukaryota; kingdom Metazoa; phylum Chordata; class Actinopteri; order Cyprinodontiformes; family Poeciliidae; genus Xiphophorus; species Xiphophorus maculatus. The sequence continues at coordinate 7,250,091 of NC_036457.1, forward strand.
TTTTTCAGTTTGTGTAAATGTGTACATGGAAAAAATGAAACAAAGATAAATCGGTGCATTTGCTTCTCTTTGCTACTTGAAATATAGAAATGAAGGCATCCTACAAAGACTCTGGATTTCAGGGTAGGGGTTCTTTTTTAAGGTCAACGGAAGAAGGGAATAGAACAGAAAAAGAAAAACCAAAGAAGCATTATTTCACTTTTGCAAAACATACATGAGAAGAACCTAATCAGTTCAGGATGCAAGAAAACAAACTGACAGTTAAAAAAGAGGAGTAGGTGATTTGGACACATAAATCATACCGATGAGGACAGGGGATACAATTTTTAGACAAATACAGACACAAAAGTAAAAATAAATGAGCTATACAATGTTGGCAATAATGTAAACAATTTATAATTAAACATAACTCAAAAATAAATGGTATTGTAACATTAATTTGCCCATTTATATGGGCTGATTTTGTTTTCTTTTTCTGCTAATTGCTCACACCTGGTCCTTGTTTTTAAATTACATCACCTGGATTGCATCATTCATTCTCCTCTCTGTGAATATACTCTGTGGAGTTTTTTTGCTTAAACTTTGCTGGCGTGTTCAAAGGATATCAATTTCCTTCATACAGTTTGACTTATACTGAGTAATTAGTCTTTCAAAATCCAATATGTTTTGTCTTATTAAGCTTTTTTATGTTTGGAAAAATGTACTTTGGAATATCATAATTTATTTGTCACACAGAAATAATGGTATGAAGTCTTTAACACAAATTTAATTCAGAGCACATGGAACCTGTCCAATCTTAAGTTTCCAAGTGGAAACATGCAGTTCAAATAATTTATTGCCACTAATGTGTACCCATTAGCAGAGGTACATTGTTAAATCATAAGCGCTTAAATGTTCATGCTGTCACAGGATTGCTAATTTGGTCACAGTCATAAAATATGCTTTATGCTCCCCCTCCTACCACTTCACTTTGATCTGTTAGCAGTAACTGAATTCAGTTGCACCAATAATAACAGATGTAACATAATTGTTGGTCCAAGTTAACTGAAAGCAATTTCATTCATTCCAATAATGTAATCAAACTTAGATCAATTTGCATGCAATCAGTTTATTTCAAAACAATATCATCAAAATTCTCAATGTAATGCCAATCATGTAAAACAGTGATAACAGTGAGTCCTTTATACCTGAATTCAACAGCATCTAACCGACATTTTACTGCATCTAGTGATGGCATTAAAGCAAATGTAACTTCTGTTCACTAAAAAGGACAGTTTGCAATTTACAAAAGCAAAGAAATCCTCAACTGAGACAAAGCATTCATCCAAGGACACATGTTTGAGCTTTATTTCCTGCAACATTTATTACAACACATTTTGCATTCACGTAATGGCTCACCCTGTCAGTTGCTTCATTTGGTGTAGTGCCAGGATGCTGAGGAGGCAGTGTTATTCCAAAGTCCTTGGTAAACTGAATTACTCTGAGAAGGGAATGCTAATCCTGGAACATGAATAGGACTGTTGTGTTAAACTTCAAAGACTTTATTGTGTTACATCTTCACCAGTGCTTTCATTAACTGGGTCAAGGACCACATCTCCACTTTATTGTAACAGTTTCAAAGACTGTGATTTGCTTCAGAAACAATCAGTTTTGCCCTCTGGTCTTTTAGATTTATCAGATTGCAGTCACCTTGTTCAAAGAACTGGCAAATGCAGAAAATCTTCTGTGTGTGTTTTCTTCTTCTATACTTTATGTGTGTCCACCTGGAGGCAGCAAGTGAGAAGACAGTGTGTCAGTCTTTGTTATGTAAGAGGAAAAAAATAATCTGCTGTTATTTAGAAAATCATATAGGGCCTTTTGGAAGAGTATAGATACCAATCCTTCTGTAAAACCCATATGTTACTTGTGGCTGTCAGTGTTGTCTGTTGTGTGTGTGCAGCGAAGAACAGGCAGATGTTAAGAGAAAGAGACAGACTGAGAGTGAACGAGACTGTAAATCGACAGATACAAAGATGGGGCTAACCAGCTAAGAGAGAGTGAAGAAGCGGAAAGCAAGTGAACACGACAAGAAGGCAAGATGGAGTTGGAGGTCGAAAGACACAGTGTACCCACTTCACTGGCAGCTTCTCTTTTCTGGTTCTGCGTCCATTGGCCCAAATTCCAGGCATTTAGTTTCAAAATTTGTGTGGAGTACGCCAACCTGCTTTTTGTTTTGCGGCAGCCCTCTTCATACTAAATCATGCCTGCAGCAGATGGATTTATCCACAACATGGATTCAGCTGTCATCTATTTATGCTTGTTTTGATAGCAGATTATGTTAGCTGCTTTCTATGTTGTGGTATTCATGTGCAAGTGTGATTAGATGTAAATATGTATGTGAATGTCATTTTTTATGGCATAAAATGTACAGCATATATTTATATCATGAAAATCACATAAAAATGATGAACAGCATTTCTGAGTCTAACTGCATCTGCTGCATAACTTTGAATAATACTGAGTTGAGTGTGCTGGGAGCAGGAAGTTGGGAATATAAATTTGTAGCTCTGCCGTGGAGCAGACCAAAGCTGGAGGAGAGTTAGGTTTCCACGACAGAATACTGTAGTGTGTTGCCAAACTTTTCCCAAAGGTAACTCCCCCATGTGGATCTACCTTTCATTTCAATTTCACAGGAAAGCACCACATACATAGCTGTACTTTTCACTTGACACTGCAGCATGCATAATTATAACATATGCCATGAGTACCAGTCATAACATTTTGCAGCTGGATTACCACAGCTTTCACATGCATTGCATACTGTACCTCTGCACCACTGTGAAAGTATTGATGCAACTGTGGCTTAATTATTACTAAAGTGTCCCAACAATATTACATTAACTCTCACTACTCATTGCAGACACTCGCCTCAGCATGCTGAATGCTCAGATTTGGAAATGACAAAACGACTCATCACTTAGGATCACTTATAGAGCAATGAAAATGACAACAAATACATTTTCAACATTCCCTACTTCCAATGAGTTGTATTTTTTTTTTAAATTAACATTCCTTTTTCAATTATTTAATTTTTCTTTTGATAGATATATGTCTCATATTGGAAACAAGCTTGTTGGTTTAATAATACTTACATTAAATCTAAATCTGCCATGGGTATGAATAATCTTGGGCTCAAACTTTAGTCAAAGTTTGACTTTGGTCTCTCCCTAAAACGTAATGACAGGGCTGTCAGGCTCTTTCAAATTTTGACATTAATTCTGAGGGGGGAAAAAATCTAGAAAAGGAAATATAAGTAGGAATTCAAAGCTTGATGAGAAGCTAGTGTCAAAGTGTCTGGACCTTCTCAGCTTGACCTGCCTTAGCAGAAAACTGAGAACACATGAATGTGATTTCGATCATGTTTTGCTCTGTCCTGTTTCTCACCTCAGCTGACAGGGTAGCCTCAGCACAACAGATGCTGATACTGTTGAGCTTTCCTTTACCTTTGTCTTGTGAAAGACAGGTAGTCGGTGGCCCATGTGGTAGGATTTTTGAATGGATCACTCCAGAACCAAATTGGGTATGAAGAAAAAAATTGGGTTTTTTTGTCATTGATGGATGGTAAGGATGTTGCAATTCTGATTAAAAAAAACTAGGTAAAACCAACAGGAACTTAACCTAGAAAATTGACAAAATCGTCATTAACATATGATGCACAAAGACATTTATGAAACAAAACATTTGCCTGAAATTTCAATCCTGACCAAAATCTCCTTTGGTGCACGTCATTGCCAAAGTGCAATTGAAAAAGTTTTAGAAATCTAACATTCATGTTACACACAATTAGTTACCAATTTAACAGATGACTTTTGTAAATATGGTATAACATCCATATGTAAGAATAAAGTAAAAAACAAATAAACCTTTATTTCATTTAAAAGTGCAGCCAAACCAGCACTATGGCATAATTTCCGAATAGTTTTAAAAAAGACTGAAAACCTGACTAATCAGTTGGTGACATGAATAATTCTCGACAAGCCAGCCTGGTTATTTTTTGCTTTGGTGAATCCTTGATTTTTTTTCTTATTTTCAGTATGAATCTGCCTATGACCAAAGCTATAATCATCTAAAATTGCTTTTCTGCACAAAATTAAAGGTTTTTACTGTCATTGGTGTAACACTACTGTGTCCAAGTTTTGAGTGGTCATTTTACATTTTTCCTATAAATCATAAGTGTAATTTCTTTCATCTTCCACTCAATATTTTTTTCTGTATATATGATTTCTTCCCAAGTTGTAACTGTGCAATGTGAGGGCCAGCTGGTTATTGATATCGACTGAGGAGCAGGTTCAGTGGCTAGGTTAATGAGGGTCAGAGCCACTGCTGGTTATCAGAAAGCTAAAAGGAGCTCGGATCCAGTACATAACACAGTTAATTGGGCTGTAATGGTTTGTAGCCTGAGGCAGCCCTCTTCTTGTAAAGGACCTGAACCATACCAGTGGCCCTGTGTCTTAGTTAGATTGGGACAACATTTCTGAAAACAAAGCATGTATCTGGATATGATGGTTGTGAAGAGCATCTCTCAGGTGTTTAAATACCATTAGCCAGAGAGTAGGATGTCATAAAAATCTACATCTAAACACATAAAATATAAATTTACATGATTTTGAAAGACGGCTCCAAGAAAACCTATTTTTGACAATGTTTTGTTATGTTTAGGTTTAAGGCTAACCTTTGACAATGTGTGGAAGTTTTTCGGTTTAACATTTTTTCCTGTTACGTAAGGAAAACTGCACTGACTGGCTAACTGACCAAGGGAGGATGCACAGATTGTGATATGCTTGCAGATGGAAGCTAAAAAGCATTGTTGGTGCTCAGGTATGGCTGGAAGCTGACGTGTAAAAAATAACAACACCACAGACTTTTTTTTAATCTCATTTATTTTTAGCTACAAGTACACACACAAGCGCCTTTTGGGGGGCTTTTGGTACCAAATGGGTTTATAGAAATGTTTATGAATCTGATCATATTAGGGATACTGGTGCTTCTACCCTGACAATTGCGAAGTTGGTCTGTTTCAAACTGTATCCTCGTGTTGTTTTAATTGTCTAGGTTAGAATCTAAAGCAGTAATGAAAGCGAAGGAGACTATATTACCATAGCAGTCAGAATAGCTGGGGTCAGATAGTACTGGCTATCAGTTCTTATGGTGGTTCTTATGATAAGTCTTTATGGTGCTTAGGCTTAGGGATGCATGGTACACTGTTGCCCTTTCAAGTATTATTTTACTTTTTTATTTTTATTTAACCTTTATTGAACCAGGAAAGGCCTCATTAAGCTCAAACACCTCTTTAGCTTTAGCCAAAGTTACACTGCATCCACATCTGCCTTTAGAAACAGAAGTTTCTTTTTAGACATATGTGGAATGACTGCAAATTACTTATTTGATGAATAAGCTGTTCTAGTGCATCATGCCTTTCATTACTAGCCAGAAAACCTTTTTTTTGTTTTGCTTTTTCTCAATTATAAAATTTTGCATGACGAAACAACTGGTAGCGCTGTTGCCCTGAAGCAATACGCTTTTGGTTTTTAATTCAGGTCTGTAGATTCAGAGTTTGTTACATCAATTGGTCTCTCTGAATGCGTAGGTATTGGTTCCTACACCAGCAGAACCTTTTTCCTGGTGGTTTGTTGGGGAGCAGCATGAGAGCCAGAGACGCCCAGAGACTGAACAAGATCATCTGGAGATCTGGCTCTGTGATCGGTCTCAGGTTGGAGACGTTTGAGACTGTGGTGGAGGGGAGGACACTGAAAACGAATGTCATCCATGTCATGGACAACTTGAACCACCCACTCCACCACAAAGTAGACAGACAGGAGAGCAGACAAATCTGCTGTCGAATGGACAGGTCCAGGAAATCTTTCCTGCCACATGCCTTCACCTTGTATAATGATACAATAATACTAGCATATTATTGGTCATTGTCATTGTGCTATCTGCACAAAATATACATAGATATTTGTAGATGATTAATTAATTAATTAATATTCTGTATAGGTTAGCCAAAAACTGTTTTGCTTTGCATCTACAGTAGTACGTTTATTTTAGTTCCTAGAAGTTATGTCTGCAAAGACGTCTCATCTGCCAATCATTTCTTCAAATACAGGGAATAATCTGTACTAAAGTAGGAGAGCAGGTTTGTAGCTTTGCTGTGTAAGCTAACCTTAAACTTGTGTGAAGTGAAAGTGTTTAAAAGTTGCAAGCATCTTTGACAGTCAGAGTAAAGTCTCGTTTAAAATGGAATGCTTATGCGTTTACTTTAAAGCCTGTTTTGGTGGTTTGAAAGAGGACATGCAAACGCAAAAAATGCCATGAAGTCAGTCTCTTTATTCGAAAGATCTAAAGAGAAAACCGTGAAAAATGAATCTAGATCGCTACATTCACACTCGCAGGATTGCTGACAGATGAAGAGTGAAGCAGAACCGATGATATGTTTCAAGCACAATCCTCTGATTTACATTTCCCCTTTACGTGTCATAACCATCGTGTTCCTAGCGGTTCTGTGGTGTCATAGATAATGGATGAACATTTTTCAGCATCAATAAGTGTCTCGGTTCAGAACTGGGTTTCTGCTAAAGTTACTTTGACAAAAACTCCAGAACTAAACTTCTTTAACCAAACATTCTTTGAGACTGTTTATTATTTCAGAGTCAACTAAATTGGCAAATTCCTGTTGTTTTTTGTTTTGACAATAAAATAGTAATGACAGTGCATTGTTATGCAGAACATAGAGTGACAATAAAATAAAGTGTTAGAAAACCAACAGAAAAAAATACAAGATATATTTATATTCCACCATCTCTGCACATTACAAACTAGCAAGCAGCTTACCCTATACACAGGTAAATAAGTTCATTACCTCATCGCTTATCAGTAACTGAAATTCAATTCTTCATTGCCTTTTGCCATTCCTTGGCTGATTATATATCAGCTCATTTACATTTGAAGCACACAACGAGCAAGCTTTGAAATGTGCCGTTATGGAGACAAGACTATGTTGCAATGGTTGGTAATGCATCACAAGTTGGAGCTTTTCTGCCTGCTTTTAGTGATCCTGTAACATTGGTTTGGTATTGTGGTGTGGCGGTCACTGTTTCCTCAGTACTTCACAGTCCCACCGGCACTGGTTCTGACCAATGGTCAGAACCATTGGTCAGAACCTTCCTGTTCACATATCTTCCTGTATGTGTGGGTGTGTGTGTGTGGGGGGGTGGGGGGTGTGTGCATGTTTGTAATGCAATTGATAATATGTGGGGAAAAAGTACAAAATGTCAGAAAGTTTAGTTGTCCTAAACTTTCTAAGGTCTTTAACTCTAAAGACCTTAAAATATCAGTTTAAATCCGTGCACATTAAAACTTGCTCTACTTTATGTTAGACCTTTAGCAAATGAAGACTTTCACTTTTATAATTTCTGGAGGGATCTGGGCATCCTTGGCATGTACAAGGAGATTTAAATTTAACCTTATTCTTTAGATAGATAATATGAGATTAGATCCTACCACCTACATGTGCCCCACTGCACTCTTAACAGAGATTCTACAACTGCAACAATGTTTGATGTATTATTTTATTTACTAAGATTAAAATTTAAATCCAATCTTCTTGCTGTTTCTGTCTTTCTGTCTTCCTTGGTGAGACAGAAAGTAATGGAAAAGCTACAACAGGGAAAACACAGAAAATATTAACTTTTAAAATCAGTTAGGTGAAACAGCCAAAGTAATCAAGAAGTCCTTTATTGGAAACTATTTCCTCACCTTTCAGGTCATTCTGCATCATTCTTTAGACGTCTTTTTATTTAGTTAAATATTTGTTGAATGATAGTTACTTTATCTTCCTGCCATAACATTACTGGTCACCCCCTCATCTCTGAAACACTGGGATTTAAAATATTAAAACACAGAAAGCTCAGGGCTTGCTTTCTTACTACCACCCCCAACAAACTGTTAAAATCTGTGTTTCATTCCTTTTTCAAAATATTACCAGGATCTCTTTGCCTATTGGCTTTTAGCTTGACTTGCCTTAATCCCAAATGAATATTTTCTGATGTCATCGCGTTTATTTCAATAAACTGTTTAACGAAACTCTAAAATTTACATGTCCAAGTATTACAAATGAGAGATTTTAGGTATCCTTGAACATTTCCTTCAAATTTTGTAGAAATGTGAACTTAAGCCTGACTGTACATTTAAGGCTATTTTTCTTTTGCACAAAGCCTTGAACAAATGATACGTCTGAATAACATGGCCCTTCCAAATGAAAGATTATACAAGGTCTGAATAGTTGGACCAATGGGCACTGTGTCTCAGTGGAATCATTTTATCCTGCAAGAGTGTTTGGGTCCATTTGAGCCAGGAATCACGATTTAGAGATGATATGAATGACTAAGCAGCATATACGGGTGTGTGAGTCATGAATTTGTGGCATTGTGCAGCACACTGAATGGTCTCATTGCCATGGGACCCAGTGTTTGTGATGCACAGAGGAATAATGCTGCCAATGGACAACAATGCAATGCAGAGACACACTCTACATTTTACAGAAAAGCAGTGAGTCTATGTAGCGCTAAAGCTGTTGACAGAAATGCCTTGTTGGTGACAGCAGCAGTCAAAGCACTGGTAAGGAGGGATGCATAAGGTCCTGGCATCAGAGAGATTGAATTACAGATGGCATCTAAAACATTAAGAAAACAATCTCTCAGAGATAGGAATTTGTAATATATATTAAATCGTCATTCCTTGTTGTAGATGTCTTATTCCTTTACAAAGGAGCAGAGTTGTTTCTCTTCTCTTTCACCACCCATCCTTAAGCCCATGCATTGCACTGAAGTTTATGAAGATGGATTATGAGCTGCAGGATGTTTCACACCCGTAACGCTGTCCTAGTGACCATTCATGGGCTGACTATCCTAGCTCTTGTAGATCTTTGCAAATTTAAGAAAATGAATTAGTAGCAATAAAAGGTAATAAGTCACCTTACAGTATAATTTAAGTATCCTTGTATGGTTGCATTAAATTTTGGATGGCTACCAATCATTTCTGCTCAGTGATGCTCTAAAAAGAGTACAAGGGAAGGGGCAAGGAATTTTCGCAATATACATGAAACCGACCAAATTAAATGTACATTATTCATGAAATAAAGCAGAAAAAGTCAGTCTAAAAACTAACCAAAAGTTGTTAAAATCTGTGTTTTTCCTTTCTCAAAATATTGGATTATTGGAGCTAAAGATTAATATTTTATTACAAATCTCAAATGGTTTTCTAGTCCAGTCCAAACCCACTGAACCAATAGGTCAGGGCAGAGGAAGGGTTGAGAGTAATTTAGATGTAGGGTAACAACAACAGAAACATCTCTCAAATTAGTTTTTTTTATTAAATTAGAGTTTCTTCCATTGAAAACTATCAGACTGTCACTTTAAACAGCTTGCTGTTTCAGGTATTTGATGTTATAATCCGTTGTTAGTCCCCATAGGCGGTATCTAAACTGCAGTGTAGACTGCATGGTGTGAAGGAAGCTCAGCCCCTGACAAAAAAAAACAAAACAACAAAAGCTACAATTCCCACTTATCATATCAAATAGTTTGTATCTTTCAAAACTGTCGGAGTAAATAGAAACAAATGTCTGTTCATGTACTGAGCAGGCAATCGCACCCTCCCTCTTCTGTCTGTGTTTCTTTTTTCCCGCTTCATCATTTGTAATTTCAGCATATTTAGCTGATTTCGACTCCGCGTGGCAGATTAAATGATGGATTGTCACGGTCTGCTTGCCCACACGTGTAGACACGCACAAACATGTTCACCCTTGACTTCCCTCCAAAGTAATTCGCAACTGGGAAGGCAGCCAATGAGGAAATAGTGTCTCCGTTTGATTGGGGGCTTCCATGCGGAGCTGCAAAAAGACTTGTCTGTCAACAGTCAGCACAGAAAATCAAATGATTGCCTTTGAATATTAACTATTTTCTCATATGCTGAGCACAGAGCCGGCTCTAGGCACTTTGGTACCTTAAGCAAGATTATGTTTTGATGCTCCAAACAACAGCTGCCTATATGAAGTTTTAGTTATGCAAATAACCTATTCCTGCTTTAATATATCTCATAGAAAAATTGGGAAAATATTGATAATTGCAGTCTGTAACTGTATTTGTGATCAAATATATTTTATTTCAGGGGTATAAATTAGCTTTACCGGATGCTGAACAGTACAAGCAAATTATATACATCTACTTGAAAATATCAAGTAAATGTTTTCTATTTGATTTGTTGAAAAACATCTATCTATTTCAGATTGTAGATTTATAAAATAAGAGTTTGCACTACACTTATCTAGTTAAAAGGCAGCTATAATTTCTTCAGGTGCATTCTTTGGTCATTTTTCAACTTGGCTAGCTTAAGAAAATCAGAACCTCAAAGTACAGCAAGGGCAGGCACGCATGATGTGCACAAATAATCTAATAAAAAGGGAGGTGTTGATACCAAACAACATTTAAAGCAGCTGTGTTCCTCGGCAGCAATAAACACGCGGTCTAATCATTTCTTCTGCACATATTCGTCCTGTGAATATTTGAGTCAAATTTCTGTTATCATATTCTGTTAACAGAGAGCATGTGAAAAATAAGCAATCGGATTATTTTGTGAAATATGTTCCAGATAACTGATAAGAAAGTGAAAAGCTTCATCTTCAGACTAAACCCTTATACCAATCATTTACAACTGTGATACATTTGTCACATCTCGCCTGGATTATTGCAATTCTCTCCGCCTGGGTCTCCTTCATAAATCCACTCATAGATCTCAGCTGGTTCAGAGCGCTGCTGCAGGTGTGATTTGCAGAACTCTGTCCACCAATCACATTTCACCTGGACTCCAGCAGCGCCACTGGCTACCAACCAGACATGCCCAGATTCAAAGTCCTGCTTTACACATTTAAGGCCATCCACCATTTTGCTCTTTCATATTTGTCTGATCTTCTTCACATTAAAACTCTCTTTCAGGAGAGAGAGTTATAATAGAGAGAGACCTAAGAGACTGCTCTCTTAGGTCAGCAGTCAAACTCGTTCCTGTGTTAAAGTAAAGTAAATTATGGAAATTAATACTGTCAGCAAAAATGTCCTCACAAGCAAGTCCACAACAGTTACATTTTGGCAGTTTGGGGAGGAGGATGCAAACTATTGATTATAAGGGGCCTGATAGAGAGTAATCAGATTAATATGAGCTTTTAAAAAATATTTAGTTATATACCTGGTGTTGACACTTTTTGATTTATTGATCAAAGAGATCCAGCCACAATTCTTCACGTTAGCTCAAGTAAGGACATGTCTGATTAAACCTCCAATCCTGCTCTGGAATAAGGGAACAGCAGAATTTATTATATTATATATTATTTATTATTATATTTATTATTTATTACTACAAATAGAAAATCTCAAAAGTGAATTTATTAAAAATTATATATCTATATATGTTGAATCAGCTGATTATTATACACATGAGTAGAGGTTCAGTTTAAGTCAAATTTGATCAAATGAGGAGAAACAACAGGGACACAAAAGATGGCTTTATTTTCAATCCACAGCATCTACACAATATTGTTGTTTAATTTTGATTTTTTTTCTTCTGCAGTATCTGTTAAATAGACAATATGGCCCAGCAGTTTCTTTATGCACAAAGATGGATGTTGACGATATCTCTCTGTGGTTACATATTTCAGTGCGTGTTCTGGTCACACTCTTTTGTGCGGATAACTGTTAGCTAATCCGTCCATCCTTTCTGAAACATTTCTACAGGCTACAGTTCTGCTTAATAATTTCCTGCATGTTCTCGATCCTTGCTTTTTCACACACGAATCTCAAACACACGAAGCAGCCTTTTCTATCCACGGGGGAGGATTACAGATGAGAGGAGAAATGTCAAACATACTTATGTACAGAGATTTGTGGCATTCTGACTGATGCGAGTGTGTGTTTTTGTGCGGCGCAGCTCAGATATCTTCTTCTTGCATCAGATGCAAGAGTCATCTGAACAATGTGCTCCCAGGTGATCAACTGTGCACATTAAATGACAAATTGTTACCTAATTTTGCTTCTCTTTGGGCTCAGAGACCTCATGGTGCCCTGAACATTGTTACTGCAGACCCCATAAGCTCTTCAACGCCCTCCCATTTAACCAGGAACGTTCTCCAGAGGCCTTGCAGTCCCCTTCACAATGAGTGAACCCCACCTTTACAGCTTCTTTGGTGACAGAATTAGGACAGCTCCACAGCATCGTCAGCAGCATCAAAGCCACTGCAAGAGATGGAGATGGATTAATAAGTAAAGAAAACTGCAACAGAACAAGAAAGCCTCTCAGATCACACAGAGGCAATAAAGTCACCTGGGGCTCCTGAAAGTGAAGAAGTTTTCAAACCTGTTTGTCTTCTACTGGTGGCTCAAAGAGCTCCTGTGAATGAAGGTCTATTCCAAGAACAGCAGGCAAGGAGGGAAGGAGAGAGAGGAAGAGAAAGAGAGAGAGAAAGAGAGAGAGACGATGGACTGCTGCTGCTAGCTGCTTTACAGAAGTTTGAAGAGCAAAAGAAGTCATGCGTTTACGCCCGGATTCACCCAGCATGCCGCATTTAATTATTCCACCCGTCTGTCAGCTCTCAGTGCTGAATCATCGCTACAGCACAGGAGGAGGGAACCATAGCCTCCTCAAACTTTACAGTAGTACTTTGTGACTGAAAGCATGAATATCTCATTAGTTGTATTAAACACCGACAACGATATACCAAAGAAAAGATCCAGAGCATGTGAGGTTGTGCTACTTCTGCTCAGAATGATATACTAATTTTCCAACTCAGTTACCACAGTGGTACCAAGTTACCACTGTATTTAAATTAGTAGTCATTAATAAATGATGTAGATGATATTTTTGGCATCTTGACTTCATACAAGATTAGCTGATTCAGATTAGCGCAAAATTTGTCAGGTTAGTTGGTCCCAGAGGCTCAAGCTAATAGCTAACCTGAGGATATCCAAGATTTCTATCGTTCCTACTCTAAAGAACCTCTTGCATATTTACATGGTCTTTATGTGTTTGTTTTTCATATTATTAAAGTACCCTTAGCTTGGATGGCATTCTTTAAAAAAGAATTACGCTCAAGTTGTGAGCAGTCACCAGTACAAAATTAACATGTTGGTCTCAGCATACTGTAACTTAGAAGAGTTTTACTGCCGCTGTTGGCATGCACAATCAGTGCAATCATAAAATCATATGCACCTGGTTGTCTGCAGTGAGTCCTGGTGGACCCTGGCGGATGACAGGTTCTATACGGCCGGCAGGTTTTGTGGTTGGTTTGATGAAAGAGTGAACGTGGAGAAAAGAAATCCATCTAGGCTGACGCCGCGCACTTGGGGGAAGAAATTCCTTTCATCTGCTTTTTCCGTGATCTTATTCAGTCATGATCGGAATCTAATAAGGGATGGAGCAGTAGGACTTTGGAGAGCTTTGACTTTCTGCAAATGAAGCTCAGAAGTGATTGGCAAAGAATCCATTTTGACCAGGAACAAGCTCTTCACTTTTTTTCACCTTTTGAACCACAGTGGCAAATTTGTGAGTCCATTGACCTGACAGCACACTACCCATTTGGCTGGTAACATTCAACAATATCCACCCATTTATTTAGCTGGATCTCCAATTTATTCATGAGTGTAACTGTAATACAGCATAAAGCTGCAACATGATGTCCCTTTGCTCCAACACACTGAAGTTCAAAAGTTCAATCCGAGTTAAATCAATTGCATTGCCTCAAAAAGCATTTATACAACTTGATTTTTTTTTTTTTTTCCAGATTTTGTCGCAGTAGATTCACAAACGTCATTTTATTTAACTAAAATTTTCTCTGAATGTCCAACAGTAAGATACAGTTGTGACCTGGAAGAGAATGGCTGATACATTTTGCTGAAATTGCAGCTCGAGGTGTATCTCGACTTTGCATTTCTAGTAGCTGATATTTTTGCCTGTTTCTTCACAAATTGCTCTAGCTCAAGCAGATCGGATGGATGGTGTCTGTGAGCATCAATTTTGAAGAATTTTCACAGATTCTCATGTTGTTTATGTTGTTTCTGTCAAGCATAGTGTTTTAATTTGTCCCCTACATTGCTTGTGGCAAACAACTTTTCCTGGCTTTCTTTAAAGAAGGTCCCACACCTGGTACTCTCCAATAATAATCACATTTGCAGCATCTAAATCTAGTTGCTGTCAGCAAATTCTACTGTCTAACCATTGATTTAAGTAGCTCATGTAGAGTTAGCATGTGTCTTTTTCTTATACCTTTCTTCATACTGTGTCAGTTTAAGTAGATGGCCATGTCTTTTGAGTTTTGCTGTTGTGCATGATGTTGCTGTTTGCTTAGCAATTTAGAATTTTGTTTCACAAGCTAACCCTGCTTTAAACTCCCTAACCTGTCCGGTTTGATTTTTACATCCTGGTTGTTACTAATACTCATCAACAAATCTCTGAGACCTTCAAATAACAGGTGTATTTTTACTGATAATAACACAATACACTTGTACACAGAAAAAGCTTGAAGTATCCAAACATAAATGATAAAATGTGAAAAAGTTTAGAGGGCATAAATATGTTTGCGAGGCATTTTACAACTACTATCATTGTTTTTCCTTTCTAATCTAATTTGCTGCTTTGACACAGTGTGGGATACATCAGTTGTTTGGAAGTTTATGATGTATCCCAGTTTATCAGTACCTATTTGGTGTTTAGGTATAATCTTTATGACACCTGATAAACAGCTGGGAAATTTACAGTGTGGTTGTAAAGCCTGGCGTTGGGCTGTAGCCAACTGGTGTCCATGACAATCTCTGCCTCTCGGTTGGAGCTTCAACCTGCCCAGCTATATGTGCCACAGCAGCTCAACATTCATCACACTTCATTATCCAAGGCACAAAAACAGAAACGAGCACACAAAGTGCAAAAAAAAAAAAAAATCATCTGCTGAAGCTCAGGCACCCCATGGCGTCATGGGATGAGATTCTGTAGTTTATGAAGTCTGTGACAAAACTGGCAAACATCACACTCCCCTGGCCCCTGCTCCTTGATGTTGTTTAACATTGGAGTGAGGAGGAGGTGTAATGAAGCTAGACCTGCTCTTTTTTTTCTAATGTGGTGTGACAGGTCCTGACTTCCAGAGTAAGATTAATGTGAGCTACAGCTGGACACATTTAATGTCATCTGCAATACCACGCTGCTCTAAAAAATGAGAGCCCAACAGTCATACATTCCTGTGGCACATTGTCCATATTCATTAGCAAACAATTTATAGGATCGTTTTGGAGTTGTTTTTTTTTTTTATGAGCTGCCACCAGATCTATCAGTCAGTCAGCCTCTGAACCCGTCAGCAGAATTGAAAGCCTGAGACAGATGGGTATGTATCAGGCTTTCATGAATCACTTATTAACCATCGGGTAGTTTTCATTTGTCTTGTTAAGAGATTTTGGTGTTTCCTTAAAGACACAAAAGAAAAAGTTGTGCATATGTCTTAAAGGCATTCAGACAACAGGAGGTCCAACATAAGTGTCAAAGTGCATTGACAAGGTTTGTTCAGTAAATAAAATCCAGTGCTACCAAATGATAGCACAATTACATTAAGAGTAAATGTAATTTAATCTCAATATAAACACAGCTATTCTTAGGTTTCAGGAGTTTCTTAACATTTTTAAATAAACAGCGTCATAGAGACCAAGAGACATAGCAGAAAGGTCAGAGATGAAGTTCTTGAGAAGCTTGATGGGGAGTTAGATAATGAAACAATATCCCAAACGTTAAAGATCAAACAGAGAACAGCTCAATCAAGCTCCTGAAAATGGAGCAATTATCACTACAGTTCAAACCAGACAAGTAGCCAAGAGACCCATTACATTTATTTGTAAGACATCTGCATAGATCAAATACGATGCAAATTACAAACTTTTGACATTTTATTTACGAAGTAACAAAAACCATGTGTCTTTTTTTTCCAGTTCACAATAATGAGCAATTCTTTTTTTAATCTATAACATAGAATTACAAGTAAATAAAGAATGTTTTGGATGAAATGAGAAAAATTCAAGATGTGTAAAAGTTTTTACAGCACTGAGAGAAAGAAGGGAGATAAAATTTTATTGTCAGGAAAACCTTTCTCCTCTCACTGACCTTAGCGTC
Source organism: Xiphophorus maculatus (assembly GCF_002775205.1). NCBI lineage: Eukaryota > Metazoa > Chordata > Actinopteri > Cyprinodontiformes > Poeciliidae > Xiphophorus > Xiphophorus maculatus. Next base: position 7,266,318 of record NC_036457.1, read on the forward strand.
TAATCTTCAACAGTTCAATTTGGTTGTTTACAGGTATTTTCTCGATCAGATTTCACTCTGAGATTCCTCTCACAATAGTTCCCCTCTTTTCAGTTCAAGTACACGACATTTAGCACTTTAGCTTCGACAAAGCCCCCAAAATCACAAAAACCAGGGGTTTAGGGCTCAGCTGGATATTTAGCTGACATTTCCCAGCGTTGCCTTTAATCCAGCAGCAGCATCTCCTCACTTTGATGCAACTTGCCCGTGCCAAAGTCTTCCTATTCACTGCACGTTCCATTGTAGCATGCATCTTAATCTGAAGAGACGGTTCCATCTCAGCTCACTACAAGTAACCTTCCCGTGCAGTTTCAGTGAAAGGGAGGGAGCGCCCCCCGAAATAGAAATGAAAAGAGATTATTTCAGTGGGAGAATCACAGTTTGGAGCAACAACCTGAGAGAGGGAGAAGGGGAGGAAGTCAGGAGGAACAAGATGGGAAAAGTGTAATGAGATGCACAGAGGAAAAAAGTATTTATGATGTTTGGCTCTTTGGTGTATTGCCTTCCTCAGGCTGGGATTATTAGAAGAAGTAAGTCTTATTGGAATCTCCGCTTGTTTCAACATTCAAGGAAGCAGCCTTTCAATATCTTTGGCAAGGTGAAAAGAGAGTTGACTCATGACGAATGGATGGGTTAAGTAACCCAATCTGTCTGCATTGTCTTGTGTAGAGAGCAATCAGCTTGACTCCATTGGTTTCAGGCACAGAGGGAGCAACTAGAATTTAAAAGACAAATTAGGTTCAAATCCAAAATGAAGTACTGTAGAGGAAAGTAATGAATGGATTCCACTTTCCTGATAGGCTTTATGCAGCTGATATATTACCTGGAGACCTAATATTGAGCACTGATAGTCTGAGGACCATTAAGTAACCCTTCTTAGGTGAATACACCTGGTGCTCTATTTTTTACTCTGCTTCTGTCCCTTTGAATGAAGGAATAAAGATACTATTAGGAGACACTTGTTAAATTGAAAGTTATTGTTCAAAATTTTGCTTTTTGTGTCCTTTAGAAGAACATGAATGTCTTAAATGACGTCTGTTTATCAAACCATGTCATTATTATACACAGCCCATTATTCTGCATTGATCTCATTCATCAGGCTGCTGCAGTATCAAAGAATACGTCATTTTTAAAACCCAGACAAAGAAAAATAATTTTTTAAAAATCCAAATTTCCTCATGAATTTTACAGTGGAGAGTTTTTTTTTTGTTTGTTTTTTTAGCAAGTCTGCTTTGCTTTGCTAAAAGCTGGAAAGTAGCATCACAAGTTATATTTTTTTATATCAGAAACAAATTAAGAATTATTGCATTGGTACTTTAAATTGTAGATTTTGATTTGAAAACGCATACTATTGTTGATAACTCAAAAGGTTTCTATTCTTTAGTAAAGGCACCATGTTGAATAAAAAGTTATTATATTAAGCCAGTCTTATCAAAAGTTCCACAAATTGCCTTGTTTTCCATTAATATATATTAAATATATATGAAAATATATGTTACGTTTGTTCATAAACCAGCCAGTTTAATCTATCAAGAAAAAAAAGAAATCAGTCTGAAGGATGTTAAACACAAGCACAGTTATTCTCTTCTATTCTTATTATTATACAATTATCAACTTCAAATGTCACTGTGCCTTGTTTCTGTTGCCTTGGAAACATTTCAATCAGCATCTGTTGATATTGCGGCTGGTTGATTGTCTCCAGAAGACCTAAATAGAAGCCTGCATTTGTGTGTTGCTGCGGAATTTGCAGAAATGTGTAGAGTTAAGTGAAATGAAAGGACTCTGTGTTTGCATAAGAGCGAAAGAGGAGAAGAATAATGACAGGCGCTAGTCACATTTTTCTTAATAATAGTCTGTAACTCTGCTGCAAGATGTGTGGCTGTTGGCATCAGGCTGCCAGAAATGCCAGCCACACACACCAGTGGTCACCGACTAGAGTGCCAGGAGGGAGGAGAACAGAATGCTAATTGGTAGGCTGAAAAGAGCACGACATCTGAGTTTCTGCTCAAGCAAAAAGATTTCACTGACGGGACACGCATTGCCCCAAGAGGGACATGTGTGAACACTCGGGAACAGGTAGTCACATGTACTCAGTCACACCCTAAAGGCAATAGACTATAGAAAACACAAATGGCCACACTCACATTCATGCTGTATCCTCAATCTGACCTCTGGGGCTCCATTAACAGAGAACCAGATGTCACTGAGCCTTTGGAGAAAGCAGCAGAAGCAGGCTGGGATTTTTTTTTTCTTCTTTAGGGGCTAAACTTTTCACCACCTGTCTAACCTCTTTTGAATCACCTGCTTCAGGGGGTGTTCACTCACTGAAACTTCTCACGTTACCTTGTTAGCCTCTTCATAGCACTTACTGTGCTGCAGATGCAGTAGATGGACTATATGGTTTATGAAGAATAGAAAAAAAAATCCAATAAAGAAGGGGTTTAGGATCCAAGAGCATATAGCTCCATGAGTCAAACTCGGTAACACTCCGAGTGAACCCCAGGCTGATCAACTGCTTCTTTGAAAGTACGAACAATCTGTAAGGTTGAAAAGTGCTGCTTCTATGTGCCTCGCCCTCTTCTCTACACATTCATGAAGATATAGTGTTGAGAAGTGAACAAATTGAAGTCAAGGTGCAACAAAAAGACTGCAGAGGCAGGAAAAGCGTTAGATCATACTTACAGCTAAGCTAGAATCTTTTCATACCTCTGACAGATTTAGGTTAAAATTTTAAATAGGAGGTTAAATAGAATACTTTTTCTGACAGAAAGTAATATTACATTGTAATATTTTGGAATGCCTCACCCAGAGTCCATGCATGCACACACTTACAGGTATGAATGTGTGCATGCAATGTTGCTTGTCCTTTCTGGCTCTGTGTTGTCCTGTGACAGACTTGGACCTGCCCTGGGTGCACCAGGCCTCTTGCCTAACGACCTGCTGCAACCTTAAGTAGATGATGCATAGATATTGAGAACGGCATAAAAAGAATTTAAAAAATAAAATAAAAGATAGATAACATAGAAAATATATTGTTTAAATAGTCATTATCTTTTGAGAGACGCCGATCCTTTTTGGTGGGTGGAAAACAATTTTAAATCCTAAAGCTTATAAAGACTCTGTGACTACTGCCTGAGGTTGTGGTCACATGGGTGGATCAATTTTGAGCATCAGATTATTGGTGCCTGGAGGACATGTGTCTTTCATGGATGTAAGCTTTCATCTGAAAGGGGCTAGAGTCTCAAACCTGATGCATGTGGTTATAATCTATTTTATTTATTATCTACCTTTGTCACAAGACCCCTTCAGCCTGATTGCTGTATTGTTCATAAACCAGAGCAACGCAGTTGGGACTGTCTGGTAGAGAATAAACGACATCCTGGATCTGTCTACAAGTGTTGCTTATAGGAAAGCTTCCTTTAAATTTCTCTGGAGACCACATGGTTTCCTATTTGAATGTTGGAGGTATACTCTGTAGGATGCCTGGCCTTCTTTGTAAGAATAAATGCTGAAAGGACCACGTTGTCTCACCATAATGATTGAGCTTTGTGTACTGATTCATCTAGGTTCACCAAGGTATTTATATTTCAGATTTAATTAAACGGGGAATCCAGGTTCCCATCAGCGAAAGATCTTCACTCTAGAGCTCAGCTGCAGCTTAAACTCAATAAAAGACATAGATAATGAAACTTCCCATTCGTAATCTGGCTAAATCCAATGATATTGCTCATCATTTCCTCCATTGAAACCGTGGGAGATCATTGAGCTTTGTGATGGGAATTCCTCTAGGTCAAGATGGCAAGTTGTCATGAGGCCTTTAAATCAAAATTCTTTTGAGCTGGGTTCATCTGCTTTCACAAGGCTTCTACATCCCTTTATGATTTATGATTCTGGCTTAAAATATTGTATTTACCTATTCCTTTATATTTTGTGGAAATCAATTTGTAACCAAAACCTGCTATTAACTCTTTTTTCATTTAAATACATATGTATGTTTTAGTTATTTATAGAGTTGTTTTGTTGGTGTCTGTGATTTAGTTTGGAGACTCAAGGTAGAAATATATAAACAAGTGTCTTAGTTACAAGAAGATGCGTGGGAGCACAGCGAGGAAAAAATAACCCAGTAAAGTTTGATTTGTTTCTTTCCCTATGTGCATAAATAGTGTAGAAAACATCATCCATCACCAGATTTGATGTCAGGACTTCACTTTTGCAGCATGTTAACCACATTTTGCATATTCAGCCAAAGATTGTAAGACAGAATATTCCTTGTTCTCTCAGAAACTAGCCGATATAAACAGTTTGGAGCTGTACATGCTCTCCCTCACTGGCAACCCCAGTCCTCATACATACCAATCTCTATGTGAAAGGGGCCTGTGCAAGCTGTTTTTTATGACTTTTTCTGGAAAATGTGGAGTGTCCTTTTTTAGCTGATTCAACCTCTAACATCCAGCAAAACCATTGATGTTCAGACTGATTTTTAATGTTGGTCCTACTCCAGTGGGAAATAGGCCTTAGTCTGAATTTGTGGAAGTTATTACAAAGAATTAACCCTAACTCGGAGGGGCCATCTCTGTGCACCCGACTTACTGTTTTACTACTCTAGTATAAAACATGATATAAAGCTTGAGAATTCAGTAGTATCCACTGATAAATTTCACCTTTCTCCAATTTCTCCTTTCTGGATCCTCTGGGTGTGTGAGGTAAACAAGAGGAAATCTATTTTCCACTGGATTTTGCATCTACTGTAACAGTACATTTGCTCATTACGTACCCCACGTTTCTGCTTTCTTCCTCTGATTTTGTCAGCCTCATTGCCTGCACTATTGTTGACTTGTCTGTGCCTCTCACGCCTGCCTTTCTCACGCTTCACTCCATATCCTGTGCTGTAATAGAGACCTATTGATTTTTATCCCAAAGTACTTCTCACCAATCATCTGGAAGCATCTTTTACCTACACTGTGAGGATTTTCTTAGGTTACTGAAGGATGATCAATTTAACTACCCGGTAGCTTTTAATTTCCAAATTGTTTCTATTTCACAAGATGGAGCTGACATTTGGATGTATTCCACAATATCCAACTCAAAGACTCAAAATTTTGCTGGGGGTTGTGATGTTATTCCAGTGACGTGCGGTCAGGGGAGGCAGGTGAGGCAGTGCCTCACCAGCCATCATGGAAAGAAAGAAAATATATAATCATAAAGTAATTTAAATTGTTATATTCATCCGGTGGTTTGTACTAAAAAATATTTATTTTTCATGTAGCTTCACCAATTTCGATTTTTATTTGTTCAAAATCGCTGAATTTTCTTATTTTCCCATTCAAATGCTTGTGTAACATAGTTAAAATGGTTCAGGTTAAATCCTGCTAAAATGCACCATCTGCTGGTAAAACGGGGTATTGCATTCACCCTAGAAAGAGCGGGGTATTATGGGTAATCCTCAGAGCCATGAGGATCACTGTCGAGGTAACGTGTCTGCGATGTGATAAAGAAATATTATTTATAAAATATGTTTATGGTTTTCGTTTTTGCATATTATTGAAATATGTTAATCCATGTTATGTTAGCTTTGCTATTATATTGTTTTTGTTGCGTTATAGAAATGTTTAGTTCGTGAGAAAGTGTGGCGGGAATCTCCCACACGTTAACATTCTGGCTCCTCCTTGCAGGAGTTTCTTTCATGCCAGAGACTGACTTTACCTCGGTGCCCATGTGTGAAATGCAGGTATGTTTTACTAAATCTCTGTAGCAGATGGCTAATATAAGGCAATTTTATATTAATAGTTTTATATAGATATGGTTAATGTTTTTGCATTGTTCCAAGATGCAGTTCGTATAAGCTAAAATATAAAAATGGCATCTAGTAAATTAAATGTCAGCATTTTATTTTATTTTTCAGAGCATTTTAATTAATTGTGTTACTTTCTTTAAAAAGGACACTCACTGGTTGTTCCGTTGATGCAAACCAAATCCACTATACGATCACTGTAATTTTCAATTATTTTATTTTGGTTACTGTATTATGGGTAATCCTCAGAGCCATGAGGATCACTGTCGAGGAGTTTCTTTCATGCCAGAGACTGACTTTACCTCGGTGCCCATGTGTGAAATGCAGGTGGAGAAATAAAGAAAACAACTGATGCCAGATTGAGCTCCTAGTCGTTCATTTCTGCACCAAGAAGCCACCAGAGCCACGTAGGCCACACTTGGAAGCGATGCCGGTGAGGCAGCAGCGAGCTCTGCCTCACCTTGGATTGCGCAACCCCTGGCTCTGCGCTGGCTGCTAAGCGGAGAGAGCATGTTGCTGTACGGCGTCAATAAAATGGTTTAAACAAATTTAATATGTGAACTTATTTCCAATAATTTAGCTTATGTATATAATGTACAGTGCTTTTTGTCACCAACTGTGTTTGTGTATGTTTGTGTAACGTGTTTCGTGTAATGAGCGATTATAAACGGCAGAGAACAGGTTCGAGGTGAGGCAGGCAGTTCTCTTGCCTCATGGCAGGGGGCGCTCAAGATCCCAGACGTTCGTCTTGTTCACTTCTCAACTGCCGAGTAAGTGACAGCGAGCTAGGCTAAACGATTCGGGAAGCAAGTCAAGTGCAGCGATAGATTTTGTGAGCTACAGTTTGTATGTGTAAGGATGCAGAAGTGAAACATAACCTGTAAACTGCTGTCAATCTATGCATCTATTTGCAAATCTGATTCTGATGACGTCAGTGCCTCACCAGCTATGAACCTCACCGCACGTCACTGTGTTATTCTTCATGCTTAACCATTTTAGGGACCGTTGCATCCTATTAAATGAGAGAACAGCCTAGAAACAACAGAGCATTTGTCCCCTAAGTACCTCACATAAACCCTTAATGTTATTTTCTCCACTTTTCCTCTAAAAGTAGTTTTAAATTAGTTGAAATTGACACCCTTGAGCAAATTGTTCTTGGTGCTCTTTAGAAAACAATACCACTCCTCCTTTTCTAGCTTACTGTAGTGATGGAAAATTGGACAAAATGTGTTTTTAATTAAAAACAAGAAACGTTTCCCTCACAAAAAGCACTGTGAAATTAAATAAGGATCCAATCAGGGATGGGCTAGTCAACAAAGTCACACACGAAGTGAGAAATAAAGAGAGAGCTCTGTCCAGTTATTAATCAGGCTGTAAAAGGCTGTCCAGATCGTAATCGGAGACAATAGCCATTTGCCGATTCAGTATCTAATTACGAGACAGTCTCGGACTCGTGAACCCTGAGAGTCAAAGTGGGTGATAGCAGCAAGAGGAAAGCTGGTCTGCCACTTGATGCCGCTGGGCTCTTTGTTTTCTGTTGGTACAAATCAGTCATCATTATGCACAGAACAAACAGACACTGTAGCTCCACGTGGATCTATTGATGAGAAAAATGGCTGCTGAGCTGTTTGGCTTCAGGGAAGATGTGATAATTACATGTCTCATTCTAAAAGGATACATTTTTTTCATATCGCTCCATCATGTCAAACAGCTTTTTTGTCATTGTGAAAAATGCATAAAAATACAAAAAAGAAAAATATAGTCTACAATTATTTTTTTTTTTAGTTTACAGAAAATAAAGACTAGAAATTGACAGTCACTTTATGGTGACTGGATTGGATAATGCTTTGGATAATGCTTTTATTAAACTGAAATTATCTCAGTTGGTTTCTGTTTTGGCAACAGAAACCAACTGTTTTTAAAAAGATTTTCTTCTTTTTAACAAGAAAATCAAAATCAAGACTTTCCAGTTGAATATTTTTCCACTAAGACCATGGGAATGATTTTTAAAAGTTTGTCAGTGTTGAGAAACTTCTTACAAGGCTTAATTTACTCATTACACATCAATTGAGACAACAGTGTCAAGCATCATTAACTCAGACTACTAGAGTCCCTAAAAAAATTTGAAGAGCATCAGTTTGCCAACCTCACTGAAGGTCCATTCAAATCACTAACTTCTACTGGAAAAGCAGTAGAAGCTAAATCTTGTCCTGAAGAAATATGTGATTGTTGTATGGCGTTCAGTCAGGACTTGTTCAAAGTGCAGAGCAGTTATTGAAGCAGTGTGACTGTAAAGTGCACTGTAAAGATATTAATTTCAATCACAAACCTTTAAGCATTTCCTTGGGTTTTTAAGCGATTGATCAACATCAGTTGGTGCATGTGAAGAAAAAATACAATTACTTTTCCTGCAATGTGTTTCTTGCTTAATCATGTATGCCCTGCATCATAATAATGTTTTCATAATGTTTTTGTGGTGTAGTCATTCAATATTTACAAATCTATCTACTGTAAAGTACTCTTAACAAAAGCTTTAAACATTGTGTAAGCTAAAATGGTGTTGGAACAATCCTTTTGGGTGTGGCGATGATTTGTTTTCCATGTGTATGCACTCAGGCTTTTCCAGCCAGGAGCTTTTCAATGCAGATGAAACCCAGCATGAAGTCTGTTCCAAGGTGCTGCTGCAGTCATTCAGTGTACAAACAGCTCAGTGTAAACTAGTGCTGTGGTTTGCTGCCAGCGCATCCGTGGAAGAATTCAACTTTGAAAGTAGGAATATGGTCTTGAGTTAGGCCATGGATGTGTCGTGGAAAAAAATATTATTTCCAAGCACTGTTCAGGTGAAATCACTCAATCAGGTTTATTCATATATTGTGCACAGTACAGAGAGCTTGCAGGACAATCAGTAATGAAGCAGGTCTGGATGAAAAGCTCTGTCAGGCAGAGACAACACATGAGTTTTATACCAAGGATAAAGATTTAACAACAAAGGGAGAGACCGTCTGGTTCTGATGCAGCTGTAAAAAACACCTTCCAACCTTCTATATGTAACCCAAATAGTTCTTTTGGTGAGAGTTCACGATCATTCATATAACATGACTAGCAGATGTGACCTTATTGTAATATTTCCATCACAACTGTTACAGAACAGAGATTGGGGTTATTGGTATAAGTTTTAAATTTAAGAATTATTTTAAGATGAGGTAGAAACTTGTGAAAATCAAAAGCAATTCATAAGATAAATCCAACAAAACAGAAACAAACACTGTTTTATGAAAATTGAATAAAACTCTTTAAAAAAACTGCAATGAAAGATTAAAGTAAATCTGTGGAGAAACTATGTGGTCCCTAAAGATGCCTATATGGGTTTTTGTTTTTGAAAAAATGAATTAGAAACCCAACATATCTACTTTCTGTACATCCTTGACCTGTGCTGTTCCACCAATACTTGGATCTATCCTTTTCGCTTTGGTAATAGTGTCCTTATATCCCCTCTTCAGCTGTGTAGAAATTGCTCTACATATGCCTTAACTCTGACAAGCTTGCAAATTTTATTATCCCACATCAATTTAACTCTAGATTTTCTTAAACTGTAATAAAACTGATTTATTCATTTTACATCAAAGGAAATTTGGATGGAAATGTGCTCCATCTCTTGAAATCTTGGGTGTTAATATAAACCCCTCTGCTAGAAATGTGGGTCATCTTCAACAAACAACTGAAGTTTGACCCATTAAAGGATATCTGTTTTTCAGTACTAATATATTTAGCTGAGAAATGTTGTAAGCAACTAATCCTGTCATGGTTGCAGTTAGAAACACTGACCATTTCTATACTCAAGCATTTCACTGTCTTCCTGTCTCAGCCATGAGTCAGTTTTTTGTTTACAGCTTTGCTTCAAGTATGTGTAATGGTCTTCCTATGAATATTAGGATGACTCGCTTGCATGTTTTAAATTGCACCTGAAGACTAACCTCTTTTCCAACTGTTTTGATGTCTTACTCATAGGCACTTGTCTGGTTTCTCTTTTCTCGTTTATTGTATAAATACATTTTTACTGACCCACTAGATCCTCACATCTCTTTTCTCGTTCTTTTTTGTATATATTAACTTATTCGCACAAAAGGCCATTTTTGTATGTTTTAATTTCCCATTATGTTTTCCTTTTGATTTTTGAATACAATATAAGACTATTTTATTTGAATTTATTAGATCTCCCTTTGATTGTATGACACAGCATCTGCTCAAGTTTCATAGATTATTCTATGTTTTCAATTTCCAAAATCTCTCCATTATTCATCTTTGAATAGATGATTCCTTTTTGTTAATAATTAAGTAAGATTCCGCTTGCTTTAGAACATGGGCTTCTCAGATGTCGAGGGCAAAGCTTTTAGTTCTGTTTTCTCATTTTGACTTTTGATAGAGTCTTGTTTCCGCACGAAAAGCCTTGTTTTGAAAACTTGGCTTAGTTTATGGTGTGAATCAAATGTGCATACGTAGCAGTCTACTTGTTACCCTCTGAATAAATTTCCACTTAAGAGCTATTGAAGGTCCAGTGTGCTTCATTCCCAGCTACAAATATGTCATCAATAATTTCCTACTGAAATGTCCAGATTGTACTGGCTGCACACCGTTGAGCAGATCTGAGGCATAACATGTTATCTCTGCTCTGTCTTTATATTTCATAGTGACAAACAAGGACAAACACAGACACACAGCCACATGCTCTCCTGTTATCAGAATGTATTACAGCTGCTAGTGGAGTGACTGATTTCTGTGTGTTTGTGTGAGGCATAGAGTCTCTGGCTCAGGCAATTGGCCACAACAATTTTGCAGGAGTAAACAATGACCTTTGACTCCATTACAGCTGATTGGATTGGTTTCCCCCTCCCCTCTCCTCATAGTTGGCTGGCTGCCCAGCTGTATACCCTGTGGTGACACACTGTGGACCTAACTCTGATTTCAGTCCCCTCTGCTCCCCACCTCCTTAGTATGTCTACCTTCCCCAACCAACGGCGGCTCTTTTCAGCTACCATTCATTCATCTTTCGTTCTGCTTTTTTCTCCCTTGGCTCTTTTTTCACCTCACAAATTATCTTTGATGTCTCCGGCTCCCTGCTTCTTCTTCTATGATCTACTGTATCACCCTCCTTCGTCTATCCATCTCTCTTTAAGCTCCATTCCTTTTTCCTTTCATCATTCTGTCCCCCTGCTGCTACCTTCCATCCATCCTTTTACTCAAGCTGCGCGTACAAAAGGATGTAGACCTCCAAACATTGCCCCCTCATGCGATTGTTGAATCTTTGATTCTAAACTGTAGGCATTTTACTGCTGCCTGCAACTGTTCCAATGATTTCCACAAGGTTTTGACACTCGCTGCTGGAATCACAACCATTCAGCTTTGGTGAGCTGAGACATGAACGTTGAAGGATAAGGAATGGTTCACCAAAGCTGTCAGGAAGAGATTGGCTTACAAACTACATTCAGCATTGACCGTGGCTAAGTTGATGGAGCAGACAGGTCATGAAAAGAAGGACTGTGGATTTGATGTCAGGCACCATTTGTTGAATGTGCTTTGGCAAGACACAACAACCAGCACTCTTAAGGCTGACTGGTAATGGTAACATCCGTGACTCAATGACTTCTAACATTAAAGCCACACAAACTGTAGGTCTAACAAAACAGCTCAGAACGTCTTTTTATAATTTTATTAAAGATAAAATTATTTGAATCATTCTGTCTGTCCCAAGAGTGACAGTCGATCCAATTGCATTTTAAGTACATATGAGTGCTGACTCAGAGCTTTCATCTGTGTAACCTCAGGCCTAACAGAAAGATTATAAATTATACACTTTTACTTTCCTTTTCTGTCATGTACTTGAAAATGTTTATTAAGATACGTTTATGAAAATTCTTCATATTAATCATAGTTGAAACTTTTCTAATTCATTTGGCATTCAAATAACTACCTTAGTTTACTTTAAATCAAATACTTACAAAATTGTTACACTTTGACCAGCAGCTCTTGATCATTTGCTACATAAAATTTCATGGGAGGAGTGGGAAGTAATCTATTTTGGGCGGATGTGTGGCCAAATGAAGGGTTTACCTTCTACTCCACTTTTATGAGATCTTCTATACCTTTATCCTTTCTACCTTCATTCTTAATCCACTCCTTTGATGTGCCTTCATCTGTCCATACCTTTCATTCTCTCTTTCTCTCTCTTCTGCAAATCTTTCTTCCCCTCTCTTTCCATTATCAGCTGCTCCCCACTCTCTTCTTCTCTCTGCACGTAGCCCACAGCTGCACTTCCTGGGTTAAAGTCACTGTCAGCCTACATTACCCCACAGCTGTGTGTGCATGTATTTCCATGTATTTTCTCCCAATCCAGTGTTTTTTATTAAACACAACCCCCAGACTGAATCAAAATTGGCATCATTTCAGATTTAGATTCAAGTAGTTTAAAGACATACCATTGGGTTTGAAGAAGCAAAATAGCCCTGGAGAGTCATCTGAGTGTGAATTTGGTGATGGTTTTCTTAGTGAGTATAAAAACAAACACTGTCTCATTTCCGTGACGGTTTTTGTGCTTACACAAGTATAGTTTGAGTTTGTTCTATTAGGACACAATATCAAAGGCAAGTGTACTTTGAGTGTTACCTCATAAGAATCATGATACAGCCAGGGTTTTTTATATTAAAGCTTTTCAGTCATCATCTCTTAAATTAAATACAATGTTACCAGTCAGCCTATAAGACTACATTGCCAAACATATCGAGTCACTTTCTTTCACACACATTTGAACTAGTGTGAGATTCAATCCCTAACATCACGATCAGAATGCTGTTTGAAGATCACAAGCAGCTTTTGTGGTAGGTTGTACTTCTTGACTTAGCACAGAAGGGACAATCTCTGCTTGGCTTCCTTCTGACCAACATCCATATGTGAGAACATTCTCAGGTCCAGAGAAGGGGTTGTTTCTACAAACCAGAAATCATTCTCAGAGCACACTGTGTGTCTGAGACGAGCCAGCATTGGGCTGCTCTCTGGAAGTCCTCTGTGATCTCCACAGTGTTAAACTTAACCCAAGTTCCACCTGGGTTAAGTTCCAGTTGGTTGGACCAGCCATTCCACCTTCTGTCTGTATTAGACTAATCTCTGGCCAATAACAGTGGCGTCATCAGGTGAATGTTAGGAGTTTGACAGCTCAGGTAAGGTATAGTTATTTATGTACATCAGTACACCAACCACCATTTATAGAAAAGCAGATTCCACGTTTCTCTTTTTCTCAAAGAGCTCCATGCTGCTGGAAGCTGCAGTACATTTCAGTGAAACATAAGATGGTCTGTTTTTAGAGTTGAGAAGCAGCAGTCTGCCTGTTTTGTTAGCCAGGGATTGAGGGCAAGAGTGTGTTCAGTTCTGTTTGCTGAAACATCACAAGCCTGTCTGTCTGTTTACCTTGTCTGTGTCTCTGGTAAATCCCAAAGAAAGCCACCAAAAGTTAAATGATATGCTACAACATTTGAACCTTTTTTGCAACTCAAATAAAGAGCAGGTGGATAAAATATTACAGTATTAGATATATAAGTACATCTTTAATTTGGAAAATATTGTAGCATATGCCCCTATAAGCAATTCTCAGAGCATAAGAGAAATAATGAGGGACTTTTCATTCCTGCAGACAAACACTCCACAAATCATTTCAATTACAGTAAAAGGTTTCACATATTCACAGTTAATTTTTTTTTTTTTTTGTAGTTTTCAAACTATGAATACACAAGTAACACAAGACTGGAGTATGTTGGATTAATTCAACTGTGCATCAACCAGTTGGTGACTTTCAGTAGGATAGTCATAAGCTTTCACCAGCCTGTGTGAGGATGTGATTAAAAGCTTACCTCTGCCACTGTTTACGAGGACACATTATGTTTCTGTGCCCTGGATTTTAATTTGTTTTAGTGTGTGAAGCGCAGAGAACAATAAGGGTGTTTAAAACTTAATTTATGTGTGTGTTAACGGTGATGAGGTTGTTACATTGTGCTGCTCATCTCTGTGTCCTTAAACCATGTTTTTGTGTACAACCAAACAGTGAATTCAAAGGAAACTTTTCTAATCTGTGTGTTTGTGCATTGTGTCTGTATTCATGTTGGAAACGGCACAGTGAGTTTCATACTGGTTTTCAAACACTCTATGTGCATGCATGTGTGTGCATGAACACTTTTCCATATCACTCTTGGCAGGAGACGCTTTTCAGTTCATCAATTTTGGACAATGTCTGCAAGGGTGCTGTTAATAAACCAGAAACCTCCTCTCGTGGAAATGGGAAAAAATGATTTACATGGTAATGAAAGCATTAACGGCCTCTGACAAAGCTCCAAATGGACAGAAAACAAATATTAATTATCTCCTTTAATCCTTTGATATGTTTCATATTCTGATTTATTTGAGCTGGAGGAGGAGGGCTTAGCCACTTCAGGCTGATAAACCTTTGTTGAAAGGATAATGAAGAAGTGAAAATGGACACATGGGTGGAGTTTGCGATACCTGAATGTACTGTATGAGCAGAGGTGACCAAGAACTTTCACAACAAGCATGTGTTTTAGATTTATCAAAATATCACATGCAGTTGAATGACATTTTTTTGGGTGGACAGGGCTGGAATTAAACTAATGATAACCAAATTAACTGATTAACGTATTGACAGTGGAAACAGCTTATAGGGCAATCCTTCCTCTAAACAAATATAAGACAAATTGAACCTAATTTCAAAATTTTTAAATCACCTGTAGTATGTAACCATGGTAATTTTTCCCATTTCTGTTAGCATAACTTTTTTTATTGTTACTGAAACTATGTGCAATATAAAATACTAATCTCTATCCGAACAGTCAAAGCTCCCTTAAATTAATTCCAGTGAAAGTCCTGTGCTTCACATGTCACAGCGGGTCACAGGGCCTGACCGTAGAGATTTACGTTCATTTCTTGATTTTTAGTAAAGCGTCCAATAGAATCTGAAATTTATTCTGAAGCTGTTTCATTTTTTCTCAGAGGAACACAACTAAGTTTTTCATCTTACTGATTTTCTCACTTGTTCAAGAGTCACAAATGTCGTATTCTGCTGGTATCACTTTAAGTTTTAGATATGTGGTGTGCACATTTATGCAACAAGGAAACCTCACATTTTTTACTTTTTTTGTTTTGATTAGTTTGTTTTTATTAGAATGGCACATTGTAGCTTGCTTTACATCACAAAATCCTGATATTTAAAAGAACCGTAGTTGATATTAAAGTCAAATCTCACCACTTGGATCGCCTTCATGAATCAATTCTGTCTTTTTACCCATAAATCCAACAATGTCATCGCATATGACTTCAGCCTGCAGGATCATGTAATCTGGATATATGCAAAATGAAAACGTTATAAGATCTATCTAAATATCTACTGCAGGTAAGACATTAACTGCTTATGGCTCATTTTAAAGATACATAGTTTCTGGCTGTAATTTTCAGTAAGAGCCATTTACTTCTTTCTCTTAATGTACTGCCTAATAAGAAAATCTCCAGCTTAGTTTTAGGCTTACACTAAAGTTTCATCCTGATGGGAGTTTAATAACTCTCCTCTCTTTCCACCATTTATTTAGCTTTTTTTCCCCTTCTGTTTTGCTTCCTCTTGATCCATCAGTCTTTTTCTTCATCTCTTTTTAGCTCTCGCTGAACCTTTTTGTCTATCTTTTTCTTCTTTCCCTTCTCTCTCAGAACTCACTCCCAACACTGGATGAGAGAAAATGAGACATCTGTCTAGAAATCAAAAGAGCAGGGCATCTTGTCTCCACATGAATTCCTACAGACCTTGTAATTGCTGTCAGTGAGCCCCCCGACAACTCATTTAATTGCCTGACATCCAATTTATCCTAAGATTGGGAAGGCAGAAATAAATAAAAAAATTGAAGAATGAGAAGAGGTGGGCATAGAGAGATGATAAGTGGAGTAAATGGCAGGGGAGGTGGAGAACTAAACCCAAAAAGATGTGGTTGCCTAGCACTAATAAGAACAGTGCAGTGTAGATAAAAGGAGACTAATATTTAATAATAGTGGGGATTTTTTGTGATGAGGCAAAGTTATTAACTTTCCAACTTTCTCTGGAGAAACTCACCATGGACCTGCAATTAGTGTGGCCCTCATTAATGTTAGAGACGAGTGGAACGAGGGCACTGAAGTAACGATTCGAGGTGGGAGGACTGAACAGAAACAGCTTTTGTTCACAAAGGCATACTACATGCTATAATTGGAATAAGTGCTGTCATTAACACTCCATTGAGACTTATATCATTGTCTTTTAAGTGTGTTTAGGGCTCTTGGAGCCTTTTTAAGCTGATGGCAAGACATTTACACATTATACAATGTGCAGAATTAGACAGGAGTCCAGCTGCAAGCTAAATCTCCACTTAAGTGCCGGACTCTCCTACATCTGGAGGGATAACACAGTATCACAATTTAAACACCACAATTCAGAGTTAAGGAAAGGCTGTTTTGGGTGCTGTTATGGGTCAGAGCTCTATCAGAAATGAAGAAAAAGTAAATAAACAGGGGTCACAAGTCAATGATGAACTCAAAAACCAATCCCAATGAATATAACCCGTCAGATGAAAAAAAAAAAAACTGAACAAAAGAAGGCAAAAATAGAAGACAAAGCAACCAGTACAGTCTATTGCCATTTTTTTTCCTTCTGTCGGCTGCCAGAAGTTATTTTATATCCAGATAACCGCTGAAAAATAATCAGAATGCATCCTTTGTTGTTTGGTCTCTTTTTTTCCTCTGTCAAAGATAGAGCTGACTTTTTACACATCTCGTCTTTCTCTGATGTCAATATTCTTGAGAAGCGACGACTTTGCAACGCTAACAGGCACAAAGACGGGCTGCTAACAACAAGCTGAAACAAAAACCTGTGGGACCTCCAAAGGCTTGGAATTATTACAGAGATGTTGCAACGACACATAAATATAATACTGACGAGTAAATACAGCTTTGCAACTGAGGTCCACAACATTTAGTAGTTCAGTTTAAAAGCAGTCTCACGCTGAAATATCAAATTAGAAATCAACCAAAATGTGATTGGTCCTTTAAAAGATACAGGAACGATGCAGAGGATTCTACATCATGCATTATGGAAACCTTTTGTGGCGAAATTTCCCCCCTGGTTCATGATAGTGGTGGCAACAAATCTGGGGCCTTGGATGGTTTGTGGTGGAATTTGGTTGCATCATTGGTCCGAACATCGTCACACAATTCATGATCTAAACACAATGCCTGCATTAGGTCCTTTTCACAAAGAGAGATCCAGGTGAAATGGACTTGTCATGACTTACATGGTAATGGAATATAGCTACAAGGTGTGGTAAGATGCATACACCTTTAAATTGACTTTGCAGCCTTATTTCAGACGGCTGAGAGAAGTTGTGAGATATTCAAGCAGTAGTTCAGCTCGTAGCCAATGTGTAACTTCAGACTTCAAAGTCCTGGTGTGAATATTGTGTGCATGATTCTTTCTGACTCACCAAGATGTGGATACTTAACAATGCTTCTATACATAAAATTCCCTTACCTGGATCTTCGCCTGCTGAGGAAAGTCCCAGTGGTTTCTCCCTCTCCACACTGAAGCTAAAACTGACTGTGCAGGAACAAAAGCCTACTTTTTTTTTAGGGAAATATCATACTGAAAATGTGAATACCAATGTGGATTGTTTGGCAAAGCAGCAGCAGGAAAAAAGACACTCTTTAGTGAATTCAAAGAGTTTGCAAGCGTCGTGTTGGTTTTTCGCAATCAAATTAATTGAACAATCTTTCTGTATTTGGGACTTTGGATGAATTTTGAGGTTTAGCTTCATGAACTTTTTATATGCATTTATGGTTTCCATGCTTACCTGCCCCTCACAGCTGCATTTCTCCATGCACAATAGTAATAGGGTAATTTTCTCTCTTGAAGCACATGCATAAATCAATATAGATGGAAAGAGTCTAGCAATAGAGTTTACCACCAGAGCAGGGGTTAAAATAGGAAACAAATAGTTTGGTAAACAATAGTTTATCAAAAGCAGAGGGCATATGTGCAAATACAATTAACAACAGAAACTATGAACAGAAAAAAAACATTGGGATGATACGCAAACTTGATTCCTGACACCGGGAAATATGCATAATAAATTATTAGTGAACACAACAAGACAATATGAAGTAATAGTGTTCCAACACGTGATTTACAGTTGTAAATTTCATTCTTTTTTACATTTACACTTTTTCCATCAGAATAAGTGAATATACAATTATTTACATTGAAAACTTGAAAATACCTGTGCATTTTGTCAAGTTTTAACATTTTAAGTTTAAAGGGCTGTTTTATTGGAATTATTTTGTTGTTGTTTTTTTGAATCAGTGACACATTTATGTTTGTATAGATAGAAAAGGCTTTGATGGGCATAGTAAAGCTTTTTGGTGTCTCAATAATCTGTTATTTATTGCATGAGTATGCTAGATTATTGAAAAGAAAAAAACAAAATACGTCCACACATAAGAATATAAAAGACTTGCACAACACAGCTTCTTTACCAATCTCAGACAAAGGGGGAAAAAACGTAGGAGGACCTAAATAAACCATCCATAGTTACCTAACAATAAGTGGCTAAACAGTCTTCCTTCAGGGTGTTGCCTTCTTCTTTAATGAATATTAATGAGAACATCTCTGGTATGAGGGAGGTAGAAAAATGTTTACTTCAGCGACAAGGCAGAAAGAGAACGTTGCTGCTTCATTAAATACTGGTGGGCATATGAGGCTGGATTGCTAAAAGGTTATTGATCTATGTTAGCATGAATTTGTTCCTCCGGGTGAAGGTTCCAGAGTCAGATAATGTTGTTGTTTCAACTTCTCAGCTCAAAGATGAGAAGTTTGCAGGAGTTAATGATGCGTAAACATGAACAGGAGTCTTTTTGTGTTTTTTGTATTCTGAAGAACGGATGTGTTGGCTGTTGGGAACTGTAAAAGTCCTTCGGCCTACATCAGTTCCTGTCCAGTGTGTCTAATATTATGATGATATATTGATGTTAACAGAAGCATCTGGTCTTTAAAGCTGTACAAGGTGAGAGGATTTCTTTGAAATTCTGCCTTTTGTAGGCTGAACAGGAATAGAAAACTCAGCAGGGCAGCAAAAAAAAGCCATAAAAGCCCTTTGTTTGTTTTTCAAAGATGTAACATTATAGTAATGCCTTAGCGAGGGTCAAAATCACTTGCAACAGCTGCATCCTGAATCACTTTCCTGCTTTTCAGTTTAATGAATGCTCTCCTCCATTTTGGTTAAGTATTAAGGGATGGCTGATTTTTCTCACCAAATTGTGATTGCTGATTATGCTCTATAATTAGATTGAATGGAAATATGATTGAGAAAAGGGGGAAATACATATAATATTTCACAATATCTCACATTTTCAGTATTTCTCATATTACCTGTCCTGACTTGCAATACAGATAAATAAGGGCCTGAATTCACATTCATAGCCATTTTTGAATTTCTCAGTTGGATTATAAAAATTCACCTCAAGTGTAGTTTTTGCAGGACGTTTCCGAAATGAGATAATGAGCTTTTGAGCTGCTGCATCTAGAATTAGTTACAGCATTTGCTGCAGGCCTATTATCATTTACGCATAATAACTAAAGAAGATCCAGCAGAGTCATGAGTACCGTCTGCTGTTTCAGTAGTTTCCTGAAGTCATGTGAAAGTCAGCTACATGCAAGATCAGAAATTCAAGAACTTTGCTTGCAAATGTTTGCATGTTACGCTTTTAATCAGAGGCCTTGACTTAAAAATAATAATAATAACGGTTTTGATTTAACTTTATTTTCTGGCTCAATGACAATGCAGTAAGACTGGGAGGGAAAAAAATATTATTTTGGATTTGCCTGATAATATCTAATATTAAGAGCATTGACCTGGGAGGCGGGCTATGTCTGCCCTAGAACAACCTTGGAAGCTGAAAAATGAGCAGGTTTTGCTGCCAACTCTGCTTCATGCCCTGGGAGGTTTCAGAAACTGAAACTTAAGTCCCCGTTGAATCCTAACTTGGATCCTCAACTTGTTTCCTGATTCAGATCACAAAATAAATACCTAAGCTTACTTTAATGCACAGAAACCCATCACTTGTTCCACCTCTTCCTTTCACTATTATTTTCTACTTTGACTATTCCCCTCCATAACATACAGATCATTAGTGATTAGCAAACATGTCTGAAAAAAACCCTTGATGTTTGGTCCTTCTCCTGCACTCACGGCTAACATACGGTGAAATCAGAATACTCACCTCCACATGACTGTATAGAGTTGTTATAACCCTTTTCTCTTTATTCTCAGATCACTTCCTTGTTTGCTGCTATGAACATCAGATTGAGATATTTCAATATGTGCAATTACCCAATAAATTTGCGTTTAATTTTTGTCCACAAGTCTTGGTGCGTTCAGATATTCAAGTCACAAACTGGCCACCATGATGGTGTTATAGAAATTCATGACAGTATACTGTAAGTAATGTGGGAACACTACTGTAAATAATTTTGTTGTTAGATTTTTCATGTATGTCTCAAAGTTTTGTTCACCCGTGAATAAACTTTTTCTTCGCCGACTCTTGAAGTGAAGCAGCAGGAGACAGAAAGTAGACTTTAAACGGAGGCTGCAGGGTTGTAAAGAAAAGAAGGTGGCCTTGGAAAGATGTCATGAGGGATGAAGGAGTGATTAGAGGCTGAACAGCAGAAGACATTCTATTATGATGCATTAAAGAATATTGTTCCAGGCTACGTAAAGAATGAGACCGGTGGGAGAAAAGCAGGGCCGAGAAACTTCCAAATTCTCCACAAGAGAAAGGGGGAAAAACTCTGAAACGTATTCAAATTGTAACAAAGTAGGGAGCTTTGTACAAATGCATTTTACTTAGTTACTGTATATGTGTTTCTTGGCGGGGGTACAGGTGGGATGGAACTACAGAGACTTGAATACAGATGCTACCAGCTGCAGCATGGGGATTGGAGCTCTTATTCCCAGAACCCTCTGGAGAGAGAAGGAGCTTTAACGGATGGAGGGTAAAAATAGCAGTGGCACTGAAATAAAAAGCTGATCCATGCTGCCAATATCAGCTCATAGTCCTGTGAAGGGAAACTGAAAACCGAGCTGCCAACTCTCCTTCATGCCCTGGGAGGTTTCAAACACTCAAGCTTTACAATTAACTTAGAGAAGTTGTTTGATTAGTTTCACCAATTCTTTAATCAAATTTGTTCCACTGGAAATGAGCAGAACCCCACCACTATGCACAGTTAACAGCAGAAATGTACAAACTAAGAAAAACGAAACATTCTCTGTTTTAAATGATTGCAATCAAGTCAAACAGAACCTTTCCTGTTTAGGTCAACTGGGACACCAGTTGAGAAACATTTTTATTACTTTCTTAGAAGTTAGAATGTTACATACATTAAGACTGCCATGCCTTAGAATTTGGCGTAACAGTGTCATTGCCTTTTGTAAACTTATTCAAAATGTGTTAACAGCATTTGGGTTAACGAGAGGGAAACCTGGCAATGTATTTTTAGAAAATGCTGCTTCCTTGTGTAACATCAGGAAAAAATCCAGCCAAGACATGGAAGAGTATGGTGTTGCTCCAAAAATTTGGTCGAATTTTCACATTTCTAAAGCTTTGAATGGCTTGAACAAATGTCACATTAATTTTGTTTAAGCAATTAAAGACACTAGGTGAATGTCCACACATCTGGACCGGACTCAACATGTCTGCGTCAACTCCAGAGCAAAAATAAATAAATACCTTTTCAGATGTGCACATGCTACCTGGAGTTAGTAGAAGAGTGTAATAGTCCAGGGTTTAACAAGTCCTGCCTAAAATTGTCTGAAAGCCCATTTAGACCAGGAAGAAACTATATGACTCTAAAAGTAACAAAAGAAAACAAAAAAAGCCGGAAAACAGTTTGTAATGCGCTGAGGAACAAAGACGTTAAGGTGTATGGGCACGAAGGCCAACATTATATGTGGAGAATATGCTGAAGCACACCATCCCAAGGGTGTAGTACAGAAGTGGGGTGTGTTGTGGGTGTGATTCTCTGTAGGATGGACTGCTGCACTTCACAAAATGGATGCCGAACGTTATGAGTAAACATGGCAACAAAATTTCAAGAAAAACCAGAAAACTAAACTACGCAACACATTGGTCTTTCAAATGGACGATGACCCAGCTGTACCGATTAAAAAGTCTGTGTTTTGGAGTGATTATTACAAAGCCTGATCTCAATCCTGTAGGTAATTCGTGAGCAGATTTAAAAAGGTGTGTGAGCAAAGCGGCTTACAGCACTGAGTAAAACCAGTTCTATCAGGAATATCTGATAAATTGTTGAAGGAAAAAGAAAATTATAAATCCAGTATTTTCTGCTTCATAAAATTTTAAGCAGTGACATGTGCAGAGATATAAATTTGAGACATTTATGGATCCCTTAAATTAAAACTCTTCAGCCCTGACCTCTCCCTTGATATCTTTAATGATAACTTTACATCTGCACTGTCTGGTGGATAAATCCTGCAGCCTTTCCTTTAGAATCACAGGCTCACCTTGCCCCTTAGATAGTTTCACATCTACATAATGAATGTCCATTTTGCTGATTCTTTATTAGGGACATCTTCAGAAAAATAATACTGCAGTTATCAGGACTTGATTTAGGAACAGTTTAATCAAGCTCTCGGGTTCAGCAGGAGCCAATTGTCCAGCCAGGTCTGCTTCTTGTGTTTGTTTCAACTTTACTACTCAGGTTTGCCCGTGTTGTGTTTCTGTTAGTGTTATAGCATTTTCAGAATGCACAGGAAAGAGGTCTTACACAATGCAGTTGATCTTTCAGAAATATGATAATACTGAAAGGCCTTCACTCGCTTATGGCCAACGTTCAAATTTGGTCTATATTCTACAAAATCAGCTGCACTATTCAGTAAGTTGTTGTAAAGTTATATTAGCCAAAACTTTGTGCTTGGGGTTTCTTTCTTTTTTTAATTTGTTTTGGATGATTCCTTTGTTGTTTATTCACTTTCCTAAATCTTGCCATTTTAGTTTAGTATTTTGTGTTTGTTCATTTATTCCTTTGTTTTGCACTTTGTGCTCTGGATTTTGTTCTAAGATAAGTCCATTGTTTTCCTCTTTATTTGTAATTCCTGTCTCAGCTCTGTTTATCTTTCACAGTTCTTCACCCTGCCAGTTTGTTCCCCTGTACTATTCCCCATCTCCTGATTCCCCTCTGCCTGCATTCTCCATCAGCTGTTTCTACTTGCCTCTGATTAGCCCTCCTGATTCCAGTGTTTTTACCCTACTAAGGCTGTGACAATATGGCATCTCCACTTTGAAGTTAAGCTAATCTAAAGCTATAATATTTTAAACCGTTTATTAGATAGTTTTATCAATATAATCATGACACTCGAGATCTTGAAGTGGCCCAAAAGGAAAATGAGTTTGACACTACTGATAAAACGATACCACAAAATCTAATATCGCCCCATGCCTAAAAAACATGTATACAAATCAAGAATCTAACATAACAAAAACATACTTTACAGATTTGAGAGGACTTCATGTTTCAGAAAATGTGCTTTAGAAGTATTTTTGTAGACGGCACTTTACATGGCAAGATAAACAGTAAATTGATCTATATCTAAATCTATAACACCAAAATGTTGGAAAGTTTGCATGTTTACATTCTTTGTTAAACTGCAATGCATAATTCAGTTCCTGCATCCAGTGTGAATTGAATCACACAAAACATATTCACCTTGATCATACACTACAGAAGGTGTTTTGTAAAATCCAAAATCAAATTAAACAAATAGAAAAAAGAAGTTTTAGATTTGCTGGTTTGTATGCGTGGGTTTGTTTGTGAACACATCCATGGGAAACATACAATTCTGTGATATTTTGTTTGACATTTCAGATGGCTTCAAGAGACGTCTTTGCCAACCTCTACAGCCTGTCAGATTGGGGTGTGTGTGTGTGTGTGTGGGTGTGTGTGTGTGTGTGTGTGTGTGTGTGTGTGTGTGTGTGTGTGTGTGTGTGTGTGTGTGTGTGCGTGCGTGTGTGTGTGTGTGTGTGCAGCGCTCAGCTGGAGCTTTCAATTTGCATTATCCAACTTCTGTGCATGAAGGCAGTATTGCCAGAAACATGTCTTGTACTTTCATTGTATTGCATTTGTGTACACAGCCAAAAAGCAAAGATGTTTTTACCCTTCAGTTTTCTCATTGTCAAGTTTTTCTTTTTTAATTATAACTTGGTTATTAAAATTTCTGAAAGGGTCCTGGGGGTGAACAATGACTATGAAACACTTCAAAAATAAAAAGGGGTTGTATGTTTGAAGTCTTGATGCTTCAGACGCACCACAGTAAAAATATGTAGACAGATAAAATGTGTTTAAAGAACTTGTCTTAGAACAGTTAAAAATAAATTATCTAATCAGCTCTGTTTATTTCTGAGTCTTATCCACTCCCTATAAGTAGAGTCAATATAACACCAGCCATTATTCATACATGGCTGCTTCCTATAACATTTACTCAAATACCACAATGCCCTCTAGGTTAAAGAATGCACAGCTGACCCAATCATTTTACTTTAGTTTCTTTAATGTGCTTTTTTTCCATCCATTCTTGCCGATTTTTTCCCCTGCATTGTTTTTCATTATTTTGCTGGGCTTTTTTTATACCATGCGTTGCTGTGCTTTTTATCTCTGAAAAGTCTCAACAAATGAATGACTTGACATAAAATGAATTGGCAGCTAAACAAACCAAAATCAGTAATACCAAACAACATTTTTACAATTTTATTTTTAGATGATATGTAATATTGTTTTGTTTCATAGTAAATTCTAAAGATTTTTGGCTTTCAGATTTATTTTGAAATGCCTAATAATTTTTTTCATTATTTTGAGGTCATCTTGCACAAAGACAAAAAACTGCAAGATTATGACAAGAAATAAATCAGCTCCAGATAAGTGATTATTTCACGGCTAATCATTTAACTATTACTGTTGCTCTGTTTGCTAATTGGGTGTTTTTGTTTTTCTTGGTTTAGGTAGAACTGATTTGCATTGAGTTTTGCAAGAAGAGAACAAAAAGGAAAAATAAATTACCTAAAATCTTGAGTCTGATTGCTAATTTCTGAAAAATAGCTAAACTTTCATTAAACAAATTAGAATGCAAAAATATAAAACAGTGATGACATCCAAATTTCTAACGTGCATCTTCATGTTTTTCTGGGGTTTTTTTTTTGTTTTTTTGTTGTTTTTTTTGCCACATGACCACAAAACCAGACTAACAAGATAAAAGATTCCCAGCAGAAATTCCTTTCTCTTCTCGTTACCAGAAACGATAACATAAAACTCTGAAGTATCATATTTCTTTCTCCCTTTGAGCAGAGAGGCAATATCTCACGTCTGAACATGGCAAATAAAAACGTTGGCTCCATAAAGCCCATCTGGGTCCGAGGTCAAACTGACATTGCCACAGCACTGACTTTTTGTAGTTTGAGTACTGAGAGCCTTACTGAAAAGTGTAATAACTGAGAATGTGAACAAGTGGTCTTATATATTTATGAGTTTTCTTTACTCCCATATTCCTAATGCTGGTGGGAAGACAGAAAAATAAGTGATATTTAAAATATGATCTAATCCTTAATGTATGTCTTTCAGCAGAAATATACGTATTGCAGCTTCTGCGTCTTTCCAGGAAATGGCTGTGTGTGTGGGAGTTTACTTCTTTTTATATGTCAGAGGTCAGGTCTGTTTTTTTCTTTTTCTGCATTCTGGTAAAAGCCGTTATTGTGGAAGAGCTGTTGGGTATACTAAGTTATAAACAAATTTACCTCCAGCATGCTGTGTTTTGTCTGCCAGTCAGTACAGTCTCACATCATATATTTTGCTTTATTAATGACTATTTAATCAATGTACCTTTTTTATTTTCCCCCAGGCATAAATCACCAGTTTGGAGTTTCTGCACACAGAAACATAACCATCATTCCTTGTTTTTTTTATATATATAAACTCCAAACAGAGAGGAAATGGAGCAGAGGAAAATCAATAAGGCTTTCAACAGAAAATTAAGATTTATCGCCAACTATGCTGATTTAGAATCATAAAGCTATCTGAATACATGCTAATGAAGATAAATGAAGATTGTAGCATTATAACTTCTTGCATCTGCTGATTTCCTTTATTCTTCTTTCCAGCAGGGTTTATTTGAGAGTTCTGGACAGACCATGCAAGGAAGCTGATGATCTCATAATGTTCTCTTGGGATGTTTTATTCGGGAATAGCTATGAGGAAATACATAACAGCTGCAGTTCTGGAGCCCTGCGTATTAATCTTTTATTAAAGTCCCTGTCTAATGCTTTGATGTGTTTATTATGACTTTTTTTTAACACAAAACTTTTAGTAGGATTTAATAATAAATAATATGGATGGATGGATGCATGGAATGACTAGCAAACAGTTGAACCTTTCAATTAAGGTATCATAGAGAGAAATTATGTTATGATCCTGGGGAGGTTGTGTGTTGCCCATGTATTCTTTACTTTTGCTCTCTGCTCTAATCCTGCTGCTGAGTTCAATAATTTCATCACAACTTTTCACAAAAAGGATCAGCAAAGCTCTCCTTCTGATCTCTGGTTGCTGTAAACAAGCACTCTCTTTGTGAAATGTTCTTACTATTTGCTCATCGCTGACCTAATGTCTGTCTCTAGAACATCTTATCTTCATCTTGCATCTCTGCTAGGGATGGAATTCATACCTGAAGGAAACAGGATCTTGAGGATCTTTTCCTCAAGAGGTAAAATTAGGATCATACAAACTTCCATCAATATATATTCTATTGTTGGATTATCTGAACATGAGGATGAGTCTCTGGAGATCATGTGTTTAAAACAAGAACAAAACCCCCAATCTCACAATACTTGCAGGGCAATTTAGCTCAGTCTACAATAATCCAGCAATACAATACCAGCTCTCTGATCTGTTTTCTAAGTACTTTTGTTTGTTGGTCCTCCATCCTCCTTAGAAATCAGAAAACCTAACTACATATACTGTATATCTGGATTCTCAGCTCCTCCCATCAGCACTGAATGACCTTCTTATGACAAGTAAAACATCACTTAAAACTTTCTATTTCCTTAGAGCCAAATTAAACCCAATCTCTCGCTTATCAAACCACTTCCTGATTCACTTATTCTTCCGCTGGTGTCGGCGAGGCAAATTAGCATTATTCAACGTATAATACATCTTGTGTTTAACCTTACTGACAGGAAGTCATCGCCTTTGTGCTTTTCGGCTGAACAAAGCTCTAAACACATGACATATTCAGTTACACACAGTCAAGCTCAGTCCAAATTATGTAACAATAGCATCAAATTATTTTGGTCTTTAAAGTTTTATGAAAAAGATTCTCAACCTACATTGTGCAGTCTAGCAAAATATGCCTGCTATCTATAATCCTTTGCAAATGAGTATGAATGACTATTTAGTTGAAGAGACTTTGCAGCTCAAGTGGGTTCTAAACAAATCAGCTGGAGGTTTAGATTAGATCTTGTAAATTGAACACATAAAAGAATATTAAATTCTGTATTAAGACAAATAGTGCTTGAAGGAGCTGGAAACAGCAAATAATGCTGATAAGAGTTTGCTGGAAGTGACATTCTGAGCAGAACTGGACTAAAATCTCCACTTTCCACACCTGCATTTGACACAAACGACCAGCTGGTAGATGAGAAGCTGATAAATGATTTCTGATGAAGCTCAGATTAGAACAGAAAATGTAAAGTTTGGAGGCAGTCTTATCTTGTTTTTTCCCACCAGAAGTCTTTGCTGGACTTTTTTTATGTTTGTTTGCAAAGACACAGAAGAGAAGTGCTGTCCTTGGCAGATAAAATGAATTACACTGTGTATCTTGTTCAGATGGACCCAGTCAAGGAATGAAATATATTAAAGGGATGCATCACCTTTTTCTGATGTCAGGTATTTTTTTATATACGTATGATTAGTTCTTGCTTTATCTGCAGTAGTAGGCAGAGTGCTATTTATTTTGAGTCAGAGGGATTCCTGATATATAAGACCGCTTGTTCACTTATTTTAGTCACACTTCAATGTTTCAGATCATCAAACAAATATTAATACCTCGAGACAAACAACCTGTGCAACTATAAAATACATTTCAAGTCAACCATTTTAGCTCCAAGGAAGATGGGGATTGTACTGTCAGACCATTAGTTTCTGAAACCACACAAAAACAAACCTCAAAGGCACACAGGGTCAGTGCGACGCCACTGGACTGCGCAGAGTAAAAAACGCCTGTAGGCGGGGTCATTTCGTCTCTTTAAGACAACTCCTGTGTTCTTAAGCATCTCAAGAACACAGGAAGGTTAAACAATTTTGAGGTGGTCTTACTGATTATTGCTTTGGATCATTGTCCTGCTGCATAACTGCATCTTTCAGCCTACTTCATGTTGCTGGAGAGGTTCTAGTGATTTCTTGCTTTAGGCAGCATTGAGACCTAGGATTGTCTAATAAAATTTACAAAAAATGCATCTTAATTTATCCAAATATAATTGTCCCCTTTTAACTACGGGGGCAACTTTATGTTCACAAACAGCCGAATTGGAATTTAAGCCTTGTAGGTTTTTTTGAGAAGAAAATTCTTTAAAACCTGGAAGACATAAAAAATACCTTGTCATCTTGTTAAGAATCCCCTCAGGGTTCTGCACCAATTAATTTTTTCACAGTTGCTTGGATGGAACACCTTACAGAAACAGCTGAAAGCCAAAGCTCAGCCTAATGTTATCTTTATTTGATAATTAGTTCACAGTAACTGTACACGGCTCAGTCTAAATTCCCACTTTAGAAGGCAATTTGAGAGCAACTCTTTGCTCGTCACGGTCTGGAGCACACCTAAGTGAGCCTCACATTTTCTCTTCATGTGCCAACAAAAGTCAACACTCAACCTGAAGAGACCAAGAAAGATGTCAGAAGATACAGCTTAATAACACCTCTAGGTTTGAGGTGGAGGAAGTGAAATTGCAAGCAGCTGGTATTCTGAGTTGCTGCTTGTTAACCCCAAAAATGGGGTGCACGAACGGTTTGTAGTCCTATTTGCTACAATCGTGCTCTACATGCATATAGGTTCTATAAAAGAAGTAATACACCAAGCATGATTTCTTCCAAAGTGATTTTCCCAATGCAAATGAGTCAATGTAAGTTCAGTTGAAATCTTGCTGAGGGGTAAGAAAGTTTGTGACAGCAAAACATTCTTCTTCTGTAAATAACTGTAGTGAAAGTGTTGGACTCACACTTGAGACATTTAATGTGTGTCCGAATCCATCCCAGTCTGTGTTACATTTATTTTTTACCAGCTGCTGCCACTCATATAACACATTGTCAAGTTGAAAACAGCTTTAGAAACACAGTAGGGAAGCACGAACCCCTGTTATTTTGTCTGTGTCAGTTGTTTGATGCAGCGACAGAGAAAAGTTAGGAAGACTTGAGGGAGGGTGGTGAAGTGGGGTGGGCTATTGGTCCTTGAATTCAGGCAAGCGAGAGTGCCTTTTCAGCCGAGCAATGGGCTGGGATGGCTGTGGAAAATAAACAGCAGACCTGAAGAATCAATTCTGTGTGGCTGTCAGAGGATTGTCAAACTCCACTCCATGATGGACAGTCTGGATGTTCACAGTCTATTTGCCGCCAGGCTGTGGAGCGGTGAGTAAGTGAACCGTGCCGGACCGAGCACAGACAATATGAAGAGGGAGTGCAGAGCAATATTTGCTGTTGGCGTGCTAGATCAGCATAAACGTCAAGGCTGGCCTCCTGTGGCCTGAGGAGTCTCCTGGAGGGGCTCCAGGCCTGGATGTGGGTGTATTGTTGTCTAAGGTTGTGTCGATATGTGCAAGTGTTTGCAGTGTCATACACATTTGTCTGTGCGGCTAAGCTAAATGGCAACATAAATCAGCCTTGAAATTTTAATTAACCCAATCCATTTACTTATGGCCTGATTTGTTTTTCGTGGTACGCGAGTAGCTGAGATAAATTCACAGGGAATCCAAAAAGAAACGGTGCTAAAGCTAAAGAAAATTAAAAGCTTATGTTGTTGGGGAAAAAAACTATTCAAAACAACCTAAAAAGTTTTAAAGATGCTTATAGAAATAAGTCACAAAATAGACACTGAGTCACACCTACCTGACTATGCATTTGTGTCGACAGTAAATTGTGCAGGATGTGGCAACGGAATGGTCCTTTGGCATTGTTTCCCTTAAAGTTTATTTGTCCTTATAGAGTAGCAGGGTATATCCAAATATAAAATAGACTGCTGACCATACACAGATGACATTGGCATCTTCTGAATTTTTAATTTCTGGGCCAAATTGCCCCTTTACACAATTTGTACCTTCACTGTGTACACAGACATTACTATTTCAACCTTTTTACACCCCCATACTTGTAAACTGTTGTTGTATTACACCCTAATTAGCCATAAGAATATTTCAGTGGATGTCTTGAGTTTGGAATGTAGTCATTTGTAGTGGACTGTGTAACCCTAAACAGAAAAACAGAACCCCATCCCTTCATAATACTTTTTACTATCCAACAACCCAGTCTTTCTCAGACAGGATATTTACTTTGCATGTATTCAATCAGCATATCTGAAACTGCCCTTGTTAAAACTGCATTACATTGCTTACCGTTACTGCCTCCTCAGCAAGCTGATTTTTAACCCACCTCTTTTCCTAGCTTTTTTTTAAATAGCTGTTATGACTGAATACACAGATGACTGCTCTGTTCTGTAGTGTGATGATGGTTCTTTGAAATTGTTCTATATAAGACAGACCACATTTCAGACAATCAGAAAATATTAACACATGAAAAGAAGACAGGGCTAAGGCAACGTGTATGGTGTCACTCTGATAAGTGTTGGTCAGAGAGACAGTCTGGGAAAGAGAGAGCCTCTGTGGCAGATCATTTTTGCAAACAGTGGTCTGTAGCACGGACCTAAGGGTAAAAGTTTAAGCAGTTTGTGTCTAGGATGAGCGGGCTCTGGAGAGATGCTACCTTCTCTTTTTTTTTATCCAAGACTCGTACAAGTCCTGTATAGAGGGAAGGTTAGTCCATCCAGAGAGGATCCAGATGATCCTCTGTAATAAACAATAAACCTGTCATGTTTTGTGATTGACCCAAACCACACAGTGATGGATATACAGAGGATAGATTAGAGTAATAGCCATTCTGTCTGTCTGTCTTTTAGTAATTGCATTAGCTCCAGTTTTACCTTTCAAACTTTTTTTTTTCCTGTAAGTAGTATCACTGAAGCTCTTGGTTGACTGACCAGGTCTCTGTTCTCAGTTGTTTGTCCTCGGTTGGGCTCGCATGGTCACAGTCCAAAGATGCACATGTGGCTTGTCAAAACTGGCGGTGTTCAGGGAGCAGAATTGCAGAAGACAGGGTCAGCTGTTCTCTGCAGAGCCTCCTCCTCTGCTTGTATCACAGCGGTTCACTGTGAGGGAGCATTCATGCTCCATTGCTCTGGTCTGAGTGCTCAGCTTGCCTTGGGGTGTCTGAGTCGTGCAACGTAGGACTGTAAATCCTCCTGTGTCTGATGGCTATTGATTAGATATTCACATACCACCTCCCACCCAGGAGAAAATAGCTCTGACCTCGACTCTC
This sequence comes from Xiphophorus maculatus, assembly GCF_002775205.1. Taxonomy (NCBI): domain Eukaryota; kingdom Metazoa; phylum Chordata; class Actinopteri; order Cyprinodontiformes; family Poeciliidae; genus Xiphophorus; species Xiphophorus maculatus. The sequence continues at coordinate 7,297,910 of NC_036457.1, forward strand.
TCACTTTTAATCCCTTTTGCTTCTGTTCATGGTGGTGCTTCTACAAATTGGACCTTACATAGATATAGCAGTATGCAGTTTATTTTGCAAAATACAACCAGAATTCTTGCTTCTTTTTAGCCTCATCTCAGTAAATTAGGCTTCTTGTTTTTGCACTTTTTTTTATATCACACTGTTATTTTCCTCCCTCAGCCTGACCGCAGCTGTGTTTACTTGAATGACAATATTTCGATTATAGACTATATTCAAAAAAGGCACAATTAGTCCTTCTAGAGAAGTATTATATTTGGTAGCATATAGAAAATTCTATTTATACATTTGTTTACATATTGCAGAACATAGTCTGAGTGAGTCATCTCCATGGATGCACATTCAGATTACTGCTCAGGCTGACACAAAATAGCGTCTCTATCTATAAAAATACAAAGCACTGCCTTATTTTTCCCAAGACCCAAAAGTGAAACTTATTGCCTGCAAGTTCTTCCTTCAACTCACTGCTGGAGCTGGTGTTACTGAAACAAGTAGGTCATTTAAGTTTTAAAAAGATACAACTAGATGCTTTGGGAACTGAAGTCCTACAGTTTTTATGTCCTACCTGATGTTTAAAAAATCAGGTTGTTTGTATATTCATTCAGTGCCTTTTCCAATTATTCCAAAACTTTTAACTTGTTCACATTTTTCAAAATTGCTTAGAAGGAAAACATACATCAGTTTAAATTTTGACTGCTAAAGATTTGAGTATTCTCAACATAATGCCGAGGAGGCATTGAGTCTCCCCAGTCAATGTTATAAAAGACTGTTTTACTTCAGTTTTAGCTGTAAGTCTTTGATATACATGTCCACTAGCTGTTTTCAGCTAGATACTGACATTTTAGCCTTTTTGTCCTTGCAAAACAGCTCATGCAACTTGGATGAGAAACTTCTGTAAATATCAGTTGTCAAGTCTTACCACAAATACTTTAGGTTTGGCCTTCAACTAAGCCAAAACACATGAAAACTATTTGATCTAGACCATTGTAGGTATGGTTTGAGTTGTCGTCATGCTGGAAGGAGAACCTTTGGAGAAGCTATTAGTCTTTTGCAGGCTCTAACATGTTTTCTGTCAAGTGGCAATCCATCGTTCCATCAATTCTGACTGGTTTCCTGTCTCTGAAGGAAAACATCCACATTTCATGATGGTGTCTCCACTCTGTCACCATAGAGAACTTGGACTGAGAGGAGGAATTTTCATTTTGGTTCTCTCTGGCCAGAGCAACCTCTTCAACTTGTTTGTGTCACCAACATGGCTTGTGCAAACTTTGAAGGGGATTTATTTTATCTTTCTTCTGTCAGTTGTTTTCTTCTGGCCGCTCTTTCCTAAAAGCCACATTTGTAGGAATCATGACCAATACTTATGCATTAAACACATTTTTCCACTTGAGCTGTCGTTCTCAGTTCAACTCCATCAGTTATCATGGACCTCTTGGCTGCTTCTATGATAGCTTTGATCTTTATAATGCACTTTGTACAAGCATTGGAAATGCATCATTTCCCTTCTACTTCACATTTATGCATTTCTTCGTGTTGGTCTCTCACAGAAAACTAATAAAATACATTCAGGTTAGTGATTTTAATTTGGCAACATTTGAAAAAAGATTCTGTGGGTTTTAATACTTTTATGAGTTACTTTCAGCATTGCAGTCATCCCGGCTTGCATTATTATTTTTGTCAGTATTTAGTGAAAAAAAAAAAGATGAATTCTGGTCAACAATAGATGCAACAAATTCTGATAATAGCCTTCATGAGGTTAATGTCGAAGTATCACAGCAAATGTAAACATGGTCCCTGTGTCTTTAACTTCCAGTCTTCTTGTCACTTTCTCTTTGTTGCTGCATCATTTAGTCCCACTCTTTCACATTAAGCTGTCACGCCTGTACCTTCTATGTAGGACATAACAAGCACTCTGGACGTAATTGCCCCCCACTGGGAAGGCGTGGAAGCATGCTGTGTGTCATTCCTGATCATTTTAATACATGAGGAAGAGTCTTTGCGAATGAATTAAGCCCCTCAAAGACATTTTTCCTTTCTCTTCCACCCGTCTTGAGAGAGGGACAAAACCTAGCTGACCAGGCGTTCAATTGCACTACTATTGACGTGTGCTGCAAACAAAACTGAGAGAGTTGCACTGTTAACATAACAAGCAGATGAATCTTTGTGGATTTGGAAAGTACCTGCCGTAACACCAGTGATGCGCAGCAAGGTTCATGGCTGACACTGATGTCTCTGGAGTTGGATGTACAAACATATAAAACTCAAAATGCAACTTTATATCTACATTTTGACCATAATTGAAATGTCTACTTAGTTTTAAAGCTTTTAATTATACTTCATATAATCAACTCCATGCTGTTCAAACACATGATGTATGGTATGATTATGTCAGCGCTTTGGAAATTTCTGATAGATAAATCTACACATTTCTTTTAGCTGGAGGCGCACTTGTGTCACACCTTGTTTGAAATGATAGGAAAGTCAAGGTAATCAACCACAAGCTTTTGCATGGACATAGTTGTACCCTTATTTTCATGACAACAAGGTTCACGCTCCTGCTTCAATCAAGTTTATACTGTTCAATAACATGACAACAAGAAAAATAAGAATTTCATAGAAAGTCATGGTTTACTGAAGATAATTTTTTGGCTGATCTCTTTAAAAAAAAAAACTAAGAAAATTATGTATAATCTTTATTTGCATATGAATTCCATATGCACATCATTCTCCAACACTGTCATAAAAATAGTCTCAGTTTACCTTAATTTTTACATAAAGGTCTGCCTCCTCCCATGGAAAAGATCCCCAAGGAGAAGATTCGACTTGTGTCAGTTCTTTTCTAACTGTATTTTCAATGCATAAAAGAAGAACACCTGTTGCCTATTGTACATAGGTGCTCAGTACTGCCCCCTGTCAGTGAGGCGCATTGCAATCTACTTCACCCTATGCATTTTCATTCAGCATGTCGAAAGACATTAAATATATTAAGTATATTAGACAGACTGTAGAAAGTCAGCATGAGCGCCAACATACGTACATGTCTGCTAAGACATGTCGGTAATATAAAGGAGGCCAGAAATGGGCATTCTCCAACTGCTTGCATCAGTCAGTGTTTTGCTCACTGCCTCACCTCGCCCTTCTCTCATGTATTTAAACATTCAGTTTTTACCACAAAAGTGTTTAAATACATAGAATGCCAAGTGGACACATCGATTTTCTCTTATGATGGTTAGTGTTTTACTTGTCATGATTTCCATTATTCCTCTACTGCATGTCACTGAGTGAACCATAGAAGCACATGAAAAGGAGCAGAACATCAACACAGAAAACACGGGGAACAGGTCAGTTTGACTTTTACTTCTTTTTTCTTTTTCAGAGAAAACAAAAAATGATTTGGTGCTTGTTCTGCCCAGAAACCCCCTTCCTCACACCTTCAGGCAGAGTCAAGCTAAATGGCAGTAAATGTAATTTAGGAGACCAAAATTGCAGCTTAGTTATTTATAACTGAAATGTGAATAAAAAGCCCACTACCTTAAGTTACAATCAAAACTGAACTACATCATTTTTATTTGCTCCGTTTATTTCCATGCACCATTTTACTGTGTATTTATAACACCTCCCCACATGCTGTATATCAACCCGCAGCTTTTAGCTAAAAATATGGGTGTAATCTAATTTCCAGGTGAAAGCGGATATATATAATTTTTTTTAATAGAATCCCAGTAGGGTTTCTGTGCATGGAGGTCTTGTCGTATCTGAGAAGCAGGGATTGGAGCCATATATGTCATATTGTGCACGCATTTTTGTGTGTGACAGTAGAGAAAACACAAATTGGAAATGGGGGAGCTTATTTCTGATTTTCCTTGTGAATGCAGAGTTGAATGTGTTGGGAATGAGGGAAAATACATCTTGGCTTCTGCATGTGTGGGAATTATTGTTGGTGTGTGAGGTAGCAAGTAAACTGTCTGCATGAGTTATTGTCAGAGAAGCAATTGCACGTAGTCTTTGAGTTACATGAACATATTTTCAGAAATTGCAGGGTTGAGTGTGTGTTTTCATTCCTCATGTGTGCCTAAGTGTGTGGGTGCACGGACTGCCCAACTGTGAGCTGTAGGCCTGCCCAGGAGCCTCCAAGAACCGTCTCTCAGGTGATTTAGGAAGCTATCGATTTCATAGTTTTTCTTTGTTTTACCGCTTTCTCATAAATAGCAGATCAAACTCGCCCCTGTTTGTTTTTGTTCTCTTCCTCCTGCGGGCTATTTACTCTGACATTTCCTCCACCATCCTTGTTACATGGTGCAGGAAAAATCATTTTTCTTTATTTTTTTTTTCAGCATCTCTGCAGACTCTTGCAGAGTAAAACAGCAGCGGTGATGATAAAGAGCCTGATGCAAATGAAATATCACGGATGAAAAACTTTTGATGAGCCCATTACGACTGTCAGTGTACAAGTTTGCAAAAAAAAAACAGAAAACGAAAAGAATATGTGCAGTATTAATGTAGAGAAATTTAATGTTTAGTTAAAGGAGCTAGTGCATCAAACATGTGTCTGTTTTCTTTTGCTGTTATTGAACATAACATAACAGAAAACATGGCTCCCTCCATGGACTTCTGTCACCAATACTCTTTTATGTTCAATCTGCCTTGCCTTCCTCAGATCCAAGCCTTGCATGGGAAAAGAATTAAACCTCACATTCCCAATATATGGAACATAGAAGTGGCAGCATCTGAATTCTTTTCTTTAGCAGGAACAAGGAACCTTGTGTGAGGTGATGGGAATGAGCAAAATACCAAATAATACTGGCAGAAAGCCTGTTGAACCCAGCAAAGGACCTGGGTGGGTGTTCACCTTGAAGCAGGACAAATACAGTAAATATACAAGCAGAGCTACAATAAAAGGACTTAGAACAATTTTTTTTTTCCCAGTGTTTGAAACACTCAGTCAAATATCCAGTCTGACCAAATCCAATAGTAATATGTGACAAGACTTGAACATTTCACTTTGATTTTTCAATCGTACTGATGTTGAGCAATTCTGTAAGGAACAATGGGCAAAAACCAGATAAGGTGGTTCTGAAAAGTATTAATTCAGCATGGGGATTACAGTATCACACATTTTTCAGTTTTTTATTTTATCATACATTTTTCAGTTTATTTTCTCTGAAGTGTATGTTCTTGTTTTTTCATCCACTCCACGATTCTGAACTATTTTGTGTCAGTCTATCACATGAGATCTTAATAAAATGCATTGAACAAAAAATGAACACTTTAAAGATTACCAATAACATTTCGAGGTGCTGTTCCGCTAGATGTTTTCACACATCAGTGTTCGAGGGTTTTGTTTTTTGCCTGTTGGGAAAATGGATTTTATGTGGTTCAGACGAAATTGAAAAAGCAGATTTAACAGAGGTTTAACCGCCACACGTCTCCCAAAAAACGGCATTGAAGTGTAATACAACCGAAATCTTCAGGTGAAACCCTGACACTTGTGAAAATAGGACTATAAAACCTACATGATAGAATCTTGGTAGGAGTAAGGAACAAATGCATATGGGCAGAGATCATTTAATATTTTCTTTTTGAAACAGAATGCAGAAAATTTAAAGTATGCAATAGTGGCATGCCTTAAGATAGGGGCATTAGCCTATCCTTTTTTTCTCTGTGCAACATCTCCTCTATAAGTAAATGAAATTTACTTTGAGCTTTTTAGATTTAGTTTCCAATTTGAATTTAACTGTTGCTTAATCAGTCTTAGACACATTTTGCTTCACATTTTCTGAGCTTTCATTACGGAAAGCTAGTGCCTAGACAAAATTTCTTTGCCAATGTTTTAGGTTGTAAACGTCTTCATACCACTGATGTGAATGTCAGTATTTCACAGAAGATTCAGCCTTTGCCATTTGTCAACATTAAACATCCACCACCGCTTTGTTGGATAAACTCGACTCGAGTACCAAAATCACTGTTGTGTTGAACAAAAGAAATCTGATTTAACACATTAAGTTACACGAGACAAACACTGTAGTGAATCAATTTGCTTTCAACGGACACTTTTTGCTAGTTACTTGGGTCAGCATGGACAGTCTGAAAGGTTAGCAGCTCCAGAGCAAGCTGCAGGCCATTTTCTGTGGTCAGTGGTGCAGATAGAAAAGTCTTCACTGCCCATTAAACCCCATAAACCTCCGTCATAAAATTGTTATCTCTTCAGTTGCTGGATCACTTTTGATGGGTGCATTTGAAATTTGTCTTTTGCATAGAGGCCAGCTATATGAAAGATGTTTTGACCTTTTTATGTAATATTTGAAATTTCTTCTATTTTAAATAGTTGCATGGAATACTTTTTGAACTTTAAATTCTTTAAATTGTAGTGCAATGTCTGAAGAATTGCATAAAGGAAAAAATTTAGAGCTCTACAATTGCTGGATTCTGTCTGATTTTTCATCACAAACCAACAATTGTACACATTGATATTGTGTAATATTTAAATTGCAGTTTTATAAATTGTGAAGATCTGAAATACTGCCATGCAAAGGATCATTTTTCTCTCTAATGTATAATTTGGATCAACCAATTGTTGTATTTTAACCAATATTATAGTATAGACTAGCTTTAGACCAATTTTGTTATCTACAGAAATTTACAGCAGAGTTCACAGTTTGATATAACACCTTCCGAGTGATATTCCAAATAGCAAGATGTGTCACGCAGACAGAGTCCATGCAGTTCAAATAGCAGTAAAAAAATCCACAGTGTGGTATTCACATTGAATCATAGAGTATTTCTTGTGGTCTAAGGGGACATTAAGTGGTGAAAAACTGTTTCTCTTTTGTCCCCATTCAAAAGCAACATCATTTTGATTTATTTGTCATAAAACCCCTTTTATCTGAAAATAGACGGCACTGTGACGGCCTGCTACTCAAAAGTAGACAAACTACTCATGAGTATTTCAAAAAGCCTGACTTCAGAAAAAGGCGGTTGCCTTTTTAATATATCTCACTCCTTGACTGGGGGCATCTGAACAAGATAAACAGTGTTATTCATTTTATCTGCCGGTGACAGCACTTCTCTTCAGTGTCTTTGCATCCGTCATGACAAACAAAAACGAAAACGTCCACCAAAAGCCTTCTGGGGGAAAAGATCATAATAAAACTGCCTCCACTCCAAGCTTCATATTTTCTGACCTGATCTGGGTGTCATCAGGAATCATTTATCAGCTTTTGATTCACCAGCTAATCGAATGGGTCAAATGAAGGTGTGGGAATTTTCTCAAAATATCACCTCCAGCTAGTTCATAGCAGCAGTGGTTTCTGCTGCTGGCTCTTGTCTCCGTTATTTGTCATTTAAAAAAAAAAGAACAATTATTGTTCATTTGTGTGTTTAATTCACAGGATGTAATCTAAGCGTAAGCAGAGATTTGCTTAGAACTTGCTTGAGCTGTGGAGTCTCTTCAACCAAAGCTTTACACATAATTATTTCCAAAGATTATAAATTGCTCTACTTTGCTGAGCTGAATTACCAAATTCATCACGACCATTTTTATCACAAATACTTGGTGATAATAAGTGAATATTTGATGATGGGGTAATAACACCGAAGTTACAGCAGGAGCAATAGCATTATTATGATGATGATGATGATAATGATGACGGTTATCGTTGTGGCTCTGATGAAGTTGATGATATGCTGTGTGACTGTAATAATAATGACAAAGGGGCTGCAGATGAAGAAGGTAATAAGGTTTTTAATAATAGCATCCAGATAGGAGTTATTTTCAGGAGTCAGATATGAGTCTGGCTCATGGAGATTCATTTCACACCTTCGTATTTCCAGGATTTGACTCATGCATGGCTGTGCTGGTTTTTATGTTCCTTTGGGATATTTTTAGGGCTTTTAGTCAAAGTGGAATTATCAGATTGTCAGATGTGACAAGTTGAGGATGCTGGGGCACGCAAGACTTTGCTGAAATGCATAGGTGTTACTTAAATCGCTTGACATAATATGCAACATATATTTAGGTGCACTGCAGGACAAAAAAAATAGATTTGTCTGTCTGGGACCATTGTGTCCATGTGCAGCCAACATTACAGAGCCTTTATCCATTTTGAATTAACTTGCAATCAAGAATTTCTTTCAGAGTAATGAAATGAAACCCATTTATGAAAATATAATTTAAATAGATAATCTAAAACGGTGATGTAATTATGTTCCTTGCATCAAGAAGATTAGATCCATTTTTTTCCTGCTATAATTAAGCCGATGTCATTTTTGGCTTCAGTTGGTAATTCTTTTCTGAAAAATTCAGATTGATGACTTTTTTGTTTTTTTGTTTTTTTTTCCAATGTGCTTCTGCCGCTATTTTGGAGTTATAAAGTCTGTCCCATTTAAGCACATAGATAGAGGGGAAAGGAAAGGGCAATAGAATCAAAGCAACGCTTTTTGATGAGAGAATAACATTCCAACATGAAGTAAAGCTAAAAAAAAGGAATCTTACATAGTACCCCCTTTTAAAGAAGAATTGGTAAAAATGGGTCTCTCTGTAATTGCACTTTGAGTATTTTCTTAAAACGAAAAAATAAAATCCTATCATATGAGGATTTTAAAATATCCTCATATGATGCCACCATTGTGTGGTTAAACCTTGAATCATTGAGCATTCAACTTTATTAGAACCAAATAATTTTCGAATGCTTTAATTTAAACCTTTTCAGTATTTCTGAATGTTTTTTTCTTTTTTTTAAGGATTCTTCTTTTATTAGTTTTTTTCCTGATAATTTCCTGTCCACTTCCTGTCCATTTCAGATGAATGGTTCTTTCTCTGTTTTTGTTTTTGCTTCCTGGGCCACTTAGCTGTGATCTATGATTAGTGTAGACATTAAAATTGCTGCCAAGCTTCAGGGACACATTATGGTGTCGCAGCACATAACAGGCAACTCAGCAAGGAATCAGTTTTAAATTGAGTCTTTGTTACAAGACAATTGTCACAAAGTCACACTTTTATCCTATTTGTTATGTTCAATCCATAAATGAAAGCTAAAGATAGCATAAGGTCATAGACAAAATGAACTGATTCCTTAAATTTATTTAAGTAAAAAAATCAACCTAAGCCGGACTAACGAGCTAATTTCATGCAGAATGGTCATGACCATGACACAAGTCCAGTCCAGTACTTTCTGACTGCAAGGTAACCATGCCAACAACTCTGCCACCTTGCAGACCAAGACATTTGCACAACTTTGCAGTAGTAAATACTACATTTTTACATTTTGTCAAGTTAATGCCAAATACTGTAACGTTTTTGGTTGGATTTTCTTGTGATACACCAACAAAAAGCTGCACAAAATGTATTCAGACCCTGATGCAGTTAAATAAAATCTAGTCCAGCCATTTTTCTGCACAAGTTGCCTAACTAGTAAATAGAATCCATCTCTGTGTAATTCTGTTTACAATACTTTTGCAAGGCACTGTTGGCCAAAAGTAATAATTGTTTCTAGTATCATTACCCATCTTTACTTGCTCTATGATAATGACAAACTGGTTGTAGTTGATGAATAGGAGGATGCATGTGTGTACTTGTAAATGATGTAATAATAATGTGTTAATGAGCAAACTAATAACTACAATGGCATGAGAATGAAAAGGAGCTTGAGTGAAGATAGTGGCAGTAATCAAGCTAAACACTGAGGCAGTTTTATGCCTAATGGAGTGTATTTTGTGTCTATGTAATAGTGCAAGTGAGAAACAGCTTATTTCTCTGACAGGGAAGCATCATGACACAAACATTATGTATAGCAGGAAGGCAACCATGGCAACGATTTGTCTCAGCATAATATCCCATGCGCACAAGGGTCCAAATTAGTTACAAAGCTTCACTACGTGTTTGCGTTTAGCTAATTTCTACTAAACTATCTTGCCAATTTATCTTCCCAAACAGTCTCTCAATTTGTCTGTCGTTTTCTAAGGATTCATTGGGGTTTTTGAAGCAGGCCCCATAACCAGCGGATATGTATCTCAGAGAACACAGATGCTGCATAGCCGGCTTCACAGAGAGCCGCAAGATCCCTCCGCAGATGTGCTCATTTCTGGGAGCAAAGACGAAACGCCACGCCTGTGTGCAGGATTTGGACACATCATCTGGAAATTATGCAGAAATAAACTGCTAAATAATTCATCTGGGGACAGATTCTGCCTCATGGTAAATAATGGGTTTACTTTATGTCAAGCAGTGTGCCCTTATGACACGTTCAAGCAAAAAGCGCTAATTAAGCTGTAATCAAAGAAACCTCGCCTTTGTTATATGATCCATAAGATCCATATGATCCTCAAGGGTGTTTAAAAAAATGCAACAAAACAAAAGAGAAGAGATTCATTCAAATTAAAAGATTTTTTTTATTAATTCATCACACCGCTGATCGAAGACTCTCAGCTCGTTTTTTTGTTGTTGTAATTATTTTAGAGCTGCTGACCACGACCTCCCCCCTGGGAAGTTCAACCAGCAGAATATCAATAAAGTAAAAAAAAATAATAATACTGAGGTCCATCTCTTCAGTTTTAGGTCGACAGCAGAATGTGTTTGTGTCAGTCTGTCTGTGGGAGTTCAATTAAAGCAAAGTAGATGAGAGCCACCCGCGTTCTCTGAAGACTGTGTGGTAAGAGGAAAAAAAGAGGAAATTTTTAATATAACTTCAACTAGTGTTGGTGTTTGCTGTGTTGATTTTCTGTGGAAGAGGGGTTTAAAAGAAGCCAGGCCAAACTGATCCACTGGAATGAGCTCTGGGGGATAAGTCGGAGGATTAAGTGAAAATGTGAGAAAGTTTTTTTAAAAAAAGGAAAAAAGTCAAAAAAGAGGGAAAATGTCTACAGCACAGAGAGAGGGAGATGAGTGAGAAATGAAGATGAAGTGAGGCAGGGAGAACAGACAGAAAACTGTCTAGGATGTGTTAGGACAGAGGATGAATATTTGAGGCTATAGTTAAAAAAAAAACTTCTAATAAAACCAACTGGCTTCTGGCTGCCTTGGAAAATGGAAAAAGGAGGTGCTGCGTGTTGAATCCAGGGGCCAGTGGAGCAAGACAAGGCCTGGTGAGCATGAACAACTTGGCCAGGCCTTTCTTTAGGGGCGAGACATCATTTACAATCGGTGGTTCTTTAGCTTAGCCAGAAAAAATTAAACTCCTCTATATCTTAAAATCTGTCACTTGCTATAATGCACCACAATAAAACACATCTCATTCTGATGACATGATGAATGGCGCTCTTTGTGTCGTGACTCCTGCTTCGGTTGCGTGACTAATGCAAACAGCACAAAACTTTGCCTGAAAACAAACGCCATGGAATGAAATCGTGGAGAAAATGAGCCTGCTTTGGCCGACAAAAAGAACCGGGAAGCTGCTTTGCTCACAGTAAACACAAATCCTTTCTGCTGGGGTTCCAGTAATGACTAAAGATACCTGCTGTGCTCTCCCCGCTTGTTCCTTTTACACCTCTAGGTTTAGCCACTGCTTCGCAAGCCTGGCAAACACACAAAATGTATTTTGGTGTGCAAAGTGAAAGTATAACTTTCAAATAGTACAAAACTGGCCAACTTTTATGCAAGATTAAAATTCAAAACCAAAAATACTTGTCTAGCAACTGAACTTAGACATAGGATTCATTTGTTAGTAGGTTTTGAAAAGCTTTTAAATTCCCTGTTATTATACAGTAACCCAAATAGAATAAAATTAGGTTTCCTTGCTAAATAGTTGGGTTATCTAACTGTTACGGTCTGACCAGTAAGGCACAAGGACAAAGGCATATGTAAAAAAATATTTTCTATTTATTTTTCCAAAAATTCTTCACAAAAAGACTTCCAACATCAAATCTCAAAACTAGAGCAAAATGGGCCCAAAAGAAATCAACTAAGGCATACCTAACTCAGGATAACAAACCAAAAACTGACCTCACACAATGAACACACAGGGGAATTTATACACAAAGGCTAGCCTACACAAATGAGGAGGGGGATGGGAAATGAGACAAAGACAAACAATGCATAAACATAAATAACTAATTCAAACCAACACATTCTGACTACAACACAGCTGTAAAAACAAAACAACCTAACACCAAAATATTTGAGCAGTTATGCTATTAGTAGAGAGAGGCAGATTCTTTAACATCAAGTCCCCTGCTTCCAGCAGCCTGATGGTTTATTCCACTTCCTCAGTATGTTGTTTTGAAACTGTGTTTATGCTTTCATTATTATTATTATTGTTATTATTATTATTATTATTATTGTGGCTGCAAATTTGTCCTTGTTCAAAGATGCATGTTGTCTAATGTGACCAAACTGCTACTTGTCAATTAAAAATTTTTTGCAACCTTGTATCCTTTAGAAATTCAGAAACTGTGCTTTGTGCCACAACTGTCTTTGAATCTGCTCCTGAAAAGCTTTCCAAAAATGTGAAAGAACTCTCGCAGGATGCAAAGCTGTTTATTTTAAAGGCATAAAAACACGCTTCAGGCAAAAGGCATTTCCGTAGAGCATAAACAAACTCTGAATATATTTAGCAACTTGGTGCATCGGTTTAGCTTAGCCTTACTGCACTTCTCTGTGACTTGTTATTAAGTACAGGATGGAAGTTTCTCCTCCTTGGCTGTCCAAATATTTCTTCCACGGTCTTGTCTTCTTGGCAACAGCAGCAGTTCACCGTGATCTGAAAATATCGAGCAGAACAGAGCTCATCAGGGAAACTGTCACCTCTGTCGGTGCAGAGCAGACAAGAGTGAAAAGGTGCAACGTTCACAGAGAGCGGTGACATGAGTGAGTGGATTTGCCTGAAATTAAGAACTGGTGCCCGCTGAGATATTGGACTCACCTCCCCATTACACATAAATCCCCGCTGCCCTCATTATGAAGTAAATTAATCTTGTCAGATGCCCAGACATGGCTGGATTTAGGCTCACACTTCCCATCTATCTTGACAGTGCGGCCTTTGTCCTCATCAGAGAGAAGAGATGCCCTTGTCAAATGTAAGAGACTCTTCGTTGACGACTTGACAACGTGGTGACTCAACGTCTTCTCATAGTACGTTGAGTCACCATGTTTTCTTCACCAGGACTTTGTTTGGATAGTTCATTTGGTCTGGACCAATGACAACCAAGAATTAAGTCCTGTAGTGAAAACCCACACCAAGTGTCTTTCTAGAGTAACCTTCTAAAAGCTTTATAAGCTATTTATAACCAGCACATGTTAATGTACTTTATATTTTTATTTCACTCAAAAGTTTTATTGTTTCCCCTGAGTCCAGGGATCTACAACTTTCACAAAGGCTCGTAATAACTTTGGACAAAAATAATAATTTTTACAAATGCTATATTTTTATAATTAAGATGTTTTCAATTCAGTTTATTTATGTAGCACCAATTCACAACAATATGAATTGGTGCATGTTTTATATGTTTAATGTAGTTTTTGTTTTGAATTTTCATACCAGAATGAAACCTGAAAAAAAGATTTTTGTAAAAACATTTAGCTATACACTGAAAGATGAAAACAGAAAAAAATGCTACTTTCTAGGAAAAAATGTCCTAATTTAGACATTTATTTAAAATTACAGAGCTGCCGTCCAAGGAAAAATGAAGAAAGTAAAACCATATTATATCATAAAAACTTTATCGTTCTAAAAATCTTTCTTGTGTTTGCATAGTATATTATCATGTTATTACAAAAATAATTAAAATTTTTATAATATAACATTAATAATACACATTGTATGGGTGCATCTTCATTAACAACACACATCTTTCCAAGCATTTTATTGAAGTGTGAGTGTGTATTGTGTGTCTTCTCTGAATCTCATGAGGATAATTACATTTTTGTCATTTGCAACTTTGTGTTGGACTATCACATAAAATGTCAATAAAGTACTTGGAAGGATTTGCTGTGGTGGCGCAGCGGGTTAGCACGCCCCACGTTTGTAGGCCTTAGACCCGCGGACGTCGCGGGTTAGACTCCCGGTCCCGACGACCTCTGCCGCATGTCCTCCTCCAAAAAAATGGCGCCGGCTCAGCTGGCTGCCTGCAGACACAGCTCCTGTCGTGTGCTGTAACTGCGAAATAATTTCCCTGCTGGGATGAATAAAGTAAATATTATTATTATTATTTGGCTTTAACTTGACAAACTATTGAAAAATTCAGTGAGTATGGATACTTCTGCGAGGAGCTGTATCGGTCTTTGTAAAGGTGCACTGCCGTGATTTGCCTGTCATTATTCTGTTCTTGCATCGTCTTTAGTGTAGCTATCAGCAGGAAGAGGAGCCCTTTGTCCCATCCTGCTGGTTAGCAGACTGAAGCCTGCGCGGCCATCACTGCATCCGCGCTTGTCACTGTCGGTTTCTTATCATTAAAAGAAGCCCGATAGCAGGGAGAAATGAAACACGTGGTTACTCCTTCTTCCTGTCTGAAACTGATAGGTTTGTTTTTTCCTCGGCGTCGTTAAGTTTGGTGCGTTCAGTGATGCCTGAATGGACTGTGTGATAAGCCATTGGGAGGATTTTTTGGAGAGTGGGTTAATCTTTGTTCTTTGCATGGTCTACAAGAGAAAAATCAGTTTTTTCCCTAAAGTTTATGGGAGGGGTTGCAGCACTGCTGGATTCTTGTTTAAACGTGTGAGGGGGAGAATATGGTAATCGCAGGTTTAAAATAATTTTTTTCTGATTTTCAATTCTACAGCACCGAAGGATGTAAAAACATGTAATAGTAATTAGGTTTTTCACATTGTGGGAGCAGATTGGTGACTTTAAATGTATCCTGAGGTCAGCTTTCTTAATAGAAAACATTTCTAAACATACTGTGCAGTCTGTGCTTTTTCAGTTTGTAATTAAATGCTCTGTTCCCTGGTAAACACCTACCAGCAGCTGCTGGAAGAGTGGACCAACAGGAAACAAAGATTATTATAAAATGTTTTACCCTTTTTTAATATTAAAATTTAAACATTTTAATTGTGAGTCTTTAAGACATTAGTATGCACATTCTATTACAAAGTTTCATTCAAAGGTTTTCAGTTTAAGTGATGCAACCCCAAATGTTTTGGTGCAGCGATTGAAATGTTAGAATTGAAATATCCTTCGAACATGTTCCTTTTCACAAAGGATTCCTTCCAAGTTCAGGTAAATTAAAAAAGGCCAATAATTACCGTGCAGAAATCAGTTTCATTTTCTTTTCGGATTAGACTGTAGATTTCTTTAAAAGATGTGTAGGTTTCTAGTATTTCTTCAGGTTTATAAATACTCTTTCAAGCCATCTCTTATTTTCTCCACTTGTAGCATAAAGAAATCTCTAATGCACAATATGGATCTTGTGTTTTTAAATACAACCTGAAAGATATGCTTTTTTCAAGCTTGAAAAGAAACACGACTGCACAAAGCTTTCAAACGATACACATTTGAATAGCTGCCATTGTTAACATTGTTAAGAAGCAGTATTGTCTGACCAAGGAGTCTGGATAGATTCTGTTCTCCTATTGAACATCTTTCACAACCATCATGGTTCCTGTGAAGTATGGAAAAGAATGGGACTTGATTTAAATATATTTCTATTATAAAAAGGATAATGGATATGGAAAAATCTTTGAACTGTCCTTGTTGTAATTGGGTATCCATCCACCCACTTCCTCAGTCTGTGGTTTTAGAAGGTCCCAAAATTAAAGCCTGACCACTGTTGAAATGTCTTCCTTGAATTCCTGGTGAACTTTATTCATACTTCAAAAATGAGCCAGACAAATAAAATGTGAGTTTGTAAATGTGTGAAAATTGTATTTGAACAAAGAGAATAAATCATGGGCTGATGACATCTTATTGATACATCAGCTCCATTCTTTTCTAAGGACATAATCTTCAAATTTAACATCAAACTGTATTGAAAACAGTTTGAAACTAGTCAATGAGTTAATTAAATCATGATAAAATTAAAACCTTGGGTTGATAACTTGGCACATTGTTGTCAAAAGTGTTGTGATTTGAAAGACACCTGAGTTTTTCTTTAAAATCTATATGATGATCTGAGATCTAAAGTTTTACTTGATTTTTTTGTGTTAATTTAAACAGCAGGGCTGTGAGCAATGCGCAAAGTAATGAACAGCACTCCCAACTTGACCCCAAAATCTACTGGTGTTACTATTGTCTGTGAAAGAGTGTGTGTTTTCAATTGTGCCTTTAGGTACAGTGAATTACTTTTTTATTTGCTTGATTCTTTTTTTGCCACAGTTTAGTTTTCATTTCTCAATCATTGTCAATTTTGGGAAGATATGGCTCAGAAAAAGCAGTTCTGAAACAGGAAAATAGTGAAACAGCCTCCAAAGGACCATTGTTGCAGGAAAAGGTTACTCCAGTCAAAAACTGACATTTTGAAACCCGTTTCTGACCGAATATTTTTCCTTTTTTGTTTTTTTAATAAATTTCCTTTTTTATAAGAGCATAAAAAGAAGTACCTATCAACCCCTCTTTGTGTGATTTTGAATATATTCACACAGTCCAAGCAGAAGTAGGGAGTACTGACAAAGCTGCCCACATGCAGTGCAAGCAACATCAAAAAATACCTACCATTTACTATCCATGTATCACCACTGGATCTGCCAGATGCAGCAAGAGATTTCATTGAAAACCAACAATCTCACAAATTAGAACAGTGACTTAGCCAGGCCCCTAACTGCAGCAGATCTACAACCATCTCAACTACCACAATCGAATTTAAATTCCTTCTTGACTTGCTGTGTACAAGACTGGGCTTTAGAGCGGTCATGTTGTAAAGATGACAAGGATTTTATTTTTTTTCTGCAGAGGCAAGCACGGCTGCTGAGTGCAGTGTCTGAATTGAAAAGAAATCCCCCTCTTACCAGTAGATCTTGACCTTGAGTCTTTGTTTTACTTTCTATTCAAATGACTGGCCTTTTCAAGCTGAGTGTAACTACTGATGAGTTTCATGGTTGCACCGATTATGCCCTTCATTATCTGTAAATGCCAGGCACTGCTACAAATGGAAGACTTGGAGCCATTTAAACCTGCTTCTGACAGTAAACACAGGTGCCTCCATCAATCATGAGATGACACGAGTACAACAATATGGAAGTAGATGTCAGCTTCACAGTACAGGGTTCATAAAATATCCTGTCATAAACACTAGAAGCCCTCATCGCTTTCTAGAATGCCGGTGCAGGCTCCTTGCTCTGCAACCCATAAACTTGTTTATGTGTTGAGAAGTAAAAGTACGAAAAACACAAAAGAAATAGAAATGCGTTGGAAAACATCTCAAAATGTACACCCTACACCAGTAGACCCCAACCCAAACCCTAGAGTGCAGTTGTACTACATATTTTTGATGTTTTCTCCCTCCAACACAGCTGATTCTAATGATTATGATCCCATTACCTCCTTTGCATGCCTGTAATTGCTGCAGAAGCCTATTAATCACCTACTCATGTAACCCAGGTGTGCAGCAACAGGGAAACACCTCAAACATGCAGGACAGTGGACAATGAGGACCAGGATTGAGGACCTATGCACCAGATGCTGGGTCCAAGATGTTAGTTTTTAAGTGTTTTTATTTACACTTTCAGTCCTGGCTGGATGCAATAGAAACATCCCTGAAATGTGTGTGCTTGAACGTTCAGTAGCTTTTATATTTAGCCTTCTTGAAGACACCTAAATGTTTTCACCTAACCCAACTTTTTGAAATCATGTCTGATTTCAACAATCTTAGTTTAATCTGAAGAAAGGCATCTCCAGTTCCAGATGTCAATGGTGGCTATGGACTGTTGACAATGTGCTGTGTTGTTTTTGTGCCTAACATACGTTTTGGAATTGGGGCCCAAAAATTTAGGTTTGCTTCATCAGATCACAACTCTTTCACCCACATGGTTTTAGAAAATATTACACATCTCTGGATATTTTCTTGGGAACAAAGCATTCAGTCTTGCAATTCTACTCATCAGTACAGAAATAGAGAACACAGTATATAGTTGTCACATGTAGAAGACAGTCAGTCCTTGTTAGAAAACCCCTGCAGTGCCCCCAGTATTGCTGAAAACTATGGCTTCAGGTAAAGGATGCATGTTATATTTCTTCCTCTAGTATTTTTTGTCAACTGTACAGGATATATGCCATATCTGGAAAAGGTTTTGAGATGATTTATCAAAGTCTCATTGTTTTCTCAGGGCTGTGTACTTTTGAGAGACACTGTATGTATTGACGTATTGCTAGCATGTTAGCAATTGCTGCTTCATCTCCAGACATAATACATTGTTTATATCTAGTCGCCCCTCAGGAGTCACTCTGTCCTCAAAGCATGTTTCTTTTCTGTACAACATCTATATTTTTATTTCTCTTGTCAGTCATTATAAAAGAAGTGTCTGAAGGAAAAAGTAAACACTGCAATTGCTCAAGCTCTTGGCAAGTGACCCCTGGTGAGCAGCGTGGTTGGGAAAAAGGGATTTGTTTACAGCCTGAGTGCAGATCGCTGCTCTCTTCTTCCATTCTCGATGACATTTAGCAGCCAACGGCATCAGGCGACACCGAGGACTGGAGACCTGGTCATAACAGCAAGTCAAAATCCTGCTGCTAATCCAGCACACACCATGGGCTGGCTGTTGAAAAAGGTCAATACTGTTGATCCCGATGAGTCATTAAGTGTGTAAGTGTAAGTAGGTAGACGAGATGCGAGATGACTGTCTTTTATCTGAGGTTTTAGTTTTGTTTTTCCATGTTGAGTACCCTTGTTACCTCTGTACCCCAGAAATCCTTTCATCTTTGTTTTAGATGCAGCTGATGCCATCGTGAAATTTCTAGCTGATTTGGAAAAGGATGAAAGGAGGATGAAAATGATGGCGATGATGCAGGGAAAGCTGTTGTGTCAGGACTGAGCTCCCTTTGCTGCAAGGTACCATCACACCTGTTTTTGCATCGACAGCCTTGACGGGACCTCCTGTAATCACAATTTTTATCCAAATTTAACCAATGGGAGACTGTCACATTTGTTTCTCGTTGAGTTCAATCATTTGGCGGATTTACATATCCCAGCAGTTAGCCTGGTGGCACAAAGATGTGGGTGGCATTAAACAGAAATATCAACGAGGGAATGCAGAGTGCACATCATACTGATTTCATATCGACTAACGCACAAGCAGAGTTTCACACAAATCCTTAACAAAAACCATCATTAGTGGATTCTGCTGTGGATTATGTTTGCCAAGCTGCACAGAGTCATGAGGATAGTAATGCTACTGTGATATTACACTGCCATCTAGTGTTTGAGATAAAGAAAACCATCTCAGAATTTTCTACACAACCAATTTAATTTCTGCATTGTGCCTGCATTTGGCAGGTACACCATGACAACCACTTTGTTCAAGAATTTATATTAGAAAGGTGAAAAAGTTCAAGGGATAGAGAGAGGTATAAATAGCAACAGCCCCATACTAATCCATCTGACTACATCAATATGAGACAATTTTAGATTCGTCCTACACCTTTTAAGACAGTATAAGTATTACTATAGGTTAATATGGCCTTTAATGTACTGGAAGCACGTTTTTAAATAAAACGTGCTTCCAGTACGTTTTATGAAGGTCATATGATTATGACCTTCAAGGAAAAAATCTTTAGGATACATGTTTTATTTTAAAAAAAATTTAAATCTTTTAAGGTCATTACTCATTTTAAATGTTTCAAATATGCTGGTCGGCAATGTGATATTTGAGGACTTTTGCAGTGATGTTCTGTTAAAAGGTTTTAAGTGAGTTATTATTTTACCCACAAAACAAAAGTGTCTTGCTTTTCTCATTTAGTATAGTTTTATGAATGTGTGAAACAGCTCTAGATCTGCATCAGTAACGTGTCATTTGGTGAATGAGTCAGCCCTGCAAACACACTCTCCATATGTGGAGGGCTGAACTCCATATATGGCTGATACTCCTAATTAGCTATGAATCAAGTCATACAGCTTGAATTCAATAGGAGCATAAGGCAGCCAATCACATGCAAAAACTGATGTGAAAAAAGGAAGAGAGGGGCAGACACTCAAAGGCTAGAATAGTGATATAGGTGAGATACACAGAGAGGACAAAAAAAATGGTCAATTGGATTTAAATTCAAGTAGGTTTTAAATATTTTACTAAAATGTTAAACTGGACTTATTGTGTTTCCCTTTAGACAACCTATAGGTCTACATGTTATGCAAAACTTGTTTATTGCATTTTTGTTTTTCATGACGTCATTCTCTGGTTAGATTTTTTTTTGCTCAGTTCTGCCTATTTTGATCTTATTTCAGAATGAGCTGTTTTAAGACTCAGTTTATTTCATGCAAATAAGCTGTTGCCCCCCAACTCAGTGTTTGCACTAGCACTTTATATGAAAATGGCTGCAAACAGAACGCAGTTGTACAACCATATATGTGACCTTGAGTCAGACCTTGAAGAGGAAGAAGTGTAGCCTCCTACACAACTATCAAAATGCACCAAGTAGTTTCTGGATGGTATAGTCAACAACACTTGTCTTTTCCAGCAGCCATTATATAAATTGATACAGTCAGGTGACCAAACATGCTCATCTTCTAACAATAAAGTGGACGGCACTGTGCTAGATGAGGGGCTGGGGTCATCTGGGGTTGATAGGTGAGAGACAGTGTTCGCTGATTGCGATGTCAATATCGGGGGGGTTGAAACTGTTCTTTTTCCAGAACCTAAAAGCATTAAGTTATTGCAAGAAAATTTCTGGCTGGTTTTGTTTAGTGCTTGGACTATTTCTAGAATCGGTACAGGCCCAAATAGATGTACAAAAACTTGCAAAAAGGGAATCTTTCATAATAGAATCTTTGAACAATAGCAAACTGTATTTTTTTGTCATGGAAAAAAGCATAGAAATAAGACTTATATGAGAACAACAAATAAAAATCGATTACCACTTTCTTCTTTTCCTTTCGGCTTTTTCCCTTAAGGAGTCCTCACAGCGAGTCATCTGTCTCCATGTAAAACTTGATTACCAGCTAATAAACTGTAATTGATTGACAATTTGGGTAAAAAGAAGGTAACGAGCAACACTAAAAGAAAAGCCATGTGGGAGCTGAGCAAAAAAAGAAACATTTTCATCACTAGTTTGCAGCGGATGGTTGAAATAAGTTGTTGATTATTTGTACCGGGGACAGAGTTGGAATGCAGTGCGCCACTAATTATCTTCTTGTGAGAAGCATACACAGAACATGAAACAGAAAATATTCCCTGTCAGAGTACCTAGCTAACATAAAAGTGTGGCAGTGTAAAAAATCTATAAAATGATGATGATTTAAATTGCTACAGCTTTTTGAATTGCTTTAGTTTTATGATTACTCGGATCGGAAATGCTATTCATGTTCAGTTGTGTTTCACTCAGGAAGATCTGGCAGTGAACCACATCCTGCATTTCCTATGATGATAACCAACCATTCTAAGCAAAATAACGGTTTAAAAACTACAAAAAATTTAACTCAAAAACAAATTATATTCTTTTTGAGATTATTTTAAAACGGCAAAAAACCTGGTCTCAGACTCCAAGACCAACTAATCTGAATTTGCAATAAATGAAAAGGTCAAACTTGTCTTTTACTGCAATTTAATTTCATTACAGTTTGAATTTAGCTCATCTATGAAAGTCTCAGAGATTTGTGAGAGAACGTTAGTGAACAAACAGCAACATGAAGATAAATAAACCAGAACGGTGAGGGTTAAAGTTGTGGTGAGATGAAAACAGAATTGGAAAAAAAACCCAGTAAAGTCCACTGACCACAACATCCCCTCTGTGAAACATGATGATTGGGATGCTGTTCTCCAAAAGCCAGGAGGAACCTGGTTAATGGAAAATGGACAGGGCTAAATGCAGGGCAATCTTGGAAGAAAACCTGTTAGGGACAAAAGAATCAACACTGGGGGAGATGCCAAAAAAACCCCACCTCAGAATAAAGCCAGAGCTTTAGTGGAATGGTTTAGATTAAAGCCTGTTCAACTTTTTCAGTTTCTCAGTCAAAGTCCACACCTAAATTCAATTAAGAATATATGGCTAACTTGATAGCCAATGCTCACACACCACATTATGTTTAATCAATCATGAGTTTGTTTTTTTAAAGGTCTAGCTACTAAAAACTCCCAAAAGACTTGCAGCTGTGATTGTAACCTCTAATTGTTGCTTTTGTTTGGCAAATAATGTGGATGAATGGTTCACCGTTCTGTCAAGATCTTCCATGCATGTAGAAATGCATACATTTCTATTTTACACAAGTTTTTTCTTTAAACTAGGACCTCAACTGGGCTGCACTGCAAGGCAACAGTGCTACTCTGTTGTCTTGCAGCACTCTAGCCTATAGTTAGTAGCATATTACCTCAGCTAATGCACAGTTCCAGCAGGTGTTTGCTAATTGCTTCTGGCTAGTCTGAAGGAGCTGAGTGAGGGAGTAGCAGGTATTTGAGGCAGAACCCCAGAAGCTTGAAAATTGCAGCACCAAGGAGGAGCTGCCGCTCAAAGGCAGTGCTGGGTCCCACCAATCGTTTTGCGCCGCTGAACGGTTGCCATTGGAGATTAAAGGATTTCTCAAACATACATGAAAGATTCAAGGCAACACTCCAAATGATGTTGATGAGTGTGAGGGATTTACCCCCCCTCAACAGGTGTTGTTGTTTTTTTGTGCTTCCTGTATTGTTGCTTTATTTAATATTTTGTTTTGATCATCCTCTCTTTCCTTTGAGGTCATGTGCTGCCATGGAGGCGCGCCCATGAGCAGTGATGCCTAGGACCTGGTGTTTCCAATTTACCTTACTGGGAAGGTCCATTGTTTGAGAAGGAGAGATGTTTGTTTTATTTTTTGTTTGGTACCAGCTTATTTTTGTTCGTGTTAAATTGTTAGTTGTAATTCTGTGAATATTTGTTTAGGAATATTGTTTAGCACAAATGTTTGTTCTTTTGTTTACCTGGAAATGTAATTGTTGTCTCTGCCCTTAATTAGTCCTGGCCATGCTTTAAAAGCCAGGTGGTTTGAATCAGAGGGATGGCTCCCTCTTGTTTGGGAATGTTTGTCAGTTTGAAAATGGTCATGTAATGTGCAAAGAACGGATATAAAGAAAAGTTTAGAGCTCTATAATGGCTGGACTTGTCTGATTTGGGATCGCAAACCAACATTGTGGTGTCAGAAGTGGGATGCGACGCTGATGTCCGGATAAGAGCTAATTATGGGTCCAAAACAGCAGACAAAAGGCCTCAAAGTGGCAGAAGCAGCTCCAGTGGAGGATGCAGAGCAGGATGGAGCTACAGGCCAGCCGACTTTGCAGTGCAGTGTTGAAACTGCGTCTGTGGACATGAACAGTATTTCTGCCATGTTGGAAAGTTCCAGAGTGATTTTGTTGACAGATGGGACAAAGAAGAGTGTAAGCAAGAAAGGAGATGGCACCAGATGCAGGTTGAAATTAACAATCTAAGAGATGATCTGGAGAAGCAGCAGAAAGCTGAAGCTCAATCAGGCCCCTCTTCAGAAGCAGATGGCGAGCCAGCCACTGGGACATCAAAAGTAAAAATTGTGTGGGGAGAAGAACAGGAGAGGGCCTTCCAGGATTTGAAGCAGGCACTGTGTCAAGAACCTGTACTACAGAGCCCAAACTTCACTTTACCCTTCACAGTTCAGACCGATGCACCTGCCAGGGGAACTGGTGGGGTTCTTTTGCAGGGAGAAGCAGAGAAGAAACCAGTTGCCTACATTAGTAGGAAGTTGTTTCCGCGAGAGACCAGATATTCGGCAGTGGAACTAGAGTGTCTGGCTATCAAATGGACAATTGACTCTCTCAGATATTATCTTTTGGGGCGAGAGTTCACTCTTGAGACTGACCATCGGGCACTGAAATGGTTGGAAGCCATGAAAGACACAAACAGTCACATAACACGATGGTTCCTGTCTCTTCAACCTTATCAATTTAAGATGGGGTACATTCCAGGAAAAGAGAACACAGTTGCAGACTTTTTGTCTCGCTGTGAACCACAGCGAGTCTCCTGAAGGGAGAGAAGTGTGAGGGATTTACCCCCCCTCAACAGGTGTTGTTGTTTTTTTGTGCTTCCTGTATTGTTGCTTTATTTAATATTTTGTTTTGATCATCCTCTCTTTCCTTTGAGGTCATGTGCTGCCATGGAGGCGCGCCCATGAGCAGTGATGCCTAGGACCTGGTGTTTCCAATTTACCTTACTGGGAAGGTCCATTGTTTGAGAAGGAGAGATGTTTGTTTTATTTTTTGTTTGGTACCAGCTTATTTTTGTTTGTGTTAAATTGTTAGTTGTAATTCTGTGAATATTTGTTTAGGAATATTGTTTAGCACAAATGTTTGTTCTTTTGTTTACCTGGAAATGTAATTGTTGTCTCTGCCCTTAATTAGTCCTGGCCATGCTTTAAAAGCCAGGTGGTTTGAATCAGAGGGATGGCTCCCTCTTGTTTGGGAATGTTTGTCAGTTTGAAAATGGTCATGTAATGTGCAAAGAACGGATATAAAGAAATGTTTAGAGCTCTATAATGGCTGGACTTGTCTGATTTTGGATTGCAAACCAACAATGAGGGAAAAACATTAAACACAATGTAAAGCTAAAATAAGTCGACTTAACGTAATATTGCCCCTTTAAGTTAATTGATGTCTCTAAATTGTCCTTAGAGGTGAGGATGTGGTTGTTTATCCTGTGTTGCTCTATGACGAACTGGAGACTAGTCCTGGGTGTACCTTGCCTCTCACCCAATGATCACTGATGACAGTCAGAAGCCCCTTGTCTCCTCTCCTCACCACCTTGCAAAGATAAGCTGCTTTCGAGAATGAATGAATGTTTGAACCTGTCATTTTGCAGCACATAACTCTGGGTTCTTATGTTTGTTTTTCTTTTTCTTTTTTCAATTCTGCATCTTGTTCTGAAAAGCTGGGCGGAAAAATCTAAATGAAAAGGTCAAGAGGTTCGACCTGCCTCTCCCTTCAGTGTAATCGACATTGAGGGTTATGTCAACTGGCTTCACCTGCAGGTGGTTTGGATGGTGTGTTTGAGTTTTTTATTATTTCATTTTTTATGTTTCGAACTGCTAGGTTTGTTTACATAACCAGTTTGTGGGATGTTCTCTTTTGAACACAAAAAGCAGGTGAATGTAATAGCAATTCAGTTGGAACAAGTCATGTGAGATTTAGGCAATTTTCCTACCTGAGGTGTTTAGACCACTTAAAACAACCTCTGGTTCACTCCCCTATCCTGCCCCACCATTGCTGTGTGTCATTTGTGTTTATGTGAATTCAGCGGTTGCACTAAGGTGCAGATAAAAATACTTGGTACAATTCAATTATAACCCAAATGGCTTAATACTGTCTTGTTAACAAAGAGCGCTCCAGCTTGGCTCAGTGCGGTTAGGTATGCTATTTTATGGTCCAACGTATTCAGGAGAGTATTTCCAACACTAGTTGAACTCTCACTGGAGGGTCAGGTGGGTGTTAAACGCAAACACTTAGCATGGCATCATACTAGGGCAATTACACTAGTTTGTCTTATACTTGTCGCAAGCAGTGACACTTTTCTTTCCCCCAATCAAACACTCTGTCATCTGAGCAGCTCCACCCTTACCATATAGTACCTCTGGACTTACAACTGAAGAGGGCCCAGGAATGGTGCAGTAAAAGTCAGTTGAATGTCTTCATTTGCAATGGAAACAAATAAAAGAGCTTACTGAAATGCTCTGACCTGAACGGTTCCCCTCAGTGGAAACAAGGCATTCATTTTCCATGTTTTCTACTAACTCGGAGCAAAGCATCTGCTTCCTGTATTTACATTTATTTTTGGTACTCCTGCCCCAGACACATCTGACCAATAAACAGACTGAATGTTGTATTTGTAGCAACAGTTTTTGGCTTGTGTGTGTGTTTTGTATAAAAAACACAAACCATTCAAAAAAGTTACAAGTTAACAAACTCAGCAGCTGCATGCTAGGTGCACAAAGGAGCGTAATCGCAGATCCTCCCTTCTAGAAGACTTCGTAACCATCACTGCTCTTGACAAACAAAATAAATGTGTACATCTCTGCTGTTAACACATTTTTCTCATTTCTTTTAGATAATCTGTTGTTTCTTTTTATCCACAAATATACATGCACACTAAATTTTTTGTACTTATCCAACCTATTCTATTCTATTCTATTCTTATTTGGACCAAAGCAGGCTTGATTCACAGGCCTAGACGTTTGTGTAGAAATGTGCAGTTCCTCTTATACCACATGATGGCGGTGTTTTGCCAGCATTAGTCATTGAAACAGCTAAGTAAGACGGAAAATATGTGTGTAACAAATGTAGGCGAGGGTTGTTATTGTGATTCAGCTCCTTGCCACAGGAGAGAGAGACCTCTCAGAGGCGCACTGCATATTTTTCAAAAATTCATGAAATAGAGGCAACAAATAAAAAAGCCTGTGGGTATTATGAATTTGATTTAGTGGCTTAATTCTCACGGGAGACAGAAAATGGGGGTAGGAAAACAGCATGCAGTGGTTCATGGAGTGTTGTGGTAAATTATACATTTAGAGGCAACAAATTGCAACCTGAAAGCTTGTTTACTGTTTCACAGCATCCAGTACTAAAAGAAGATGTATGCATGTGGTTTGTCTTTCCTTTGCAAACCAACTTGACCCCAACTGGGGTAAATTCATGAGTTTAAAAAGGAATGGTTATGTCTACAAAACATTAGCAACTGTGCTCACATTCCTCTGTGCTTCAGGAAGGCATCATTTAGCAACATGAAAGGTGTGTGTGAGGGAGAATGTCTCTATTGAGTATGTTTCAAGTTAATAAACTTCTGCTGTACAAAGCTGACCCACCGCAATAAAAAATGAATGCCATTTAATTTGAATGATTAGACCAAATCACTGAATAAGCAGGTCTTTGCATAGAGCAGAATTTGATGAAGTGTAACCTTTACGGCACCAGCCGTGTAACTGATGACTGATCCAGAACCTGTCCGCCCAGGTTTGCTTTTAATAAATGTAAATGGGTAGATTTTGCATCAGCATCAAGTAGAAAAAGACTAAACTTTTTCCCAAAAGCTGAGAGTGCAGAGGTGGAAACTGAATCAAGGAAAAATACAGATAAGCAGATTTCCAGCAGGCAAGCTCATCCTTCAAGTTTGACTTTAAACATGGACCTTGTCCAAAAAAAGAATCTGTATTCTTCATTTTCTTACACTTGGTCCTTGAATCTTTCCTTCAGGAGATTTATCAACTTGTTAGCTATACAAGTTTCTGATTTACTGTCTTTTAACTGAAATTATACTTATTTTAGCATTTGCATATGTTACTACTCCATTTTAATTGTTCTATGAAGTGTTTGCTTCATCCCTTGTTAACCAGCTCAATATTTTTTTTTAAAAGATTTTCATCTCTTCTTGATTCATTTACCTTTGAGCTGTCATTTTTGCATGTTCACTTGATCATTTTGTCAACATTTCAGTTCCTTTTCTGAGTGTCTGTTTCAGTTTTTCATTTGTTTTGATGTTTGCAGCCGTTTTGCATGTATTTGCTGCAGTTTTGCATCATGCGCCATCTCCCTGCTGTCCTTTTGTGTTTAAGAGTACTTCCCTCCGCAATTGCACTGGGGTTTGTATCTATTTGTATTCATTTAGCATATCCCTTTAGTCAGTTCTGTCTTGATTTGCATATTTATTTTGTGTGTAAGAGTTTGCAGTCCATTTGAGTTTGTTCAGTATCTCATTTTAATTGCTTTGCACATTTTCTGCTATTTAAATTTTTCTTGTGGTTGTGTGCTTCACTTTGTGCCATTTTGTAGCTCTGTGTAATTGTTTTGCATCTCTTTAGAGTTGCTCCATGAAGCTATGTGAAAATTTAATAGAGTTGCCAACAAGGAATACCAATCATTTTTTAAACAGTGTCTAAACCAGAGCTCAGGAGTCAGGAGATGAACTCAATCTAACAGGTTGTTCCTCAGAATTGTGAAGTAAACGTTTGTGTATTAGTTTATTCAACGCAGTTTAAAATTGTTTATTTCATTTTAGGAAAATTCAGTATTTTTAAACTTTAAATTAAATCAAGTGAATAGTTCAGTTTGGAAAAAAATTGTAAACTCACCAACAATCCTCAAATTAGCCATTTAAAACATATATATTTATATGTAAATAAATTTGAATGTATTCACCAGTGTTTCAAATATGCTTCATTTTATTTTTATTACATTTAGTCATACTATTCAATTCTCTGTATAATATAAAATTTCTTTGTTTAGTGTAAATTCTTCTCATATTCCAAACTTGGATTTTCCATGCATGATATAAAAGTGGATTTCAAGTTTGTCTTAGATTCCTAATCTGCAAACTGTAATCTAAAAAGATGAGGCTGAGACCGAGCACACCTCTTGGGAAGTAATAGGCAATATCGATATAAATGAGGAATGATCACTTTGCATTACACTGCATGGCTCCAGAGGAGAAGGGAGTGACTCCAGCTGGCATCATCTCCTTCTCTATGTGAGCCCGAGTGAATGCAGTACAACAACCTGACACTGGTGTGCGCACTGCAGCTTCCATTCCAACCCACTCACACCAGAATCCGCAGCAGCCAAAATCAAGCCAACCTGCATCAGCCACACGCATGCAGGAAATTAATTTGCTACGCCTTCAAAATAAATCACCTATTCTATTCCCAAGCCTCTGGTGGGAGGTGGAGGCACTTTGAAAACAAGGATAAAGATGAGTTCTGCATATGGAGACTGAGGAACTGATGGGAGAAATTTGTGCTTCATTTTTATTTATGTTTGCGGGTTTCCTTGCAAATCTGCAAACGGCAGATTTTAACTCACAGTCAAAACAATTAGTAAAATCAGAGAGGGCAGAGCCAGAAATTAGCAGAGATTATTGGGGCAGAAACCAGAGCAACTGAGTTTTTTGGGGTCAAAAAAAGAGAATTGCTCTTTTTATTAAATATATGTTTTTCTAAACACCACATTTTCTAAGTTTTCAAAGTACAAACCCATCAATCATTTTGAAAAATAAAGGCCAGAAATCCTTTAAGATGTGAACTAAAACCCATTATGAAATGACTAAATAGCATCAACTAAATATGACTATTAAGTCTAATAGTAATTAAGGGTAGAATATTTTAGCAACAATGTTTGATATTTCTGTTTTAAATGATTGTGTAAACATTGTAAAATAGTGAGGGAAACATTGCCCTCTTTCTCTCTCCCTGGTACTTTCACCTTTTACTGCATTTATGCATTATTTATAGTTATTGTTGTCATTAACATTTTGTTCTCTTAATTTACTCTTGGCACATGCTTAGCCTTGTCTCCTTCCTGTAAAAAGCCATTTACTATAACTTCTGTCTTTTGTATTCTATAGATGAATCTACTGGATTAGCATTAGTCTCTTTAACCATGTTTCTCAAAACATTGTCCACTAACCACTAACAGCTGTATCTGCTACTAATTACGTGTATCGTATTTTTCTTTAACAAAGAAAAGTGACTGCTGTATCCTTTTAACAGTTGGTCATGGTGCATGCCGACTCTCTATTCATTTACTGTGGAAAGCCTAATCCATTTAAAAAGTAGAGGTTTAGGTTTATGTAAAACTGACTTTTTTGAGCTTTATATCATGTCATCATGAAATTACACTATGTGCTTGGAAAGTATGACACCATCCCTTTAACAAAACTATGAAAGTCTGAAGATTCTCTATTGTATGAGCATAACTACTGTGTTTGTTGGTTACTTTCTATGCAACCTCTGTTACACTATATGGTTGTGAATTTGCCTCAAGCTATTTCTGGATTTATTAATGCAGCCGAGGTGCCTGTGTGTGCATCTTCTACCAACATTAAGCATCACATTGCAGGCCCTTTGTTCCCATTTAGTGGTAAGAGTTTGAATGACATCCAGTTGTGATTTTGCATTATTCATCTGTATTTGAAATACTGTGGTGATTAACCATTCAGAAACTTAGTCAATTTCAAACTCCTGGTCTGCCGCAGAAACAATAAAATTCATGAATCAGGGAAATTTATTTAATTGCTTTTCTTTTCTGCACTCTGCATTTATTGCAGTAAATTAGACCTACCCCTAGGCTATACTTCCTTAATTTAAAAGTTGCTATGTGTACATGATTAAGCATGTGGTTCACCTCAAAAAGTCATCTGATTACAAATGTGAAGTTTGAGATTTAGATCTTGTGTTAGTGTGGGAAGTTCGCTCACTTCTGCTGGCTTGTTTCTTTGCCTCAGGCTGGGTCTAATTCTAATGGTCCTGTAGTGTAATTTGGATTGAACCGCACTTTATCTTACTGGATCTGAATTTCATAATATGATATTATGAATTTCAAAATATGATTTTATGAAATGATCTTGAATTTGGACAGAATTGTGTTCCATATTTCTGGAGATAAATCGACGCTTTTTGTAAAGATTATATGTCTTTAAGTTGGCGCGATGTAAATAAACTGACTTGATAACTTCACAAGTAAAGCCCCGGCAAAAATGCCACTCAAAGATGAAATTACAAAGACTTTTATTTTTGAAATTCTTCACCGGATGTTGTGTTTTCCCTCCTCCCCGCTCTGTGTTGACACCGGCCATTCAGTAGATCCCCACCGAGCAGACTGGACTGCCGTATTCAGAGACCCAAGCTCCTCCAGTTCCTGTTTCCGCTGCAGCCTTTCTGCTCAGTTTTCTGGAGCAACAAGACTCGCAGCAGACCCAGCCTCCAGCAGCCTCGCCGCCGTCCCTCCGGTCGGATGCCTCTGGAAGCTGGCGCGTCAGATAAAGGTAGGAAGCGAACTATCGCTTTCATTTTGAACGCAAACGCTGTAAAAGGAGGCAGCGCTTCGGCTTACATTTCCCGGCCTGTTGACTGCGTCGCGGCTGATGAGATCAGGGTAGCCAAATAGCGGTCACGGCAGAGAGCAATCCCTGTTACCGTTATCTGAGCGCCGCTGCTCGGATGTGTTTGTGCGTCTTCTGTTGGGGATGTGAGGATGCTAGCCGGTGCTCCGTGCCATGCTTTGTTTATTAGTGAGCAAAGCAAGTAGGACCGGTGTTGTTACCTTGGTTTCAGTTGTGAGACCGTACATTCAGTGTGGTGGATGAATTAATCATTTATTTGACAGCTTTTCTTTCAGGTACAGTTAGAGCTAGAAGGCACTTAGCTTAAGTATAAGTATTGTTTGTGATGGTGTGGCGTCTGCATGAGATAATGCCGTAAAAGAAAGAAAGAAGAGTGAAACACATGTGACCCACAACCTGGAAAGAAACCCGCATGACACAATTAGTTGTGCATCCTCTTGTGTCGTCTTGTTTTGCTGCGAGTGCAGCTGCCAGTTTGGTCAGCATCATCGCTGCGGCCAGGATGAGAAATGTGCAGGGTGATAATCACCACAGCCAGCCAGGCAGGAGTTTGCTTTCAGTGTCTTGAGGTGTGGTTTAATAAGGCCTCTGATACGGTGATTAAACGAAACGGTCTGGCATTACACCAGGATAGTGACAGGGTGACTTCTGTTTCACACAACTTTACAAAGCTGTTATGATTACAGAGGCCGGAAGACGTCATGCAGAAGCAATGATGTGCTAAACGTGGATGGTGTGAAATGACTTGGTGTAAATGTGCAGCTCTTTGGAAACTGCACGCATCCAATACATTGCATGTAAATATTTGTGACCCGTTCACTTTTCCATGATTTATTGTTACCACCACAAACTGCACTGCGTTTTATTGGATTTTTATGTGATAGATCAAGCAAGTTATAGGGTCTTCTCCAGCCTTGCAGCTCCAGAGGAATATTTCTTTTGTTGCTGTTTCAGTCATATTGGATGTAGAGAATCTGTGAACTAATTGTCAAGTCTTGCCGCAGATTCTCAATTAGATCAAAATCTGGACTTTGACTATGCCATTTTAACACATTATATAATCTAAACCTATTTTGACTTCAGTTTTCTGGTTTTTGTCCTGTTGGACGGTTTCACTCTGCCCCATTCACAAGCTTCTTTACAGCCTCTGACGTAAGTTATTAATGAACTGTCGTGTGTTTAGTTGCATCCATCGTGTCATCAACTCTGACCATATTCCCTGCTCACATTGTGGGGCGGGGGGAGGAATCCACCACATGACACTGCCACTACCAAGTTTCACCACAGACATGCCGTTTTTAGAGTTGACAGCACATATTTGCTGTCATTTCTGGCTTGTGACTTCATTTTGACAGCCCGTATTTGTGGAGTGCACCACTAATAGTTGTCCTGCCAACAAGATGTAGAAAAAGTCCAGTATTATTTGTTTGTCTGCTGTTTATTTTATAAGACTCTTTTCATCTTCCTCACATGACAGCAAACTGTTTTGACAGTAAGTGCCGTAATAATTCCAGACTCCCAATCCATTTGCACAAACATTCCTACTAGAATTGCAGCTGCTGATAAGGCGGAAGGAAACTCAACTCCTATGGACAACTAATTCATCATTAATGTTATCTTATAAAGCCTGCCTTGGTTACTGGCAGAGCAGATTGATTGAGTTAGTTGCCCTAATTCATTCATGAATAAGTAAACAGCCGTATATGTTGCGGCAACAGCACTTTGTGCCACAGTTGGAAGCGGTGATGGCGGGGGGGACGCGAGTCTTGTACTTCGGCAGCAGCGACCAGGCCTTACTCAGATAGATGTCTGCCTAAATTTAAACTGCTTTCAACTGTCAGAGGCCAATTATTTTACGTAAAGCAAAAGTGACTCACTGTTCGGCTGCAATTTGCTTTGATCAGGGCTGTCGTGCCATTTTTTTAATTTTTTTTTTTTGCACTGAACTTAGGTATTCATATCTGCCAAGTGCAAATAATTACATTGGAGTAGTTAATTCAAGGCTGTGCAATTTTTGATGATTAAATCAAATAATAGCAAGGGCAGTCAGAATGATTCTTAATATTTTCAAGAAAGGCTTTGAAGCTTTTTAAAAAAGTTTTTAGTAGAAACCAGCTTTGACTTTTCAAACAAATGACTTCAGCACGCTGGCACCTTTCCTGTCATGTTTACACCTAGTCACATGCATATGTAATGCATTTTGAGAAGTAGGCTCTGTTTGCTGTATTTCATTCTCTCTCTTTCTGCCCTTTATGGCCCCACGTCTAATACCTCACACCACTGTCTGTCTTCATTTTTTGACTAATGACTTCATTAAACACATTAGTGTTGCTCTGCCAAAGCCGTTAGGCGCGCTGCACTGAGCAAAAATTGGCGGTGACTCCTGTGATAATTTAACCTGTATATAAAATGTTGGCATTTGTCACATGGTGAGGAGCCTTTCTGTGTTTGTTTGGCTTTTTTCTTTTGTGCAGCAACTCACTGCCAAGTGGAGTTTTATTTAAAAATAGCACTCGGATTTGTTTTTCATTTCAGTTCTGTCTGCAGCAGCAGCCCCGTCACCTGCACAGCTAGCGCCCATGTTTGCATGAAAAGCCATTCTAATTTCAAGCATCACAGTGTTTTGGCTCAGTGTACAGTGTGTGTATAATGCTTGATATTGGCTTCAGTATGCTGTGTATACATCCTCTTCCCTGCTTTCGTTGTTCCAGATATATCTTGGGTTTTTCCCCTCCAAAGACATCAGTAGGTTGATAATGGGGATGGGGTTTTGGGGGGAGCCTGAATGAAGCAGAATTTATTTCTAAGAAATATTTTGAGGTGGAGTGCCTCATACTTTGAGCATAAACAACAGGAAAGTAAAAACTCTATGCAAGACCTTGAAATTCTTGTATCAAATTGTGTTGACAGAGTGACCAAAGGAAGCATGTTCATAGCGAAGCATTGTATTGTTGGAATTGTTCATCTCAGTGCAGGGAACCTCAGTTTTAGGCTAAGATGTCTGTGTTAAATGTGGGGAATAAATATCTATGTATTATGTGAAGAAAACAACGTTTGTTTGCAACTGGTTGATATTTTGTGCAATATTTGCCTTTCATGTTGGCTTTATTTTTTCTCTGCCATCTTTTGAAACCAATTACTAATCTAATAATACGTACAATGGCAATAATAACAATTGAACATGTCAGTATTTTCCACAATAAATGTATTTTTAATGGGGCTATTGACACAAAATTCACTATCTGAGTTACATAAACGTACAAAGAATCAAAAACAAAACAGTCAATAAATTAGGTTTTGTGTAATAACGTGGAATGGCACAGAAAATAAATACTGAAAATGCTTTGTGAAATGTTTTCAATTCTAAGGAGAAAAGCCTTTGTTGGTATTGACAGTTTATATTGTTAAGCTGGTTAAGAATGTCCCAACTACATTTATCTTTTTGCTATACGAAACCACTTTAGTACCATATGCTAGAAAGCAACCCCACACCAAAATATTCCCAGTTCCTAACTTCACAGTTGATATGCTGGTTTTCATGTTTCTCTTACAAACATGGTGTGTGCAATTTCATTTAAAGAGTCCAGTTTTAATCCTATGTCCTAAGACGATACTCTCCCAGTGTTATATTGGTTTGTTCAAATGTTCTGCAGGAAACTTTAAACAAGCTTCAAAGTGCCCATCACTTAGGTCTGAGTGTGCATGGTTAAAAAAAGTCACCCCACGGTTCCCAACTTATCCAGTTTATCGATAGCAAATTTTTTAGACCAAATAAAAAATCTGTATTGGCCAAAATTGGAATCGGCAGGTCAGGCTTTTTAAAGATTGGTCAGATAGGTGCACTCTATTGCGAGTGTCATTAGAGGTTTCTATGTATGTATCAATTACTTGGGCTTTTAACCACTCTTAGTGTTAACTTCATGTCAATAAACCTATTGAAAATATATAATACAAATTTTTTTGACATGATCAGTACTTGTTTTTCTCCCAGTTCTGTGGTGAAGACTTTTAAGAGAACATCATCTATATCGTATGTATGTAGGCACTGAATTTCTTTTATATATTTTCAGAATGTGGCTAAAGGCCGAAGTCTGTAGGAGAAAGCTGTTCCTCCATCAGTCTTCCCTCGCTGTCATCCTTTGCGGAGGGCCATTATTATCTGTATTGTAAGACAGAGTGTCTGTCTGGTGATTGTGTGAGCCAATCACAGGGTGAGTGTGAGACAGGTTTCCATGGAGAATGGTGGCGAGGACCGGCCTGAGAGGCTGCTGAAGCTCAGCTTGAACAAGCTAGACTGATCCAGGCTGATAGCATTCTCCAGCAGGTGAAAGAGTAAGGCCCCAGAAGCACCTTGCTGTTTATCTTCCTGTCTCACTGAGGAGTTTGGAATAGTTCAGTTTGAAAAGAACAATAGTAGCTCTACTCAACAGCTTTGTGGCATTAGGTTGGATTTTGTTTCTATACAATGGATTTATATAACATAGAGCTATCTTTTGTTGGTTATCAAAGATCCTACGATGTTAGATTTGGGTCATAGTTTAGCTTAGAATGTGGCCTGCCTTTGTTTCAGTTGTTACCAGAGCAAGGGCTTGACCTGAACGCTACCTCAGACGGTCTGCTACCCTGGCTCTGTTTGGCCCTGCAGGGATGTTGCTCAGCAGGAGAGAAAAAAAACCCAAGATAACATTAGAAAAGATGTGTATTTCTGTCCTCACATTAGGCAGACTTATGTGTGTTTGGTTTTGCTATATCTTGGGCAGTTATTGCTACAGCAGCCATGCCTGGGAAGTGAGTCTTCTTGGCTCATTGGGGCTGTCCAGAAATGGGCATCCTGTACTTCCATTCCCCTTTTTTTTCTTGTATAGGTAAGAAGCACATAACTTTGTAGTTCCTTGACCTCCTGTGGTTTTGCATAAATTTCTTCCTCCTCCTGAATTAATCCTTGCAAGTATTCATACCCCTTCCATTTTTTTCACATTGTGTCATGCTGCAACCATTAACTTCATGGAGATTTTATGGGATTGAGCAAGGATTAGCAGCTCTAGTCCCAGTGAGGTACTGTCCTTTTATCTTTGGATACCACTTGCTTCCTGAACTACGCAAGTTATAATGGCCAGATCTTTAAAAACTTTCTGTCATGCCAAGGAGGTTATTTTATCCTTTTGAGTTAGGTGTGTCAGAGTAGATATGCATCCAAATGTTGCAGGACAGTGGTGAGCTTTTGGCCAGTGTTCGGCTCTCTTCACTCACACTATAAAATCCAGTGCAACTAATTGGCATCTGTGTGTAATGGAGTCCCACTAAAAATACAGCTGTTCTGTTAGGGCTTTAGAGTTTTGTTGGAGCACATTAGGGAATAAAAAAGCCCCGTTTGAAAAAGGACTGTGGTTAAGCTATTAAATAATATCCCAAGGTCTGGACTCCTCCAAAGCACATTTTAATCCGTCATCCGGAAATAGAAAGAACCCCGCTGTGAAACACTGTGGTGGCTACATCATGCTGTGTGGATGCCTTTCTTCAGCAGGGACAGGGACACTTCTCAGAGTTCACAGGAAGATTGATTGAGCTACATACTGGCCAATCCTGGTAGAAACCCTTCAAGAGGCTCTGGAAGTATTTTAAACTGCAGAAAGGTTGACCTTCTGGCATATTAATGACCCTAAACCTACAGCTAAACCCACAATTGTATAATTCAGAATGACGTATTTTCATATCTTAGAATTGCCAACTCAGTTTTTAGAACTATAGCTGAGAATCATTGCAAAGATTTGAAAACCTATGTTCCCGAATGCTCTGATTCAATTTGACTGAGCTAGAGCTATTTTGCAAAAAAAAAGTTCATAAATTTCTACATAGCTAAATATTTTTAGCTACAAAAGCAATGAAAAACTGTTGGTACAGGGAGACTGAATACACATGGATGATATATTATTCAGATTATTTGTAAAAGGAAAAAAACACAACAATCAATCTCATTATTGTGTTAATCTGTCATTTCATAAATGCTACTTGCTACATTAAAACTTTTTTTGTGTGTAGTTCTGTGAGTGTGATCAACTACATCAGAACAAATGAAGGTTTCCAGCTCTTTTTCTTCCTTAACAGCTGAATTCAAATGGGTATGACACACAGTGGGAACTTTTAGCTCATCAGAAGTTGCTCAGGGATTCACAGTGGGACACAAACACCCCCCACCATCCACACCCCCCATCTTCCCTCAAAACCTCCCACATCCTCGCAGATTCCCCTGGTGCTCAGTACCCTTGGCCCATCAAAGTGCCTTTTAGCTGCTGTGAGTCCACGGCTGAGGACGGGATCAGAGCGAGCACGGAGGGCTGGAGGGATTCAGAGACGTTGTGAAAAATTCTCAGCTGCCGGAGAAGACACTGTGCTTTCTGGGTTTTAGAAAGTGGCACCACACAGCGCCTTACCTAAAGCTGGATCTGAGTTCGCTTTGGTCTTCAAGACCTTTTTCTCTGAACTGGAGTGTGTTGAGCGCACAACCCACTCTGATAGCATCAAAGGATACGCAGGACAAAGGTTTTGGAGTTTGGAAAAAGCAGATAGAGGAGGAGATTGAGATGGCTGCCTTGCTTCAGGCACAAACACTCAGATCATTTCTAGAACACAACAGAACAGCTGAAGAACCAGACGC
Organism: Xiphophorus maculatus; assembly: GCF_002775205.1. Lineage (NCBI taxonomy): Eukaryota > Metazoa > Chordata > Actinopteri > Cyprinodontiformes > Poeciliidae > Xiphophorus > Xiphophorus maculatus. The sequence continues at coordinate 7,335,485 of NC_036457.1, forward strand.
TGGACATTAGGATCACAGTGACAATAGCCCCAACTGGAACTCAGAGTCCCCAGGCCCACAGCAACATGCAGAAAGGCAGAAAAGAGCACGACTATGAGCTCATGTGACAGAACTGGTGCAGTTCCCACACTTGGGTAGAAAAGGTTGTGTGACAGGCCTGCCTCTGCGTGGGGCAAAATTTGGGATTATTCTGCTTTCAATGCCGAGTCGGAGTTTCCCAGCAGCCACTCCATCGCCACACACATACACACACGCGCACGCCCTCACACGCACACACGCTGAATGTCCTCCATTTAGCCAGGAATATCTGATTTAGTGCTAACCAGTATCGAGTGCCCTGTGTGTGACCTCTTCACGTGTCCACAGAGGGTTCATCCCCAGGCCCTGGAAAGTGGGCACTGGAATGTGATGAAAGGTGGGCATTACCTTGCTCACAGGTGGGGAACTAGAAGTTTCACTCCTGCTAGTCCTCCTTCCTGGAGGGCTTGTTTGCATTAGTAAGGCAACATTGTGATTGCTGTTGAACTATTGATCTTGAAGGGGTCAATTAATCTCTCTGACCTGCACCGAGAGGTCATGAAGCAAGGTTACTTGCTTTGTAAAGCTGGAAGCGATCCAGTGTTACTTAACACCTAACCCCTTCCTCCCTCCCTCCCATATGTCTTTGCCAAGTTCACAAGAGGTAAGGTGATTAATGTGGATGGTTTGCTGCTCTATATCTCTCAATAAGTTCATTGTAAGTGCATGTGGCATTTGCAGTGTGTGCTGCTGATGATGTGGCGGCGTGTGGCCGTTGGCTGAAACGGTTTGCGAGGGATCGGAGAGGATTGGCCTGATTGGATTTCAGCCGCAGGAGTCCTGTCACCTGGCACAGCGTGGTGCTCTGGAAGTCGGCGGGGCGGTAATCAGACAGCAGTCAAACTGTGAAGAAACCGCAAAATCGGCAGTCAGGCACTGATGGCACACTTACTCACAATGGGGAAAAAATGCCAACAAATACTCGGTATAACTCAAGGGGGTTGTGTGTAAGATGAACAGTAAAAGTTCACAATCTGAAGAAAGGAAAGGTTTCTATTTTCAAGGACTGGAATCATAAGAGAAAGTAGAAGGTGGAAAAATATCGGTGTTGGAGTGATTTGCTTGTTCTGTTGTTTACTTGCTGAATAAATGAGCTTTGGAAATAAGTTGCTTTTTTATAAAAGATATACATCCATCCTCCGTCCACCTGTTGAGTAGTCCACCCATCATATCTTTCCGTCTGTCCATCCATGCATTTGCCTGTACTACCAGCCAGCCCGGAGTTTTTGCAGGTTTTCCATATTTAAAGGCTGATCACCATAGAAACTGATTTTGACAAAGACGTACATAGAAGTACTAAACTATTTTGTCGCCTTTAAAAACTCAAATGCAGCTTTTTTTTGTCTGGATTCCAGGAATATCTGCCATGCTTACCGTCTTTTTCTTTTACGGGTCGAACTAAGATGCTAATGCTTCTGTTTGCTTTTCTTTTTATAGCGCTTGTTAAAAAGCACTCTGGGAAATATAGGAAATCACTAACTCAAGCCAAATATGATGAAAAACACAAACAACAAAATTGTAAATATACCAATGAAAGCTGAAATGCATTGTTTGGCACATATTGTGCTTTTCAAAACATTGCGGATGTATCTGAAGACACGGCATGCTTTAGTTGTTTTATTTTTTTTATATCGCTGCACAATGGAGTGAGGGGGATTTAATTGGGGTCATCAGCAAAAGATTCAGCTGATAATGCAGAGAAGGAAGAGGAGTGGAATTTTAAGTAGTCGCCTGTTAAAGGTACATGGATTTGTTATAGCCATAAGAGACTGAATGTAATCCTTGATCCTAACATCTCAGGCCTTTTGTTGTAAATTCAAATAGACCAGAAATGATTTCCGTTATCCTTGAAACGTTTTTTTTTCTTTTTCTTTTAGCATAGTGAGCAGCATGGCCATATTATTGGAAAAAAATTATGAAAAGTGGATTTTATGTTCATATTTCATACAAATCATTCTCTGCTAGGTTTCTTTACAGCTGATTTAAAATTCAGAAACTTTCCTCAACTTTCACAGTTTATTTCCTTGTAGTCAGGAGGAACACGAACAGACTTTCATGATGATCCGACAGTAAAAAAAAAAATAGAAAACGACCATTTTGTCACCGTTAATGTGACTCAGCGCAGGTGATATATTCACTTGTTTTATCGCTTTCTATCAGTTTGAGTTCATTACCCTTGGCCACTGCATGCTATTTTTACAATCATTCTGCAACCCAAGGACAACCGACGTGAAGGAGCAGCTGTGATTCCCACAGTGAGCAAGCTTTACTTCAGGCTTTCATGTGGTTGGCTCAGCAAAATACTAAAGCGCGGAGCAACTAGATCTACAAAGCAGGGAGAAAGCATCACATCAGCATGTTTTGACAGTTATTGTAATTGCAGTGCATTTAAAGAAAGGATTTATTGTTATATTAACCTAATAGATGCATCTTGAAACATTTCCAGGAGCGTTCCGCTCCTAGAATACGGTTGTAATATCTCTTATTAGACCTCACTGTGATGTTCAATTTATGATCGCTTAATGGTATTCCTAGGTATTAGGGAGCTCTGTTGGCCAGGAAAGTCTAATTTCCAATGCTTTGGTTATTGATTGAATTATAAAATGAATTTATAATGCTTATGTTGCAGCCAGTGCAATATATATGCTCTTCTTTTATTTTATGCTGCATTGTCAATAAAAATCCTCTCCTTGTGCCAGTGCAGATGGAAGTTATTTATTGGTTGCAGGGGCAGTCAGTCTAAGCAATGCGCGTGCTTTATGAAAAGCAACATGCATTACTCTCGAGACAAAGCAGGCAACACAGAATGACAGTGGTTTTTCATGTACAAGAAACAATTGAATTTTCTGTTCCACATCACCCCTAAAATAAATATTTGCAGAAGTGAAAAAATGGGCTGCTTCCATTATCAGATGCTATGTTGAAAGTAAATTGAGATGTACAATTAGTATTGTTACTTTCTGTTGATATCTGATTCATCTTTTCATGTGTAATCCCTCTGTTTTTAATATTTTGCATAGCTGCAGCTTCCCAGTTAATGAGTAAGGTTTTAAATTGTGTTGTCTGTAAATTTGCTCTTCATACCAGTGCTTCAACGTTGATCATTCCTCTACAATATATAATCTCCTTCTACATTAAGCTTCTTATTTATTATAATACAAGATTATATGCTCTCTGGTGTCTCTGAAACTTCAGTCAGTTATGCTGCACATTTTTTACTAGCATTTGTAGATTAGCATTGGCACAGTTTGATACTTTGTAGAATGGAAAAAGAATCTAGTTCTTATTTTCCCTTTTCGTCAATTGTTTTCCCTGTTTACTTTTTATATCGTGGTTTTATGTTTCAAATTGTTTTGGATTCTTAAAATTATAATTCTGTGTGGTATTTAATTAATTCTACATTGAGCAGGGATTTGTTAAAATCGAGTTAGATTTCTGAAACCTTTTCTTATATGTTTGAAAACATAAGCATTAGGGTCATTATAGATTTTGAATAAATGAAAAAACTGAAATATGTGGACAAATTAGATTGTTGAGTAGATTATTGTACCCTGACTACAGTTTCATCAGAAAACAGTTTGTGATTTATTAATAAGCTAGATGTACAAAAAAAACAACAAACAGGCTTTTCCTGATCAATATCGATTCTTGTTTCAATTTTCCAGATCTTATAAAAAACAGTGTGCATTTTTTCATGTATTTTGATAGATGTAACAACTTTTGAATTAACAGTAAAAATTCAATTGCTAAATTATTCCTATTTATGCACCAAAGCCTTTATCTTATTTTCAACTGAATAAAGTGCCCCAAAGTACTTGTTGTTGCTTAACACCATTACAGACAGTCATTTTTTACATGCAGTATTCGGTAGAATATTATAGTTCAAGTGTCGTCCATTCACACTCCACAAGTCACTCATACATTTTCCTAGTTGGGTGAACTATAACCCCCTTAAAGCCCACACCATATGTAAATTTTCAGTTGTTGAGATGCTGGAGCTCATGGAGAGAAAGGCAGGGACATTGTGTATTGGTTAAGAAAGAACTGTATCAGGAAATTGTGTGTGAGCTGTAATCAATACAGTGGACCTCTGGTGTTTGTGGGAGTTGGGGACTACAACTGCTCACCAATCCCTGAAATCTGCAAATACTTGACAAATAATTAAAATGTTTATAACTACCTATTTTAACAGTTCAAACACCAGATATACCTTAATGTGCATTGATACTCACAGTGGAAACCATCTTGGAGGTTTTCCTTAAGGTAGAGACCTTTGGAGATGCAGCCAATTGGCACCAAGGAAAATGAGTGGTCCTGGGTTGGAGGCTTTGCAACCACCAGCCAATAGCATATCAAGTAGTATTTAATCTGGGTATTTCAGCTTCCCAATTTTCATGTGCTTGAGAATATTTTGGGCATGGGAATAAAAACTGTAAATAGGCAAATATTCCATGAATAAGTTAGTTAAGTACAACAGAAAAATCCACAAATACTTGACCGTGAAAAAACGGGGATCCACTGTGTCTTCATCAAATCATCTAATCTTTTTTTTTAGCCCTGACGATCAGAAGCAATGAAAGAAAATATAGTCTGTTCTGATCTTTGGCTGATTCATTAGTGTATATTTGCATGGAACCTTTATTGTATTAGGGCATTCTTAGTTTGTCTGTTGTTGTAAACTCAATTTTTCACCACACTCCGAGTTACATTGCAAGTATACCTAGAAAGAACAAACAAGTGAACAAAAATCCTTGCAAGTTTGTTTTTTTTTTGGTTAAGTTTCCTGTCACTAACTTGCTGTCCCATGTCAGCACTCTTTAAAATAGTGCATTTTGCTGCCTCTGCAGGCTTGTAAATGCCTCTCAGCATTTATAAGAGTGGTATTCACTTATGGCAAGAACCTCAGTAAACCAACGCAAGGCCATATCCATCTGACACTTCTGCCATGTAGCCTCAGAGATTTTGCCCTCTCCTATTGTTCCTCTTTTCATACTTTCATTGCACAATCTGACATTGTCTTATTGCCAGTGCCATCGGTGCATGAAGGACTTTGAAAGGCCAGTTTGGCAGACCCTGTCCTCAGTTTTAGCTTTTGTCTTGAAGAGCAATAACAACATGCCAGTCAGATATGAGGCTCCTAATAGGCCTCAATGTGATGACACAGCTGTCCAAGACCCATTATGTTGTTGGAGCTGTAAGACACATTGGAGGAGGGGAGGAAGGAAAGCCACAGCAAGTGCCTGACCGCAGTCCAAAAAACATGATGCAACATCATTCACTCAAGCAGCAGGGAAAGCATGACAGAGGGCCGAGAAAACAGCATGGAGTTAGGCCGAGCCAGTGGGACGGATCCTGTCTGCGTCAGTTGCCCCTGAGCCAGTTTTGACGAGGATTGAGAAGACATTCATGTGATGCCAGACACGCTACCACGTTGGTAATATGCATCTGTAGAACAGCTACGTGACACGCTGGATGAGAAAAACAGAAACATGTCTTTGTGTGGCTGTTTTTTGATCTGACAACAATGCTACAAATTAAAGTCGGCATATCAAGTTAATGTGGAGCTTTAAATACCTTCCAAGAACTCTTTTTTAACTCTGATTTTGGAAGATAAAGGATTATTGTTGATGGATTCACTTTTATGGCTGCATTGAAACTTTCCATTTTGAAACAAAGAAAATAAAGCTGGAAAGCTTTCTGAACTGCTTTGCCGTGACATTGCAAGATCAATGAGGCACAATGAAACCCCATATGGCATACTTACTCAGTGTCATTTCACGTTAATACCATGTTATGGAGTCATTTAGATACCAATAGATCTGATCTTCTGAGAACTAATTTTATAGGCATTATTGAACCTAGATCTTGGGAGTAGTCAGGCTTCATGTGTAACTCAGCCCTCCGTTTAAAAGCCGATCTATCTACTCAAGTGAAATAACAAAACGCCTTTCTCAATCATAGCAGCATCACCCACCTCACTCGCTCTGTTCGTCCTAATTGAGGCACTCTTGAGCCACGTTTATCACTGTGGCAACGTTACCCCACAGATAATCATTGTCTTGTGGATTAACATAACAACAGAGAGGAGGCTTTGCTTTAATTCCACCAACACTGGACCAAGCTCCTTTGTGTCGGCCTGCCTGTCGGGCTTGTCTTAACTGGGATTAGAAGCTTGGGCCCTCATGTTGTGCACATGCCCTCTCCTCAAGAACTTGGCCTAACTTTCCATTGTGCCCTTGGATGGTTCTGATTATTATGAATAGTAAACATGCCTTGGGTAATCAAAACTTGATAAGAAGATTACCTTTTAAGGTGTAGTAGACATATGCCATCAAGCTTTGGTCTGCCATTTAGACATGGACTGTTTACCAATGTCAATGAATGAAAAGGTTTTGAAACAATCGGGGTTAAAAAAGAGAATGCCATTCCTACAGACTGAGGTCGTTCTTAATTTTTACAGGACAGAATTTTTGGACAGTCAGAGCAACAGAGAATTGAGCATCCTCTGTTGCTCCTACTAACATTATGGAGCAGTTGAAGAAAATGTTGATCATCTGATAAAATTCATACAATTAGTTTTTTTTATATGTAATATTGTAAAAACTGATAATTTTAATCCAGGTTGTCAGATTGTGAAAGTCTCACTCCGGCCCGTGTCTACTACCATTTAACTGGTAACTAAAACTAAAGGGCATTTCTTTTTAAGAAAGAGGCAGAAGTGCCAACCAGCTGAGTTCAAATTGCTTATGATGCTGAAAGAAATTTGTTTTAATGTTAGTCTAAAATTGATCTGCCAAATATTCTTCCTTTTGAAAAAGTGACACGTTGAAAGCATTCTTTCTAAAGTAAATTGACTGAATTTAAATGGCACTTTTTGTGTCATAATGACCACTTAAGGCACTTTACACCAGAAACACATTGGTTCCTTTCCAGGCAAATGAACCAATGTCTTAATATAGCATTGGACACACACAGGGCTGGTGTGAATGCACTCTTTATTATTTCTGTCATGTTGTTTGTGCAAAGGCAACTGATTCTTTAAAGTTGAACATTTTATATTAATTGTGGTTCAAGTGTAACATAAAACCTGAGTTTACATGGAAGTAGTCTAAATAAGTAACAGAAATTGTGACAAAATGACTTTTACCTAATGGTACTGAACCAGCACACATAAGTGCCCTGGTTGGTGTCATTAGAAATGAGTCACAATTGGCAGCAAGTGGGTGGCTGGTGGCAGCTGAAGGGAATGGAGGCAGGCATGGAACAGGAGTGTGCTGTGCCGTCCTATGCTGATCTTGTCAGAGCAAAGCGGTGCTCCTCTGGGACACTGGGTGTAACCATTTGTGTCCTCCAAGCTGCAGGGGGGTTGAGGACTGAGGCGGGGGAGTGAAGGAGAAAGTAAAGACAAACAGTGGGGAGCAGGGGCAGGCACTGACCTCGAAAGCACACAATATTAAGAAGAAGAATAAAAAGCAGTCTTCCCAGTGCTTCACTAATATGCGTGGTAATTTAAAGACTCTACAGAAAAGAAATGTCAGGGATGTGTGGGTGGGCACATTTCAGAGAGACCAAGAGAGAGAAGGAAAATGATGCATCAACAATCTGCATGGTGGTTTCTTGCGGCGAACCAACTCTGGCTTCTTGAGCAAACAAGTGGCGAAGCATGCAAAAGGAATTTCAGGCCCTCTCAAAAAGATGACCACACGATGGCTGGGGAGCTCCTTTGAGCGATTAGCAGAGCCTTTATTCTCTCACCGCACAGACACAAACCTGTACACACAGTGATCTTTGTTCCATTTATTCAGTGATTGTGGTTTCACGCATCTTCCTGCAGCTGACGTTATCTAAGTACATTATCCATTGCTAGGCTTTTTATCCAGACTGATAAGATGTGTTTAAGGCCAATGTTTAATTTAGTGTAGCATGCACTGTAAGTGCTTGGCAAAATCATAGCAACCTGATATTGCCTGAAGCTCTGGATAGCATTTCTGTAGTATTTTGGTTTTCTGTAGTGACTGCTTTGTGAATTCTCTTGAATGTTCTCGTTTTGTGGTCGGTTTTTCAATAATAGAAGATCTAAACGATCAAAACATCTTGTTTTTTGTGTCCATGCTTCCTTGTGGAGCTGCGCACGAACAGTTGGAGCGGAGGGGTTTGGGGAAGGAGAGTGGTGTGAGGCAGGGACCAGGTGACATCTGTGACCTAGCACAACATCGGTGGATGCTGGACACATGCTCCCTCCTCAAAAGCTGCTGGCACTGTTTCTGCCTCACTGGGCCCATGCCCACACAAACACATCCCCAAACGCACACATATATTTTCTTCAGTTCAAGAGCTGCTTAACACATTTCTGTCTAATTAGTTGAGTTTAGCTAGTTTTGCATTTTCAAACAATTGTTTAGCAAACATGAAGCCCTGGCGAGTGTCAGGATCATCCACTTACAAATCACAAATCCCTGAAATGTACATTTTCATCAAATCTGATTGGTGAGCTTTTTACCTACAAATAAAATAAAACTCATCTCACAAATAGGTTCTTTCTAGTGCACATTGGTGCACAAAATGCACTCATATAGGCACCAATGCAATTATACACATTTCCATTGCTTTGCAAAAATTACCATCAGTTCATAGTTTCGTACCTTGTATCACACCCACAAAGTGCATTTAATTACAATTCTTTTGCGGTAGACCAACACAATGCAATATATTGTCGAAAACTGAAAGCAGAAATAAAACATGGTTTTCGAAATGACTTCAAAATGTGCTCATCCAGTGTGTATGCTCACCCTTAGCCTTAAATAAAATCCATGGAACCTCATCACTTAATTTCAGACTCCACCTGTGTGTAGCATGGGGACTGTCAAGGAACTGGGACCAAAGCTGGGACAACACAAATATTAGCTGTGACCACACATGAAACAATATTAGCTGTGAACCCAACAAGTCTAATCTGGCTTTTATGCGTAGGCAGTTAAAATCTTTTTAATGTTTAAAAGCGGAAGACAAGACAGAAAGAATGCTTACAGTATGCTTTTGAAATTCTAACACTGTAAAGACAAATGATCACTTTTAAGTATGGTGTTGGCTCCATCATGATATAGAAAGAACATTCTTAAGCATGATAAGGAAGCTGGTAAAAGTAGACAGGAAGATGAATAAAGATTAGAAGAAATGCTAGAGGCTGCAAAAGACTTTATATTACGGTGGGAGTTCACCTTTTAAAATGAGTATGACCCTAAAAAGACAGCCATAGTAATAATAGTACAGAAATATTAAAGTACTCACTAATGGGGGCTGGTTAGATATGACCGACTTTCTTTCCATTTTTTTTACATGAACAGATATGAAAACCATGTATCATTTTCCTTTCTTTTCACAAACTCATTTGTGTTTGTCCATCACACAGAGAAAATCACAATTAAATGTCATGAAACAAAATAGTGGAAAAGTTGAAGGACTGTTATTACTTGGCTAAGTGCCTGAACTGAAACTTTTTGCAGTTTCACAAAGTGATAATCAGGTAATTAATCATAGTTTCTGAACTATAAACCTATTATATTTAGTAAGCCATTAGCCGTGTTATAATTGAACTGTTAATTAAAACGGAGACCATATTTTTCCTTTATTAAGTCCCAAACTCCCCTCAGTAGTCGATTTTGCACTCAGTGAAAAAGGAAATATTGAAAAATGTCTAAAAAAAAGTGAAGCAGCCAGCTTTTGATTAACTTGTTTAAAAGTAATAAACTACTCTACATAGCATTGCCACAGGGTGGTAATAAAGGCTTCATATGTCATTAGGTGTCCTAATCAGACAAATCTACAATATGTGAAGAAAATTTACTAGTAAATGATTGTCCTGAAGAAATATCTCTCAGGAGTTCTGGGATCCTCACACACAGTGTTTGCATCTCTCTTCCATAACCTAGCAACTTTTTGGGAGACAACTTGTTTGGCTTGTTTGTATTGTTAATGTTGTCTTTGACTATAGTGGCCAAGATAGGACATTGAAGCGATAAGTTACAGAGTATATTAATGTTAGCATTAATATGTAATTTTTTTTGGAGTGACCCAGACAGAGACCTGGCTTGGGTTCAAACGATAACATGGAGATCTATCGTCAAAATACCAGTGAAGACATGCAAAAAGCTGGTCCACTAATTAAGGAAGGGTTTGATTTCTGTCCTACTAATAAAGATGCTTTAATAATAATTAGTTTTTAATATGCCATTAAAAAGAAAGTTTAATAAAAACACGGAAAGTGTTTTTTTTTAATTAATGGAGCTTTTACTTTGTTTTTCTAATTTCTGTGAGCTAGTTGCGTCATTTTCATTCAGAAGCAAACTTTTTTGATAAATTAACATGGTAAGTTATCGTAGAGGCTACAGTGATTCCAGCTCCTTCTGAAAAATCTAAGTACTGATATACCCAATTATAGTTAATACATAACACAAGCACTCTGCCTTTTATTGCTTCTGTTGCTCTACCAACACCACCAGTTCACTTAGCGTAGTTCCCAAAAACTCAAAGTAATTCACATCTAGGACTATGTCATAAAAGGCACTAGATTCCTGCCAAAAGTCAGGATGTATATTTTAATTTTTTTATTTTCTTTGCATGCACCTCTACCCCTCTGTACAGCTCATCACTTCCCTTCTCTTCTCCCTGCAGGGAATACAACTCTTCTCCTACTTTTTTGCATCCTGATAAACCAGACTCTGCCTCTGATCTTTTTTATCTGCTTGCATCTCATGCTGTAAAGTCCTCTTCTGTTTGTTCTAAGCTCCTTGACAGTTTTTTTTCTCTTTTGCCCCCTCATCCCTCTCTCCAACCCACTACTTCTCTCAGGTGACGGCTAGGGCCACGTACTGGTACGCAATGAATCAGACTTGTCAAAGTAACCAAATTGTATGTTGACCCGCATCCCAACCCCTAGTGTTTATCAGAGTCTATGATGTACTGTAGCTAGATAACCCCCTCCGAACTCTTGCTTTCTTTGTGCAGTATAGATTTGTTGCACTATATCTCTGGCAACACAAGGCTCTCCTTGCCTGCAGAGGGTGTGTCCAGCGCAGGCTACGCTTGGATGCGTCAGGTTAATGCTGCTGGCTAGCACGGATCCAGCAAACAAACATCTATTACTGAAAGCAGGGAGAATGGTTATACAGCCAAAAGGCCACACACAGAGTGTGTGCATACGTGTGTGTGTATGGTTGCATTTTTCGACATGATTGTGTAAGCATCCACGCTGACCTAGTATGCACAGCGCATTTCAAGAGGAAACTGTTTCAGACCAGCTATAACCAGGCTTGGGGCTGTGGTGTAATAACATCAAGTTGTACTTGGCAGAAGAAGAAACCTTTAAACAGATTGCAGCAGCAAACAAGTTTGTGTGCAATTCCTGCTTTGTGAGGTTGTTGGTCAGCATTATTTAACTCTTGCAAGCTGGAAATGAGAAATTACTTGTTGATGGTTGGAAAATTAAGCAGATTACTATGTTTTCCTTAAACGTAAATAGAAAGTCCCTCAATTTATTTTAATTCTAACATTTTTTTTTATTATTTTTGTTGTATTCTTGGCTGAGAATTCAGAATCCAGTTTGCTTGCACCCCTCAAAATTCATTGAACATACAGTATTTATGGGAAAATGATTGTGAATTGGCTTCACCTTACAATTAAATATTGATGAGTCTGGGAATCAGAGAAAATAGGCAATTTGAATGTCACCTGAAGCCTTCAGGAATGTATTTCAACTTCATTTCCTTCTGCGCAAGATAATAAGTTCAAGTATGAGTTTCCTTTCTTGGCAGCGCAAGACACAAAAAAAGCCTGGGGAAGAACAACAGCCTTATGAATTACTTCATTGGTTGATTGTTGACCTTGGAGGTGAAAGTGTTTGTTTTTTTTAAGTAAAAAAAAAAGGGCTAATTACTAAAAAGCTCCACTGTAGGGTATAAAAAGGAATAAAAATCTGAACATTTTAAGCAAGCACTAGTTGGTTTAAACTTTTGATGTTAATTTATGTAAATGAACCAAACAAGATAGCTATTGCTTTGTTATCCTTATTTTAAGTTCTAATATTTCCTGTATTCCCTGAAGATAATATTCACAGAACAAAAAAGGTATGTCAACCTCCATGGCTGTATTAGACCCTAGACAACGTTCCCAATTGATCCTATTTTACTCCATTGACCTGAGTGGACATTAACTGGTTGTTATCCATATTGCACGCGCTGCCGAACGCATTCATGCGTATCGCCTGGTGGACGGGCGGGGAAAATGCGCGACAGCTTCTGCGATGGCTGGCGGGCGGCGGTGCTGGAAACTGCGCCAGAGCTTCTGCGGTGGCGAGCGGGCTGCGGCTCTGGAAACTGTGCGAGAGCTTCTGCGGTGGCTGGAACCCCCGCGGTGGCCAATAGGCCGTAGCGGTGCTGAGCTGCGAGGGCCGCTCGAGACTGCTTGCAGCTTTAATTATATTTGATATTTATTGGGGTGTCTGAATTCACAATGATTTTGCCCTCTATATTCCGGTTTAATTCTAACAGCTCTGGAAACGTCATCAAAGCTTAACCTTCATACAGTAATCATGTTGCATGTTGTTGCTTAGTCTACAGCAAATCACAGAAATTTCATTAAGTCTAAAGATGGATGGAGTGGACATTTACCAGCCAATAGCAATTTCTCACTGAAACTCAAACTAACTTCTGCGAACTTTGTTTTAATTCAAAATTAGATATAATATAAAAAATGTTGAAAATGCTGCAGCTTTCTTCATGTAGGTAGTGGTTTTGAATCCAGCTGAAAATGAAGGGATTACAAGATTATACTTGTTCATGAATGAAAGGACTCTGCATGTCTTTAATTTTTAGGACACAGTGCTAACTTCTTTTCCATTCATTAACTATTTCTTTAGTAGCAATGGTTCACTTTGTCATAGTGTTGCCATAAAAAGAAAACTGATCAGGTTTTCAAAGGCCAATAAAAATGTAAAATTTTCTTTAAGGTCTTCTTTCTTTTCCAAAGATTATGAATCTAAATTCATAAATCTCCTCTTTAAAAGCTCGTAAAAAGGACTTTGAAGTACATTGAGTTTGTTGATGCTTTTATTGACAGAAAATGCTAAGAGTCCTTAGCTGAAAATCTGATGTCTCTTCATTGGAACTATAGTGTGAATCAAGGGGAAAGTGGCTCATCCCTATCTGTGGCTAATAGGATTGAGTAGAGGCACATTACTACTTTTTGTAGTTGGTAAAAAAAAAAAAGAAGCTGATACCACATTCAAGACATAATAAATATGTCAGCCCATTTATGGAATGTCAGTTGTTCTTAAAACTTGTTTAGAAATGTAAACAAATGTACTTTGGCTCTGTTAACTCTTTGCCTGGCTATATTTTGTTGTAATTCTTGTAAAAGTAAGTCTTGATATGATATTGTTGGCATTTCAGCCAGCCATAACAGCAGCCCCTCATGCTGAAGGTGAGTTCAGCATGGTAGTTCTAAAATGGCAAATTACTAAAATCTGTGATATATTTTAACCTGCATTAATTCATGTTCATCTTTGAGTGCAAAAGGAAAAGAGAAAACATTTGGGAAGATTCTCTTTTACTAGGCTTTCCCTCCGCTACACTTTGATATTTTCCTTCCGTCATATTTACCCTTGACTTTGTATTGGCCTAAGAATGCAAAGCAGTTATTTTATGTGAAGTCGTTCTGGTAAAATGCACCTCCTTCTGTACGATCTGTCACACTCTCAGAACCTCATTTTCTCTCCATCTGTCACTGTCTCTCATACTTCTTCACCTTCTCTTCCCATTTCTTTCATATGAGTTGATTTACAAACAAAAATAGCTCGCAGATATGCAGTAATGTTAAAAACCGGGACTCTTGAGTTAGTTCTAATATTCCGTCAACTCCTCTGCGTCTCCTTTGTAAGCTCAACACTTGCCGTAGCTCAGGTGTGAGAATGAGGTGGCAGCCTGCTCTCTCTGTCATGTCCTCGGCTCCCACTGGCCTTCCAGATGGCCTTGTTGTCACCACCGTACCTTTTGGCTCACACAACACTCCCCGCCTCCTTCATCAGCCCTATCCCTAAGCCCCTTTCTCCTCCAAAAAGCACGCAGATGGAAATTATTGTGTACGTGTAGAATATCAAACAAACAATTCCTAATTAGGTTGTTGTTTTGGATCTAAAACAAATGGTAAAGCAGAAAAAGCCAAAAAAGATCAGGCTTTGTTTAGAAGGTTTATTTTGTTGCCAATGTTCCAGAAGGCTCAATGAGTTGGCTTTTTGTTGTTGTTGTTTTTTACGATGTTCTTCACATTTGATTTGCATGAAAGAACTTTGTGGTGGTTTCCACACCTTTTGGCATCTTAAAATAATTTAAATTCTTTATTGCAAAAGTAACAACAGCAGCAGAACATCATTAGGCCTGCAACATTTTAGATTCTTCATTGGAATTACTGATGGGCATGTTTAGTGCTAGTTTCAAGTAGGACTGTTTAACAAACTGCACATACTTACATTTGTAATTTTAAGACAAAAAATAAATACTGGCACACCTGCCAAATAAATGATTGCCATTTAGTTGGGATCTGATGGCAAAGATTTCACCCTTTGCTGTAGTTCTCTTACAGTGAGCTTTGAAGAATGTTTTTATCTCCTTTTGTGTGGTGGTTAAAGAAAATTGGGTACTAAGCCAACAATTGCAGTTGTGTTTTTCCTTTGAATTATTGTTCCGATTGAAGAAATTGTCAAACTAGAGATTTTAGAGGATTCCTTGGGAATGTTTAGAAAACCTGGGCTGAAAGAAAAAAAAAAATCCCTTGGAGATACCAGCTTCCCGTGCTGTATTTTTCTAATAAGGCCAGAAAAAACAACAACAAAGAAACAACTCTTTAGATTCATCTGTGCAGGAGGCTTCTGCAGCAGAAAAGTTTTTTTTTTAATCCCTGCTCTTTAAATTATTCAGCAAAAGTCTACAGATGGCTGTTTCGCTTTTGTTTTGAAATGCAGTCATGCATGTTTCCCATCCATTCAGCACTGTGGATTCACTGTGAGGTTTCTGATGGGAAACCAACCACTTGCTTCCTCCTTTGGCCACAATGCGAAGCAGCTAACCCCTGCTTGTTGTTGAGGAAATGAGGGCCGTCCGTCTCACCGTGCCACTCTGACGTGGTTGTCATTTTTGAACTTTGATTCGGGCCCCCTTGTTCTTGGTTTTAATTCTGTTCCCATCATCTCCCCTTTCAGTCATTATTGAAACAAGGTTCATCTATTCAAAGACATATTCCCATTCGGTCTGTGTCTCAGCGGCGCTCCTTTTCATTAACATGCCTCATTCTCACCGCGCTCCTCTTGCTGTTAATACATTCCTCCTTACTTCCCCTGGTGAATTCCTCTGTGGTGTGTATAAATAAGCTCCCATTTGTTGTTCCTATCATGATCATCTCTCCTGCTGTCCTTCCCTCCCTTTCAATCTCTCCCTGTATACCCCTCACCTCCTCTCTTCTCCATAACCTTCCTCTCTCCCTGTTTGCTTCCAACCTCGCTGCAGGGTTATCAGCCTCCTCCCACCCCTGTTTCTGCTCTCCCTGTCACACTGGCCCCGCCATTCTCATCCATCCATGCCTTTCGCAGAGAGCTAAAGGCGTTCAAAGTCCGTGACTCCACCGCTGACCTGTCTCTCGCTCAAAAATAGCGCCGATATAATCAAAATGAGATACATCTCTGCCGCAGGTGATTTTAATCGCAGAGTACAGTATGAGTCGCTTTTGTTCAAGCCCTTTTCAGATCAGCAACCAGAAGACGGAGGGGTTTTGATATTTTTTTTTCTCTCTGTGATGTGATCACAGCCAAACTTTAGTTTTTCAGGGATTTTCATCCATATCTTGCAGTCCACTTGGTATTCTTTGGTTGTTGTCCACGTAATGGACCACATCAGCACTATTCTCTTCAGAGCCATTCTCCCCCACCTCTCACAAAAGAGTTAGCACTTCTCCGGCAAACTCTTGCTTCAAACGGCGCACCCCGCGCTCACGCACACAGCCGCGTTTGAACGGCAGAAATCCCAGTCTTGATGTAAAAAGTGCTCACAAATGAAAAGTCCCCCAGAATCCTCCTCGGTGGAAAATTGAGTCATGGCCCCTTCTGCTTGCGTAAACTGACAGACAAGCCAAGCGAAAAATGGAATCAAAAATGTCCCTATACTCGGGAGTGTGTGGGCTTGAGCGGTGACAGTGTGCAGCTCTGTAACAAGCACATGCAAATCAAGTCAATCCAATCCCCCAGGCTCATTAAATAAAAAAAAAATGTCACTGAGGACAAAAGCTGGAATCTGCTGTAACCTTGCATGTCCATAATAAGTGCTCTTCGCTAATGTGGAGTGGAAGGATGTAACGCAGGTTGACATTATGTGGCTGGCTCCTTCTTGAGTCTGAGCTATTACTGTAGATTCTGATTAGAGAGGAGTGTAAGTTAATTATGTATTCAGATTGACCTGAAGGGACTCTTTCACTTAAATGTTGCCTCATTATTGATTAGTAAGAAAACAAACAAAACAAAACAAAAAAACTAATTTTCTTTAAACAGTGACACAACATGATATAACACATAACACTTCTCTAAAATCTTTCAGTAGCACAGTTAAAGTGGAATATGCTTTATGTTTAGTTGGTTGCTGTGGACTCCACTGTGCTGAGTTTCCACTTATCTATATTTATTTTTAGTGTTGCGTGAGTCAGTGAGTAAAACCATTCTAAATTTATGTCTGATTTGAATACATCAGCCACTTAAAGCGTCTTTCCCCTTTTCTTACTCGTCTCTTTCCTTTCAAGAGCAATATAATCTTTAGTAGTAACAAGAATAGAAATTGTGATTTTTTATTTTTTTTACTCTTAAATCTTGTGAAGGCTAGCTACTATTTGTAGCTTTCAGTCTTGTTGAATTTCAGTTGCTTCTGCAGACACTCCATTACGTAGCCTGTTCTTGTTTAGTTAATGCTTTATTCAGTTGTCAAGTGATTTGTGTTTAAAGTTCACTACCATTACGATCCTGAAATCAAAATCCTAGCTTAAATATTTTAGATTGAAATCACAACTCAACCACACCTGAAGCTTGGCTTTGAATCAGGTTTCTTTGGAAACAGAAACTGATAGTTGGACTCTTCCTTGATGACTTGAGTAGTAAAAGAAAGGCACAGTTAGATTGCATAATTTTTCCCAGCAATGTTGATGCCTTATATTAGCTTTCTGTTCAAGTAATTACTTTTTTGGACTTAACTATCAAGAGTCAGCACACAGCTTCAGCTACAACAGCTAGAAAATAGTGTATCTGAGTGTAGTGATGGATTCAGACCAGAACCTTCGGATACACATAAAGACGGTTGCAAAATTGGCCTTCTATCACCAGAAGAACATTTCCTGGATTAAAGTACTCATGTCCCAACTTGATCTTGAAAAACTCATTCAGGCATTTAGCTGTAGTTGAAATTAGTCACTGCAACAGTGTCTTAAGAAGTCTGATAAAAAGTCAGTAAAACAGCTGCAAATGATCCAGATGCTGCTGCTCGTGTTCTCACTACAACTAGGAAAATTGAGCATATTATACTAGTTTTAAAGTCCTTACACTTGCTCCTTGAAGCTCAAGAAATAAACACTAGACGTTGAACAAAGGTCCAGAAAACTGCACTGATTCTGCAACATTAATTTCCTTTAAATCAAGTTAGTTTCCTGTGATTAATAGCAACTAAAACATCATTAACAATAATCTTTTTCAGACTGTCATTATTTTTCCCATCCTTCCCCCTCTACAATATAATGTTTTTCCTTGTTTATTGTACTTTCACATACTTTTTTCTAATCACATAAGCTCTTTAAAGTGCCATGTTGCTTAAGACATTTTATACAAATAAACTGCCCTGCCTTGCCTTATTCCAGGGGGGAGTGGTTGCTACATTTTGCTACATTAGCTCTTACTCCCTCCTGGAGTATTAAAAGATGTATGATGATGGCAAACAAAAAGAAAAAACTCAAGAGTGGCATACTTTTTAAGTAAAACTGGTGTTCCAAGTTTTCAAACTTTGCTGCACTGTCCCCAAATGAGCCCTTTATATAGTGCTAAAAAGACAGTAATGCACCATGGCCTACATGTGCGTTTCATAACTACCTTTAGTGCTACATTGGTAGTAAAAATGAGCCAGAAGTTGCTCATTGGCATTATCTTATCTATATAAGCCCACAGAAGTTGCATGCGCATACAGGATGTGGGCTAAACCCATAAAACAAATGCAAACACCATATTTTCTGCTACATCACTGGTTTTATTAGTGTACTGCAGAAACCAGCTGCGGGTCTATAGAATAGGACAAACAGAGGTGGACAAACGCTGGATCATAGTGCAAATAGCTTTTTATGGTTAATATTGGTTCTCATGCACATTTCACCAAATGTATATTTATATCTATATATAAAGTAAAGAGTATGTGTATATGTGTGTATATTTATGAAATGAAAGTTTATTGTAAGGTGAAATACTAAAATATTGAAGTGCACCTTTTTTTCCAACTTTTTTTATATAAAATTCAATTTAAATTGTAGCCGTCCAATTTAATATTTGAGAGACTGTTAAAGCAATTTGTTGTGTCTATAGAAGTGCTTTAAGCTGCCTTTCTGTCGTCGTGATTTAATAGGAGGAGAAACAACATCACACCATTTGTGTCTGAGGGAGAGCAGTCGGCATTACACAGCTCTGCAGTTACAGACCTATGAAATCATTGCAAATGCCACATTTTAGTGCATACAAGCGATCTCTAGTGGTCATTGGGTTAGCGGCGTGGTAAACTCTCAACAGGTCACCAGTACATGATAGGAAAACACATGGAGAGAGAAAACAAAAAGTACATTAATTGTTGATGTGACTACATTTTTATGTTGTGGTAGGAAACCGGATTACCCATAGAGAAGATATGAATTCTTGGAAAGAACATACAAACTCCATGAAGAATGACCCTTTGTCAGGATTTGATTCAAAATATTACTTAATGGAAGGCAACAGTCCCAATAACTGTGTTGCCATGCTGCGTGTAGAAAATACAGCTTTCTGTTGTTCTTCACACAACTTTTTTGCTTACTATTTTGGCCAATTGTCTTTTTCTCTATGAAAATGTTTGACTCAGATTTTGTCAGCACGAGCCATGCATATGTACTAACATCCTAAACGCCTTAAAAATAGTTCTTGACCCAAATTTCTGGTTTTCTAATTAACATTTGTACTTGAAAATGACCAGCACAACTGTAGAAACCATGACCCTTAAGTCAGCAGAGTGGAAAGGAGAACCCATTTAAATCAGGCTGCACTGATCTTTGAGTCTTTTCTCACACTGATGGGTCACATATGTGCAAAGAGGACTTGGGCTCTGACAGACAGTCTTCATTAATGCTCCACTCTCTGCTGCAGAGTCGAATCAAGGTGCTCCACACACGAGCACCCTTAAAAACTGAAGCGCTTTCACATGCATACATCCATCTAAGCAATGATACAGGCAGGCTAAGCGTGGGCACTGATGGCTTCACCACCTCAATCGATGGGTGCTTAGAAAGGGAGGGAAAAAAGTAGATGGCAGGCCACTGAGAATGATGGAACGGCTGGTATGACCCGTTGACTACTATGTGATAGCAAGAGCTTAGCGCCACTTCTGCTCAACATGCAAAGCCCATTACATTAACTCACTTGAAATCCAGCTGTTTCCATTAAACGCTTCAATTGTGAAAAATCGGTCGAGCTGTCAGCAGATACACTGAAACCGAAAAAGAGAAAAAAAGCCTTCTCACTCCCAGGTGTGAAATTATGCTACAAACAAGCTGCATTCTGTTTCACTGATTGGCTATTTACCCAACGCTTGTATGCAGAGTCAAAGCAAGTGCAATGTTAGAATTGGTGTATTGTCATAAATTGCCTATGCTAGGTGTAACCGATTTCATTTAAATATCCGCCTCCACAAAGAGCTGGCAGATGCCACGTGTTTCAGTATGTGATCCTCACAATTTACTGCGAGACTTGGCAAAGCTTAGTGCAGTGTCTGTCACAGTGTTCTGTTTGTGCTGTCATTCAAATGTTTACTTCCTGATAGCCATCTGAAGTGTAATCAGCAATATGTGCATTGACTCTAAGCCCATTTAGTGGTGTGATTGAGTCAAACGATGGACAAACAGGCAAAGCCCCTGCAAACATTTTTCTTAGATAGAGGTCAATCGCTGACTGAAGCTGCGTCTCCCTGATCCGTCCTTGACCTTACTGGCAGTAAAGACGTTGAGAGTGCGGCAGAGTGCAAAGTCAAGAGTATACACATGGCGCTTTGTAAACAGCTGGCTTAAGCTAAGGGGAAGAAAAAAAAAATCCAATTTCACTTTTTCATTGTTTGTGATCTTGTTCAATGATGGCTCAATTATACAACTTATTTTCTTGCATACATACTAAGATGTTTTGTCTTTAACATAGTTTTATAAAGTATTTTGTATTTTGCATGCATTTTTTAAGCTTACTGGGACAATTATTGGCTTCTATATTAACAGAATTAAAAGCTATGTTAGCAATTCTCAATGTCTAATTGTTGCATACAGTTGTTGCTGAACAGGAAGTGTAGAGAATTAGGTATGTTAAAGTTGTGTATCAGTGGGGTTATTGAAGGCATAGAATTTGAAGCATATTACATGCTTTTGTTTTTGTTCTTTTTTCAGTTGTATTGTCAAGAAGCAAGAGTTTAAAGTCCAGATTAGCTTGATGCTATCACGCAATACATGTTGCACTAAGTAGAACATTTATTTACTGCTGTTTTAAGAGTATTAAACACCCACTTAGTATTTCTACAGTTCTTATTGCACAGAACATTATATGTTTTTACCATTCTGGTCTTTATAGAGTAACAAGACCATAATAAACCATTATTAACTGGTTAATTAGTCAGGCTATCTACTCCATTAGCAAGTCTGCTGTCTGCTACTTAACAGCCATACCTTTCACAGTTTGCCAACTGTAGTTTTAAAGCAGCGCTACTTTACTACGAGACTTTGCCATACAGAGATACTGCAGAGAGCATGTCTTTATCATGTGAAATAAGTCATGTATTAGACAAGAAGATATAATGAAAAGCTCTAGATATTGTGTATCTTTGTCTGAGACTCTTATTTTGAAGTAGGAAAGATAGTGAGCATGTTTGAAAATATCTTTACATGCAGCAGCTAACAACAGAAAAATGATTTGGTGTTAAAGTAGAAGAGTTAACTTCCCGTCCCTTTTTTTTGTTTGTTTTTGTTTTTGTTTTTAGGAATCTAACAATTTGTCAGATCAAATTTAAACCCAATCAAATAGAGATTTTTTTTCAGATAGAATTTTACATTATTATATTCTACTTGAATAAAAAGGCCACTTTTAAGATAGAAGACCACAAAACAAAGACTAGAGTGAATCTTTCTGCATTGACTACAGATTACTAAAACCCCGTTTGGGATTTATAAAACTGAGAAAATTAGTATTGTTAGTTAACCAAAAAAAAAAAAAAAAATGTGGCAAAAATTTCATTTTGCATAGTTCTCATGAGCCGAATAAATCTTTACACCCCCTGTCTGTCTTATCTACTTTGTTTGCTGAAAATCTCAGATTGCCCATAATAACTGGGTTGCCGCTTCCTGTAAGCTCTCTGTCTCGCCTCTTTCCTGCATCAGCAACATCTCCTCTTCAGCTTGTAGGAGATTTGAGGCTTGTATTCCAGGCATTAGAAAAATCTCCGTTTGCTGCCCCTGTATAATAACACCTCTCCGGTTGGCATCTCACTCATCATAACAAATGTTAAAAAGTTCAAGAATAACTGTCTGAAACCGCCCAGTCAGGACAAGACAAACTAAAATGCAAAACCTGTGTTTCAGAGGAAACGTAAAGGGAAAGAAAAAAAAAATCCCAGAAAAACAGGTTAATTTTTTTTTGTAATTTACCCAGTAGTCTCTTTTCTTATTGCTCTGTATAATTACAGAAGAAACACTTAAGAGCTTTTATGCTTTCTTCTATAAAATTAGAAGTTTATTTACAAGAAGTAGTTTAAGGCCACTGTCACTGGTTTGTTTAGTGGGAACCAATTACGTGTGTAGATCCTCAAAAGGCTGTGCTTAAAATATAACAAAGCAATGAAGAAAAACACCTTTACAATTCTTTCAAATATGAGTATGTGGAAACAGCCAGGTGTTCCTCTTAAAGTCTCATTTTTAAGTTTTAGTCAAACACAAATTTGCGAACTTAAAATAAAAAATTCTGAAGTGTGTGATTGAAATGGCGTTATTAACATGAATAAACTGGAGCAAAGCACAGAAATGGCATGACAGAGATTTAGAAAAATTTATTATGACAGAAAATCCAAACTAATAGCAAAGCCATAAATTACGGTGGACTTGTCCTTTGAAGCGTGTGCTACATTCCCTCGAGACTACCTCTCTGTTTCAGTAGTTCCCACACGAGTCAAATAGCTGCCTCCTAACTTTTTTTTTTGCATAAAAAAGATGTTCAATGAATCTAATTATTCTGATAGATTATGTTCACGTAAACGTTGAACACTGGGCCCTGCTTGTTGGTTTGAAACGCTCCTTCCCTCACGGTCTCCTGCCTAATTAAGTTGTACCAGATTTTCTTTCCCCTCACCATCCTCGTGCTCCGCTAATCACATGAGACAGTTGCAGTCAGGGACAAGACTGATCAATCTCATTAGATGAGCTGATACATCTGAGGAAACTGCATGAGTATTGGCTGCTGGACATGCGGCGACAAATGGAGCCGCGTGACTCGGTGTCTGCTTCAAAGTGCATCCCTTTGAGCGGTTAGGGGAATGAAAACAAGTTTTGCTCCATCAGGAGTGCAACGCGGAGACGGGGTAATGAATTCTAGGGGGCTGAGCATGCTAACGAGTTCATTATTGCTGCACGGTTTAGGAGTAATTACCATTTTGCATCCAAAGCAAGTCAAGACTGAGTTGCGCTTGTCAAATTAAGACAAGTGTGAACTCATAAAAAAGTATTTGCATAAGCGTGAGAATGCACTATGTGAATTTGTTTACCCGGCTGTCAGTGGCTTTAGTTTGCTGACATACTCATATAACCTTTGGTGCATTAGACTGTAACGAGAATTTAATAGCATCTCCTGCGACATGCAATTGTAAAATAAGTCATTTTGATTATCATAGCTTGCAGCTAACTAAAACCATGTAATTTCAACACCAATAAAAAAATATTTTCAATACAGAATGTTGCTATCTCACATGTGAGAGTTTTAGATAGTGACACTTAACGTGTTTTAAACAAACTAAGGGGAAAAAAATAGACTGTATTTGCACTCTGTGGTCTAAAGTTCACTTTTTAGATAAAAGTACATTTTTATTTCATTTTCTAATTGAGGTCCTACAGTTTGGAGAAGGAGTAGAGAGGCACATAAATCAAGTTGCTTCAGATCCAATGTGACGCTTCCACAGGAGGACTTGACAAGGTCTGTCACAATAACAGATTTTGCTGGATGATAAATTGTCCCAATAATTATTGTGATAAATGATAAGATTGCTGTTTTTGAGACCTTTTCCAAGTAATATATTGGTAATGGCAGAATAATTTGAATTTTTTTTCTCAAAAACTAATAAATATTAATTTCGTAAAGAACCTTTGACACGAGAGCTGGAAGATATTTTAAATACCCAAAATAAAACACAACTAAAAACAATATTATTCTTGAATATTGAAAAAATTGAAACATGAAATAAAATGGATTACAATGTCTCTGTGAACAAAAAATATTAATAATCAGAATGCAAAGTATGACCCTAGTTTAAATGGCTTAGTCTCAACAAGTACCCACACTGCCAAAAGTACCAATTACTGATTTACTGGCCATACTATCACTGTTGACTAGCTAGCAAACTGACCTAACCTAATCCCCATAGAAAATGTAGCCATTTCCACTGGAGACAAGCTGGACATTGCTATAAAAGTAACTTAGGCTGCCAAACTACATTAATGGAAAAATTAATGAAAAAGGATCCCCACTGAGTATTTACTATATTGTGGATGGTCATAGTGTACAGCAACATTCACGCAATATTTAAATTTGCATAAATTTATAAATTAATTCGGCTTTTAAATTAATAAAAGCCGAATTATTATTATTTTTTTATCAGCTGTAAAAGTTTGAAATATGTCACTTTTGTATATGTAACAGATGTACAACAAAAGTTACACTTATTTTAGTTAAGTGAAATAAAGTACGTCTTTAGTGCTGTAGCTTACTGAGCTGCACTTATTTGTTTGTCATTGTTCAGCGTTAACCTGCTTAACTCTGAACCTTTCGCTCTGTTTCCTTTTCTAGCATGGGATTGGAAATGGCACGTTCCTAATAAGCAGCCATGCATATAGCCCACATCAGATAAGTAGGTTCGTTGTTTTTTTTTAGGTCTCGGAAGAACATCATTAATTATAAAAAAGAACAAGCCCTGAGTAGTTGTCTGTGTTGCTACTCTTATTCCCTTACTTGCCAGAATATGCAGCCACAGAGGAGGATGTGCGAGAGCATCCCCTGTAAGCCTCAGAACTCTCTGATGCTTCATTAAATCTCTTTGCAGAGGTTGCTCAATCAATGTTCCTGAAAAGACGGGATTTTAAGAAGATCCCAACAGACGTGTAGAGAGAGATTGATTCTGTACATCAGCGGATGTGTGACATTGGCAGCTTAGAGCTAAAATTGCTCCGGATTTAGTCTTCCTCGAGATTTTAAAAGGTTCATTTTACTAAAAAATTTTTTATTCATCTTTTTTCAAAGACCATAATTATTGTATTAAATTTTTAGCATATGATCGCTCAATTGCAATTCCCTGATTTTCTCATTTGTTTGCTTTTAACTGGTAATTAAATCCATCAACTGAATGATTTATAGCCTCAAATTAGGAATCCTTGTTGTTTGCTTCTTCTTTGTTGTCTTGCACATGTATTACTTAAAACATCTTTCATTAGAGTGGTTACTGAATAAATCATAAGAGCACATGAGAGAAGTGATTAAACTTCATTATGTTTTACAGTTAGGGTGTAGCTCCTCTTCCTTGGACTCATAATTAAAGTAAATCATGCCTCCCATGTTGTTGTTGTTATTATTATTATTATTATTATTATTATTATTATTATCAACAGGCACATAGGGAAGCAAAAAAAAAAAAAAAAACACAAAAGTATAAGATCTAAGGCTACAAAGGCACAAAATGTATTCCCAAATAAATTTGCTAAATTGCATCTGTAGCTGGAAGCACATTACATCTGTGATCAGACAGATACATAACTAGAAATGATGCACAACCACATTGTTTGCTGTGCTCGTTGCAAAGCCTCCACCTATTGGTATTTATGACAGAGTGCCTTTGTTGTTCTGAATAAACAGAGATATTACTGCGAGCACAGAGTTCAGCCCTCACTGCCAGCTAGCCACAGGCACACGCTCAGTCTTCTGGGTAAGAAATATGTTCACTGCTGGATCAATTTGAGCGCGAATACCACAAGTCAGGGGAAATATATGACTCTAACTTTCATTTTAATGTTCATCCCTCTTAAGAGGCTGCAAAAGCATTCAGCGGGGGAAAAAAGAGACATTCAGTAGGCCCATTACACAGTTCCAATCAGGGATTTCAGTCGATCAGTGAGAAGTTTAGCAACGCTCATTTGATTCTTCATTCTTGTTCTTGCGTTCCAAAAATGTATACCAGCCACAGAGTTTTGTAAAACTATTCATATTCCTTCGATGTTTCATATTTTCTGTCACAACAACCACAAACTTCAATGTCTTTATTGGGATTTTAAATGATTAATCAATGCGATGTGGATAATTGGGAAGCGGAAAGAATATGATAGAAGGCTTTCAGATTTTTCAGATGCGTTGCGTGCCATTTTGTTCCATACAGCTGTTCAGTGAAGTCCTCATTTGTTGAAGAACATTCATGAACAAGTAGCATAAAGAAGACCAAAGAATGCGCCACACCACTGAGAGTCAGGGATGCTGTGCAGAACTTTAAAGACAGTCTTAGGTTATAAAACTTTATCCAAAAGTGCAAAGCTTGTGGAGGCACAACCCAAAAACTTGCAACAGTAATTGCGGTAAATAGATGTTGCACAATATATTGACTAGGAAAGCCTGAATACACATCCATACCACATTTTAGAAAGTTTTGAAGACCTGTTCCTTCTACCTCACATTCATGCACTACTTTGTGTTTACCAAAAAAAAAAAACAAAAAACAAAGTTTTGGGGTAACACAAACAAAAAGGGAGGAGTAAATAGTTTTGCAAAGTACTGTGATTTAATATAACAATTATGGTTTCGACAAATCATCTCTAACTTCAACAGAAAAAAAATTTCTATTTTTCTGGTTTCTAACAACGGTTGTATCAAAACAGCTGCCTTGAAAAACATGCGGCTTCTCTGCAGGTGTTTAGCTTTGTAATTTTGACTGAGGGTTTGCTCCTCTTTTCATATGCATGCCACTGCAGGTGCACAACTGAGACTTGGAAACTTCACATTACAAAGATTGCTTTTTTTTTTCCCTCTCAGAAATGGGAAACTAGGAAAGAGCTTCTTGAAAATTTGACGTGATTTCCGCAGGGTGAATATTTAGTTGCTAGGCAGCAGTTTTTTGGCATCCGATTGCAATTGTTAACTGAACAAAACAGTGAAAGGTGTGGCAAAAAAAGAACAAAAAACAAGAGTAGATCAGATTCTGTTTTATGAACAAAGTGGCAATTTCATGCGGTTTGAGCCGAGTATGTTGTTTGGATAAATTGGCCCGCATGCTGGACAGCTGATTACCAAAATAAGGCCTTTAATCAGCACGGCTTAACATTACTGCAGCCTCCTAAGAAGGGATTTTATTCAAAGCTCTGAAACTTCTAGTTTTTCTTGGATTTAGAAAATAACCTGAAAATTTCAAAGTAAGACAGAGCTGCTGTGGACTTACAGTTGAAAGCAGATGTTTACAGGAGATATTTTATTAAATGTTTTTTATTTTTTACCCTGTCTGATGTTTAAATATACTAAATATTCCTGCTACATATCAGATAGGATTACCCAAAATATTTATATTTAACTTTTTTCTTTCCTTTAGGTTACATACATTCTATTAATATGTGGTATCATTGCCTTTTAGGTGAACCTTCTAATATAGTTTGGTGGAATTTTGACCCATTCCTCTTGACGGCAACACAAAACTAAATCAGTATTCCAGACTTTCTCCCACACTCTTTTTTTCAGTTCTTCCCACAGATTTCCTGTGGCATTGAGATAAGAGCTTTGTCATAGCCAATCCAAATCACTGACTCTGTTGTTAAGTTACTTTGCAACCACGTGGCAACATGATAAGGTTTGTTGAACATTAGGAAAACCCATTTTGTCCTGTTTTATCTTAATGTTCTGCATATTGTCACCTGATGAGGCCATCTATTATGTAAAGTGCACCAGTCTCTCCTGCAGCAAAATACTGCCACTATATGATGCGGCCGTCTGCATGCTTTAGAGTTTGGAATGGTGTTGTCAGGCTTGCAATATCCCTTTTGTTCCAACAATGGGAATATTAGTCTTTCTGACCAAAGAATTCAGATTTTGTTTTGGCAAATCACAAGACATGTCTCCAGAAATTGAGTGTATTTGCAAATCTGTCTTTGTGTTTGTTTTAAATTAATGGCTTATTCCTCTACTAAGAGAAAACGATGGTGTCTTGTAATAGTTTTATTAATATCTGGTACCATAACTGCATGATGTTTTTGCATCTTTAGATATTTTATCATTATTCACTCATTATCTTCAGGGTTGTGGCTGCTACTTGCCGCTCTCTACCACAGAAGAACTCCATGACATTGATGCAGAATGTTCCTAATATGATTCTCCATCCACGCCCAATTTCTTCCTCAGATTAAAAAAAAAAAATCTGTCATATTTCTAATCTCAGGGCATAATAGTATTTGCTGAGCAAAATCCGTTTAAAACCTGTTTTTTTTATATAATGGCTTCAAGTGCGTGACATTGCCTGCAGCCTCCTGCCTTGAACAGTGGAATGATGGGTCTAATTTTGGGTAATGGGTGACTCAGCCGGCTTCCTCGTGTGTCCCACAGTGGGCTGCAGATGGTCGGTGAGCCACGGGTGCAGGGAAGCCATTGTTACACACACATTCAGTCACACGATGCATCAAGCCTGTGACACATGCAGCCAATTCTGGCATTTGTCAAGCCACATCCAGGGAGAGGATGGTGGAAGTAATGAGCCCTGCTCAACTATAGGTGAGCAAAACGCAGGCGGAAAGGGTTGATCAGTAGCCAAGATAATCGAATCATTTGTCATCAGATTAGATTAAAGCACTGAACCTTTCCTGGGGCGGTCGCAGGGAGCTAGCTGCTGCTCTGGGACTACAACATTGATGGGAAGTTATCCTGTGCGGTAAGTGATTGCTTACTTTTTTCGCTTGAACTTATCCGTACATAATTGGAGATAGACACAAGGTAGACTGCTTGGAAGCTGCAGGTTTTAAAGGTGTGTTTGGCCCTGCATACTGGCTGCTGGATGCGGAGAGGTGAAGGCGTGGTGGGGATTCGAGGGGGTGGCAACCAGCAGCATGCTGGTTCCCAGTGGGGAGTGTGACTGAGGGCAGACAGGAGCCGGGTGCTGCAGTGCTTAGTTTACATTCCACGGAGTCGGTTAAGCTTCACCAAGCACTACTCTGCTTAGACATGCTTACAGACACACACACCTACACACCCCCACGAGCACACCCTGATGTCTTTGCAATTTGTCTGAAAATATAGCTTTGCTACTCTCCTCTGCTCCCCTTTGAACAAAACCCCTGTACTTCCCAGAACCCCTCATCATACTTTTTCAACTGCGTGAACGGATAACAAACCATCACATCTGTACCACTTCGCCTCATCCCCGCCCTCTTTCTTTCCCAAGTTACCTTGGCAACAGCGTCACCTCACTTCATTGTGATGGAGTGTGGATGAGGAAGAGAAGGTCCTGCGAGGTTGCAGCGTGCATGAGTCGGTCCCAAGGGGAGCGCAGACCCGTTTACAAGACAACCCAACAGCATGGTCCTGCCGTGAACCTCCCTACGGCCCCTCAGCCCTCGGAGACTGATTACCAGAGGTCAGAGGCCGATGTGTGTAACCCTTCAGAGATCAGCTGTGTGACCTGACTGCACATAGGGCTTGTCCGGATGGTTAGGCGGTAACATGTCTGCTGTGGATCATCTGTGAGCCACTGAAGGATCAAGGGCAGTGCTAGCATCCCTTCTGTAGAAATTAAAAACTCAAGTAAAGTAATGTGTGTGTAGCTCTTATTTTTTTTGTGTGTGTGTCATATGGTGGCTTTGGGATTTATGCTTTTGGGGAAACATTTTAATTGATGTTTCAAATGTTTGCATTGCCATGATTGTTTGCGATACTGCTGAAGAGTGATGGAGCTATTTCCTTTGAGACTTACTGATTGCCTTTGTGTCAGGGGAGAAAAATAATTTCTTTAGGTTTATGATCAACGGTTTTTGTTAATCAGAGTGCCTCTGTGTTGTTACTATGGCTGCTATTGATTCAAGTGTTAAAGTTAATAATAGATTTAATTATTTAAAAAAAACATTGCTTGAAAATTAAGCTGTAAATGAAACCGTGGTAGGAATTTTCACAGGCAGTTGATTTTAAAGTGAACCTATTAAGCAAATGTCAATTTTTGCATGTTTTTGTACTTTCATTTGGGTCTCTAACAAAGCTATCTCTACTGCTTCTAGAAACAGTTCAAGCGCTAAACATACATATATATATATATATATATATATATATATATATATATATATATATTTTTTTTTTTTTTTTTTTTTCTAACACCCTTGAACCCAGGACCTTCTTGCTGCAAGGCAACAGTGCTACCAACTACGCCACTGTGCAGCCCACGCACACACACACATATATATATATATATATATATATATATATATATATATATATATATATATATATATATATATAGAGAGAGAGAGAGAGAGAGAGAGAGAGACACAGAGAGAGAGATGTATATTTAGCGCTTGAACTGTTTCTAGATTTTCAGAATTTACTGAATTTGATTAAAATATGCAAGAAAAACAGAAGAGAGGATGAAAAAGTATTTGTGTTTCCAGACTTCTCTTTTCCTTCCATCTATCCATTAATCAATTAGGGAATTTCTTAGACAACATGCACTGAAATTCTTTGTATTGTATTGAAATTCATTTCTAAGAGGGAACTCCCCTGTTATTATCCACACATAGAGAAGTGTTCATGGGCATCTGGGGCTTGGTACAATGTGACCTCATCTACTTCTAACATGAAGGGTTTCTTTAAACACAGCATAACTTAAACTTTCTGCACAATATTCACAAGGAATGTCTTTAACCTGAATAAAGCTATCTGTCTGTATAGCAAAATGTAAATATTTAATTCAAAGTGATACTGTCTTAGCTGTATTAGTTTGCTGGAAATATGAATATTAGGTCCTACAGGGGTTGTCATGGCATCTGGTAACACACTGCTGCTTTATGACGCATGCAACCCTGGGCTCCTGCAGAGTGAAGATATAATGAATGCTTTAGATGGAGCAATTTTTTTTGGTGAGAAACAATTCTGAGGATTGAAAGCAACAAAGCAGCAGTAGTAGTGATCATAATGATTTGCACTGGTGCAGTCAGCGACCTTAATAAAGCCAACCCTCATAAACTGAATACATTCGCAAAGCTTCTGTTATTTTTGTCTACAAAATGACATCTAAAAGCTTATTATTGTAATACAGTGCAGCAGTGTTTCTATTATGCTGAACAAAAACACAACTCTGTGCAAACCCACCACCAAGTTCAGCTCGAGAAATGATCATAACAGTCCTCTCTTACACAGCCAACAAAAAGGCATTGTATTCCTGACAAAAGCAGCACGTACCGCAGGACTGTTGCACAGGATTGCATTAGGGTTTACAATCCTTTGTTACATATTTTGCCCACTGTTGGAAGACAGCTACCAACTTAGGCGAACAGCTGAAGCAGTTTAAACAAACAAAACTTACCAGACGTTATGAATGCTTTCAAATGCAGTAGGTTTTTCGCTCCGTCACGTAATACTTCTGTAAATTTGCACGATCAGGTTAAATGACGCCCGACTCGTTAGTCTGTAAAAGAGAGGGAGACTTTTTGTGCCTGAGCAAAGATGTGATATTGAGCCGACTCAATGAAATGTCAACAGAGGCCCTGCCAAAATACACCCTACTTCAGTCTGGACTCTCAGCCGAAATCTGGTGAGGGTGAGCGTCTATCAAGTGGTTGGAGGAGGATTTATCTGTATACAAATCATTAATACCCCCCCCCCACCCCCCCACTCTTCATCACTGTAACCGCTTGCCAACTTCAGGGGAGATCCTGCATATGCTGCAGGTTTGTGCGCTTCACAGAAAGCTCAGCGCATGTCTGTGCTTGGTTATATCTATATTTATGGAAGAATTCCTGGGCTGCGTGAGTCCTGCCCCGTTTCTGCCTCCCCATCCCCATTACCTGCAAAAATGACATTAAGGAAGCGCATAAACATTTCTAGCATCTGACAGGAAAACGGGCTGCACATATACCACGGCATCAGATAATTCAAAGCAGTGGCATGTGACAGGTCGTGCAGATAATGTTCGTTCCTTTCTACCCCTGCAGTCCCACAGAACTTAGTTGAAAGGACCTGTAACCCAGCGTGAACAACTTTTTTTTTTTTCTTTCGTAGGAGACAGTCTGTAATGAGAAAGCCCCATTATGTGTCCAGCAGGAGCTTGTGCCTTTGCGCAGCAGCATCTCCCACAGTTACCCATGAGGTCTTTCTCTTTGTTAGTTAAGGGGAAGAGCAGCCGCAGACGTCCCTCGCTCTCTGCTTGTTAGCCAGCAGTAATGACAAGGCTGTGGGGAGCCAGGCAACCAGGCCAAGATGCTGGCAGCACGTTCCCCTCTGCTGGCCCTCAGCTTACCGACAGGAAGAGGAACAGAAGCAGACAGCATGGAGGACACACTGGGAGGATCAGATCCAACAGACTGGGGAGGAAAGGGAAGATTGTAGAGCAGGATGAATATATATATTTCTATTTTTTTTACCTTTGCCCAGACCGAGACCAAACCGGGCCATTATCAACAGGCATACAGGCGGGGTCAAGGAAGTACCTCTCTTGTTCAAAACCTGGCATAATAGCTGGCTTGCTCAGCAGCACCGGGATCAATGCATAATTTGTACAGAAATTGCCTCTTACGGTTTGTGTTTCTCTGGGATCCTGAATTTAAAGGGACGTGATTTGAATTTCTGAGTCAAGGAACTGTTTGCATCGGGGCAACGTTGCAATAGAAATCTCTGCAGGGAAGAATTTCCCTAACCAGTCATAAGGATCTCACGTTTATCTCATGATCTAATGCAATACTGTAAACACAAACTCTGCCTCTGGCATGTTATGACTTGAAGTGCTTGTACATTATAGCTGTACCGGCTTGTCTTGCATGCCGCATGCTTTTTTTAGATTTATCAGAGATGGAGTCGCACTGAAAAATTTCTTGGTGATTGTAATAGGCCCATTTCAGCCTGATGACCAGCTGATGAGTAAGCTATAAAATAAAAGAAAAGGATTTTTCCGAAATGTGACCACGCCATACTAAGTGCTCCCAGGTCATGCTAACACCTCTCTATGTTGTGGAATTCCGTGTGAAAAAAATATAGGAAGTTGGTTCTTGTAATATGATAGGGTAGGGTAACCCTGTAGGGTCCTTCTACAGTAGAAGGAGGGACTGGGTTGGTCGGCATGCTTTTTCAACTGTCTGGCATATTGGATTTAACAAGTATTTTTTTGCACTTGCAGTGAATAGTCAGTAGTTGATAATGTATTGTATGATGCGCTAGTGCAGGGGTGGGCACTCCTGGTCCTCGAGGGCCGGTGTCCTGCAACTCTTAGATGTCTCCCTGGTCCAACACACCTGAATCCAACAGCTGAATCTCCTCCTAAGTGCAGTCAAGTTCTCCAGAGTCCTGTTAACGACCTCATTATTTGACTCAGGTGTGTTGAAGTAGAGATGCATCTAAAAGTTGCAGGACACCGGCCCTCGAGGACCAGGAGTGCCCACCCCTGCGCTAGTGTCTACCTCAGTTCTGTGTGCATTTATAACATAAAAATCCCCAAAAAACACAAGAAAATGGCTTTTAGGTAGCTGTCCACTGCAGTGACCACTGGCATGAAAGTGAAAGTCATTTTCAAAGAAACAAATAATTGAGGAGTTGACTTTTTAAACCATCTCTAACATCAGCTGTTCATATTTAGAAATGTTGCAAGCATTAATATAACAGCAGTCTCTGAAAATGTAGATCATCAAATTGGAGATTTTCAAAAATTTCCATGACAGATAAATGTTAAACGCGCCAACAGATGGAACAAAACAAAACGTGCTGTGTGTCTTGCTCTCTCTCGCTGTCCTACAGCCTTAATGAACTGCAGACATATCTGAACCAGGCGTAGATAATACAGTTTAAGGACTGATTCTGTTAACCAGGCAATTTTTGTTTTGTGCATTGCTTGTTTTTATGTCACAGCTGGCCAGATCACTCATTCAATGGCCTAGATACTTGAGGGAAAAATGTAGAACTGAATTTAATTGCTTTTATTTTAAACCAAGTCAAAACAATTGGCTCAGTTTCTGTTAAAATATAGTATACCACATTGGCTATTACAGTTAAAATAATAATTTGCTTCTAATGTCTATTATCTGCCCAGTCCATCACAGGGCAACACACACATGCACACATTCTCATATCTAGGTCTATGTCTCAATAAAACAATTTTATACGTAGGAACAGTACAATAATAAAATTCAAACCACAATTGTTTAAAGCTGTAGTATTTTGCTACATAACAAAATACCTAAATACTGTATACCAAAATAATGCATGGGGAGCCATGGAAATAATTCCTATGTTGCTTAAAATTTAAATGCACTAAGTATATTTAGTGTATTTAACGTAAATCATGCTTCATTTGAGGAAGATGAGACCAAATGCAGTCGGAAGTCGCTGCTTTGGTTTGTTGAGCTGAACAAGAAGCTGCTGATGCCGCTTTAGGGGAGGATCAGCTTTTGAGGAAGGATTTTGTTTCTCGGCTTGGCTGGCATTGATAAGCTGCGGCGGGGCGGTTGTCCCGAGCCAGGGCCCAGCACTTGGTAGACAAGAGCACAGATAGTGCAGACTTATTTAGTGGGTCTGAAGATAGTGAACTCCTTAATTCCTCATGGTGAAGCATGCTTTTGGCTCAGGCGTCCACTCATCGGCCACGGCCATCATCCATTCTTTCCCTCTTTCTCATAAATTTGTCAGGGCTTTTCAGAAAGACCAATCTCTTATGCAGAAAAAGAGATTAGCTTAGCTCAGCCTTCTCCAAAGCCTTGCTGGCTGCAGTGCTGAAACACAATTGCCTGACCAATATTGATCAGATCGGGATGTAACCTTGGTCTCTCAAGATTGACCTCCACATATAAGCCTGTGTTTGTAGTTTTGCATAATTTGTTCAGAAAGGGTTGTGCTTATTTTGATTTAATCTTTCTTGATTCTTTCAGCTTCTTCTGCTCATCGAGTGTTGAATTCTTCCTGTGACGCCATTAGAAAGTTAGTACAGCAGACTCTAAAACAGAAAAGAAATGGTGACTGGATCTCCACAAGAGCAAAATGGGATAGCTCTTGTTATAAATAGATGTCATCAATCTGAGAAAATGTCCTTCATTTGGCATTCGTCAGTCCTGGAGGGAGAAATGCATATTCAATCTTGAACAATGAGTGTCAGTCACTCTACTTTCATCCAACACATGACAGCTGTGCACAGCGGCTGCTTACACAGTCAGAGAATAGTAGCTGCAAGGAAGTCGGAGGGAGAGGAAACACAATCAGTGTGTTACTGACAAACCTGGAACATGATTGATGGACAGTTCATACTGGACATGATGCACATGTAAAAGTTTGTACCAGATTCTTATGTGCACCATGTAAAAACACACATCATCCTTTTCTTTTGTCTGACATCAAATAAGACGATTTCTTTTCTGTTTCAGCCAGTTACGATGAACAGATTTTTTCCCATTTGCTCAAAGAACTTTTTAGAGAACTTTTATTTTGCTTTCTTTAAACTTAGAAGTTTGTATACATGAAGAGTGTTATGCCTTTACTAGTTTAGGAATGATGATGATGATGTTTTGGCTTAAAAGATTTTAAATCATTTAGGTTAAATTGACACACCACTTTGGGTGTATTTAACGCAACAGCTCAAACAAACTTGAAAACTAGCTGAATTTTGGGTAACATGTATAAAAGTGCTTCAAACAAATACAAGTTCTCAAGAATGTTTATTTGTCACACTATTTTTTTTTTCAAATAAAAATCGGTTTAACAGTTTTCATAGATTTATCTGGATATATTTTAAGTAATACTTCAAAGTAGAAGTCATGTAGGCTCAAGAGATTTTGTTGCATTAAAATTTTGTTGAGATATTACTCACAAGTTGATTAAATTACCCTTATTGTTTCTGATTGTTTTAGAGTAAAAAAGGGGGAAGCCTACAAACCAGAGTGTACAATTCAAACTACAAAGTGGCAATGAAATTATCTGTAAAGTTAAAGTCAAAGAATAAATTCAGTGACCCTAACTTTTGTATGATTTAATATCAAAATATAAGGATAAAAAAGTTTATATATCTTTTTATAAAGTCTATGTGAAAACGGCATGACGTCTGATGCAAAACGAGTTGACCGTTAACATCCCAAAGCATCGTGAAGGAGTCCATCTGTCCCCTGCAGGATGTCCCTCAACTGATCCTCCCAACTGTAAGGGCGCCAGCGTGTTCAAGCAAGGATGCAGCTGCTCCCAGCTGGATTGCTGTGTTCTGCCAGCAGTGGAAGAAATGTTTGGTCTTTCTCTCCTCACTTTCAGCTTTTACCAAGTCACGTTGTGTAAACTTCTGCTCTGGCTTTCCTGTGTACTAATACGGCCTCTGTGGTGCCTGCTCCGGATGGAGGGCAGGACTCCATCCGTCTGTTTGCACTAACGCGTAAATGTATTTTTGTTCTTGTCCGTACGCAAGGAATTTTGTTTGTAACTGTGATTGCGTTAGCCGAACTCGCCAAGCCTCCGGTTTTCTCGTTTGCGGTTTGCCAACTTTGATTTTTAGCGACAGATCCGTGATGGAAGGTAGAAGGATGGTGGCAGGTTTCTCAGGGGCCAGTGCAGACAACGGGGAATTGCTTCCTTTTATCCACTAGTAAACAGCTTCATCTTCTTCAGGTGTGCCAAGGGTTTTCTTCCCCTTATTGACTCTTCCTTTCGTTCGTGTCCAGCTGCGGAATGCAGAGTTGAGCTATTTGGGGCCAAGCACGAGTGAATACGCCGGAAAAAAACAGGAGCTGGTTTTGAAAAGCCGCAGAGGGAATGTCTACCGCGGCCTGTAATTGTCAGTTTCATTACACTGATATAAGCGGTTCATGAAAGTCAAGGCTGAACATAGTGAATCTGATTAGTGTCTCCAGTCAAGCAGAAATGCTTTAGTTTGATGACAGGATTGTTTTGCTACAACACCAGAATAAACTCTTCTTGAACCAGTCAAAGCAAATCATCCCTCCATTCATAAAAAAAATAAAAAGGATCGGCACAAGAAGGAATCGGTTACATAATATATGCATTAACTACTAACAACTTACAAACAGGTCACATCGAGTGGAAAGAATCATCCAAGTGGAAGCTGATGGGCTGAGCAGACCCACAACAACTCCAGACGTAGAGGCGGAGTGGAAGAGACGGAGGTGAAGTCATGCATACGCACGAGTACGGACCTGAAGCAGAAAACACAACCTGACGGGGACGTGGCGGTCTGTCAATACGGCTTATGATGCATTCAGACTGATGCAGCGAGAGCATAAAAAAGGCGGAACTCTTTAACAAAGATGAAAGGAAATGAATAAACAGTACTGGTAAACATTTGCTTCTGAAGTGAAGAACTGTATACCTTGGAAATGTTCTGAAATAATCAAGAATTGAACTCCGTTTTGGTTCAGTCCACCAGATGTTACTACAGTTCTTTGTAATTCAGTCTTTTTTGACAAGTTCATATGTAAAAACCACCAAGCTTTATGGAAGCTTCAGAGGTTTGGTAAAGAACTAACAACATAACCTTCATCAGAGAAAAACACCAGAGGTTGATGGTACCTCTGGAGGAGCTGCAGAGATTCACAGCTCATGTGGAAGAATGTTCTCTCAAACACAAATTGAACTTTTAGCCTTTTTTAGAACACGCAACACATTGAAAAAAAGAAGCCAATTTCTCAAAAATATGAATTACTTGCAACATTAAGTGTCTGTTGCAATCAAAAGCGCTGTTCCAAAGCATCACCTTTGTATTTGCCATGCATTTACTCTATTGGACCGTTTGAATATACTTTCACTCACCATGACAGACGCCCACACCTGATGTTGATTTTAGTGATTAAGACGATAAAGAACCCAGAGACTGGTGGGACAATGTAATGAAGAAAAATGTATGTTAGGCCCAATATATCTCAGTTATCAGCGAGCAATCATAAAATCAGTTACAATTGAGATGCAATATTAGGTATAGAATTTTATATTCCGAGTGAATACAAAAAGTAACTGTGAACATTTGACCAACTTCATTCAGCCTACTCGAGAGAAAATGTGGGTGGATTTTTTTGTACCTAAAGCTAGGGTGAGTCAAATAAGGAAGTGTGATGATGATGATGATGACTATATAAAGTTTGGATTTTTCTAGGCTGAAGATGCTCCACTGGAGCAGTGTTGTCTGCAAAGCCTCGGGAGTTTTTTAACAGAAGGCTAAATGAGTAGTTCATACGTTTAGCACTGTAAATGACAAAGTAACTGACATAGTGTTGAAAGTTTAGGGAAATATGTGTAGCAATATATATCATATTGGTAAATATCGCAATAACAGCAGTATTACTACAGGCTATCAATATTGGCCCAAATCTTCATATTGATGCATCTCTGATAATTAATCTTGAATTAGAGTAATTCAGGAGTAGAAAATGAACTTGTAACAATAATAGCTCACTTTTGTAAGTCAACCTGGACCAAAATTACACAAAAATCTGAAACTATATTTAATGCAATAATAAAACTAAAAAGCATCAGTCTCACAAAGACACTTTTTGCTTTCATCTTTAGTCAGTTTAATAGATTAATCCTCTTTTTGCACAACCTTTTTATAGGTTTTGTGTCCATGGGACCTATGGGATGAGAACAGAGACACATCAGCCATCTGCTGTTGTGGTTCACTGCGTCGCCCCCTTTGTTTCAACTGGGATGCTATGAAGGAAATGTATTTTCCGTCTTGTACGTAAATCTATATTTGCACATTGTAAACATCAGCTGCGGAGCTGGAGCGCAGCCCGCTGTATTTCATATCTGCTTGCCTCTCTGCTCCATCCGCCACGTACTCAGTCGCCGTTCGTTCTGAACCACCCACCAGGCAGCAGCTCCCAGTAGGTGTCAAAAAAGAAAAGTTATTTGTATTTTGTGCAGCACACCAGTTGATTAAAGCACAAGCGGACATGTCCGGGCAAAAGAAGTCGTTTGCTCACCCTTTCTGAATACAAATGCCACTTTTCAGATTATTTTCTCCATAAAAAATTTTCAAAATCATCTGTTTCCTTTCACTTCAAAAATATGCACTGCCTGTCTATTACATGGAGTCCTAATAAAATTTACGGCTATGATGTGACAAAATGCGAAAGAGTTCAAGGATTACAAGGCCGTGTACATCCAAGGCTACTGTTCTCATGAATTTCATAATTTCTCATTGTTAAATTAAAGTAAGACTGTTTAAATATTTTCAAGTGACCGAGACCCAAACTGATTAAATTAGAAAATTCATTACAGGCTTACCCAACGCTGTTCCCTTCAGGTCCCACTGGGTTGGGGTTTAAATGCCAAGCTCTAACCAAATTCAGTAAGGATGAAGAAGAGGAAATGAAGTTAAGAGGAAGCCAGGGAGCAAAATAAAATGGAAGATGGAAGAACACCCGCAGAGGTGTTCATATAAGGGCAAGGCAACAAAATCTCTCATCTACACTTGTCAATTATTAATTTCACAGTCTGCTTGTTATTTATGGAGGTTGGCAGCATGTCAGCAGCACAATGCAGACAGACCAGTGGTTGAAGGTTGAGCCGATGCTTTATTTTTGTTCCATCTCACTTGGGTATCTTAAGAAACGAGAAAGAAAGAATGAAGCTGACAGTAAAGGCAGAGCCCCTGCAACGTTTTGCTTGCCAGTGACATCCCGACTTCTGCTCGACTCCGCGTCCCAAAATAGATTAAACTTCAACAGTCTTGTCTTTTTCGGTCAAACGTTCTTTTAATTCGGTAACATTTCAAAATGCATGAAACTGCTTTGTTTTGTCGTTGCAGAAAGATTTTGTTTATGCACATGCCAGGAAGGTTACCTTGCAATCAGCTGCCTGGGACAGGTGCCAGCTAATTTTTGTTTTTCCTGTCAAGGTGAAAGCTTTAAGGCTGAAC
The DNA here is from genome assembly GCF_002775205.1 of Xiphophorus maculatus. NCBI lineage: Eukaryota > Metazoa > Chordata > Actinopteri > Cyprinodontiformes > Poeciliidae > Xiphophorus > Xiphophorus maculatus. Next base: position 7,375,213 of record NC_036457.1, read on the forward strand.
AGAGCACAGGAGTTCTTCACTGATTAGACTTAAGGTCAGCATATTAGCCATCCATTAAGGGGAAAATGATGGGAGTTTATGTAGCGCAGTGATGAATCTCTATTGCATCTCGTGTTTTTTTCATTGCCACATGTCTCGTCTCCTCTTTTCCTTCCTTGCCTCTTTATTATTTTCCACGTCTGTATGTCTCTAGAGCTATTTCTCTTCTTTTGTCTGCCTCTACACGCTTGAGCTGTGTCCTTTGCCCTCTTCCCTGTTTTTAGTCTTCCTCTTCCACAGCTGCTCGCGTCTCGCCTGCCAAAGCTCGCTCCTCTTCATCTTTTCTTTTTCCAGCCCCGGTCGTCTTTGCTTTATGACTCAAGCCTCAGAGAGAGAGCTTTGAATTGTTGCAGGGTGGTGTTACGTTTGCCCTGAGCCAGGGCATAATGGGAGTTAACCGCCGGCTGTAAATTCGGCCGCAGAAGATGCGAGGGGTATGAAATGTTCAGCGGTGGGGCGTGCTGCTTATTGTGCTGGAAATGTAACTTATTGCACATGAGACTGCCGGGCCCCCCTGTTCTCGTCAATCCTCGCTTTTATTGGGAGATTGCAAGAGAAGATCACAGCAATTTTTCCTCACCGTCTCCCTCTGTGGCTGGTGTTCCCTAACCGCCTGTTTCAACCCCAGACACATTTATTCTCCGTTCGTTCTCACTGCAGTGCTTTTCCCAGTTTTCCCTTTTTTTTTCCCCTTTCACTATTATCTTTTACTTGCTAAACTATTCACACACCTTAAAACGTTTTCACATCTTGTCACAGTGCTACCACAAACTTGATTGTGTTTTATTGGATTTTTTTTTCTCGTGGGATTACTCTGATACCCCTAAATTAAATCAAGCAAAAATAAAATAATTCAGAAGTCACCTGATCTCAGTAAAGATCTGACTTCAGAGAACACTAGTGAACAAAGAGAATCATGAAGAGGAGGTTTAATATACAAAACACCTCAAAGAGCACTTTTCAGTTCAAACTCTATTTATGAAAATAGTAGAGCACAAAACAGACCTAACAAAACTGCACTTAATGTAGCTGCCTGAGCAAAGAGAGCATTATCTTAAAGATCAGAGATTCGTCAGAACATTTCAGCCTTGAGGTGTAAAATTTAGAAGAGGCCAACCCCTGGAGACTAGCAGACTCACACATTTAATAATATATTATATGTTATATATATTGAATTCTGTATGTAAAGATGCTATAAATACTGATCTGGAGCTTTAAATGTTGTATTTTTCAAAGGGTCCCTGCCTTGGTTTACATAGGTGTGTACCCAAACTCTATCCTGCTTGTGAAATTGTCTCGAGGCTGTGTAACATCTCTGCGATATTTCCTCCCAAAGACGTCACTGCGTTTAATCCAGAAGCACCTCATTTGTAGTCTTGTCCTTTCTTCCTGGAATTGATGACATTACCATGAAACCACCTTGCATTATGCCAGCCTTGTGTCAACTTTGGCACACCTCAAACTGACAGCATCTATCTTTCTTCCATTCTGCCATTTTAAATCCATCAGGGCCAACTAAACCTTCAGCGAGGGCCGTAAAGAGACAGAAATAAAAAATACCGCAAAGGAGGGTTGCTGCTGCAGTGCACAGTGAGGGGAAAATAATGTATGTTTGCGTCATTTAGAAACTACAACCCTATTTATAAACTAAGAAACCAGTAATTATGAGTATCTCTGGACTCTTTAGCTTTTACTGTTATTTTGCATTCACTGCAGACTGCAGACAAATTATAGAAATGACAATCATCAGTATTTGGTCTCACCACTTTTGCAACTTTATTCTGATTGTAATATGAAGAATGTGAATGTTCAGAGGATCTACTGAGTTGCATTACACATCCGTGAATATTTGGGGTATAAAATCAGGATCATCTATAATGGTGCCTCTACCACTCTCTCTCATTACTCTCTATGCTTACTTTTTGCCTTGGTTTTCCTTTCTTTTTCTGTTTCTTTTCTACTGCAAATGAAGTTCATTCAGTTCATTGCATATTCATGTTTTCCAGCTCGGATTTAATTTTGTTTACAAAACGTTTATTTTACTTCCTATTTTATTGATTTAAATATATTTGATCATCTGTTTCCACATTCATCCATCTTTTCCATCCATACATTATTTCCATCTGTTTGTGCAAGCACCGTAATGCTTCCACTCTTCCACTCTAACTTGCTGGTTCTGTATTTAAAGCTTGGTCAATATAACATTTATTTCCAGTAAATGTTTTGCCATGTAATTTAAAATGCATCTAAAAACAACTGAGAACTCTAGAAATTTCTAGTCCGGACTCTTATGAAAAATGTCTAGGAAGCTTGTTTAGAATGACCTAATGAAGACTGGCAACCTCTGCATGGGGTCACTGAAAACCCGTTCACCCTCCCCTCTCTTTAGCCGGTCCCTGGCACCCCGGGCTGCGAAAGGTCAGTCATCTTTGGGACTCATTATGTGGAACAGAAACTGGAACAGACAGTAAATGCGTGTGAGTCCCAGCAGCAATACTGCTCGAGGTAGAGGGGTATCTCTGACCCTGAGTTTATTCTTTTCACTCTCACGTGACGATGGTCAAGGTTCTTCGCAGCCTACAGTTGGGCTCACACACAGGATTTCTTTACAGCGCTGAGCGTAGAGTAAATGATCGATTTTGAATTTCTCTGCAAACCGCCCATCACCACATAAACACCCGACACCCAAGGTCCTTGGCTCTCGCTGGAGGCCTGATACATGCAGCCGCTTGGATGTCTTTGACTCCTGCACTGTAAGTTTGTCTCTCTCAAATACAAACGCACGCTCCATTGCAGAGCCAGTTCATCACCTTCCCTGACACGGAGGATTTACAACGCCGCCCTTGACCGTGGCTCGGCCCTGAGATCCACCTTCTCTCGTCAGGAGACAGATTGGGTTGGCAGGTGTGACACGCTCCCAACTCCACGGTTTTATGTGGACATAAAAAGTAATAGAGCAGAGGAGTGATAGGTGCTTTTCATTGCTAATTATGTCCCTCTGTGGCAATTAAAACCTGTTTGCATACACTGTTGGCACAAATGAGCCACATCACACCCCCGCCACTTGGCCAGTGAGGTGTATGTGGGTGCGTGTATGCATGAGTACCAATCTTAGTGTCACCCTGGGGACGTGAGTCCATGTGTATCCTGCTGTCAGCGAATTTTCCACAGAGATAACCTTGAAGAAGAGGCCGGGCACTTGGCTGGGACTCTGAGCGCCAAACTGGAGCGGGCCAAGCGATGGCACCGGTAGAACTTCTCCGAGACCTTTAGCCACTTTGAGGAGACTTAATCCCAAAGTTGCAATGAAGTGGAGCAGCTTAAGTGCTTTAGTGAAAGCAAAAGCACACACAGTTCGTTCATGAAAATGAAAGACCGTCTCTGTGGATACCTCTTGAAAAGAGGGGAAATAATTGACTTTTGCTCATCCTTATTTGATTAGAAGTTAAATGGTAACATTTAAATGATCTCCCAGGCTTACATTACTCTGGTTTATCAGCCAATGTACTTCAAACGAAACTTGTCAAATTATCTTTTATTTCGATGATTGTTTTTTTCTCAAGATGACTTTTTTATTTTAAATGAAGGAATCTTTACTATATATATATGAATACGTATATGTATATATATATATATATATATATATATATATATATATATATATATATATATATATAATTAGCTTGCAGTTACTCATGTATACTAGTAAGAAATGTAAATAAATGAAAGATTTTTTTTTCCAAATTGCAGATAAATATCACAGTAGCGCAGCTGAATTTGTGTTTTGTTTGTTCAAATCATTTAACCCCCTATTTTTCCACTGGAATGTAAAGAGATCCGTCTCCTTTTGAGCCCATTTGTTACTTTTTCTTTTTTCTGCAAATAAATTTTGGGTCAGTTGTTTAAGTGGGCCACTAAATCATTTGGGTCTGTCTGAAGAATTTGCTGGCTGGCCAAGCAGTGGAGCTCTTGGGTCCATGTCATTGAATATTGCCCTACATACTTAACGTGGTAGAGTCTTTTTTTGCCACTGCATAAAAAACTATGGATGCCCTGAACAGTCATTCATTGTCTCTTCCAATTGAAGAATAAGAAAGTCTAAACCAATAATAAAAAAGAATGCCTGACTAGAACTGTCATTCTTCAGCTGATGTTTTTACTCTGCTATCATGTTTCCCTTCCATTTTTATATGACTTGCTATTTGGGGTTCTAAAATACTTCAATGCAGTTTCAGTTATTATATGGCGACAAAGCGTCTAGAAAACACTGTTAGAGAATACCTTTATATCTTTGATCAACAACATAAAGTGGAAGGCTTTTGATAAGTTTTACAAACTTCCACAAAATATAGACTAGCTTTTAAAAATTGGACACTCAAATTAGCTTGCCAGGATTTTGGTTGATAAAACATCCCAGGAAATACTCAAACAAAATTTTAAATCCTGAGTTTAAGAGTTTAAAAATAAGTTAAAAATAATCAGGAGCTTTATTTGAAACCTTATCAGATTAAGGTCTTATTTAAAACGTAAATTGATTTATAAAATTGATTGTACACAGCTGAGGGATGTAAACTCTGACAGAGAGCTTTAAGACTGAAAATGGGCAGTTTTTGCTGATTTTACTAAATTAAATAGAACTGAAAAATGTATAAATTAACATGTGTATTTTGAGGTTTGAATTATTGGGTTACTGTCGTATGCCAGATTTCCCAGCAAACCATCTACTACACAACAAATGACTTAATTCATCACATCCTAAATTGTGACATGGAAAGAAATAAAATAATGCAATATTTTAATCAGTCTGTAAATGTAAGCTACGTGTACTGTAATTTGTGCACAATTATAAAATGGCTGCATAATAAACTCCCACTGAGGACATGACCGCGGTTTATAATACGTTTGCTGTAGGGTCTCTCCTTCCATATGTGTATATTAAAATTCATTGCATTTATTTGGCCGCCGTGCCCTTTAGTCCCCCGGCTTTCCATCAATCTATTTTCTCCAATTTCCCCCATGCTTGTCCTTATGCCCGACTTTCTCTCCGCCTTTTAGCTGAAGTTAATGGACTACTGCACATTCGGCTTAGAAATGTTGTGAAGTAAACAGCAGCTCATGAAATATTTACCGCTCTCCGATGTGTGAGGGTGGATGCCTGAATGTCTGCGGATGCAGTCAGCTGTAGCCAGCGTTTTGCTTCTCCCACTCCCACACACACACACACACACACCCTCTCTGTGTGGCACACACTTGCATGTAAAACACCGGGGGCACCCCAAAAAGCTATGGGTGCCTGTGCATCTTGGCACAGAATCAGTATTGAAAGGCGGCGCTGGGAGGGGTAACGTTCTGTTGCTGAGTGAGGCACACATTTTCTTGCATTCGTATTTACTAAAAAGTTGCATTCTGATAACATTTTGGTCTCTGATGGAAGCAAAAATGTGAAAAAAAACATTGATCTATTAAGAATTATAAGCTTTGTTAAATGTATAATAATGTTTGGAAACTAATCAGGTTCATATTCTGCTAAAACGCATAATCTAGGTGGAAATGTTTAGTTTAAGTTCAGCCATGACCTCTCAGATTTCAGCACCACACCTGCCACCCTAGAACAATGACTGAACACCACAGTTTAGTCCAAGTGGAGCCTTACCATTGGTGGAACCAGTAGACAAACATAACATAGCATACTTTGCTAAAATATATTAAATATGCATTAATATATTAAATCAGGAAGGCAGGGCTCACAACTGCCCTGCATTGACATGGCGACTCTTTTCCCCTCCATCTATTAATTAAGATCCCTATTTGACTTTAGTATTTTATATAATATAACTCAAACTGTCTTGAACTCAGTTGAAAAGTTGTCACCATTGTGTATCTAAAACTACTTAATTACGGTAAAATAAATATTCCAAGAACAGAAGGTTGCTGAACTGAATATTTATGCCAGGAGGGACTGTGGAGATTTTGCTGCCAGTTATGAGACTATAAGTAATCACTGTAGCTTAATGGCAACAGAGATGTGTGTTTGTCAAAAAAAAACAAAAAAACGCCTGCTCAGCAAAGACCATTACAGGATATATTATAGATAAAAACTGCCGCCAGAGTTGGCATTTTTGTTGTTAATGTTTTGTCTCTGTAGTCCAAACAGAAATTCCCCCGCATTGTACCTCATAAACTGATAAGGACCATCAAATGTCTCAAACTGGTGATGTGCTGCACTGGAAAAATCTAAATTGTTTGGAATACTTTGATGTTATCAGCAAAAACCCATCTGCTCCTCATTTGGTGCTCACATTGGGTTTTATATTCCATATAAATATTTAAGTATCGCTTATATGTGTAAGTTTGTGTGAAAAAGCTTTTCCGCTTTCTTTAATCTTTCTTCCCCAAGACTGTTCCGCCTTCATTTCCAGATCTCTCACCTGTTTCTCAAGCACATCATACCTCTCCTCCACCATGTTATATGCCATGACATGCATCACATCATGCTACATAACCCCTTGGGGTTGCCAGTAGCAACACACAGAGTTTATATATAATCCTCTGAACAAGCAGAAATGAGAAGAGAGTACATACTGTGTATACACGATTCAGAATGTTTTAAGAGGCGTTCCTATATCGTTTAGACACTTCTTTATACAATGTCCAATATGGGTGACAAACTCCATATTGTCCTCGGAGCTGAGTTGCAGTGTTGGTGTAAAAGAAGCCGCTGTAAGCTGAGCTGCATGCATAATTCAGTAGTGAACCTCATCGCCGTTCTTATTGCCTGGAGACCGGGGGCTGCAGATAAATGACCCCTGCCATGCCCTCACACACCAAAAAAAATCACCAACAGACCCAAAAGCAGGTCAGTCTTACTGACCCCCAGGCCTCTTCAAGTTGCTCCTGCATAGCTACATTTTGTGATGGTGCCAACAGTCTGTCCTACAGGGTCACTCACACCTCAGCAGCTCAGACCATAAAGGGAACGTAATGTTATCGAAAATTCAAGGTGAAGAGAGAGCTTTGGTAAGCTCGGGTGTAGCAGGTGCAGACAAAGGTTGTGTTTATGAACAGCACAGGCCCACTTATCATATCCATTTACAAAGAAGGAAGGCTGTATGTTTAAGGAGACGCGTAGCTCATCCTGCCCATTACTGTTAATAGCTGCATTCATGTCTCCACTTTACTTTGAGGCTGAGGATTTAAGGGAATAAAGGAGAAAACTTTTCTAAAATCCCTCGGTCAGCAAGTCTGTCACACTGTCAAACTTGCATAACTGTCCCACAGTGGGGAAACTCTTATTTATTTAAATGGCATTATTATCATTTCCATTAATAATGTATACCCTTCTGTTCGTTTGACTGAAGGGCAGATGTGAGAGGGTTCTGAAATTGCTCAAATCTTCAGTGGAATATTACTCTGGCAGATTTTCATCAGTGGAACAAATTGTGGCGGAGTATCATAGCAGAGCAACATTTTCTCTTTAATCGGGTTACTTTCTGCGGACAGAGGACTCAATAGACATCGCTTCATTCTTTTAATTATAAAAACCAGGCTATCTGAAACTTTATAATGTGTTTCTCCTCTCCTGTGCCACTACATCAAAGCCAAAGCCGAGCTGAAAGGCATGATGAAAAGGAACTATAGAACCCTTTCTGCTCATTCTGAAGCCGCTGACTGGATTTGATAATTGTCCTAAGGTTCAGTTGGTACAAATGGCTTTCATTTAAATACTGAATCAACATTCAAACCTGCAGGTTTCACACATTCAGAGCAGAGTATGTTTATTTACCAGAATCTTACTGAACGTGGTCATGGTCATATTTTGCTGCTGTCTTTGTAAACTCAAGCAACGTGATTACGTTATTCAATCTACTTATACAGTTTTTGACTGGAATTGGCAATATAGACTGTCCAGATATGCTGTGTCAGGAATGTCTGTTATGATTTTCATTTTACTGTTTGGCAGGAATTAGAGCGGCACGGTATTTTAGAAACAAGCGACATTCGATAACACTGATGAATGTTGCGATAACTATATGAATTGCGACAGTAAACAAATAATTAAAAAGTGTTTATGTCTTTCTCCTTTGGGTTCCCGGCAAACAAAGGACTCAGATAATGAGCAGTTTATCCAGCTACTGGTGGAAAAATCATTACTTCTGTCACTGCTAAAAGGATTTTATAAGAAATTGCTTGAGGTCTGCTGTTTTGTAGTAGTAGTTCCTTCATGACTTGACCACCTTGCCAGCTCTAAACACTAGGATGTTTTATTTGGCCTTAAACAACAAGGATTACCAAATAAATTACTGTTCTTGTGGTAATATATTAATACATACATAATAGGAAGTGTCATTAAATGCTCAGTTTAAAGATTTTGAAGGATAAAATATCAATCAATCAAGTTTATTGGTAGCTGGAGAAAGTTATGGCACATCCACATATTGATTTGTTCTAAGCATTTGTTCTAAGCATCTGTTTAATGCTTGGATGGGTTCAGAGTCGCCTGGTGACTTTGTAATAAAGAGTCATTTACATAGTTATGGTAGCTAATCTATTCCGATAGTAGATTTAGACTTTGTAACTAGCCCAACAATGGTTATGCTTATGCACAAGTTCTTGTAATGATATGCTTACTGTGTAGCCTAAATGCCTCTCCAAGCAAATGCTCACAGAAAAAACTAAAGTTAAACAGTAATTTGCAAATTGTTGCAGTCATACAGAAACTCAATATCTCCAGGAATTTAAACTTTTTAAGGAATGAAAAATGTGTTACTTGTGAATGTAAATTCACAGACTTTGGTGAAAGTCACAAGCTATGTTTGATCATTTTCACAGGGTATTTATCAATGGAACAGCCGAGATATGACTAAAAATAAAAATGCAAGGTTTCTGCCTCAAGGAGACAAATTGCTTGTTTTCCCAAAACTTAAGTCACCACAAAATATTACGTTTTCTTTTTTTGTTTTTGCTTTTTTACACTCTTAATCTAATTTCTTCTTAATCTTTTTTTTTTTTTTTTTACAACTGGTTAGAACATTACACACAATGGAAATATGAATATAAGCAGAGCTGCAATTAAGGAACATTCAAGAACACCTGCTTTCCCACTGCATTGCAGCAAGCAGGCTGTCAGATCACAAGATGTTGACTAAGTAACTTTATTAACTTTTTTATTCAAGCCTTCGCTTACTTATTTTTACACTTTAAGACACAATGCCATAGAAACAGAAAACATGTCATCTCTTAGAAACTAAAGCTGAAGAAAAAAATACTTTAATTACTAAAGCAAAAAGACAAGATGAAAGACAACCAGTTGTATAGGAAGATAGCAAAACTTTACAAAGTAGTGCTATTTTTTTGGTGCTGACTGGGTCTCTTTGCTTATGACTTTTATGACATTTAAGGTTGACAGCATTCAATGTCATCGTCAAGTAGAGGCTCGTGGGATACAGCAGACCCCTTGCAGTCCCAGATCTTTTAGTTTAAAAGTTATTGGAACACCAACCTTGTCATTAACGGCTCCATTTCCCTGAACAATCAGAATCGAGGAGTTTGAACCTGCCAACACTATAAAACCACGGAAAGAAAAAGAAGCTGATATTAAAGGCCACTGAAGTAGTTATTTGTTACCTAGCAACAATAAGCTCTCCAGTGAAGTGGTTGAATAATTAGGTCCTGTTTGCCTCTAGTGCAAAAACAGTTGCGTATAATAAAAAAAAAGATCCTTTTTGCCTCCTAATGCAGTGACTGTATTTTGAACTTGCCTTGAAAATAAATACCTTTATGCACAATATATTCTGTGACATCAATACCCCTCCATTGAACCATTTAGTGTCTGTTTTCACTTATTAGTATGAGCTTCACAAGTAGGTTAAAATTAATCTCAAAATCTTGTCAAATCCGATTTAAACATTGAAAAGTTTCACATGTATCTGTTTTGAGTCTGATGCACTCAAACCCCTTTTATGGTTCCTCAAACACAGAGACAAAGGTTCATTCACCCTGGCTTTTAGTGAAGTCCCAATCATGCATTATCTAGCAGAGTGCTATCCTCACGCACCTCTTATTTTCCATAATAAAACACAGCTCAGCACTTTGTTGTGCTGTATGCATAAAAAGGAGCTTCTCGCATTCCAGCTCAGGTTAGGAAGAACCGTAATTGTTGCTAACTACTTCACATATTTCAGTATTCCTACATTGTTCAGTCAGAAGTGAAGAGGATTCATCTGCACCTCTGTGTTTTACTGGGAAGTTTGTGCCCCCGTTGTCAGAACACCCCCTAAAATATTACAGCATGCCACCGTTTATGTCCTACATATCAACTTTAGCACTGCTGTAAACATGAGCCACCGCTAACTCGTTTCCTCGCTGCCACAAGAACCCAGCAGGAACATTTTTACTCAGTTTCTACAGCTCAGATGGAAACACAAGAGAGGCTGCAGCATGCCAATCAAGCCCATCCCAACCAGTGCCACTCATGGAACATCTAGGATGTTTGGCATCATTCCAGCTTGCTGTTATGATGGCACACATGTAGATGACTTGCACACGCATGCACATATCTGCCACTCTTCATCCTGTCACAGGTCTGGTCTCGGTGACATGGCAGGGCTTTGTTTGGGAGTTGACAGCGAAGGCTGCTTCATAAACTCAGCACGCATCCATCCCCATCCTCTCTGCTGCTTGGGGATGAAGGAAAGAGGTGATCCAGCGTTTGTTTGTTTTTTTCTAGTTGTTCCTCTTCTCTGGTAGTGCACTGAATCACTTTGAGACGGGTTCAATCTGTCACAGAGCTTATTAGGAAAACTTTTTGTTGGGTTTTTACTCCAGACGTGGGACAGTGACCAGAATTGGACAGTTTTTACTTGATAAGTCTCGAATTAACGATCATTGACAAAATACAAAAAAAACCAGTTAATTAAATGTACCAAAATTCTAAACTATCACTTTAGAATTTTTCCTGTTTTCCTTCTCTTAATGCATTAACCAATTGGTGGTTTGTTAACAATAAGCTAAAACTTAGGGAAATGTGTAAAGTTTCAATTCAATTAAAAAAAATGTAATTTTATCCCAAGGATAAAATAAATCTGAAGAAGCTTCTGACTGAAGACTAGCTTTATGTTTTATGACTGTCATGACATGCTTTTCCTTCAGCAAAGACAATATTGTACAGTAACATGTCCTGCATGGCATCATTAGTTGTTGGAAAGTACTGCTAATCCACCTCATTTGCTTTTGCCGCTCTTCTTTAAATCTCTGTCTGGCCATATGTACAGAAAGACATTTAAGTTGTGGTTATGATCCTCGCCCATTTTGATGGATGAAAGAGATGGCGTGAACTTCCTCCTTTTCTCTCTGCTCTTTGGTCCTGCTCTACATCCAAAAAGTCTCCAGGATTTTGGGTCATAGTTCAGGTATTATTTGAGTTTTTGTGAAGCTAATCAGCTGGTTCTAGTTTTGAAAACAGCACCTTGTTGCCACGGTTACTCATTATAGCAATTGTCTGAAAGTAAAACAGTAGCAGCAAAAATCTTTCCCACTGCACAGCATCCAAAACCAGAGGGAATAATTGGTGAAACATTCGCTGCCTCAACCAAAACAATTATGCACAAAAGTCTACAAGGAGAACAAATCAGAACTAATGTAACAAAGCTACTCCCACATGGTGCTGCCATTAGTGACGCAATTCTAGAAAAATAGAGGCGTTGATCTTATATTTAATGCTTTAGGACTCATAACTCCCATATCCATCAAGGACCCTGCAATACATTCCCTTCTTTTATTTGTTGTTATAGTGTGAATTTGCAGATCAGAAAACCGGAGATCGACCAGAAAAAGCATCTCTAATTCTTTTTCTGAATAATTTAGCAAAGGTTATGCTTTAACTGAGGGTTAATGCACAACCCTTGAGGGAGAAGATGAGTGAATATGTGGTGACTGGACTGAATAAAAAAAAAAGAAAGAAACTGAATCTTTTAGTGTCCTTGCTTGTGTATATGTGCATGCTGAGTTCATTGTGGATGTGTACAATCGTGTACATAATGCGCGAACAGGCTAGACGCAGAAAGTGGAACATCCGTGTCCTGTCTCTACAGAAGTACAGCTCAGCTTAGGGACTGCACATCACTGTGTAAATGCAAATTGCAGTGTCATGCTGATCAATCCTGTGGGCTGCTGAGACAGGTTTCTGTCGGGACCAGTCAGCAGCATCCAGAGCTGCTCTATCTTCTGCACGGCGCTGTCTGTCTCTTTCCACTTTGGTTGTATAGTTGCTTTTCGTCCATCCTTAAAGTGATTCTATTTGCCTCAGGACATATTTGCAAATCAAAAAATAATTAATGAGCTGGTTTGCATATCAGAGTTAACCACACGTGACCCGGCTAACTCCTTTTTTCTTTCTTTGTTTCTGCAGAATGCAACTTGAATAAAAGAATCCAGTGGGACTGGACGGGCACAGTGCAGTACTCTTGGATAAGCTGGTCAGCGCGGAGCCGGGGGAGAGGTGAAGCCACTAATCGGGCCGTCATGCTTTAGCACACAGGAAAGACTGGCTGATCACTGGAGAAGCACCGTTTGCCTTTTCATAGATAATCCTGAGCCACAGAGGCGCGCATCTCCCACTTATCTGCCATTTGTCATCCTTGCAAAGATGCCAGTGCCAAGATTAGCGCGGTGGCATTTCTGGTGACGGAGCACACAGCTTGCGTGCGCATCCAGGCAGGCAGGCCGGCTGGTGGATCGACGGACGGACGGGCACACCACAAGATATTTTCGGTGGGCGTGGTGGAAGCATGAGGCCCTGGGCAGGCTCTTGGCGGTGGATTACCCTGGTGCTGCTAGCCTGGGGCACTCTCCTCTTCTACATCGGTGGCCACTTGGTGAGAGACAGCGAGCATCCAGAGCGGTCCAGCAGGGAACTCTCCAAGATTTTGGCCAAGCTTGAGCGGCTTAAGCAGCAGAATGAAGACCTGCGGCGCATGGCAGAATCTCTCAGGTAACAAAATGTTCAAATTGACAGATTTATCTTCAACACCAAACACAAACAAAGTAATTTTTAGTTTCTAATTGTTGCTGTTGTTTGCTTTTAGATATATACTTTATTAATCATGTCCTCTTTATAATATAATCTTCAAATTAATTGAATTAAGATGTTTTCCTTGCAGAGTTACCCCACCCGCAGACAACACTGCTTGGTGGTGAGATGCTTTAAATAATACATCTTTTTAAAAAAAGTAACAACTGAACATGTTGGTAGTCAAACTAGTTAATATAAATGCTTTCTGTACTAAATACAAATTTTTTTAGATATCCGTGTTTTACATTGGCTATTGCTATTAAATTAATGGGTTTGCTACTTGTGTAGTGGGCAGCATTCATGCTAACAAACATAGCTAGACAACAGGTAGAGAAAGCTGCTCTATGTGCATAATAACTGAACAGTAGATGGAAACATAAGTCTGTCTAATGTTCAAAGTTTATGCCAGTACCATTAGAAGTAGACTTATAAATTACAACTTTAGATTTGTTGCTCAGATATGACTATTCTCTCTGAAAGTATATGGAGCAATGGATTCGTTAGCAAAGTATTATATCAGTGAACCACGAGACTTTTGCAACTAAGTATTTTTGGACACATGAAAACAAAATGGAAACATTGTTCTATAACCAACTGTTAGTTTGGCTTGGTTTGCATCTTCAGAACCTGGATTCCTCTTTTTACCAAATTAGTCAAGAGTAAATTGCCAGTTCATCTGTCCTACTGATGGAATTCTCTTTAAATGTATTTAAATCTTTTGTTCTCCTGTATTCCTCCACATATTTGCGTGCAGCTTCTCCTAACTCTGAGGGGGGGGGGGGGGGGGGGGGGGGTGCTGGAAAAGCCAGGAGAACCTGCAGCGGAGGGGGGGGGGAGGGGGTGTTGGGGAAACCAGAACACCTGACGCAAAGCTGTAGAGACTCAGGATTGAAATTAGTTAAAGTTAGGAATCATTGGGTCTATTTAGTTTTCTATGTTTAGCTTTTCCACATTGGCTCCTTTTTTTTTTAGCCCAATATGTAAAACATTAGAATAGAAACATCATTGAAAAACCATGGTAAAAATCTTTAAAAGCACTATATTTATAAATGTCTAGTTAGTTGAGGCTTTCACAGCATCTGTGCAAATCATCCAGTGGAGGACATTTGCAGGACGTTATCTTAGCACTGGCTGCTCTGTAAATATTTGAAATGCTTTTCCAAAACCACATAATTCCCTGGGATTTTGTTTGTACTAAAACTGATAAGGTGAAATTTTGAGTGTTTTTTTTTTTTAAAAAAACACTCAACAGTGGACATAATGCACCTGTTAAAGTCCTGCAACCACCACATGCGGTCGCCTCACTTTCAGTCCAATCACAAGAATTAAAAAAACAACCCGGAGCAGTCGATGGCTTGTGGTGAAGCTTCATCAGACATCCACGATTGTAGCAGCTAATCAGTGGTGTGATAGATGCTGAGTGTGACAGATGGATAGCGTGTCACACGTCTCACCAGATTTTGATATTTTAAAAGACAATAGCACATTGTGCAAGTCCATTAACCGCTCAGCGTCTTTCACACATTCAAGCTATTTGTAACAGTGAGGCAGATGGTTCTGCTCTTATCACCGCATGCTGACAGCGTTTTTCAAAACACTCAAACCCCAGATCTAGACATGGATGTGTGTGAGCTTGCCGCCTTCTACGAAAGATGCGATTAGTGCGTTCTTGCGTGTGTGTGTGTGTGTGTGTGTGTGTATGTGTTTGTAGTTTTAAGGGAAAGCTTCAGATGTTGCCATAGCTGTTCCTCTGTGATATTCTGATTCACTTTGATGCGAGGACCTCATCGGTGCACACAAACATAAAAAAAACAAACACAAGCATTACTTCAGACAGCTGGTCCTTGATTAAATCCCCTGCTTTTGTAATTATTCAGATTTGGCTCACAAACACAGGTGGAATTCACGGTATCAAAAAAGGAAAAAGGAAAAAAAAACAAGTGCAGCTTTCAGTCGATGTCCAGATGGGTCCCTGACACACTGCGTGCTCGCAGCTTGTTATTGAGTTCAGGATGTTGATCTGGGACTGAGGACTCGGCAGTTGTTTACTGGGGTAGAGCAGCGTTGCCTTGTCAAGTCCCACTAAGCTTCAGCTAAGTATCACAGAAGAAAAGCCAAAAGGAAACTGCTGGTTTGCTGAGGTTAAGCTTTATGAGCTATCTACAGCAAAAGGGCTTATTCTGGCCTCTATTCACTTCTATATTTTTAAGCTTGGGGTTAGGCTGCTCATAACTCTTGAACTTTCTGACATTGTTTAACTTCAGAACCACAGACCGCAATGTGTGTAATTTCGATTTTATGTGGTAGAACAACAGAAAGCAGTGAATGTTTGTGAAAGAGGAAAATGGTGTGGTCATTTTAAAATTAAAAATCTGAAAATTGTTGTGCGTATTTGTTTTCAGCGTGCTTGAGTCAATATACTTGTTAGAACTATTTTTGTGCAAATACAGCTGCAAGTCTTTGGTGTATGGCCTGGCCAGCTTTGAAGATCTAGAAACTGAAATGTTTTCCCATTACTCCTTATGCAATAGCTCGAGCTCTGTCAGATTGAAAAAAGTGCATCTGTGAGCATAAATTTAAAGTCCTGCCATTCTCAACTGGATTTAGATAAAATCATCCTCAAACACAGTGTCTGAGCCACTGTAGCATATGAAAATGCTTTAATAAATCCCAATTGCAAAGTCATCTACCCAAATGATGTTTGCTCTGCTGGCGGAGAACTGGGAGGGGCTTAGCAGGAGTGGAATTGATGCGGATGGGACTTTAATACCACCCACGGGCAAAATGTGTTGTTTTGGCCAAACCTTTCAAGAGTCAAAGATATCCTGCAAGTTCCCAACTCGGTTGATGTGCAAAAAGCCTCGGTGCTCACAGGCTGACAGGAGGGAGAGAGGAGAGTGGATGGGAAGAGGCAGGGCCAAGGGGTGGACTAGCTGGGTCAGGCTTGGAGCCCATTCATAACTGCTTGCAGTTCTAGTTCCAGCTCTAGCTCCAGCTATTTGAAGCCTCTAATTGTTTGTCTTCCAGGATTGTGTTTATCTCCGTCCGTCTTCCAATTAACTCTGAACAACATCTCCATTTCTGCCGTAGAAAAGTATCTCTGCAGTGTGACACTCCAACCAGCATTTATGAAATAGCACTTTGTGCATCTAGACAGTGGAGTTCAATGCATAAACTATCTTTAATAAAGGATAGATTTTTGGATAGAACATCTAATATCTACCCTGTCAACAGATTCATCTACATCAGTCTGGATGTTAACATGGGGTAATTAGTGCTTTCCTTGCTTTGCCTGTCAGTTTATGAGGACAGACATTGTTTTCTTTGTGTGTAGTTGATCTCTACTCTTCTGATGTTTTTAAATGTGGACATTTTTCAGACTTGTAGAAAAAAATATTTTTTTATGTAGTAACAGTTTGCGAGAAATATCACTTTAGGGCAGATTACGGAAATATATTTAATTCAATTATTTAATCATTTATATGACTAAATGACTGCCTAATTGTTCGATCCTAACTATCAAACAATGCAGCAAAGTTTAGTTTACTATTCAAACTGATTTATCTAAGAATATCCAGCAGATTTTATTGAATCCACTCATCCCCAACAAGCATGTAGCAACAGCGGACTGTTAAAAAAATCATGACTCAATTTACTTAGACTTTTTTTTTGCACTACTATTTTCCCACTAAAATACAAATAGGAGTTTGAATACTTTAGCAAAATATTGCATGTACCCCATTAGTGTCTGTTATTCTTGTATTATTGGCTTAAAAAATAAATGAGTTGCCGGTGAGCTGTCCATCATCCCTGCCGCTGGCTCCTCTTCACATCTACTCCTCCTTATTTTCCGCCTTTTCAAACCTCCTTCACCTCCGTCCTCCACCTCCACCAACAAACTGCTGACAGTGGAATGTCACAGAACGGCCGACTGTGTAACAACTCGCCAGTTCAATGATCACCTAATTCGGCAGCTCACTCGTTCCGCTAATTTGGAATGAGAACACGGATCTCTGTGCCTCGTACAAGGAGCAGAGTCGATTTCTAGGCGAGCATCCTGCCTACATCTGATGAAAAAAGACAAATTCATCCAAAGCGCCTAACTGTCACATCAAGTGTGCTCATTTTTTACGAGTGGCCTCAGAGAAATTTAAGCCCATAAAAGTGACATTATTACATATCATGTTGAGTTCTTACACTGTGAAAAACTCATTGCATTCGAACTGATTTATAGATCGGAGTACAATTCAACTTGTTTAGTGTCATTACTCCACAGCAGCAAGAGATAGATGAGTTGGGTATTATCAGGCTGCATGGTGCAGTGATTATATATCTGACAGAATTCTAATGTTTTATTAGTTTTATTTTCTTTTTACCACCAAGTTGGTTTTTCAGTTAGATAATTTGATAAATCACTGACAGGACAAGAATCATGTGGCCCCCCGACAGATTTCTTCTTTTTTTCCTTTTTGGTCACACTTTCTGTTCAATAAATGCATTTTATTGAACTGAAAAATGCAGTTTTGAAATGATGATTGTTTTTTTTTTTAAGTGAAGAAAAGCAATGTCATTTATCAAAAAGTAATTACGCCTTAAACGGGAAAATTGTTCCATCCTTGGTGGCAACAGCTGCCATTAAAGCGTTGGCAGGGAGTCTTTTACATCACTGTGGAGATAGTTTGGCCAGCTAATCTTTGACAGAGTTCTGGCACCTTGGATGGTTTTCGAGCATGAACGGCTTTCTTAAGGTCTAACGACGGCATTTAAATCAAATCTACATCCAGACTTTACCCCAAAACCTTCTTTTTTAAAAAAAAATCCATTCAGAGTAACACCTGCTGGTGTGCTACACATCATTATCCTTTCACATCACGAAAGTGTGCTTGAGCTTAAGGTTAAAAGCTAATGGCTCTTAGCCCGCACTCAGTTAGGGTAAATGGTTCAGGTCCAGCAGCAGCAAATCAGTCTCAGATCATCACACTGCTGCTATTATTTATTACTGTAGATATTATTTTTTGAAATGCACACAAAAAAATGTTTTAAAAACTTTCCCTGGATATTTTTCTGAAGGTTTTCAGATTCATCAACATCTGCTTTGGCTAATCTGGGATTGACTTTTTTTTATATCTTTATTGGTCAGCAGTTATGTTGTCCTGGTAACTCTTCCTCTTTCTTTATACTAGAACATGGTGAGTTGCTTTTGGAGATGTTTTAGCTTACTTCATGCTGTCAGATACGTTTTCTTAAGGAGATATTTTAGAGATTTGGCAGAAGAGTGAGTTGTCTGATTATACAATTTATTTCATGATCTGAAACATGTAAGTGTGACGGATAAGCAGAAACAAGATTAAATCTGTTTTGGTTTATCCTAGCTTTAGTCCTCGTGCGCAATTCTTAGGACAGTCATGTCTGGTTAATCAGCGTCCGTCAACGCTTGGATTCAAATTAAATTCACCTGGCTGACCTACAGATGCAGTCCAATGAATCAGGCCACTCTTGAGTGATGTGAGTGACAGGCGGTGTGCCAACCCACCAATCACCCGGCAGCATTAATGAGAGGTGAGCATGAGGTCGAGTTGCTCGGCCTGTCTGGCTCCGCCCTCTCTGCAGCTGTCAGTCACCCCGGGCACAGAGCCACTGCTCCCGCAGAGACGATGACACGTGCCAGCCTGATGGTGCGACACCAGAGGGAGCAAGGGGGTAAGAGTGACAGCTGGGGTGAGTGATGAGGATCTGATCGATGTCCCCCTTTTCCACCCTCCTCTGGCATGCCAACAGAGGGGATGCAAGGATGGAATGAAGGAGGGTGTGAGGGATGTTTAGGAGGAAAGGGGAATCGAGAGAATGATGGATGGCGTAAGGACTTCACTAAGTAAAGAGCAGCAAGGAGAAAATGAAAAATGACATCTGAAGGGATGAGAGGAGTTGCAGAGACCACAGTCATTGCCCTAATCGGTTTTATTTGTTATTTCAGCTTACCTCGGGGCCAGCAGAATGTTTGCTGTTGTGCAATAATGTCAGAAACAAGCCGGTAAAGGAGATTTATGCATGGCGTAGCACTGTTACAGTCGACGCAGATCTCTAAACCCCGTGTAATGTGTTCTGCGAGTTAAAATGGATGCAAGGAATTATTTGCACACACGGGGCCATGTGACTCAGATTTATGTACACTGAAAGAGAGAAAAGTGCATCTCTAACAAATTGTTTATACATGCTTCAGCGGAATTGTCTTTTAATGGTATAGGTTATTGACCATTAGACCTCAATTACTCTCCTTATGTGTCCTCGTGTGTTTCTCAGTTTCATTTTGTCTACAGTTGCTCGTAAAACCTACCATTTCCGAATACATCTGCCTCATTTGGGTCTCTATCTTTCAAGTCAAATAAGAATGTAAATTTTAACCATGAAAAACTCATTTGTATAGCTCAGTGTGATGAGGTCACTGTCTTCTCAAGTAAAGGTTGGAGCGAGGATTGACCTTGTGCAGAAACTGGCGCCACTTCAGGACCTGAACTCCAGTCGGTCTGCAGGGCGCGCTCAGGCACACATAAGCCTCATTGTTAGGACTGTCTGTGGTCGGGATGTCTCTGTCAAGTAGAGCTCAGAGCGGAGCTGGCGAGCTAAAGATGTTGTGGACATGTGAGGCGGGAATGCAGTATACAGAATCAGTTTACTTGGAATGTTAACGTTTGAATCCGTAGACATGAAAGCAAGGAAAAACTTAAATTGATTTGACATATGATAGCATAGTGAAGTAAAACAAAGCCACTGTCTGAACTATTCTTTAAGGCTTCAAAACCGATTTAAGTTTTCATAGTAAAACAAGATTTTTCCACCCATTTCCCCCCACTTGACTTATTGGAATCAAGTGGTGTGAGGTACAAGCAAAGGCACTCAGTTATCAAGAAATGATGAAACACAGTTTTCTGAGGCCCCCTTTACACTGAACTAAGCCCACTCTCTTTTGAAGTATTACAGAAAAGTTTTGGGGTGCATCAAAAAAACAGGACACCCCGGTTTTGTGTAATGCAGGATTTTTTCTTGTTTTAAACATGAACTTAAGATTGAGTTGGAATTAATTCTTCATGGTGGCTGCATATCAGTGGAGGACTATGCTAGAAGCAGTGTTAGCTCAGGCACGATGTGTAGCCTGAATGCCAAGTTATGAATTGGTTATCAGGAAATTTTATTGAGAACTATCGATGCTGGTTGGATCCTAAGGCTGCAATCTCGTCACACACACGCCAGAGTGGCTGCTTTCTGAATATTTTTTCTACCACTGTTGACTATCCAGCTGCTTTCATAGTGTGTCTTAGCACTGCACTGGCAGCTACAAACATATGCTTACATGCAGCTAAAAATGAACAATCCATAATTTTGGTTCACCATTATTCCCACACCTTGCACATAGAGGTGAATATGCAATGTTTTTCCTTTGAAAAGTGAGTTACAGATATAGGGAAGAACACTGCTCCAAATGTACAATTTGGAAAATATTTGTTAAAAGAGCTGTTTAAATGCAAAGTGCATCAAAATTTAATGATTTAAGGATATGCCTTTTTAAATTCAGAAGAGTAGACCTTGTAATTGCACATTAGAAAGTTGTGGGAGATCAAGAGAATCTGAAATACGGATGTGGAGAAGCGCACACTACCAAATGACACCTAAAGATTGGTTTGTGGGTAAATCAGAAGAACCTGTGAGAATTCTAAGCTGCAGTTAAAATGCAAAGTGCATCACAATGTAATCATGCATGAGTATATCCGTTTAAACACAGGCCAGTTGGTTCTTTGTACAAAGCCAAAGGGTGTCCATGTAGCCTTCTTTCATCTAGACCTCAGAGAATGCTTCACATCTCCATCCATATGTATGACTTTTCAGGTCAGCACATAAGTTTCCTTTTGAAGTCAGCCTGAGTATATTAAGTCTTTCTACAGGAATATAAGTGCAGTTTTGCCACGCGGGCCCCCACTGTTCAAACTCGGCCCCTCGGCTCTGATCACCTTGTGAACTCTGTGAACACTGGGTGTAGAAGTGGGAGGCAGTGGTTTCACCACCTGAGCTCAAGTAAAATATTTGAACCTTACCTGCTTCTCGACGCAGTGCTTAGAGGCAGCAGGCCTCATCCTCCCCCTGCTTTCAGAGCTCATCTTTTGTTCTCCTGTATTCCTCCACATATTTGCGTGCAGCTTCTCCTAACTCTGAGTTTTCTTTTCATCTCTTACCTTTCCTGTGTTGTTTTATTTAGATGTTGTTGAATCCAGCTACCTTGTCTAATTTCTCCTTCAGGTTCAGTAGTCTTTTTTGTTGTTGTTGTTGTTGTTGTTCTCTGTTTGCCTTTTCTGGTGTATCTGTTAGTTTTGATTTAGCTCAGTGTTTGGATATATTTTATATCGACAGATCTTGTTCTGGGTGCGTTTTCCATGACTGATGCTATGACAAGTGCACCGGCAATTTGTATTCTAGATAACCCTCATATATGGTGTTCGCACTAATTAGCCTGTGCTCGTATGGCCTATTTCTTCTGCCTTGTTCAAGAAGATATCAAGTTGTTTTATGTCATCGTTTTAGCAGCACTTAAAACCCTTGGAAAGTGATGAAGCAAGTCTTCCTTTTTGTATTGAGGTGTAACCAGCATGTTAAGGTGTG
This sequence comes from Xiphophorus maculatus, assembly GCF_002775205.1. Taxonomy (NCBI): domain Eukaryota; kingdom Metazoa; phylum Chordata; class Actinopteri; order Cyprinodontiformes; family Poeciliidae; genus Xiphophorus; species Xiphophorus maculatus. Next base: position 7,396,970 of record NC_036457.1, read on the forward strand.
GCCTATGGGGAAACGCTGCTGAATATGGTACAAAGGATAATAGAGGAGAGGAAAATGTCACAGGGTTTTATTTCCATGATCCGTCTCAGGGTCTTGTAACGGATACACCATAGATCTAATAATAACAGGAAATCTGAATCCAATAAGGGCGAACTCTGTTCTTGGAAAGTATGAAAGGTTGATCATTGTCCATCATTGGTTTACATAATGTCTGAGTAGAATATTCTGCTCTTTTTCCTACAGCTTCCAATGCCCTTGAAGTAGATTGTTCAGTTAGTAGTCAGTGAAGTGGGAGGCAAGGGCTTCTGAGGGACCAGACTCGCACATTGAAGGGAGAGTTTTGTGGCGAGAGGGGCCGTTGCAACTTTAAAAGTCTCATCTCTATGCCTGCAGGCGACTGATGTTCTTTACTGAAGGAGCAAATTGAGTTTGCATGCCTTGATGATTTATTATGTCTATTGCTCAGGGGTATTTGCAAATACAATGCTGGAAAAAAAAACAGCACATTTTCTACCATGTTAGTGCCATTTTTCTTCCCCTTGACTGATATAAACTTGGTGCTCTAAGGATGTCAAAGTGCTCAGTTGTGGTTTCGGTGCATGTGTGTGTGGTAGTTATTCACGGTTAACTGAGGGAGCTGGAAAAATGCAAATTTAAATTTGCATTTATCAACCAGAGATAATTCACTAAACACTTAAAATATGCAACAGTTCCGCAGATAAATTTAGATATATGCAAATGAAAATAGTTTATTACTGTACATTAGGTTAATTGAACTGAACGACTGTCCAAACAAGCTTTCAGCGGTAATGAAAAACAGCTTCTGCACTTGTGAATTTGATGACTGCGGTATGTTTTTTTCTTTCATTCTTCCTTTTTTTTTATCACAGATGTCTATGATGTGGAAGAGCCTGAGATGATCCCACTCATCACACTTGTGGGCTTGGAGCAGTGATTTTATACGACATCTGTGATGAAAGTAGTTTTCCTATTTGTTTTAGCACTATTGGGATGATAAAAGACCAGCTGGAATGCTGTTGCACTCTTGTAACGACTGAGTCTTAGAATGTGAACATTTCATGCGTCACTTTAAGTTCTTCAGATTATTCCAGGGCATCTAGATGAAATTAATCTCATTTGGAAACTTCCCTGTTTGTGTTCAGACTTTAGAGCTTTAGACGTGCATCTGAATGGTTCAGCAACAACTTATCCTGTCCTGGCCTCACTTAAGTTTTATTTTCAGAATGATTCCTGCAGACTTCGTTATGATGGTAATGACAGTATGGACAAAGAAAAAAGCTGGTGAAATGAGCTTAAGTTAGAAAATAATTTATTTTATAATTGTGATTCGATCAAAAACTTTGTTTCTGCATTTTGACTTGTTTCACAAATAGATTAAACAATATTAGCCACTGGGTCGTTATTTTGAAGGGCTTTCAGACATGAATTGTTTCTGATAATAACAGCAAATAAGCATGTGTTAGGTAAAGTAAACTCTAGACTTTTAATTTCCCAATATTCCCACCAACTGTCACATTTTCACCAAGACTCCTGATTCCTTTTGTAGCCCATCTCAGCCTGATGCAAAGATTTTGACTTGTCCATGTGGGAAGCATTTGAATGACAGAAATTTATTTTGTAAACAAGTTCTATGCATATTTTGAGGTCAAGAGCATCTTTTATTGAGTGATTTATTGGTGGTTTGGTTATTTGTTTGATTTTTAGTTTGTTGGGTTGATTGACTTATTGGTTTGTTGTTTGGTTGGTTGGTTAAATGGCTGATTTGTTGATTTATTGCTTGATGTTTCAGATTATAACATGGTTTTTGGTTCTGTAGTTGCTTGTGTGGCTGATTAGCTGATTGTTTGCTTGGTCGTCAGTTCGTGTCTTGCTCAGTTGGTTGGTCAGTTTCTATCTGCAAAATGGGAGTGCTGCTAGTATTCTGAATTCTGTGTTTGGAATTACCTACGTGTTAATGTCAGTGACTCACAAATTAATTTCTAAGTTTTGAGTGATTTCTAAGATTTTCAGATTTTTTGCACACATTGAAATTGAACCATCGTAAAAACGGACTTATCAAAATGTAACTATCATAAAAAATTTAACTTGTCAATTTGTACATGAGCAGACATTAAAAAAAATTGGCAGATCAAATACTTATTTCCCCCCGCAGTACGTTGGATTTGTTAAATTTAGACATCACTCTTGTAAAACTGAAGTAAGAAAAAGTTGAAATAGTTGTTTTTGTAATTTCAACTTTACGAGCTTATCAGGTGCTTCGTCGTGTCACAGCTGAATATCACTCTGGGTTTATAATTGCTTTTTATATTTTCCTATTATTCCACATAATCATAGCATTTTTCTGTAAATTGCCATTCAGTTCACAGGTTATTCAGCAGATTCTCAGGACGTAGTTCATGGATGAGTTTGGAAGCAGATGAGAGGTCGAACCCAACAAACATGGATTTTATCCGGTTTGTATTCTGAGCACAATCTTGAGCTCAAAATTAATACACGGGGCCACAACTTTGGGGGTCTACACTGGAATTTTAACAAATTATCTTTGTGGAAGTTTCAGCGGTGAACATTGTGAAATGCAAGCCTCCACAGCTCAGTTTTCTCAGCAACTTTTAAATTGAAAGATGAGACCAGAGTCACCCAAGCAAGAGACGTCTTGAATCAGACGAACCACAGGATATTCTTACCACTTCGCCTACCTCCTGAGTCACAACTGACAATTAGAAGAAAGTTTTTTGACTAAAATAGTCTGCAAGTGGATGCCTTGCGGAATCCATCTAGAGTTATTCAGAGAATAACTGAGCATTCCTAAAAATATTATTTTGTTATTCCGTCAATGCATTGGACTATTACGTTCAGAGTTTTTGACATGTTCCTGCCATTAATTTCCTAAGCCACCCGATGTCTTTTTGGGCCTTCCAGGATACCAGAGGGTCAAGCAGAAGCCGGGTCGCTGGCGGCAGGAAGGCTCCGCTCCCTGGAGGACCAGCTGACCAGAGCCAAGCAGAAGATTCACAGCTTCCAGAAACTAACTGGAGATGGTAAGTAGAAAGGTGTTTTGCAGCCTGGAAAACCTTGGAAAGTGTCAGCATTTTCCAGGTTTGGATTAATATGATGGGGGGGAATAGAATCTGGACAGGTATTTATTCTAGACTTCAATACTTTTCTTGTAGTCTCAAATTCCCATCCATCTGTCAGTTTCTATCTCCACTCTGTATTCAACCATTCATCCCACCTTGCTCTATATCATCAACCCACTCATTGGTCTGTTGGTCTTCCTGTTAATCATTTTCCCTATAATATTTCCTGGTTCCATTGCCAGTAATATCTACCTTAAATTCATTCTGAAGTCTTTCATTTATACCTTTGACAAAGATCGAAAAGTATAAATGAAGAGAAAATCCAGAAATCTGCCGAATAATGAAACTTAAAATAGGCTCACCCAAAACGGCTGCAAGACGGGGTTTGGCACAAAGTTGGAGCATGTTGAGCGCATTGTAAGTGTGTGTGGGCTCACGATATAAATCTAGATATGGTGTGAAACCTCTCAGCTGCTTGTGTGAGCTTTTGCCTGCAGGGACGATGTCAGTTGAGGCCAGTGTTCAACCCGCTGCAGCCTGACGACGGCAATGATGACGGTGGAGCCACAGCGTCAATGGGGCCGGGTTATATGTGTGTGCTTCCTACTATAAGCAGTGGTCAAAGGGGCAGGAAAGCTGTCAGGTGAATGGGGGAAACGTGTGAATGAAGTGGGAGCAGTGTGAATCCCCCCGCCGGCAAAATAAGAGACTGAGAGGGAAGAAAAGAGACGGGGAGAAAATAAAAAAGGACATGTGAGCGTAGAGGGCAGTGGAGGGTCAGTTTTTCCATCATGCTGCAGGGGAGAAAAAGCTAAAAATACCCTCCAGCTTTTTCCACCAGCAGAGCGGGTAAAGTGAGGAGAGTATCTGAGGTAGAAGATTTAAAAAAAAAAAAGAAGAGCTTTACCATCTCCAACACTACCTCCAACTTCTCCTGCTTGAGGCTGTTCTTCTCTTTGCTCTGTTCTTTTCCATTCTGTTTCTCTCAACAGAAACCAGGGCAGGCACATGCAGTACCCTTGTTGGCTGCTCCACATTGTCTGGGTTCAAAAGGGGTATAAATTTCCTGTGTGTGAAAAACATGAGAGAGATTATGCACAAAAGCAGTGATCAAGTGTTTCCTAACGATGTCAAAGTAACCTGGGGTCAGAGTTCCCGTCAGCACATTTACTGGCGAGAGGTTATTTATCCACTATGATCAGAATCTTTTGAGAACGTATTTAGTTTCTTCAGTCTGCATTTGAGTCTGCGTTATTGGTTCATTCTCTTTGATCACACCGGCCGCTTCAAAGTGTTATAAAACCCTGCCGTTCTCTCCTCCCTACTCTCCCCGCAGGGCCCGGCCCCACGCAGGAAGAGCTGCGCAGGAAGGTGGAGAACGGCGTCAAGGAGTTCTGGTACTTTGTGCGGAGCGAGGTGAAGAGGCTTTCCAATGTGGAAATCAGCGAGAGGCAGAAATATGCTGACACACTCCTGCAGGACCTGGGACATCAGGAGAGGTGAGCATGTGCAGCAGCCTCTGAGTTAGGGAACTTCTTTACTCCTTTTAAGCTCGGTTTGCACTTAGTTCCCTCGAGCAATATACAGTGCTCTAGGTTTGTGTTCCTCAAATTGTTTGGTTTGTTTTATTTATTTCTAATTTGAAAGATTGAAACCATTAATGAGACACACAGGAGGCCCATGCTCCTTGTAGCAGTGCATTCCACAAATTTCTTATTTTATATTGCTGTTGGTAAATCTAACACTACACACCACTTTGAAGCCACCAACCCCGCCGTGGAGAACAGTAGTGGCAGCATCATGCTGTTGAGATGCTTTTCTTGAGCAGTACTGAAAGACAAGTCTGAAAAAGACTTGTGGCAATCAGAATCAGAATTTTTTTTATTGTCATTGTGCAAGAAAGCACAACAAAGTTTGTTTCTACAAATTCTACAAGGATAGAAGTTTAGCTAATAATCTTTGCAAAAGCTTGAAAACTGTTATTCATGGATGATCTTGACTCAGTCTAACTGAGCTTGAGCTGTTTTGCAAAGAACGGGCAAAAACCTTTCCATTTGTAGGGGTGCAACGCCGATAAAACAGTGTTCATCAGCCCTGTACTTAGATGTGCTTCTTTTCCATCACAAAGAAACCTGTTTACATTTTTAGTTAGGTGTGTGGCAGCAAGAAAACACCTAAAACGAGCAGGACAGTGAGCCCTGAGGGCAGCGTTTAGAAACACTCTATAATCCTCATTGTTGTAAGTGCAGCAAAAGATGGCATATTTTTTAGGTATTTGTTAACAATAAATGTTGAATGTGTTGCCCTGTTTTGTTTTGTCTCAAATAGCATCCTGATAAAATGCATCAAGTAGCTCTATAGCAAAATACAATAGCCATTGTGTTGTCCTTGAAAATAGAGAAACATGTCTGCTTCAATTGAGTTTTAGACTCTAATGTGTGATATGAGTTTTGCCGGTGTGAAAAAAGATGGCTTTTTCTTGTCACAGCCATCAAGAAAAATGACTTTGTGGGACTAACAGCCTGCTATGGACTTGTGTCCCTGTATTAACAGGTTATTGGATAATAAAAGGCTTAAAATGTCTGAAAGTAAAAAAGCCATCACAAGAAAATGGTTAAAAGCAGAACATAACATTTAATTAATGCAAAATATATATCTTTTTTTCCATAAAGTAACTTGTAGTTACTCTGACAATGTCCTCTGCATGATGTGAAGAGAGGCCCCTCAATAGTTCAGTTATTCATGACTCAAAATAGGCAGTAGAAAAACACACAAAATAAATTATAGAATAAATCTACAGGTGATTGAAGCCAGTTTGATGGATGCAGATAGAAAGTTTGCAGTGTTTTATTTCATAAACAGAAAATTTAATAATTTATTTTCCTAAATAAATTATCTTTAGCTAAACACTTAAGATAGCTTAAATGTGCCAGCAGAGACACTCATTAATCCCAAAGCTCTATGGAGCAAAATATATTGTTAAAGTATTTTGTGGAACGAAAAACATTGGGGGATTGCCATGTCTTTTCAAAGAAACTATGAATTATTTATATTTAATAATACATTTAAATTACATACATTTTTATCTGAAGCTTGTTTTTTTCTCCTGCAGTCAGAAAGTCACTTATTACCAGATGGTTGCAGTTTTGCTCCAATTTTTAAGCAAATACATAAAAATACTAACATTTTCCAAATCAGAATGTCTTTTAAACAGTGTTATCTTTCTTAAAAACTACCCTCCCAACCTTCATTTTCTGTTTCTGTTTTATTTAAAGACAACAACTAAAAAACTCCCACATTCAAAATAATAATAAAGAAAAAACATCAACCAAAATTGCTTCTTCTCTGCTAGGACTTGATTTGGATCCTGGCATCTCTAACACTGCTCAGCAGCACACGCTCCTTTCAGAATAACAAAGGACAAAAAAACACGCCCTCTGAATCACCTGAAATTAGCTGCAGAAGGAAAAGTAGGTGTCACATTCCTAGATGTAATCCTTCCTGAGGCAGTTTACAGGACCTATTGTCTCAGGCATCGCTGCCTAAGTAGCTTTCCAAAAAAGAGATTAACCACCACATACACACAGACTAACTGATGTGGCAAAATATCTTGTCTGTATTTACTTACCACGTCTCTCTCTTTTTTTGATTAACTTATGTGTGATAAGGATAGAAATGGGAGAATGAAAAGCAGCAAAAAGAACAAATGTGCAACTTCATCTTTTACATTCTGCTTAGGATAGGGCATGCTGTGTTCCGAGTACAGCCTTGGTCTTGAGTGTTTTACCGAGTAAAATAGAAATGGAGCTCTAAAATTGAAGTATGAAAGGATTTTCCTGCTTTTCCAGTGGAATCAGTCGTTGCATTACGAGCCGCTTTTTGGGCTCATTCTTCCTTTCGGATATGGAAATAATGTTGATGTTCACAGCTGGCAAGCAAAGAAACATATGTAAATCTGATAGAAGTAATGTGTAGTGATTCTGTGTTCGTAGAGATTCCTTGGCTGTATGCTAACCATCACTTAGCATTAGGAGTGCTAATTAAACAAACCTCGGGATCTGTCACATAAAAACCCATTAAAATAAATTTGAATTTGTGGCTGAAACATGACAGAATGTGTGTTATCTCACGCTACTTAGTTATTGAAAAAGTGTGCCTTAAATTATATCGTTTAATAGTTTACTTCTTATTACTGTGAGGCCCAAAAATAACAGGGTAGTATTTCAAACTTGCTAAGCAGCTTAAGAACTTGCTTCTGTTTGTAAAAGTAGATTTGTGCGATATTGCGATATTTTGTGGTTCTATTGTGATACCAGTAAAAATTATGGTAAAAAAAAAAATTTCTTCTCTGCAAAGTAGAGAAGTACTACAAATGTTTGATGTAATTATATATTACATCAAACATTTAATCAACATATGGGAAATATGAGAAATGCCCACCCCTATATGAAAGTCATACGTTTAACTTTAGGATAATGCCTTTCGTCCCCCACCTTTCCTGTCTGTTTTCTCTCACATGATCTGTTCGTAGTCTTGCTGTAATCTCAACTTGAAACTCTGTATTTGCATGTCCGGTCCTAACCTTGCAGGGAAATGCACGACCGAAATGTTTGAGTGGCCTTCACGCTGCACATATGAATGACCACAAATATTTATGTTGGCACACACAAACTCATCTGCAGGGCTTCAATGCTGCGTATACGTCCTCTGTCTCGGAGCCAGATCCCACAGGGCCTGTTGGCTGATTCCTTCTTGCTCCGTTTTGCGGCCAGCCAGGTGTGTTCCTTACCGCACTGGGCTTGTGATGGTTCCCCTGTGTGAAAATTTTTTAGATCCATTTACACACCACACACGCACACACACACCATGCCTGCTGCTTCAGAATGTTACAATGAGTGATGATACTGTCTAAGTTAGCTTAGAAAGACACTCTTCACAATGGCACACTGCTGAAATGAGACAGTGCGTTTCTTCTGCTTTGTGTGCATGTGTGTGTGTGTGGGTGTGTTTACATGGGCTGCTGAATACATGTGTAAGAGTTCTCCGTCGCACAGGATGTGACTGATTTGGGTCGAGAAGTGAGTAATAAATTAAGCTTGCGTAAGTGTGTCTGAGTGTGTGATGCGTTTGCCCTTAGCTGCATATATCAGAAGTCTCGGGCATGTCTGAGAGTGGATGGCCACGACGTTAGGCAGTGTGTGACATGCACTCGGATTTGCTGTCAGTGGGATGTAGATGGCAGACTTAATCCAAAATACAGCTCAGGAGCCAGAGAGAAGCTGCTGTTGTCAACCAGCATCATAGATGCATAGGTCGTCTTCGAATCTATAAATATCATATAGGAATTGAGTCTTGAAATGTTCAAAACCAGGAATGATTTGAAGGCCTTAAAATATATCAACATATCTGAAGCTCACCTTATTTTTTAAAGGATATTGTAATCTTCATTACAGGATTGTATTTTATTTAATGTTTTTTTTTTCAATTTGAAGAAAGCAGTACACATATTTGCTAAAAAAATATCTTCTGCTCATGATCCTGGCTTTTAACGAATAGGAAAAGTAGTAATCCGTGCTAACAATAAAGGTTTAACCCGACTTAATGTAAGATTAAAAAAAAAACCCAATAGATTATATGTATTTTTATATCATGTATAAGTCTGGTTTAAAAGTTATGCTCACAAATTGTTTTTTTTTTCCTGAAACCTTTGCATTACTCTCTGTTTTGATTTATTTGGTTCTGGTCTTTGTTTGGTCCAGCTGTATGTTATGAAATGTTATGAACGGACCGCTGACCAAACCAGTATAATTCTCAGTCATGTCATGCTGTTACATGTTAGTTGTTGATAGTATGCATAATTGAGAGACATGCAGTGCTTAATGTTTGTGCATACACAATCTAGTTTATGATAAACAAACAAATACTTATATTTATTATGCTAATTGCAGAACCTTATGGGTTTATGGCAACCACAGACCCCAGATAGCTTGACATTTATTCAATAATTTCATATTTATTGCAATCCAAGCATTTCTTGGCAATGCTAATATTGCGTACACTGATACTGAGATACATTTGCAATATGTGGCGCATCCCTAGTTATTGGAATCATAAGTCACATTCTTTACAGTAGGACTTGAGTAAATTATTTTAAATTACTTTGTTCTGAAAGTAAAAGACAATAAAATATTTTATTTGAGGTTCAAGACAAGTTGCTTCTCATAATAAAAAAAGAAAAACAAAAAAACCCCACACTTTTCATAACTAATTTTCCATGTCTCACATTCCTCTAACTGAATGCACTGAATGCCTCCATTCAGTTCACATAGTCTTGCAAACAGTGGAACTTTTCACCTTTGGTGGCTTATGTGAAACTCTGCTTGTGAAAAACAGCACTGTGACCTATTGGGTAAGTTCTACATAATGCTACAAGATTTAAGCGAGGTATTTCCCCCCATGCAGTAGGTATAAGTCTTTTTTATTTTGCCTCTGCTGTTGTCAGGTTCAGAGAACAGCAAGCAGTAGAGCATGCGAGTAAGCTGCTTGCACAAGCAGACTATTGTTCCTGTGGTTTATTCATACAGAGGCTGTACTGTAGTTATTGTGAGAAAACAGTTAGAAGATATTGGAACTTTACACCAGAGTGATTATTTTTAGGGCTAGTAATTTCTCAAAGGTCAAGATTATCCTGCAAAGTGGAGCTCTGGACTTAATAAAATTGTTCCGTTACAGTGAGATGTAAAACAGCTGCAAGGGAAAAGGTGGTTTCGCCCCATAAAGTTGCCAGTTCTACAGCCGTATTGTGCAGTTTATGTAAAAACAGTGTGTTAATTTTTATTAGTTAATAATAACACCCAAGTAAATGTAGCAATGTTTCCCTGCAGACAGCTAGCCCTCTGCTTGTAATTCTATTTTCTTGTTTTTTTTTCTGTTTAACTTCCCACGGCATCACCAGATGCAGTGTTTGGGCGCTGGGTGATTAAACACCAGCGAATGAGAGCTTGTGGCTGTGATCGTCTATCACCTTCATTCATACAAAACATGCTCCATTGGCGAAAAGTTAGATTTGAAATAAAATCCAGGAACAAAGCAGCTCCACATGGCTGCTTATCATAATGAAAGCCGAGCTCATGGCTGTTTTCATACCGATACGTACACCGGTTACTGAAGCAGGTATTGCCATCTGTTTATCTGTTTCTGAACTGCAATTTCACAGTTTATATTTGCATTTGGTAATCTACACCAGCACAAACACTACTCTCAAAATAATCAGATGCTCAAATAAACAGCAAGCTTGGTAAACAGACCTGTATGTGGATGCAGCGTTCTCCTGCCCTGGTGGTTACATAACTCATCATGTTTGTTTGTAACTTTTGATTATATCCACAGTACAGTTGCATTTAGGTTTTCAGCTTTAACCTCACTGCTACCTAAACTATTACCCTTCAGCAATATTCTGGTGACACTTACCATCTGGCAACTGGTAGCAAGCAGCCAGCACCTCCTTTTCTCTTCATTTTGTTTTTGTTTGCAATTCTACATGAAATGTATTCTGTCTTTTTCTTTACATTTTCGGTAGCCAGAGCTATAGATCAGGAATTAACAAACCGTTAGATAAAGATGGGGACATTTTTTTGTTCAATAGTGTTGAGAATACACTTTACTTAAAAACTTAAAAACAAATACCTATACTGTTTGCATATCCATAAAAGGCCATATGCTTTTTAATGTGTTTAGATTCTACTAACTTACTTACTAACGCCATACTGAAAATAGCTGAAAATTAAAAGTGATGAAAATGCAGACGTTTAAAAAATACATTGATTTAAATGCATATGAGTTGGATTATCTACAGTAACAACAATAATTAAAATCACATCCAAACTGCCATGATGTAAAAATATTTTCTTCTTTGTCTTTTCTTTGACTTCTTCATTGTTGTCTTCTTTAGTTTTTCTGCTTCTTTTTCTGCGCTCTTTAAATTTGCAAAGTTAATATTATAGCCTGGGATAACATTTTATAGCAACAGCAATAATACAAATGACAATAATAATTTTACCTGACTTGAGTTAGTATTATTATTAAAAGTGCAATTAATGAGTTTACAAAATATAAAATCCAAAAAATGCTTTGGTTTAATTTAAACCCTCCTCTCTGTTTTTATGTTGGGTTGTGTGTTTATCCTAGAAAGCAGAATGAGCATAACATGTTTTATAGAAAAAAGTCATCTTTATTCAGACTGTGTTTATATTCGGATGTTGGTTTAAAAAGTAATCTCATTGATTGAAAATGTGTGCTTGTTTCTACAGATCCATCATGACAGATTTATACTACCTCAGCCAGGCAGATGGAGTTGGCGAATGGAGAATAAAGGAGGCTAAAGACCTGTCAGATCTGGTCCAGAACAGAATCACCTACCTACAGGTACCTACAAACACACCTGCTGCTCAGGCCAGCTGGCCCCTATTCTCCTCCGCACAGAAACATTTAGACAAAGCTACATTGTTAGCATTCATCCGAGTGTCTGCCTCACATGGACGGGCACGCATACGCATTTTTCCGCTTTTTTTTGGCCTCATTTGCACCATCTTTATGTGCCAGCGTCAGTTTCCACAAGTAGCAGGTAAAAAGAATGAAAGCAGCCGGTTTCAGCCGCGGGATCTGACAAGCGGGATTCTTGTTATTTGTCAGCGTTTTCGAGTCAAACGCATACACACGCTCACATTCCAAAAGACAGTTGGAATGACATATCTGCAGACATGCACACACTGAAATGTCTATGCAGTTTAAAGACAAATACTCCCATGCCCAGTCAGCCACGTTGCTGCATGTTCAAAAAATACACACACACGCATAAACACCCCTACAGTATACATATATGATATTCAGGACTCATCCCCTGGCCTGAGCAGCCCCGCTCCCCTTCGCCGACTCTGCCGCCGCAGGCTTTTCGAACGGGGCGGTGCGTTGCGGCAGCGGGTCCTGCAGCATTAATGAGCCGGTGTGTTTGATGAAGAGGACCCAGTCAGTCTGGCTGGGCGGAGACGGCACCACTAACAGCTGCTGTCACCACTGCTGAGGGATCACACTGCTCTACCAGCTGCCATCACTAATTCATCACACACACCTTCATGCGCACGCGGTCGCACACAGACGGATTCACCCGCACCTACAAGCAACTGTTATTGAAGTTGAGCCATAAGATTGATGCTCGTGCTTAAATGCAAAGCGATAGCCTGTATACACACATGTGTGTGTGTGTGTTTGGCTCTCTCATGCAGTTCCATACATCTATATGTTTCACCGAGACAGACAGGCTCCTCCTTCTTGTACTGCTGTTGCTGCCACCTGCATCAGCTTTCCTCTTCTTTCCTGCCATAGCTAACTCCATCTGTCCACTCGCATCATCCAGCAGCCACGGCTCCTTCAGATGGAGCTCAGTTGTTTTTTTTGTTAGTTTTTTTTTACTCTGATATTTATTACTGTCTTGTTTATTTTTTGTATCTTCATTGCCTCCGTGGTTATTTTCCCAGCGATAATTCATCACAGACAAAATGCGCCTGGTAACAATGAGTCAAATCCCAGCTTTGTTGTGCTTTCTCATCAGCGACACAGTTCTCGTGGCATCATGCCATCGTCGGAGCTTTGTCATTGCTTAGTTCGAAGAATACATGATTACATGATGACAACCAGTAAAGTATTGCAAGAACTGTGTGAAAAGATTATTTATTTTGATTGAAAAAGAGAAAAAAAACAGGTTATGTATGTGGTTTCAGTGCTGTCTGGAAATCATGGAATTCAATTTTGCTCTTTTCCAGTTTGGAAAAAAAAGGGAAAAGTTTATCAGAGGATGGAAAATATTAGAATTTCAGGACTTTAACCGCTGCCCTTCCTTCTGTACTTCTTTCTTTCCTTCCTCTGTACATGTATTTATTCATTTATTCCTCATTTAGCCCTGATGTCCTTCATCATGTACTTTTTCCTTCCCTCCTTTCTCATATAGCTTTTCTTTCATCCTTGTGTCTTTTATTGCTGCCTTCTTTTGTTTCAGTTCTTCCTAGTGGATATCCTTTCTTACTTCTTCACCTTATTCCTTGTCATCTTTCTTGTGTTCTTCCTTCCCTCCTTTATGACAACCCCTCTTATCTTACCTGTGTCTTTCCTTATTTGGTTCTTAATTCCCTCTCTTTTGCCCTTCCTCCTGTTTATTTCCCCTGTGTCCTATCATCCTTTTCATATGTTCTTCTCTCGTTCCTTGTCCTTCTCCCTTGCTGTTTTAATGTTCCTACATCTTTGTCTTCATGGTTTTCTACCTGCCCTTCTTCCTCGTGTCGTCCTCTCAGTCCCTTTAGGCGTTTTCCTTCATTCCACTATCGGCTGTAGAAATCATTGCCACAAGCTTATGGTTAACGTTTTTTGTTTGTTTGTTTGTTTGTTTGTTTTTTATTTTGAGCTGTAAACAGAGGACTGCAAAAGCTGTAAATTTTAATCTGAAAAAGCCTGGAATTTGTACGTGGTGTAAACATTTGAAGTAAAAATGTGATTTGGCCATTGTAAATGCTGTTAAAATATAAATAAATGTGGCTCAGTATACATTACTCAAAAAAGAGAAAAGGGTAAATACACAAGAAAAGTTGATTACTGTGAAATGCAACGGACATGTTTCCTTCCTTTTTTCTCAGTATAAAAAATGTGATCAGAAAAATGTTTAAAACACTTAAAAAAGGAGCTAGAGGTTGTTATACCAAGAAACAGATACCATCAAAATAACAGGAAACAATGTATTGTCTGTTTTTTGTCGAATTGAGGGCATTTGGGTAAAATGACTGTGATATCTAATAACTTGATAACTTGCTTTTCACTCCCCAAACACCTTCTTTTTGTTAATTGTAACACCTTGTCTCCTCGGCTTTTATTAAAGCAGCTTTCGGTGGTGTCATGCAGCGTCCTGGGATCTTCTAATGCCAGACCTCTAATAAACATAATAGCATAAAAGCCCTTGACCAACCAGTTATTGTTACATTTCTGCACATGGCACATAGTGCCACGTTCTATTTTGAAAACTGACCTGATTCTTTCTGCCTTTCTCATGTATTTGACATCCTGTCTACTTTAGCAGATTTGCACAGCTTCCAAAATAAACCAGGTGGGTTTAGCAGAGGGTCATTGTGTATAAACCAGAGCCAAAAACTGAAGCTTGTCCTAGCGTTAAACTTAAACAACCACACCAGTCTCTAAACTTATAGAACATCTATTTAAAACAATGTGATTAAGTGTAAATTGCTCATAAAAACAGCTGGAGCTCTGGGTGGTTTTTGAATAGCCCTGGAACTTATTAGGCTATTTTTACTTATAAACAATACAATTAGTTTGTATTTATTACCTTTAAAACGTTGTATATCCACATGCTGCACCGTAGAAGCGCAACTACTTGAGCAGGCGGCTGGTGATTATTCTCACAGTGTTTCAGTTCTGTATTAATGCGGTTATTAAAAAGCTTTTTTTTTCCACAGTCAGAGAGATGTGCAAATAACTGGAGATGGAAAAAAAAAGTTTCTCCGCAGAATCAAGTTGGACGTATTTTATCCAGATCGAATTAATAAGGTGTTCTCAAACATGTCTGTCATCATTTATAAAAATGGTGACAATTTTTTCTTGTTAGAGATGATGGAGGGGAAAAAACAGAAGAATTTTAGTAAACCATAACAAGTGAAGTATTTGGTTTTAGCTGCTGTTTCACTCTTTTCTGTCCAGCCCTAGGACTATATTTCTGGTTCAGTTCATATCTGAACCAGAAATTTAGTTCTGGTATAACAAAGTTATACCAGACTTGTTATAACATATAACTTTGTTAGTTGGAAAGTAGGATGTTCTTACACATATGGTGCTTTTTTTCTAAAATGTAAATGTCTCATGATGATTATGATTGTGATCAATTCATCTATTTGTTAATTATTGTTCTCATCTATGTATAAAGTCATCTTTTTGTCTATTCAATCTACCCACTGTAGAAATATGCACATTTAACATTTTACTTTGTATTTTGAAATTGACTTTAAAAATGAGGAATTTTCTACTGAGCCTCAGACTAAAAGCACATTGACTTTCTGTTGCTGAAAAAAATCAATTGGCTGTAAACTGTCAACAAAACAGGTTCAATGTCATTAAGATTTTTTTGGCGGACCATTATTCAGAGTATTTGAATTTTTTTATTTTTTATTTTATATTGCTCATTAAAACTTTGGTGAAATCTGTCAGTGTTGCACTGCTGGTGTTATTTTTTTATTTCTAAAATAACACCAATAAGAATACAAAGCCTGATATGAATATACCAACAGTGATGAACTGTTCTTTTATTACTCGAGGTCTTTTGCCGGTGGGAGCACAGAAAACGTCCTACATTCACTTTAAGCATCTTGAAGTGAGTGGATAGGGGGAGCACTGTGGATAATTACCTGAGGTTATTATTCTGTCATATTCAGTTGGTTTCAGCCATCGCTCCTAAACCAACAATAACTCTGTGGTCTGCCCGAACCCGAAGCGCTCCGCTGCTGACCCTGGGTGATAATATGTGAGCAGAATATCATTTAAAGAGGTACTTAACCTACAGTACGCTGCCTGTGCGTGCAGCTGGCGTCATTATCCTTGAGCCGTTCCAGCTCCACCATTAGCAACATCGGGTTCCATTGACGGCGGCTTTGCCTCGGCACGACTCGTGCCATAAAATGACCTCACGCAGATACAGTGACATGCCTCTCTATAGAGAAAGGAAGCTTTGAGAAGGTCGTTTGTAATCAGATGCCACTGACTGTAGATTTTAGTGGGTTATCTTACACCCATGGGGCTAATGGTGAACTGGGATTCTGAAAATAGAAGGAAATACCTGTGTGGGTTGCCGTGTCCCTTTTTGCGGCCGTTGTACTTTGAGTTATCGAGAAAGAGAAGCGTTAATCAGTTTTGGCCATCTTCCTGTCCTCTTTTGCTAATTTGTTTTTTTTTAAATACCATCTTTTTTAAAAACTTTAATCTCTCCTTATTTTTTCTCTCTTTTTTACTCTCTTGTTTTCCCCTTTACTTCTCCTGCTAGCGTGTGATAGGCAACGTTAGCCGGTGGGTGTTAGGCGGCCTGATTACTCTGAACTATCCACAGCTGCAGCAGCCTAATGAGGAAAACACTCCCATCAGCGAATAATTGCTGTTTAGGAAGCCGGTTGGCTTCCAGTCGCTCAGATCGGCTGCAGAGCGGATCACAACCCGCCCGGCAACTCGTCGGTGACATAGCGTGCAGCAATCTGTTGCGTTCCACTTGTTCTGTAGGTAAAATAGACGGTTTATTGTTCCTTCTCCCAGCCCCTCTTATTCGATATTCTTCCCTTCAAACTGCATAACGTTGCAGCTAATTTTTGAGCTGATGAATTGAGAGAGAGAGCATCGGAAAATGAGAAGGAGGAAGAAACAAAGGATATTAAAAGATAGGACGCCAAGAGAGCAGAGGGACGGCTTAAGAATTAGCTTAGGAGAACCACAGCGAAGTAAAAGCATCACTGAAAAAGGGAATAAGAGAAAACAAAAACAACAATGAAAAGATTAAAGGATAGAGCTGGCACTATTCTTTATTTTTCATTTTTTCTTGTTAACAAATCACCGGAAACGACTAGACCTGGAAATTAGTCAGTGTCTGTCAGTGGCATTCAGCCTATTTTGAAAGCAATCAGTAATTTTCCAAAACAGCTGCTAAAGAGCACTCTATCTTTTATTGAGTATCACCCAAACAAAAGCCAAATATAGATTAAATAGCTCTATATTCTTCAGGAATGAATAACTCTGTAGTGAATATCTGGGTTCCTACACAGATTTGAAGTCTGGAATTTGATTGAGGTATTCTCCAGACTGGGATTAGCAAAGACAAAAAAAAAATACAACAGAGTGGGAAGAAATATGCAGATCTCCTCTGACACTCAATTTCCCATTTTTGGTTAAGAAAAATGCAGACCCATTAATCTCTCTATCTGTCTTTTCATCCATTCATTTTAGATTCCTTCCTTCATTTTTCCCTTTCTGTTCCCCCAATCCTTCTTGCTTTATTCCTTCATTCTTTCCTTTCTTAATTATTTTCCTGCTTTATTCATGTCATCCTTTGATCATTTTTCTTTCCCTGCATTCTTTCTTTTTTGCTTCAATCTTTGTTGTTTGTTTTTACTCCAGTCCATCCATCCATTGCAGGTAAAATCTGACCATTGTGTAAATATCTGCTGTAAATTAATAGTGAACGTTTGTATTTGCTTGTTTTTTAAATCGTCAGAAATATCTGAGAATACAAAAGTAAAAATTTGAAAGTAAAAAGGTGCAGGAAACCTGGTCAGATGGGATCTTCAACACACAAAATTATCCCCGGAATTGCTTTTTTGTTGAAGAAAGACAACACTGATAAATTTGCATGTCCTTAAATAAAAGGGTCTTTTTGATTACAACAAAATAAAAAGTTTAGCCTCTTTCAGTAAAGCAGAATGATTGAATAAAGAGACAGCTGGAGATAAATAGAAGAGATCATTTTAAAAGACAAGCTAGGGGAAAATCATGAGTAGGCAACATAAAATTCAGAGTTCAGCACAAGACCGGCAATGAAAACTAATAAAACAATATGAGCCATGTGTTATTACGTGTCAGAGATCAGTCTTCTAAGAAACTCAAGGTGAAAGTTGAGTTATAAAAAAAACGTTGAAACACTCTCTCCTTTTTCTCCCAGAATCCCCCAGATTGCAGTAAGGCGAGAAAGCTGGTGTGTAACATCAACAAGGGCTGCGGTTACGGCTGCCAGCTCCACCACGTCGTCTACTGCTTCATGATCGCGTACGGCACTCAGCGCACGCTCATCCTGGAGTCGCACAACTGGCGCTACGCCCCCGGCGGCTGGGAGACCGTCTTTCTGCCCGTCAGCAACACATGCACTGACCGGTCCGGGGCTTCCACTGGACACTGGTCAGGTGGGTACTTCCCCAGTGACGCAGTCACACTATGAGCTGCATCTAGCGCTAGTGCAGCGCTAACGGCAAAGTGAACTAAGCAGCTGCTCAGTGCTTGGGTTTTCACACAGTTCAGAAGTCTATTATTTGAACATGTTTATTGAGAATCAGAGTATTTATGTACAATTAAATTTGATTTATTGGTTTCAGTGTAAAAAAATTTGACAATTGTTTAACATTTAAATTTAAGATTCAACGGATTAGCACGTTTACTTCCTAAAGCACAAAAATAATATTCATAAGTTGATTATGGTGTTACCATAGCTACAGTCAGATGCTATGAGTTTAATCTTTGTGATTGAGCTTCAAATTCATCTCAGCAAATAATAGCCAATTATCACTGATTGCATTCCAGCTTGGTCCATTAAACATCTCCAAAGGTTTGCTAAACATTCCACCAAATATATAGATTTAGTGAAATGCTGTTAGTGGTAGTGATGTTCTTAACAGGAAGAGAGGCCCCTAAATAACAGAGGTATGGACTCGAGTCATTAAAATCAAGACTTGAGACTTGACTTTGACTTTTACACCAATGACTTGGGACTTTACTTGACTTGAAGCTGTTTACTTGAAAAGACTTTTGTTTGAAAAGGTAATTGTAAGGATCCTGAACGTGACACTGTGGGATAGTTCTGAGTTCTGAATGGTAATGCAGCACGTTATTTTGTGTCTTGGTTAGTGATTCTGGCTAGTTTGATTCAGGCAACATGTTTTTATCAATACTGAGATGTGAAATTGGCTGTAGATTTAACCCCACTTGGACTGACAGATATTTATTTTACCATCACATCCAAATTCAAAACCACTGTGCTTTATGTGCAATGAGTGCATTGTGTGTTTGATTTTAAAAATAACACATGGTCTGTTACTTACATTTAACATAATTGGAACATTGTTTAAAAAAAAAAGGACTCAAAAGGACATAAAATTCCAAGCTCCTGTCTTGACTTGACTTGACCGTCTTTACTTGAGTCTTGACTCGGACTTGAGGACAAAGACTTGAGACTTGCAAAAGAGTGATTTGGTCCCACCTCTGCTAAATAATAATCTGCTTAGGGCCCCATGTAACCTTGGGCCACCTCTGCTCTATCACTGGCCCTGCCAGCAGTAATTATGATAAGTTACCTAATTATCTTTTTTTGGAATAACCCCATCTAAAAAATGTCCCTGGCCTATTGTTCTCATGTAAAAGTAAAGTTTGATGATTGTTGCTGCAATGCAGGATGAGGTTACTTTGTATTGGCCTTATTGCAGAAAAACCCAAGAACAAATAATTTGGGATATATTTCCTATAAACACATCCGCTGCCCTTCTGTCTTGTTTATGCTTGCAGTTTTCAACTGAGTCGATTAATCCTTTCCTTACATCATATCCATTTCAGCACAGGACAGAAATAAATTCCACCAATCATAGCAGGCTTATGAAGTTTTAATTCTGCGTGTTTTTCTTAGTTGCAGTCCCTGGACTGGAGCACGAATTCACTGATGGCTCTTATATTTTCACATTAAAAGCTGCTGCTGGGCAACGTAAACATACTTCTGCCAAAAATCCATTTTGACATCAATATTTAATGTCATCCGGAATATTGAGACAGTGTTTTTTTTTTTTAAACTTGCAACTACTTTTTCACATATTTCTTCTCTAATAAATTATGAACATACAGTCAGCGATATGTCTGGTATGTGCCTTTAAATTTGTCATGTTTCTATTAAGAGTTTTTTTTAGCATTGGTCTAAGTAAATGTCCATTAACTCAGGTTCTGAGCACATTATATTTTTAAACTGAGGTTCCTTGTTACATTTCTCACTCTCGCTCATACATGCAGCAGCCCAGTCATGTCAGCACGGCCTTGTGTTGTTGGCAGGACTTTTATTTGTGTTTGGTGAAGGTTAAAAATTCATCAAAGTTTTTAATTTCCTTGTTCTCCACCATTAAAACATCTTGTCTTTTATTCAAATAAGTCTTTACTGTAAACAACAAAAATCCATTTAATAAACAGCACAAGAAGCATAAAGTTATATGCGTTAAATTAGGTTTTGTTGGGGGTTCTGCAATTTCATGGTTGATGTACAGTGCTCTCCACCGTTATTAACACCCCAGCTAAAGACGGGTTAAAAGTAAATTAGTATTTTACTGTAGGAACATTGTCCCACTCTTCTCTTCAAATTGGTGAAGACAACCATACATCCTATTAAAGGAAGGTAGATGTGTTTTGATCTTAAAGAGTCATGAAATGCCCTAAAGAAAATAGCTACTGTAAACAGTTTTTATAGCGAGCAAAAGCAAAACTGGACAAGGACTCAAGTCTTGTCTTGTCAACGCTCACAATGCAAAAATACAGTAGAAGAAAAAACTCTAAACCTCAGAGTTGAAGAGCTGCAGAAAAGAGAGACATCTTGGGGTCATCAAGTTTCAGTCGTAACTATTAGACGGCTTCTAAATGCTAACTGGCTGCTTGAACATGAAAAGCAATCTTTCTGTTAGGCACAAGCATAAATTACGTTCAACAACATTAACTCTTTTACTTATTTTACTATTTTACTTAAATCAGTGATTGTGTTGCATATTGTACATCTATAACCAGGATGCTCACTCAACTTTTTTTGCACCGTTACTTAAAAAGCTTATGAATTTATTTTCACCTTTAAATTAGCTGCTAATCCCAGAAGTTTGCATCCCTCTGTCACTGACATGCTTATAATTTTATTTTATTTTCTGCAAAGAAGGCGAGCTTTATGCTTTTATCTTTCCTATTTAATTGCTTTTTACTCATTTCATTTTAGGTCTCATGAGAGTGTCTGACGCAAAAAAGTAGTTTATGCACCAACCGAGGGGCAACAGGGACGCGAGATGACAGAAAAACATGCCTCTGTTGCACAAGCTGTATATGGACTTGTGTGCATGCTGAGCATTGAGGTTGCATCCCGCTGAGTAAAAAGCAGAGATATCATTACTGTTTCAGTCGCGATGGTTGTTTGGTTGTCTGTTGCGGTTAGTGACTCAGACAGATGCTGGTGGTTTACTTGAATCCTGTTTATTATCATTCGCTCCCATTTTTAGAAAGTAACAAATTGGAACTTTGAAGAGAAGGCACAGCTTTGCATCAACTTTGTGCAAATATCTCCCAGCCCATATTGCACACTGGTGTCTTGTCGCTTTTATATTTGCAGCATATCTGTAGCTTTTATGCAACCAATGACCGTCATTTTTCATTCTGCAAAAAAAAACTAGCCATAGGTAGTTTTTTTTTTATTTTTATGAAACACAGATGATCCCGATTGCTAAAGGCCTGCAGCTCTGTCCAGCACTTACAACACCTTCATGTGTTCAGTGTATATCGCTCAGGTCTCTCTGTGTATGTTCCAGAGAAATGCTGCAGCAGCAGCAAAAGCTTTAAACTTTTACAGGCAGGAGTGGGCGTGCCAATAGAGTTCCCCAGGATAGAAATGGGTTTATAAGATTTCGTTTCTCTGTTCTGCTTCACTGCCAGTGTTGGCTGAGGAACAGTAAGTGGTGTTTGTGTGAGTGGGATTTTCCCACTTTATAAGCCATTACAAAAGACATGACGACATGGAAATAAAAACTTAATAAATTACCTGTAGTTCTGCACTCAATTTAAATCCTCATTATAATACAGTGCTTCATAAAAGTATTTATGTCATTTTATTGAGATTTTGTGACAAATAGTCACAAGGTACCACGTAATTATAGTTATGTGGAAGGAAAAGGTTACATGATTTCTAAATTGTTTTACAAATATAAGTAATCTAACTGGTAAATAAAGTTCAGCTTTGTGGAATTTAATATCAGTATAAATACAGCTGTTCTGAAAGGGCCTCAGTGGTTTCACACATTGACTGTAAAAGACTCAAACCATTGTCAGTGGTTCAACCTGAAGATACTGCCAGTTACAATGAAATAATTTAGATTAAAGTAAATCCATCCCTTCTGACTAAACTCAGGCTATTTTCCAAATAAGTTCTGGTAGAATTTTAGGTTTCAGTGTTTTTTTTAGTTTTGTGACATCTGGGGGCAATTGGTGGCACTTGGTTTATTTAGCACTGTCACGGTAAAGGGACTTGAATACAAATGCCGGCTACACTTTTCAGATTTATAAGTGTGAAAAAGGTTAAAAACTATACATCATTTTATTCTCCTCACAGTTTTACTCTGTGTTGTGGAGGGTTATCACACAGAATCTTGACAAAATACAAGTTTGTTTTTGTAACATAATATTTTACAAGTTTCAGTTGTTACACATTTTTGCATGTATATTTACTTCAATACGCCGAAAAAATTTAAAGGACTAATTAACAGAGTTTATTTATGATCTTAAGCATTTAGTGCGGCCTTTTACCTCAATTATTTTCTCTCTCATAGCTTCTCTGCGCTCATCTTTGAATTCTTTCAGCTCTATATTTGTATCTTATTGCTTCATTTGACTTGTGCTCTCCTGGGCTCCCTCTTCTTATCTCCTGCTCTCCCATTGCCTTTTCTCTCATATTTTCTCGCCTTTCATATGTCCTTTTTTTGCTTTTTAATGTATTTCCCTTCTTCCCGTTTATGTGAGTGGTGTGTGTATTAAAAGTTACATTTTAAGGACCCATATGTGCCATATAATATAATTCACGCCCAACAAGCGATTCACACTGATTGATTAGTGTTTGCATATGTAGGATAACACTGTAGATACAGGCTTTTTAATGTAAAAACTGTCATTATTGGTTTGTTTCTGTGACTTGTAGGTTATAGAATTTATTCTGTGCTGTATTCCTGAAACCAAAACACAACCTATTCTTTGTATTTATGTAAAATGTGCCTTCAATGTAGTTTTTCATGTTGTTTATGCTTACATAGGGGTGAACTTTTCTGGAGCCTAATGCCTCAAACCAGCAAAATTCCAATTTCCCCACAAATCATAACATGGATAGCCTGCTCTCTTTTAAGTGCTTCTCTTGGGATCTGAGACGCTTACAGACCAAAAGAAGATGCATGCTATGTGAGTCTGTGACATGGTATTTCTGTCAAGAAAACATATTGCTTTAGGGGAGGAGGAGAAGATAAAGACAAAGATAGCGATGGAGCTATTATTGGAGCCGCTGATTTTCTTCTTGCAAATGCGAAACGGAGGAGGGGGAAAAAAAACAAAACATTGCAAGAAATGCACATTCACACAAACATAACCCTCAACTCGGATTTGCTCCATCGCAGAGATTAAATGGCTTGTGGCCTAAAAAAAAGTGGAAAATAATATAATTCCAAATGAAAACCTAACCGTTGGACAGACAAGGAAATATAGATTAGTGATGGCCTGGTCAAATACAAAAATGAGACATTTTATTGTCTTTAGAAAGGTTGGTGCAGATCCTCAGCCATCCAGGATAATGGATTGCTACATGTTATAAATAGAACTGCAAATGTTTTTTGACGTCTTCATCCTAAATCCAAAATGCTTTTTCAATTTTAAAAATGAGTTGGTAGTATCATACTTTAAAGTTGTCAATAGTCAAACCTGAACTGGCCTCCTTGGGTCACTAATGGGGCTGTTGAGGCCAGATGAGACACTGGAGATGCCCTGCATTCATTTCAGTGTTTGGGTTGTCACTTGACCATCCAATCATTATCTCACAATGAACAAAGCAAGTTGTTTTGGCTGCATGTGTCAGTGTGTCAATTTCTGTAAGACGGCCTGGGAATATGAGTCAAAGCTTTTGAAAAATGAAATCTGAAGGCCTGTTTAGGGATATACGTCTCAAGAACATCTTGAGATGTATATAAACTGCTAAGTCTTGATTCAAAGACAGTTGGAAAATGATTGTGGTTCTGACCAGTGTATAATAGTATGAACATTAAAAAAATGATTTATGCAATATTTAAATCCCTGAAGTAAAAACTCTCTGCCTTAACATAAATTTATTTGATCTTACTTTGATAGAGTAAAATTTCTGATTCCTACTTTGGCTGACTAGTTTTAATTCGAGAATTAAATGAAATACATAGTGACCTAAAAGAAGAAAAGTCCTTAAGGTTTCTTGAATCTAGCAGAAATGAAAGAATCACCAGATTGCTGCAAGTCAGTGACTCAATGACTAACTGAATCAAAAAACTAACTTTTTCTAACTAATATCACTTTGGAATGCATGCAACTGACTTAAAGTCGAATTGAATCGTCTATATTTCTGTATATTGACTGTGATGTCTTGATTTTGTTTTGTTAAATGCCTTGAGAGATTATTTGTTGTAAAGCTGCGCTATAAATTAAGTGAATTAAATCCCAATGAATGCATTGAAGCATTGAAGAATATGTCCCAAACATTTGCCTCTAATCAAATTGTATTACAAATCATGCTGTTTGCTAGACTGATGGAACCAAACAAAGAAAAACAACAAGTTTTCAGTTTTGATACATTTAGTGACTACAAGGAAGAATTATTTGACCCGCAGAACATATCACCGCTCACAGCCGATGAAAGGGAAGGCTGGTGATTTTCTTTCACCGGCTCATTGATTCCCGCAACACTATTTGAAATATTGAGGCATTTTTAAGGGGAAAAGCACAACTATCCCCATTTGACAGCTTTTGGAATATTACTTTGCATTCATGCTGTGAAGAGGTTCTTCCTCCAGGCCTTTTCATTTTGATAGCTACATTTTATATTCTTTAATCTTTTTAAAAGAAAAACAGGTTGAAGCAGCAGGGCAGTTTGCCCCCGTCCCCAGTTTATTCCTCCATTTCACACTTATGCGTTACCATTTCATCCCCTCCGACAATAATGTCTAACCTGTAAACAAACCATTTTGTACCCATTTGCTTAAACCATGTACGGTACTGGAGATAAATGGTCGTAAATTATTGTGTATATTTTTATTTACAGACCGTGTGAGCTTTGTGGTCCACTCTATTTTCAGCTATTGTGTTAAAGACGCTTGTTTAGCTCACTTGACTCAGAAGACATAACACATAATGGGGAAAGTAACTATTTTTATGGATATATCTCACTTTTTGAAGTCATGTTACTGAATCTCTTCTGAAATTACTATAAGCTGTAAAGAAAACTTGCTTTGAATGGTCAACTGTCCCAGGGGGGTAAGAAACGTCCCCTTGACGAATTGATATGCTCAATATTAAGTCTTCCAATAAACAATTTCATTTCTTGTTGGGTTGGGGTTGAATTACAACTGTAAATTTACAATTATTTGGTGAATGTGAAAAATAACAAGTAAACCTGTAAGATATCATGGCTGCTTAAAAAAGACAAAAAATGTTTTTGTTTAGACAAAAAAAAAACAATTCCATTAACCTGGTACACATATTTTTAAGGTAATCATTTAAATTGAACATAATTAGCAAATACAAAATTTTTATTATTATAATGTCAGTAGTGATTTTTCCTTTAATTGTTCAAAAGGGTATAAACATTTAACATTCCATTGCTTTAAGGAATTGTAATAAAAACTTTATTGTTTCATTGTTTTAATACAATGTTTAATTATTTTTTTGAGAGACTCCTTCCTATTTCCAATCAGAAACAAATCTTACCCAAATTAAGCTTCTTTAGAGGAAATACAGATTTTATTAGAAGTTTTCTACAATATAGTGTTTGCTTTAGTTAAAATATTCAGCGACAATTACAAAAACCAACTTTACTCTTCTGGGTGATAGATGACAATGCCGATGAAGTGTCATCCATTCCTTTTTCCTATTACCTTTTGTTAGAAGCCATGACAAAAATATAGAAACTCGAATAGCATAATGCCGGGATTTTGATGATCTAATAATAAGTGTTAATGCCCAGACCTACTCCTGTTGCCTTATCTCTGCATATTGTTGCATCTTTGAAGCAAAGATTAGAACAACTGAAGGTTCCTTCTCTGGCTAAGTTCAAATTCATATGTAGAAACCCAGTTTATCTTTAAAACCGTGACTGGCTGACCAAAAAAGATAATTTGTCCAAGAAAGTGCACTCCTTTGTGAAAATATTTCTGCATTGTGCGTGATGCTGAGAGCAGAAGGCGAAACATAATGTTCCCTGACATGCAAAGACTGAAACAAGAGATCTCAAAGATCATAAATTCTGTCTCAAATGTATTATGAATGGAGAAGCTCAGCACTTTGTGTCTTGATGGTGTCACTCTCGGTTCTCCAGTTTCATAGTCTCTTATGAAAGATTTATTGGGGCCAGTACACATCTTAGACTCCAAATACAATACAGGAACTTTTCTTTTAGTTCAGATCCATATGCATCGGAAGAGGCTGTTACAGAAAACATATGCCGAGGTTGTGCAGTTAAGACATACTTGAGAGAGGCTTTGTGAGCTAATTAAGTAGCAGTGAGAAGCAGACATACTTCATATCTCTACATCTGTGCCAAGAAAAGCAGGCTTCAAAATATGCCCGTTCCCCCTTCTATGAATCATGCCAATGTTGTTATATAAGCAAAGACGAGCCTGGGAATATTTTTTCTGTTCAATATTTAATGCTTGTTCTAATTTATATTCAGTTCATACTCCGGCGCACACACACAAATCCAAGCCTTTTTTCCTCTACTTGTTTTTAGCATATTTTTTTAGCTACTCTGTTTCTGTGAAAGGCCGTTTTTAACGAGTCATTATGCCATTTATTTGGAAGCGTCTTATGGAGGCTGTGTTTGCAGCTGTGCTAGAGCCTGTGTATGGCAGTTACGAAAGTCACTTTAGTCTGACAGAGCACAGGCCTCAAAACTTGTCTTTTTACATAATTCAAGGGTTTTATACACATACACACACACGCCAGCAAACCTAGCTTGGGGTTTAAGACTGAAATGGAGTGAAGGTTGTGTCTGCCAGGCACATCCCTTCTGGCGAGATGTGATTAGCTGAAGCTCTTTGTGTGAGTTTGAGAGTGTGAATGCAATTTCTGTTTGTTGCCATTTTTATTTGGACCGACATAACTTATCAATGTCTGACCACATTCATTGTAGTTCACAGGACTTTTTTTTACCATCTGCACATTTTTATAAATTAGTGTGTGTAGATACATGGAGTTTGCAGGCTTGTACATGCTTGTAACCTTTGTTCTGACACGCAGGTGCACAGCTTCTGCATTTATGTATTTGGGTGCACAGTTGGCCTTGATGGTCAGGGAGGTCTGGCAGTTCAGGCAGTTGTGCAGTCCAGAGGACTGACCTTCATAATCAGCTCTCGTCAACCCTTCTTCTTGGGGCTGCTTCCAAGCAGGACTCAACCCTTGGACCATCCAGTGTTGGTCCACAAGCCACCACTTCCTTTTCCTTTTTAAGTGGACTGAAAGGTAATTGTAGCCTTTGAGAAAGGGCAGGCGAAAGTCATGAAGCTTGATTATGGTTACATGGTTAATTATTTTTACCATTCCTGCTAATTATGACAAATTACAGTTATAACTCTAAAACCTCATTATGACAACTACTTAAAAGAGTTCCAAAGATTTTGATGTTTTAAACTTAAAAGATATTTTTCTGTCCATGACACCAATTCGTTCTCCATAATTAGACATTTGCGTCCACCAAGTCCCAGTCCGTTTCTTAAAGGTAATAAAATTGATGAATTTGTGGCTTTAAAGTGGAGTAAGATAATGCACCTCTATTCTATAGTATTGTGTACTCACCAATGCGACTCCATAAATCGGCTTGTAATGTAACTCACTGCTGCTCTAGTTAACTGTATGCAGACAAAATTAGGATCGAAAGTTGCTGCGAAACATCATAAAATGTGATAAAGTGTTTCAGCTGCTTTTTGTGTAATGTTTGTTTTTCTCTGGAGTTTTCCTAATGGGAAACTTGCTCATCTCTATAAATTTGACAACAGCTGCCTTTTAGCAAAACGTAAACATAAAATTTTATACCCAAATCATCTGAAAATGCAATGGTAATAGATCATGTAGTGCAACTTTTATGTACATTACCCAAAAATCCAGATTCCTTTTTCAAGTTCACGGTCCATCATATAACTTTTGACTTCTGGAAGGATGTTAAAATGATAAGTCCAAGTAATGAAAATGAAACGGCTGAGTGATGAGGTTTCACAGAGCTGATGATGTGCCTCTTCTTTGAACAGCAGTTCAATGGGAACTTTAAAAAGTGTGACTGGACAATGGCTGATTGGTGGAGAAGATTGGTCATCGTTGGCACATGTCTGACACTAAGATGTCAGACACTAAGATCTGACATCTTAGTGTCGGATATCATAGGTCACCTTTATGGGTCCAAAAACAGGGATTTTCTTTATCCTTATCAATTATTTTGTATGTTTTCTGATCTAGGGGAGGCTCATGATAAGGATGTTCAAGTTGTGGAGTTGCCCATTGTGGACAGTCTACACCCTCGGCCCCCCTACTTACCTCTGGCAATCCCGGAGGACCTGGCCCCGCGTCTGCAGCGTCTGCATGGTGACCCGTCTGTCTGGTGGGTGTCGCAGTTCGTCAAGTATCTTGTTCGCCCTCAGGCGTGGCTGGAAAAGGAGATCCAGCAGACCACCGCCAAGCTGGGCTTCAAACATCCCATCATCGGGTAAGGACACTTAGCTCTCTCTTTTTTATGTTTCCGGCCTTGCTTTAATTCAGTGGTTACAAAAGAGTCAGTTACTATGGTATTCCTCTACAGTAGAATTCCTTTACTATTAGAGAAAAGAAACTGAAATGTTACTCATTATAGGGTTTTGCTTTGTATTGCTGCACTGCCGGCATATACTCAGCTTATGCTCATGCAAATCAACTAGTTTAAAGAAATTTCATCACTCTGTACTCATCACTCAGAGGTTTTTATTTATCTTTTAAAAGCAGTTTGTTTGATCATTTCTTGTTTTTGCTGTCGCCCTCAGTGACCTCAAATCAAATCAGCTCCTTCAGTTTAGCTAGGAACTTGCAGAATTAAATGCTAGAGGCTGTTTCAAATTAAATGAAATTGGACGAGACAAGGAAACTACACTTTTTATTAGATGCAGTGGCCTAGCATCTGTTCTTTTATCTTCAATGGCCTCTGTTAATTAAGTCGAACTGTTCGCTTCATTTCCTTCGCTGTCAACCAATGTTTCAAGAAGCCGGAGCATCACAGTGAATTTATCAATTTGTGCTATTATTAAGCATTATTCATCTAATCAAAGTAGTCTCGCTTTGTTTCAATGACCTCTATAATCCAGAAAATATTAAACACAAAAAGATCTATATCTGTGTATTTGTTGTTTATTTTGAAATGATCCCACACACACAATCATGTTTTATCAAAAACTTTTTTTTCATAGCTAAATATAGTTTCAGATACATGCGGCATGTGCTCTTTTGTACTAAATTCAGCCCACAGATAAGTCTGTTTATAACAAGACACAACAAAAGAGTGGTATGCTTTCCTAAAGTGTACTGTTTATAGAATAAAGCTTTTATTTTTTTGTTAAAATTAATACTGAGTTTAAAACGCTGGGCATTAGTTTGAAAGATCTTCATTTTTTAATAAAAGCATAGAACACAAAAATAGTCCAAAAATATCAGACTATGGGAAGATATCTATTTTATTTTATTGTATTTCAAATTAGGTTAGAAGATTATTCTTTTTTGAAAGTTATTCATTCATATAATATTTCATAGGAAATCCTACAATCTACACGTTATATTTTCATTTCAATTTAGTCTTTTTTTAAATCAAAAGGTTAGTAAAATATTATGTATAATATATAATAATCAAATTTAAAAAATCTCTCTTACCTATAAATTGGTTTTGCACAGTTTACAAGCATTTCCATATTGCAAATTATGTTGACTAATTGTCTGTCACCCATCTAAGTCTTGATATTACTGTTATGAAACTACACGTATAAAGTTTAGATGAAAATTTCAGATAATACTACGTAGTAGGGTTTATTTTATATGCCTCATTACTGCTCTGTTTGGACTGGGCTATCTGCAGGAGTTCACCACTGTTTTAAACTTACTTGGTCCAGTTCAGCAAGTGAGCTCTAACTCACTTGCCGTTCACAGTCCATCAAAAGTTATATGATGGACAGTGAACTTGAAGAGCACCCTATCAAAATACTGAAGACCAATTTTGAGAGCAGCACTCTCTTAAACAGCTTGTACATTTTTTAGCTGTTTACTTGTTTACGTTTCAGCAAATCCCCATCAGGCGCTGCGGCAACCGGCTCTTATGTTCTGTCAGCTAGCGTTTTCTCCAGTCGTGATATTCTGATATTCTTCTTTAGCAGCATTTTAAATCTGAAATCAAAAAGACTTTGCAAATAATTCTTGGCAGTTTTTCTAGCACACATTGAAGCGTGTTGCAGATGGTATGGGATTTACCTTAAGAAGGCAATAAGCATGATGACTGTTTAACTGTCAGACACTGGGAAGTCTTTCAAATGACTTTCAGGTCCTTTCAGGTAGTTGTAAGTCTCTGCAGAATCCCATAAGACTAACTCTGTTTATTTGAGGAAGATGTTTAAAACAAATGCTTAGACTTAGTGTATGATGTTTTTTTAAAGATTTACCCATGTCTTATCTTAACTGTCTTGTTTTACTTTCATGTTGCTGCTTTATGTCTTCATCTGTGGCCTTAGATGAAGTCATAAAGGGGGTTTGGTCTCCCATCCTCTCCGACCAAACCCTGGCCCTCAGATCTCCTCATTTATGATTGTTCTTCTGTCTTCAGTTGTTCACTCAGGGTTGTTCAAATATTTTCCACAGTCTCTCTTATGTACCCCAGGCATCATGCTGTACCTATATTCCTCCAACTCTCGCAGTTTTCCACATGTTTCTATCACTGCGCTTTGTGCTTTCCTTTGTACAACTCCTAACACACGACACATAGCCCTCCCTTTTTTCTATCCATGTCACCCGGAGAGGGGTTATTAAAATCATTTGGGTGTAGAATAAAGCTTTTATCTCTCGTTATTTGGCTTTCAGTAGTGCCACTTCGCACTGACGTCAAGCTGCAGGAAAAAGCCTGTGTGCATCTAAAAACAATGTGGAGGATGTAAAGGTTGAACTGAAAGTAAACCACAGAACTAATTTCGGGTATGAATGGTACCCTTGAATTTTGTGATACTGGAATAAGAGTCTCCCCCTAGTATGTTATACTTGTTTTGTTTGCTCTGTATTTTTTTTATTTTTTTGTCTTTTGTAATTTCTAAGTATTGTTTGATTTTTATTTTTGAATGTATTCCAAAAATTTCAAAACAATAAAGTTATAAAAAAAAAAAAGAAAGTAAACCACAGAAGTAGTGCGAAGATCAGGCAACAGGAGGGCAGGCTTGGTTTGATGGAGAGGGTGTCAAGAGATGTAGGATGACATTTTGCCCCCAAAGTCTTTCAGCGAACTCACACAAGTCCCAAACATCGCCATCACTCTCTCTGGGCCGCTCCCTTAAGACCCGTTCTGCAGCCATAAACTAGGAGCAGCCGTCAGCACAGATCCAACTCGCAACAATTTAGTGCAGTGTAATATTAGCCAGAATACCCAGAGAGAAAGTGCTGTTTCAGTCAAAAACACGCTTGCATCCTCCCTGTGCCCAGTATGGTTACCAGCAGGTCAGATTTCTCTGTGTGCTCATCAGTTTGGTGTGTTCAGTATGGTTGGAGCTGCAAATTTAAATAAAAATAACTCGCCTTCTGAGTTTACTTGTTTGAATCCATTATTTAGATTTTAATTTTGTATGCTGGTGTAAAAAGAGAGCAAAAGAAGCTTCTATGTCTGAATATTTAACTCGCATAAAACATCATGTTGTCTGCCTCTAGACTGGAACACAGGCAGTCGGAAATAATATGGCCCCTATATTTGTTTGAGGTTCTGGTTCCAGTAAGTAATTTTTTCAATCTTGTTTGTTTTTTGAAGCTATGCATAATCCACCACTTATGACCACCTAATTGTCTAATCATGATGTACTCAGATTTTTTCCATTCATTAATCTATCCACAAACCTTTTTCAAAAAACCTAATCATTTAAATTACTTTCTGTTGTAATGAAGTGAAGCCTCTGCATTCAATTCATTTAAATACTATCATCTTCACAATTAAATCTGATTAAAACAGGATAAGGGTAAGTAAGATTTATTTGGTCAGCTGTACAGAATTTGTTCTTCCGCTTGCAGTGACTGAGGAGGTCCATCAAACATGGGTCCAGAAGTTTTCATATGCAGTATATTTGTTTAAAAGAACATGTGAGACAAACATTTCTTACTTCATAGAGTTCATTTAGTAGCTTAAAAAAACTCACGATGGCTTTGTCTTTTCAGACGGCCCATTAGGTGTTGATGTTCATGATTCATCGCACCTTTATTATGGAGTGTGAAATAAGTAAAGCATACAAACCCACCTTCTAGCCTGGTGTACCTGGCTCATTTGTTAGTGAAGCAGACATTTTATTTCCCATGTTTATTCCTGATACAGCTCATACAGAACCAGCCTGGCTGGAGCCGAACACAACTGGAGGCAGTCCTCCTTAACGAACAAATTACTTATTAAAAGCCATTATGACTGCAGCTTGCCCCCTCTCCTCATATACATTGGTAGAACAATTGCAAATTGTTAAAGAAATTCTTAAGAAATACTTTACATACGAAATATGTTGTTGAATAATTTTGATTTTAATAGATAAGGGCAGACGTAATAGATTATGTGATTAGTTGATGGTGGCTGGCTGCTACAGCTCATTAAAGGTTCTGGACTTGTTCTGCTAACAACTAGATGCAGCAGAAGCTGATAAGAAGATACTTCTCTCAACTGTGTGCATGTAAAGAAAAAAACAAAACCCAAAGAAGCACGCTTTTAGCTATATTTTCTCTGCATGACAGCCATAATAAATATAAACTTAAGGTTGGTAAGGTAACTCCAACTTTCCAAGTCAGAAGTCTGATTTGCAATAAAACAAGAAGAGCAATTTCAGCATTTCCCCTTCCCCTACAGATATCGTTTCCACAAAACTATTAATATTTTGACCTTTATGACGAAACAGAATTGTGTTTTTTTTTTCTTTTTTTTTCTGAACATTTTGACTTTATTCGTGAAATAAACACACACAAATAACAATTTCACAAAAACTGTGAGCTCAACTTCCTGGGGGGAACAGATTAAATAAAAATCTCAAAAACATGAGTGGAACAAACATGACAAAATCAGGTGCATCACTGCAGGCTTGATGGCTCCCTGTGCTGGCATATTCTGAATCATGTTTTCCCTCCGTTCAAGTCGCCATATGCCAGTTCAATTGAAAGCAGTGGGGGATTTGAATTGACATGAGCCGTTTCAATCTGAGAATATGCTTTGGAAGTGCTACAATTGTGCAATCATTGCTGCTCCTCTTTCGACTCCTTGCAACCTTGACAGCTTATTAAAACACTTTACTTTGGCTGCTCTTTTAATTCCCCATTATCTATAATTTTACGCAATGAGGAAGCGTCTTAATAACAGCTCTGGCATGTTTTGATGTCAAAGCACGTGTTGCATAAGCAATGAGTTTATTGCTCGTGTGTATGTAATTATGAGCTGTTTTTCTAAAGACGGGAACTTTAATGGAGGCTGCGGTTTGGAAAGCCAAGTTTCCCTGAGTTTCTGTTGTCCTCTCGTCTGGCTTCTGATAGACAGCCAGAGCCCCGAGGTCAGTCTCCAACAAATAATTTATTCAGTCTATGTGCTATTGTCACAGTCTGCCAGAATCAGCACTTGCTGTGCCTTGTGTGGGCGTGTTTGATGCCATTAATGTATGCTTTTACGCCCACCGTGAGCATCGCCCTGCCTTGCCAATACTGTATGAATAGACGGGACTGAATTGAATCACTGTAGTGGCAGAGTGGGAGAGTGCCGTTAGGTTCGAAAGAGAAACCGGAGGGGGAGTGGAGTAGCAGAAAGCTGCGCGGTGCGTCACTACGGCCTCTGTTGCTCTGACAGATGGAGAACAGGGCTGAAAAAAACAGAGGTTTCACAGGAACAAAGAAATGCAGACATGAAAGAAGGAGGTGAGCAGGAGGGAGGGCTCCTCACAAAGCCTGATGTCAGGACCTCTGTCCGATCACAGACAGAAGACCAAATGAAACACTCCAACATCCGTGTCACCCACTCAACCTTCTGTTCTCACCTCCATTCTCTGGCTTGTGTTTGCCACGTAAATAAATCAGAGCATCCTTGAACAGGCACTGATTGATCTCCTGCCAGAAGCAGAAATTAGGTATAGCTTGTTTATTCTTTTTCCTTGAACCTTTGAGGCACTTTTTTTTTGTGCTTTTGCCTGAGTTTTTTTTTTTATATATATATAAAGGTAGTGGATGCAGCACAGCGGTTAAAAGAAGTCGTTGCGATCCGTAAATCAGTTGAAAGATACTGAACAGATAAAAGACAACAATTCTTTGTCCCTCTGAGGATTTCCTCACCCAAGATGTTCCAATGGATCCTTGACCCAGTGGATGGGTTTTGCAGTTCCCAGAGGGGAAATGTGCAAGTGTTTGCTTGCTAGAAACCTATTGAACACCATTATCATTGTCTTCAGTAAAGAATTTTTCACTTTGCCATAGCGTAACAGTCATTATACCGCTTGGTTCCTAGAGATGAGAAGGTATCACCACAAGGGGGCGCCTATTCCCTTTTTTCTTTGTTGTACTATTGTACAGAGTGAGAACTCGTTTTCCACGTCATTGTAGAGAGAAGCATCGTGATGATGAGGTGCAGAGCGGAAAACTATCCTTGCTTTTCTCGTGTATGAGAATATAATGTTAGTACCGTGGAGATCTGGCTTTACATGGACGAAGTGAAATAAAGTGAAAGTGTGGAATACTTCAACAGTACGTCCTGCTGTTTTGGGTTAGAGTGGCTAACCACCATTGCTTTCTCCTTCTCCAACCTCTCACCCCACCGTCACAATAGGCCAAGAGGCTGCTGGCCAAAAATGTAGACCATGCTTTAAAGAGAAAAACTTTGCAGCTGGTTGCATGTAAAAGATGACTGGCTTCTGGAGAAACTGTTTTCGGCCAGAGAAGATAAAGATTGAACTATTTGGCCCCAATGACAAGAATGTTTATTGTGTCAAGAAAGTATTCCCTTCCAGGTCTGGAAAAGTTTGGAAAATGTTGGAGTTTCCAGACTTTCTTCCACCCAGGCCTTATAACTTCTGAAAATCTAATTTTCTACAAACATTTTGAGTTTTATATTAGTTATTGGTAAATCCACAACACAACTGTAGATTAATATTTCATCCATCACTATTTTGTTTCTTGAGTCACTGACTGGAAACCCAAAGCTAAAAGCACACTGAGGAATCAAGTAAGGGCCATTTTAGTGCTCTTTATTTATTCAGCTGAATCTTTTATTTTAAAACTAGGTCTGGCTTAGATGCCAGCAAAGAAAACATTAAGACTCCACTTTTTTGCAGAAAAAATATCAAAGATCACAAACTGTAAAATAAACAGTATTCAATACTATTACTTTAAACTACTAAACTTTAAGCAATGTCAAGCAAAATCTAAGTCGGTCTTAAATGTCCAAAACATTTGAAAATCTGCCAGCAAAATCTGGTCTGGAAAAGTAAAAAAAAAAAAAAAAAATGTTGAAATGGAAAATGTGTCAGAACCCTAAGATACGAGAAGCCTTTAAAACCAAAGCTGTTAAGCATGGCGCTTCCTGCGTCACGTAGTGGAGCTGTTTCCCTGCTGCATTTCACAAAGTGGTTTTTAATTAGGAAGGACAACTTCCTCCAAATCTCCATCTCCACTTTCAAACAATCTTCTTGCCAGACTAATCCAGGACAGTGTTGGATGGTCAAACTGGAAAATGATGCCAAGAAAATCACAACTTGTTTCAAAATTAAGAGAACAGGCCCCAATTAGCACCAATTAGCTACTAGAATGTCTTTCACAGTCACTCTACTGGTTGGTAAAATATTTTTTTGCGTCACTCTCTGTATGTCTGGACAAATACTTGGTTCATGGACAGGTTGGGCAGCTCGTATAGGGAAAATGTGAAAATGCTCGCTCGATTTTCCGACTTAAATGGGAGATTTCTCAGATTTGGAAATTTCATTTGCTCCCCGAATCTAAATGTCACAATGCAGATTTAGTGGCAGCTGGTTTCATCATTGAATAATTCAGGATAGAAAGAAATTTTGTTTCGTCCTTCATCAGTATAAGGGTTGTTTCTGTGCCAGAGAGGGAGTACTTGTCTTTTTATATTTTCAAGCTGTGCTCTTCTCCTCACATGTAAATTCTGCGACCATGATTTCTCTGTTTTTCTCCTTCTTCCCTGGAAGCAATGAACAGGATGCTAAAAAGAATGACAACTGGGCTCATTATTTCTTTTCTTTCCTTTGTCTTTGAATCTCCCTATGATTTCTACTATAATTCCCTGTTTGCCACAGTCTCCTCATAGCTTTGTTTTTCTCCTATAGCTCTCCTGCTGCAACAATAAAATCATTTATAAATTGGGTAATTTCAATGGCTTTTTATTTTATTAAAACAGCTGGAGAATTTTTTAAAAAGATTCCAGGAAAGGAAGCTTAAAGCATTAATGTTATGGTGCCTTAGTCCTTTTGGTGACACTTTATTTGACCGGTTGTGAATAAGACTGTCATGACACCGTCATAAACATGACATAACAACCTGTCATGAACATGAGTAAGTCTTAAATAAAATTTATGACTGTTGTCATAAAGTGTCATTTGGTAAATCATGAAACATTATTCAGAATGTCTTCATTATGACAACTTGACATTAACCAAGAAATCATGATCTGACATAAACTTGTTATAAAAGTATTATTATTAGTATTTGTTTGTTTTAGTTGTTAATGAATTCATTAATTATTTTTTCCATTCAGCAAATAATGTGACTGCTGTCACACAAAGCTTCCATCACCTTGACTAATTTTTTTTTTTAAATGTTCTTACAAGCAAAATCTCTTTTACCACGTCTCACTTTTTGTATTAAAAATTAAAATAGATTTATGCCTAAAAATAATTGCACCAAAACATTACTCTTCATAGCGTGAGGACTTCTTTGTATTGTACCACAAAAAGTATTTGTGTTGAACAACTTAACTGTAATTATCACAATGGACTAGGACAAAAGAAACAATACAGGTTTTTGTAGACAGGCAGTATAAAATTAGATTTTTCAAAAGTTTTAATTCTGCTTCAGGAATCGGCACATTATATTAAATAAAAGGAGAAATCGATGACGAAATGAATTATTTGATTGTATTTTGGCATGAAAAGCAGACTGCTGTTTTTGCGCTTAAGTTGGAATCCGAAGTGGAAGTGCAGTTCTGATGAACTGGCAAGATCAGTACTTACTAAATTTAAAATATTAATTCACATGTTTGACATGTTTTATTTTTCTTTTGAAAAAACATCAAAGTATCGAAATTATCTGTGGCCTGCAGTGCTCGTCTATATAATCATGTGTTTTTGATTTTTCAGGGTCCATGTTAGGAGGACGGATAAGGTGGGCACAGAGGCGGCCTTCCATCCAATAGAGGAGTACATGAAGCACGTGGAGGAACAATTCCAGCTTCTAGCCAGACGCGTCAATCTGGACAAGAAGCGGGTTTATTTGGCCACAGACGATCCCTCCCTGCTGCAGGAAGCTAAGACAAAGTGAGTTTTTGTGATTTTTTAATCACAGCTCAAGTGCAGTGAAAAAGTATTCTCCCTTACATATCTGTTTATTTATTTTCCTTTTTTTTTGTCACATTTAAATGATCAAAGATAGGTTGGATGAATATAAAAATCTGTTTTTTGATGATGATCGCTGTTTATTATAGAAAAAAACTACCCACACCACTGAGTGAAAATATGATTGCCCCACTTGTTTAATTATAGGTGGCTTAAGTGACTAAGTTTCAAGTGTTTTCAGTAAAATAGCAACACCCATTCCTGTTGAATCAAGAAATTACTTAAATACAACCTGTCTGATGACATGAAGTACTCATCATCTTCATTTGTTTGTTTCTTTCCTCAGGTATCCGGACTATGAGTTCATCAGCGATAACTCCATCTCGTGGTCAGCGGGCCTTCACAACCGTTACACCGAGAACTCACTGAGAGGCGTCATCCTGGACATCCACTTCCTGTCTCAGACGGACTTCCTGGTCTGCACGTTCTCCTCACAGGTTTGCTCACAGCAGTTGACTCTTGGCTTGAAAAATAACCGTGCATGCTATTATATAGCATTTCTTAATGGAGTTTATTAAAAATTTAACTGAATGTTGTGTAATATGGAAAACAAGAAATTTGGTTGAGAGGTAGCAATTTCTTTGCAACTTTAGAGAACAAATTGCCCAGAACTGTATTATTTTGAAAATCATATGCATTAATTTTTACACTAAAAGATTTATCTGATGTGCATTTCGTTTTCTGATACCTTCTGCTGACAGAAAATATTTTACAGCTGTAAAAAAAAAAAAAAAAGCAACAGTTGATGTTTTCTACTTTGTCACAAGCCAAACTGGAACGACTTCATTAAAGACACTTGTGATTGTCAACAACCCCATTGTCCTATTTTCCCTCACGTTTCAAAGCGCAGAAACAATTACCCCATTTACTACAGCTTTGATGTTGCATCACTCCTTTGATTATTTTGGCTTCCAAAGTCGTGTTTATTGCAAATTTTTATGTGAAGTGCAAAGGCCTTATTCCAGTCCTAAAAATAAAGTGAGAGCTCCTTGATGCCAGCGTATAATCCTGGTTTATAAACCTACATCAAAGATCTCACAGAGTAAGGTGCTTAGCTCATTTTATGTTATACCTCTATTCTATAGAAAGAAATGGAGACTCCACGTCGCCGTGGCTGCACTATACAGTGCTTTGCTAAAGTATTCACACCACTTGACGTTTTTCACTCTTTGTCATATTACAACCACAACAGCAGTTCACAGAAATTATTGAGATTAACTAAAATTTAGAAGTCGCATGTGGGGTTCAGTCCTGGGGGATTTCTATTTAATATTTACATGCTCCTTTAGCACAAATAAGATAAGTTACCATAACTACGCAGATGATACACAGCTCTACATTACGATGTCACCAGATGACTATGAACCCATCCAAGCAACGAACAAAGGTGTGCAGCAAATCAATGTATGGATGTGCCATAACATTTTTGTCAGCTGAAAAGAAACAAAACTGAAGTTATTCTCTAGAGTTAGCACACAGATTCAGTTATTACAGCTAGAAACTACTGATTAGGCCCAAAATCTGGGTGTAGTGATGGACTCAGATCTGAACCTTCAGAAACATATAAACTTAATTACAAAGTCAACCTTTTATCACCTGAAGAACATTTCTGGAACACTTCCCATGCGTTTATCTTCAGGCGGAATGATTACTGCAACTATGTCTTCACATCTTGCTTGTTTCATAATTTATTATTGTGTTATGTTTGATTCATGTAAGTCACTTTGAGCTGCTTTGTTGCTGAAATCTGCTATTCAAACAAACTTGACTCAATTTACCTTTGGTTATATTTAAATAACTGACCCAGCTAACAGAGTAAAGGGGGTTGAATAAAAGCCCATAAGGCACATTCAAACACCATGGGTCATTTTCCATCTTGTTAAAAAATGTAATATATTTTTGTCAATCACATACAATCTCAACAAAACTTATCAAATCAATCAATCAAATTTTATTTACCATATTTTCCGCACTATAAGGCGCACCGCATTATAAGGCGCACTGTCGGCTTTTGAGAAAATTGAAGGGTTTTAGATGCGCCTTATAGTGCGGAAAATACGGTATATAGCACATTTCAGCAACAAGGCATTTCAAAGTGCTTTACATCATAACAAACACAAAGTCATGCAACATAGAATCAACAATCAAAACATGACATTAAGTAAAGTGCCATTGTTAATAATTACGTTTCAAATACAACTCTAAACCGGTGGGTTTTTAGTCGAGATTTAAAGGAAGTCAGTGTTTCAGCTGTTTTACAGTTTTCTGGAAGTTTGTTCCAGATTTGTGGTGCATAGAAGCTGAATGCCGCTTCTCCTCATTTGGTTCTGGTTCTGGGGATGACCAGAACCAGAAGACCTGAGGGGTTGGAAGTTTGATACAACAACAGCAGATTTTTAATGCATTGTGGTGCTAAGCCGTTCAGTATTAATTTATTAAAGCTTGTTGTTGTATTGTGACATAATGTGGAAAAGTTTAAAAAGTATTAATTATTTTGCAGGGCACTATTTCACTAATTTGAAAGCACCTTTTTAGACTGTAAAAATAATCCTTGCTTGTGTTTTTTTGTCAGGTTTGCCGTGTAGCCTATGAGATCATGCAGACACTCCATCCGGACGCCTCCTCTTATTTCTACTCCCTAGATGACATCTACTATTTCGGAGGTCAGAACGCCCACAATCAGATCGCCATCTACCCGCACCAGCCACGCAACAGCGAGGACATTCCCCTGGAGCCTGGTGACGTGATCGGCGTGGCCGGCAACCACTGGGACGGATACTCCAAAGGCATCAACCGCAAGCTGGGACGCACAGGCCTCTACCCCTCCTACAAGGTCAAGGAGAAAATTGAGACGGTGAAGTACCCACTGTACCCCGAGGCAGACAAACTGCTCAACTCTCAAAACAAGTAAAAAAAGAAGACAGTAGGGAAAAAAAAGAAGAGTATGGAGAAACATGTAGTCTCCGGTTCCAGGGAAGGAGGCTGCCTTTTTTTGTACAGAAGAAAGAGGCGTACACGCTGCGCTAAGCTGAGAAGAAAAGAAATAGCCTGCACCCAGGGGTGATAGGAACAAAATGCACTCTGTGTGTGTGTGTGTGTGCGAGTGTGTGTATCTGCGAAGGCGTGTATGAGTGCGTGCACTTTTGTAAATGCCTGTGCATACGTCAGGTCACGGAAGACTTGCACCCTACCACTGCTCCCTCTCCCCAGCGCCCCCACCTGACGTTTTGACGTTGGGTTTGTAGAGATACGTAGACGTGAACATTGATTTTTAAAACAAATCAAGAAAAAAGAAATAAAAAACAATTAAGATCTCCACGCAATCGGGCTGAGCTGTCCGTCCTGAAATGACACTGGGACTACTGTTAGCCTGGCACACCCCAGTACGAGCTTCGAATCAATGACTGAAGAAACAAACAAAAAAAATCAAATTATGTGTTTTGATTTTTATTTAATTCTTTCCAGTGGTTTTGATTCTAATCTTGCCTTGTTTTTCCTCATGTACTTTTCTTTGTTTTTTGTTTACTGAATGTACTGTGTCCTCTTCTTGCCATGCTTCTCGTCATCTCACCGTGCTTCCTCCATTTCATGTCATCACGTGCAATTAATTTCACTGAAACCATGTTGTGCTTTTATCGAGTGTTTTTAACGGTCTTAATTTTGTGCGCCTGGGGCTTGTGCATTGTATACTGTACAGTGTGTGTGCTCGTGTGTGTGTGTGTGTGAAAGAGAGAGTGAAAAGCAGAGAAGGATGTGTGTGATCATGTGTGCCTGTGTGTGAGGTTAAAGTCTAAGGGGCCATGTCATAACCATGTGCCTGGTTATTCTTTTTTGTATATCTGAGTGAACAGTGTTCGGGCGGCGGCAGTGGGGACTCTGATCGGCCCTTAGCACTTAGATCAAACCACGAACACCTGTCACTCCACTGCTAGCGATAACAAACAATGATTAGGTTGAATGAAGAGTGATAAACTCATGGTGCACCGATACACGAGCCGTCCCGAGGCTCACCAAAAAGAAGCTCTCCAATGATGATTAGGTCCTTTTTAGGCATTTTTGTCTGCCTCCACCATTGTCGTTTGTTTTCCTTTTTTTATTTTGCTGTTTTAAGATTTGAAATAAATATATGTTGTTTTTTTTTTAAGTGCTATGTCATATCAAACCTCCCCACCATGAAGGCTTTTTTCATAACTTATGTTCTTGGGCATTGTCTTTGATAACCACAAATCAAATAAACTTGAGAAACACATTTTTCCCTCTGGTTTGATATGTTTTTCCTTATGCAATCCATCTTGCCCAGTGATGGACTGGTGACCTGTCCTGTGCCTTTTGACTACTGAAAAGATTAA
The DNA here is from genome assembly GCF_002775205.1 of Xiphophorus maculatus. Classification (NCBI taxonomy): domain Eukaryota; kingdom Metazoa; phylum Chordata; class Actinopteri; order Cyprinodontiformes; family Poeciliidae; genus Xiphophorus; species Xiphophorus maculatus. The sequence goes on from NC_036457.1 coordinate 7,439,093, forward strand.
GCAGGTGCAGAAATAGATTGGTGGATTGGATAGAACTACAGTATATACATTTATCAATTCTTTCCCACTTGTGTAGGGGCTACTGCTATAAATGTAACTTCCAGCATGACTTGTTAATCTATAGACATTCCATTCATCTAAATTGGGTAAATTAGTGGGTAAATAGGAAGGATCTTGTCTCATAGCTCTGAAGGGTTAAGACTAAAAATGTAAAATGACACCTGGATCTGATTGGCAACCAGTGTAGCAACTTTAAAATAGAAGTTATACAAGTTAATCTTTTTGAGCGAGCCAGTATTCTTGGAGCAGAGTTTTTGACAACTTGAAGACAAGCAAGATCCTTCTTGTAGGAACAAGTAAACATGTCATTCAAGTTCACTTGTTGACACTCTTGATATAAGTTTTGAGATGTTTTTACAATGTATTTTAAATTATGTTTTAGAGAAAAAGCTTAATCAAATATAAATGTTTTGAGTCTGAGTCACTCAGTTGCTGTTTATTGTCATACATGCCACTGTCCGGTATCAAAATCTGGCTTTATCTGTAAGTAGATTATTCAACCACCACTTAATGTTTGGTAAGCAGTTAAACAAAGAGGACAGTTTGTGAACCTCGTGTGGCTTAAATGAGCAGCATAGCTGAATATCACAGGATAAGCATCATCACTAATTCGCTCAGTTATATGGCAAAAACAAGGAACAGCCCCAGTCCAATCAGGGAACCTGGAGGCTGTATCCTGATACCAGCCTCTTTCCCTCTACTTGTTAAGATTGCCTCAGGCATGCAAGTGAGTAATAAGTATTTAAGTGAGGAAGAGAAGCTCACTAATGGTGGTGGAAAAGTTTTCCTATAACTGCCCTAAATTACAACTCTTTCAATAGGAGACAGGCATTGGTCAAGCCAAGCAGAGCTGCCAGAGTGAGTGAGTGACGCAAATTAAGAACTGCACCTTTTTGGCAGAGCTCTTACTCCACTACAACAGAAGAGAGAGGCATTACTGCAAATAGGGCTCCACTCTGCCAGACCATCTGATTCTCTATCCTAATATCGCTCATGGCGATACTTGAACTCTTTTGCTTGAGGCAGAGCAATCCAGTTGTAAACCATGACAACAGACTTGAAGGAACTGACTCACATCCTAGCCACTTCGCACTTGCCTACAAATTGGTCTAGTGTGCACTGAAAGCCATGACTTGAATAGGCAATCCTATTCAAGTCATGGCTTTCAGTGCACACTAGACCAACTAGGGAATCCAGGTGGTAATCTCCTCGATTAGAAATTCAGCAATCTGTTGGAGTCTCTTCTTCAACACCCCAGAATAAACTTTCTCAGGGAAGAATAGTGTGGTCAATCAATTATTGGAACACATTCTTGTTAAATACTAGGACCACAACCCCCAGTCTGCAACTCCACAGATGTCATCTGAGATCTCCTTACAACACAGAAGAGGCATGTCAGGCACAGTCCAGCAATGTTCAGACCGTTCAGTGTCTCTGGGTCAGTCTCATACACAGGAGGAACATGAAATTGTGGAGCTTTTAAGCTACGTCAGTGACCTCGGCTATTGCGATACACTTACCTTTCTCCATCCTCAATCTGTTCCACAGAGAACATTTTTACTGGATTGAGGAGTAACTGGCTTCTACCCATCTGTAGAATCAGCTATTTATATTTGGAGACTCTCTCAAAGGTGTCCATCAGTTTTTGAAGAGCAAAAGTTGAAGTTAATCGTTTGATATTTTCATCCAAAAAAAAGAGGACACTGGCATCGAAAACATCTGTCATTTAAGGATCAAAGAATTAGGCTTTAGCTGTTAACTTCAAATACTATCACTAGTTTGTCTTATAAATCATGCAGTTAAGAAAGTGAACTCAGTTTTCCATCATCTCAAAGCCAGGGCTCCTAAAGATGTCATTGATTTGCATTTCAAACTGAGTGCCTTTAATAGAGACATTTCATTCCTTAATTTAAATATAGCATGTGACAGCTACATGACATTTCTGCGTTACACTCTGAAACATTTCTCTCCATGGAGACTCAATATAGACCCATCAATAAAGTACCAGGAAGACTTCTTGCTCTCGCTTATTATCCCATTTCCTACTTCCTGCACGTCTCGATCGTTTGTGATCTTGTTCAGTGTGTCTTATTTATGGGCTGTCTTGTTATTTTGTTACTCTTGAGGGCTTTGTGGGGAGTTTCATTACAGATCCCTCTTTAATTTCAACTGATCTGCATGCTTCATTGGATGCCCATAAGGAAAGTCACAGAGCTGGCAGAGAAGATTAGCTTTTTAGTGTAAGCAAGGAAGAATGATAGTTGGGTTTTTTTGTGTGTGTTTCTCTCTTTTTTTTGTTCCCACTTAGCTTTGACGAACAATATGCGACCAATTTGGCCCACGTTGACAAAGTGTTCACAATGCACATGCTGCAACGAACATATCTTTTCACTGGAAAAGCATCCCTTGCGGGCTTTATAAATGCACCCAGTAACTGGAGGACACTTTAATTAAAATACACTCGTCGCTGTCACAGCGGCCTGTTACAGTCATTTAAGAGAGACGTTAGTTCAGTTAATTATTCTGTTAATTGGCCAGCGCTTCTGATAGATAACACTCAGGTTTTCAACAGGCAGATTTCTTTCTTTGTGTTTCTAGTCTAATTAAAGTGTTGCTTATTAAGAGCGCAGAGGCTATTTGTGAGCCTCCCACATCGAGTCATGGCTTAAAAGGGGAACCTTTCCTTACATACACGCGTCATAACGTTCAACTTTTCCACCTGTTTTTCAAATGTTTATCTTAAATCAATAATTGTTACAGATGCCCAGAAATGACAGCTGTTTTAGACTTTGCTCACCAGGAAGCACTGATGGGGCTTTAAATGTAGTTTACTTCCTCTAGCACAGGTGTCAAACTCCAGTCCTCGAGGGCCGCTGTCCTACAGCTTTTAGATGTGCCACAGGTACAAAACACTGGAATGAAATGGCTTAATTACCTCCTCCTTGTGTAGATCAGTTCTCCCAGCCTTGCTAATGACCTAATTATTCTATTCAGGTGTGGTGCAGCAGAGGCACATCTAAAAGTTGGAGGACAGCGGCCCTTGAGGACTGGAGTTTGACACCCCTGCGAGTCTAAAGTATTTTTTTGCCCAATTCTAATAGATTCTGTACATCTGCAGAGAATACACTTTAGTGGCAAGAACTGGTTTCAGTATGTGCCATTAAAAGTTGGTGTAATGTCATGTTTGAAGTCAATGCAACTTATACTGTAGTTCCTCTTCTAAAGTCACTTGTTACAATGATTTTTTTTTCTACCACTTACAGTTAAGTTAAAGAATAAAATTGCAAGTTGAGAACATGTTAGAGCAAAAGTTGTAAAGTTACAATTAAGTGCCTAACTGAAGGTTTTCTTTATTTTTTTGTCTTCATTTTTTTAGACTATGCAGTAGTGTAGAGGAATTTTCGCTTTAAGAGTTTGTCTGAACTTCAATACATGAATTTAACCAATTAACCACAGTTGAGTTCAGTATTATCATTGCTACCAGTCCTGTCGAATGAAGAATCCCTCAAACAGAAAAGCCCAAAATAGGTTAAATGATCTCAGAAAGCGTTACCTCATGCCCCAATCTAAGGAAATGCAAAAACAGATGGGGAAACAAAATCTATGATGTCTATCAGTCTTGAAGGCCTTTGGGAACTCCAGCACGTCACATTAAAAGTCATTATCCACAAATTGGGGAAACATGGAATAGTGGTGAACTTTCACAGGAGGGGACGGCCTACCATAATCATCCCAAGCCAAGAGTGTGGCAATGACTCATAAGAGAAACAGGACAACATTGAAAGGATTACAGCCCTCACTTCCCTCAGTTAAGGTCAGTGTTAAAGATTCAATAATAAGAATTTGGGGGGGGAATGTCATCCAACACAACACAAAGGTCTGTCTCACATTTTAAACCTTTTTGGAGGTAGTGTTTTCAGTTACATTGGGCCATCAGTGTATGATCTTAAGCTCAAATGTGCTTAGGTTATACCACAAGTTTACTTCCAATAGTTCAAAACAAATATTTGAGATGCTTTGGCATGGCTAGTGTATTTCAGATTGAGTCATAGCATTTTTGTCAATTTAATTTTATGCCCTTTTACTCTAATTTGAAATATGCACAAGTGACATTTATATGCCAAATGCTGCCATTAATTTTATTCAGTACTATAAGCTATAAGTGCCTTTTAAACAAGGCAATTGGAGTCTTTAAGTTTCATTTCTCATTCAAAAGGCTTCCTCAGTTCTAATGATGGCTTTTCCAGGTTTTTATCATTCTAGTAATCAACACACGCTTTGCTTTTGACACAAGTCACCCATCCTGTGAAACGTTTGGGCTGTTGTCACTTACAAGATGCTTCCTAACGAGCTCATGAAGTGTCTCAGTCACGTGTTTCAAGGTGAAAATGGTTTTGAAACCACCTGGGCATGAGAGTTAAAGCCGCACTGTATGTGTTTGGCAGGTGAAACTTCAAGATGTTGTCCCCCTTTAAAGTGAATATTTCTTGATTTGAGCTCTGGCTTACACATGAGCATAGTTGCACCAATTCTTTAAATTACTGGTTTTGATTTAATCTCTTCCTATTTTTATTCCCTGGGTGTAAACAAACTATTGTGTAGCCATTCCTAAGCCAGAATTAAAGGTCCACTAATGTGCAAAATTTCACTTTTTGCATCTCCTGCTTCCAGAAAAAGAACAAGGGCAAAAAGAAAGATACCCAGGTAATTTTTGGGAACAAGTAAATGTTCTGCTGCTCTCTAAAACACAGCCTGTTTAAAGACCGGTAAATTGTTGGCGTCACAATTTGTTACCAAGCAACCTCAAACCAAGCCCAGCCCCTCACCTGGCAACCCAAGAGGAGCACCTCCCACTTCATTCAAAACGTGAAGGAAAATGTTTTGTTATGGGTTGCAATACATAACTTGTGCCATGTATTTTCTCCCAGCCACAAAGAACAGAGTTGCGCGGCTTAATTTCGTTCTTGCTGGCTATGTCCCTGCGATGTTGCCAAAGAAGTTTGCGCTAATCAGTTTTGGTAGGAGTCCTCTGAAAACTACCAACATAACACGGGGAGATTTCCCAAAAATACTTGGACCAAAGGAAGGTTCTGTTCCTACTGTTCATCAGAAATCAGAAGATGACGGCGATGTAAGTAGGCTACATAGTAAAGTTATGTGTTTTGTGTTGTTGTTTGGCTGGAACATGGCAGTTAGCATAAGCTAACGCGGTGCTAAGTGAGGCCTCCTGTGTCACACTCACCATAAGTTACCCGTTTATTGTCGGGATTGTTGTAAATCGTCTACAATGAGAAGATGCTGTGCTTATGAAAACGTGTCAGACATCTGGACATTACCAAGACTTTTTTTTATATATCCCACGTTGACAGAAGTGCTTCCTTTTTTAGCCTCACAAATATATAATTGAAAAGGGTCGTAATTGCTTTAAAAACAATCTGTTTTTGTGCTGACTTATTGTGCTTTGGGGTTTGCTTTGGGGTAAAAACTGTAAGGTTTTACCACTGTCTGCATTGTAACCATTTTCACGGGTCTGACGCGCTAATGTAAACAGAGTTAGGAGGGTTTGGCCAGCAGCAGCTCATTTGCATAATCGTTACGTAGCCCTAAAACAGCGCAAAACAGGCAGAACTGATCTGGTGGTGGTGCTGGTGTGGGTCTGTGTTTAGGTTCTCTGAAGTACAGTTTTGAGCCTTCCAAGGCTCTTTGTGTGTATTACACGGTCTACATATTAAGAGATCTGGATTTAGGAGCATTTGCATGGTAGCTGAGAAGAAGGGGAGTCAGGGTTGTTTTCTCTAAAGACAGAGTTAGGAATACCATCTAGAAGGTACATTTGGGGGATAAGGTGAGGATCTTTTGCATTTACTTACTGGAATATCCAATTTTATTTATTTTTTTTGTGGGGGAGGCAGCGGTGAATATTTTGATCAATCAATGGAATCAACAAAGTCACCATGTTTGCACAATAGTCTGGAGTCTTTTACAAGGCATTTCGCAAGTCAAGTGACATGAACTGAACTGAGTTGAATGAGTGTAATGAAAATAGTCATTATGAAAACTGAAGATTATTAAAGATATTAAGCGACATGATGAGTCTTTAATGTATTTTAGCTAGATGGCTGGAATTAGCCTTATTATTCACAGCTGACTTGATATACGGTAGATGCAGTACTGTGAGAGCATATTTCCCCATTACAAATTTTTATTACACTTTTCTTGGCAGGAGTGGCCTTTTTAAATTAGAAGGTGGGCAAGAGGTTAAATAGAGCAGGGTAAGAGATTCAGTAAATGGCCCAGGACCTGGGAATTGAACCCAGAACAGCTAGGTTGAGTGTTGGCACAGCATATGGTCCACCTGCTTTACCACTGAGCCACAGGATTTACCCCATTACGCATTGTTTTTTTTTTGTTCTTACAGTGGAATATTTTAATCAAATGCTATTGTTGCACTCAAGACCGAAATTGTTGTCAATATGTGCGTGGGTCGGGTTAGGGGAGGGGACGCAAAAATGGTAAGAGTATTGATACTTTTTCACAAATTGTATGAATGTTCCTTTGTATTAGCTCAGTTTCACATAACTGCAGGACAGGATTGCTGTTTGCCTGTTTTCCTTGTACACTTTACTCAGATTTCATGTGGTTGGAAATAATTGGGATCTCGTACATACAAAAGTCAACAAAACAAACAAAAAAGTTTAGCTGTTTATATATCTTATAGCTGAAATGTTCTACATTGTCCCAGTTTTCATTGTCATGTTAGTGGAGAGTTGTGCTAACAAGCAGTTCTGCAAAGGCTGAGTTTGCCACAGTAGCGCTCTGAAGTAAATGCACACATCAGTATCCTAGCATTCTAATATTTAGCAAGTAATGTGCTTGACACCACAGTGCAGCTTTCGTTATCGTGGTAACATTTTCTAGCAAATACTCAAGTACAACTTTTCATACTTTTGGATGAGAGGAGAACCCCACAGTCAGAGGTCAGTCTGAGTCTCGTGCATAAAAACATTCATAGCTATTTTTTTTATTTATTTAGTAGCTGTTTTTGTTTGTGACAAACTTAAGCTGCTCCCTTTCAGAGTGAATGCAAGCTGTAAATTGAGAAACCTTTCAAACTTTATGTACTGTATTTTGAAAAAAGCTGGAACAATTACCATCAAGGGCAACAGTGTGTTTTTTAGGGCTGCTGCATATTGATTAAGTTACACTGATGTCTCAGAGTACTCAGTATGCAGCACAGGAATCTCTGCCAAGCTCACTGCAGCTGTCTTAAAATAACTTTTAGATGTAACTATAAAGAAGATAATTTAACAAATAGGACATTAATAAACAACTAAGCCTACATTAAAGAGGTGGAGCGCATATTCAAGTGTCACTAACTAATAAGCTAGTTTTCCTTTGTTATACATTTGCAGTAAATGTCACTTAGATTCCTTAATGTGATACACAATAACTTGTCAGAGGAAATATTGAAAATGGCAACAAACCGTTTTATATGTCAGTAATATACTCTGTGACTTAAATAATAAAAGCAGATAAATTATTACCTATTGCAGAGACCTGCTCACAATGACACACCCCCACAGACATGGATTATCATGTACTCATGAACTTTTCTAATACATTTAATCATGTACATGGAAGAGCGGAGCAAATCAAGAAAAAAAACACCTTTTTTTTTCTTCTCCCATTGCAGTGGTGAATAAATTTTTCTGATGTGGAAATAACTTCCTAAAGTACTTTAGGGTTAAATTTCTAAAGTAATCATATTTTGTAAAACAATTCTTTGCTATATTTAAGGTTTGAGTAATTAGATGTAAAGATGGCCCAGGAAGCCATGCATGGGTTTATTTAGCTAGAGTATAATCCTGGGGGTAATTAGCTCTTTAAATGGAAACTAATGCCTCATACTGACTTTGTTTTGAACCAGTCTTGAGGACTGCAAAACCCTGAATGGGCTATCCACATAAAAACCTATAAAGAGTGATCAATAGCTTTGGATATGAACTTTCTCTTAATACTTAGAGATTTCTGCCTGAAAGTTTTTTGTGTGGGTGTAAATCTGTCAAAATATAAATTATATTGTATAAAGATGGCCGGGTGCTTTGTTGCCTGGTTGAAGTCTAATCTAGTAAAGGGCAGCTGAATTAATTCTGACTGAGTCATGAAAATAAAAAAAAGGAAATGGGAGCAATGATTGTAGTCCTCGACGGGTGCAATCAGACCTCTGCTGACGTGAAAGTAACAAGTGAAAACTGCCCGATGATAGCTTCCCCACATCAAAGCAAAAAGGGAGCAATTTGAATTAGAAATTGAGGTTTTGTGCAATTCAGACAAGATTATAGATGTCAATTCCTCTTTATCGTAACAAAAAAAATGGAAGCAGTTAAGGTTTTATTAGCTCAGTGTTTTTAAGTCCCACTCAACTCTTCTGTGAAATCTTATTGTATAGGGCTGATTTCTTGCAACAATACGGTCCAAATTAAGGTGGGAAATAACTCAGAGCAAGAAAGGCATTTTGTCAAATGCATGCACTCTACTTAACCAAGATCTCTGCAGTTACCCTCATAAATCAGTCTTTCTAAAGGAGTGGACAAAAGAACACCATATACTTTACATTTCCTGTGTTACATTCTGTGTTTTTCATCTTCTTGCAGTGTGATGCAAGAAGATACTTTGTTGACAAAGTAAACAGATGTCTACCTCCTTCTAAGCATTTTGGTTTAATGAGCTGAAATTTGAATATGTCTATTTTATATTGTTAAGGCCTGTAATGAGGATTATTTGAGATGGCAAAGAGAATATGAGGTCAAATGGCAGCAAAGAAAACAGACATGAAGGAAGATGAAACAAAGGCAGACAAAAAGAGTCCCTCGCTCTCTCATCATGTGACTTTGCCCAGTGAAATAGGGTTTAAGACTCTTATTTTGAAGTTGTAAAAGAAGTCATTATTGCATTGACCTTTTGTGTTGAAAGATTTGGTTAAGCTTTCACCACTTTGAAAATGTTTGTAGGCAAATAGTTTGGGGGGAAAAGACATAACAGAAAATATGAATGAGCTATTGGCACTGTGGAAATTCTGACTGGCTAGTCCTTTACCTCTAAGGTTAGCATATCCCACTGACATAAATATTTGCTCAGTTTTTTTTTCACTTTTTGTGTGTATTTTGGACTACATTTTGACCATAGTTGGTAAAAAAAAAACTAAATGGTATATAAAAATAGACTGGGTGTCCTTAATCACCAAAAACTCCTATTAATGCTTTGCCTCCTTCTCATTAGCCCAGTGTTGCATATTTTCTTGTGAGCTAAATATTTCATACTGTGTAGACCCATTTTGTAAATTAAAGGAAAGACATGTTAACAGAGCAGGTGACCTTCTTAGACATGATTGGTGTCAAATCTATATTTCAGATCTGTTTTACATAAACAGATAGGCCTGTCATGATAGCAAATTTTGCTGAGCGATTAATTGTCTCAAAAAATTATTGCGATAAACGATAATATTGTTTGAAGACCTTTTTACACTGATGTAATGGAAATGACGTAATAATGCATGTGATTTCCTGCCAAAGATAGATACACTTTATTTTCAAAAGAACACTAAACACTGGAACTGATAAACAAAATAAACAAAACAACCAAAAACAAAAACAAAATGGATTCTCAGTCTCCATTAACAAAAAATGTACTTGATAAAAACTAAACAACATAAAGCCAAAGTGGAAATAAATACTGCATTCAACCTAAAGACTGCAGATTATGAAGTCTGTATATTATGTTGCCCTTCAGTAATAATTAGATTTAAATGGAAAAGATGGGCACATCGACTACCTGATGCAATAGTTCACACTAACAACAATCTTAGAAAGTTGGTCTTTCTAAGATTGTGTGGTGTGTTATGGTAGATCGTTGTTGCCGCTCCGATCTAAATCAGGGTTTTTTCCCCGACTGGGATCGTTAACGCAGCCTGTTGAATGTGACAGGTAGCCAATCAGAAAGCGCGGATTCCCTCAGTGCTTTCTGAGGGGAAATTACGTCGGGGAATCCCAAACAGCTGACACGGCGCAACCCGAAGTCCAGCGGACATTGGAGATGATATGTGGAAACAACATTAATGTATATTGAACATGCAAAGAATACAGAAATGACAAGGGGAGGAGTTGGAGCGAAATTCCTACCGCAGTTGATAAACCCGGTAACTTTTCAGCTGTTCTGACGTAAATAGGTTCTAATGATTTTCATTCAGTCAGGACTTTACGCTGACACTAGCCACATGCATTGCAGGTAGATTGTAGTAAAGCATTGATTAATGTCTGGTTTTAAAATTAGTTCACTGGACTTGTAGCCATTATTTTGTGCCCATTGTTGGACACCACACGGCAGGACCGAACCCGATCAAACCTTTATACCTAGGATTTCTGTCGGCTAATATGTGGTCTCAGGTTTTGAAAATGGGCCGACAATCCGCCGACAGCTCTAAGATCCTGTAGTGTGCGCTGGGCTTTACACTAAGGAAATTAGGAGGGGAGGAGTCAGTGGAGAACACCGGAGCAGAGCCCTTTTTCATTCAGTGTCATTAACAGAAAGAGAAAAAGGCCGGAAGAGACGATAATGGCGATAATTGAAATGACGTCGATAGTTTTAATTTATCGTACGATTAATTGATTTATCGCGACAGGCCTATAAACAGATATGCAAAAGTATGAAACTCACAAACTTCTCAAAGGCCTGTTGAAATATCCAAGATTTTCCATGTATCCAAATATGTGAAAAATGTATTTGATCAAAGCTGTGAAACTGCACTTGCTCATCCTAGTCGTTAAGTTAAGGCCCACTGTTCTGTATAGTTCGCATCTAATATTTCAAACTACTACTTGGGGTACTTTGCGGTATCAATTATCTTGAAGATAAAATGCGAACAAATTAGCTGAGATGTAAACCTAATAAGCTCAAACAACCATTAAAAAAGAGTTTTTCAAGCACACAAAATTTTGTTTAGTGTGCTCCTTTTGAGAAAAACTTCTCAAAAGGAGAGTGTAGAGGAACAAATTTTCAAGAACTCGCATATGAATGGAACCAGATGGCTGTGAAACCAAAAAGATCTGGTGGCCACTCATGGAGTGTTTCATTTACCATCTGAAGTTGGATTTGGAAATGAAGTCAAAACTAATTCAACTATAATCCAGTCCCAAAATTAAAAACCAGTCGGTTTTGCCAATCAGTATGTTTGGTCATCAAGCAAACATAATAATAAATTTGTCAGAATTTATGTTTAACCCAAACAGGTTGTGTGGTGCTGTACAAGTGAGATGTTTGAGAGACAAATCAAAAGGATTAATGGTAAATAAAATAGAAATGGAATTTTCTTTTTTAATTGCAGCTATCAATAAGTTTTATATAAAGGGTAGCCATGTTGGATTTTGAGATCAGGTTTAGTGTAATTCCAACATTGGCTGAACTATTAATTTTTTCATCTTTAACTTTTTTTTCCTAATTTTTTCCCAACTTTCAACTAATTGTTGGTGAATACGTATTTATCTCTTTCCCAGTCGTGTTGTAACATTGCTTTAAAATGTCTTGTATTATGGTGGTATTTGGGAAACTGGATTTTTTTTTTTTTTTTTTTTTTACTGAAATGGTATTTGTTCTACAAGTTTTTTGGAACCACTGTTTCAGATGTTGCCCTTCTCCTGCACACCTGACACAAATGATTGCATCAACTCCCCAGCATGATGTCAATTTTCTCAGAAAGCTATTAATAACCCACATGTTTAGCGCAGGTGCGTTGCATCAGATAAACATTTAAAGTATGCAAAATAATGAGCACCAAGGGTGAGAGGTTGGTAGACCACTGATCAAGTCTTTGCTCATGGATTTTAAGATTGACATGGCACACTTTAAAAGTGACACTAACTTATAGTCTATAAGTCTGATTCTTCCCAGATATGTTTCATCAATATTTGGTCACTTTGAATGTAAAAATAACTAAAATCATGAAGGTCAAGTATTAAAAACTAAAGCTTCAAACTGTTTTATAAACTAGAACATTTTATGTTGACTCATCTTTTGTATATAGCATATGATCTACAGTCAAAGCAAAGTGGATTCCAAATAAGCTCCCTGAGTGCTTCTACTGATGAAAATTGGATGCAAGTGGCTTGGAGGGATGTTGACACTGAGAACAGCTGACGTAAGCAAAAAAATAAAAAATGTTTCAAAAGATTTCACTGATTAGATTTATAGCACTTTTTGGCCAAGCATGATAAAAAAAAAAAAAAAAAACTGGACTACTCCATTCACTCAGGACATTAAACTACCACTCAGATTGCAGCCTCAGGTCCTCTAAAAGGAAGCCCACCTGCCATGGTCCGATTTAGCACTGGAGGGGAAGGAGTTGTGGATCTGCCAGAATAGCTCAGACTTAACTTTTTCTTTCGACTTCTTAAAGCATTTTTTTGATGTTTCAGGTTATAGAACATTTTCTGTTTCACAGTCTTTTATGTGATATTTGTTCATGTCTTCATCTTCTTTGGCTTTGTTTTAGTATGCTTATTTCAAGCAAGCAACAACAACCCCAAAAAATAAAATAAACTGCTAGAAAATAAATTGCAAAAAAGAATTCATTTAATTTGAAAATTATGACTTTAGTCATCCGAGGAGATGGGTTGGACAGACAAACTTTGAATCAATATATAAATCAATAGAATAAACATTTAAGTAGTCTTCCTAATTGAGCCTTAAGATTTAAATTCTGATAAGCAGTTTGCCTCCACGGTAAGAGCAAGCTTTAAAGGGCAAGCAAAATATAACCTGATAGATTAGATTTTGATCTAATCTATCAGTGTCTGCATCTGTCATATTCCAAAAAATAAAAATTCTGTTCAACTCTTGTCAACCTGAAGGGTGACAATACTCCATGTTAACATACGACTTTTGTCGGGAGCGCTGTGCTGATTTCCTAAATATCAGCAGAGCAATTCTGCACCGAGTTGACAGTTGGAACACAGCTGGTTGGAGTCACAGATAATTGAGCTGCAGCTATTCGACTCTCTGCAGCTTCCCTATTTGTTGCGAAGCAGACAAAGCTTTTAGTAATAACAGCTTTGATGAAAGGCCAAGCATGTTATTAGCAGTGGTTTCTTAATAATGGCATATCAATGCGTGATGATATGTTATTATAATTTAGAACAGTTTTATTGTAAGATAATTGTGGGCTCTCCCAGTTCAGGTCTCAGTGTTTACATAGTCTGGTAATTTAGTAAAAGAAATAAGGAAATTTGTGAAATAATTGATGATTTTGAAACACGTTTTACAGTTTAAAGACCAAATAATAATTACTGCACTTTAAATGCATACTATGTGCAGAGAGAAGTAAACCCAGCCAAGCTTAATGTTTTCAAGCAAATTTGTATCTTAATTTTCCACATTTAGATAATCTAGGCCACAAACTAACTACTGGGCCTAAAAAAATCTCAATTGATTTGGGGAATTATGATTTTTCTTTTTTTTTTTTTTTTTTTCTTTTGGGGGTCAACTGATGGGAAAGAATTTCTGCAATATATTTTTAAATAGCTTAAACTTAGAAAAACTCATGTTAAAATAAGTCTCATGCCATTTACTCTTGAATTCTCAATTATTGATTAGATTTTCTTTTTAAATTAGGATTTGTAAAGTTCCCATCACCTGCACTGTTATTAAAATGTCCCTTTATGACACAGTCTTTATTTCTAATTAGTATTTCTTTTACTGGTTTGTATTGTGGAGTGAGAAACATTTTTTATTTTTTTTGTCTGGGGAAAAATGTTCCAAGACTTTTCACATATTGTGGTAATAATTACAGCTTTGTAGTCAATACACTGTATTAAGATGACTAATAATTGTTCTTTTGCTAGATAAATGTATCTAAAAGTTCCACCTCTTAACCAGCACATTTTCAGTGCAGAATCACAGATGAGAACTCAAGAAAAGAAGTGTTTAGAGTTTTATTTTGTAGTTAGGTGCAAGCTGTGGAAAACATGGAAACTGCACAGGAAGGCCCCCAGCAAGATTTGAACCTTTGATATTTTTGCTGTGGGGCAACAGTGCCAACCAGTCTTCCACCAAACTGCTAGTATTTCAGAAATCTTTACACACCTTGAGGGGCAGTTCCACAAATGTTCCCAAATGTGCTGAATTGAACCACGCTGAGCAAACAGAGCTGAGTACATTTCAGCTCTCTGTGGCACAGCGCTTTGCTAAGCCAATAAACAGCTTCTTTTTTTTTTTTGCCCTTACAATGCCCCTTTAAAAAATTTAATAAAATAAAACTCCACATTTTATTGTGGAGTTTTATTTGTCACAGACCGTGGACAAGTCTGTGACCAACAGGTTGGAGCTGTCTTTTCAGTAACCGAACCAGGGCTGAAAAGAGTGCTCAAAAGAAGAAACCCCATTTTTAATAGGTTTTCATTCAAGTGATTGTAGAAAAAGAACATTATATGTGAAGGAGCATGTTTGATTGAATACAGATACTTCAAAGGATTGTTTGGATTAGATCTGTGCTTTTGTTACATAAAGACAACATTGTGCAGTTAGACCCCCTTTGTGCATGGATCAGCAGCCGAATGGATGTTTTGGTGGAATGCACCGTTATCACCATGATTAAAGGAAATGGTTTACTATTACTCTTTGTAAGATGGACATTTCATAAATGGAATTATAAATGGGGTTCCACTTATTCCTCCCAACAGTGTAAACAACATGCTAGAGGAGCATCGTCACTAAGAAAGTTGGTGCAGTAGTGCAGTTGCCTGCACTACCTCACCAAGAAAACCATACAACTTATTTTATTTTAATGCTTCATTGTTTCAAAGCTTATCTCATAATTGTGGATGAAATGCAAGTCAGTCTTTTATTTATTTTTTTTTTACATTGGTAGAGGGAGAATTTGTTTTAAATATAAAGCAGCCAACATTTCAAACTCATTTATTTTTTGATAAGGTTATTACCTTATCAAGGTAATAGCCTTAATAAGGCTATTACCTTTTTTTTTTTTAAATATATTTTCTTCTTAGGGTCAAAGTTTTGCCAATTTCTTTGGCCCTAATGACCGTGGTTTTATAGGTTGAAATGGGCTGACTGAAACAGTAGCTTCATTCTTTTTCCTTGCCTATATAGATCTGATGGCAGAGACATTTCAAGTGACTCTCTTGCATTGGTTTTGGTGTAGTAGACCGGTTTTAGGACCGGTCTACTACACACAAAGATTCAGAAGCACACATGGATGATAACGTCAGAGTTTCTTGCTCCGAGACCCGACGGGTCAGAACTCACTGTGGTGAGCACAGTCATGATGATTGAAGGCTTGCTATTACTGAATGACTGTACTGTGATGTTTAAAAGCATGTAGTGTCACCCTAGCAGTCGCAGACAAATGAATCACACACTTACGGCCCACAGAGCCACAGTGTTGCTGTTCATCCACAAACATAATTGGTTATCTCTTCAGGTAGAGTAGATTGTCTCTGTATTTTGAAATGGGTAAATATAACTCTAACATGGGCAGACTCGCCAATACATCAACTTCTTCTCCTGCGACTGCATTAAGAATAATGCAGAGTGATTGGCATCAAATTAAGCATGAAGCAAACATTGGTTTAGATGTTTGGTTATGTATGCAGTATGTTTTTCAATGATTTGATTAACCATTTGTGGTTTGTTTCTCTGATACTGAATATTGCCAAGGACTGACTAGATGGCAAAAGCTGGGCCATCATATTTTTCCCTCTTGAAATAGAAAACTAGTGGCATAAAGATTATAAATACCCTTTTTGATTATTTTGCCATTGACAACCAAGCAGACTGCAGTATAAAAGTAACTGAGCATGGTAACTTCATGGTGGCAATATTCTGGTAAAAGCATAACCTTGTAAGTCAAAGTACTGGGAGCAACAAGTCTGTTTGGCTTTTTTCATCTATGAAGCAGCAGTATGTAATGAATAAACTTAAAATTTAATTAGTAACATGTATAAAACTAAAATCTATAAAAAAACCATGTCTCTGAGCAAGTGGATATCAATAGCAAACCTCTATATTAAATCTACCGAGAAAAGGTTTTTCTCAGACTGTGAGTGCTTTTAAAACTAAAGTGGTTTTTGATTTTGGCTGTTGACAGAATCAATTCCTCTCCTCATACAATGATTTTCCCAAAAAATTTGAAAGGTCTCTTCTGTGAATTCGGGGCTTCAGGAAAGATAATATTGTGTGTCAAAGGCAACATGGATAACTGAAAACATTGTAGAAGCTCATCTGGATAATAGACACAGCACTACAGGTGACCTTGAAGGCACACTAACTTTCACTGAACTATGATTACTAACCCATCAAAAGCTACTTTAAACCAAGAGAAATTCACTTCATTAATCAGTCATCACTTAATTTCTACCAGTTTTTTTTAATTTTGAATGTGTGCATTTTGTTTTCTAGCGCATCTCTAAATGTACTGAAGGCAGACTTCATATGAATAAGCTCCTGAGAAGTTCCTTTATCCCTAGATTTTCTATGTTTTTTTTTTTTTTGTCACATTAGAAAGTTTTAAATCAAACAAACTAAGATCAAAGATATTTATAATAAATGCAGATTCAGCTGACATTTGGTTCTGTTAAGGCCAGAGTTCATAGTTCAACAGAGACCACAGTACGAATGTTAGACCCACTGCTGGCCAAGAAATACACAAACACTTGTCTTGCCTTGATGAGAACATCTTAATAGTTTCTAAAGATTTGGGGGAAATATTCTGTTGGCTGATGAAATCAAAGTGTCAATTTTTGAAATGTGGCCTCCGTGTAAATTTGACATAAACTAAACCAGGAACAAAAAAAAAAATACCAATAGTCAGACATGGAGCAGGTGGTAGTGTAACAATACTGGGCTGCTTTGTTACATCGGGACCTTCACGACTTACCTGATGGTTTGTTTCTCTGATACTGAATAATGCTCAAGAGCAAAGGATTTTAAAGGGAGTATCTAATCATCAGTTTGTGATCTTAAACTCGAGCACACTTTAATCATGCAACTGAATAATGAACTAAAAGACCAGCAAGGCCACCCCAAAAGTAAAGATTTTGGAGTGGCCTAGTTAAAGTTGGAGTTAAATCTAATTGAGATGTTGTGACATAATCTTATAATTGCTTCTCATACTCTTAAAAACCTGCAATGTGCCTGAATTGAAGCAATTCTAGGAAGAATAGTAGGTCGCTATTACAACAATAAGCCCTTCCATCCAGGGATGTAAAGGACTGACGGCCAATCACTGCAAATGGTTAATGGCTGTTCTTGCCTCAGATTGTGGACATAGCCGCTTTTTTATGTTTAGGGCATAATTACTTTTTTTGCAGTGCCAGGATGACCTGGGTATCTTCATTTAATAAATGAAATACTCATTTGCTTTTCGTATTTACATTTCTCTTTGTATAAATGTTTGATCTGAAACGACGAATTGTGCAAATATTGGGTAAATACTTTTTGACAAAGTTGAAAAGCAATCTAAAACAGACATGTATTTCAAGCACAGTTTACAAAATAACACCTTTATTGTTGAAATTGTTGCATGGCCTCAAACACATCTCATAGGTTGTATGAAACTGCACTTAGGAGCAAGAACGGTTTGGTTATTTTAAAGGATATTCTGAAATCTATATATGCTCTCTTGGGCCTGCATTGATGTAAGATGGACCTGAGGAAAGGGGGGGACTGTTCTATTTTCTTAAAAATTATGAAAGTCATCCAGCTTCTTTACATCTTCACATTGTTATGGATCTTAACTTTTCAGCTGTGTTCTGCCTAGGAAACGGCATTAGTAAGCCACACATCGATCAATAAACAGGAAACCTACACACTTCAATGCCTGCAGCATTTTCATATCCTCTCTTTTGAAGACAGTGTGACTTCTTTTGACAGAACACCTTTTGACTTTCCACGTTTTATCAGCATTTATATATGTTACAAGGAAGTTCAACCAGACATAAGTTATTTATTGTCTGGCACTGAAAAATGTACATCATCTCAATCATTTACTATTATTTCCCCATGACCATAGTTTCCTTCCTTCTTTCTGCATAGTCTATATGAGATCTAATCTCACTTGCATTTCTGGTGATTATGCTGTTGCATGGATTAAAGTCTTGTTCTCAGCTAGTCTGAACATCTTTAGTTTAATGCTCCATGCACTTCTAGAATAATACTAAAACTTCAACACAACCAACTAAACTACGGAATAAAGTCCAACACTTCAAAATGATTATTCCTTAGCTGAAAGGTGCTGATGCTGGAGTTCAAGTGTTTTTATACCACAGGTTTCCTGGATAGTGATGTCACATTGTGAAGTAAAATAATGGGCATTGTGCCAGTGGTTTTGT
Source organism: Xiphophorus maculatus (assembly GCF_002775205.1). Classification (NCBI taxonomy): domain Eukaryota; kingdom Metazoa; phylum Chordata; class Actinopteri; order Cyprinodontiformes; family Poeciliidae; genus Xiphophorus; species Xiphophorus maculatus. Next base: position 7,457,548 of record NC_036457.1, read on the forward strand.
CGGTTTTACTGTCCAGCGCTAGGAGTAACGTTCCTCCTAAAGCGTCTGCTCTCCCTCTGCGTGCCGTCATGAAGCTTGCTGCAACAGCAATAGAAAAGGACAAACCCCGCCTTCTCTCCCTCCTCCCCGAGAACTGCTGCCTGCGGGGTTTAGCCCGCTGTGATGACCATTAGCGTCTGGCTGAGGCAGCAGGAGATAACAGGTGATTTAAGGCCTTGTACCCCGACATAGCCAGAGAGAAATGGCCGGCTGCTGCTTATCTCCCCCTCTGCTGTACTCCACACACTTTTACATTAGGCTCCCCCTATTCAGAGCCATCTGTCTTCCCAGTCAGGGTTTGATAAAACCTCCAGCGTTCTTTACGAAGAGGAGGAGCAGGAGACGCACACCGCTACCCCACCTGCATACTTATGCGCCTGCAATTCAGAGGTGGAAACTGACAACACCTCACTGCCTGAATACTTCATCTGCAGTGACTTGGAGCCTAGGGCGACACAGTGAGACTCAACAACAATAGCTTAGCGCAGCATGCAGTTACACGCAGGATACAGTTCCTGGTGGTGATAGGTGGACCTGTGTGTAACATCACCCCTGGACTAATTGCAAATCAATGATCTTGCTGAGATGAATGTAGTACATAATAATTGCCTTTGGCTTGGAGTGTATGAGCCATTCAAGACTGGTGCAATATACACCAGTCACAGCAAGAAAACTGATAAAAGCTGAGATGTTATCATCCCTGAACACTAAAAAAAAAAATAAAAAGCTCTACCGTCATAAGACTTTCTACCTCTGAACAGCTCAAAGTCAACGATGGGAATATAACCGATTGCTCTGACAGCTTTTCTATGTCTATAGAGTGCTGATTAAATCTTAATACCATAACATATTGGGCAGCCTCTAGTCAGAAAGGAAAGGATTACTCCATCCATCTCGGATGTGCATATGTGGAGAAATATCTGCTATCTCTAGGGCACGAGTGGGGGAAAAAAAATGCTTGTTATCTTAAGGACAACACAGAAGATCCAGAGATTGGATGTAAAAACTGAGATGGTTAAATTCAGCTGAGGCTCAGAGCTGTATAATTGCCCTGTGTTTTCTGTGCTTCCTGCTGAGGAGGCTATGTGGGCAGTGGCTGTCTTCCTTTGGTCCCTGCTCTGCAATTACGGTGTCATTGTGTGACAGTGGAACAGCCTTGGCAGCAGTAAAAGGACACAAAGTTCTCTTGTGTCAAACTTGACAAACTGAAAGAAGAGTGGATTCTGTTTTATTCTTGAATGTCATTTCTTTCCTCTTGCTGTCTTCCATCTCTCTGCCTTTTATGTGCCAACGCTTCCATTAACCTTTGTCCCAACTAAACCTGAGGGCCAAGTACAAGTTGAGAATTACAATTAACTGCATTGAACAGGTTAATGCAGTCTTCTTTGAGACTTTACTGCAGGTCTTTAGGTCAAATCACAAGTGGAAGTGCAACTGTAAAGAATATACTCTCAGTAGTGGATGAGCCCAATTTATTCTCACAATTGGACGGCTGAATGGCAATGACTAGGTTGTCTTCAGAATATACTATCAGGATTGCATGTCGTTTTGAAGCCATTCAAATCTTTGTTGACAAATTGGATGACATTAGATTAAGGACCTAAAGTAGGGTTTTCAAACTCCAATTTTCAAGGGCTAATGTCCTGCAACATCTGTTAGAGGTGAGGCTGACACATTTTTTTTTGTTAAATGGTTTTTCATTTTCTTCATGAATGTCAACTACTTTGTTCTGGTCTACAACATAGAAGTCTTGGATAATACATTAAAGTCTGCGGTTGAAATGAAACAAATGTTAAAAAAAAAAGTTAAGGTCGTATGAATATTTGACATCTTTTTTACATTTCTTAGAAATAAAACTTACAGAGAAGCTAAATTCTTGCTCTGCATAATGTATCAAAACTGCAGTCCTCTTGTGAACAATTTCACAAGATGTAATCCATTAAAACCAGGGAAGAGATGGACTGTGCTTGTGCCATTTCGACTGGAAGTTTTGCCAGCTGGCTCCTAACCAATGAAAAACTGTTTTAATACATTTCTCCGGCTGTGATAAATTTACTGCCACGTTTTGTAATAGACCTTCGTGCTGGCCTGCATTCAAAAGAAATGTCAGCTTCAGTTTGATTATGTCTACTTTCATCATATTTTAATTCAGGTGCATGTATCTGACAAAACCTCTCAATTATCCAGCTCATATCTGAAGATGCAGCTGTTTAAGGAGCTTGAATGAGTGGTATTACCTATAAGCCTTATTACGGATAAGCCCTGACTTTCCTGAGCATGTTAGTCATCAGAGTAATTCGACTGAGGATACTTTCTCTGTCAATTATCCTTGTTCTCGTTTTGGGGAAGATTACAGGAGGCTGGTTATGGCTATTTTTCACGGTACTCCGGTATTTGATCTCTGTCTTTTTAGGTAAAGCGTATTCCGCCAGTTGATTCATCCCTAAACAGTTGATTTATGTAATGCTGACTTGCGGGATTTAAACAGCAAGTCTGGGTTTTAGAAACTTTGCCCGGTAAGGCTTTTGTATTTCAAGTTGAGCTTTATTTCTTCCACGCGTATGAGTGGAGCCTTGAACTCTGAAGACACAATTAGACATGCTGTTAGATTGCTGCCTTAAGCAGCAGTCCCTCTGTGATGATGTCCTTGCCATTGACCCAGCTCTTCTGTCATCTTGGGTGTCAAACCATGTGCATTGACACAGTTGCTCACTTCGACTCTGCTGCAACGGTCACCCTCAAACAGATCTCCAGCCTGGTGAACTGAGTTTCTCATTTTACATCCTTCTCCTTTCTGTTACCCTGAGCAGGGCGTGAATGAGCAGAAGAAAGGCAGCCTAAAAGGAAATCATGGCTGTGTGTTTAGAGTGTGTGACAAAGGTTCACATGGACATTTTTAATCTTTCGCTCCAGGCTGTTGTTGCCACAAGGTTACAGGCTGCAACCATGGTTGCAAACCACTTCTGTATTACAACTCCAAGTGGCATTTCATGCTGCACTCACCTTCACCACTCCAAAGTAATTTGACACACAGTTTCTAACATATCTGGAATCTTGCACTTCTCTGGATTTTGTTCAATTTACAGATGAATCCAATACTTTCATATAAATTTGACTCTTAGAACATTTTGTTCCTAAATGCACATCACTGATGGGATTAGGAGTGTCTTGTTAACAGGTAACAGGGATTTCTAATATTATAGAATTACAGGAATATAAAATAACAATCAATCATCCATACCCCATGAGGATCAAAAAGAGAAATGAGGGATTAGCTCATAACTATACAGCAGGGGTTTGACCTGGAGTGACCACAAGCACCATTGGCAGCACACCATGCTGGAATGAAATGCATTGGTGCCTCTTGCTATAGAGCACAGACATACTGTACTTTCATGAGTTTGCCAAGGAACATTTAAATGATTCATAGACGCCTTGGGAGAAATACGGTCAGATGAGACCAATATCAAAATCTCTGCCATCAAAATATGTTGCGATGTCTGGATTTAGAGAAATGTTGAGTATGATCTGACACAATCTGCAAATTCAACTGTAGTGGCATAAAATATGAGTTTGGGCTGTTTTTCTACCAGCATAAAATGACTTCACCTTATTGAAAGGCTAATGCAAAGAGGTAAAACCTTTATCCTTCGTTCAGAGTCTAACAGAAAGGCAATAGGGGTCTCCCCACATGGAAAAAGGCAATTTTATCAAGGCAACAAAAGGGTAGCTTAAAATCTTGAGACGAATGCAAATATTGTGACCAACTGAAGAAAATACCTTTATGCTGTGCTTTGCAAATTAAAGTCTCTTCTTCATGTTCTAAGTCCTGCTTTGCTTTAGGGTCAAAGACCTATTAAATTACATGGGAACCCATTTTTAACTTTATGTATTTTTTTCTAAATTACTTGGATGAAAGTCCTTTAGCAATTTGCACTTTGACAGTTAGGTTTCTGTTGCCAGAAGCATAAGTCTGGCTGGCTTTTTGACCACCTTTTTTGGCAGGATAGGAAGAGCTTGTTTAGGCTTGATTACATGGAATCAGCTTTTCAGCGTATTCCAAGCTTTTTGTTTGCCTGCTTTATCCGAAATGAAACCCGTTGTAATGTGTTTAGAATATTTGTCCCGTTTGAACATTCAACTGCAGGCATGAGTTGGTTTTTCATGTATTTATGATGAACTGTAATGGCTTTAAAACGTGTCACTATGCCATCTAAATGAAAAATCAAGATTTGTGATTGGTAATACCAGTATTGCATAATGTGATTTATCAAATACCCTTCAGTTTTTTTTTGTTTTTGTTTCCCACCCCCCCTCCTGTAATAATTTCACCTTTGCTCCAATGATCAAAAAGACTTACAAAGCCTTAAGCAATCACATAAGAGATCCCAGCTGCCTTTTGGACTTTTTTCCCCCCCTCTATTACTGAAAGCCTAAAAACCAGCCGCATCTCAACATGCAAAGGAAGTTGCTGTACACGAGCCTCTACAGTTGTAAAGCACTTCAGTAGGCGGTTTAAACCGTCAAACAGATCTCCTCCTTTGAGAACGTTTGCCCATAAATGCTGCCTGGCCAGAGCAAACAGCATTATCAAAGGCTCACCCACCAAAACCACATGTTTTTCAATCTGTTCCCATCTGGCAGCTATAGCAGAAGCTTACCCCCTCTCTGCAACAGCTCAGAAGGAGCTTCTCCCCTAAAGCGGTGACCTGTCTGATCTTCAGCACCGAGGATCATTGGATTCATTACTGCACTGTCTCTTTTCTTGAGTTTTGAATAAGTTTTCTTTATATTATTCCCACTATATATATATGTAACGCTATACTGTTTGCACCAATGCATTCATGCTTGTCTTCATACTATTTTTTTTAAAACTATTTCTTAATACTTAATGCATTTCATTTATTTTATATAGTATAGCTGATCACATTGAGAAGATGCTTTGCTAAAATAAATATTTTACTTTTTATAGCACTTTTTTATTTGACAGCCACAACTTAAATCTGTAGAGGTTATGTGTGAAAGACCAACGCCAGCTAGGGCATAGATGTCAAATGTAAAGATCATGACAAATGCTTTGATTTTTAGTTTTTTTAACAATCAAACATGTAAAGTGAAAAATATAGTGTGTTTTTCAGTCCTGTGTTATTCTGACACACCTAAATAAAGCCCAGTTAAATTACCCTCAGAACTCGCCTAATTAGTAGGCTTTACCTGTGCATAATTTAAGATGTTCTGTGAAGGCCTCAAAACTTTGTTAGGGAACATTACAGCAACGTGAAGAGAGCCATTATTGAAAATAGCCATAAGTCATCACATTTTGCAGTTTGAGACAAGCCACACAGGGGAAACTTCAAAACAAATGAGATATGCTCTAATTAACACACCTGTGGTCTAGTTTGACCACAGGTGTCAAACTCCAGTCCTCAAGGACCGCTGTACTGCAGTTTTTAGATGTGCCACATGTACAAAACACTGGAATGAAATGGCTTAATTACCTCCTTCTTGTGTACATAAGTTCTCCAGAGCCTTGCGAATGACCTAATTCTATTCATGTGTGGTGCAGCAGAGGCACATCTAAACGTTGCAGGACACCAGCCCTTGAGGACTGGAGTTTGACACCCCTACTCTAAACAGACATTTGGTGGGATACATAAAAATGGATAGCACTAAAATACAGGGATATGTGGGGATGAACTTGCCTTCCAGACTTTGTTGTTTGATGTTTAGTTGGAAAAATGCTGAAATGCATCTATGTGTGGTCAAGCTTTTATGCATAAAAGCTTGACCATGCATATATATATAATGCAGAAGTATACCATATATGCATATCCTTTTATTTTTATTTTTTTAAATAGATTTTTCTACATTGAATATATTGGTGTTTGCTGTTGGCAACATTGTGCACATGTATGTTAGCCTTCGACACTTTTCTTCTACCCGTTGCATTATGAACCAACTCAGTTCCATTCTTCTGTACAATAAGGGAACACTCCCTGTATTGCTGTATACATTTGTTGTGAAGCACAAAGGTGGATTAAGTTAATGCTTGAATGAGTATATCTTATGACCTGGAAAAATAAAATATTGTCCATTTTACTGCTTTCTTTGTTTCCTCCTGTCTGATCCCTCCAAGCTCTCTATTGTTAGCCTCACAGATTGTCCTTGGTTTGTATTTCAATGTGGCTCTGATTAAAGTGTTTCCATTTTTCTCCCTCGTAAACACGTGAGAGAGGACAAACAGGATTCAACTTTCTGTTCTTTCTATGTTGTCTTTGAGGTGTAATTCAGGCTTGACACTCGTTATAGTTTCTGTTAGATCTCATTTCCTGAAGCTTCCCAAATCACGGCTTTTCAAAGTAAATGTTCTATTAGTTAGTGAAACATTAAACAATATTATTCTGTTAATTGCAGTTTCAGCTTGAACTTCAAATTATACAGTTAATTAACCAAACCCTTGCACATGGTGCTCATGCCAATTTTATCCCCATGGCCCTAATAAAAGCCGTGTCACCTTGACTGTCATCCCCTCTCAGCATGAGAGGCAGGTTGAAATTACGTGAAAGTATTTATTAGACTGCACAAGCACGCTGTTCATCAGCAGCACAGCAGGGGTAATCTCATTTCCAAGTTTGGTGGAAAATTTAACTTATTCACATCTTCTCAGATGTTTGCTAATTTACTTTATACCCATAGCATATGTTATACTGTTCCAGAGCTAAATTTGTCCCTCAGAAATTCTAGGTTACTCACCCAGGAACCGTCAGCGTTTGGATATTAGTAGACCAATCTAATGTCTAAAGGCGGAGGTTGAGTAATGGTTTAACAAACTGGATGATCTTTCATCAAAAGGTTTTGTTCTTACAGTTTAGGCTCTGATTTGCAGGGTAAGTTGTGGAGATTCCACATGTTTTTTTTCTTCTGTTCATTCTGTTCACTTAATGAGCTTTTAAATCTGTGGCTTCCTATGAGAAAAAAAACTTGAGCAATTAACACTTAATTACACATTTGTGTAATTGAGTTACAATGATAAGTGACCTCTAATCATGTAGAATCAGAACACATTTAACTCCATTACTTTTAAAATTCTGTTGGATTTTTAATAGGACTCTGTTTATGCAACTTAACAGCCTTTTGTCAATCTATAACTCTTTATTCAAATCCATATGCTGCACTTTAGTTGCAACATTGTTCCATTCCATGTGCAGTGTATACAAACCATTTTGTACCCATTTCATATCAGTTTGAAATCAGCCAGTCACTTAAATAATCTGACTACATAGATTTTTAATACACATACAACACAAATTGTTGGTGCAGAAGTTAAAACAGGAAGGTAGTTTCAATAGTTACAGCAAACAACTGCAGCAAACCAGTGAATACAAAGAAGGAACTTGTCTTCCTCGCTGTGACTGTTTCTGACCATTAGCTGTGAATTTCTGAAGATGGCAGTCGGACCATAAGGAGAATACGGAGACTTTTTTTCCCCCACGAGATTATCTCTCATGTTATACTGTTACAACATAGTAACATTAAAAAATATATATGTACCAAAACATTTTTATACCATTTACCTACTGCAGCTCTAAGGGGATGAATAATCATAATGCTCAAACTTCCCTCACATTCGGATATATTTTTTTATTTCCTGAAAACTATGTTACACCCTGTTTCCATGGTGATAATCCTGGTTTCGACCTGGTTTCGAATCTTAATAAATATCAGAGAGCATAACTCCTGATCAAACCAAACTAATGTTGAGACCTTTTGTTGAAGGAAACTATTTACTACAATCTGAAAAGCTTTCTTACTCCAGGCAAACTGACTTTTGGAGTATCAGAAAGCCTTTAAAATAATTTGAATTGTGATAAAACATATATTTTTTAAAATGCAATACTCAACAATAAATGAATTCTAACAGCTTTTTAGGAGCTTGAAAGCTTCCAAGATGAGTTACTGAACATTGGTCGTTTTCAATCAACAGAACTTCTATTCTGTGGTTATTAGAGAAAATGTCTGCATGCTGCCTTGTCAGGATGAATATAAAAAGTGTATTACTATTTCAATACATCTTGATCACAAGCCAGCTCTTATAAAAAAATTTTCAACTTAGGGACACAGGGAAAATACAGGGACACACTCCATAAAACATGCCTGTGCACAGTGATGACTGCAACTGTGGAATGCTTCCCTATTAATCAGGAGTATGTTATTGTAATGATATTAAACCATCTTAGCCAGTAGCTTATAAATGTCTGTAAAGGAAAACAATTATAGATTCAAAAAGCTTTAATACATGCTATTATTGTTTTTCTCCTAGCTCTTAAAGGCTCTACATAGACAGGCAGAAACTTTAGTCTCTAACAAGACTTCTTGGGTGTAACATGATTTTTTTTTTTCCTGACATGATATAAATTGGTTTCTTCTCATGTCTGTCATCTGACAGCTCCATAGTCTCCCTCAACTGATCATGTGTCAACCAGCTGGATAAGCTCTTGACTGGTCCCTCATTTAAAAGGCATTCTGTTCCCCTTATGCAATTTCTCTGTTTCTCTTTTCTTTTCTTTTTTAACCAAAACATTGGATTTTTTTTTTTTTAGATATTGGAATTTGATTTCATACTTCCTACTTTATAACTAAACCTGACAGAATAGTTCTAAGTCAGATGTGCCAGATGCTTTTGATGACTCTAGTAGAAATGGCACAGTTCTACAAGTCACCAGTTTACTTCAAAGACAGTAAAAATATACAATATGACTGTTAGGTTTGGAACTACTTAAACCTACTAATCGAAATGTCCCCTTATTCCCCATTAACTCCAGCTACAAGTGAGCCTGATGCTAATCTGAATAAATCATTATTTAATATGAATAACAAATTACTAGCTTTCTGAGTAATTTTACACACATTTTTCATAAATTCAACCTTCATTCTTGTGAAGACATCTATTCTTGTTGGTGTAAGATAAAACCGTGAATATTTCACCCAGTTGTGAAGTCACCTTGATTGCATCCAATCTTTTAAAGACTTGAGAACAATGTCTAATGAACTTCACTTTGACATTTGTCAATTTGCATAAATATACCATAAGCCTAAAGCGGATTGTGATGGGTTCATACTGTATCTGTCAGACCAGCTTGAATAATGACATGCAAAGCAGTAATGTGCCGCACTGTGTCTTTAGATTGTCACAGGATTAACATAGCTGAGCTTTTATTCATTCTGGGAACGTTTTTGCCGAGTGGGCAACTTCCTTTGCATACATTCTCTTTTATTGCTCTGCTCTTTTTTACAGCCACCATTCCTGTAGCGTATATCCTCTCTAGGGAGGTTTGCTCGAACAATTCTGTGTTGGATTTGTTGATGAAAAGCACCACAAAAACGCAGAAATATAGCCTCCTCGTCTGACAGTTCGTTTCAAGCAGACCTGGAAGAACAAAAATTATGACTAATAAACTGAACAAGGCAACAGAGGGTATGTTTCAACTTGCCTCCAAATTAATAATTCACTGACATCGATTGAGATCTAGAAGTCCCAGAAAAGTTCATGTTTTTGATATCTTTATATGAAAGTTCTTCTTTCTTTGTCTTGTGGAGCACCATCATGAGAGTTTACAAGACAAAGCCAAAATCCTAGTCAATCCACCCTAAAAGAGAGTTTGTCTTGTGTACTGAGGAGAAGGTTTGCAGCACAAGGGTGTCATAATCAATATTCCGGGGAGAAGCTGGCAAGGCTCCTGTGAGATGAGCTAAAGACAGATCTTATCTGCTTTGTGTGTTCGAAAGAAGGGGCTGTAGGGTGAACGACGAAGAGAAAGACAGCTGAAACAAGAGTTAGATGGAGGGAGTTCGACATTAGCTGAACAGCCATTCTCCATCAGAGATAAATGGAAGAGGATACGCTCTGAATAATTTATATATACCAAAAATAAAATCAGAAAAGCTTTTCTTGCTCCTTACAAACTGATGAGTTTCCTGGAATCCTCGGAGACTTGGAAACAACGTAGGAAGAGTTAGAGTTTGTGCAGGGATGCTTATGCAGGTCCTTTTTAGTCAGCTGAAATATTTGCGGCGACATTCATAACTCGTTAATGATCATGCATCTTTCAACAGCGAATTTGCTGGGACTAATTTGTCTTGACAGGATGTACAGAATGACTCAAATTGCAGTTTGCACTCAATTAAAAAGGCTCTAAAACTACAAAGTGGACATATAATTTAAACTTTAGCACATTACTCTGATATATGCAAGTTGGCTGCTGTTGAGATGTATTAGGAATGGGTCCTTTATGACTGTTGTTTCAGAACGGATACAATAAAATGGTTTGCAATATGAGATAAATAAGACAAAGTCCCTGATTGATGTATGTTTACAGAGTAGAATGATACTGTTAAGTCGGTTTGGAGGTCCTTTTCACAGAATTTTGGGGTTTAAAGACTTTTATCCTACACTTCTGTACTGTAGATATGAAATGCACTTAAGGTAGGGAAAGGCCCTAGGCCAACTCCTGCTTACCCTGCAAGGTGAAAATGCAATGTCTTAACCAATGGTAAGCTTGATAGTCTCATAAATTTCTTTCCACTGGTTCTGACCTTTAAGGCAAGCCCAAAAAAATTGGATCAGACTGCAACCAAATGTCCTCCGGCCATCTAAAACTTTATTACTTGGACCTTGTAGAGACATTTTAAAAAATGTCCTGAAAGTTGAGCCTAACTTCTCAGATTGTACAAAAGTCACTGAAATCCATCTCTTTATTTGCTTTGTCTATTTTTCCCTGTTAAGGATGGCAGAGGAATGAATGGTAGACTAATACCTGTCTCTAATGACCGTCTCAAGCTTTCAAAAAGCCAGAAGCAGAGTAGACCCTGAACAGGTCGCCAATCCATCACAAAGAAAAACAATTGTGGACACACATACTCCTACCAAGGGAGAATTTATGGTGCATCCGATTTGTATTCAGAAGGTATAACTTCTGAGTTTAAATTTGAAAAAATTAGAGGCCACTGCAGCCAGATTTGGTATTTTCCCCAAGCCACGCTGAGTTCAATATCCACCAAGGCTGTCACTCTTATAAATATCAGAAAGGTTGTAGCTTAAACTTTGACTATAACCTTTAGCTGTTTAAAATCTAGAAGGTCATTAATCTTTAACAAAATTAAAAACCAAGTTAAGAACTCAGTGCACCACCTGGAAACCTGAAACTAATAATTAACAATAATGGTGTCAGGCTTAGTGTCTATTGGCCTGAATGTCACTTTGTACAGATATGACACCTGGAAGACAGAGTAATGAAACCCTCCCAGAAAATGCACACAGATTATGATAAAACCAGCTCTTCCTTAAAAAGTGTAATAGAAACTATATAAATTAGAGGAACTATTACAATGAATTTTGCTAAACTTTACTGACTACTAACTATCATTCTATTTACAAGATGTCTTAATGACAGCGTGTGTAAGGGTGTATGGGGCATGACAGACCAGAAATAACTGTTTTCTGGTTGGGTATAGATACAGTTAGAAAACTCTATTCTGGAAACAAGATGGCCACCACAAATTGAACAAAATGACAATCTAAAATAAAGCAGAACTGGGGGGGCACATGTTTTCATGTAAGATCACTTGTTTCATATAGATTATTTTGAAATGCATGGTAGAGAGAACAATGGAACTTGGGAACAGCAAGATTTCTAGAAGAAATATGTCGATCAAGAATTGGCCTCTGAGATAAATTGTTCTGATCACTCTGTTTCCCCAAGTCCAATTACTGTATATCTGGATTCAATTGGCTACTAAGGAAATTCCCACTAAATTTGTGCTGTTGATAACACTAAAACGGAGCAATCACTACTCTACTGCAAGCAAGTGGGGCTTTTTCAGGAAAATGAAAACTTGGAATGGTTTCTTGGAGGTCAGGAATCAAATTTACCATTGGAGACATCTTTAGCAAAGCATTGCCTCAGGAAGATGCGTAAGGGAAGACATACTTCTCTTACGTCTTCCCTTGAAATCCTACTAGCCTCCTATCTCTACTTCATTCTATTTAGGCTTTCAAAAAGGTCCCTCTGTTAAAGGGTGGCCATTTTCCATTGTTTATTTCAGTCAGTAAGGAGTGCATGCCCTCTAAGAAAGTTTATGTAAAAAAGCCACCCAGCCATGTTTAATTATCCTTTTCAACCCATAATTTAGAAAGCTAAAACAGTCTCATATATTACAATCAAAGCAAATAAACATTTTCCTAAGAACAGGAAAAAAACAAGGCATCAGTAATGTAAAGTGTGAAACAACTTTAAACTTCCTCTATACTCAGAAATTTCCAACTTGTATCCAATATTTAGGAGCAAAGACATCATTAGAGTAAAAAATAAAGTCTGTTTTTATGGTTGATATTCATACAGTGTTGACATAAGGGAATGGTTTTGCCTGAAGGGAATAATTTAGTTCAGGATGGAGTGTGCCTTAAAATCACTAGCACCGTATTGTCATGTTTTTTCAGCGCACATTTAAAAATGGCCCTTTGAACATACTTGTTCCTCTAGACCCTCAGCACTATGTTCAGCTTATTCAGATAAACAACAACAACCAGACCATAAAATGGGGCAATCAAAGCTGAAGCTGTGGAAAAATAGAACAACACCAACAGTCTTCTGATAGCAGTCCCATGAGGGTGGAATGCTCTTCACTCAACGTGGAGGGAAAAAAAGTGTTTTGTAGACCGAAAATGGGATTTCACCACCAGTGGTACAGAAATCACTTTGGCAAGAGCTCTGTTGGGGGAAATGCAGCATTTATTAATGGATTTAGACTCTCAGGAAGCTCGACAGCATCAAGTTTAGCTCAACTTTCATCACTCTGAGCTGCACTTTATTAACCTCATTTGTATGTAAGACTTGGCTGTGCTTCTAGGTGAAATGGAGCTGCACAACACCTCCGGCTCCAGTAGTTTCCCCACTCAGAAAGCACTGAGGAATGATAATTAGCATCCTGGTTGCTCTCACAAATAATGTCATGATGGACTTTGTAATTGAGGCAGACACCCACACTGGTGTTGGTTGCTCCACTTCACTTCTCTTAGATGAGTGCTACAATATGAAACGTACTAAAACAATAATCATGTTTCGAGTTAGGCTATATTTACAACAGGCTGATTAGCTATGACAGATCATTGCAGTCCAATCTCCTCAATTACTGCAGGAGAATCAAATAACACTACTGTATTTGAATATAAAGTATTACACGAGCCAGAAGGCTGCAGGTACTTTTGCCTCTAGCTGGTGAGGCGGCACATTCTTTGGCTGTGAGCAGTTGTAATAAGTGAAACTGGAACCATTGGGTTTCTTAATGTTTAGGTTCTGTTTAGACATTTAAGCCATATGTTGGCTAGCAAGACATATGTCTAATTGCTTCCTGTTTGTTTTTTGTTTTTTTTTATTCAGTGTTTGTGAGGCTGAGGCTGGTGCTTTAGTTTAGTAACTGTCTTACTTGCAGCAGAAAATGATGTTATTGTTTTCACTTTAAGTATTTTAACTAATGGACAGACGGAGCAGGGCCAGGAGAAATATTTATTAAGATAAAACAATATTGTAAACCTACAGTACATGTTACTTCACATTATTATTTTAAAGAGCCTGTTTCATCATATTTTGGCCGCAAATCTAAGTAGTACTAACTACTACTAAGATGGAAGTCTGCTGCTTCAGAAGAAATTTTAATTGATGTTAAATTTCTTACTGTTGCCAAGCACTTTTTTTGGACAGGGATGATGATTCAGCAAGTGACTCAAAAACACTGAGAAGTTGGTGTTTATTTTCATTCCTGCAATTTATAGAGAGCTTTATTAGCTGTGATTAACCTGGAAAACAAGATTATTTTTTTCATAGAAATGAGTCAACATCAGTATCTCTGTTCTGCAGATTCATTACATTTTTACAGCACGTTTCTGCAGCTTGAAGATAGATGGCAGTTTTTATGGATGAGAGCCGGCCCGAAAGGATTACAGCTAACGATGAGTGGATAAAATGTTGTTGTGCAACAATAGGCTTGGTTTGGCTATGAATAACTGTTAAAAAATGCAGAAAGCCATTACTAACAAAACTAGTAATTTAGATCAAAATTACCAGAAATTATCAGGAAATAGCTTAATAGTTATCAGTCTCAGTTGTTGTTAATAAATACCTGCCTGATGAGGGTTTGGTATTAAAATAACAACAGATGAAGAGATAAGTCCATCACTGGTGTTTTTTTTTTTGCACAAGTTCTACACACATACAGAAATAAGTTTTTGAACAAAAATAATTAATAGTTAAAATACTTCAATCAACAAAGTCACTACACTAGCAATCCTCAACTAAACTATTAAGAAGTAAAAGTGAAAGGATGGAAACCACTAAACTACCAATAAAAATTATGCAATTATGTCATGTTGAGTGTGAAAAACCAGATTTATGCGAGAGGCATTTGGAAATGAAGACAAGTTATCAACTTTAGTCAGCTTAGGTTGCACCAGAGCTGACTAAATATGCTGTTGATTACTCACACACACCAAATATGGAAAAAGGTTTGTTTTGAAAATGAGGCCAAGATAGCTCTAAGCTAATTAAGATTAGGTTAAGAACAGCAATTGGTATGTGTTCAAAACAACTAGTTCACAATGCAAAGCAAGAGTGAAGATAAAACATTATTTTGAGACGGTAATGTTTTATTAAATATTATGAATTGCATAATTTTGGACAATTGATTAATTATTAATTAGTCTCCCTGGTGATGGATCTAAATAAGTATCTTGGGATACTAAGAAGGCAGATTTAGAGTGTTCTCCCTGACAAGGTGGCAGCTTAGCTGGACATGCAGAAGCTCATGTTTTTCTGTTTCAAACAATCTTTTACGTTCAATGTGTGCTTTGAGCATTATAAATGACAATAATTGTTTGCTGCAAAAGGTAGCACAGGGCTAACTTTAGCATCAGTTGTTACCTTAGTTTAGCTAATGCTTAGATTTTGGGGAAAAAATGGCATTCAGCAAGTTCTAATAACCATTTCTGTAGCTTAGTGAGAAGAGACTTGTCTGCATGGTCTTTTGCAGTTGCTTTTGCTAACATGTAACATGTTCTTGCAGTGAAACTCCTCGTCTTTCTCCTAAATCAAAAGTGGGTTAATGCAGTACATTCTGGGATTAACATGTTTTTTAATACCAGTCTCTTTGTACCTTGTATTTCAGTCCAACAATAGTAAACACAGGAAAATCTTTCCTCTTATAAATGGTGTCGGAAAATTATTTAACCTCACAGTTAAAACCAGAAACTTGGTGGCCCCATAAGAACAATTGCAAAAAGTAATTTTGTTTGCATAGCTGTAGGACTCAGACAAGAGTGAAGATGCATAATAGCCCTATATTTTCTCTTCTATTTCTCACCAACTCCTTCCATGAAGACATTAGATGTGCTTTAACCCAGTTGGTCAAAGTTCAGTTCAACTGAACAGCAGAGTAGCATGTCAAACAAGCACATCTTAAACAGTTTCCTTTAATAACTACCACAGCATGCCTTCCAGCTGGATAAAACCTGAAGGAAACACAGAAATATTACAGTTGTAACGATATATTGAACAAAATCCTTTTATTTAAGCCATAATGCAAATGCCTGGCTACAACAAATAGCACAATTAAAAGTGAATATCTTAGCCCCACATTATTTTTCATTTAGCACATTCACAAGAGAAGTCAAACACAAAATATAATGAAATTGTTTTTTTTTTTACCCCACAAAAAATGGGATCTTGTCAAAGGAAACAGAAAATCAAAATAAATTCACAAACATGAAATCCAATAAAAACCAGCATATGAATCTATATTTTTCTCTGTATTGTGGTATGAAGTTCTACCCTGTAGGCGAGCAGACAAATCTATTTATCACATGAATCAGATGAACTTCAGTCTTTAGGAATATGAGATTACTGTGAATAATGTGACGTCTTTTATTGAGTTGTTTCTGCACAGCACTTAGCTGCAGTTTTCTTATTCTTGCCATGTGTTTGTCCTTTCTGCAGTATCAATATCACATTTGACTAAATTTTCCCCTTAGCTGCAATGGGTCACTGAGCCATTTAAGTGTTCAGATGTTTAATATTGGATTTTGTACCTGAGGGAGAATTTGAAATGATGATTTATGCAAGGTTTTAACTGTTCCCTCAGTTGACATCAAGCTTCATTGTCTAAGTGTGGTTCTGAACGCCCCTGACGGCACAACCAGATTCTCTTTTAAAGACTAAAATCCATTGCTCTTTAACATTTCCCCACGAAACAATATAGATTTTTTTGTGTTGCTATTTTATCTCTGTCTTTTTCACATTTTTTGTTTTTTTTTCCTTGAATCTCGTCAGTGTGGGGTACATGTGTATTCAGCTGACAAATGGGAATCCAATTATTTAATCTGAAGCTAAAGTGCTGACTTTACAGAGGCGCCTGTTGTCTCCAAAACCCATGGGTCCGAAAGTCCGTCTGCTCGGGGCATTCCCCCAAGAGTAGCATCTGTTAGTGCATGTAATTACTCGAATTAATCAAAAATTGTTACAGGAAACCAAGAAGGCTTGTGTGGATCTGAAAGCTGTCTGCAGATAGTTTTCCTAATAGCCTGTGAATCCATCTTCTACTAAAAATGTCCGTAAAATTGAAAATAAAAGCTAACCTAAAATTTGTTTTGCGTGTACGTTGAATTATACTTTTTTTTTCTACAAATGCTGTTTCCTCTATGTCCATTCAAGTCTTCCTTCATTTTTGTCCACTTCCTAATTTTATGAATAATTTAAGGCCCCTAAGTAGGAACATTTCTCTGCTTTCCTGCTTTTTTGCTAAAGCAGCACGTTTCAAATGGTCACACATAAGATGATGTACATGAGGTTTTAGAACCTGCTTGCCAACATAAAGTAGGGGGGGAAAAAAATCAAAAAGCATCATACTGTGCCTTGATTTGAAGAAATTCATGGACCAATGAGAAACAAAGCCACTTACCTCCATCATTCCAGGTTAGAAAGGTTCTTTTTATAAGGCTTTGAGACTCCCATGAATCACCACGAAAGGCATCGTCCTTAAAATAGCTTGTTTTTACTTAGTTTCTACTCAAAATCTTGTGGTTATTGAAAATAATAATAATAAATTAAGTTGTTTTCAAAATCTTTCATCAGTTTGTAGAAACTGACTTAAAAAAATCTAAATCAAACCCATCGCTGCTTTTATCTCTTTCCAGTCCATTTTTTATTTAAAAAAATAAAAATAAATTCCTTTCAGAGTTTTATCTCTAGATTTTTTTTTTGTCTCCAATTTTCCTTCAGTTCCTCTTGTGGACTAAAATTATTTGACTTTGACCACATCTTACAGGCAGATAAGCCAAGGATCAACCTTAAATCAACAGATAGGACCTTCCCCGCAAAACTAAGAGATCTCAGAGCAGTGAAGGCGATAATCAAATCATTTGTCCAATCTCTTTATTCTTCAAAAACCCACCCGAGGACTAAGCTGCAGCAAATCTGATAGTTTTTTTTTTTTTGTTGTTGCCACATAATAAACACGATCATACAAAGAAAATGACAGTAAGGATAAAAATCTGAAAGTAATTGAAAAATAAATTCAGTACTCCGAAGGAGATGAGACTGTGTCAGTCCTCGTTTTACAGTTCAGAGAGAAATTTAACAGACAGGATTTGCTAATTTTACTTTTTTCTTTCAAAGAACCAATACGACTTTAGCATAAATTATGAAGGGGTCTCCACTCTGTCCCTGAGTCTTCTGTTTTAACAAAACGTTCACAAAGAAAGCGCCACACTTTCCTGCAGACGGCTTCCTTTGTGAATGATGACTTTGTAATTTCCATCCAGGAGTTTTTAGCAACTTGACATTTGAAGGCATTTTGTGATGAATCTTACAAATGTACATATTCCTCACCACGTCCGATAAGCGCTCCCCGAAAGTATTTGTGTGGGTACCAAAACCGAGTTGTGAAAGGGGACTAGTTGAAGCAAAATATCAACATTGTGTCTGTATTTTATGCAGAAATGAATTAGGACAGCAAACTTCTAACCAATCACACCTCATGTCGCGCAGAGTTCTGCACAAAAAATCCAAGTCTGGCGTCTCAACGGGGAGACGTACATCACACGATTCACATGATCAACAAGTGGATGAAGCCACAGGCAAAAACCATGAAGAAGACGACAGGAAGTAGTTGGATAATTTTTTAATGATTAATTGCGTGAACGACCTTATTCACGTGTGATTTTAATTAGAATTAATTTTAATTTAGTTAGAAAAACACCAATGCTGAAATTGTTTTTTTTTGTTCTTTTTAGCAGATTATTGACAATTTTGTGAACATTTGTAATAGAAACATGACAAGTGTTGATCTTGCAGAAAAGCACAGATAAAGACAGAAGTACTTGGCAAGTAATACTGTCCAAAGGATAATGTTTACATTAATGGCAGCTTCGATCCTTGAAGGATTTTGTCCATAAAAATAGATGGTTATACACTGAATCACCAGGTCAAGTCTATCATCCATGAAAAGACAAACTGTGGAACTGACAGAAATAAACAGATAAATTATGGAACAGTTTTTAAAACTGCTCAGTGATGGGAAACATTCAGAAACCATTGGGTTTAAAATGCACATAGCAGTCACTTGAGTTTTTAGGATTTTTAATCATAATCATATCACTATGATCTCTGCATCTATTCTCCCAAAGTTTTGATCTGAAAATCCTCAAAGACTTAACTGAAGTCTCAGGTGGAGTGTTTAATCGTTTTAGTTTTTGATAAGGGATCAAAAACAGAATTATAAACAAGAACTAGAGAATAAATATGTTTGTGACCAAATCTTGTTTGTTACCCTGAAGGACTCGGAAGCTTTCAGAAGTGTTTCTACATGGTGTGTGAAGGCTCAGGGCTACTGTGCTTGTCAGATCACCAAAATCACAAGCAGTCTGACGCTGACATTTCAGCTGTGTGTGCGCGCGCCATTTCCTTTTACAATTTCAGGTTTTCCTGCTGGTGATCTTTACACAAAAGTAAATGTTGCTTTGCCATTCAACAGCATGTGCAAACCTGAGATTGCTCTCAACTAAAATAGTAAGGACTAAACACACAAACGGAAAGAAACCCGCTTGTTCAATGCATATTTGATTTGCTGCTTTTACTTCTTCTTGTCACTTTTTTTTTTCAGGAAGCTCTTGTTTCCATGCAACCAATCCTGTCTTGCCGAATCTGCCTGTTTCTTCTTGTATCTATTTCAGAACTACTTTGAAAGCCAGAGTATAATAAAAACACATTTTTATCATTAAGAAATCATGTAAATGGCCTAGTTCACTCTGCAGCAGAGTGAACTAGGCCTGCTGCTGGTGAATAGAAAATAAGTTGTTAAAAATATTTTTGTGGATCTTTATGTCCAGCTCCTCCTCGACATGCTGTAAAATTAATCTTGCATTTACATATTAGGAATTCCAGTATTTATTGCTGTGAAGAGAGCCATTCTACATAATAGCTGTTTTTGAAGCACGAAAGGCAGTGCTCCCTGTTGTTAATTAAAACATTAGGCAGGGTTGTTATTTCCTGTGACAATCTTCATATGCAACACGTTTATGGCTCTGCACAGAACTATGGAAGAAAGCGGCGCCAGCGAAATACCCGAGTGAACCTTTAACTACCCCACTTATGTGGGACTGAAAGGCTGTGGTGCTCATTTCATGGGTAAACATGTATTTCCACTTGGCTGCCTTCCATCTACCCTATGTGACAGTCACTCAGGCTGTGGCTTACAATGGCACTGTTGTGGGGTCTGAGCAGAGGACGGAGCACAACACCATATCAATTTCTCATCTGTAGCTTTTATTTACACATTAACGCATGGGTACTTGTCGTCTTTTTACGTCTCACTGTAGACCAGACTATGTTTTTCCTCTTTCTTTTTTTCCCCCTTCCTCTCCAATTTCTGCCTTCGCCATCATCCTCCTTATCACTTCACACCTATGCAGGCTCACATGTGCTTCACGGATTAAGCTGCCGATGTTTTATGATGCATAAATCGGTAAGAAAGTAAAAATGTAATTTGTAGATTCTGCTAAGTAATTTCACATCAGAGTGACTTATCACTGAACTGTGGATTGAGACATATACCTCAAGGTTTTCAGCTGAGGATGGTATGGTGTTTTTCAACTGGAGAGAGGCAATTTTTTTTTATGTAAATTAGCATTTAAAAAGCCATTGTAATTGAGGCAGTGTTCCTTAACATTGCAACATGGGAATGTCAAGTGATTTAAGCCATACCTTTGATTTGTTATCTGTTCAAAAATATTTATTTATTCTATGCCCGAGAAGTTTTCAATCCATCTGGCAAATTGCTCCAAGTACTATGGAAACCATTAGCCTCAGCAGCTGTTGCTATGGCGAAGATTTTTCCTGGAGGCATGAATATAAGATGGAGGGAACCCAGATTGCTTCACTGTTGCATCTGGATATAAAACACCATGACAGAGTTGCTAAATTGAACTGACTGGGAGAAGCACAGTGGCTTCTTTCTCTATTAGCTAAACAACAGTGACTGACTTTGGATATTTCTGTCATATTGATGTACTGTAGGTTATTTGTTGATTTTTTTCCCTGTGTTTTGAATAAACAGCACTTGTTTATTCCAAACTTTTTATGACTGAACATAGATTTATAACAGTTTTCAATCCATCTGTCAAATTAATTAATCCATGCTGGCGAGCTTACTTCCAAAACACATCTTTTGTAAATGAGAATGACTACATATTTTCTGTGAAGGGAATTAACATGATTGTCAATTTAGTCCAAAAGAACAATCGTCTTTCTCCAGTTTTGTCTTGCAAAGTTTTGTAACTAAATGATCAGACTAATTATATTTATTCAAACACATTAGGTTATATAAAAGTAAGCCTGAAAACTATAAACTCCCTTGTATTTAATTGGGATGTTAAGTAACAGGTGGATTTTATGTAATCGTGAAGTGGGCAAAGGATGATAAATTTTTTTTTAAAAATCTTTTACGAATGAAAACCTTGAAAAGCCTGTATATGTAATCTCATCTGAGTCAATCAGCTGAACGTCTTTTGTTTGCAATCGCAGATGGATTTATTTTTGGAATATGTCTTGACCATTTAGAAGTATTTAGCAATATTTTTGTATTCTTTCTTGCAGAAAAGCTCAAGCTAGGTCACAGCGATTGATTGGCGTCTGTTGGAGCAGATTTTTAAAGACTTGCCACAAATTCTCGATGGGATTCAAATTTGGACTTCGACTTGTTAACTCTTCCATCGTAGCCCTGGTTGAGTGTAGTGTTGTCCTGTGGGAAACGCAACTAAACAGTCTTCCTCATAGTCTTAGCAGGTTCTCATGTAGGATCAGCCTCTGATGGGAAGTTGTATCCATCTTTCCATCACCTCTTCGTTTCCCTGTCCGTTAAAAAAAGCATCCACACAGCATTCTTTTTTTTTTAGTCTTGCTGTGTGGATGCGTTTGCTGATTACTTGACTTCAATAAGCAACTGGCAGAATTTTATGAATACCATAAAATACTTTTCCTTGCCTCTGCAGTCACACGAGGCTTTGACTGCCGATGGTTTAAATTAGACGATCAAAAGTGCAAATACAGTTTATCGTTGAAACTTTCACCGTATGTTTTATTCGCACCTCCGGTATGTTGTATTTTTATGAAAAATGTTTCGACTTTCAAAAATGCAATTGCAACTTAATGGTTTTGTCTATTTTTTTTCTGGCTTAGATTTTGGAAAATCTGACTTTCTGACTGTTTTTTTTCTTTGTAAGCTTTAGTGCAAAGGTACAGTAGTTAACACTATCCTCTCAGCTAAAACATTTTCAGACCTTTCTGTGAGGAGGTTTTTATGTGTGCGTTTCTCTGGTTACTCCAGCATTCAGCTGAACAGTCCTTGTGTAAGTAGCGAACTTTGACCGCAGTGTTGTGAAGCATGACTGTGGAGCTAATAAACTGAAGATATATGTCAAAGCACTCCCGACAGAGCTGAACGTAGCCGATCAGTTTGGAAACAAAGTTCACACATCTCATATTGCACTCTGCATCACGGTTTTTCAGTATCTCTCTACCTTGATGTTTCTATTCATCTCCTTTTCATTGTCAGAACATTGTCATTGCTTTTGTTTTGTTTTTAGCATTAAACAGATGTTTAGTCATAGCTGACAGCACTGCAGCTTTGCACCTCTAAAACATAACCCATCTTATTATAAAAACTGAATTCACTACATTCCAGAAAATTTTACGGTTGCACACAAGGTTCCTCACTGAACCCTGTGGATAGCACAGTCTTTATCCAGCCGTGACAAAACTAGAGTTAGGTAACAGATAAAAAGGTAGATTTTCCTACCTACCTGGTAGATAAAAGTAAAAAAAAAAGTATAATATACCAATGCAAAAACTATGAATCTTGAATTTTCTTAAACATAATTTTCTATGATGTATAAAACAAATTTGTGGCATTCTCCAATTTAAAACCACAAAGTTATCCTTCCTTGCAGGCTTAGTCGACACCAGACTCTCTCTACTATGCTGCCGCTCTCTTGTGGTTTCACAGAAATTCTATGATTTAATATTTATGTTTTAGTGTTTTTGATTTAGCTTCTGTAAACTGTACTACAAATGCAGTGACATCAATCACTACATACATATTACATATTAATTAGTGAATGTAAGTACTTAGATGAGGTAATTAAGACCGCATGGAATTCAGATTTTAAGATGCACAATGCATCTAATAAGGTGAAAGGAGGATTTAAGTGTTTTAAGCTAACATTAGGTAATAGAAATAATATGCTTGTAAAATAAAAACAATACTAAACACCAAATTAAAAAAAACATGTTTAACTAATTAAATTCAAAGCAATATCAGAATTGGGATTTGATATCTGTTTTCCTTTAAAAGAATTGAGTTTAATTTGTGAAAGATTTTTCAGATTTCTAAGTGAATCCCGATCAAAGACTAGTTTTCTCTAGTCTCTCTTTAAAAACAGCACATTGCCACAGAAACACTTTGGTAAACCACCTTTGGCTGAAATTCATGCTAATTAAAACTCCATTCTACAAAGGGCAAAAATAAACAAAACAAACGCCACATACTCTTCCACAAATGGGTATTTGAGTGCATTTTTGATGGACTGAAGTAAAGTGGAAACATTTGCTATTTGGGTAATTAAAATTATTTTGTATGTAATGACCCCATTAGCTGTGCAGTTATTTACAGTACTGGCACAACGCATTAGGGATTTTCTGCGTCCTGGTACATTTGAGAAGGTGAAAATACACATCTGTTAGGACTGTTGGTTGTTTGCATAGTTATATTGTTGAGAGAAAAAGTATGCAATCATTCTGTATGTATCACCACATGCTAGTTTCATAGTTGGCATATAAGCTGGCAGTTCAGCCCTGGTATTAGCTGGAAATATTTAGAACATAATATAGCAAAACAACATTCAGTTCTGGACTTTTTTATTGTTTACAAACGAATAGAATTAATCTTAGAAATAACTGGGAAAGGATTGGTTAGAAGAGATGCGACAGCATCATTACTATTTTGTCATTTTTACATTTTGGGCATTTAAGATGCTTTTGTTTGAGTTTATCCAATATATACAAAATTAATGGAAACATTATGTTTATACATTGCCTGTTCAAAACAAAGTCACCACCAGGATTTAACTAAAAAGAAAGTATGAGCCTCCTGTTTGATAATTACTGCATGGCTGATCATCTGTCTGTTGGCAACAGGTTATTTAACCCCAACTGATGCAGTGAGTAGTTTCTTGTTTCTTAAACAACTATGTCCAATTGTCCAAAGCAATATTAAAAATTGGAGGGAAAGTGGGGAATCATTGTCTTCCAAGATGACAATGTCAGTGTTATTTGAGCTCTAATTGTAACAGTGGTTCAGGGATCCTGCATCGTCCACCACAGTGTCCATACCTTAGCCACATGAAGTATCTTTGGGATGTTCTGGAGAAGACTTTTTGCATTGATCAGATTCTCCCATCATAAGCTCTTGGTGATGGTCAAATATTATGTGACCTTTTTTGGTAGTAATTCTTTTTGTTTGGCCAGGCAGTGCAGTTATCTTTCATAGATGTAATATAATATGCCATCCATGGTTGTCTGTTGTGCATTCTTGCTACTACAGCAAGTAAAAGAGACAGCAAAAGACATATTTTTTTAAAACACATTTCCAACTGCACTTTTTGTGCAGGCAATAAATATACAGGCCCAAGGTACAAATATTTTTTTATTTCAGACAAAAACATCAAACATGAGAAACAATGTTTTCTGCCAGGAGAGAGAATTAAAAATGATCCTGAACTGAAGAGGCAAGGCTCTATTTGAAATAATCTGTGCTTTGGGACTGAGGTTTGTTATTCCTTGATGCTCTATTTTGAGAAGAATGTGGGTTTTCTTATTTTTTCTTCTCAGTTATATGAGAATAAAATAAATTTAAGGTCCAAGCATTTATTATTCAAAACAGAATTGATCCAGTGCTAAGGAAACAGAACTCTGAGCAAAGAAGACTCAAATGACATAGAAAATCTATAAATACAACCTGCAAAGAACAAAACATGACTGAATAGGTCTTTCTGTCTTAAGATATTAATATCTTGGTTATGAATAGTCTTTTACAGCAGTATACATAATACTAAAAATACACATAAAACTCGTAACTTTTCCTGCATTCTTTTTCTGCTGACTGAAATTCACCAAAAAGTTTTTTTCTGTCTAAAATGCCTTTGGTTAAATTTTTTTTAGCCATTGAGGATAACCCATGGTTAATGAAAGAAAATTTTAGAAGTTATAATTCAACTGTAGGTTGGTAATGGGTCACATGTCACGGAATGAAGGGAATAAGATTAAAATTGATTTTTTAGATATATATTTTTAATCAGTTCAAACTTTTTTGATGGAGCCCAACTCTCAGAGGCTTCAAAAGTTAATCGAAACTGTCAGATGAGGTAGAGATATAAGGAATAACTGAATTTCTCCCTTTGCTATAAATCCATAAGAGATCAAGGGTATAATGATGAGAGGGTGAATGTCTGTACACTTGGAATTTAAATAAAAGGCAATATATGAGCAGAAATGGAGAGTATAGTTGTTGTTTTTTTTTCAGGTACTTGGTTCACTACAGTAAAGTAGCTTTAATATTTTGGTTCGGAGATAAATAAGTCTCATTGTAAAATGTCTACATCTTAACAGGATCAAAGATCTTGATGGTGAGTTGTCTTTAGATCAAATCTACTTCTAATCTGGGGATCTTTTTTTTGAGAAGTGGTTTGTAAAGTTTCATCAGAAAGGCCACTGGTTCAAATCCCAGCCTGAGCTGTATCTGCATAGGACTTGCATGTTTTCTACAATATCTTCTATGCATAGATTACTTTAAATTGTCCCTGAGGAAATATGTGTATCTGGCACAGCTGGCCTGTGATGTACTGGCAACCTGTGCAGGTACCAAGCTTCTCCATTACTATGAACAGGTAATGGAGAATTTTTCCCTTTTATTTCAATTTATTTATTGCAACTGCCATCACTTCATGTAGTACATAATGGGCCAGAAATAACTACAGAAATTAAACAGCTGTCCTGTTGTTTCTGGTGAAAGAAATGCTTTAGGCTGCATGTCATTTGCAGCCTACAGCAGGATAACATCTGTAGCTCTGTCCATCTTTCTGACAACTATCCATATATCATGATGCTTCTATGAATATCCAATGGCAGTTATTTTGACACACAAGGTTTTCCATGTTTAAAAAGTTCATCTAAATTGGAGGACCTTCTTCTGTAGGTACTATGTGGCTTATTGCCAGTGGGATTTGAGGAATGTATGACTAGTATTTGTCATATAGCCAAAAGATTTCCCTTCCTGAGCTGTTGATCTACCATGACTTACCATGGTCCTCTTGACTGCTTCTCTGACAATGATCTCTTTTCCTGGCTTGGAAGTTTAGGTAGACAGCCTTGTTTTGGTAGGCTTGCAGTTTTGGCATACTCCATTTTAGATTTCAGAAGAGAATAAAAGAAGACTTGAAAAGAAAGGTTGCTCTTTTGTAGCTAAAATAATTAAGGGGTTAATAAAAACAATAGATTTAGCCAACAATTTAATCATAAATCCACTTCATCCATCTTAACGGCATGAGATGGAGACTGAGAAAGTACCTATGCTAATAGCAAACCTAAACATATCATAGAGTTTTTCCAAAGAAATTAGGTAACGTAGCTGAAAGCAAGGGTAATTCAACATCTTTGATGTGTTAAATTAATGTAAAAATGTTACTTTTGCTTTCATCCAACACTTTCATCCAGATTCATGAGTGTGAAATAGTGTTTGGAGACTAATATGGTAACCCCTCTCTGGTCGTTGTTTTACGCTAGATACAGTTTTTCATGGCAGTTCTTTTTTTTTTTCTTTCTTCAAAATAGTCATATTATATTTAATTGTACTTCTTATTTTTATCAAACATCAGAATGAATTCCACATTTGCTTGAAATTGCAATGTGGTGTTGATAAGCATCACGGAGTGGGATTTACTTCTGTGGAGGCGTGAACTAATCTCCTAATAATGAGGTCCGTCTGCAGCAGTGGCAACAAGCGCAGCACCTGCACTTTAATGCTCGACACCGGTCGACACGGACGACATCATACTGCCAGACTAATCGGCATTCACTATCAAGCCTGAATATAACTCTCCATTTCATTTGAACCTCAAATATTGCTGTTGCCAGATACACCTGTTGATTGCTGCACTGCTCTGCCTTTGCACCCGCCTGTTGCTGCACACATGCACACCCCCGTACCGCCCGCTCTCCCTAAAATGGTTTCTCCTGCATAGTTTCCATAGAAACAGTCTAGTTTTAGTGATCTGTTGTTTAGCCTCAGACAGACTGGCTAATTTTTTCTTTTTTTTCTTCATTTTTTTTTACAATGAGGGTCTTTGATGATAAAGAAAGCTAGGTTGCAGGATTTACATAATGAATGGATGCCACGCTAGATCAGTCACAACCCAGAGCTGATGATTGCTTTTTGATGAATTTCTTTCCCCTGTGTCCTTAGGTAATTCAGCTGCAGAGGTCCATTCTGTGCAAAAAGGGCAATACACACATTTAGACATTTAGGTCAGCTTCTATCTGTTTACCTGAATGCAGCCTTGACACAGCAGTCATAAGGTACAAAACCAAAAGATTACATTTTACATAAAGCCTCACAACAAGGCCAGCAGAAAATGGCCAGTTCACATTCAGCTTTATGGGGAAGTTTTGTTTTTTTGAGGACATCTGAAGACTTTTTGCACCTCGGGGTAAACTTAGTCATCCATGCAAACATTGTGAAAGGCCTCTTCTAATCTGACCCATGCGAAGCACAAAGACGAGCGACAGATATACATTTATATACGTCCGAGTTTGCGTGCCACACTGTGGAGGGAACGGGGAAATTTAATCGCTTCTCAACAGGTGTGAATGGTATTGATTTTTGCCTGCTTTTTGAGCTCCAAACCCTCGGGAAGGGACACAAACCCCTCAATCAATGCAACCTCCCCTTGGGGTCTAACACCACTCTAACACACTGCCTCCTATTTTTGTGAGTGTGTGTAAACAATGGATTCTTGTGCTTATGTCTGTGAGGGTTGTACAAAGGTGAGCTTTAATGCGCTTTTAAAATTGTTGTTTCTTCCTGTGGGGAAAAACGTAAAGGTCTTAAACAGAATTTTGTTCAGTTTTCAGCTTGCAAAAATACTTCACCTGTTGCTGGGGAGAGGAAGAACATCAAATAGTTGAGGGAGTCCGTTTTGGCTTGGTGAGTGCTTACGTTGATAAAAGGCCTTTCCTTTTCCGTCTGTCAGAGAGCTGAAATTACGTGACCTCCGGCAGAAATGGTGCCACTGTGATCTGACCCCTCTTAGTGGCATAATCTCATCTGCTTGCATTTTTTTTTCTCCCACTCTGCCACTCCTCTATCTATATCCAAACTCGCAAACTCCCACTTCTTTGTGACTCTCCAGTAATGCTTGCCTCAGCAGGCAGGAGGGCCAAATGGACTGGATAAAGGGACTGTGTTTACTGCCACAGCTAATATCCTCGTTAACACTAATCTGTGGGGAGTGTGAAAGCCATGGCGAGAGATGGAGGCTTTTCAAAGCGGAGAAAGAAGGGAGGAATGGGTAGAATGGAGTTTGGGGGGGCGGGAGACTAGGAAACAGAACCAGACAGACTGAGAGACCAGTGAGCTCATCTGAGCTTTTGATACCTTTCATGATGGAATGAAAGGTATGAAATTAACTTCCCTCACCCATCCACTCCCCCCTCTGCAAGCTGGCTGCACTGCGCGCTCCCCATGCTGTGTATCTGGCACACAGACCCACACCTACACCGCAACATAAATTCTCTCATACATGCAAACAAGTATTCTCATTAACAACCCAATGATGTTGGCAAGCTTCCATGCATAATCTGTGTCTCCATTAGACACACACAGCTAATGGATCATTACTTTAAGTATGTTCTCTGTCAAGCATGAACCTTGAGCAACAGAAAATCCCCATGTGGTGCAGAGGCACGCAAAGTTCAGGCTGCTTGTTCAAAGGTTCTCTGATCATAAGTAAAAAGTCATTGTCAATGGCTTAGTTTTTTTGAGGAGGGCACCTTCTCTGTAAACATAAATCCTTTTCGGGCCATCAGTAAAAACTGACCTGGACTTGAGGTTGTAAAAAAACCGTGAGATCACTGTTTTTTCACCTGTTCTGTCTGAGATAAAAAAATGGATATAATTTTTGGTAATTTTGAAACCATCTGTTTCAAAACACAGATGGCAACATCTGTATTTATTGACAACTCATTGTGTTAAACTTTGAAATAAGGGGTTTTATATTGCATACATCTCATAGGACAAGCATCTCTAAAATAAAAATGGAGTAATATTACATAAGTGTGGGGAAAAAATGATTCTAAGCATCCAAATTAAACCAAGAGCATTTTAAAAAGCCATCTTTGCTTTGTTTAACAATAATACTTAAGTACTACTGTTAAGTTTTGACTTGTCTAATTCTAAGGTTGTACCAATACTAAAAAGAATTAAATGTGCTTGTATTTTGCATTTTTATCAAAACAATAATTTTTTTTTTTTTTCATAAAACTCAAAATATTTTTTAACAATCTCTCTGCTCAATGTAGCACTGCCAGCTCAGGTTTGATCAGCCCAACCACAACTACAGAAACACACTTCACCTAATTGACACACATACCTTTTTTTTTACATAATATTTGTACTTGCCCCCTCAAGAACCTCAGCAGATCAAGAAACAAAAGTCTCTGAGATCTTTATGTGAACAGTGGCTGGGAATATGAACCTTTTCCTTACTCCACCTATTTTGCTTTAGCAGTCAATTGGGATATCATAGTTCTCATTTTTTGAGGAAGCTGTTTTTGTTATTTTGTTATCTTGTGTGTATGCTGATTTTTACTAAATCCATTTAAAGACATTAAAGATCAATTTAGTAAAGAAAATTACTTGGTGTAAAACTTAATCGCAGCAAATGAGTAGGACACTGGCATACATTTGAAAGTAGCTCTTTACTTTGCTATATTTTCTTAGATGCAGAACTGTTATAGCATTTGAAAAGCCAGATTCAGTTCAGTTACTCCTTAACTTGAGCTGGACACCATATAACTAAGATCAGGTTGAGATGAGTTGGACCTATATTTCCAGTTCAACACGAGCTACAAAAGTCAACCAATTCAGAAGGAAGCAGAACTAACCCTTTGACATAATTTCTTATGTATTTTCATTTGCCAGTTGAAAACCACATTGAGAAAAGAGCAAAACTTTTAAGTTGTCTATGTAATTCCACATCTGCTTTTGTTTAAACTGTAACTGTTCTGTTTCTGAATGACAAATGACTCACATTTTTTCTTATCACACAGATTGTTGCACTCAAAGTTTCCAATTCCACAGTCCTCTTGAAGGAGTCAAACATATGTCAGCGCACAGACCGACGATCAAAATTCAGCATGGAGAGTACTCGCTGTCAATTGGACTGGCCTTCCATTGTCAGCCATTTCTCAAACACACCCCAACATTTTGCTTGTGCTGCTCCCCACTTGCTGATTGCATCTTTCATGTCAAACCAGAAAGCAATTTTTCTTGCAGCTATGAATCATCCCTGCAGATCCGTTTCAGAGTTAGAAATAATAAATTGAAGCCTTGGACAAAAATAAAAAAAAGGTTGTGTGCATCAATCTAGTGCATTATTTGCTACAACCCCCCATCCCTTGAGGTTGCTTCACTTCTAGTACAGGTTGTTTAAACCTGTACTATAACCGTACGAACTTGCCTGTTAAACAAAACCCATTCACATCTCCCTAGATGCTGGTAGTTGTCCTGTTGTGGTTGTTATTTCTGGGTGTCAAAAAGTAATGACTAGAAGGTTGTTAACATTTAGCCTCCGTTATGTTTTATGTTCACATTACTATTAGATATATTGTTCAATATTTCATTTTGCGTGCTATAAATCCCAAGGACATTGGGTACACTGAGATTGTAAAGCTGTAAAACACTTAATATTGTGTTTCTTCCCCATGTGCTGATTTACCAACAGGTTGAGGGCAGTGGATGCAAGGGGCAGACAACACTTTACTGGAAGTCAGTAACAGCAATGCACTTTAGCTATAAACTATATATATACGTATATACTGTATATATCACATGTAATAGTGCTCAAAGTGCTTGAAGCTCCTCAAATCAAATCACAGCAGGAGACAAAGGGTTAGTAAGACATAAGAATCAAAGTATAAATAAATTCCTAGATTTGTAGTTTTGCCAAACATAATTATATTTCAGGGCATCAGAATAAAGTGGTCATATAACAATCACTATTACATGCTAGGATTAACAGCATGTAATAGGTGTTAATCCTACACCAGCTTAATCAGATTATCTCTTCTAAACCTAATTTAGGGTAAGACTTGAGGATATTAGAGATTTTCCGGACCCATTAGACTGAGACCTGGTGCATGCCACACTTCTGAATTTTTAATAAATGTTAAATTGTAGCTCCAGTTTACTTGGTTTCCTTTTACTTGCACTTAACATGTCTGCACTGTTTTGTGTTGGTCCATAAGGATCTCCATAAAAAGCACAGAAGGCACTTATAGCTGGCATGTTTTGTTGTTTTTTTTTTTTTTGTGAAGGGTTTTGCCTGTTTCAAGAACGAGAGAGAAATGCTAATGCCAAGGAGAAGTCGACTGATGGTACAAACCAATGGCTTGTTTTAAGCATAAAACCATAAAGCTGATCTGATGAATTTTAAGAAATACAGTATCCCTCAACATGTCAACACAGATGCTGGCAGGCTGAGATTTAACGAGAACACATAAAACTGATGCTTCACGTTTTACTCACAAGTCACAGTCCCACTGTGAGTCCATCCATTTTCTAAGATCACTCTGTTGTGCTTTGGGTTGTGATGTCTGGAGAAAATCCCAGCTGTCACTGGCATGGGTGTGGCACACTAAATGATCATGAAGAACAGAACACAAAGCACAATAACATTTCACATGGTGAACAAGACAAAGACACTTTCTCCTTTTTATTTGTTCTAAAGTGATGGTTTGTCTGTGGTTTTGATGTTGCTCAACTCTGTAATTGGTATTAAGGTTGTGCTAACCAAAACTTATTTCAAACATTTCTATCTCAGGTCAGGGTGATTTCACTTCGACATTACTGTCAGCTTCACTTTTTGTTATTAACACACACGCCACTCATAGGTAGCCTCTTGTCTTTTTTTTTCAGTGGGTTATGAAACATTTAAACTCTGCTGGATAAAGCTGGAGGTTGTTCATTTCTCCTTTTGGACCATGTTAAAGAATTAAAAGCTTAAATGTCAAAAAGCTTATCCTGTCAGAAGATTCACCAGCTGTTAATCCTAGCATGTAATTGTTTCTTTTCCTTATCAGCACATTTACAACAGCAAACTGATAAATCTATGCTTATGGATTCAAATGTCAGCCTTACACAGCCTGCTTTTGCTCTTCATTTATTTCAAATTAACTTGTTATTTTTATCCTGTGGGGCGTGCTCAAGTCCTTGTCTCTCTCTGGTTTCTGTTTAATGTGCACTATGGATTTGTCTTAATCAAATCGTCATTCACCATGAAAGCGACTGTTTTGGTAATAGCTATGCCTCTGAAAAGTAGATACAGCTTGCACACCCATTTTGAGTCACTGAGCAAATGGATAAAAAAACATTTTTTGAATATATTCCATAGAATATCTTGAATTAGTCATTCCTGGGTTTTTTCTCGTGTATCAATATTCCCTGGGGGTTTAAAACATAAATGTTTCCAAGTTAGTGGAGATCCATGCTTACAAGTGCCGAGGAGTATGTCGTCTTAGGGTTTTAAAAGCTAGAAATCCACATTATTGCACTGTTTCTTATAGTTTTTCATTTAGTGCCTCTGAGGTGAAAAGAGCCTTTTTTAATCTCCATCTTTCATACTCTGAATTTTTCACTAACTGGGGCATAGGAACCCCATATCAGGTCTCCAGATCAATAGCTACGAATGTGAAAAACTGGAATTACCTTTTGGGTCAGTTGGGTGGACTTCATATAAGAATGTATACGTGGAAGGTGGAAGATCAAATAAACTGGCTTAGGAGTATCAATTTATTTTTGTACATTAAGTATCTGTGTGAGAAGGACGAAATATATTAGCCTTGAGGCTGGTTGAAAAATGCAGCCATTTCAAAGGAAAACAGGTTAAAGCATTTATATTTAATTTTTCTTCACTTGGGTGCATTACATCAGTATTTTTCAGCCCTACTCCTCAAGGCACACTGTCTTGCATGTTTTAGATGCTTCCGTGCTGCAACACACCTGATTCAGATGATTGTAATTCAGCAAAAGCCTGTTAATCAGCCATCAATTGATATCAGGTGTGCTGAAGCAGAGAAAAATGCAAAATGTGCAGAATAGTGTGCCTTGACGGCCACGGTTGGGAAACACTCCCTTGGATTACGTATTCAGCAATCAATACTGATTTAATAACAGAGAATGGTACTAAGGAGCTACCATTGTTTTGGGTGATGGAGTCAGATTGAAAGTGTGTAACTTAAAAGTATGGAGGGCCTGGCTGTCTTGCAGTGTCAGAGCAGATTTGCTCCACAAAGGAGAGAGTGGGAGATTCCTTAGACGATTAACTTTATTGACAAATCACATCCCTTAATGGAAATCACAAGTGATAAAGTGGGCAATTCTTAAAAGTTAAAAAGAAGTCAGGGAAACAACAGCAATCACAACCACAATGAAAAAATAACAAAAATGAAATAAATCGAAATAGGAAATGTAAATAAAAGATCAAGATATATAAACTAAACCACCACACAGTTTACCAATGCTAAATTTCCCCACATAAGAGACGAAGGTCATGCCCTTCAATATGAACAACGATTGCTCTCTGCAGGCATCAGTAGGATATAGTTTATCCAAAACCTGTGACAGGTTATGACCTACAAAACATGGGATCAATTCATCTCCAGTAAATGCAAAACAAACGCAAAAACAGTCATTCAATATTTTGGAAGTAAGGACACTTACTAACTTTTAAAAAATTCAACGTGTATCAGTTATTGTGAGACGCAGGCAAAATTCCAAACCGTAACCAAACATTTCCACTGAACTCTCAGCTGACTCTTCCTCCTCTTTGACTAAGTATCCCACTATTATCCTAAAGAATTTTCCAGCACACTCCACTGCATTAGGTTGTTCTTTCCATGTCCATCTCCCCCTCCTCCCCCTCCTGACACCTCTTCTGGGCCGGGATGTCCGGCTCCACCTCCTCGATGGCCCTCTCTGCACTGCGACACTCCAGAATTTCCTTTGCCTGCTGCTTGACTGCTAATCGGGATTGGTGGGGAGGAACGAATGGCTGCGAGACATGGTTTTCCTCTTGAGCCTATAGAACTAGGCCAAGGTCACTCGTATCACTCTTTCGCTGCCACTGCCCACAGCCAGCGGCAACAAAGAGAGAGTGAGGGGCGTAGGACTTAAAGGAAAGAAAGATAAGGCTGAGCTCTGCTCTGCAGTCAAATGAGGTCTTGTGAATTGAAGAAAACACTAGTCAATAGCAAAGCTGTGGTTCATTTTATTTTTCAAATTAGCAATTAGATGGAAGGCACCGAAATATTATCATCTTATGAAATGCCTATTTACCCTTTTTGATGAAATATTCAGGCATGTCACCGTGCGTGAGAGTGAGCCCATAGGTAGCCTATTTTCTGCTCTCTCCTTGATCAACACTCATCAATAATTCACTCACGGCCCATTAGTTTTGTGAGAAATGCCAGAGAGCAACTTAAACTCGTCAGGAATTCATTTCTTACTCGCTGTGTGCCGAAACATATGGCATGGAAGCTGCTCTCATTGTGCATTTAGAGAGGCTTCACTGAGCAGAATAGTTACACCGTACACTTAAAAGGAAGACGGCTGGCAGTTGACCTTGAGGCAATATTTATATCAATTCCAGTCCAGATCTACATGAGATTGTTGGTATTGAGCGACTGGAGAGCCTCACCTCCCTCCTGTCCGATCAAACGCATTTGAAAGAAGGGTTTTCTTGGATGGCAAACAAGGGATTGTTATGATGTAAAAGCATTCAGTGGCCCATTTCCTCTCCATGCACACATTGTGTTTTATTATGAAATACGTTGATGGAGACTGGGATGAGGATCTCTGTCTCAAAAAGCACAGAGCGTTGACATCAACAAGATTGTTCTTGTTCCGGCTCATTGGTCTTGCTGTAATTTGCTCTCATGGGCATTGCCCCCTCCGTCTCCGACACAAGATGGTGCTTCAGGAATCACGGCTGGTATTCAAACCAGTGTTCACACATTTGACATTCGACGTCAAGAGCCCGGAGACTTTGCTGGATCACTTGGCAAAAAGCAACTGTGATCTTAAAATGCAGCACAGTAGTAGAAGCTGACGCATACCTGCACCAGAACGAGGCCTGTGGTCAGACACAAATTTAATGATATTTGGTCGAGTGCCTGGTTGTACACATCAGCTATTTTATGAATTCTTGCCACAGGCAAGTGTCTCTGCCAGCCCTTTTTATTTATTTATTTTTTCGACCTTTCATTCTAAACCCCGTCCCTCTAACATAATCTGGCTCTTTGTGCACAAAGTGTCAAGTATCAACTTCCAGGTTACGTAACGCCTTTCTAAGTATTCATGCAAACAAAATAGTGTTTCATTAGGTCTTTTACAGGTTACACATTTTCTTATTGTTAAAAAAAAAAAGGTTTTGCGTATGCTGACTGGGTAGAAAGTACACAAAAGTTAACAGCTTAGTGGTGACATTGTCACGGTTAGTGTCAAGTTCTCTGAAATCTTTCATTATAACAATGTGAAAAATTAATTTTCTCAGTTCAATTCAAAGCAAAAGTAATTCATTTTAAGCCCAATTTTTATGTCTTTTAACACAACATTTGCTGTATCTACTGGAACTTAATTTGGACATAATTACTTTAGCTGAGAAAAGCGCTGTTTTTACTGTGTACTGTTACGATAATAAGATACTATAAGAGAAGGAAGCAGATTTAATTTACTGCATAACTGGTATCTATAGACCTAAAAAAGTTTAGAAATTCACAGATGGATGTTCTACGTGTAGCGTTCTTGTGCCTTCTATCACTCTTAAGAGAAAGAACTTTCTCATTCAAATCTTGAGGTAATTATTGTGGTCTATTTATTATTTTGCCACATGATAATGACAGTTCTAATAAAGTATAATGCCCTGCGCATTTTTCTTGCTACATTTGAAGCTATGCTGACTCAGTGTGGGCACAAATTGTAACCAGAGCGAGAATTAAGCACAGTGAATCCAAGTAAGCAGCTGCATTTGGTGGCAGCTTGAGTACCCGCAGAAAGAAGATGCTGACATTTCATAAAAGACACTTGCTCCATATGTTGCAACGCAGACAAATGTCAAGAGATGAGAGGGGTGTGGGCATAGGCTGGAGGCCTTGTAGTCTAGAGTGTGAAAAAAATCAAAGCTTGAAAAATAACATGCAGTCTTCTTTATTGGAATGTTGAGGATTTACCATAACACATAAATTAAAATGGAGGGCATCAAGATATTTTTACTTCGACCTTAATTAAATAATATTCTTAGAATTGCCAAGAGAGTAAAATCCTCAGATTAATTCTAAATCAGAAAATGTCTGCTTGAATCAGCTTGTAGTGATGTTGGATTCAGCTATAAACTGCTGCTTCCTTTGAGTGGTACATGATCTTTCCTGACATTTCCTACTGTGTCCTTCAGCAGTTCATGCAGACAGATTTGACAGATACGACAAGACTGAAGACAACAGAAAGGCATCAGATGGACACGACATTGTGAAGGACTTCATAGTCAGAGCGCAGCTGAGACAGGTAAGAACAACGATATCAAAAGCTGGTGGTAAGGTTTAGAAGAAGAAGATGTAGTGCGGAACTCTTCATGAACAGCAAAAAAAAAAAAAAAATGCAAATATGGGTGTCAGTTTGCCCAAAACTCATTACAGAAGAGGATCCACCTTTTAGATCTCAGTCTAAAAGAAGGAAGAGTAGAAGAAAGACATCAAGGTGAAGAAAGTATAGAAACCCAATGTCTGGTGTCCATGATACAGCATAAAATTCCTAATCAGTCTAGCCTTTATTCTGACTTCTCTAGCCTCTCATGCCTTCTCGGCATGTCAAGCTCTGTTGAAGGCTGCCTACTTGATCACTTCGATTCAGTTGTGTTGGACCAAGGAAACATCTGAAACATGCAGAGTGGCAACTCTCAAGAATGAAGTTGTCCATATCCAATTGTCAACTCAATCCATTTATAGGGCCAGATTCAATAACATACATTCCAATTTCATCCTAGTTAAGTCCATTTTATTATGTCGATTAGTAAAGTTTTTTTAATATTTGTCAAAACCCTGCTAATTGCTGTAAGGACTTTGCATAAAAAACCCCTGCTCCTGAATGAGTATGTGCTGGCAGTGAACCATTGATTACACAAAGTTGTTTACTTTATAACCGTCCCTCATTCTAATCATGCATGTGGCAAGAGTGAAAAGGAAAGACCTTTTTAAGAGAGAGAAACTTTCAGCAAAACAGGACGTGGTGTAAGCAGCTCACAAAAACAAGGCAGCACTGACCCAGGAATACTTTTTAATGTTAGAATTAGAAAATATATCATTAGGAGAAGTTATGTGCATATATATTCTTAGCTTGTGTAAATTAAAAATAATCTGGTGCACCCAATTTGTTTTAATGAAAGATAATTGAAGTTCTATAATAATTTCACCTAGGAATAAAAGCATAAAATAAATTAAGAGCACAAAAATGAGTCACTGCACACTTCTGACCTGAAGTATTTCCATACCAATGAGTTATAGCTGGTTAAGTATCAGTAATTACATAATGTGTGGTACAGTAAATGAACAAAATCCCTCTTTATAATTGTTAGGAAAAACAAAAGCTGTTTTTGAAGGGCAGTCTTGATAATGAGGTGCTAGAATAAGAACGTGATCACCCCCTCAGCAAAACATACTGCCTTTGAAGACATACACTCCCATCACTTAGAATGGTTCAGGCGTGAAGCTGGTGAACAGCTTGCAGGGCTCCTACAGGGAGGGATTTCACAGCCTCCCTTCGTGCTGTTTTGTTTTTGAAAATACAGCTGTCAAATGGGCTAGAGGAAGACTCGCCAGATCACAAAGAAGGCAGCAATCAGTTTCATTTTGCTATTGCACGCAGGTCTAATCCATTTCTGCCACTGGTGAAAAATGCCAGAGTAATCTGATCTCAAATGGAGCTGATTATTTCTAGCTTTACCCAGGACATGTTTAGTGGAGAGAATGGTATTTTGATTAGATGAGACAAAGTGGCGTGTTTCTCTAAACAATTTTTGCCGATAAAGCTAACGAAGCTGCAACCTGACAAAAGAAATAAATTAGTTTTTTTGCTGGGGTCCAAGAAAGTAAAATCTAAAAATGACTGAAAAATAATCACATTTTATCTTCAAGTCTATGCTTGAGTGATGCATTTTTTCCTGCGGGAATATTACTCATGGATCTCGACTCATGAATCTTCCTGATTTGACATGAACTTTTAAACAAGCAAGTCCTTGAGCTAGACCACAGACATGCGACTGCTTTTGAGTTAATTAGCGGCATGCATCATGCGTCCTTTACTCCACCTACTTGTGGCTGCAGCGACACATTAATTGGGTCAGAGAATGACTTTGTGCTGGCAGAATGTCACAATAACTGTTTTCATAATCGTCAGAGATCAAGCTACCAAATGGGAGTCAGAGCGGTCGTGCATCTGCAGTAAAGAGCCAGTAAAGAGCCGCAGTTCTGGGCTGTTAAGCCACAGGTTGCAAAAGTCCTCAATGACTAAGATTTTGAGCTAATTGACATAAAAATAAAAATGAGCGCCACATAAGGAGACATTAAAGTGAAGTAGTTTTTCACACATGCATAATTATTGGACAGATGCAATATTATTCCCTTTGACTTCTAGGCATGCAGGCATTAAAATACTACCATTAACATCATTACCACCATGAAAACAGATCAACAAGTCATGTTGAATTAGGGCTAATGTACCAGCCAACAGGGCACCCGGCTGAAATGCCAGCATGCTGTTCTCCGCTCAGTCTTGCAGGAGGTCTAATCTTGCTGCCCACTCACAACCCTGAAACACTTGCTGTTGTCACAGAAATGGATCTGCCTTTACTGATGTGCTCAGCTCTTTTGTGCATGTAGGGGTGTATTTGTGTGTGTGTGTGTGTGTGTTCTTAAATTGGATTAATTGAAGTAATGGGAGGTTGTCTCACCCTCCCTGCCACGCTTTTTATCTCGCACTAATTGCTCTCCTCTTCCCTGCCTCCATCTGTCGCTCCACCCTCACGCAGTATTTGTGTATATTGTCTCTTTCTTCTACTCTCTCCGTTAAACTTCTACATAAAGAAATGTCCAACTTTCTCATGTGTTTTCACTATTTGTTACTTATACGCTCTGAAAAGTAAACCATCATCGAAGCTAACAGTTCATAGTAAAACAGGACATAAAATGTAACAAGAAAGAGTAACCACCCATCATAAGAAGAATTTGTGAAACTTGTTTCCATGGTGAATGTGCAGATGAACAGCCAAAATATTAGAAATTTTTTACAGTAAATTATTTTTAGCCATGCAGTCAGATGTCAGTGAAAAGCAAAACTTCAGAAAATACACTGGACCAATCATTTACTTCTGCTGCCTTACTTGACTTATTGATGAATGATTGTTCCAGTAAAAATAACACACGAGGATCAGCATAATATGACTTGAAGATTTTGAGGACGTGGCACTGAGGAGACACTTGATGAACGAGGTCTGCGAAGGTTTGTGCGTTGCGACACACAATGAAGGAATCTGAAATTCACTTAGTGTTTGCTGTTTTATCACAATGTCTTGTTGTGAGAGAGGAATGCAACTGAACAGAGAAATATAATCACAAGGTCTTTCGGAGAAAACTTTTCTTTTCCAAAGAATTACTTGCCAGTAAGACCTTGAAAAAGACAGTGACCCGAAGCGTACATTTAACAACCCAAACGAATGGAAGAGACATACATTCACCAACTACTAAATTAGGTCCACCTGTTCAATTGCTTGTTGATAACTGTAACAAATTGGTCAAACAAATGAGAGTGACTCTCTGTGCCTTTTGGTATCTAGATTTGGTGAAGATGCACCTAATATGGATGTTTGTGCCTGACGGGTTCGGCTGTGCATCTCAGAAACTGTTCGTCTGCCTGGATCTTTTCACGCAACCATATTGTTGTGTTGACTGAAATTCCATGATGATGATTTTAGAGGTCAGCGTAGAACGGGCAGACTGGTTTTAAATGACAGAAAATCAAGAGAAGCTCAAATAACTTGAAGCCAATCTTAATTGGCTTTAAGTTATGACTAGGTGCCACCGCTGTCTGCATAGAATATGAAACTGGACTTCCAGTTTCAGCAGAATCATCCGTTGTGGGCCATGACAGACTGAGAAAACCTTTCCCAGACCAATGAATCTCATTCAGATGGTAGGGTAGAGATTTGGCACAAAGAGCAATAAGAGCATGCATCAATAATACCTTGTTCCAGTGATTCTGGCAGGTGGTGGTATATGGTGGTATCTCAAATTGATTTTCCAATTATGGCAATGTGTTCAATGTGCAACAATTGTCTCCACAGTGACAATATCTTAGTGTAATAGCGCTCTTTTGGAATGTGGCTGAGCGGACGATTGCTATTATGGATTTTCAGGCGACAATCTCCAACAACTGCGTGACCTTGTCATAAAGAATTAAGGCCATTCTTTAGAAAAAAAGGGGCAACCCAACCTTAGTACCAGCAAGGTATTACTACTAAGTTGACCAGAGGGTGAAAAAGGATAATTATGTTGTCGACTGCAAAGAGTTGTGATGTAGCAATAAAAAACAAAAATTGGAAAAGTTGCTTCAATATGCAAAAGGGGCAGTCAGAAGGTGCTGACGGAAAGGACCAAGAAGGTTACAGAGAGTTCCAGAAGACTTTTAGAAGATCAAACTCAATACTACGACTGTAAGATACTTTAAAATAAAACACTAACATTAGAAGCAGGCATGGTTTGTGCTCATCGTGGTAGAACTGGGGCACCTGCTCTCACTGGTTCAATTTAAAATTGTTAGATAACATGTCCTGCACATACTTTTTGTGTGGGTTGCTACAGGAGTTTCTTTTTGTTTATGGATGCTCTGAAATGAAGAATTTGTTTCAGTATTGATATTCCCTATGGCTGGTATGGTCAATAAATGTTATTTAGTAATATTTTATGTATTTCCTTACCCTTTCAACACTGTGAAAAAACAACCACATGCTGACTTTGCTTCCCCGCTTCAGTTATCCACCCCACAATCCTGTGCTATACTACGGTCACATACCCAAACAAATACCACATGGCCATCCTCCTCCTTCCCTCCTTCTGAGAAACATACACAAGTGGCAGCAAGATGGAAAAAAAGACATATGTTGTTGATATCTGCCAGGCTCTACTCATCAGACTAATATCGATAGAGAAAAAAAGGCCAACATAGGCCAATAACGATGTTCATACAGATATATTGTTCATCCATATTTTCTTTTCTTTTTTTATTTACTGAATAAGCTCTGAAAATTAAAACAAACATAGGCACAGCCATTGGCAATCAAAGATGGAGTTAAGAGTACAAAACACAGTTTAAACAGCCATCCATCCATCCATTCATTGGATGCAAGGACTGTGGCCACTAGTCCTTGCAGAGTCTTAGGGGACAGGTGCCCATCTCCAGCAGTTATTGTGGTGAAAGCTTGGTACACCCTGAAGAGGTCAGTAGTCCATCACAGTGCAACACAGACACAGAGCAAATTAACCATCCACTCTCATACTCATACATTAATCGGTCTCTCTAAATGTACAAACACAGCAGAAGTTTTTGTACTGTGGGAGAAGCCGGATCACCCGGAGAGAAGTCCTTAAAGATGCTAGCTTAAGTTAGCTTACTTAGCCATGGAGACTGAAAAAATGGTGGAAATAGATTAACTTTCCTCTGTACAAAAACCTGTAACTACTGGACATTTTAAATGTTTCGGCAT
Source organism: Xiphophorus maculatus (assembly GCF_002775205.1). Lineage (NCBI taxonomy): Eukaryota > Metazoa > Chordata > Actinopteri > Cyprinodontiformes > Poeciliidae > Xiphophorus > Xiphophorus maculatus. The sequence goes on from NC_036457.1 coordinate 7,499,324, forward strand.
CTTCATCCCATAAGAATATAAAAATGTTTATACATTATAGTGAGCTTACAAGTTTTGGCACAAGAGGAAAGCAAACTCCTTAGTCCTGTTTGAGCTTTTATTCTTAGCTATTTAACTGGCTGCCATGTGAGCTCAAGATGTTACAAATAAAACTTGTGCATATTTTAGATTTTATTACAGGTGTGATAAAATAGGAATAAAACAGAAATGGATTAAAATAAGTCTAACTTGATCTTATATGTGATTCTGGTAAATTCATCCACTGTAACCTTGACAAAGAAAACTTTTGCAGGGAAATTCTGTTTGATCACTTTCCTTCTATTTCAAATACAGTATGATGTGCTTTGTCGCTTTTTGTGTTTGTAACCTAACAAATGTGATAAGATTAATTAATTTTATGCTTTATTGCTATAATGCTTTTTAATTAAGCCCACAGTTCTGTATTAAAAATGTTTATTGCTCTGATATAATCAAATTTTAGATGTCATGATTTTATTAGTTGTAAGAAGAAAATCATCATAATTAACAGAAGTAAAGGCTTTCAAACATCCATATGTGTGAATAATCCATTTAATGAGTTTCACTTGGTTATAAAGTTCCTAAAATACAGTAAATTGACTTTTCAATAATACTTTAATTTATTGAATGTGGCTGTATACCCTTTAATTGCAGTTTGTACATATAAAAACAACAGCTCATG